>NC_137791.1:2239443-3439443 GCF_963383645.1 Muscardinus avellanarius | reverse complement strand
GACAATTCTTAAACCACAAGGAATACCTCATCCTAAAGGTGTGGAGAGAGCTGAACAGATGACTGGCTTAATCAGATCTTTACTAATCTTGATACATTTACCTCTATGACCAGCGTGGCAGCAATCTTCTAATAACCTGGATTTACTCACTCTCTTTCTTTCTTTCTTTCTTTCTTTCTTTCTTTCTTTCTTTCTTTCTTTCTTTCTTTCTGCAGAGCTGAGGATTGAACCCAGGGTCAGGAGAATTCTGCTTCTGAGCAATACCCTCAGCCCTCTGTTTTATTCTTTATTTTCAAATGGAGTCTCACTAAGTTGCCAAGAGCCTCAATAAGTAGCTGAGGCTGGCCACAAACCTGTGATCCTCCTGTCATAGGCTCCCAAGTATTTGGATTACAAGTGTGCACCACCACACCCATTTATTTTATCATGAAATTAGCAATGAGTTTAAAAATAAGCAAAAAATCACAATGAAAATTTCATCCTAGGAAAGCGTTAGTAGGTATAATATGAACCCATTCGGAGAAAGACAGAGACGGGATTGCAAATGACTGAGAATATTTATTAACATTTATATTGACCTTTCCTCTCTCATTTAGTGCTTAAATATCTGTGGTCTAAACTGTAGTTGCAATATATTTAAGGGGTTTCACCCCAAACTGAAAGAAATAAGGTCAGCTAGAATGGGCTTAAAACAAAGAGACATCCAACATGTATGAAGAGGGAGGAAGATGGCGCTGAGTGGGAAATAGATAAAAAACACCAAGTACGATGTGCTTGTATGTTTGTGTCACTGTGAATCTCATTATGATATACAATTTATTGCATCAATAAAAGTGAAAAAAGAAGAAAAATAAAATCAACACTCATTATGATTTCATCTCCCATCCCTACACCCCCTCAGTCACGCCCCTGGGGTCTCTGCTCATCCACCTGATGTTTCTCTTATTTCTGAAAACCCTCCCTGGCTTCCACACAGAGGAGAGGACATACATCTTCTCATTTTGGGACTGGCTGTGCTCGCTTAGTATGATACTAACAGTTCCGTCCATGTTTTCTGCAAAAGGCAAGATTCTCTACTCCTTGATGGCTTAGGAAAGTTCCCTTGTGTGTCTATGCCAAAGTTTTGAGATCCATTCATCTGATGATGGACACCTAGGTTGGTTCCATAATTTTGCCACTCTGAATTGTGCTGCTACGAACATGAGTATGCAAGTACTATAGTATTTTGATTTCAATTCATTTGGAAAGATGCTGAGGACTGCCATCACTGGGTCATAGGGTAGTTCCCTTCCAAGCCTTCTGAGAAACCTCCACATGTAGTGTAATACTAGAAATAATGCTATGAATGTATACAAAACTACTAATTCCAATTTGATGTTAATAATCGATGACCCCATCTCCACGTCTCCATGGTTTCTACCATCCACTGACACTTTGGCTGCACCAACCCTAGAGGATAAATTTGGTACCGGAAAATTATTTTTATTATCTTTCTACCTATCCATCTTTCTGTCTGTCCATCCAACAGAGTAATTAGAAATTCAGTGTAGCTGGGCGTGGCTTGTAATCCCAGCATTCGGGAGGCGGAGACCAGAGGATCATAGTTAACGGACAGCCTCCGCTACTTGGTGAGGCCCTTTGCAACTCAGTGAGACCCTGTTTCAAAAATAAAAAGACTGAAAAATAGGGCTGGGGATATAGCTTAGAGGTGCAATGCCCCTGGGTTCCATCTCCAGAACTGCAAATAAATAATTCATTTAAAAAATTCAGTGTAGCATTTGTAAAATATGGTTTCTCTGTCAATAAGACATTTAATAATGATCATTTCCCTATAGGTTTTATAGGTATTATAAAGAAAAACATTTTCCAAAATGTTTTTATTCAAAAATAAAGGCAGATTGTTAATTCATTTGGTTAAAATGATACAGATTAAATATAAACTAAATATACCTATGTATAATATAGGTATACATAAATATAATATAGGTATAAAATAAGTTAAACTAAATAAACCTAGGCTGGGCATGGTGGTGCATGCCTATAATCCCCATGCTTGGGAGGCTGAGACAGGAGGATCGCACAGGTTCAAAACCAGCCTCAGCTACTTAGTGAGGCTCTCAGCAATTTAGTGAGACCCTGTTTGCAAAAAAACATATAAAATAGGGATGGGAGTGTAGCCCGGAGGTAGAAAAGCCTCTGGGTTCCACCCCCAGTACCACATACACACACAAAAATAAATGAATAATAAATAAATAAACAAATAAACCTAGTTATTTCCCCCCTGTGGTACTAGGGATTAAACCCAGAGGCATTCTATTTTCTAGCTACATCCCCAGACCATTTTTAATTTTTATTTTGAAATAGGGTTTCACTGGGACTGGCCTACAACCTGCAATCCTCCTGTCTTAGACTCTCAAGTACTGAGATTACAGGCGTGCACTACCACAATGGGCTATAACTAGTTATTTTTGGCAAAGGATTACACAGAACAGAATTAATATGTTAACGTATGTTGTGAGTATTTGAAAGAAAATCATGGCATAAAGTATGTATAAAAGCTTGGGGTTTTTTAAAGTTGAAAACATACTAATATGTGAGTATTGACAAAGGTTCATTTAATTCAGTAGTGAGAAAACCAAATTCTAGTTACAAAAAGAAATGCATATAGTACATTAGAAAAGCCATACTGAAATATCTGCTAATTTAGAGACAAAATTAGCTTATGTCCCACAGGAAAGTAAAACTGAAATCATTGATGTGGTTATTTCTACTCTTCAGAATTAATTTAAATCTCTTGTCACAAAAAGCCAACATTTACTTAATAAAATTGGGCCCTAATCAATATTAAATTATACTTCAAAAAATGATGGCTTTCCTTCTAATCCAGCCATCTAGGGTAGCCTGTTAGAAAATCCTAGAGCGTAACATTGAAAGAACATGCAGTCATTTTTATTTCCAAATTTTACTTCCAAATTTTGAATAATTTTTCTTACAATTATATTTCAAACTTGTTAAATGCCATTTTTAACTTATCTCTTATGATTAGCATTTGTTGTCCACGTTTGAGACACTAGGGTAGCCCATCATATTAAGTACCGACATCCTGAAGTAACTTACTTGAATTGAAAACCAGATAAAATCTGAACTATGTCTTTCTTCTTTTTTTTTTGTTCCTTTACAAAAAAAAAAAAATAAATGTAAGAACAATTTCACAAATAATCAAAGTCTGAATGATCAAGGAGGCAAAGAGAATTTCAACCTCTTCAGAGTAGCTCACACATGAGAAATATGAGATGGCTCAATAAAAATGAAAGATGAGTTAAAAAGATTTATGACCTAGGAGCATGCAAAAAGATTGTGTTGAGCACATTATAGATGCTTTGTGGAAAACATCACAAATAATCTTGACCAAAAGGCAAAGATTGGAGTTAAAAAGGGTGGAGAAAAACCTATACCTTTCTCATGTTCTTGGATAGGCAGAATAAATTTATAAAAATGACCGTTCTACTAAAAATAATCTACAAATTCAATGCAATCCCTATTAAAATACCAATGTCATTTTTCACAGAGCTAGAAAATCAGTTTTATATTTCTTATGAAAAAAAAAGGCCCAGAGTAGCCAAAGCAATTCTCAGCAGTAAGAACCATGCAGGAGGCATTACAATTCCTGACTTTTAATTACACTACAAAGCTACAGCAATAAAAACAGCATGGTATTATCACAAAAACAGACACATAAATCAATGGAACAGAATAGAAGATACAGAAACAAAACTCACACGCTCATATCCAATTGGGTTTTGACAAATGTGCCAAAAATATGTACTCAAGAGAGCCCTTTCCAAAAATGGTATTGGGAAAACTGGTTACCCATTTGTAGAAAAATGGAATTAAACTGCAACTGTCACCCTACACAAGAGTCAAGTCAAGGTGGACCAACAACCTGGAAACTGAACCAGAGACTTTGAAATTACTAGAGAAGGGCATAGGTCCTAAACTCCAACATATAAGTACATATAGAAACGTCCTCAATATGACCCCCAAAGTTCAGGAAATTAAAACAGGAATCAATAAATGGATGGCATTAAATTAAAAAGTTCCTGTACAGCAAAAGAAACCCTTAAGAGTCTACAGAAAGAGCCTATTGGAGATCTTTCCCAGCTACTCCTCTGGTAGAGGACTAATATATAGAATATACAAAGAACTTAAAAGAACTAAACACTAAAAATAATCAAGAAATGCGCAATTGAACTATACTTCATGCACAAATGAACAATAAATATGTGAAAAATGTTATATATCATTATCAATCAGGAAGATGCAAATAAAAAATACACTAAGATTCTGTCTAAGCCCAGTTAGAATGGCAGTCACCAAGAACACAATCAATAATGAACGTTGGCAAGGATGTGGGGAAATAAAACTCTTCTACTCTGGTGATGGGGTTGCAAGTCAGTCCAGCCACTATGGAGATCAGCGTGAAGATTATTCAGAAGGCTGGGGTGTAACTTCTTCCCCAGCCATCCCACTCTGTCACTCTGCGGCACAGTGCTGTATTCTAAGCTCTGTCTTTCCCTCTTTCTAATGGTGCCATAACAGTTACAACCTATATTTCTATCTTTGTAATAATAAACTTAGTTAAATCTTCAAAAAATAAAAAAGAAAACTGGGAATGAATCCACCATATCATCTGGCTATCCCACTCCTAGGTATTTTTGCACAGGGGTTAAAGTCAGAATATTATAGTGATACATGCAACATGCATACCCATGTTTATAGCGTCACAATTCACAGTAGTCAAATTACGGAGCCAACCTAGGTATCCATCGACGGACGAATGAATTACAAAATCATTGAGATATATCGACACAATGGAATTCTGCTCAGCAATAAAAAAGAATAATGAAATTGTGTAGTTTGCAGGAAAACGGATGGACCTGGAGGACATTTTGTTAAGTAAAATAAGCCAGTCACACAAAGCAAAGGGCCATGTGTGGAAGCTGGGAGTGACTGGGATAGAAGGATTTTAGATAATGAGGGAGACTCCCCAGTGGAGGAGGTTTAGGGGAGGTCGTAACAAGGGGGGAGGGAGAAAATCAATGAAGAAAACAGTTCCATTGATGTCGTGTACGTATGTGACATTGAGGCCAAATTATCAGTGCAAAACGCGAAATCTCAAATATCATGGATGGGGACAGAGCCAGGGAGAAGCTCACCAAGTGCTGTGTGCGGGTGTGTCCTTCTCACTCTGAACTACAGTATGATGTGAGATTACAGAGTAGCATTAAAGTATATTTAAGAAAAATGGCAATCCAATAATGACAGCCCAATTTCTTTTATCTTGTCTAAATGCTATTTCTTATTCTGGAAATGTACACATAAAGCATGACTGGTAATTCCTATAATAAGAGTGTCCAATTGATCAAAAATATCACATTGTATACCATCAGTACATGTTAATTTTGCATGTCTCGTTGCTCTCGATTCTAAAAAAAAAATGAATCAATAATCAACACAGATTTATTCATGAGATCTGAAAAAAATAGTTAACATCAGAGTGAAAGGCTAGAATCAAGGATCCTCACTCGGTGCTTATCAATACCATCTTGCACACGTGTGAGATTGTGTGTGTGTTAATGTAAGAAGGTTGTGCTTAGCATTTCTTTTAAAAATATATATAATGCATTTTGTTACTGTGATGAATAATTCATCAATCACTGGTGTGTGCATACATATTTAATGTGGAAGGTCATCTTCTATATTTAGAGGTCCCTATTCTAACCCCACAGTGCATCTGAATTCAATTTATAGATATATCACAAAATCCCCTTTTCCCCTGGTGTGACAACTCACAGTTTTAATCATTATTACAGCTTCAGGTTCCTCCAATTAGCCTTAGAGCAAGATTTTGTAGCTTAAATTTAATCTGGGGGTCATTTATATTTCATGGTCAGGCTGTCCACTTACAGAATTGAAATCCTGACTTAGAGGCAGGTGAACACGGCAGATAATCTTTGCCACTTCAGCGTCTGTTCAACGGGGCATTGCTAGGGAATCTCGTCAACTCGGTATTCAATGTGTTAACTCGGTAAGGTCAAAAGGTAAAATCATATGTTGGTACTGTACAGCTAACTGCACTCAGAGGTCAGACTTTGATGTAAAGAGTATTTGAAGAGAATTATAGAAGGAGGAGAGAAAGAAATCATGTTTGTATTTTCCTGTAGCCTGAATCCCGCATTTGAAATTTGCTCATTGTTTGCACATTATTGCATACCTTGCAAATTACTTTTAAGGGAGCCATAATCTAAACAGTCGAAAAGTGTAGCTATTTCTATTTCTGTGAAACATCAGCGGCTTTGCTGCACTCAGCAAGCTTATCCTTAGCATTTGTGTAAAACACGACCAGACTTTTGATATGACATAATCACGGAATGTTATATGCACCTCCCCAAAAAGTACTACGACTGGAGAAAAGAGTGTCACCATTATAGTAAAATGATATAATGTAAGCTAACACTTTATTTTCTATTTTACCTTAGAAACAAATAAATATTCTAAATCACAAGAACATAAATAAAATCTCATAATATTCAAACATAACTGGATAAAATATCTTTATATTTAATTCAGCATCCCTTTGTAAAATATCAAATGTTTTAAATTCTATGTTAATTCATTTCAGGATATAGTTTCATTAAAGCAAAATTATAATTTTGATTTGATGATATTGATAAAGATTTGTTGGGATTTTTAGTAAATTATTCTTTTTCTATTTTTTTGTGGTACTAGAGATGGAACCTACGAGCATTCTACTTCCAATCTGCACTCCCAGCCCTATTTTTTATTCTTTATTTTGAAACAGGGTCTCATTGAGTTACAAAGGGCATTGCTAAGTAGTTGAGGCTGTCTGAAAACGATCCTTCTGTCTCAGCCTTCCGAATGCTGGGATTACAAGTGTGTGCCACCACACCCAGCTTTTAGTAAATTAGTGTTTTAAAAATTCTTTACAGGAGGATCTCAAATTCATGTCCAGCCTCAGCTAACAATTTAGTCATTTAGTTTCAAAATTTAAAAAATAAAATAAAAAGGGTTAGCTATGTAGCTCTAGTATCAGAAAGCAAAACAACAAAACAAAAATCTTTGCAAGCTGCCCAATGAAACAAATAAGGATGAGGTTTATTATACATATGCAAAGCACATAAATATAAAATCAAATGCATTATTATTGATCACATTTATTTATTTATTTATTTATTTATTTATTTATTTATTTATTTATTTATTGCAGGTCTGGAGAAGGAGCCCAGGGGCATTCGACCTCTGAGCTACACCTCCTGCCCTATTTTTTATTCTTTTTTTTTTTTTTTTGAAACAGGGTCTCACTGAGTTGCAGAGGGCCTCACTAGGTATCTGAGGCTGTCTGCGAACCGTGATCCTCTGGTCTCAGCCTCCGGAACGCTGGGGTTACAGCGTGCCCACCACGCCCGGCTTACCATTTATCGAAAGCCACCAATATTGGGCTGTAAAGATAGTTCATTGTGTTTATGTATCCATGTGACATATGATCTCACCTTTAAAAATAACTTTGATTATGATAGCAAGACCACCGATTAGATAACTAAATTTCATTTAGGATTAGTTTATTTACTTATGTGTTTTGCAGGATAATGTTAGGTCATTATCCAAAACAGAACCTACTCTTCTGAAAGATGAGTCCTATTTTAATAAGTTAGCATAACACGGATCACTGTGGTCACTAAGAACTGTCCTGAGTATTTTTTTTTGTATTTTGCACCAGTCTCTGCTTTTTTAAAAGTTTTTTATTGGTGCCTTGTAGTCATACATGTGAATGGAGTACCAGCTAGTAGAGGCACGCAGGCACACATCATCCAATTTGCCCTTCCCCGATTCTTTTTTCTTTTTATATTCTCACATTCATTTCAAACAAGTTTGCTATTTTTTAGAGTCTTTATCAGATAGTTAAAATTGCGGAAAGAAAATAAAGAATGCTCCTATCAGTAATATCTATTTTCCTACTTTATCATAAATATAAAGATACTGCAAAGGTTAAGTACATTTTAGTGCCATTATAATTGATTTATTTTTTTAATTCCACTGGTTGTATCCAAAGACCAAATAAGTCTTTATTTTCTTACACATGATAATCCCCTCCACGTATTACACTTATAAATCAGTCTGCCATCAAATTAATGAAAATTGGCTTTTACAAGGCAAAATAATAAATCTTATGTAGAATATATAATATCAAAGGTACCTCTAATCCCAGAAACACCCACGCAAATCCACGATCATAACTTCCTTGCAAATTGATGTTCTGAACCCAAAATAAGGATTTACTTAACAATTATAAATTATTCGGGTATAGTTTCCGTACTCGTCCCTAGTTCCTCTTCTCGTCTAATCAATTTAATTGCCTCTACATCCGTTGGTATCCTCACAGCTGCAGTTCCCTCAGGAGCACAGTCTTCCGGGTTCTGCAGGTGGTCTAGGGCCTCTGGAGCAGGGTGGTCCTGGGCAGGAAGCAGGGGTGTCCAGGATGGACATGGACAGGGAACACAGATTCAGACACTGAGGTAAACGTTCAAATCACACTAACTCAATCGGCTCTGCTAATAAAATCTAAGTGGGGAGAAAGCCTCTCTAAGGGCAATAAAATTCAAGAATATTTATTGTGGCCAGTCTCTAATTAACTTATAAAACCATCAATTTAAAAAAACAAAAGCCTAGACCAAACATTGATAAAATAGTCCCATTTTGTGTTAAAAACAAAAGCCAATTTGTCTTAATCTGTTTACCAAAGAGCCAAAGAAAAGCTCCCCCAAAAGAAGAGCATGAAAGCGCTTTGATTTCAATACAGTTGACTTAAGTAAATAAATAGTAAAGTCCCAGGCTCTTCAAAAGCAGTGATGTGTGCATGTAGGCCTCTAGTATCTTGGACCCCATTAAGATGTATGACAATAATGCGCCAATTTTAAAAAGAGGTATTTTAAAGGCAGAGGAGTTCAAAAATCAAAGCGGGGAAAATCTACATTATCAAAAAATCCACATGGCTAGCATACACCCTTTGTGACTCTGTGATAGTCCTTTTCTATGATTAAGAAAGAATGTTAATTTTTCTTCTTCCTTCACTGTATCATAGCTGCTCAGTTTAGATTATTCCAGGCTTAAAAAGAAAATCAGCCTCTGAAGCAAAGGGCATTTTCCAAGGCTATCCTCCTACAATGACTACAGAGATATAGTAGTTTATTTTGCATCAGTCACACAAATTTGTCTAACATCTGTTTTAGAATTTGTGTTTAAACAGCATTAAATTTCAAATCAAGTATGCATGCTATTGGCAAAGATTCTCTTGGAGGTTTTTTCTGGCAGACAGTGAAAATGGCTTTGTTTAAAAAAAATTACCGGGGGATAAATAAATGTACTATGGACACTTGTGGACAAAAATTAAGCAAAAATGTGTGAAATAATATAAATTGTACAATTATTCATTCATCAAACATAAATAGAACATCTTTTAGGTGAAAAGAACGTTTCTAAGTGTCATGGACCACTGAAGGTACAGTTTTAATCCTTAAAGGGACTCGTCTAATAAGGGCATAAAATATGTGTGTGAAGCTTTAAAAGCATTAGAAAATAATCACATAATACATTAGAAATATAAATACATGCTGAGGAAATTCATAAGGATAACCCCTGTGGGCCAAGTGATTGGTCACGATGGCTCAGACCAGACCCTGAGCTTCTGAATCCAAATGCCACGCTCTCTAGAAGCAGTTTTTGATGGGGAGAATCAGGTGGTCATACAGGTACACCTGGGCTACATAGATATTTTCTATGGGGTATATAAACATAGATGGCTTTAATGAAGTTGATTTCCCTTTCTTTGTTCACATGCTCTATCCTAAAGCTTATCAGGCTGGGACTCTACCTGTGATGGAGCTGCCACTTCTCATAACTACTCTTCTCTTACTTTCTAGAAGAATAATGTACCTCATGCTGACCTTGGCTCGGGGTGCACACAGCTCTAGGGCGATCACAGTGCTGGCGTCCATGTGAGACGTTACATCTCTGCCATACTAGATAAAAGACCCTTCTCTCGCATCGGAGACTTAGGGCCTGATATCCTCATTCTCGCTCATTCACTTCTCTCTCTCTCTCTCTCTCTCTCTCTCTCTCTCTCTCTCTCTCTCTCCCCCTCTCCCCCTCTCCCCCTCTCCCCCTCTCCCCCTCTCTCTCTCTCTCTTACTCTAAATGAGGTTGCCAAAGTGCTTTAGACAGATTTACATTCCCACTCCTCCCGGACCACCCTGAACACGTCAAGTCCATTCATTTTAGGCCTTTGCTTCTGTTTGGTTTTAGGAAACCTCACAGGACCCTTTTTATCCAATAACCTATTCCTTCTTCTACCTTAGAACACCTTTTTCTTGCATATTTGAAAACTGATTTGTCTGATTTCCCATCTACCCAGTGGTTCTTCTCTTGGCCTTGAGTCCTGTGCTTCAATGCTGGCCACTTGCGGTTTTCCTCGGTCTCTGTCTCCCTCTCTCCTTTGCTCTCTGTTGGCACGTACGGTCTGCGGGTGACTGGCCGGCCTCGTTGACCCACTTTCAGCAGATAGTTCTTTAATTCTTTATGCATATCAGCAAGTCTTCTGAGATCTAAAATACTACTATGGCCAAAGAAAAAACCCCTCCTGCTCTAAGGAAGTTTATTTTAATAAAGAACAAAGATAATCAAGAATATAAAAAACAAGTATGCATTTTTTTAATGATGACAAGACCAGTTGAAATAAAATGAGAATGAGGAGGACTTAGACAATCTTAGGCACACAGTAACCAAAGTAATGGCTTAAGCATAAAATGTGTAAAAGTTCTTGATATATATTTTTTAAATACCCAGTGATATTATCAGAGGTTTTAGGGCAATTATTTAGGTAAAATTGATCAACAAAAGTAAGTTATTTATCTTGCATTTTCCATATACATTCTATTTCAGAGAAAGTACAATTTTTTTGGTGGTGATACTGAGGATCAACCCTAGGGCTTCACACATGCTGGGCAACCACTCAAAATCCCTGGCCTCAAAAATATTATAGAAAAAAATCTAGCATAAATGTGAAGGAAGTGATATAATTAGAAAATCACTATTTTGAAGTAAAGAATGAAAGCACACATCAGAGAAATGATCTCAATGTTAAAATAATTAGGTGAAAGATGAGAATATTTTAATGGTTTTTCCAAACTAAGGTCACCTAATTAAAAAATAAAAATGTAAACTTGTTACCTCCCTCCTGATACAGCCGAATAAGAAGTGCGTGGAATTATCTATGAAACATTCTTACCAAAGAATCAAGCCTTGAATACACTCATGCCTCTGGCCATAAAATGTAATTTGCAGAAACTACAGGAGCTAGATTAGCGCGCACGGTGGTACGAGCCTGTGCTAAACCAGTAAGATGAATCCCATTAAACAAGCCGGCAGGAAAAGATGTTTTGGAGACAAATGGGAAGCTTCCACTATTTCCCAGTTATTACATGTTTTTAAGAAATTACTGTTGGATATCATCATTTATTATAGTTATCTTTTTTTTAAAGAAAGTATCCGCTGTCCAGCTAAAAGGCCTAATCTCAGTGGAGCCAAGGAGGCAGGGTAGGGGAGGAGGAAGACTGAGGTTCATTAACAGGAACCCTGTCTTCGACTCTGGGTATGCGTGTGACTATACCATTGTCAATCTGGATGCTTGGTTTGGGAGGGAGGGAAAGGGGGAGGTGGGGGCCACAAGTACTGCGTGACTGTCAACAAGCTGTACATTATGATGTGAGCCTATAATGCACCAATTAAAAACAGAAATAAAGATAAATGGTATAAGATAAAAAATAAAATAAATTGAAAGTAATACTAAAAAAAGGCCTAATCTATCTTTGCATTCTTATTTCTTCTAAATTTCAATTTATTAAATTGGGATACTCGAGAGCAAGGGGAGGGCACAATTTAACTAATAAAAAAAGGATTGTGCGTGGACCTTTAAGCTAGAAGGCACGCATTTTATTTGCTGTTGTTTCCAGTATAATACCTCTGAATTGTGAGGGGAAGAGTAGAATTTCAACACATTCAAATCATTATCATTTTAGGAGAGATTCCAGGGCTCTACAGGAACGTAGGATGGCTTGAGTTACATCATGGAACTCAGCGTAAGCAGAAGTCTCTAGAAGGCTTCCTCTACCTCCACCTCCTGGGGGTCCTCTGGTTGGGCAGCACCCTCTCCTTTAGTGAGCAGTGAGTTGAGTCTCACTAGTCCGAGGCAGAAGCGATGTCCTGTCCCTTCTGAGATGGACTGTGAATGACCCAGCTCTCCTCTTTCTCAGACCCCGGGCTCCGGGGGAAAGCTTGGTGCAGGGACACGAGGCAGCCGTCGAGAGACCCCCAAGGGGGCAGGCTGGGAAGGGGATCCCTGTGGCCCACCACAAGTCAATGCAGAAGTCGACAGATCTTCACCCATTTGGAGCCTGACGACAGTCTGCTTCTTTATAAGAAACAGACCTTGATCAGAACTGCCCAGCACATCACTCTGGGATTCCTGAGCTAAGCACTGCCTTTTGCTCAACTCTTAAGCAGGGGCTACTTTTTTATGCAGCTCTAGGTGGCTAATACAACTAGGACATAGACAGGCGGTTAGACACCTCCAGGAAATACGTCTTAGGTGCAGAGGTTTTGCCCTCTCTCTCTGGGCTCCAGTGCTACCCTCACACCATCCGCACACATCCCCTGGGGCTCTTCCTATCCTTACCTCCAGCTTCATCTCTCTCTCTCTCTCTCTCTCTCTCTCTCTCTCTCTCTCTCTCTCTCTCTCTCTCTCTCCTCATCCCTTTCTCCTCTCATCTTAACTTTGTTTCCCAATCCATCCATCCACGGGTTGTTATTTAGCCTTTTAAGGTTATTGATACTTGCAAATTGGTCGCATAAGCTGTTTCGCTGTTAGGAACTGACATTCGCACTGACATTCATTATTAGGATGACTTGGAGATTTCCTGCTCGGCTGGGTGAACAATCCAAGAATCTGATGTCAGGACGACAAATTGATGATAAATATTTTATGCTCCCGTACGAGATCAGGCAAGGACTTTTCTTTTTGAAGATGAAAGAGGATTTTATTTCCTTGTGGTTTATGGGGAAAGGGGGAGATGGAGCTAGTTAATAGGCTGTTACTGTGGGCGTTTTATAGCTCTAGGCTGAAGTTGGATGAGTCTTAACTAGGACATTAACTAAGAAAACACAAGATGATTTGCTCTTTAGTTCAACACTTTAGAATCTATATACTTGGGGCTACATTGCCGTGTTTGTTTAAAAGCAATTTCCCTGAATATGGATAACAATAATGCTTTGTACGTTTCAAAAATTCTAAAAAAAAAAAGATTTTGAAAGTTTTCATCATAAAGACATGATAAATGTTTCAGGAGATATGTTTAGCCTCACTTAAACAGCATATGGTGTATAAATGTATGGAAACATCACATGATACCCTATTAAGTGTAATTTGGTTTTGATTAAATTTTAAAAAATTATTTCATTGAGATAAATTTTATTCATCTCCTAAATATTTGTACTTACTTGCTGGCATGTGTGTATATGTGATCTAAATGTGGAAAGTTGAATTTCAATTCATACCTAAAATAACAAACTGCAATACTACCCCAGTGTGACAGCCTGGACTTAGCCATGTTGTTTCCTGGCTTTTAACTACAATTTGTTTATGAAATTGGTTATCAGGAAGGAAAAGTGGGCCAGAAGGTGAATACAGATGCTCCAGAGGAACAGGGGGAGACGTGAGAGTTGGCTGGTCTCATCGCCAAGAGGTGTGGCAGAGGACGGCCACTTTCCTAAGCAAAGGTCCCTTACCTCTTTAATTCTTATCAAAACCCTGTGAGGTCACTACCACCGCTGCTCCCCACTGAAACCCAGGAGAGCGGAGCACAGAGAGGCTGACCGACTGCTCACGCCCTCACAGTTATTCCTGGCTCCAGAGCTCATGCCCGTTAATTACACAATACTTGATGCCTCTACCTAACACAGTATCTGGCTGGCCTACCATCACTGCCGAGACTGGGAGCCCAGAGCAACGAATCGCTCACAGCCGGGAATCTAATGAAGAGAATCCATCAAGTCTTTGTTTTATGCTTTTCTTTTTTTCTGATTTTAATTTTTTCAGTACAAGTACTTTATTGGAAGTTAATACTGTTGGTCAAGCTGTTGTGCTGACATTTGATCATACTCTTTTTTTTTTACTTTTTATTGGTGCGTTATAGTCTCACATGGTAATGTAGATCAAGTTGACAATAACACACGTTCACACAGTACGTGGTGCCCTCCCCACCGCCCCACCGCCCTCCTTTCCAATACCACGTGTCCTGGTTAACAACGTTATATTCACAGGTGTGCACGTTGTCGCAGGGAGCATTTGCATAAATGAACCTCAGCCTTCTTCTTCCCCACCCTTCCTCCCTGGCTCCCCTGAGGACCTCCTCCATTATATGGAGTCCTCCGGTATCCCACATACTCCCTAGCTCAAGCATATTAGAGAAAACATATGTCCCTTCTCTTTCTGTGCTTGGCTAATCTCACTGAATATAACGTTCTCTGGGTCTTTCCATCTTCTTAAAAACAACATAATTTTGTTCTTTTTTTATTGCTGAGTAGATCTCCATTGTGTATATTTCCCATGATTTTGTAATCCATTCATCTGTTGATGGGGACCTAGTTGGTTCTATAGTTTGGCTACTGTGAGTTATGTTAGATGAACATGGGTGTGCATATGTTACTGTGTTGTTTCTATGCTTTTATATACAAGTGGCACATGCTGGTAATTCAATATGTGGGAGGCTGAGCTAAGAGGATCACAAGTTGAAGGCTGGCCTCAAAAACTCAGCAAGATGCATAGAAACATATTGAGACCTTATTTTAAAGAAAGATAAAAAGAGCTGGAGGTATAGCTTGTAAGTAGAATGGCCTGGGTTAAATCTTTAGGGGAAAAAAAGAGAAAGAGAAAAAGACAGAGACAGAGATAGAGACAGATGCAGAAACACATATACACACGACTAGTCAGTAATATTTACATATTTAAGAGGTTTGTTGCTATGAATATAGACACTGAATCATAAGTCTTTATGTCTTATCAAAAGCAGAGTCAAAAATCACAAATATTAATTAATAAGTGAGAGTTTTGTTTTTTATTAGCATCTTGATTTATCATTAAGAATGAGTCATCTATCTAAGCAGTGATTACCTCTGCCTTATATTTGTTAATCAGGCAAAGATATTGATAATGATCATAACCCTTAATATATTTGGGGTTAGACTTCAAAGTATCACTATTAAAATTTTATTCATCTTTGAAGTTATATTTATGCTTGCAATAACTCATTCATACCCCATTGTGATTTAAAGTATGTGTTTTGAATTTTAAACATAAATAAAAATAGTGTCCCTTTTACTATCTATAACCCAATTTTATTTGTAAATCTTGTTTTTCTTTTCATTTGAATATGTGTTTGTTTTACCTACAAAGAAGATATTGTTAAAAAAAACTAGTTTGTTTGAATGTAATAACATGCTATTCTGAAAAATTCCATGATTCTCCTTTTTGAGAGAGCACAAAAATAATTTACACTTAGCAAAATATTAATGCATTGCATTGAACCAGTGTTGCTTCTTTTCTTTTACCATTGTTATTTTAAAAGTCATTAATAAGAAGACTTCTTCTTCTCTACATAGGAAGACTACCAGTTTTGCTAAATGATGAGAAGAAACATAAAATATTGAACATCAAAGTGACATAAGAGAATAGAGGCCGCCTTGAGGAATTTCTCAATGATCTGCTGAATCACGGCTCCTAGTCAAACAGGATCTGTTCATTTCTCATTTGCAAAGAAAGAAATCCTTTTCACCAGGTTAGTGTGATCCCGTAGCATTTTGTCTGAGTTAACCTGGAAATTTTCTATCTTTTTTTTGAGGGGGGTTAGATCTGGAGTTCAGGGGCATTCTACCACCAAGCTACATCCCCAGCCATTTTTATTTTTTATTTTGAGGCAGGGTTTCACTAAGTTGCCCAGGTTGTTCTTGAATGTGTATTCCTCCTGCCTCAGCCTCATGGTGTGTGTCACCATGCCCTGGATAATCTCTACCTTATTTTGATAGTGGATGCCTGGAAATTTCAGATTCTACAAATGGAGCCTTACATTCTTGAGCTCCCAAAGTATGAACAGAAGAAGCAAAGACGTTCTTCTTTTGACGAAAATAAATAATATTTTAATATTTTAAATAATTATTTGAGGATAATGTGAATTTGACATTTGTTTCTGCAGTTTTATCCATGAGAAACATGACCTGAATGCAGAGAATTGTTCCCAGCTGACTGTCCAAGCCTGCATCATATGTGCAAAAGCACACACACACACACACACACACACCCTCTAGCTCATGGTGTGTGCTAAGAACTATATCCACATCCATATTTACACATGAATTTACCACTTTCTGTTAATTTCAAAGAACTTTCTTTCTTCTACCACTCATGACCAACAAGCCATCATATTTCTGATAGACGTTTCCATGAGCAACCTTCAGGATTGTTTCAAGGTTAACTGTTCAACTGTTTTCTCATTATTATATTTGTGTATTTCTTAATGTTTTGATGTGGGTAAAAAATGTTCCTTCCTTTTATGTTCAGTTCCTGTCTTTTCCTTCTTCTTCGTTTTCTTTGTAGGTATCAATGACCAAACTTTTTACTCTTTTGCCCCAACACCATGTTTATAGTAGTTTTATAAATAGTGTGGTGATTATTTTAACACTTTTATTAGTGTACTTTAATTATGCATCTAAGTGCTGCAAACATACATGCATACAACATGTGGGGGTTTTAAGAAAATACATATCACGGTGAACTAAATGTATTTTGCTTGTAGGGGGAGGAGGAAGACAAGACATTAAGAACTTTTCTTCAAAGAGCCTTTTGTAGCAATGCCATATTCTAAAATAAGTTGATTATTACTCACAAAAATGTTGATTTACATTGTCAAGGTAGAAAATGATTTCACAAACTCATCATTACCTTCCTTCGGTATCTTCTAGAGACTAGAAATTACTAGAAATTTGATAACTTCAACTGATTGATAGCAAAAGATACCAAGAAATTTATCTTGTGTTAAAATTTGTCAGTGTTGGCCCCAAAATTATCCTTATGTTAGTTCTTGCAAATATATTTTCTGTTCAAATTACTTGAATGATATTTGATTTTAGTAAATTTGTAGCACTTGAATAGTGAGACTCATTTCCATGATACAAGGTCACTGGATAAGCAGAGTGAAAGGTGTGGGTCTCGGTACTTACTTATCTGGCACCAGGGAGCTAAGGGATTCAGGTAGCAGAGAGACTGGTAGTAAGATTGATAACCAATTGGAGGCCTCACCAAGGTAAGGTGAGGACTGCGGAATGAGGACGGGTAACATTATTAGGGGTAGCTGTTCTAGGGCTTGCACTTTGATGCAGCAGGAGAGGCAGGACAATAAGAGGCTTCCCTGGAACGTTTTGCTTCAGATAGGTTAAGAATGCTGATCAGATGCACGTGCAGTTCACAGTAGCCAAATTATGAAAAGAGCCTAGGAGCCCATCAGCAGATGGATGGATCATGGAATTGTGCGGTGCTCACACTATGGGATTTTACTCCGCCATAAAGAAGAACAAACTTATGTCATTGTCAGGAAAGTGGACAACACTAGAGAAAAATCTGCTACGTCACACTTGTCAGTCATGATAAGTGAATGAGCATGGGTTCCTCTCATATGTGGAAGCCAGGGAGAAACTGGATATAAGAGAGGCTGCATGAAGGATGAGGAACCCAGCAGAGAGATGGAGGGGCTTAGGGGAAGAAGGGGGCAGGGAGGGAGAACTGAAGAAAGGAACGCTAAGATGGATACCATGTACACATATGAGATTATCAGTGCCAATCTCAGTACCATGCACGGGGGGGGGGACTGAATAGGAGTCCAGGGAACCTCACTGAGTGCTATGTGCACAAATGTACATTTCTCGGCACTGCATTATGTCGTATGATTCCAATGAGCCAATAATCTAGGCTTAAAAAAGAATAAAGAAGCACATAGGAATGAGCAGAAATGTGGCTTTAGAAAAGCCCGTTTTGAAGGCCTTTGATATATCCAGTTTGTAGCATTTAGTGGCAAAGGGAGGTATACAGACAAATAGAAAAGTCGAAGTCTAGGCTGATAAAGGATTTTGATTCAAACACAGAAAAGCAGAATATAAGGTGTTGAGTTTGATGAGTTGTAGACCTAGGAAAAGAACAAAAAGTGATTGTTTGAGCTTGCTTTGGCATCACGGTGACTAAAATACCTAATAGGAATAGTAAGGAAGAGAAAAAATGTATTTGAGTCCAAGTTTCAGAGGTACAGTCCATAGTCAGCCAACTCCAGGGCAGACATATCCGGGGTACAATGTGGTGGTAGGGGCGAGCTCAATTCATGATGTCCAGAAAGGGGATGGAAGCAACCAGGGATGGGCAGTCAAGAAGGCCACGCCCCAGTGACCCAGCTCCTGAAGGCATGCCCCATCGGCCTGGGGTGTTACCCGCTAAATCCACTCAAATCGTTAACTCTTCAGTGGATTTATTCACCAATCAGGTTAGAGCACTGATTCAATTATTTCACCCCTGAACATTTATGCATTGCCAATACAGGAGCTTTTTCCAGATAACATGCTGGATTCAAATCATAAGAGAATGTGGCTAATGCCCCAGGAACATCAGTATCATAAATATTAATTGAAGGCGGGCGTGGTGGCGCACACTCATAATCCCAGATTGGAGAGGCTGAGACAGGAGGATTATGGTTTGTGGACAGCCCCACTAATTAGTGAAGCCCTTTGCAACTCAGTGAGACCCTGTTTCAAAATACAGAATAAAAAATAGAGCTGGAGGTGTAGCTCAGAGGTCGAATGCTTCTGGGTTCAAGCTACAGTACCACAAAAAATAAATAAATAAAAATAAATAAATTAATAAATTAAAAAAATAAAGACCAAGTGACGCAAGCAGAGCCTACGGAAACTTAAGAGGAACACAGAGAGGGTAGATGAGGCCCAAATCATATTGAGTGTGGACAGGGATCTGCATAGTCTATGACCTTGTCTGAATGTCATATATTTTCCTTGAAAAGAACAAATAAGTATAAAAGAATAGATGAAAAGATAGGGTACAAATGACAAGTCAGTTTCCCAGTGGAGACAGAGGAAATAGACACTGCAAACACAAATTGAGAATTTAACCCTGAAACATCAGGAGCTAACATTTTTCTCTCATATTAGGAAATGGTACGAGTCTGTCTGAAAAACACAGAGGCCCTGTCAAGGGTCCGTGGATGGAGGAAGACTCTCCTGATGGCCCTCACTCCTCAGGAAGACAGAATAGCTGGTTTTCTGCTAAAAGCCACTGCACTTAAATAGGTTTCAGAAAATCAGAAGGATAATATAATAGAATGCTGTGGAGACAGTTATTAAAAGTGACGCATTATTAATAGCACATTTGCCCTAAAGTTGAAATGAATCTGGCCTGCACTGTTCTAATCCTGTCTGCAGAAATACTTGGGCCTTCTGATCTTTCTCTGATAAACAATTTAAATTTATACTTTACTATAGAATAAGCAAAGTAATTTATATGTTATAGAAATTTTCTGATTTTTATTGCTATTTCAAATTAGACCAATTAAAAAAGAAGCTGTGCCGGGCGTGGTGGCGCACGCTTGTCATCCCCGCGCTTGGGAGGCAGAGACAGGAGGATCGCGCAGGTTCGAAGCCAGCTGCGCGTGCTGGCTTAGGAGACCCTGTTTCCAAATAAAAATGTAAAAATAGGTCTGGGAGTGGAGCCCGGAGGTAGAAGGGCTTCCAGGAACCCCAGTACCACCAAAAAATAAGATAAAAAAATAAAATAAAATAAAAAAGAAGCTGGTTGATTCGCAGGTCATACAATGGTTAAGTCACAGTCTTCGTCAGCTTTTTGTCCTTGGGACCAAAGTACCTGATGATAATAACTTAGAGGAGGAAAAGTTAATTTGGGCTCATGGTCTCAGGTTTCATTCCATGGTCCGCTGGCTCCATGGCTCTGGATCTGAGCTGAAGGAGAACATCATGGCAGAAGCTTGTGGAAGAAAGCAGTTCAGCCCATGCAGCTACTGAGATAGGCAGAAAAAAGATATAGTACCCCAGGGCAGGCCTCCGTTGACTTTCTTCTTCCAAACATGCCCTATCTGCCTACACTTTCTACATAATAATCCTTTTAAATTATTAACCCATCAACTGGATTAATCTACCAATAGGGTCAAGGCCTCATAATCTAATAATTTTCTCCTCTGAATACTGCTGCATGGACTAACAGATTCTGGGGGGACGTCTCATCCCAGCAGATTTTTTCATTAGAAAAGGAAAAGATTTTCAAAGAAATTTCCAACTCCATATGTTTCCCATGTAATAATACTCATAATTGCAAAAACATATTTATATAATGTAGAGAATGGAAAATGTAAAAGTGTTAGGTGTCGTCTCTATGGGGATAGTCACATTTGTTTCTTTTATCACGGGCGTACCGCAAATTGTACCTGGCATGGAGTTGAGATTCAGTATTTGGATAGTTTAAGAGTACTATTAATTTATGATAATGATTGAGCGCTCGGAGTAAGATTGGCATGCTGTGAAATCCATCACTGAAGAGGACAGTATAACTTTGTAGAACACTTATGCCACTTCTCCTGCCCGGCCTGTGACATTTTGGCCATGGATCAAAGTTGCATTTTTCCATTTTCCTTACCAGAAAAATTTGTCTTTTGTCTAGTCTTTTGATAGAATGAAGGATACAATTTTAATCATGAATCTAAGCAAAAAAAAAAAAAAAGAAGAAGAAATTGGAAAGTCTGGGGAAACCATTACAGAATCAGAAGTCTTGGCTGGAATCTAAATTCACCCTTTACCTATATTTTAAGGGTGAGCAGTTAAGTGACTACCTATGTAATCTTTTGAGTCTTATAAGAAAAAGGCCTGACCATGTGTGAAATGGATTAAATGAGGTGTTGTGTATGAATGTTTCTGGCACCTAATGTACATTTAATAAAAGTTAATTGATGAGCTGCTTGGCAATTTCCTCTCTAATGTTTTACATACAATTTATTTTTATGAGTCAATTTTTTTAAAATGAAGCAGTACATAAATAAGTCATCAGATGCTTACCTAAATGATTTCATTTTTCAAATCTAATTTCACACTGATCATCTTTTCTGATTATAATATTTAGGTTTGAATGCTACAATTTTAAACCTATAGAAAAATCCAGATTATGAACACAGTGCATTTTGCTCTCTTTGAAATTGGTGTGTGACCCTAATTTTACATTCTGCAATTGCTGTAAAAGTTGATAAAATGGTACAAAAATCATAGTGCCAATTTCAATTCTGTCAGGTGAATGAATAAAAGATTAAATGACTACTACTGTCACCAATACCTCTGTAATTCATTCCTGATTTCATAAGGTATATTAAATATTATGTGAGAACTTTATGCTTTTATGAACTCTTGAAGCCAATAAGCTAATAACACTGGAATTCCAATGAGGTAGAAACCTGCTCATTTAAATATATCTAAAAACACTCTTCCTAGAAGGCCTCCCATTAGGTTAGTGTTAGTGCATGGTTTTACTTACCCTCAAAATGTGTAGCCTTTATAAGGATAAATTATGGTCTTGTGGTAGCACATAGTTTTAGGGAATGAAAATAAAAATCATCGTATTTTCATACATAAATGCACACACTAAAATTCACAGCTTTGAAATCCTCAAATTTGAAAGGTAAGTTTACTATGAATTTTAAATTCTCCTTCCCTTCAAACCTTCAAGGGTTCCTCAATATCAAGCACTAACTTAAATGTGTAGATGGATAAAAAAATACAATGCTAAGAATAAATAGTGCGTTTGATCTCAATGGACTATTAAATCAATAAAACAGTTATTTCATCGTGTTTTTTTTCAAATATTTCAGAGTTTGTGAAGAGGCAGGTAGAGGGCCAATATAGCACAATCGTGTGTGTGTGTGTGTGTGTGTGTGTGTGTGTGTGTGTGTGTTACTATAGATTAAACCCAGGGTTTAATACCTTTCAGCCACACTGCCAGCCTTTTTTTATATTTTTTATTTTGAGACAAGGTCTCACAGTGTAGGCTGGCCTCAAACCTGCTCTCCTCCTGAATTAGCCTCCCAAGTACTGGGATCATAGGTATTTATTACTGCACTGGGCTCAACACAATCTTTGTTTAGTGTGTAGACCAGGGCCAGAAGAAATCAGGGTCAATTCATGAAATGTGTTGACAGCGCTAACAATTCTATTGATATTAACCAGATAATAAACCCCTTTACTCTGTGTTAAAGTAATAACAAGACCTTGGAGAAGACCCAGAATGTTGGCTGAGGACATTCTAAGGAAAGGCAATGCTTCCATCCTCTCTCTGGTCCTGGTTGCCCATGTCCCCCTTGGCCCTGTCCTGGCCAAATTTTTTAGCATCCAGTTTCACAGATTTCTTATGAGCCTATTTTTCTCTTAATTTCTGTTTTTGACTAGGGTTTGATGGTCATGTCAGTTTCATTCCAAGTGTTATTATATCTTCTGTATTTTTTGGAATAACAAATCATGAGGTGAGTTATAAAAGAGCAGAAGATAGTAAAATAAGAAGTACTACAATGTGTAAGAAAAGTTAAAAATAATGTAAGGTTTTAGAATCTAAGTTGTCCAGGAAGTGAAAGAGAGAGGTTATAGCAGGTCTTCTTGCATAGTGATTATCAAAGAAGGGCATGTGTAGAACATGGTTTTGTGAAAATTCTCATGATAGGTATCCTCTGGACGTACATGAAGAAATATCAATGCCTTTCCTGCTCACTGACATTCTTGGGTTGGGGTAAAACTTGAGCTATATGCAT
The DNA here is from genome assembly GCF_963383645.1 of Muscardinus avellanarius. Lineage (NCBI taxonomy): Eukaryota > Metazoa > Chordata > Mammalia > Rodentia > Gliridae > Muscardinus > Muscardinus avellanarius. The sequence goes on along the minus strand of NC_137791.1, from coordinate 3,416,410 downwards.
GAGGATGAGCTACATGACAGCACTGTGCTGGTGCTAGCACAGGGAAGTTAATGAACAAATAGATATCCATGCTCAAGGACCTTACAAATCTTGGTGCTCGGTGGTGGACATAGCTAAAACTGGAGTTAGCAAAGTCCTTTGTCTTGGCCAGCTGACTACAGAGGGATGGTGCTTGGATATGAATCTGGAATGCTCCTCAAAAGCTCATGTACTGAAGACAGTGCATCAGTGTTCATAAATAGAGCTCTTAGGATTATTAGGGCACTGAGAATCTCAGTAGATTAACTCACTAATAGCTGAATAGATGACTGGAAGGTGGAAGAAACTGTAAGCAGGTGGGGCATGGCTGGAAAGAAGCTGGTCACTAGCTCTGTGCTTTTGGGGACTATTTTTTTTCTTCTTTTTTTCTTCTGCTTCTCTCTCTTTTCTTCTCTCTCTTTTCTCTTTCCTCCTCTCTCTTCTTCACTCTTCTCTTTTCTCCTCTCCTCTATTTCCTCCTCCTCCTCCTCCTCCTCCTCCTCCTCCTCCTCCTCCTCCTCCTCTTCCTCCTCCTCCTCTTCTTCTTCTTCTTCTTCTTCTTCTTCTTCTTCTTCTTCTTCTTCTTCTTCTTCTTCTTCTTCTTCTTCTCTTTCTCTCTCTCTCTCCCTCTCCATCCCTCTCTCCCTCCTTTCCCTACCTGGTCACTGTGAGCCAAGCACCTTTCTTCTACCATACCCTTGCGTCATGATGTCCTGCCTCATCTCAGACCTGAAGTGATGGGACCAGCCCATCAAGGCCTAAGTTTCTGAAATTGTGAGGCAAAATTGACTTTTTCTTCTCCAAGTTGTTCATATCAGAGATTTTGGTCATAGCGACAAAAGCTGACTGATACAGATAACACATTGATTTTATGGACGATTGGTAAATATGATAGATTCACAAAACCAAAAATCAGATTCAAACACATGAAAAGAGGCCCCTTATGATAAAAATAAATGCCAAACTGCATGATATTTTGGATCTGTGGAAAGACCAACTAGACAAAAGTTATTGATCTACAAGTTCATGCAAACATTCATTTTCCCACAGAAAATCCATTTCAATTAAGAGTGAAAATATTATTATATCTAAGAAACAAGATAGTTCAGTCCTCTGTTCTCTTGCTAATCCAACATCTTTTGCCTCACTGCCATAGCATATAGAATGTCTACCTGTCCACCTTGGTTTCTTACACCATAATTATATAGCAATTTATACAATCCACAAATTTTTCTTTTTTACAAATTACCAGGTTATAAAGAGTAACATAAATTCACTAAAGAATTTGATTCTGTTTAATCTATGACAAATTGAAAAAAATCATAATTAAGGAAATAAAATGTATGAAGTACAGAAATAAATAAGGCAGTCATAAGGTTCAGTTCCCAAAAAAGAGGAGACTAAACTTTCATGAATACCAGAGAATGAAGATAAAGGAAACCTATTTTGAAATCCATTAAAAAGTCACTTAAGAGAAAAGAGTACACATTTTTAAAAAGCAATTGTAATGATTTGGATTTATAATCCCCCTAGCTCTCATGACACATTTGCAATGTTGGAAGCAGGAATCAGTTGCTAAGAAAGGGGGCCCTAAGGATGTGCCTTTGGGGGCTGTATTCTTCCTCCCCTTGCTCATTCTCTCTGCTTCCTGCCACCGTGTTCTGAGCTCCACTGAACTGGCCTGATATGGATTGAACTTTGATATTCCAAATACTGTGAGCAAAGAAATATTTCCTTCTTCTTAATTGTGCAGTCATTTGTTTTAAATTATGGCAGTGAGTATGTTAACTGGAACAGAAATTGTTATCAGAAGAATGGAGTCACTGCTGTGCTTGAGTCTGATCATGTGTTTTGTGAGTTTTTGGAACTGGTTTGTGAGAGAAAGTAGGGATGGCCAGAATGTGGCTAGAAAGGTAGACAGTAGAGGCTGTGCTTAGGAGATGTCAGAGGGCAAAGTCAACCCCATAGGAAAATAGACTAAAGGTCACATGTGTTACATCCTGGCAAAGAACTTATCAGCATTTTGCCTGTGTCTTGAACCTTTGTGTGTGGCTGAATTTAAAGAGGATTGACTGATTAAGCTGGCAGAGGAAATCTCAGATCAGCCAAGTATCCAAATTTCATTATGAATGTTGAGTGAATTCTGCACTCAGTGAATTGCACAGCAAATTTCGGAGTAGAAAGCAAAGTAGACTTTATAGATTTACAGTTTGGCCAGAAAAGCATGTGTAAAACTGCAGCCAAGAGAGATGGTATTGTTGAAAAAAGTAAGATAGATGTAAGGAAGGAAAAAGCAGCTATGATACAGGTGGGCCCGCTGGTGGCCATGATAGAGGGAAGCCCAGCAGCTGTGAATGCAAAGGGCCCAGTGGTAGTGATTAAAGAGAACATGACTACCTTTCCTGCTGGTATTGGTTCTCAACACTCACATTAGTGCTGAAAAAAAAAAAGAGTTATAAATGCTTTTCCCCAGATTTCCAAGACCAGGCAATATATAGCAGGCAGAATATCTGTAACAGGCAATTTCTGAAGCTGTGAAGGCACAAGGTTTCTTTGCCAAGGTTGAAAGAAAATTTGATGAAATTTGGAAATGCCAGATATGTATAACTATTGCAAGGAAAGGCTGCAATCCATGGGAGAAAAAAGCTAGAAAAGCCTGTATGTCACCTATTACAATCAAGCAGGGCATAAGGGTGAGGCTGCCAACATCCCTTAGAGATCACATCTTACCACCACGTGTCTCAAATGCCAGAAAGGGAACTGCACAATCAACACTTGCCCTGCTGAATTTTGATACTGTTTTGATCTCATTCTTTCTTTCTATGGCCCTGTTTCTTCCTGTGCAGCTGTGCACTGGATGTATGTAACTTGCTTTCTGTGTTTACAAGAGCTCACAGCCAAGAGTTCACCTTGATTCTCAGAAGAGACTTTGGACTTTTGAATGATGTTAAACTGTGAAGATTATGCAATTCTTGGAGATAAACTAAACTCACTTTGCATTGTGGGGAGGCCATGAGGTCTGGGGGGTCAGAGTTAGAGTTTAATGGTTTGTATTTAGAATGTCCCCCTAGCTTCCATGGAAACAAGGTAGCAATGTTGAAAGTGGAGCGTGGTTGGTAAAGAGCGGTTCCTGGGGGTGCGGCCCTAGGCATTATACTATTCCTCCTTTTCCCGATTTCTCTTGCTGCTTCTGGCCTCTATGATATGAGAACAGAACCTTGAGCTATCCTTCTCTGCTTCTCACCACCATGCACTGAACTCTGGAGACCTGGCCTAATATGGACTAGACTAAAATCTACCCAAACTATGAGCAAACAAATCTTTCTTCCTCTAAACCGTGTGTGATAAGGCTTATTGGATCGCTGCCGTGGGAATGCTGTCAGAGGCAATAGTTGGCACCCATGTGTAGCCCCAGTTCTTGGGAGGCTGTGACAGGAGGGTCACATGTGTGAGGCCAGCCTTGAAACTTATCAAGACTCTCAACATCTTATTGAGACCCTGATTAAAAATAAAAACTTAGAAAGTTTCAGGTATGGCTTGGAGATAGAATGCTCCCAGGTTCAATTCCCAGTACTAAAACAAAGTAATATATTTATTAGGGATGGGTTTGGAGATATTTTTATGTATTTCTATAAATCTATTTTGGAAACACATAAAAGTAGGTTATTTTTAAATAATTTGCTATAATTCTAGATTCTATAATCTTGAAGTTATTCACAATTCGTTTCTTAATACAGAAAATACTTTATTACATATTTAGCGATCCATATTCAATATAGGGATAAGAAGATACATGAAATTTGACATGAACATTTAAAGAAATCTTTCTTTCCCAAGCTAAGTCAGTCAGGGAAAATAATAGTCATAATAAATAAATCACAACTATACAATGTTTGAGCAGCTTTGTCTTCATACGATTTTTTTGCATATGATTTTTAAGTACTTTAGTCTTCTTGCTTCAGAAACACCTCCCAAATATTTCTAGAAGCCCTGTGTACATGTCCATGCTGTGAGCTGCACCAATCATTTGGACTACCACTGCCCTTCACCACTGCTTCTTACATTTTTATTACTGGGTTGGTTTCTTCTACAGCTCCCCAGGTGAAAATTATATCCATGACACAAAAGTGTCTCGTTCTTGCTAATGCCTATTCATGTTCCAAAGAAGCCCACTGGGGCCCATGAGAAGGTGAAGGCCACAGGCCAGAGGCATTCTCTTCTGTCTATCTAGTCCCAGAGCCAGGGGATTTCACAGAAGACACCTTGCATTACTCACTGAGGTGTAAATTTAACTGCTTTTGTAAGCATTTATCCTGTTTTATTTATTCATTTTATTTATTTTGGCCACTTGCTTATGATAGTATTCAGACATGAGTTCATGATGATCAAACCAGGATAAGAGACTGCTATTTTCAGAACTGTGCTTCTCTACAACATTGGCCCAATCTTTATCCCCAATACAGTGGCTCCTTGATTCTCTCTTCCTTTGCCCAGAGCATGTCCCAGACTTTCATACCAATGAACCACTGTGGACCTGCCCCACCAGCTTTTCAGATTTCCCCAGACATACCCAGATTGTATAAGAAAAAAAGCTAAGGTACAACTAGAAAATAGTCATCAAGACTTTAAATCAATCTTTATAATCAAATTATTTTCATACATTTACTGAATTTAATTTTATATAGCTTTTTGATGATATGTGTATTGACATATACTAAATATTGTTTAAATGTAAGTAATACACATTTACATAGATATCAAATCGGAGAATAAATGACTAGCTATATGACAGCTGGGTATCATGGGACTATGAGTCACAAAGGGATTTTGTGTTATAACCCTGCAAGATTCTTTTACCCCAGCTCAGGAAGATTTTTATAACTCTAGCTTCTGTGACCATCAGACAACTTCACACTAAATATCGATTATTGTTATTAAAGTTGAAGAACATTGGTAAAAATGTGAAGATTATACATCTATGCTTTCTTAGGTATGACTGAATTAAACAAATTATGAATCTGGCATTTCTTCTGTCAATTAGCGAGTGCATTTCCTCATAATCATTACAACACAAATAATAGATAATAGGACTCTTGACAATAATCTCAAAATTTGGTAATAGAATTTGGAAGGATAAAACAAAAAATAATAATGGAGTACTAAAAATTAAATTAAAAATAATAATGGGGTGCTAAAAGTTAAATTAATGTTTAAACTCAGAACTCTCTGCTGCAAACTCCAAATAATGAACATAAAAAGTGAGCCAGTTATTGCTATAACATATTCTTTTGTATAAACAAGTGAGCATTTCTTTAGGCAAGGGTTTTTCTTATAATTGGGGCTTATTAGAGAAAGGGTTGCTTTTATTCTGAACTATCTTTTCCTTGGAGCAATGATATTTTTACTCCTTATAATTTCTCATGTCACAGTTATCTGCCTCACCTCTATCCTTCTCCTACCCTAGAGACACACAAGGCTGAGCACAGAGATTGATGGAGTGCTCAGGATTTGTAAGAAATTCTGAGTTAGGAAGGCAAGAGTCAGGCAGTACCTGATATGCCCTCCTGCCACTTCCCATTAAAATACCACAAAGACATTTAAAAATGAAGGAAGCTCAAAAAAGTTTGAAACATGAGAATGATGCCTATTTTAATGTCTGAGTAGGAATTAAGATATCCCAACAAGACCACTTAGAGAGCAGATAGGAATCCAGGAAAGGGCACCAAGTGCTCTGTGCACCTCTGTCCCGATCACTCTGGACTTCATTAGAGTGTATGATTGCAATAAACCAATAAAGGTAGATTTTTTTTAAAGTATAAAAAAATAATAAAGGATAAACTCATTTGGGGGACAGAAAGGCCCTGGGCTTTGTGAATCCAAACTCTCTTTATTCTACCTAAAAAAGCGCAGCCTTTCCAAAGCTCAGCAGGAGTGCTAACCCTGGCTGTGCATTTATAGTCTCATATTTTCTTTCTCTCTCTCTCTCTGTATTTTACATACTTTAGCATTTGGTAGGTCTTGACAGTAATGTTTTAAAAGTGTACATTTTTTGTTTTTATTCTGTTCTGGGTACTACACATATTTTATTATTTTGAAATAGTATCTCAACAAATTGCCAAGGTTGGCCTCAAGCCTGCGACCTTCTTTTCTGTCTTCCAAGTACTGAAATTATAGGTATAAACCACTATCCCTGGTTTAAGGTTATATTATTACTAACAAATAGGTGGTGGCTTCTTATGGTAAAGCTTGTACATATGAAGAGAACTCAAATCCTTTTCTTAAAACAACTCAGGCCTTTAGGCTACATTCTCAGTAAAAAAAAAAAAATGTGCTATTTCCCTATTGTTTATAAAATAAACATAAACTCTTTCTGGGCTTTGCATAATGTTGCACTATTAACTCCCAATTTTCTCTTCTTACTCCTCAACACTACCATCAAAAGATTTCCAGGAAAAGAATATAGAATCTAAGTAAGGCTTGTCTATCGATAACTGAAAAACAGGTAGCAAGGGCGGGCTAAATAAATCAGTGTGTGTTCATTTAAAGATACTTTCTAGCTAGGCAGGGCCATGCATGCTCATAATCCCAGGACTTGGGAGGCTGAGGCTGGAGGATCACAGGTTTGTGTCCAGCATCAGATACTTAGTGAGGCCCTCCACAACTTAGTGAGACCTTGTTTCAAAATAAAGGATAAAAAAACAGGGCTGGGGGTGTAGCTTGGAGTTAGAATTCCCCTGGGATCAATCCCCAGTACCGCTCCAATAAATAAATAGCCGGGCGTGGTGGCGCACGCTTATAATCCCCATGTTTAGGAGGCGGAGACAGGAGGATGACACTGGTTCGAAGTCAGCCACTCTGGCTTAAGAGACCCTGTTTCCAAATAAAATGTATAAAATAGGTCTGGGAGTGTAGCCCGGAGGTAGAAGGGCTTTCAGGAACCCCAGTACCACCAAAGAATAAAAAATAAATAAATAAATAAATAAATAAATAAATAAATAAATAAATATTCTTTTTTCTGCCTCTTAAAAGTTGTGTGTGTGTGTGTGTGTGTGTGTGTGTACATTAGTTTTACTTACACTTTATTATCACATATAATGTATAGTGAAACTGGGATGCATTCACCACCAACCCTGGTTTGTCAGAGTTCGGTGTATGTTCAGAAAGAGTGACGGGATAGAGTCGATAGCTCGGTTGTGAGTGCTATGAACTTTGACGGTTAAATAAAGTTCCTATTTTGTTTTTGTGCAAGTGCTTCCATCTGTCTCTAAATGAAGAATCACCAAAGTGGGTGCTGTGGTTGAATCCCACACAGATAGCAAGTGTTGTCATCCTTCAAATGATCCCCAGAAGGCTGTAGCAAACTCCAAAATAAAAGTATGAGCCTGTGAGGAGTAAGAATTTCAACCATCATTTTCTGGGGGGAAATAAAACCCGTCCTCAAATTACTAACAAGTAAATTCAAGAAAAATGTCTTATAGATTCTACTCAATTTTCCATCAAAAATGCATCAACTACTCTTTAAAAGTTGAACTGTATTCCCCTTTCTTAAAACTGCTGAACATTTTGTCTCTTCTTGCTGGGACTTTCAATTCTTGCTTACTCTAAATTTACCATTCTAGTATTTATAGAGCTCGTAAAATATAATTTTCATACTTGGATTCCAACCATACTTGTAATTGAACTATAAAAGCTGAACTTTAGATCGTCAAATAAATCAAGTTTCTATGAAATGGAGGCCTCTAGTCATGACTGAATCTTTGATTTTCCCTTGATTTTAAAAAGAGGAATGAAGAAATTGTGCTTTAGTTATTGTTCCTTTACAATAAAGGAGCAGCCTCAGATAAAAGAAAAGAAAAGAAAAAGCATTTTAAAGGCTGAACTACATATGAGTTATTCTCAGCCATGATATACCTAAAGGCACATTACAGCCACAAAACGATCCCCAGCCCATGTACCCAGACAGCAACCAGAACTGGAACAAGCCTACGGCATGAGGTTTTGAAGAGTTGTATAAACTCTATTATTCATTGCTAATTCTCTTTTGTACAATTTCATGAAGAGCTGGATTCACAAAGAGGTTGTGAAGATCAAAGATGATGATAGAGGTGTCATTCAGCGCAACAGAACAGCCACTTGGACGGAGCCCCGGGTGACATCACACTGATGAGATTACCTCCTTCAAGGTTCAAGTCTAGATGAATGTCTGAGGCCAGTCTCAGTATTTGAGCCAGTGGTGACTGGTCTGTCAGGGAATGAATCTTACCAGCCAGGTGAAAAAGAAAACAGAATTATCCAGGAAAAGGAATGTCATGGCCACCAGACAGCCATTTGCAGGAGACCATGTCAGGAAGCGAGCCCACCCAGAGGTTGTTGGACAGTGGATGTGGATGCAGAGGATAAGGAATTAGCTGGCCGACTTAGGGGCTGGTATCCAGCTTGCTCCCTGATACTTTCCTTTTCATCATGATTTTACGAGTACTATATGAAATAACAATTACATAATTTATCAATGGGACCCTGGACAGAGCTGGATGAATATTCGGAGTCTACTCTATCCTGACCTCTCACCTATCTAAATATGTTAATCAGCAGGGCATGGTGGCACACGCTTGTAATCCCCGCACTTGGGAGGCAGAGACAGGAGGATCGCGCAGGTTTAAAGCCAGCTGTGCTGGCTTCAGAGACCCTGTTTCCACATAAAAATATAAAAAATAGGTCTGGGAGTGTAGCCCAGAGGTAGAAGGGCTTGCAGAAACACCAGTACCACAATAAATAAATAAATAAATAAATAAATAAATAAATAAATAAATAAATAAATAAATATTAACCATATTTGCGTGCAAGTCTTGGTCATACTATTTATGAGCATATAGTAATATAGTATCTTCTTCTCTGGGAAGTGATTTTTTGTTTGTTTGTTTGCTTTTTGAGTGGTTGAATTTGCCATCTGTCTTAGTATACTTTGTGTTGCTATGGCCAAATGCCTGACTCTGGGTAATATATAGAGATCTATTGACTCATGAGTTTGGAGCCTGAAAAGTTCAAATAGCAGGGCATCACTATCTGGCTACGTCTAAATATGGTGGAGAAGGGCAAAGAAAAATGCCTACCTTTAGGAGGAAAAGGTGTGGGAGTCAGCAAAAAAGCAAAAGCTGGTGGAAGAGGCAGGTTTGCTCTTATATCACGACTCTGCCTCTCAAGAACTCATCTGCTCCTACCAAACGGACTCCGCCTTCAAGCCAGCGTTATTCCTCTCCTGAGAGCAGAGCTCTGACACCTAACTGCCTTCCACAATATTCTGCTCTTGAAGGATCTGACTTCTCAACTCCGCCCTGTTGAGGACTGAGCTTTTAGGACACGAACCTTGGCGGACAAAACATATATACAAAACACCGTTACTCCTGAAGTGTTTACAAGCTCTGCATTTGCAGGTACATAAATAATGAGGTTATCTATCAAAAAATGGAACTGGAGTACTTATTATAATCAAAATGTCTCTTTTTTCTCCTTAGGGAAAGAAATAGGTCCCGCTTTTAATCCAATTCTTTTATCTTTATAGCAAGCCTCCTTGTGCCTCGTCAGCCTCCTGAACTTTACCTCCTTCACTTACTTTCCTTGCCATTTCAGTTTTCTCCTGTGGGACTTATTTTCTCTGATCAGAGTGATTTATGTTATGCCTTCAAATACCAGCTTTCCACATGTGATAACTAAATCATTATCTCTAGCACACCTCCTCAATTCCAATTCCATATGATTGGCAGCCTATTTGACATTCTACAAAACCTTGTAAAACAATCTCTCACAGACAAAAGGTCTAGGATTCACCGTCTGCACTTCTTTGCCTCCCATATGCAGTGAATTACATATACCACGTCGACGAAAATGTGAACACGTTTAACCACCGTCTGTCTCAACTCTCACCCTTACTCACTCAATTCCAGGCTCACCATTTTCCATTCAAACAGTTCCTACTATATCAAAAGTGGTCTTTACCCGTGAGGAAAAAAAAATGGACACACATGCTAAGGAAAGAAAGCAATGCATTTTACTTATTATTTATTTTGTGGTACTGGGGATAGAACCCAGGAGCATTATACTTCCGAGCTACACCCCCTGCCCTGCTTTTTGTTCTTTATTTTGAAACAGGGTCTCACTGAGTTGCAGAGGGCCTCGCTGAGTAGCTGAGGCTGTCCGCGAACCATGATCCTCCTGTCTCAGCCTCCCGAATGCTGGGATGACAAGCGTGCGCCCCACCCCTGGCTGAAAGCAATGCATCTTAAAGTGCAATTAAGATCAAGAAAGAGTATGAGGTCACCATCTAAAACTCTTCAGAGTGCCCAGAAATCGAATTTGCCATTATTTTGTTCCCTGAAGCTTTTTATTGATATCAGGGAATAAAGACAAATTCTAAGTTAGGCCATACACCGTTCTTGCATTTTGAGTGACTTCCATTTATACAGTTGAATAATTAACTGAAGGCTAATATGTCATTACTCCCTCTGGGTAATAGCAAGTGACTGAATTACTGCTGCTAATAGCTTTTTTTGAGTTTTCCTGATTTTGTGTGTAAGGTTCTAAGACTTCCTGACTTTTTTATCATATTTTTTTTTCTTTTGGACCTCATTATAACTTGTACCTCTCTCACTGTATTTTATTGTACATTGCAAGGTCAATAATTAGTTTTTATAACCTGGAGCTTATAATCCACTTGTCTACAGGATCCAATTCATTCTACTACCTACTCTGTTCCAAATCATTAGTTTGAAAATATAGTGATTTCCATCTCAAAAATCTCCACTTAGAAATATCTTTGTAGTATGGTAACTTTATATGCCCCCATAGCATTGATATAAAATATGTAATAAAAGTTCAAAAATATTGTCCTTCGAGAGAGATGCTAAAGAGAATGAACCAGTGTTTTAATCTGAGAAGTTAATCTTTTCAGAGCTTGAACTTCTTTATAGAATTGACCTCTCCAAAATATTCTACAAGATAATTCTGAAGGAGATCATTCTACCATTTGGGCAGGTGACACCGCAGTCTCAGGGCTGGGCTGTAACACACACACAGCCCTTCTTAAACAACGCCTTTGCTTAGGGGAGCTGCACCTGTCTTTAGAGCGTCCCCAAGGCCAGTCTTCACATTCTTCATCCTTCCTCCTTTGCCGCTGGGTCTTTCTTACATTTCTATGTCGATTTCTCTGATTGTGTGAAAAGATTTCTTAGAGTGAGAAAACTAAAGCATCCACTAAAGTAACCCAGAGAGAAAGGCTGAATTTTTCTCTCATCCTTGTGCAAGAGTATTCGTTGTCCAAGGATCCATCCGTATTAAAGCTCTATAAAACTTGTATATATGTTTGTGTATATAAAGAAAGATATAAATAAGCCACTATGACTTCTATCCAAAACTGCTTAAAGAATTTAAACTCTCAAGCTGTGGAATAGGCCCTGAGGCACATGTTAAACGTGTCATGAAGAAAAATTCTGAGGCCTACCTTGTACCTTCTAGTAGCTCTTTGATTTGCTTGGGAGAGGACCAAAAAGAGCACTTATGTCTGAAAACTCCATCAAATTATACAGGAGACATAGAACAAAAACCTAAACCTCTGAGATATAACCCTGAGGGAATATCTGTCAATGATAATATAGCTTTCTCTCATTTTATAAGTCATTATCTAATCTGCATGAAGGATTCTGTTGAGATCTAAAAACATACGGATGATTCATATCTTTATCCCAGTGAGACTGCTTTCAGTTTCTGGCCTCATTACCAAGCTACAAGATTTAGTAGTACTACAATGCCTCTTACTTCTGAAACACACACTAATTGTTAGCTTGAGAAGCCTAAATATAGAAAACACCCTTTTTCTGAGAATATTACTTGACAAATTCATTATGATAAAGTTTTAGACACTGGCAGACTCAGGTTCCAATTCTCAACCTAGTCATCTCTCTTATTAATTTAACAATTTCTAGAAGCAGTATTTGATTATTCTAGTGAGAGAACTCACGTATGCTGAGCAATTGTACCAGGAACTCCTCCAGTGTCTCCTCTAATCCTCCTAGTCACTGTGGAAAGGTGGATACATCATTCTGGTTTGTTTAGAAAGCGGAACCCAAAGCCAGGCGTGGTGGGCACGCTTGTAATCCCAGCATTCGGGAGGCCAAGACCGGAGGATCACAGGTTCAGGGCCAGCCTCAGCTACTTAGTGAGGCCCTCTGCAACTTAGTGAGACCCAGTTTCAAAATAAGGAATAAAAAAATAGGGCAGGGGGTGTAGCTCAGAGGTTGAATGCCCCTGGGTTTCATTCCCAGACCTGCAAAAAAAAAAAAAAAAAAGAAAGAAAGTGGAACCCAGCGGATACAGTCCTTGCTATACCATCAGGAGACAAAGTAGCCCAGAGGCCAACCTTGGCCAGCCTTGGACAAAAGCCGGGGTTAGTATGCACAGAAGAGGTACTGAGACAGGGAAAAAAAAAATTGTTTTCCTTAAGAGTCCCTAAGGGAGACAAGTCTGGATTGGATGGGTCTTAGAATAATCTGGGTAAAGAAGCTCATGTTGCTGGTTTATGTGTGTTACATGTGGGTAAGTTCAGAGTGAATTTCACAGTGGAGGGAGAAAGATCAACCCTCATGTCAGTTGCCTTCCCACGCTGTCATTCAAGCCCTCTTACAACTTTGTATTTTTGTCCTCTGTTGTTCAGCTATTTTAATTTTTTAAATTTTTAAATTTTTTTATTGGTGCATCGTAATCAGACATCTTAGTGGGGTGTAAGATGGCGGAGGCACACATGCAAACATCCCTCATTTAGCCCTTCCCCAATGCCCACCCCATTCCCTCCCACTCCCTTCTTCTCCTGTTTGGCTTAGTGGTTGACTCTGACATCTTTGCAGATGTGCATCAGGAATCCCCCCTCTTCCTCCCTCCATCCCCCTTAGTTAGGTCGCCTTATTTTGCTCATCTATGGCTTCTTCCTTATCATCTAGAGTTCCTTCTATGACCCTTTTTCTATCTAGCTTCTGCCTATTAGGGAGAGCATATAATGTTGGCTGTGGGCCTATTTTATATTGCCTTTATGATGTTGAGGTATGCTCCTTCTATTCCAGTTCTCTGCAGTGCTTTTAGTATAAATAGGTGCTGGATTTTGTCAAGTGTTTTTCTTAGCATCTATTAAAATGATCATGTGATTTTTGTGTTTGGTTCTGTTGATGTGATAACAATTACATATGAATTGATTTTCATATGTTAATCCAGCCTTACATCCATAGGATGAACCCTACTTGGCCATGGTGTATACTTTTCTTGCTGTAGTTTTGAATGTATGTTGCTAGTATTTTATTTGGCAGTTTTTTATGTCTAAGTTCATCAATGATATAGGCCTATAGTGATCTTTTCTTGAGCTGTCCCTATTTGGTTTGGGTATTAATATGATGTTGGCTTCAGAGAATGTACTTGGGAGGGTTTTATTTCTATTTCGTGTAATAGATTGAGGAGTACTGGGGATTAGCTCTTCTATGAAGATTTTTAAAAATTCACTTGGAAAACCATCTGGTCCTGGGCTTTTGTTTGACGGTAGGTTCTTTATTACACTTCAATCTCTTATCTATTGGTTGGTTTAAATTTTCTAAGTCTTCTTGACTCAGTTTAGGGAGGTTGTACATACCTAACAATTTCTCAGTTTCTTCTAGGTTTTCCATTTTTTTGGAGTATAGTTTTTCAAAGTAATTTCTGATAATCCTCTAGATTTCCACTGTCAGTGGTAGGAATATCTCTATCTCTTAATTTAGTAATCTGGATTATCTCTTTCTTTTGGTTTGATTGGCTAGTAGTTTATCTATCTTATTTGTTTTTTAAAACCAGCCTTTGGTTTTGTTGATTTTCTGTATCTTTTTATTCTGTACTTCATCGATTTCTGCTCTGATTTTAATAATTTCCTGTCTTCTACTGGTTAGACTATTCCTGCTTTTAAGGGCTTTGAGGTGTGTTGTTAGGATTTTATTTGGTGATTTTCTGTTCTTCTTATGTGGGCACTTACTGCTATAAATTTTCCTCTTAACACTGCCTGCAAGGTGCCCCGATGTTTTGATATGCTGTTTCTAGAAATTTCTTGATTTCTCCCCTTACTTCTTTTATGACCCATTCCTCATTCAGCAGTACAGTGTTCAGTCTCCACGTGTTTATGTGGTTACTCTGGGTCTTTTTATAGTTGATTTCTAGTTTCATTTTATTGTGGTCTGATAAGACACAGGAAAGTATGTCACATTTCTTGAATTTGCTAGTGCCCACTTTGTGGCCCAGGATATGATCTATTTTGGAGAAGTTTCCATGAGCAGCTGAGAAAAAATGTAAATTCTGCTCTAGTTGGGTAGAATATTCTGTATGTGTCTAATAGGCCCATTTGTTTTATGGTGTTCTTTAGGTCTGAGGCATCTTTGCTGACCTTTTGTCTAGAAGATCAGTAGTCTAGTGCTTTGAGAGGAATATTGACATCTCTCATTATTACTGTACTGGGATCTGTGTGTGACTTAATTTCACAAAGAATTTGTTTTATCAAAGTGGCTGCACTTACGTTTGGGGCATAAATATAGACTATTGTAATTTCCTCTTTCTGGAGTGTTCATTTTACCAGTAAAAAAAAAAAGTGACCTGCTTTGCCAGGCGTGGTGGTGCACGCTTATAATCCCCACACTTGGGAGGCAGAGACAGAAGGATCACGCAGGTTTGAAGTCGAAGATAGCCTCACTGGCTTAAGAGACCCTGTTTCTAAATAAATAAATAAATAAATAAATAAATAAATAAATAAATAAATAAATAAATAAATAAATAAATAAATGTATGTATGTATGTATGTCTGTATGTCTGGGAGTATAGCCCAGTAGTAGAAGCGTTTCATCGCCAGTACCACCAAAAAAAAAAAAAAAAGACCTGCTCTGTCTCTTCTGATAAACTTGAATTACCTTGCTCCAGCCCTTCACCTTTAGCTTGTGACTATCTTTACTTGTAAGATGTTTTTCTTGCAGGCAGCATATAGATGGATTCTGGCTTTTTATCTATTTTCCCACCATGTGTCTTTTTATTGGGAAGTTGAGGCCATTTATGTTCAGCATATTATTGAGAGATGTTTCTTAATTTCTAAGTCACAACAAAATCTCTTTCTTTTCTACTTCAAAGTAGATATAAAATACTAGACACAACTGTAACTTTTTTTTTTTTTTTTTTGATGGTGGACTCATTCTCGAAAAGCTGATGCTTCCTCTCTTCTCTTTTTACGATGTGAAGCTCATCACTAGCCTCTATACGTTGTTGCCTTAAGCCTGGAACTTTCTCTGGGCCAAAGCTCTATAGCATGTCACTTTCTAGCCTGTGACCTGGGTCACCATTTCCCACAATGTTATTTCACATTTATTTTTCTCAAAATAAAAAGCCCCCAACGCTGTGCCTTCCTCCAGCCATGACCCCAATCCACTCTTCTTTCTGCAACCATATGGTTATGAAGGAGCCTTTATCACTCTCTCAACACTCTTTCTTCCTGTTTGTTTCTTGCAATTGAGACTCCATGTTTCTGATATCTGACTGCCGGCCATGCTTCTCTACTGAGATTGTTCTTGATAAAGTCACTTGACAAGCTCATTATTGTTAAGTATGAAGGGTATGTCTGCAGGGGTCCTCAGCACCCATCAATTCTTGCCCATTGAGGCAGACAGAGGCCCTTGAAACAGGAGAGATTACAGAAGGCCATCTGCCTCACCTTCTATGGGGTGGGAGGAGGTGAACAGGGAGACAAGATACCGGTGGGCACCAAGAGATCAGGCTCTATCTACCCTTCAATTCTTATTGAAGGTAACAATTCAAATTAAAGATTGAAATTAAATTAAAAGGCTTTGGTTCCCCAATCCCAATTCTGATCAATCAGAAAAGGGCAGATGAAAAACTTTAGCAAGGTTTTAAAAGCCTACCTACCTCCCAAGAGCTTCAATGGTTAAGTTCTTTTGGGGACCTCAAACCGCCACGTGTAGGGGGAGCTGTTTTATCTTCTTTCTCTGACTTAAAATAA
The DNA here is from genome assembly GCF_963383645.1 of Muscardinus avellanarius. Lineage (NCBI taxonomy): Eukaryota > Metazoa > Chordata > Mammalia > Rodentia > Gliridae > Muscardinus > Muscardinus avellanarius. Next base: position 3,400,338 of record NC_137791.1, on the reverse strand, counting down.
ACCTTCATATTTCTATACCTTTCGTTAATTCTTTGAAATTCATTCAGTGAAATCCACTGGACAAAATCTCTAGAAGAGAAGACACCCCGCCTCACCATGTGTGATGCTTCCACAGCCTTCTGCCCTGGTTTCCATGCCTCTGAAAGCTCCTTCGGTTCCGCCTCGCTCTCTGGTGTCCCCTTCTTCACTGAACTACTTCATGAGCTTACTCTGCCCTCAGAAAAGTACAAGACACCAGCAGAGGTGGCAGGAAGAGGGGACCTTGTGTAATGCTCTCATTAGCAGGATTAGGGATACGTAGAAAGAAATGCGGAAATTATGGACATCCATAGCTCAATAAACTAAAGAAAAAATAGATTCAGCTTCCAAGATGCCCACATTCTGTTCTACAACCACATGCATTTCTCTAGCACAAATGAACTCGTCAGTGGCTCGTGACTCAGGAAGATGATATCAGTGTAACAGAAAACAGAGTTGTCTGATCAGCAATTTTTCTATGCAAGAAAGGCTGAAGGAGGAGAAGAATATTAACCTTTGTTAGGAAGGGAAATGCTCTTGGGTTGGCTAGTTCACTGGTTAGAATGCTTTGGGCTATCTTTTAAGAAATTTAAACATGAATCGCAAACTTGGGCTGGACTTCCTCCAGGGATGCTGCAGGTGCCATGGCCACTGGTATCTAAGAGGCCCAGCCATCTTCACGCTTGTAACGGCTACGGGATCATTTCTGTACCTATTTAATATCCTAAGCAGCACCACTGAGCTAAGTTATTTTAGGACATACTGATTATTGTTTTTATTGCTTCTTTGATTAAAGTTGCATTCATTTAAGAAAGGCATTCCCCAAGCCCTGTTTTGCGCATAAATCATGTCATGTTTAGCACCTGATCATGCAGAAAACAAAGACTTTCTGGTATGCACACTTATGGACAGACTCAAGCCTTTCAAAATTTGATGAGAATTAAATATGGACAATATTGCACTTTGTTACCAAGCACACATTGGACACTATGCCTGTGTTTTTAAAAATTTAGAAAACATTACTATTTGTTTTCTCAGTACAATGCTTCTTCACACAACACTGAGCTCCTGTTTTTTATTACCTATCTCCTAGGAATGAGACATTAAAAGAATGCTATATTTTAGCTTTGTGAGTTACACAGTGTGACTGTGATGAGCCTCTTTTTTCCCCCACATTCAAAGAGAGCAAAAATAGATTTGCCGATTTTAATCAAGAATGTGGAAAGAAATTCACATTTGGACAAATTCCAAGTCAAAGAAATTTCAACAATTTTTTCAAAAGGGTAGACGTGAGGGTTAAAAGGAGAAGGTTGGAAATGATGCATGAATTTAATCTCAGCTATACTTTTTCTGGCATAATTTTTATGAACATAAAATTAGCATTCAGTGTCTAGACACAAGACTGCTGCTGGTTGATGATTTCTTTTTGTTGAAGAAGCTCCTCCTATTAATGCCTGCTAGAATTCATATTCATCTTTCTTTCTTTCTTCCTTCCTTCCTTCCTTTCTTCTCTCTTCTTTCACCGTTGTCCCTCCCTCTCTTTTTCTTTCCTTTCTCTCTCTGCCTAATATGTCTTAATGTTTATTCTATCTTATAAATTGCATTTAGACTCCAGAAATTATGAATCCAGATACATTGACTGACTCTGAGAAAGTTGTTTTATAAAACCTTGCCAATCAATGAATTGTTAAGAATGTATTCAGTGTTAACAGAGAAGGAAAACACTTCTTCTGATATTGTGTTGTTGAATTGTATGCCTAGAAACTCATGCCCTTCGATTCGAGATCAGGAACATCTCTTTTCCTTTTTCACACTTGCCTACATTATAATAGCCTCTCAAAATGAAAAGCCAGTGGGAATTTTGTATTAATGGTGTATGTTATACAAAACAAATGAATCATATTATAATAAAGAAACTACTGCTGTCTGCATAAAAAGAAGTCAAATAAATAACTACATAAAAAAACTGGGCAAGAATTGGGTAAGGGCTAAATGGATGATGTGTGCATGTGTGCCTCCACCATCTTGTACTCCATTAAGAAGTATGACTACAATGCACCTATAAAAAAACTAACAATAAATAAAAAGGAAAAAGCAGAGTGCCAGTCAAAGCAAACTCCACTGTCCTTGCAAAAAATAAACAAGGGTTTGAGATGGGAAATTTATGTGGCCATAGAGAGAGATAGGTGCTGGCCAAGTAAGTCAAAGAACTAAAAGCTTTGAGTTAGATGTGTCCCCTTAGAGAATTATGCTGATTCTTGTAAAGTTATATGCCTATGTTGATATATTAAGGATATCATTTGTAATTGTTTAGAATGAGGTAAAGGTAGTATCTTTGGGCGTGAGGGGCTTTAAATTATTGTTTTCTTTTTCTTCCCCCTGCATTGGTTTAGTGTATCTTTAGATATGGCCACAAAGTACTTTTACTTTCTTAATTAAAGCTACAGATGTATCACTATGAAAGAAAAAAAAGAAAAACACAGACTGTATACATGCAAGCAACCGGAAAACACTTCAGTGCTAGCCCAAATAAACTAACTTGTTTTTCACTCGCACAGAAGTCTTACAAATGAACCTTTGACATGAGCTCAGAGTTTGGGAGATGCCGTGTGATCGAACACGGTCTCAATGAGCTTCATTTCTCACACACTGCTGGCGCCGTTTCAGTTCCCGTGTCCCACTGAGATGCTTCATCTTGTGGGCTGAATTAGTTATGTGCTTTACCTGCCACTATTTTCTAAAGAATTTAAGACATCTTATTAAAGTTTGTTTTTTTTTTTTTTTTGTGGTACTGGGGTTCCTGGAAGCACTTCTATCTCCGGGCTACACTCCCAGACCTATTTTATACTTATTTATATTTGGAAACAGGGTCTCTTAAGCCACCGTGGCTGGCTTCGAACCTGCGCGATCCTCCTGTCTCCGCCTCCCAAGCGCGGGGATTACAAGCGTGCACCCCCACGCCCGGCTGTCTTATTAAAGTTTTAATAGCATATTAATACAAAACTTGCATTTCTGCCCTGTGCATGCTTTGAAATGAAATTATTCAGGATTTTGTCAACTACAGGTCTTTAGAGACAGTAGGTCCACTGGATAGTAATTGCTTCTATCACTGACCAGGCTATATACACCTTAACAAGGAAAAGCAATAGCAGGGCATGATGGTGCGTGCCCGTCATTGTGGGGCTTTGCATCTGGTAGCTAACTATGCAGGGCAGGGAAAAGGGCAGAAAGAAGCCTTCCCAAGCGAAAATACGGAAATGACAACCCAGCTGTGTTCAGAGACTTCCAACCTAGTATATTACAGCTGTAGGTTTCCCATATGACACAGCTGTGTGCAGTCACAAAGCTGAGGCATAAAACCAGAGTTCCTATGCATAAAAGGGCTGAGATTTCTAGACAATAGAAAAAGAGACCATACGGCAGACTAGAGCCCTATTTTTTTTGCCCTCTCTATCTCTTTACGCTGCTTGGTGACACTCTTGTGGAATTTACCAAAAAAAAAAAAAAAAAAAGCCTTTTCATGCCTACCCTATCTGCATCCTTTACATGAAATTCTTTTTTTCAGGGAGACAAGAGCTGCGAGAAACTCACGGTCCTGTAATATAAATGGTGCCGAGACTCAGATATATACAAGGTCATATGCTGCCACCGGTGTTCGCCTGGCATTCCCCTGTTGTTCCCTGCTTTCTGAACTCTGGCTCTCCACTGCTTGACTGGCTCTTCCCCAGGACATGTGGGCCAGTCTGCCAATGTCGGGTTCATCCTCTGACCCTGGTCCTCTACCCTTTATAAGCTCCCTGTGTTTGACTAGCTTTTCTTACTGATTCTCCCCACTGCGTTTTGTATTCTGCAGACCAGGTCACTATGTGGGAGACTGAAACAAAAATCAAAGGTTCAAAGCCAGCTTTAGCAACTTAGGGAGAATCTCAAAATGAAATAAAATAAAATAGAAATAGAAATAAATAAATAAATGGTTGGTGGCATAGCTCAGAGGTAGAATGCCCCTGGATTGAATCCCTAGTACCAATAGATGGATGGATGGATGGATGGATGGATGGATGGATGGATGGATGGATGGAACGGCATTGAAGAACTTCATGTAAGCTGAAGCACTAGCCTTTTTTGGTAATCCTGATGATTCTCAATGAACATAGGTTTGTTGTTGTTGTTTGTTTGCTTGTTTGTTTGTTTTTGATGACTAGATGCTACCTTACAATCTAGAACTTATAAGGGTACTTTTTTCAGACATATTGTAACCATGAGTCTCATCAGCCTGAGCCCAAGTAGGCAGTCCAAGACAAGAGATGGGCCAGAGGCATTGGGGGCTGATTTTGCCTTCTGGCAAAGCACAGGAAGGGCCAAGATTGCCAAATTCGTGGCCTCCTAGAGGAAAAAAATCACATCACCCTGCATATGACTTCTGTGGTTGTCTGCTAGAGGAATTCAATTTACGACAGTCATTTGGGAGGAAATGTTGCTAGACCAGATAGACAGCTTTGCTTTCAGCTAAACTACAATCTATAATTTAAAAGAAAAAGTGTAAATTTCCTTAAATATAGGGATGCTAAAACCGGTCTGCATGTTTCGGGGATACAGCTACAAGGGCAGAAGGATGGCATGATGTGCATAGAAAAGACAAGTGCTCTTCTCTGCAACCAAGCCCACAAGCAGCCTACTGACAATCACCACTGGTTTTAACATCTCCTGTTTACTTTCATGTAAAAGGTGTACAGTGTGGGCCACTGTAGTAACAGGACATCCTATCTGTAGCTCAGTAGAAAATTCCATTTGTCCAACTTCAACTGAGAGTCCGTTTTCAGGCAAAAATACCTTCCAGTGCTGCTCTGTGCCTAAGAAATAATGGTATCTCCACAAAATCTTATCTTTCTTGAAATAAAAGTAGCAAGATATGATTTCCTCTTTGTATAACGCCCTCAGCTTTATACACAGAGGCATAGAGTTGAAAAGTCATGTAGGTATACAGAACTATGCTTAATCAAATTATATGTGCAAGGATTTCCATAGAAATGTTATTTTAAAAGACAGCATTTTCCATAACAAGGCTACTGAGCCCACATTAACATTATAGTTTCATATAAACCTGTAATATCAAAATAAAATATTGAAAATGCTTCCCCAAAACCAATTGAGCGAAAGTTCTACTAAATCTTCATTTTCTCTCATAAACAAGTGTGACTTTTTTTCTTCTTTCTCTTGTAATGTAAACCTTGTCTGTCTAAACTTCCTTCTTGCCATGTAAAGAAATCTGATCTGTCTAAATCCCAAGCTTAAATTAATAGCACACATATTCTTCACAAAGCCTAAGCAACTGCAGCCAAACTGAATTTCTTTTGCTTGTCTTTGAGCTCTACCACTGTGAGGACCCACCTCAGTGCACTGGAGCAGAGAGGACTTTCACTGACCTTCCTGGCCGGGGGATACTGTTCCACAGAGTTTCTCTAACAACTCACAATGCTTTTCAATGTGTTATAATATGAAAACCTGCTCCCTAAAACTTTACCTAGAATAAAATCATAAATGCACAGAATCACTAAATGTTTCTCAAACAGACAATGTATTTGGGCATGTTGATATGCTCCTATAACTCAAGTACTTGGGAGGCTGAGACAGGAGGATGCCAGGTTGAGGACAGTCTTAGCAACATAGCACAACTTTCAGCAACATAGTGAGACCCCATTTCAAAACAAAATATATAGAGAGCTGGAAAATGCCTTTAGGTCAATCCTCAGTACTATTCACACACACACACACACACACACACACACACCAGACACATGATTTAAATTTTGAAAGATTTGAGAGCGTTTACTTGATCTGTTCCTATTTCAGTTTCTTTTATTTTTTATTTTTTATTTTTTTATTTTTGGGTGGTACTGGGGTTTTCCTGGAAACCCTTCTACCTCCGGGATACACTCCCAGACCTATTTTATATTTTTATTTGGAAACAGGGTCTCTTAAGCCAGCATGGCTGGTTTCGAATCTGTGCGATCCTCCTGTCTCCGCCTCCCAAGCGTGGGATGACAAGCGTGCGCCACCATGCCCGGCATATTTCAGTTTCTTTATACACAAAGTGTGGATGGATAACAGCATCTAATTCACAAGGAGTCCTGAGAATTAAGAAGAGTTAATCCATGGAGCACATGCAAGACATTGCCTGACACTCCCAGGAACTTTCTTACTATTAGCAGTGATGATGAGGATGAGTCACAGATGAAATAAACCAACCCTTCTAGAGATGACAGACTGGCCCGTGGTCCAACTCAGACAGCTGAGCCAGAAGTCAAACTCCAAACTTTCTCACTTAAAGTTCCAATCTCCTAGCCGGGCGTGGTGGCGCACGCTTGTAATTCCAACACTTGAGAGGCTGAGACGGGAGGATTGCACAGGTTTGAAGCCAGCCTCGGCTACTTAGTGAGGCTCTCAGCAACTTAGTGAGACCCTGATTCCAAATTAAGTATAAAAATAGGTCTGGGAGTATAGCCCGGAGGTAGAAAGCCCCTGGGTTCCACCCCCAGTACCACAAAATAAAATTAAAATAAATAAATAAATAAATAAATAAATAAAGTTCCAATCTCCTTTCACGATGCCATGTAGGTCTCCCAGGAGGCAGCAGGACCAGGACGGGGTGACCGAGGCGCTCATTCACACAATATTCACACATTCTCTCAGAAGGACAGGCCAGAGAGACGTGAATAGCCCAGCTAAAATTTGACAAGTTTGATTATGTGGTTATTTCTAACATTGCACTTGGATTTTGTGATAGCATATATTATTAGACATATAATGTTGCACATGACTTCTAATGCTTTATGGCGTCATGGTAGACAACATGGAAGTTGAAGGTCAGCAGTGGCTACCAGAAGCTGACAACTTCAGACAAGAAGAAAGCTGTAGATAATACCAAGGGACGAGGGGAAAGAAGAGCAAGATATAATAGAAACCAAATGTGCTGCCAGGCTCCCAACACAGAAAACGAACGCATTAAATTCCTCTGTGTATCAGTCGTCTGGGAGAACATCCTCTCCCTTCTCTTCCAGATGAGCTGCAGCATGCCGTAATTCAATAATAATGACTCAGAGTTGTTAGGAAAGGGAAGAAAAGCCTGCTCACTCTACCCTGCATAACACGGAAGGAAATGGTGAAGCTTTTCAATATTCCTCAGTGCTCATATAATTCTTTTCTTATCAACCAGGAGAAAAAAGGGGAGGAGTGGTCTGTGCACCGCTGCCTGGTTTCTTTGTTTTATTTTTTACTCTGTCTCTGCGTAGCTGCAAGTCTGTATCACTGAAACTACAGATGATCACTGTCAGCTGGACTTTGTCTCCCTCCATTTTCTGACTCAATATTATCCAAATAAAGATATCAATAACTCAGACCCCTCCACGTCATCCATCTCTGGGCTTAAAATTAATCTCCTTTCACAGGTCAAGTGGATTGATTGTCTCTTTTATGTCATTATCATGACTGATACTCAGCAACTGCTGGAGGGCACCCCTGCTCTCCACAACTCACTCACATGATAAAAATATTCTCTGGGGCTGGACAATATTGCAGCCAGTAGCCGCATGCGGCCCATAAAGCAGCTGAAATGTGACAGTACACCGGTAGAACAGAATTTTTAATTGCATTACACTGCAATTAATTTAATTTTAAATAGCCGCATATATCTAGCAGCTACCGTATCAGAGAGCACAGCACGAGAGACACTGGCTCCTGGTTGACATTTCCCAAATGACTGCGCCCGTGTCTGCATAATTACAAGGTCTGTGGCAGGTAACTCCTGTGGCTGAGTCATCTGTCCATTTAAAAACCTCAGAAGCCATCATCCCTGAATCTCACTTCATATGGCCAAGCCAGGTTTGCAGTTAAGACATTGGATGAAGCCGGGCGTGGCGGCTCATGCTTGTGATTCCAGCATTCAGGAGGCTGAGACAGGAGGATCGAGGTTCGCGGCCAGCCTCAACTACTTAGTGAGACCCTTTGCAACTCAGAGAGACCCTGTTTCAAAATAAAGAATAAAAAATAGGGCAGGGGGTGTAGCTCAGAGGTAGAATGCCCCTGAGTTCCACCCCCGGTACTGAAAAAAAAAAAAAAAAGACATTGGATGGACTCTTGAAACATTCAAAAAAGAAGATCAAGATGTAACACAAATTATATCACTCACTACGTTTTTAAACATGTAAGGAAAAAAGGAATAAATTTACAGATGGCAGAAATGAAGGGTGAACTTGAAGTCAGAGATAGGAAGGGTCACTGAGAGAGTCAAATAACAGAATATAATTGGATAAATAGAGAATATAATTCACCCTTGGAATCAGAGAGTGCTTGCCCACTGGAAATTACCTCCTCTTGCGGGACAGCCAGTCTGTCCCATGAGAATGAGCAGAGCTCATCGGAACCACCCCGCTGAACACGCAGCTACAGTTTTCTGGACTCTGACCACAGCCTGAGAAGTGGGCCCCGCTGAGCCTGGCCAGAGGCACGGCACGCGTGCTCCTCCCGAACTACACCCACAGAACTAGGGCGCACACTCTCACTGATGCTGCATGTCACTAGTGGGGAGCAGTAACCAAGTCAGGCAGGAGTGCTGAGGTCAGACGCTAGTGTAGAAATTGATCTGGACGAAATGCAGACTCAGAGCCACCTTGTCCTGTGCACATAGACAGTCCTGGGCTTGGAAATGCAAAAACAAACTCCCTTTAAGTAAGAGTCAAAATTGCAATCATTTAAGACATCAAGAAGCCATCAACGAGGACAAGTGAGATCGTTGATGACTACACAAAAACAATGTGAAGGAAACAATTCAATAAAACAGAAGAACAGAATAAGACTGAACACCAAGAAGGCCATTAGGAAAAGAAGAAAATTATCTTTAGAAATTTCTAGAAACCAGCATGCCGGGCGTGGTGGCGCACACTTGTAATCCCTGCGCTTGGGAGGCGGAGACAGGAGGATCGCACAGGTTCGAAGCCAGCCTTGCTGGCTTAAGAGACCCTGTTTACAAATAAAAATATAAAATAGGTCTGGGAGTACAACCCGGAAGTAGAAGGGTTTCCAGGAACCCCAGTACCATAAAAAACAAACAAACCAAAGAATAAAATATAGGGCTGGGGGTGGAGCTCAGAGGTAGAATGTCCAGTACCACAAAAAAAAGAGAAACCACACATCACAAGGTACCCTATAAACACATATCATTTTTATGTATCTGTTTTTTGTTTTTGTTTTTGTTTTGGTGGTACTGAGGTTCCTGGAAACCCTTCTACCTTCAGGCTACACTCCCAGACACCTACTTTTTATACATTTTTTAAATTTGGAAACACTGTCTCTTAAGCCAGCAGGGCTGGCTTTGAACCTGTGTGATACTCCTGTCTCCACCTCCCAGGCGTGGGGATTACAAGCATAAGCACTTTTTTTTTTTTTTTTTTTACAGTACTGTGAATGGAACCCAGGGGCATTCGACCTCTGAGCTATACCCCTGCCCTAGTTTTTATTCTTCCTTCCTTCCTTCCTTCCTTCCTTCCTTCCTTTCTTTTTCTTTATTGTGGGTCTGGAAATGGAACACAGAGGCATTTGACCTCCGAGTTATACCCCCTGCCCTATTTATTATTCTTTATTATTTTGAAACAGGGACTCACTGAGTTGCATAGGGCCTAAGTAGCTGAGGCTGTCCAAGAACCAAGATCCTCTGGTCTCAGCCTCCTAAATGCTGGGATTACAAGCCTGCGCCCCCACGCCCAGCTGTAAATCACATTTAAAAAAATAAAATAAAGCCGAGCGTGGTGGCGCACGCTTGTAATCCCCGCGCTTGGGAGGCAGAGACAGGAGGATCGCGCAGGTTCGAAGCCAGCCACGTGCGCTGGTTTAGGAGACTCTGTTTCCAAATAAAAATATAAAAATAGGTCTGGGAGTGTAGACCGGAGGTAGAGGGCTTCCAGGAACCCCAGTACCACAAATAAAATAAAATAAAATAAAATAAAATAAAATAAAATAGTAAAGCCGGCATGGTGGTGTACACTTGTAATCCCAGTACTTGGGAGACTGCGACAAGAGGATCACAGGTTTGCTGCCAGCTACTTAGTGAAGCACCCAGCAACTTAGACCCTGTTTTAAAGTAAAAAAACAAAAAAAATAGTGCTGGGGGTATAGCTCGGAGATAGAATGCCCCTGGGTTCCATCCTCAGTACCTATCACAAAAAAACAAGAAAATTCAGAAAAATGTTTACAAAAAACAAGTTGAAAGTAGAGTCATCAAAATATGTTAAAAATAGGAAGGGAGCAGAAATAAAAGCCATTAACCAAAATTTCTCTGTACAGAACTATTAGTATCAAACAGGATGCAAGGAGGAAATTCTAAAATTATTTACCCCTTCCTTCTTGCCTTTTCAGAATCCATTGATAAATATAAAAGTCAGTAAGACAGAGATAAGATTAGCATCATTATGTTGGAGAAAATCACTTCAGCTTTGCCAAAAATACTGGCTTCCGTTTCTTCTGAATAAGAAATAAAATAGAACACCAGCACCCAAGTCCTCTATGCAGTCCAGCTGGGTTTGGACACACTGGTGGGTCCTGCACTCAGCAGCTTGTGGTCCCCTGGAGGGAGGGGCACAGGGCCTGGCCTCCCAGCAGGGGCCCAGCAAGGCTGAGCTGGAGCTGCAGCTCCTTACCCAGATTCCTCATTACAACAGGTCGTTCTACCCCCTGGTCTCCGTTTCTGAGATTCCATGTCTAGGAATCAGTTTGCCCCTGATTTGTATTTTTATCAACGTGCAGACTCCATATCTGGGGAAATGCAGTAAGGAAGCCTTTATGGTTGATTTAAAAATTCGGTTGTGTATCTGAGAAGCTGATGAATGTCATATGGGATTGCAGAAGCACTCAGGTGCCTGAGACACGGCTAACCTCGGCTCTGACCGGGAATCGCTGCACTCTGACTCGGGGCAGAAGCACATGGATCTCCTAGAAGGAAATACTCAACTGACAACCTCAAGGAACAACTAAGGACTCATTACCAAATGATACAGCCCAGAAACGAAAATCCTAAAATACAAGAAAAAGTCACTGTGACCGAAATCATCAGAAACAATAAAAACCTGAAGATGTTAAGCTTTGAAAGATGATGTTGATGATGATGATGATGATGATGATGATGATGATGATGATGATTGATTGTGTGTGTTTGCGGCACTGAACAGTAAATTCAGGGAAATTTTACCCCAGAGCTCTACTTTGGCCCTTTCTTATGTTTTATTTTGAAAGAGGGTTTGCTAAATTAATGCATGCTGACCTCCAATCTGCGATCCTCCTATCTCAGCCTTCCAAGTGTTAGGATTACGGAAGCAAATGGATCTCCCAGGAGTAAATTTTCAATTTAAAACCTCAAAGAAAGCCTGCCGAGATTCCAATGTGATATATGATTACAATGCACCAATAAAAATAAATTAAAAAAATAAAAAATAAAACCTCAAGGAACAACTAGGGACTCATTGTCAAATGATACAACCCAGAAACAAAAACCCTAAACACAATAAAAAAGTCATTGTGACCGAAATAATCAGAAACAATATAACATGTATTTCAAGAGTGAACCGCCATGCCCTGCTTGAAATACACACTATTTTAAGTGATAATATTTAAGAAATTTTTTAAAAAATAATGAAACAGTAGTACTGTTAGGAAACAAGAATTAGAAATGACATGAATTGGCCAGACTGACATGAAAACAAACAAAAAATGCCCTCATTTCTAGGCTGCCACAAGAGCTGGCAGAGTCAGAAAACACAGGAAGGAAAGAGGCTGGCCTCCTGGCTGGAGCAGCCGCCCACGGGCTATGCCAGCAGCCTCTGCTCATCCCAAGACCACCCACTCGGGTTCCTGTCCTTAGAATACTGGTGACGTGATGTAGGATCAAAAAAATAAAATATTAGGTAGAAAAGAACTGAGCTGGAAAGAGAAAATAAATTTTTAAAATCTAAAAACTTCTAAGCCCTCCAAAGGTCTGAATGTTTTAACCATAATGGCTTATCTTCACACCTGAAATTCCTGGGACACTTGCAAAACAAAGAATTCCTCCAAAAAGCTGACCCTGGCTCAAGCCCAGGCAGCACCCAGCACCCACCCATAAGAGGGTGAGAGCCTGAGGACTCAGGAGGAGACCGGTCGCCCCATCCCGGCCATGGGTCCCCAGCCCGCCTCTCTTGGGGTTTCCTATGAAGAGAATGACCCTACAGACTCAAGACCTCAAGTGCTTGCTCCCTCTTCAGAGGGCCCGAGTTCTCCCTTGAACATGAATCCCCCACTTCCCCAATCAACCTCTGTCTTTGTCTCTGACTGGTGCGTGCTAAAATGTTTTTTTTTTTTTTTTTTCTGCCATGGAAGGCAAGAACCCTGCTGATCCTGAAGTTCTGAGGTGAAGAAGGGGCCTATCTCACCCGTTGACACTGCCAAGGTCTCTGAAGGCAATCTGCAACCAGGCTCTTTGTTCTTTTTACAGTAGGGATGAAAAACCTGGTAGTTCGAGGACACAGAGGTTGGCATACCCAGGCAGGTAAGGTGGGGATGAAGATATAAAATGAGAAGTCAAGAGGTGCCTATCATCCCGGGACATGGGAGGCCGAGGCAGAAGGAAATAGAGGACTCCACTCCGGACACTGCGAAGCCCAGGGCACTGGAGAGTGTTTCCAAAAGGGAGAGGACAGGCTTATGGAGAAAGAGGACAGCAGGTTCTGTAAACCGTGGACTCGTGGGATTTCTATGAGAATTCAGGCCAAAATGATAAAAGAGACCCATTTATAATATCAACTGGAAAAAAAAAACTTGGAAAAATAATAAAGGAACTCCAATAGAAAATGACTACTTAAGAAAAGTTCAGGGAAGATAGAGGGTTGGATAAGTTAACCAAGTACTCAACTATAGAAGAGAAAATAAAAATTACTAAATTTAAAGATTTAATGATGTGAGGTGGAACGCAGGTTCTTGTTCTTAACTAATTTAAAAAAAAAATAGCCAGAACGATACTGCTGCAAGCTCAAACAAGTTTTATTATTACAAAGAAAGAAAGAAGGGACAGAATATTAAAGCACTCCATCAGAGGAACGTAGTGGAATGCCTTGAAAATAAGGCGCTGACGTTTTTGAACATAAATCAGTTTTTATAAAGATTCTCCCATGCTGTTAAACTGATAGCTTTTCCATTTGCTCAGGACCTAATGCAGGTGTGGGCCTGTCCACTATTCTTGGGTGCAAACCTCACCCTCCAGCATCCTTGGGGAGTTTTAGCCTATCTGCTAGAAGTTATTTATTATGTAAACTTCTCTTTAAAATATGAAGGCCCTGGGCTACAACTCTTTTGTGTACTTGCTAATCACTTTTGGGGCAGGGTGGGAGGGATTCTGCGGGGTAACAGCTGCCTCTCCCTCCCTGCCTGCGCAGCACCCAGGCCCTGACTACTTTTTACATTCTGAAATTAATATAAAAGCAACTTTCCAATACCACCACACTCCCTATCAAAAAAGGTACAGTACTAAGCCTATATTTGAGAGGTATGAGGTGCTCTTAACAAAAAACAAAACATTGGTATGTTTACAGTCACCCCTGGGGAGCTGGACATCTTTGGGAAGAAGAAAAGAAATCCTTGGTCTTTATTGTAAACATTTCTGTAATGTTGTAAGCTAACATATGTTTATGTAGTTCTAAGAAAATACTTAAAAATAAAATATGTATTGAGATATACATTTTGAAAATTAAATGTGTAAGTTAACACGTGTTTACGTGGTTTCTAAGAAGATGTTTAAAGAATAAAATGTGCATGTTACTTGGGTCACACAGCACCTTACTCCTTGTCCCAGGACTCCATTTCATAGAGGAAGTAGATTAGCCAGATCATAGGCTGAGATGGGAGTCAAGTAATTTCCCTAATTTCCAAGTAGACCAACTGAAGGTGGACAGTGATCAGCCCAGGATGACACAAAAGAATTAAGGAATGAGGCTCACCTGCAGCTTACGATTACAAGTTGGGAATCACTGGTGGAATCATTCAGAGTTTTCAATGTTTTTTTTTTTGTTGTTGTTGTTTTTTTGTTTTCTTTTTGTTGCCATTGAGGATGAATCCAGGGCCTTGCATAGGCTGGGCAGCAGTTCTACTACTAAGCTATATCAAGAATTTTAAAAAGATTATTTGTAGGAAATAAAGACATCATTTAAATTAGGTCAAATTATGGAGTGAACATTTTGATGCAAGAACCCCAGAAAAGCCAAATGACTGGTTTGGGGCAGAGTGCAACCTGCTTTATTATCTCAAAAGTCTTTGAGAATTAATCTGATAAATTAAAAACAGGAACACTAGATTAAGATGACCTTTTAAAGGTATAATCCCAGATAGAAAGAAGAAACTTGTAAAATGCAATTCTGTGATTCTCTACAGCTTTATTTTTTGGTGCATTTTTAACAGCAATTCAACTTCTTGCATCATTATCAGTGCCCTTAAATTGAGCCTTGCACCTTGAAGTAAAGTTTTCTTGAACAATAAAACATAGCTGGAATTTGCTGAATATGATAATAGTGAAATAATTTTGTCAGAAAGCAACTATTTGTGATAAAAATGAGTAATAATAAAATTAAAATGTTTAGTTGTTTGGCCTAAGACTGTTTTGTTAAAGTAACAATCCCAGAACTTGAGACATTAAATTTGTCGAGTATAACATTAAGTATGCTCTGAGTTTTTGAAATATTCTTTGCATGAGCACCCCAGTTGACGATGGTCTTGTATGTGGAATCTGCCCACCCTCTCTGCCTGTCTACTAATGATAGCTGTGTACCGGCACTGGGAAATAGTATTCGAGATGGAGAATTGCGATCTGGAAGTTTTTCAAGTTAGCACATATGAATTAAGAATTATGTATTTGATTTGAAATGTCCCTTTTCCTAGAGACATTGCTTTGAATGATCTCTTAGGGTCTTATAAATCTATGTCCGTTTTTCCAAGATAACTAAGAGCTCCTTAACACCTAAAAATACTAAGAACTTCACATTTATAAGGAATTTTCGGAAAAGCCACAGTTTCCTAACGATGGCCTTCCCAACGATGCCTCTGGTAGATAATAACCTTGTAACACCTCCTGCTAATACCCCAGTCCTTTTTTCTTTCTTTTTTTTTTTTTTTTAGCCACATTTCCTTTTGGGAAAGTCATGGGACTTGCAGACTTAATTAGATGCCTGGACTCAATACGACGTAATAACTATGTGCAGAGAACAACAGAAAACAATTGTGCCTGCATCCTTAGGGAGATGGTAGCAGAGTGAGCCATCTGAAAACGTGCCCAGTGTCTTAAGAGGATGCTATAAGCCTCCAGTAGGAAGGCACTCCCCACCTTTCAAGTAGGATGCTTATAAAAGTGATAAATTAGTTTGTATGTCTTTGGGGACTTCTGCCTCTAGACGACGGCTTGGAAACGTGACTGCCCATGGGCATCACCTGCAAGAGGATGATCAGGATAGTGGCTTTAAAGATTTCCAAGTCTGACCTCCAAAGATTTTTATTTAGTAATTTCCCAGGTGATACTGATAATTAGGCAGCGCTGGGAACAACTGCTAGACATCATCTGAACATGTGCTGAAAGAAAAAAAAAAAAAAGACTTACTTAAAATGAAAAGTCACCCTGCAAGGCTTAATTAACATACTGTGGAAAATAGTGGAAAGAGCCAAGTTTGCATAGCTACAGATCATATCATCAAAGATAAGATTTATGGATCCCCCCTCTGAATTGAAATTAGTGTCCATTTGTTTGTTCATAGTATTAAGGATTGAACCCAGGGGCATTCTATCTCCAAGTTACATGTCCTGTCCTTTTTGTTCTGGGCCATGGAAACAGTCTGCTAAGTTATTACTGAGAGTCTTACAATGTTGCTGAGGCTGTCCTCAAATCTTGCAATCCTCCTGTCTCAGCCTCCTACATACTGGGATTACAGGCCTGCACCACCATGTTCAGCAAAGTGGTCCTTATTTTAAAAACTAATCTCTTCACCTTGATCAACTTGTAACAATTAACTTAAAAAAAAAAAAGACTGACACTGTACAAGAGAAAAGAGTTCTAGTAAGCTCTTCTGTATCATTTTAATTTAATCTGCATTTAACATGAAAGTTAAAGCTTGGTTGTAGGAAAGTCAGAAAATATTAAAATATATAATATTCTTTGTTAATAGACCTACCAATGTGACTGTATTTCACTTATGGCATCTCCAGGAAGTGGCAATCTATTCCAAGTCTAGTTCTAGTTGACAATAAAAATTTAAGCCCATAATTCTCTAGCTTTCAACAACCCAGCACAGATATATAAAAGAAAGAAAAAAGATGATCAGAAAAGGTAAAGAAAAAAAATCTAAAGTGAAAGAAAATGACAGGGTCATTATGGATTATCTTTGTGGGGTTCTTTTTGTTGTTATTATTGTTTTTCTTTTTTGTTATTGTTTTGCTTTGGCACTGGAGATTGAATCCAGGGGTGTGCTACTTCCAAACTATGCCCAGTGTTTTTTATTTTTTTCTTTCATTCTTTCTTTCTTTTTTTTCTTTTTCTTTTTTTGGTGGTACTGGGGTTCCTGGAAGCCCTTCTACCTCCAGGCTACACTCCCAGACCTATTTTATACTTTTTATTTGGAAACAGGGTCTCTTAAGCCAGCGCAGCTGGCTTCGAACCTGCGCGATCCTCCTGTCTCCGCCTCCCAAGCGCGGGGATTACAAGCGTGCGCCACCACGCCCGGTGCTCTTTTTCATTTTTACTTGGAAATAATCTTGTTGACTTGCTGAGGCTGGGTTGGACCTGTGATCCTCCTGCCTCACCTCCCAAGTACTGGGATTGCAGGTGTACGCTACCAAACGTGGAGATCATTGTTGGTTATTAAAACAGAAGTAAAACCTAATTACACCCAGAAAATGGGAGTATCCCTCATGCATTAATTTTAACACCCTTAAGTGTTCAAGCTATCAAGCGAAGTCCTTTCATCCCACAGAACATAGTGTGCTCTTCTCCGGGATTCACAGGTAGAAAGAAGTGTTCCCTGGTGGGATGTGTGGGTGCTGGTGTCCTGACCACTTCATGTTGTAACTCTCATATTTGTCCCCAATGCAGCTGAGCTTCTTTAGGAAGCAGACATTGTGTTCTTTAAACCTCTTCCAAGGGACTGTGGCATGATAAAGTTCATCTTGGTTTTCCTTTTTAAACAGTGACCTTTGAAGTAAGCGTGTATATCTGCACAAATAATTAAAGGCACAGTGAGGATACAGTCTTTTTAGGTTAGCATGCCACAAGGGACTATGGTAAAGGGCTTTAAAAAAATCTATCCTTCATGAATTGATAATTTCATGAAATATCATACACATTTCTAAAAAATTAAAATAGACTCATAAAACACAAACCCAAGTTATCATTTGATTCAGCAGACAGAAAATGAATCAGATTGCTATAAAAGTTTCTGACCATTTTGTCCACGTTTCTGTCCTTGCCCTGAGATGGGTCAGCTGGTCCACAAACTTCTCCAAGGGGCCTGGACCAATTTGTTCATCAGTGTTGACGGGGGTCAATAATGGGAGCAGGCACACTAAAATCTTTTTAATGCAATAATGGGGGGGGGGTAAGCCCTGGAATGTGATTAAGTCTCATGCAAAGATTGTGAATACTTTAACCCCAGTGTATTTTTGCATAAATACAACCTGGCCATCTGTGCAAACCCTCCTTTTAGCCATCCATTTGTATCCAGGTTGGCTCCTTCTACCTCCTCCTTCTGCTTCTGCTGCTGTCTGGCCTCCACTGTCCACCTCTCACACTCACGGCTACAACACTTGGTTTTTCTGGAATGTTCTTTATTTTTCAAAGGCCCTTTTCTGTCTGTGAGTGTAACTGATAAGATGTCTTCAGTTAAATATCGAGTCATTGATTTCTGTGGACACTGGTCTTCCTAGCAAAATGCTAGCAGTCATATTTGTGTACATCTACATTAATATGATGAAAAGAAGCTTAATAATAAGTAGCAAGATAATCAGGTGAGAAAATTCTTTTTAAAAAATAAAAGACATTTCTCGTTTTGCTAGGAGCCAACTCAGGACAAGGTAGCTTCTTCTGTAGGTACAAATTCCGCGTCTTCGCTTCCTGTTCTCCTATTTGCAGACATAAGTGACCCTCCTGTAGGAAGCACGCGTCACATCATGACTGAGACTCAAGGTGAAAATGCCTTCCTGTTCCCCAGTCACACTGCTAAGCACACTGCTGCCCACACAGCTGGACTTCAGGCCGTGAGTATTGTAGTTTAATTTATTCATGTCAGTATCAGAAAGCTACAACTCTATTATAGTGAAGGAGAGATAAGAGAAGGAGGTGTAAGTCTGACAGTACATATACAAGCATGTGAAAGAAATTAGAGAATCATCTTGAACTTGAGATATATATATGAACAATATAACAAAGTTTAAAAATAAATCCAAGTCATTTTTTTCCTGTATGGCTTTAAATATTTGTGTGTTCCCTATCTAGTGAGAGTTTTTCCCCAGACACTTATTTTAAAGCATAGTATTCCTGCAGTAACCCATTAAAATCTATTATTATCTAGTATAGGATATATTTCTGGGAGAAAAATAAAACTAAACAAAACATTTGCCTTTCTTGCATCCGTGTGCATAGCTGGCACTTCCAGAAAAACCCTCTGGAGAAAGCAAATCCTGTCCAAACTCAGCAGCCCAGCCGCTGCTGAGCTGGGCTCTGCCCCTCAGAGCCGCTCTCTCAAGACAGCACTCAGCATGCTAGTGGCTTTGCCGGTCTCAAACCAGCTTTGCAAAAGGAGGGTGAGACTAGGGTAGAGAGAGTCCTGGGAGAGTGATTCCTGGCCCCTCCCCTCTGGCTAGCAGTGCCTGGACTCTGTCAGCTCTCCGGATCCCTCCCTTCACCTCTGTCAACGTTCACGGCCACTCTTAAGACACACTTGCGAGGCAGCTGGGGGCCCACCATCTAAACAGATGGAGAAGCATAAAGAATGGTGAAACTTCCTGGTTATTGTGTATAAAAATTTTCGATAGAAAAGATGCATCCATCCTTTGTAACAAGAAAATTGGAAAATGCAGTTATGCTGAAACGGTGTCTAAAGGATTCAAAAAGAAAACAAAGAGCGTCGTTCCGGTGTATGTCCCTCACCTACGCTTCAATGACGCACGTCTTCCTTTCTGGAGGATCAGCCCTAGTTACTCTCTAATGTGTTTTATAATTTTTTTTTTTAAATTTTCTAACGCTGATACCCAATGGCCCGTTTTCCCCCGTTCTGGGGGGGGGGGCTCTCTGTCTTCAGAAATGTGTGTGTGTGTGTGTGTGTGTGTGTGTGTGTGTGTGTGTGTGTGTGTGTGTGTGATAAAAGGGAAGTGGGGGAGCTAGGTAGGCCCTCCTCATGGACACCTTGGAGACCAGTGGGTGAGCAGGCAGGAGGGCACTTCCCAGCCTCATGGGGCCCACCCCTGCTCTCTCAAGAGGCTCTTTCGTTGAAGAATACATGAACCAATTTTAAACTGTGCAATCAAAGTTATAAAAGTTCCCTCCTTAACAGATATGGTCCTGTAGCTTCAAATAGTAAAAACAACACATGCCTATTTAAACAGCAGGGATGATAAAAGACGTATACCGCATACGCGAAGAGCAGAGAGGTTCTGCTCTGAGGGAAGAGCCACGGCATTCGGGCACAGCGCTGCCTGAACAAGGATCCAAGAAGGACCAGCCTTTTAACTCATTAGGCAGCACCTAGGATTAGATACGGCTTTCCAGATGAAACCCAAACCCTTCACA
Source organism: Muscardinus avellanarius (assembly GCF_963383645.1). Classification (NCBI taxonomy): domain Eukaryota; kingdom Metazoa; phylum Chordata; class Mammalia; order Rodentia; family Gliridae; genus Muscardinus; species Muscardinus avellanarius. The sequence goes on along the minus strand of NC_137791.1, from coordinate 3,380,486 downwards.
CAACATTCTTGGTTTCAGATATCGCTGGAAACTACCCCACTGCAGGAAGGGTCAGCAAGAGGTTGCCTGAGGTTCACAGACCTTTAAGCAAACTCAAGATGAATTCTTTTCCAAGGACAAATGCCAAATTTTTAGCCAGCCCTAGTTAAGTTTCATGTGAACTTTACTGGCATGTCAGACCTAGACCAATTAATAATTTTGAGCAAATACTGGGGAAACCTTGGGGTTTCAATTGAGGTCCTGCTAGTCTTCATGAAGTCTCAAGTTATAAACATCCTACAGAAGGTATAAAGTTTATTATAACCATCAGACAACCACAAAACATAGTTGTCATTTTTTATTCTAATGCATAATTGGCAATATCTTTGTCAGCATCTTTAAGAAAGCACTAAAAGCTGTCTTCCAAAAAATATGTGTTGGCATATAAATCAATTAAATGTAATGCTTTTTTATTTATTCTCCAAATATTTATCTCTTTCTTGTATAAAATTCATAGAGCTTTGGACCGAGGAAAAGAGGAGTCCTAGGTTTCAGGAAGGTTCAAGCAGGCTCCACAATCAAGGCTCGTGTTCGGGATACAATCCCCTAGGCAGCAGAGGGTCCGGTCCATGGGAGTCAGTTCACTCTTCCTTTATAACAGTAAATTTCCCCTTGGTGTATCAATGGTGAGTTCTTACAAGTCAGTAGAAATTCACAGGGACAAAGCTGCATACTAGTAGATCATATGAAAGGTTACAGCTAGCTTTTTAAAATGTGTGCATATATATTACATATATGTATATGCATATATGTGTGCATATAAGTGAAGAAAGACTTTTAAACTAAATTGTTTTTAAGATGCCATTTAGATATCCAATCTAGTTCACAAACATTTCCAAGCAAAATGTGGTATTTAACAATTACCAAGTATTCCTATCCTTTCTGTTTTTAGTTTAGAAGAATTAGCAGGCTCTAATGAAAAGGATATTAAGATAGAAACTTTTCAGAAGCCCATCATCATAACCCAGTCATTTAGATGACTTATGGTTTTTCTTTTCATTCAATATTTACATATCTGCCATGTATTTTTGTAGGCATAACCGTGAAGCCTTGCAGTTTTGTATGAATGTCGACTGCTTTCAGAAGCTATTTTCTTCCATTTAAAAATTATTTTAGTTCCTAAAAATTATTCTAAAACCAGTTAGACAGATAGAGAAAGGGAGACATGGATGGATAGATAGCTCTTTTCACTCTCCAGAAGTATAATGATAATTTAGACCAGTTTAAATAGGATTCCCTTTGATTTACATTTAGAGCCACACAAATGACAGATTAAAACATACTAGAGTGTATTAGAATGCAGCAGCCTCTGAAAGCCAGGCATTCTATGGGAATTACTATGAGAAATGAGAACACAGAGGATTCTCTACCGGTAGGAACGCGGCCTTCTGACTCCTGGTGTGAGACACTACTCACTTCACCTCGCACCCTCTATTTCTCACTAGCAGTAACGTGCAAAGGGCAGAAATCCCATCACTGACGTGGCTGGGTGGTTAACTTTAATGTGAATGCTCTATGTATACAACTATATACACACATGTTTCTGTTTGTAAATATGCTTGGTACGTTTATATACATTATTATTTCATATGAATTCCTATTTCCCCCTCTTGCATTTCTAGGAAAAGCAAAAACATCTTCTCTTTGCTAAAATAAAATAAAATTTATGTTCAAAAGTTAGAGCCAATCTAATGAACGATTCTTATACTTTTATAGCTAGACCCAAGTTTCTACCAATGTACTGACGATGGAAACCAAGTAACAGTAATTTGTAAGGATTGTCAACATCAACTTGAATCCTGGTCTCTCCTGTTGTCTTAGTTTAACCTTTTTTTTTTTTAGTTTATTTAAATTTTTTTTTTTTTTTTTTGGTGCATTGTAGTCAAATGGAGTACAAGATGGTGGAGGCGCCCGTGCACACATCACTCATTCGGCCCTTCCCCAGTTCCCACCCCATTCCCTTTAAGTACTCCAATATCTCAGTATCCTCTTTATGATTCCTGACTCAGCATATGTGGAAAAGACTATCTTACAATTATAAAAATGTATTTCAAGGTCTTTATTTTTGTGTCTTATAATCTCAATCATATAACGTTTAGTCATCAGCCGGGCGTCATAGTGCACGCTCCCAGCATTCAGGAGGCTGAGACCAGAGGATTGCGGTTCACGGACAGCCTCAGCTGCTTAGCGAGGCCCTTTGCAACTCAGTGAGACCCAGTTTCAAAAAATAAAAAGACTAAAAATAAGTCTGAGGGTGTAGCTTGGAGGTACAATGCCCCTGGGTTCCATCCTCAGTACCGCATAAAAAAATAAATAAATAAATAAATTTTAGTCACCCTTAATATCTATAAATGTAGAAATAAGACTAAAGGTCAGGACTGTCATTGAATTTTCATTCACCTCCCAGCACCTCATCTAGTAGCACCTCATACACGTAAGGAGAGCTCATAGATATATAAATATGCTTAATGAGAACACATTTGAAAACATATGCTGAGCTACTTTATATTACTGAAAGCTGACAAAGCATGGAGTCATCTGAAACAGTATTGTCAGTGTTTTCTACTGACAGGTCTGAAAGGTTTTGATAAGTATGTTATCATACTTATCAACATAATATGAATTATGTTTGAACATATTCATCACATAAAATTTATTTTCTTTCACTTATTTAATAAAGTGATGAGTTATGTAATTATTTCCAAGAAGTTTTATACAATTTGTATTCCACTGGCAATTCCGTCAAATTAAATATTTATTATTTTTGTTAGTTTTCTTAACAACTTTGATATTTCAACCACAAGTCCAAGATTTGTTGCAAGGGCAAATTTTTTTTTGTTTGTTTAAGATACATATCTTTAAAGACATCCAAAAATTTTTAAAGTTGGGATTGCTCTAAAAATATTAATTCTGGCGCAACTGAAAACATCTGTAGAAAATTCAAACTATGCACTCTGCAGCACACAAAGAATGATGCTGAACTTGGGCCAGAATTTTGACTTCTCTTCTTTTATTAACTATTTTAGTAGGATTATCATAGGTTTTACATCAATGGCCTCTTAATAGAAAATTGAATGTATGTATGTATTTATGTAAATAGAGAGAGAGATTGAACCCAGGGGCATTCTATACTCTCAGCCCTATTTTATTCTTTTGTGGTTTTGTTTGTTTGTTTTGCAGTACTGGGAATGGAACCCAGGGACATTCTATCTTCGAGATACATCCCAGCCCTATATTGTATTTTTTATACTTTATTTTGAAACAGGGCCTCACTAAGTTGCGGAGGGCCTGAGTAGTTGAGGCTGGCTACGAACCTGCAATCCTCCTGTCTCAGCCTCCCAAGTACTGGGATTGCAAGCATGCACCACCACACCTGGCTATTCTTTTGTTTTGATACAGAGACTCACTAAGCTGCTGAGGCTAGCCTTGAACCTGAGCTCCTCCTGTCCCAGCCTTCTCCTAAGTACTGGTATTACAGACGTGTGTGGATTTCTGTTTACTCCTTAAAAATTAACCCATGTTACTAGTTGTTATGGTTTGAATATGAAATGTTCCCCCCAAAGGCTCATGGTTTGGAAATGCAAAGAGATTCTGAGGTGGCATAATTCAATGAGGATTCTAACCTCATCAGTGGGTAAGTCTATGGATGGATTAATAATTTGGCCTACTGGTTGGTAACTGCAGGTGGGCAGAGCCTGACGGAAGGAAGTACAGCAGTGGGAGTATGGAGTGGGGCGTATCTGTCCTTCCTCTCACTCTCTCTGCCCCTGGCTGGCCTAAGCAGCTATCGTCACCACACCCTGCAACCATGATGTTTCTTTCTTGAGGTCAGCCAGCCATGAACTGTACTTGCAAAAGCATGGGTAAAATAGACCTTTCCATTGCTAAGTTCTTATCAGGTATGTTGATCAGAGTAAAAGATATATAAATACATAAATAGCTAATAAATACACTAAGAATCCCAATAGGTGGGTGTGGTGGTACACGCCTGTAATTCCCAGCATTCGGGAGGCAGAAACCAGAGGATTGTGGTTCACAGACTGCCTCAGCTACTTAGCAAGGCCCTTTGCAACTCAGTGGGACACTGTTTCAAACATACAAGGATTAAAAAATAGGGCTGGGGGTGTAAGGATTAAAAAATAGGGCTGGGGGTGTAGTTTGGAGGTAGAATGCCCCTGGATTCCATCCCCAGTACCGCAAAAAGAAAAAAAAAGGAATCTCAATAACAAAACTATTGCCACTTTCAACATTTAATATGTATTTGGTGGCCAATATATAGAATATCATAGCTTATACTGTGTATCCAATTATGTACATGAAATTTTTAAATTATGAAACTGTTAATATGCAAAATATATCTCAGTTGTCCTGTGCACCTGCTTTGAAGGACGCAGATTAATGAACATTTCATAAATCTTGATTTAGAGTATGCAGAGGGGCAAGAAAATGGAGTACAGCATCCCTGGGAAAAATAGACTTCAACGTTAAAAAAATATTTCACATGTACTATTTGACAAGCTAGATTTGACAAGTTAAATTTATATTTGCTTTGAAGTTACTTCTGTTTCACTGTCCAAATATTCTTTAACCTCTAAAGTAGTATCCTCAAGACTGGCACAATTAGACACAGCTGCCTTTGTTATGAGGTCTAAGATCAAAAGTACGTTTTTCCATGGGACTCATCAAGATACATTTTATCAGATTTAAGGATGGTAGTGCCGGGCGTGGTGGCGCACGCTTGGAATCCCCGCGCTTGGGAGGTGGAGGCAGGAGGATCGCGCAGGTTCGAAGCCAGCCTCGCTGGCTTAAGAGACCCTGTTTCCAAATAAAAAAGCATAGAAATGGGTCTGGAAGTGTAGCCCAGAAGTAGAAGGGTTTCCAGGAACCCCAGTACCACCAAAAAATTAAAATAAAATAAGGATGGTATTGATTCAAGTAATGTTCCGGAAATCTAGACATTGGGACTCTACGGTCCCCATTAGAAAACCCAACATCAGCATTTACCAGTAAGATTGTGTTCTGCTTAGCAATAAACAAGAACAAAATTACGTCATTTGCAGGAAAATGAAGGAACCTGGAGAACATCATGTTAAGTGAGATGACCCTGTCCCAGGGAGTGAAGCGTCCTGTGTTTTCGCTCATGTGTGGAAGCTAGGGAGTAATCAGGACACCGGAGGGGCTCCAGATAACGGAGGAGAAACCCCAGTGGAGCCAGGGAGGTGGCCTGTTGAGAGAGGGGAGAGGGTGCGGGAGGACCAGTGATGGAATCACCTCCATGTGTGAGAACACCGTTGCCAGTCTCAGTATCATGGGTTGGGAGGGGCCGGGGAGGGAGCCCACAGGGCGCTGTGAGCATGGGCGTCACTATCCTTGGAACTACAGTACTGATGATGCAAAACTATACTTTTTAAAAATTGTGTCCAGCTACAACCCAACTGGAGATGTGAGAAATAAAATAACACAAAAAATAAAAGGCGTACATCTCAGTGTCAATATAAGTCCAAAGAAGATCCAGATGCCTTCAACTGAGAGCCCCTTCCCTGTTCATCCCTCCTCTCGCTCACTGTTGTCATTCTTAAAGAGCGCCCACCCTCAATTCCCATCCACTTGGGATCATGAAAGATGATGTCACAAGGAAGTGGGGATCCCAGAGGTTCTCTTCTTAGAAAGCACAGTGCCAATGAATTGTCATAGTGTAAGAGCTCTATACTGCTTATTGCATCCAGACATCATATATATATATTTCTGTATTTTATTTAGTAATCAATCAGCACCCCAAAATTCTTTATTCTGGGAGACAGTTATCCAAGATGCACAGTTAGAGCTTTGAGGTGCTGGAGACATTAGCAGAAGTAGATACTCATTAATTCTTGCTCCTCTATTTTCTTCCCTCCAATAACAACAACAGAAAAAGTAGTAATTAAGTACCGGGGTCCTTCATTAATCAGAAAAGTGAACTAGATTTTCTCTTGGAATAATTAAATCCCTAAGGATTCAGAAATACGCCAGCCTCAAGACAGGAGAGACATCACAAGAGATAAGACTATCTGGTTTACAGACTGTGAGAAAGTGTCTTAAAAATATATAGCTCTTAGAAGAAAGAAAGGAGAAGAAAAGAAGCAGGATTGATCAAAAGCCAGGGTTTCTTGCAGTATTTGTCCACAGGGCTGTGTTATAAGATAAGGGAGCATAAATTCAATTCCAGTTTTCTAAATATAGTTGAAGTAGGACTAAAAGCCTACTTCAAAGGACATTGTGCACCTACCATATCTCCTCTTTGAAAGCCTTCTTCCTCCTCATCAGTAGCAAATCCTTCCTGGCAACATGGCTGCCTTCATCTCTTCATTTTTATTTACTATTTATTTGCCTATGTGTTTATGGTTTAGCTTTCTTGCTATCATTTGCATATCAATCATTTGGCTTCATTTTTAACATTCCAGCCAATTCTTAGCGTTCATGCACGCACACACACACACACACACACACACACACACACACACACGCACACACACACAAATGACTGATGTGCATTTTTAAGTCTTTTTTGATCAGCTGCTTATAGTAATACTTAATTTCATTTATTTAAAATGCTTGGTTTTCTTACTGAACCACTACCTAAGTCCCCAGAACAGTGGCCTCTGATTCTTCCTGTGCGCTACACCAACATAATTACTTTTTGGTATTGGGGCCTGAACCTAGGGGCATTCTATTTCCAAGCAACACCCACCCCAGCCCTATTTTACTTTTATTTTGAAATTCAGTCTTGCTAGGTTGATGAGAGCCGCACTGTTTGTTGAAGAGTTCCTGGAATCTGCCATCTTCCTGTCTCAGCTTCTCAGGTACTGGGATTATAGGCATGTACTACCGTGCCCAGCGCATTAAAAATACAAGTGACCATAATCTGTGAATCAGAATTCAAGAGATGAGATTTGAAAAGCTTATTAATTAGGGGACTCCAATAGGTTGTGTACTTTAGGGTAATACAATTTTAAGAGTATAATATGTGGTTAAGAATCAAGTATTCCTCAGTTTACATCCCTGTTTTTAAATTTATTCATTTCATATTCCTCAAGCCTCAGTTTTATTATGGTAAAGTGTATTAACTTTTTCATAAGATTTTGGTAAAACTAAATATGTTTCTATGCTTATAGTAATAACAAAACATGCAAGATGATTGTTATAATTATCCCTATTACTAAAAATGGCCATTTTCCAAAACATACTTTTTTGAGGGGAAAATTTAAATAGAAAGCTCATCAACTGTTATCTTGGCAGTTTGTAGTTTCTTCCTCATCTGAAAACTCAGCTGAGGGGATCCTCAGAAAATAAAAGCTGCCCGGAAAAATAAAACTGAATATTTGTACATCCCCTTGCTAGGGCAGCCATAACATGCCACAGACTGGGTTGTCCTCAAGAACAGAAACTGGGTCTCTCTCAGACCTAGGGGCTGGAAGTGCAAGGCTCAAGGTTCCAAAAGGGTTGTCCTCCTGCCCTCACCCTTCTCCTGGTCCTGGTCTTCCAGGTGTGCAGGAGCAGCCTGGTGGCTCCTCCTTCCACCAGGATGTCCTGGAGTTGGCAATCTTCCCATCTCCGCCTCTCAAGTACTGGGATTATAGGCGTATGCTACCGTGCCCAGCTCATTTAAACCATTCTCTTCTTCCAGGAGAACAGCAGCTATGTTGGAGTAGGTCTCCACCCTAACAACCATGTTTTAACTTAATTCCCTCTTTCTAGATCTTTCCCAAATGTAACCACATTTGGGGGATACTAGAAGACGGCATTTCACTTGTACATCTGATTGAGAGGAATGTAGCTCAGCTCATACCAATTCATCCAGTAATTTTCCAATTTAAGTTTCACTAAAGCCATTCATTTTACCTGGGTAAATACTCGGCATAGACCAATTTTGATTCCCATAGTCACACTGCAGAAGCCTACTGTGTGCTGGGCCCAGATCAGTGAGCGCAGGCACATTTTCCACCAGGCCTCACTAATCTTTGGTATCACCTTGGTCAGGCTTAGGGAAGAGAGAGAAGGAGGCTCAAGAATATCTGAGACAAAGCATTAAGCTTGGAGGGAGAGAGGTCAGAGATTCGCCCCAGGGTATAGAGCTGTTAGACGCGCAGAGCTTCGGTGGGTCCAGTTCTCACCACTGAGAGCCTCAGGTACCCAGCACTGATACGCTTTCTTCCTCGGCATCAGCACCCTGCTTAAAGTCAACCCAGTGATGGGCAGCGTCATCTCATTCAGATTCCAAGTCCTTGTCCTACATCATCCAAATCTGAAGCATCAGATAAAACTTCTTGGAGGTGACTTTGTAAAGCCATTTTCCCCTCAGTCCTGGACATTGAACCCAGGGACTTGCACATGTCTGGCAACCACTAAGCCACACCCGAGGCCTGGAAAATCTTGTTACAGAAAAAAACTATTCCTTTACTATAAAAATATTTAACACTCCATAACATAAAAATATTTTACATGATTTCATTTGATTCTCAGAAAATTCCCTCGATTCTATCTTTTATTCCTTCATTTGGACAAAAAAAAAAAAAAGCAGAAACAAAAAATTTGGAATCGGAGTTATATGTGACTTTCAGAGTTTCCATCTTATCAGAACCAGACGTGCTTTTTAATCCCAATCTGCATACTTTCTGTGAAGAGCACTCTGGTGATGGATTCTCCCTTACAGAGTAGAACGCATCAATCTTTGATGAGAATGATGTTGGGCAAACAAGATTGATGTGGAGTGAGGAATCGCTTCTCTTGAAGCAACGGTGAAGTTATCAATCCAGTGCTGTGTGGAAAACAGAACGAGGCATGCAGATGACAGCTATATTTTATCAACTTGAGAGGAATCTGGAAGAATGTGACTTCAAAGAAATTTATCCCCGGGAGAGAAATCAGCATACCATGCCCTCTTGTAAGTGTATAACATTAGCAAGTTCAAGTCCTGGCCCAGTGTCCGTGGCCGGGCTCCTCCTTAGTCCTGGTTGACTGGATCTAATCAGCACACACATAGGTCAGACCTGAAATGTAGCCAAGTGTTTGCCAATCACGGAAAAAAGTGCCGCTCTGACTGCACTGGCCATGTGCCCGCCAGATGCATGTCAGGGACGTGGTGACTGGTGACATACAAGGAAATATCACTGTATCAAAAGATATTTTTCCAAGATAGAAAAAGGGAAAGAATAAAGTCTTCATGAAAATTAGAAGATAGTCCAGTAGATTAGTAGGAGGGAATCAGGAGAGGAAAAAGAAGAGAGAAAGAGAAGGTTTGAGGAAAGAAACGGAACAAATAATGCCATGTGGTTATGGAACTGCTACTGTATAAAATTAAAATGCACCAATAAAAATTATTGAAAATATAAACTGCAATATTTTATGAACAAAGTATGAGTTTTTGAGCTTGTACCTTGAATACCAGAATATGAAATAAAATAGCCAGGGAAAATAAAGTATTTTTCTCATGAATACAGACTCTCATCATCAATGTGTTGGTAAAATAGCTAATATTCGCTGAGCCTGGTGGCGCACACTTGTAATCCCAGCATTTGGGAGACTGAACCAGAAGGATCCTAGTTCACAGACAGCCTCAGCTACTTAGTGAGGCCCCCTGCAACTCATTGAGGCCCTATTTCAAATTATGAATAAAAAAAATAGGACTGGGGGTGCAGCTTTTGGAGGTAGAATGCCCCTGGGTTTCACACCAAGTACCGCAAAAAAAAAATAATAATAACCTATATTCTCATACTTAAAAAGAAACCTATTACATAAAAATTGATATTAGCACATAAAATGATTTGCATTTCTAAGAATTTGATTTTAGAGAGCCGGTAAAGATGAACAACTGGCAAAATGACATTCTACACAAAGAACACAGAATCTGCCCGAGGGTTGACCAAGTAGTTGATTATTCTAATATTAAATAATCGTAAGTCTTTAGAATATTTAACAACATGTATTTGGAAGCCCATACATGGAAAACAAAACATACAGAAACTGGAGAAGATTAATCTTTTGAAACATGAAACACATTGGTAAAATTCACATTTATATGCTTTTTTCCTGAGGGCACAACACACACTGCTCAAGGAATAGAACTCAGGCTCAACAAAGAAATCTCACTTGTGTCTCACGATTCAAAGGTCAGAGTTGGAGAAGGTGAGCGTGGTGGAAAATGGAGTGGAGAAATTCAACAGCCTCCAAGCTGCATAAAATTTCCTTCATTTCACAGATAGATACTTGACTGTACACATATGTGACAAGAATCTGAGCAGCCTATGGAAAGGAGATTTGAAAGAAACAGGGGTCCCAAAAGCTTCCTAGGAAATAGCATCGTCATTTGAGGCTCCATCAAGTGAGAGACGCGTAAACAAATCAAGGTTTCCACTAGAACCTGACGAGAGCCATACCTTCGGAATGAGGATCACATTCCAGGACTAAGGGAGAAGCTGGTACGGGTGCACATTTGCATGGCTCACAACACCGTGGCGATCGACGCAAACTCAGCTCCCTACCAAAACCAAACAGTATTCTTTCAAAGATGGCAATGGAATCTCAATTCACCATGATACATCAGTCAAATGTTAAACTGCGTGTCAAAACCAAGAGACAAGAAGTAGCAGGAACATGTGGCCCAAACTTTGGAGAAAATATGAGAAAAGGAATTCCCAGGTAGCACATATTATGGGATTGATACTAACAGACTTGAGATATGTAAAAGTCTGTAGCCGGGTGTGGTGGAGTACGCTTGTAATCCCAGTACTTTGGGAGACTGAGAGCTTGTTTCCAAATAAAATATAAAATAGGTCAGGGAGTGTATCCTGGAAGTAGAAGGCTCCTGGGTTCCATCCCCAGTACCATACACACACACACACACACACACACACACACACACACAAAAAAAAAAAAAAAAAAAAAAATTAAAGGAATCATATGAAACATCTGTAATCATATGGCATATATGTAATACATAAGTAAAAAGCCTTTGAATGCTATAACCACAAATTAGAGGAAAAGATCGGTGAATCTAAAAATTGGAAGCCGGGCGTGGGGGCGCACGCTTGTCATCCCAGCATTCGGGAGGCTGAGACTGGAGGATCGCGGTTCGCAGACAGCCTCAGCTACTTAGTGAGGCCCTCTGCAACTCAGTGAGACCCAGTTTCAAAATAGAGAACAAAAAATTCGGCAGGGGGTGTAGCTTGGAGGTCAAATGCCTCTGGGTTCCATCCCCAGACCCACACAAAAAAAAATAAAATAAAAATAGGCTAATAGAAGTCAAACTGAAATATGGGAAGTTAAATTTAAAAAGTAACCACTGGCCTAATATAAATATAACGGAAGTTCTGAGGAAGAAATAGGTGTAAATGAGGCAGAAAATATTTTAATACATTGTCTAAAATGTTTAATTAAAAATACACAAACACAATACAGATTCAGGAAGCCAGGTAATACCTAACCAGGATGAATACATTTAAAAAACTAAACTTAGGTATACAATAGTCTAACTCTGAAAAACCAAAAGTAAAAAAATATATATATTTTAAAATTCAGAAAATCAGAAAATTCACATTAAAAATGAGGGGGAATAGTAAGGATGACTCTGGTTGTTTTCTCATAAAATATTTAATTTATTAAAAGGAAAACAACTCTATACTCATGAGGAATAATCTTTAAACTTAAAGGGAAAATCAATACATTTTTAGATATACAAAAGCAAGTTGTTTTTCACTAGAAGACAAATTCACCCTACAAAAAATGTTTAGTGAAATTTCTTTAAGCAGACTGTAAATGGTAGGAGGCGGAAATTAAGACCTACTGGAGACAGTTAAGAGCAAGAATAAACATATGAGAAAATAACCAATATTATCTTTCTTTCATTGAATTTTTTAAAATAAACTTAAAAATAAAAATAAAAAAGAGCAGTTAATCCCTTAAACAAAAATAACAAACTATAATGGAGTTCATAACACTTGTAGAAGTAAAATAGAGGGGAAATAGTGTAAAAGATGTTGTGAATGTCTTACATTAAATAAAAGTAGATTGTGATACCTTGACAGAGATCATTATAATCCCTAGGGAAAACTCTAACGAGCTGCTATGTATAAGAGATTAATTTTATATAGAAAAGCACAAAGCTGTTGAAAGTAGAAGGAAAAGGGATACCACCTAACGCTAAGTAGAAAAACGTTGCTGGTCTTGCTCTTTCAACATCAGATGAAGATTTCAGGACAAGGAGTACTACACCAAGACCAAGACCAAGGGAGACATTTTGTCATGTTCAAAAGATCAGGTCACTAAGCACATGCAATAATCATAAATGTGTACACAGAACTTAAAATACACTTAAAAATCAACAGCATTCAAGGAGAGAGCAAATAAATCTCTGGTTCTAACTGGAGATTTTATCACCTCTTGGTCAACAATAGAAAAATCAGACAAAGATCTGGATGACACTATTAATTTTACTTAAATGGCATTGTAAAACACCACACTAAAAAAAACTGCAGAAATTACATTAATTTTAAAATGCTTCTGCCATGTTCACTGAGATAGAGACAGCCCGTATATGCTCAGCTAAAAAAAGACAGCTCCTGATGTGCTTTTTAGCTGTGATCATTAGCAGGAATGCCAGCAGATTTTCCATATAAGCTTCTGGATTTCTAAATATACACTATTTGCTGAACTTTCCTTAAAGTTTTCTGGGCTTCTCTATAAATAGATACTTATATAACAATTTTCAAATACAAAATAAATACTCTTCTTTTTCCCACCAAAGAACCTAGAATTTCTATTTCTTTTTTTTTTTCCCTGCCCTATTTAGAAGAATAGATAAAATGTAATACTCCTGGTTTTTATAAGCCTGTGATTGGCAGGAAGGATATCTATTTTATTTATTTATTTATTTATTTGCTTATTTGCTTATTTATTTGTGGTACTGGGGTTGGAACCCAGGGGCTTTCTACCTTCAGGTTATACTCCAAGACCTATTTTATATTTTATTTGGAAACAGGGTCTCACTAAGTTGCTGAGAGCCTCACTCAGTAGCTGAGGCTGGCTTCGAACCTGTGCGATCCTCCTGTCTCAGCCTCCCAGGCCCTGGGGTGACAAGTGTGCGCCACCACGCCCGGCAGGGAAGGATATTCAATGTTGATAATGATGCTACCACCACGGTGTGATAAAGGGAACAAGGCCACTGCAAATTCTAAGAAATGAAAAAGTTGAAACGTGAGCGTCATAATAAAATATAATTGCAGCTGAAGAGAAATAGGCAAGTCACCTCCAGTTGATATATATTCCTCCTTTGCCACGAACTGAGCCCGGCAAATTCCACTTAAAGAACTTTTTGTTCCAATTTTTCATATGAAAACCAACTAATGGTCTTCAAAGAAACATATAAAGAATGCAAAACTGAGTATCAAATTCTTAGAAAATTCATTAAAATCTTCAGCTATGAATTGGGCCATTCCAGTCACTTCCTGATGCTATTCATTTTTCCACGATAGTTTTTTTTTTTTAATATCTTCACCATGTGTTGAGACCATTTAATGTTGCCAGGGAGAAAGCAAATAAAAAGGAATCGATTACCTAATGATTCAAAGCTTTCTTTATAAAATTTCCCATAAAATTCCTCTGACTTTGTCCACAACATAAAATAAAAGCATAAACTTAAAGAAATTAAGCCAGCTAAGTCACATGGGAAAAAAAAAAAAACAAATTGGAGAAGGAGAAAGAGAGAAACTGGCAGTTCAGTAGATTTAAAGACTCAAAGGAAAAAGCCATAAAAAGAGTGAAAATAGTATAATATGCCTCACGAGACCAGTGATTCTTATGGCCGTTCAACCAGGAATTTAAAAACAAAAGCAATGAAAAGTTCAATATCATAAACAAAAAGGATGGAAAGATGGAGAACGGTATCAGCAAGATCGTCCAGGAGAACATCTTACCACTCAGAGCAATGAGAAAAATAAAATGGGGGGAACTGCATTTCTGGGAGCTCTGCGGCCAGATGTATGGTGGAAAAACCATGGTGGTACCTGAGCCAGAGGACTGAGGCGGGAGGCAGGGAAAGCCCACATGTGGAGGACAGGCTCCCTGACGGAGACCCTGACTCCACACCCAGCACCCCCTGGTAGCTCTGTGGCCTCAGCTGTAGCTCCACCGGATGTTTGTCCTGTTACTAGAACCCCCACCCCCAGGAGACTTAGACGGAGCCGCACCCACACAGACTCTGGTGATCAGCCCGCCAAATTCGGTCCTGGCTGCGGATCTTGAAGCAGCTCTGTAATTCATCTCTAGACTCTTTTGCTGTGGGCTGAATGTTGGTTTATTGGCTCAGGGTTGTGCTGGGAAGTACACCTGTCCATGCTCCAGAGACAGGCCTGCCGACCTTGGCCCCACACGAGGTCCCCAAATCACCCCTTAATTCAGCCTCATCCCCTCTCAGCTACATTCTGAGAGCAGCTTTGCCTCCTCTACCACTGTGAGACACAGGGCCAACTGTGCCCCAGAGCCAGGTTCACCAACCTTCAAGCCACTGCCTGCCTTGAAATGACTCTGCAATCCAGTTCCATCCTTTCCCAGACGTAGTACAGGGACAGTCGTGTCCCTCAGTAGCCAAGCTAAAAATGCGCCCATGTCTGCCCCTGGAAACGAGCATTTAGACCTCAGCCTTGGCTCTGTCTATGAATCAGCTCTGTGACTCAGTGGCAGACCCACTCGACCCCAGTCCCCGGCCAGTCCTGCTGTCCAGGGATCAACGCAGTGTCAGACCAGAGCCCTCCAGAGAACAGGAAGGAGCCACCACACACATGTACTTGGTAAAAGACCCACCACCAGACTCAACCATGGACCCAAAAGCCACCGTTGACAGATCCTGACCACGCCTGGCTGCAGCCGTGGATGCTGTCTCACCAGTATGGGGAGCCAACAGCAGGACGTCTCTACCTGGTGAAACCAGTACATGAAGACTGCAAATGTTCTCTGCTCATTCAAATGCCTGAGACCAATTAAGATTACCCGCAAAGTGAGTAATTAGGAAAAATTACATGATGAAAGAATCTTTGTAACCAACGCTACACAAATGGAGATTGTTTCCGTCAGCATTCCATTACTATAACAAATACCTAATATAATCAACTTATTAAGACAAAAGGTTTATTTTTGATCTACAGTCTTAATTTTCAGGCCATGATCAGTAGGCACCTTTGTTTTTGGCTTATGATGACATATCATGGTGAAAATACAAAATCACTCACCTCATGACCAGAAAGTAGAAATAAAAGGAAGAGGAAGGGGATGAAGCCCCACTATCGCCTTCAAGGACAAGCCCCCAATGACCAAACAGCCTCCCACTCTAAACATATATTTTTCCTAAAAAGTTACACATACAAAGTGCAAAATTATCACATTGCACAACTTATATATGATTTTTATTTATAAATTATATCTCTATGAATCTATGGGAATAATAGTTTCACTCCAATATTTCCTCTCTCTCCTAATTTTTAGATTCTTGAATGTATACCTTCTTAGAAAGGCTGCTTTTAGGAAGGGACTAAGGTTGATTTTGCGCATGTACGTAAGGTAATGTACACACTCCCCCTATTAGATATCATTGCACTTGAAACATCTCCCTGAAAGGGTGTCAGATTCTAATTTAATTAGATTTATTTTCTGAAATTCAAAATGCAAGTCCCCACATGTCCAGAGTCAAATTTAATCCGCTCTGATCCTCTTGATGGTTTGTCCTCAGTGTGGCTGAGGATTTCTTGCCCAGTCTATGAGTCCAACCAGGTGGTTCTCTCTCCTCCTGATATTGCCACCGTAGAATCTAAGCTCTAGCAGTTCAAGAAATGTTTTCTGTTTTGTTTTTTACTTTATTCCCAGCAACTGGCCCTTGAAATCACAGAATAGACATATGAACGAGTGGAAGAATGAGCCAGTGAAGTTTGCATTTGGTCTCAGTGGATCAGTAGGCTCTTCTGGGTGACCTCCAGCAAGTTATTTCATCCTGCTTTCACTTTGCTTTTGAGACCATCAAGTAGAGCTCATAATAGCGCCTGTCTGATAAGATTGGAAGCAGTTGTGAGACCCTCGGCAACTGAGTGAGACCCATTTCAAAATAAAATTGGTCTAGAGGTATAGCTCAGAGGTAGAATACCCTTGGGTTCAACCCCCAGTAACATGCGCGCGTGTGTGCACACACACACACACACACACACACACACACACACCCCTAGAGCATGACAGAAATAAGAATTAGATGTGTCAGGACATAGTTAATATCAACAGTTACGCCTACAGCCTTCAGGAACCCAACTCACAATCACCACCTAATTGTTGCAGGTTGCCTGCCAAAGCATTCCCAGGCTATTTAAACATGGAATATAAAAGCTGTTCATTATTCAGTTGCAAATAAAGAAAAACCTGCCTTCTCTGTGGTAAAAAACAGAAGGAAAATTCATTTCCTTTACGGAATGCTCCATTCCAAATCCCTCTTCCAACCTCAACCCTAGAAGATGGTCTGATCTCCACAGGTCACTAAAAGGCACACAAGGAAGAGTTATATCTTAAATTCTGTCTAATTAAGTATTAAATAACATCAAGTAAGAGATTCCACAATGGCTCAATATAACTTAATTATAAGAAAAATAACTGACAGTGGGCAGGTCTACAACTTTTGGTGGGAATATTAGGTTAAGAAAAACACAGCATACCTCTACGGGGAAGGACTTTGATTCCATCACCAGAGAAAAAGCAAAGGCAAATTGGTACCAATCTACCCAGTAACTTGCCAATTGACTCAACTGAACACTTATAATTTAAGCCTCTAAACATCTTCATTGAATGTGTGATAGACTGAAGTTCTCTCCCCAAAAATAGGTGACCATTCTTAATAGGTGACCCTTTGGAGCACTTGATGGCTTTTGTGATACTGGCAGACCCAGCCCGGTAATCTTCCCAATGGGCAGTGTGTAGGGAACTAAACAGTCTCCACCCCCAGGAGAGGAGAGCTGATTGTAACCCTCACAGAAGCCAGAGCAGTGATCAAGAGTCATCTTCCTTCTATGTATAAATACCTCTGCGTCCCCTAAATAGTGAAAGCCACATTTATAAAAGAACATCTCCGCATAACCAGATTCAATGAGCTACTGAAAACATATCCTCACCCCAGAAGGGGAGCCACCATGAGGAACGCGTCTTACCAAGAGACAACTTGGTTTTTCAAAGCCCAAAGAGGAAATTGAGACAGAAGTGGGGAAATATATTAGCCCAAAGTAAACCGGTGATTCCTGTATTGGAGAAAGGGGAGATGGGCCCCTCTCTGGGGAGGAGGGAAATTGCATCCTGCTGGGGCCTGTGCAATGGAGCAAGTGATCCTTCCACTCTATAGTTCAAAGCAGAGGCTCTCTGCAATTGAAGGGGAACCACAGAGACTCAGGGCCTTGATGAGATGTCCTGTGCTGCAGAAGCCTCAAGCTAGCCGCTCCTCGTACTGGTTGCATATCCTTTATTATTACAAGCGTGGTGGCGCACGCTTGTAATCCCCGTGCTTGGGAGGCGGAGACAGGAGATCTCGCAGATTCTAAGCCAGCCGTGCTGGCTTAGGAGACCCTGTTTCCAAATAAAAATAAAAAAAATAGGTCTGGGAGGTAGAAGGGTTTCCAGGAACCCCAGTACCACCAGAAAAAAAAAAAAATGCTTGGGACCAGAATCATTTCAGATTTGGGGATCGCTTTTTGAATATTTGCACAGACATAATGTGGTCTCTTGGGAGTGGAACACAATTCTAAACACAAGGACACCTGCATTTCATATATGCTTTACACACAGATGCTGAAGGGAACGTCACAGGTATTGTAGGTATCGTGAATGTGCCTGGGTTTTGGCTTCTGCCCGTCTGTCACGGGAGGTTGGGTGTGGAAGTCCCCACTTGTGACATAGGGTCCACTGCACAATTTTTTCACCTTTGAAACATTTCAGACTTTGGAATTTCAGACTTTGGAATTTCAGACTAGGGATGCCCAACACTTACAAAATGGACTGGGGCAGCTGCTGACAGATGATAATCTGCACCTAGGCCTGGTGGCAACGTATCAAGGATTTCCCATAAAAGAGGCACCGCAGGGATACACACAGAGGTGATGAACCGTAGGCCCTCCCACCGTATGGACAAGTGCAGGTCAAGGGCAAAAGTAATGCTTCTGATATTGTTTCACCACCATAATGTTTCTAATACTGCCTAACCACCATATTGGGGTTTTGGTTGTTTTTTCCCCCACAGTACTGGGAATGGAACTCAGGGGCATTGTTCCTCTGCACTACACCCCCAATCCTATTTTTAGCCTTTATATTTTCAAAACAGGGTCTCACTGAGTTGCAAAGGGCCTTGCTAAGTAGCTGAGGCTGTCCGCAAACCTCTATCCTCTGGTCTCTGCCTCCTGAATGCTGGGATTGCAAGCGTGCGCCACCATGCCTGGCTGAACATATTGGGTTTTTTTTTAATACTGCTTAACCACCATATTGTTTTTTACTCCTGCTTAACCACTGTCCTGTTATTGCTCAACCACCATACTGTTTTCTAATACTGTTAGCAAAGTTTTCTAACGCGGCTCGACTCCATACAATGGCTTTAACTTGCTATGCGGACAGAGTACTAGTTGATGCCTGAGTCACAGGTTACTGGCCTACTCAGAAATAGTTTCCTGACAGGTAGAAGAAGGTCACAGAAATGAACGCTTCTACTCTATCTGCTCAACAGTGCTAGGAGGGAACGACAAGTTTCCAAACACTCTTAAGAGCATTTTTCACTTTTCTGAAACAGTTGAAACACTGATGTGGAATTTTGATTTTCTTCAAATAAAGCATCCTAGAACTGGCATTTGTGAACACACCCCCATCTCAGTGTTTAAACAGAGAGAGGTGGTAAGAAAAGGAGGGGGCCCTGGGGACCCAACGCTGCACCAGCCCTGTCTCTGTGCTGATGACTCACTGGGGTTTTTCTAAAAGATTGCGCCTTTCAACACTGAGCAGTAACCCCTGGGGCTCTGCACCGGTGTCGCTAACCACCGAAAAGACGTGTAATAGCCTTTGAATGTTGTCTATTTTAGTAAAGCTTCTCACCAACACATTATGACTGCCATCTGCTCCCACATCAAGAGGACGGTGGCAGCTAGGGGGCTATGCAGTGGAAAGATTTTCTGAGTGTCTGGGTGGCGGCCAAAGCCAAGAGAAACCCGAAACTCAACCTGGGCCACTGGGCTTGGGACTCTTTGGCAGAGCAGCGTCCCAAGTCATATTTCTAATAATAAACTGAAAGCTTTTATCCTCTGTTAAAAGAATGTCCTAAGTTGGTGGACAGGTGGGGAATCAGATTTGGGAATGAGACAAGGGAGGGGGAGAAGCCAGGACATCTTCTGAATTCATCGCTCTCAGCAGCTGCCTGCCCCACAGAAATAGAAACCCAGGCCTTAGAAGCCACTTAAAACAACACATTTGGGGTTTACTAGGCGCAGAGCATTTCGGTGTTGGAGAAAACACTTGAGACAAGTATTTTGTCACAGCAGTTGTACCAGTATTGGTAAGAGGTTACAAAATGTATTAATGTACCAGTATTGGGAAAGATTTCCAATTTTAAAATATACCTTTGGTAGTAAAGAAGGCCAGGAGCTTCAGGAAAAAGGGCCTTTTCACATTTCTAAAGAGAGGCAAGGTTCTTCAAGGACGTGAGGAAATCCTGGATTCCTGAGAAGCAACTTAACACATTTGGAATGTAACAAAACGTGTGGGGTCTGTTCTGGAGACAGAGCTGCTCCCGGCCCAGAGCGGGCGGCTCTGGCTGGGGTGGAGACAGAGCCATACCTGGGTTAGAGTTGGGGCAGCACATCTACGTATCAAAGGACCTGCCTTGGGTCTGGTCCGCTGGCTACAGGGCTGCTATAAGAAGGCCCCCAAATGCTGTATCTTTGGTAAATTTCTTCAAATACCCCCCATGCCACTCTTGAATGGCATGGGGCTGTAACTGTCTTCTGTATTTCTATCTTTTTAATAAACCTCTTTAAATCTTCAGCAAGAATCCGGACTAATGAGTGTTTATCCTCAGCTCAGGACAAGAACCCAGTTTTTCTGTTTTGGTTTTTTTGTGTGTTTTGAGGGAAATTGTGTCTGGAACCCTAACAGGGGTCCTCGGGGACAGTTTCCCCCCAAATCGTAACATCATCTTCTCAAACCGTAACAGCAATGACATGTGTTTTAAGCGTAACCAAGAGCAATGTCTACCCAGCACGTTCTGACCAGCGGCATGCTGATACCTCCAGGTCAAAAGGAGCTCGTGGATGTGTTTTAGCAGGTAGGTCAGAGATCTGAGCGAGTTCTCCTGGGATGTAGAACACAGTTCCAGTCTCTCAGGTTTAGCTCCTTTCCTTGGAAAGAGATAGCTTATAGTTGATATTCCTTTTTTCTTTCCATTATACTGCAAATCTATTAATTTCCTTGACACGGGAAGTCAAAAGAAAAGTGAGAGAGAAAACTCTTCTCTTTGCTCTATTTCTGCTCTGCAGTAAATGAGACGTGGTCTGAGAATCTCCAGTTCTCTCATGCCTACTGTGCCGCGGGCGGTCCTCACTTAATCGTGGTGTGACATCATCCCCGTGACACAGCACGCTCGGCCACCATGGCTTTTACAGAATCCAGAGGAATAAGTAGCTCGCTGAGTGATGACAATTAAGAAGGGTCTGGGGAGCAGGGACATGGGGAAGCGGGGGCACCAAGTACTGTGCGCAACTACGTCACTCTCAACATGATTTACATTGTGACCTGAGAATATAATGCACCAATAAAAGAAAAAAGAAAAATATGGGCAGTGAACCCAGCTATTTGTACCCCAACTCCAAATCTAAAGCAATAAAGACATAATAAATGAATGCTAAGAAAAGAAAGGATGGTTAACGGGCTACCGTCTAACTTAGTGACAATAATTTATAACAAAACCAATGAATTTTGTTCCTTGGATGCTGCAAAATATACAAGCATCTATAGGAAAAAGAAACCCTCGAATCATGCCTTTTTTATAGCACAGCTGAATAATTCAATTTGACCTAGAAAAGAAGAATGTTCACGCATTTGAACGTTGTACACGACCACCTTTGGTAGGTGGCAAGAGTTTTGTGTGTGAGAGAGATGTATGCTCCCATGGAAAAGTCAGAGTGAATTCCATAAAGTTTCCTTTGAAAGTTAAACAGCAAATGGCTTCTGTTTTCAAGTGAAATCCATTCTTTTCTCATCGCCGGCAGGTGCTCACCTCATTTCTCCACCCCAAAACTGGCAGGCCTGCCATATTGTTTAGCTTGTGTTATTGTCTCTCTCTGCAGAGGGAGCCTCACCCCAAGCTGCCTTCCAGGCTCTCGCTATCTGGACCAGAGCAGTCGATGCCACATGGTTGATCCCCAGTAAGCATTGAGCCGCGGTTGCTTGAGGCGGTGAAAACAACAGGTATTGATTGCCTTCTTTCATCTTGTAGGGAAGGAGGTCCCCTCATCTGCCTTGCAAAATGAGACCAACATATTCCTTTGAAAGTGGGGAAATGGATTGGAAGGCAAGAAGCTTGACACATGAGAGGCACATCTGAAGGTATTGATTCTGGAGCTGAGAACGTGAATAATAGCCCGGCTCCGCAATGTGGCAAGGATTCGCAGGCCCTCCCTGGCACCTGTGCCGATAACAAGAGTCCAGGGCAAGCAAACAGCAACTTTGACATCCACCAGGGACTTGTAAATAGTACGCCATTAATACTCTGACACCTGCTAGGTAAACATGAGCCCTCTCCAATCCACCTTCAAATGCTTCTGTGAAGAGCGAGACACAGAATGTGTTTACAGACAGACACGGGGCTGGGGAAACTATTTATTCTTCTGCTGGGTAACTGAGCAGCTGCTCTGATTAGCCCTGGACCTTTAGAAGAGGTCTTAACCTGAGATATTTGAGACAGATGCTCTGAGTTATCCGTACTGTTTCTCTGCCACAGTGTGTCCTCCTGAGAAATTAGAAACAATTTTTTCTTTGATAGAAGAGGAGAGAAAAGTTCGGTTGCCTGGAAACGCACAAAACATCAGAGCTTGAAGGCAGGCAAGGATGCTCAGCTGTGTCACCGGGCAGCTTGGCCAAATGGCCTGAAAAATTCCTACTTTGTATATCCAAATTTTTACCTAGGAAAAGACAGGTAAATATTCAGGCTATGTTACCTACCCTTGAGTGTACTTCAACTCTTCCCTCAAGGGGAAAAAAAAATCTGTAGGCCAATTCAACTTTTTCTTATATCTCATTCATAATTTGTAAGCAAACCAATTTGACTGCAAAAAAATGATGGGGAAAAATTGTTTTTAGATCATTCCAAACAGATTTCTGACTCTATCTCAAGAATAGCTGCTCATGTGAATCTTTTCCTTGACTTTTAATACATGACTTGAGTAGACTATGGTCAGTAGAATGGTTAATGGTTTGGGAGTGCATATCCTAGGCCAAAAGGCATCAGAACCCTGAACTGCAGCTGGGAGTGTGGCTCAGTTACAGAGCCAGCTGTGTGAAGTCCTGGTTATCTCAGATACACAGAAAAAAATAAAAGTAACTCCAAACCTTGCTGGCTCTGGTACCTTCCCTCAGAAATGACTGGTGTTTTCTCCACAAGATTTTCCTTTAGTTATGCCCGCTTTCTAAGTTGGGAGGACAGAATGGGCTGTTAAATTCAAAGCACTAGACCAGGGCCCAGCACGTACCTCTGGGCTTTTGTGTAAACTACTCTCCTGTTTAATCAAATTGCTATCAATATGCACTTTTTAAAGAAAAGATATCAGTGCCCACTTCATTATCTAACTACTGCATGGAAACCGACAAGAAAGAGTGAGTTTTGAAATCTTGACTGAAGCTTCTCTGGACCAGTAGTTACCAAGATTGGGAGTACACATCTCTGGGCTCATCGGCTTTTCAACCTCAGTGGTGCCAAAGGGCAGCTCGTGGTGCCGCGGTGATGGAGGAAGAGCCGTACGTCCCACGACAACAAGTCGCCCGCCCTGGGTAAGCCTGCCTACAATTAAACAGACTTGAAAGTTGGAAGAAATTCACTGGGATTTTTAAAGTGTTGCTTTAAATATTGTTATATGAGTGAACGCATCCATTTAATAACCTATCTTATTTCCCCTTTCATCTAAAATAGTTGCTTAATAACGATGTGTCTTTCTTCTATTTTTCTGCATGGATAAACACTGGTGAGATTCAGTCTTTTTCAGATTAATTCTACATCACAACACACTGTGCTTAAAAGAGAAAAGCACCAGGAAGTTAATAATATGAGTCGAAAACCAGGGGAATCAAAAGAGCAGAAAGTTAATGCTGCAACTGATTATGCAGAAAGTGCCACGGTTGGGTCCTGGCGCACATTAAATACTGTGCATCAAGTCCATTCCTGGTGCACATTAGATACTGTCTTTGAAAGAGAAAAATATAAATTGGTTTTCCTCCTGACCAATTGAACATCTAGACTTCAGCATCCCACTGACAATGTGACACTGCCTAGTGTTCCTGGACACCAGAGCAATCATGATTCATGGATAATGATCTGCTTCTATGGTGTTATTTCCAGAAAGAGTAGAGGTCAGTTTGTGCCTTCCAGGCTTAAAATTTTGTTTATCATTACTGCTTACAAATTTGTTTGAAAATTGACTGGGTATAAATTCCCTATCATGCTTATTCTGAGATATTTTCTTGTGCTATTTTTGAATCCTTTTGTTACAATCCTTTAACTTCCAAAACAAAATAGTTTATAATCATCTTTTTCCTCAAAGTTCATAATAAAATACATTTTATTATTATTATTGCGGTACTGGGGAAGGAATCCAGGGGCGCTCTACCTCTGAACTACGCCCTCAGCCCTATTTTTTATTCTTTATTTTGAAACAGGGTCGCACTGAGTTGTGAAGTGCCTTCCTAAGTAGCGGAGGCTGTCTAGGAACCATGATCCTCCTGTCTCTGCCCCACAAATGCTGGCATTGCCAGTGTGCACCACCACACCTGACGTAAAATACAGTTTATAAATCCCACAGTCTGGTTTTATTTGTACATGAGCTTGTTGATTGAACTCTAAAGTAGAAAGGTCCTAAAGCACCTCGTTCGACTGAGAATTTCTTTTCCATTTTCAAGTCATCTCCTCATTTAAAAAGATGACAGGAGCCAGCCAGTTACCAAGACGATCCTGAGACCCATCCCGCCTCCACGCTGAGGTGGTCCTCGCTCTCCCTCCCACAGGTCAATGGGTCAGGCTAAAATGGCCAAGAGTGCACTGCCTGCTGAATGAGGAAGTAGATGATGGGGAAATTAATCAACTGGATGAATTTCATAATCTATAACATTGAATTACATGCAGATTTAACAATAAAAATAATTCAAAACCCCTGAAGTAAGAGAAACAGTTTCAGCGCCCCTGCTGAAGGATTTTGATGTTCATCCTTTCAGCGAGACTTGTCTCCTGAGTAATTAGTCCTCACCGTGGTCCTCGCTGCTCCAAAGAGCTTTCCAAGTGCCTCACATGTTCAAGTCAGAGACTCGGATGGTCTTCAGGGATCGAGGAAGAATTGTGGAAAACAATGAGACCTTGATGAAGTGCAGAGTACTCTACTCGAAAGCCCAGTGGTATTAACATCAAATTAAAACCAACATCACAGTGCGACGGACGAGGACCACCACTCTGGGATCACGGCTCACTCTCCACTTCGTAAAACGTAACGTTAATCTCAGACTGAACATTCTGAATTCAGAATGCTTCCTCTATTCAGTTTTGTATGTCCCTCAGGACCAAGAATCACATTAAAAGCAAAAATAAGAAATCTTATTCCAGAATGAAACCCAGACCTGCTACTAAATAATGCAAAGAAAAACCGTCTGATGGATGGCAAGGAACTAGTTTTACGCAGAACTTTGCTAAAGTACATGTTCTATCCTGGTGTTATTCAGAAGCAAGCCAAGCAGAAAATGTGAACTCTTCTGGTTCCTTGGAGGAAAAAATAACAGGACGTGGGGGAAATGTATTGTTTTTATTTTTGTGATTATTAGTTGGTGATTTCAGTTATGCAAACAAAATTGGTTCGTAATAAATCTCTAATCATTTTTAAAGAATAAGCTTCAGCGATAGCTAGAAAGTATTATTGATAATCATGTAGTATATGAATGCAAATTTGATCTACGTTTAATAACAAAGTGCTAGTTTGGGAGCAAGTTCCATCACCATTCTCAAGAGTGTTCCCTTCAACCTGTCTTGAACATGGCACACTAGCTATCTAATGAACAATACCGGCCCATTTGGCTTGAGTGGGATTCGTCCAGCCACAACTCCTGCCGATTTACTCGATTTGACTCCCCATGGCTCAAGCCCTCTGTCCTGCACAGGTGAGTGAGTTCAGTCCAGTAGGGGGTTTGCCCTGAGTAACACACCCCAAGGATGCTGCCCAACTTGCCCTCCCAGAGGCCAAGTCACGGAGAGGCTTGCAGATCCACTGAAGACGCTCAGCTCACACTGCTTCTTAACCATACAGAAAAAGGCAAAAAGAGAATAATGGAGCAACTTAGAAGATCAAGAAGGGCGTGGAGAGACCGCACCACACCATCTCAGTCTGAGATCACACAAACATCCTACGTTCTGTCTCTCAGTTGCATGAATATTCTCTGCAGGAAGTTTGGTTACCAGCACCAGAGTTCAGGGCTGGGGAGGGATGGAGAAACCTGCCCGGCCAAGGAGACACAGGGAGCCACTGCGAAGATACAGGAGCAGATGGTTACCAGGATGCTGAGCAGCTGAGGTTTACCTAAGTCTTGCATGGAGCCTGTGTGGCATCATCGGGACAGAGCTTGCTGGGGCCTCAGGGGTTGGGTGACGGCCTCTCAAGCTACAAGTGGCAGGATTGGCGCCTTCTTCTTCCATCCTTACCTCTCCTGCCACTTTTGTGAGTCTTGTCATGTTTGCTATCAAATATCGTTGGTGTGTTTCCATAGAGTGCTGACCTTTAATCTTTGACATCCATTCTGTGCTTTTTTTTTACAAGCCACCACTTTATTGTGATTGTCCTTTTTATACATTCAATTCAACTCAGAAGCTATTAACTTTTCTCATTATGCCTTTATTTTTGTGAGGATATATGAATACGAAGGGCCCTTTTTTGACTTTTAAAAACATGTCTAAGACAAGGGCAAAGAAATTAATCTTAAATGTAATCCCAAAGAATGGATACCTTAGTCTTTTTCAAAACATTCATATATTAAACTGTGCAGTGTTCCATAGTTTTACCAAAAAAAATTTGGAAAGCTAAATTGGCAAGTTGATGTATTAAATTTAAAGAAGATATCTAGAAGTCTCCACTTGAAATGCCTAGGATAAGATCTCAATTTTTTTTTTTTTTTTTTTTTTTTGGTGGTACTGAGGGTGGAACCCAAGGGCTTTCTACCTCCGGGCTCTACTCCCAGACCTATTTTATACTTTATTTGGAAACAGGGACAGGGTCTCACTAAGTTGCTGAGAGCCTCACTGAGTAGCTGAGGCTGGCTTCAAACCTGCACAATCCTCCTGACTAAAGGGATTACAAGCGTGCCCACCACGCCAGGCTGAACCTCCAATTTTTAACATGATTTTAATAGAACCATTGTTCTTTCATCTTGACTATTTAAATTTGCGTGCATGAGCCTAGCTAATCACTGATAGGTTAACTGCTTTTCAACTTCAGCTAGTTGAACTATGCATACATATACATATATTACTATTAATTATGTAATACATAATATATATTTCAAATATACAGCTAAACAGTCATGAGTACATTTTTAAAATGAAGTAAAATCATTTTTTAACTGTTGATATAGTTTACATAATCAGAAGAAACTATTGGTGTAAAATGTGGAAAAGGGATTTTAATTCTATCCATCTTATTTTCATGTAAACTGTGGGACCAGGCCACCTACTAGTCAGACGTGACAACTGAAACTGTCATCAGGATTGTACATTGTGTAGATTAGAATTGAAAGGCTAGGAAGCATCGCCTAAGAACAGAATATCAAGCAAGAGGTTTAAGTAGGAGCAAATGGGAAGAAACTTTTAGCAGCAAAAGAACTTCCGATACTAAGCTTTAGGAAAGTGTTTCAGAGAAAGAGTGTGTTTCTGTCCCGGCAGCTTTTTTTTAATTATAATTTGACAGGGTGTTGTCATACACACTTCAAAGTTGTAAGTTGGACTCCATCCTCCTCTAGTCAAAGCTACTTAAAATAAAAATCCCTTGAACAAGTGAACTAAGGAGCCCGTGTCTGAAGACCACCAGCCGAGGAGGAGCCTGGCAAGGGACAGATGCCCCGAGCAGCCCGCGTCCTCGGCCTGTTTGGTTCCAGCCCAGAAGAGGTGACACTAGAGTTAAATTCCCTGAGCTTTAGTTTCTCATCTTAAAATTAAGCATTTCAATGTCAACCTCAATTTACTTAATGTGTAAAAGACGTCATTTTTATCTTATTGAGTACTTAGTGTATACCTTTCACTAGCTAAATTAAATCGTGTTTGAAAACATAAAAAGTTATGAGCCGGGCGTGGTGGCGCACGCTTGTAATCCCCGGGCTTGGGAGGCGGAGACAGGAGGATCGCGCAGGTTCGAAGCCAGCCGCGCTGTTTTAAGAGAACCTGTTTCCAAATAAAAAAGTATAAAAATAGGTCTGGGGGTGTAACCCAGCGGTAGAAGGGCTTCCAGGAACCCCAGTACCACCAAAAGAAAAAAAAGAAAAAGAGAAAATATAAAAAGTTAAGGAGAAAATCCTTTCCCTCCCAATGGGGTCCTTCAAGTAAAGAAATAACACACTTATAGATGCTCCCTAGAGTTTTATTTCTGTGTGGAAGTGGAGATTGGCATGCCTTTAGGTCCGTCCACAAGATACATCATTTGGTCCTTGCTGATAAAAGAAAATGCTCACCTCAGACTTCTCAACTATCTATTTGCTCAATTAATATTTCTATTTTGCCTGCTGTGCCTCCTCAAAGTAAATATATACATATACTTTGCTTGATTTTAGAGCCAATACAATGAAGGAAGAAAACCCAAGCATGTGGCAATGTGGCTCTTCCAACCCAGTTGAGAATCCACATCAGTGTAGAACAAAGTCACAATTTTTCGTGAATCTGTGACATCAAATCCACGGGCTTTTGGAGTTAAATAAAGCCACAGAAAGATAATGGAATCGAGGTGTTATCCAGAAGCAACAGGGTGCCTGGTATTGTGTCACCGAAGAGTGGCAGGGTCTGCTTGCCCCTCGTGACATGCTCGGGAAGCCATTCTCAGGGCCAAGTTACCCCTGCCAACAGGGCAGGACAGCTAAGGAGCGAGGTCCTCTTCTAAGTTACACACATGCTCGACTCTGTCATCCTCCTGTCTCAGTCTCCCAAATACTGGCCAAGATGGCCTTCCTCATAAACTATGTGCTTTATGATTTCTAGAATGGCTGAAATACTTCAAAATGAATTAAAAATAAGGCATGTGTCTACTAAATCAATAGCTGTACCACTGCATTTTACTTGCTGTGCAATATGGATTTTCTAGCCTTTGTTTTCTATATCTCCTAGGTCTCTGACATGTAAAAACGAGATTGATTTTCCAAAGTGTGAGCTTCTGAGTACAGAGTAGAATCCACCAGGAAATGAGCCTGCCCTCGAGGGATACAGCAAATAAGGTAAATGTACTCTAAACTACGTGTCTATTTAGAGTCAAAGATGATAACTGGAGAATATCCTTGACCTCAGCGTTACGCACTTCAAAATCCCTTCATAGCGATAGCTGCCAGAGCTTCCTGTCTTCCCTCTTTAATGAGGCTTCAGGCATCTCTCACTAAGGGTAATCTGTGTCTGAAATAAACCATGTTGATAAAAACCTACTTGTAGTAGAAATAGTAAGGAACTATTAACTATTGCCTGTTCACATATATATATGTGTGTGTGTATACATACATGATATACACATATATACACATACATATATGTGCATATGCATACATACAATATATATGTGTGTGTATATATATATATATATGTACACTGGGCTACACGCTCAGCCCATTTTTATTTATTTTTTGTTTGAAACAGTGTTTACTAAATTACCATACATAGGCCTCAAACCTGTTATCCTCCTGTCTCGGTCTCCCAAGTCCTGGGATTATAGGCATGCACCACTGTGTCCTGTTGCTTAAATATATTTTTTAAAGTTACTTGATATACTTTTAAAAGTTTTAGCTATAAATTAACTAAAAATTAATCTAACTATAAATGACTTACAAGTGCCCAACTTCCTAAACCTTATCTCCAGTGTGTGAGTATGTGTGTTTCCTAAATTAAAAGACTTATCATTGTGTATATATATATATCATATATATATATCATATATATAATATTTTTCTTGAACTTCGTGATGGCAGTGTTTGTTTTTTTCTAAAAGTGTAACATTCCACATCCATGAAGTTCAGGTTCATAGTGTCACAATTTAATACATCATTTAAAGTGTGTTCCAGCTAACCTGGATCCTAAATGATGCCGTAAGAATAACTCGAGGAACTTTTACAAAATGCAAATCCTGTGCCCCCCCTTCAGTTATCCTCATCCACTGAGGCATGTGCAATCTGGGGGGAAGTTAACGGCCAAAGTAGTTGTGATTAAGGATGCCGGCTGGTGCAAACATCACTCAGCGAGCAGCTCCACCGATCACCTGGGTAGCAATGACAGTCCCGCCGAGTGGCCTTTGGTGAGCGGGCCTGTCTCCTGGCACATGGTTCTGCTTCACATGCTCAGTGCCCGACCTTGGCTGCTTCCTTCTCGTCATAGAAATCTTACCAAGTAGGCACCATGATTTTTGCCACTGTATAGGTGACAGTGAAGATGACCGGGTGCACTGGCCCTCCACAGGCGCAGAGAGCAAGCTCTGTGAGGAGCTAAGATGCAGACTCAGATGTCTATATTCTAGGAGCCTGTATTTATGACCACCATGAGAGACTGCCTCTCACTGTCACAGGAGTGAACATCAATTTGTCAAACTTAAGTCCCTTTCTAGAAAAATAGCAAGAGAAGATAGAAGGAAACACATAGGAGAAACCCCTTAAACATGCATTACTATAAAAACATCACTAAGCTGGACATGAACCCAATTTTAAAACAATGAAAGATGTCATAAAAATAATAGATTTTTAATATAGAAAATATTCTGTATATGAAACTCCTGAAGTCTGAATTGGGTTGAAAAACCAAGATATGATGATTAGTTTTTTTAATGTCAACTTGTTTTGGTTGTGGGTATCCAGAGATCTGGCTAAACATGACTTCTGGAAATGTCTGTGAGAGTGTTTGCAGAACAGATAAGAATCTGAATAGGTGGACTAAGTGATGAAGAGTTTTCATCCACACCCCATTGTGGGTAGGCAGCACTGAGGATGGGGAGAGAACAAGAAGGTCAAGGGAGGAAGAATTTTCTCTGTGCCTCCCTGAGGAAGAGGAACACTGGTCTCACTGCAAGATGGGGGCAGACATCATCATTGGCGCTCTGAACTCCCAGGCCTTTGGTGCCAACTAAACTACACGCCCAGGCCTCCTGGCCAGCTTGCAGATCAGAGTTCTCAGCCTCTCCAACCAGGAGAGACAAGTCTCTATTATAAATCGTGTGTGTGTGTGTGTGTGTGTGTGTGTGTGTGTGTGTGTACCTTCTAACAATACATGTATTTGTGTGTTTGTGTGTGTATATACCTTCTAACAGAATACATGTATTCTGCTAGTTTTATTTCTCTGGAGAATCCTAATGTATCATAAGATAAACTTGGCAAGAGATTTCTAAGAGAAATCCATGTCTCTGAGGGATAGTAATATATGACCTGTATGTGTTCTATTTTCTTGGTGTTATCTGTACTGCCAAAAAATCTCTCTCCAGGGTGTAGAATACAGACTCATTTTTAGAGATGGATAAAAATAGCACTTCTACAACACTCAGGTATGTTGCACTAAAGCACTAAAGTGAGCTCTTTATCTTAAATGTCCTTCCAGTTAGTTTGGAGCCTAGATTTACTGTTCTTCTGCGAATGTTCCTGTCAACATTTTAGCCTCCTTTAGCACAGAGTTCTAGTTCTGAAATTATTTTCAATGCAAAGAGTTCTATAAATTTTTATTTTCATAAGTATAGCATAAAAGTAGAAAAAATAATGTCCTAACTTTAAATACAATTGGGACATCAAGAAGTGAAATAATACCCTTCTTCTATAACACATTTAGGAAATTCTCAAGGCTTAAAGTGTTTGAAATTGTACAAGATGTGAATTAAGAATAAACATGTACATACATCTAACTGCAATTAAAAATACAATCTAGGCAGTCTTCTGGGCTTTCAGAAGGCAGTCAGAGGTGGGATTCTAGCTAGCTTTATAAATACTACATGAGATAAAAGAATATACAACCACGGGTACGTAGTTGTTCAGTAACCCTGCCACAGACTCCTGCTCACACATTTAATTCTGCTTTGAGGATTCCAACTGAAATTTTAAGCTTCTTTCCTTTATCAACTAATTGGTGCTCTTAAATTCAACATGGTTAGAAATTTAGGAAATAGACCATTTTAGACTACTTTCCATAGTCAGTGAATTGGAGAATTCTCTGTTGTTGTCAAGGAGCTAGGCGAGGTGCAATAACCTAGAGTCTTCTTTTTCTTTTCAAGACAAACCATTAATATTCTGCCTAAGTTAAGAAGGGGTCCAAACTTTCACTGACGTGCCTTAGAAGCCTGACTTACTGCAATTCTACAGATAGAATGGAGAGGTAAAAAAAATGCTAGAGGATGGAAGAAACAGGTGTGCATCAAAGGAACGCTGTTTACGAATGCCCTGGAAACTCTTAATACCTCAGAGTGTGAAATAGTTAAGGAAAGGGATAGGACTGTTAAACGAATGGGTCTATGCCCCTGCCTCGCCGCGGGGACTGGCAGATACAAAATCAAAAATATATTCCGTTAGTAACCAGTCCTTTTAGGCCAATGCTTTGAAAACTCAACTTTTCTCAATCCCGTGGGGTTCCGAGGTTTATATGGTCGACTAATTGCCAGTGTAAATGTATTTGACGATTCAGGATGCTGAGCTCTGTATCTGCTAAGAGCAATGACTCTAAAGAGATATGTGATGACATTCAAAAAATGTTTAAGGCATGGCATAAACTTTTTATTTCTACAACTACCCTATTTTTCAGATTGATTTATACCTTCTCTCTCAAATTTATGAACATATGCAAATTATTACAGTAGTTAACTATGAGCAATAGTACATCTATCAATAATATTCAATCAGTATAGGGTTTTTTTAGAATATCACTAATTTCATAAAACTTAAAAATGCCTTATTATAATTTCTTAAGTTTTATTTTTATTATATGGTACTGGAGATCAGATTAAGGGATGTTCTACCTCTAAGCTACACCCCCAGCCCTTTTTTATTGTTGTTGTTTTTATTTTTTAACAAGGTCTCACTACATTGCTGAGGCTGTCCTCAAACCTGAAATGCTCCTGTCCCAGCCTCCCAGGTACTGAGATTACCAGCATGTGCCACCATGTGTAGTATTGTATTAGGCTTTAAATAGGATATTCCTATAGAAGTTTCTGGCCTTTCTCATTGTAGGAGATGTGTAATGCCACCAAGAATGAGTCTAAAAACATAAATTAGTTCAGGCTAAAAATAGTTCAAATAGTCATGTCATTAAAAATAGTCAAATTTTAGTCAGGCATAGTGGCTCATGCTTGTAATCCCAGCATTTGAGAAGCTGAAACAGACAGCCTCAACTACTACTTAGTGAGGCCCTTTGCAACTCAATGAGATCCTGTTTCAAAATAAAGAATAAAAACTAGGGCTAAAGATGTAGCTTGGAGGTAGAATGCCTCTGGGTTCCACCCCTAGTTCCAAAATAATAATAATAATTAATAATAATAATAATAATAATAATAATAGTAAAAAATTACTGTGTCTGACTTTGAATTTGTGATCCTCCTGTCTCAGCCTCACAAGTACTGGGATGACAAGCATGCACCACTATGCCCAGCGAACCTGCCCTTTCTATGCTTTGGTCTCTGACAATGTCAGCCAGGAGGGCCAGGTGGGTGGCTATCACCAGGGATGATCTCTACTACAGACTCATATGGACGAGAAGAGATTCTGAAAGACCATGATGTTCCTACTATCACTGTTTTGCAA
This sequence comes from Muscardinus avellanarius, assembly GCF_963383645.1. Taxonomy (NCBI): domain Eukaryota; kingdom Metazoa; phylum Chordata; class Mammalia; order Rodentia; family Gliridae; genus Muscardinus; species Muscardinus avellanarius. The sequence goes on along the minus strand of NC_137791.1, from coordinate 3,347,177 downwards.
TTTTTATAATCTTTGTCATTTCTTTCTCTCTATGGAAAACAAAAGATTTAGATTTGTATGCTTCATAAAAACACTAAGACACCAAAAGTGATATGGAATCATCTTTTGGCATTTTTGTTCACACCTGTGGTTGTAAAAATAACAAATAGATCCAGACTTTCTTATAGCTGCTGATTCTATTCAAATACACGTGGATAGCGGGGCGTGGTGGCGCACGCTTGTAATCCCCGCGCTTGGGAGGTGGAGACAGGATGATCACACAGGTTCGAAGCCAGCCGTGCTGGCTTAAGAGACCCTGTTTCCAAATAAAAAGTATAAAAATAGGTCTGGGAGTGTAGCCCGGAGGTAGAGGGGTTTCCAGGAATCCCAGTACCATCAAAATAAATAAATAAATAAAAACAAATACATGTGGATAAAGATTTTAGATATAAGAAGCATGTATTTAGAAATATGAGATGATCCTTCACCGCAAGTAAGAGGAGAATAAATAAAGAGATCAAATATAGCAAACATTCAACAACAGACCTTCCTGAGGCTGTAGACTACCTTATTCAGATGTACCCTAGTACACATCTGCTTTGAGGACAACAGCAGAAGACTAAACTCTAGTACCTACATGACTGCGATAAACATGTGTCCCCAAATTGCTCTGTCTGCTTCCTGGGGTGTCCAATTATGCAGAGAGGCTAACATGTGAGAAACAGGTCAGATTTAGAATTCTACTTCTTTATTCTTTTGTCTGTTTTGTTTCATTAAGAATGAAGCTATTCTATTAGGTTATAGGCAAACACTGTGTCTGCTACATTTTTCTGTGGTATCAGGAAAGGCACTTACTAATTAAGGCAAGAACTTCTATAAAGAAGAGAAACCACACATTCCCAGCGCCGGGTCTCCTATCTCCAGAGGACACTGTTTCCACTGTGGTCTCTGTGAATGCGGCTGCTATAAAACTTTTGCTATCCCGGATGTTTTTGCAATAACAATACTAATGTGCACATCTATATAGTTATGAAGATATGAAGTTCATTGAACTAGCTTGCGGCTTTCAAATCCGTTTGAAATGAATCCCAAATAAACTAAAAAACAAAATGTCTGACCGTCAGATGCTGTTATTGAAGAAATGGTAAGAAGACAAATCAAATGTAAGCAATCAAAACAGAAATAGTATCATGCGCCAAGAACTTCTAGCATTCAATAATTAAGTGGTTAAAAATACAAAAATGGGGAAAAGACAAAAATATATCAGCCAAAGATGAAGCAAGAATAAAAATGTACATAAAATACGGATGATCGCAGTATTAAGAATTTCAACATAGCTATGATTCTTTACTAAGCAAATAGGCAAGATTAAAATGTCTGAAATAGCTACTGTCACAGAGAATGTGGAGCAACAGGGATTATTGCACTTGCAGGTGGGTAAATGCATTGCAGTGACCCTGCAGAAACACCGGGATCTATCTAATTACAGCTAAAGATGGATGAAGACTTTGACCCTATTCACCTACTAGTATATACACTGTTATCCTGAGAATGCTACTAGGAGACAGGGTCACAAATGTTTGTGGCATCACTCCTAGTTATAGCTAACGGTTAGCAAGAACCCACATGAAAGATAAAGAAACAGGTCGACACGGATGAAGCAGAAGAAGATAAAATTAACATGAAAAAGGAAGGCAAATTATAGGTACCGTGTACAGTGCAAAACCACCTACACTGTGATTAGAATACACTACAGTAAGGATGTGTGGGTGTGTGTGTGTGTCCTTACATTTTATTAAAACTCTAAAGAAAACAAATTCTAAACACAAATTTCAAGTTAGTAGTTACCTGAAGATGAGGGATGGCTATAGTTAGAAATACACAAGGAATTTTATTGGCATTTGCCGTTCTTTTCCTTGACTTGGATGGTATTATAAAGATGAAGGTTTTGTTGTTTTTCTATTATATTACATAGCGATATAGTATATAGTAAACTATGTAAACAATTTCATGATTTTAAAATAAATTAAAATTGTTATTCAATTGTTGATTAGTAACCTAAACAGCAGATCCATAGACATTATCATAAGACATTACCCTGTTTCGAGACAAGAGGTCCTGATACACTCTGAACATAGTTCTTAGGTTAGATAAGTAGGCATTGTTATAAACTCTTTTATTTAATCAGCTAGGTTTTAAGTTTAAAAAGTCAAATAAAATATTAAATATCACTAGGACAAAGATGAGTATAGGGTCATTTCTTCTACTGTACATAAATAGTGAATGTGCTGGATTTGAATAAAAGATTGATAAATTATAAGTAATTGTTGAAGCCGAGCAGTTATTCATGCCTGTAATTTTAGTACTTGGGAGACTAAGACGGGGATAGTGAGTTTGAGACCAGCCTAAGCAGCTTAATGAGATTCTGTTTCAAAATCAAAAATAAAATAGAGCTGGGGGTATTTCAGGTAGACCACCCCTTGGTTCAACCCCAATGCCCTCAAAATAACAGTAATAGTAGTAGTAGTAGTAGTAATAGCAGTAATACTTATTGACAAGTAGAGCTGCAGATGTTCTCTACTCAGTAGCACAAACAAAAAGGTAAGAAGGTAATAGACGCGTTGCTCTGTAGAGAATCACCTAGGGTTAGTCTACTTTAAAGGTCTTATTTGAGCTTTTTCCTTTTACTGACCATAAGCACACACTTAGCTTCATTCCTTCTTTTAAATTAGCTTTGCCATCTTACCACTTCCTTTATTAATTTATAAAATTAATATTTGACATATGTTCATTATATATACATGCAACTTTATAAAATTATAATACCCATCACAAGTTTCAAGGAAATGCACTCACAATATCCCCCCGTGTGAAATACAAATATGTGTGAATGCGAGGATGTTGACATGTGAAACATCTTCCCTTGTGCTTTACTGCTGTCAAAAGTCAAGAAATGCAGAAATAGCCAGAAGGTCCATTACTGAGCAGCAAGTTCCAGCTCAAAAAGCGTTAATTGTTATCTATTTTAAATACTGTGGGGAAAGTGTCATGATTAACACAAACAAAAAATAAAAATCCAAAGCCAGGCGTGGTGGCACAAGCTTGTCATCCCCGCGCTTGGGAGGCAGAGACAGGAGGATCGCGCAGGTTCGAAGCCAGCCGCACACCCTGGCTTAGGAGACCCTGTTTCCAAATAAAAATGTAAAAATAGGTCTGGGAGTGTAGCCCGGAGTTAGAAGGGCTTCCAGGAACCCCAGTACCACCACCAAAAAAAAAAAAAAAATCCAACATGATTTGTGCCTTTTTTTGTTTTATGGTAGCTGTTCTCTTTCCTCGGAAGCAAAAGGAAAAGCCACGTTCCAGTCTGAGTCAAGGTGTCTTGAAGACCTACAATGCAAAGACTGTATACTACATTGGAGACGTAGTATTTTCAAAAGTGCTTACTCCAGAATTTTTCATGAAAAGTATAAGATAAATACTATATATTTTATATATTTTTTCCTTTAAAATGCTCTGGGAGAATGAGCTGAAGCTACAGTCACCCAGAATTCTCTTGCTGTCTCAAGATTTGAGAGAGTGGGACACCATAAAATGGACTCCAGGGTGTGCAGCCTCTCCTTGTTCCACTGACGATGTGTGACCTGCCCACCATGGCTCATCTCTCCACTCACAGAACAAGCGTGTTAAGTCCCTGGCATGACGGGTATGTAGGAGTAGATAGCTATTACAAAGGTCAGCACAGGTTCGCCACAAAGAGTTCATGGCCTACTGTAGACTGTAAAAGGCCATCACTGCATTTAATGGAGGGCAAGAAAAAAAATAGCCATTTTGGAAAATGACCAAGATTTAAAAAAAAAATAGTAAAATACAAAAATAAAAGCATAGCATCAACAACCACCTTTCTTTGTAAACAACTGAGGTGAGAAGTTATCATTAACATATAGCAAAGAGACAAGAGTTTTTATTTTATTAATGATACTGTTCTACAGCCCAGAAAAGTATGGCAATGTAAGCCAAGTGTGGCGGTGCATGCCTGGAATCCCAGTTTTGGGAGAATGAGACAGGAGCATCATTGCTTTGAAGCTAGCCTCAGCAACTTCACGAGGCCCTCAGCAACTTCATGAGACCCTGTTTCCAACTGAAAAATAACAGAGCTGGTATAGCTCAGAGGTAGAATGTCCCCGGGTTCAATCCCTAGTACTACATACACACAAAAAGTGATGGCGCAAATCATAACCTACTAGTGGTTATGAGAATCAACAACTTTTTTGCAAATAAATTTCGTAATATGTAACAAGATTCTTAAATTGTTTGATGATGCTTTATTAATAACTCTAAAATATCTATTAAGTAGATATCATAGATACATGAATACATGCATGCATTAATGTATATATCATAATCTTTATAGCCATTTATCTAATATTAAAGAAATAGGTAAATGATGAAACATTCAGACTAAGAAAAGTTGAGACATTTCAAATGATAGTTTCAGACTTTTTAAATGTTATATGAGATGCTCATGATGAAATGTTTGGCAGATGAATAGGTTACAAAATTATGGAATATTCACACAATAAAATTCTACTCAGCAATAATAAAGAACAAAATGATGTCATTTGCAAGAAAATTGTTGGATCTGGAGACCGTGGTGTTAGGTGAGATTAGCCAGACAGAGAAAGTGAAGGGTCCTGTGTTTCTCTAGGGAGTAATCAGGACACCAGAGGGACTCCAAGTAATGGAGGAGGAACTACAGTCGAGCCAGGGAGGTGGTCTAGGGGAGGTCGGGAGGGAAAAGAATCATTGAAAGAATCACTTCCACTGATACGTTCATGTATGAGAACTCCAATGTCGATCTCAGTACCCTGTAAGGGGGAGAGGGAGTCGGGAGGGAGCCGGAGAAAGCCCACCAAGTGCTGTGTGCATTTGTGTCACTACCTCTGAACTACATTTTGATGTGAGTCTATAATGTACCCATAAAATAATTAAAATGCATCAAAAGTGAATAAATAAATAACCCTAAAAATGTTAGTCATCCTGACTGTGACCTATCCCTCCCTAAAAGAAGCTTCTGGACACAACGACATGTTTTAATTCTGACTCATTCTGCCTTTTTGATTTGCTTAATGCCCATTCATATTGTATACTTGCCTTAGAAAAGGAATTTCTCCTTGATTATGTTGTTGTTGTTGTTGTTAACTCTGTCCAGGAAGCTGTCTCGATGCCACAACTTACAGTGTGTTCTGGGCCAGTCCAAAGAAAAGTCAACACATTTTCAGGATCCTGCCAAATGGCTTCAGCCACTGAGCTTCTGTCTAGATTTTTATAACTCAACTTCATGATTGAAACAGTTTTGAGCTGTTTGAGAATGCGTCTTGACTCTACCCGTGTCAAGCTGAGGCTTTCAATGTTCCTCCTGGATGCCAAGCTCAGGTGTGCTGACTTGGTAGTTCCAAGATGGGGCAGGGGTGTCTGTAATTGACCATGAGCCTCCAAAGCAGTTTTACTTTACCTTAACCATCAAAAAGTGAAGCTACTTGACAATATAATCTCATAACTAAATGCACATTCTTTCTTTTTGTAGGAATTTTATTTCTCCTATAGGACACTTTCAGAAAAATTAAGACAAAGCCAGGCGTGGTGGGACACGCTTGTGATCCCAGTACTTGGGAGGCTGAGACAGGATGCTCACAGGCTCACCCCCAGCCTCTGCTAGTCAGTGAGGCCCTCAACAACGTAGTAAGACCCTGTTTCAAAAATAAAGAGAAAAAAAATAGGACAGTGTATTAAAGCTGAGCTACAAGACAAACAGCTGAGGGAGGTAAGTCTTGAAAGACCTTACAAATAACAGATGGGGCCAAGCAAATACCAGACCCAGATGACAGGCAGGATAGCACCTGTATAAGACACAAATGCATGCAAAGCAACGTTTGGGGACAGAGAGTAGAAGAGCTACCACACCTGGTGGATGCTCCAGGGGGCTCTCTGGACCGGTGCTACCTGTTGGGCCGGATGTAGCGATGTAGCCGTCATGATTCATACAGTGATACATCTAATATACACGCACTTGATGTGAGTTCGTCTAAATTTAAAAGCATTATGAATCATGTAGTTTTCTAATACAATCTTTTATTAGCAACATGAAGTATGTGCTGAGGATGAAGGGAAGGTAAAAAATTAAAAAAAAACTAAACCAGCTAATATTCTTGAGAATAATAAATCAACATATTTTGGCCAGATGAAGTGAGCTCTGCAGACTAATCGAGGCTGTGTACAGAGCAGGCGATGCTGAGAGTGACACGGAGCCTTTCCAGGTATCACTGAAATGGTGCCCATGTCCTTTGTCCTGGCTTCCCACTTGGGAAAAGCATGCTGTCCCCTCCTGGGTTATCCTCAATAAGCTTTAAGGCTTTGAAAATGTGAAGTGGCGCATCAAAATGTGTTTCCAGCACAAGGTGCTAACTTCAAGACATCATGTGACTTTTGCTTTTTGGAGCTGGAGATTGAACCCAGGGGCATTCTACCTCCGAGCTACACTCCCAAGTTCTAGGGTTTTTTTTTTTTTTTATTTTTTATTCTTCAATTTGAAACAGGGTCTCAGTAAGTTGCTGGGGGCCTCACAAATTGCTGAGGCTGACCGCAAATCTGTGATCCTCGTGTCTCAGCCTCCCAAGTACTGGGATGACAAGCATGCACCACCACGCCTGGCTGTCACATAACATTTTTAAAAACGCCTTTCATGACAGTACATGGGATTGTCTGACCTGCTTGTTTCTTTCATCAAGGCTCCCTTTTCGTGTCCCTAGAGCCCTTCCTACTCTTCCATTATAAAACCTCCCCTGCATTCAAAGTTTGTGTCCGAACTTCTCTCTGGCTTCCACATATGAAAGAAAACATATGACCCTTCACTTTCTGAGACTGGCAGAAGGGCCTTATTTATCATTATATAACACACACACACACACACACACACACACACACACACACACACACGATTTTTTTCCCCTTTTTTTGTGGTACTGGGGATGGAACCCAGGGACATTCTACCTCTGGGCTCCACCCCAGCCCTATTTTTTATTCTTTATTTTGAAACCGGGTCTCACTGAGCTGCGGAGGGCCTCACTAAGTAGCTGAGGCTGTCTGCGAACTGCGATCCTCCTGTCTCAGCCTCCCGAATGCTGGGACGACAAGCGTGCGCCACCGCGCCTGGCATATTTGTGATAATATTGTGAACAGGGAAGAGGAGGCGGCAGGGCAGGATTCGCAGGGAAATGCGCGGGGTGCTAATTACAGATGTGTTTCTATCACAGCAACTATCACGGTGATGAATGGTTACAATGTGCCAATCAAAATATATTAAAATTTTTTAAATTAAAATTATTGAAGTCGGTTCTCTTGGGTTTACAAATTAAAATATTTGAGGGGAAGAGAGGAAAAAAGAAAGAAATCAGAAGTGTGGAATAATGTGTAAAAATCCTAAAACATGTACCTGCAGATTCTCCACATGAATTTTAAATTAGCGCTGACACAAGTTAAGATTTGTCTTAATTTACCAAGCATTTACCTCTTGTCTTTTGCTCACTTCTCTGTCAAGTAGCACAATGAATAATTTCCACTGTCAGTTCTAATTCTTCAGGCCGTCCTTATTTAGTGATACCCACAGGACCCCGGGATGCTTTGCACGGAAGACAGAAGCTCCCTTTGCCCTGCTGCATCAGGCCAGACTGGGGAGGTGAGGGATTCCGTGAGCAGAGCCGCCCTCAGCCCCGGTACTTCCTGGAATTGACTACACTTCTAGATCCTGGAGGATCTGATTTGCATTCTAAAGTGTTTGGTATCTCTTGGTAAAAATGCAAATAAAAAGGTCCTGAGGCTCCTTGATGGGCCCTTGAGAGAGGAGGTTTGGTCCCTGATATCACTCATTAATTGGGAGACCAAAGGGAAAGCTAGATATTGTCATATTAAAAAAAAAAAAAAGGCTGGGCATGGTGGCGCACGCTTGTAATCCCAGCATTTGGGAGGCTGAGACAGGAGGATTGCAGGTTTGAGGACAGCCTCAGCTACTTAGGCTGTTTGCAACTCAGTGAGACCCTGTTTCAAAATAAAAAATAAAAAAATAGAGCTGGGGATATAGTTCCGAGGTAGAATGCCCCTGGGTTCCATCCCCAGTACCTAAAAAAAAAAAAAAAAACACCTCAAGGCTTCAGTGGCTCTCATGATTGCCTTACCAGCGTCCTGGGAACAAGTCACTAGTGAACGCTCTCTTTATCAGTCTGCTGCACATTGCCGTCTTTCTACACCTGAGGGGGAGATGAGTGTCCCCTGGGCAGGACTGCCTACCATTTCTTTGCGTTCTCTTTGCTCTGCCAGTCCAAACAAACACAACCTTCACTGGTGACATCTGATCTTCGATCACTGATCTACACCTTTTTTAGTGCAACCGCTAAGGTTTAAAGAAACTTTGCTTTTCTCTTCAAAGTGCCTGTTTTTCTAGACTACTGTGTGGGGGAAACTGCTGGAGTTTAGCAAAGACGGCTCCAGCCTGGAGGTGCCCGCTGAGGTCACCTGCTTGGCAGCCACAGGGTTTGGAATCGCACCTTTCAGGTCCTGCAAACTGCACAAAAGACTCACTGGGGTAGGAGGTGAGTTTTTTTTTTTTTTTCAGGTTCTAGATAAAAGGACTTTAAGTAGACTTATTATTTGCTCTTTTCTTTTGCAGATTTTCTCTTTTGTAGCTTTAGATGATTATGGAATTCCTAGTGAGTTCCTTCACAGTTCAGGATAAGAAGTAAAATAGAGGTCACATTTACTGTGATGTCACTCTGATATGGTCCTGGTCAAGTGTCTATCCAAGGATATTTCTTAACTAATAATATTTTCCAGTAACTACACACATTTCATCCATTAAATCAGTTTGGATTCTGACGAACATGGGTAGGCTAGCCCTGCGCATCGAAAGGCCAAGGAATGAGCACCCGGAATCTCATTCATTTCGGGTGAAGATTGATCTCGGCAACCTCGGTCTGCAAGAGTTCAGGCCCCTGGGGTCTGGCCCTGCTGGTCGCGCCAGGTGTAATTTGCAGATATGGGAATAAATGCTGAACTCTGCTGCTGCCGGGCAGAGGCAGACGCCAAAGCCTGCTTCAGCTGACCTGGCAAGCAGAGCTGCATGACGCCGTGTAAACATCATCGTGATATAACCTAGAAACACATTCTATGCTCCCCCCAACTGGACGTGAGAACTGTGTCAGGTGGGATGCAACCACCTGGAAGAAACACGTGTAATGGAGAAGACACAGACACCAGGCCCAATTTACAACAGCCACACCGGACATGTCTTCTATTAACCAGAGCCCATAGCTACATAGAACAGGGAAAGATCATTTCCTAGTTTATTTGGGAAGTCTCATTTCTTGAAGCGACTGTTCAGTCCCTCTAGCAAAGAGTGATTTAAAAGACCAAAATATTAGCACTCAGGGAGTTTTGTGTGCTGAGATAATACAGACTTTTAAAAAAAGTAAAGGAATTTTTTTTTCTAAGACAATAATACATGAGTCTCTATCCTTCACATAGAACTCGTGTGTGTGTGTGTGTGTGTGTGTGTGTGTGGTACTGGGACTAGAACCCAGGGGCATTCTGCCTCTGAGCTACACCTCCAGCCCTATTTCTTAGTCTTTATTTTGAAACAGCGTCTCACTGACTTGCAAAGAGCCTAAGTACCTGAGGCTGTCCGCAAACCACGATCCTCCTGTCTCAGCCTCCCAAAGGCTGGGATTATAAGTGTACGCCACCACGCCCAGCCCATAGAACTTTTTATAGCATTTGTCTTTAAGATGAAATTAAACAGAGATTCAGAGTAAGCTTTCTTTAGGACAGAATATTTAATGAATTAATCCACATAAAAATGCATATGTGGGTGTCTATGGGGCTGGAGGGATTATTTCATAATACTATAAAAAAAGATACCTTCCTTTCTTACTAATTATCCTCACCCTTGATAGTTTGAGTTAGGTCTTCTATTGACCCATATATAGTTTTGAGAAATGAAAAATAACATTTGTCCACACTGATCAAAACTTGAGATGTCATAACAAAGTACAAGAGATTGCGTGACTTAAACAACAGAAATGTATTTTCTTACAGTACCAACCGAGGAAAGCCTGAGGTCAACTTTTTGGAGGGATTGCTTTCTTCCTGAAGCTGTCCTCAAGGCCTGTGGATGGCTACCTTCTCTCATTGTCTGCGCAGTCTTCTTCTAGGGTTCCTGGGTCCTCTCTCTCCTTAAAGGACACCAGTGGTATGGGATGAAGTCAACCCTAATGACCTCATTTAACTTAAACACCTCTTTAAAGGCTTTATCTCCCAAGACAGCTCCATTCAGAGAAACTGGGGTCAAGACCTCAATATACAGTTTTTAGGAATACCATTTAACCCATCGTAGGCAGGTCTAATGACCAGAGAAAGACAGCTGTTGGTTACGTTCTGTGGCCACGTAGGTTTCCCCTGGCTTGGCACCAACTAACTTCCTGTACCGAGTACTTCCTGTACCGAGTACTTCCCAGACCGCTCTCCCGCTGGGCATGGCTCTCCCACAGCTCTGGGGACCCTGGGGACTGCTGCCGTCACTTGTCTAGCTGGTAGCAGCTCTGGTTGTTCAACCACTCACTTGGCTTTGCCTGGTCTGCCTTTAGGACACTTTATAAATCGTCCCTTTTTATAAAACAGTCTCCAAATATTCGATGCCTTCTAGATGTGGCATCAAATATTTCTAGGCCTTTGAGCAACACATTGAAAAAATTATACAACTTCAAAAGACAATTTTTTTTTAGTATAGTTAACATAAAAAAACATAAGGAAAACTGCATACAACAAGAACTTCAGATAATATGCAGTGGGGTTCTAGTTGCTAAATCTCTCCTAAGTTTCAATCTTTCTCTTCCTCAAATGCTGGTGTTGGCAGGTTCGAGCAAGGCTCATTTTTTAAGCTATACAAGATTTCCAATTGTGTGTATTAATAACAGATTTTATTAATGCTATTCTCAAGGGTGGCTGGGGAGTGGCTGCTCATTTTTTTTCTTCTTCTGCAAAATGTCACAAAACATTCATGACCACAGCAAACGCTATTCTCTCTCCATTCTCTCTCCATGTGTGTGGTCCTCAGCCTCGCCATCTTTCTCTAATTTTAAAGCAACTTTAGCAACTCCTTCTATGCGTTGGCCCTCCGTGCCGGGATGAGAACCTTTGCAGGGACTGAGAAGCCAGTAGAACAGTTATCTTTCCTGCGCCGCCACACCCTGCCCCTCCCTCCGCGCCGCCCACTCCCTCGCTGGAGAATTACGAGTGCAATTTCCACACTAGGTATTTCAGGATCCCATTTGGCCCATCAGCAGATCCTTTTTGGGTCTGCAGTTTATTTTTAATTGCCAAAAATAAACATGTCTCAGATCTCCCAGGAAACAAGTTTCTAGAGTTGGTACATATATATGTCAGACCATTCCTTGGTTCAACTTCAAGGAGAAGTAAAATGATTTCTTCCCGTTCTAGCCACACATTGGAGATCCTGTTGAAGGAGGGAGAACGAGGGTGAGCCTTTTATGTTGAACAGTATTATACAGGGTCCTTCAACAAATGACGAGGCTGGAGTGTAAAATGGAAAGTTTACTTAACCTACCTAACTTAGGAACATCACAGCTCAGCTCCGCCTGCTCTAAATGTGCTTGGAGCGCTTATATTAGCTCAGGTTGACTAACACCATCTAACACGAAGCCTATTTTATAGTATATGATTGGTCTACCATGTAATATTGAATACTGTGCTGATTTCACACCATGGCAAAGTCAAAAAGTCGTATAAGTTCAGTCATTGAAAAATTAAGGCCATTTGTGTCTGCTTCAGTATCATTAGCTTACTGAAGTTAAAATCGCAAAATTATCTAGATTCTCACCTGACACAGGAGGCCATTTCTGTGAGATAAGTGCCTCATACCCGCTTCCATTTACGTGAACCATTGCTTGGTCCAGAGATAATGTATGCAGGACGTTAGCCTGTGTCCTTCTATCAGGTGTGGATGCCGAGGGCACAGGGTGTTCCAGGATGCTGGAAACCATTCTGCTCTTTGGTTAGTATCCCAAAACTTTATGGATTCCAGCTACAGTCCCTGGAACCAAAACACTCCAAGTGTAATACTGTCACGAGAAGAAAGCTTCTGCCACAGAATTTCCCCATAAAAGTAAATGAGAAAACTGTATCGTGTTTACTATAAAGTGAGTGTGGGCCCATCTACATATGCATAGCAAATGAAACATGTGTGGTAACAGATCAGACAATTAACCTCCCCTCTGGGCCATAAACAGCTACAGATAAACACAGTTCTGTCCCGATTAGCATCAAGGTGATAGACTACCTTCATAAATTAAAATAACGTATAGATAAAATTAAATGATTAATTTCAAGGCTGAGCACTTGTTTTAGTAGTGCTTTCTCTTTCTAGATGCAGACATTCCGGGATTATGAATTCTCAGGATGACTTTCCATATTCTTATTTTTGTTCAGCATTGAAAACTGAAAATGTTGTTCTCCTTTTCATATGGATCCAAAGTAAAACAAAAAAACAAAAACAAGCCGGGCTTGGGGGCGCACGCTTGACATCCCAGCATTCGGGAGGCTGAGACAGAAGGATCGCAGTTCGCAGCCAGGCTCAGCTACTTAGTGGGGCCCTCTGCAACTCAGTGAGACCCGGTTTCAAAATAAAGAATAAAAAATAGGGCTGGGGTGTAGCTCGGAGGTAGAAGGCTCCTGGATTCCATCCCTAGTACCGTAAAAAAACAAAACCCAAACCAAAAACACCGCACCCTGTTTGTTATCGATTTTTCTCTTATATGTTAGAGAACTAAGGGTTATCCTGAAGGTGTTGCCAAGGTGCTGATGCAGCCGAAGCCCTGACGGTTGCCACTGTGCAGGGTTTTTCTTTCGAGGGGAAGGATGCCGTGCTGAGAGTGGGAACGGGGGCTGGTCTGCTAACTCCAAATGCAGGTGGTTTTCAGTGTCCCATAGTTTAACTCACAGTTCTTCAACTCTACATCAGTGCAAAAGCGATGTCCTCTCAGTAGAAGCGGTACTTTGACTTGGAATTGCGGGACTTGCCGGCATTACTGGTGTCCGCGCTCTCACCACGCTGAGGGACCTGCCGCGCTCAGCTCCCCAGCTTAGGATGGCTTTGCTGGCACATGGGCCCGTTGGAAGTCAAGAAACATCTACATGGCCTTTGCTAATTCTTTTTATCTTTTGGTAGTACTGGGGATGGAACCCAGGGGCATTGTACCTCTGAGACACACCCCCAGCCCCTATTTTATTTTCTTGAAAATGGGTCTCACTGAGTTGTGAAGGACCTCGCTAAGTAGCCGAGGCTGTCCTCCAACAGCGATCCTCCAGTCTCTGCCTCCCGAATGCTGGGATCACAGGGGGTGCCACCACGCCCGGCCTTGCTAATTCTTAACTACGTGATCTAAGCAAATTGTTTTACTTGGAATAGCAGCCTTCCTCTACATAAAATAGGGATAGTAAAAGTCCCTACCCATTACAATTAGTAGGACTTCACTTTTGAAAACATTTAAAGTAACACTGGATAGGGAGTATAGAATTGACAAGTGACAGTTTCTCCTTTTACATTTACAAGATTTGAGTCCTGGCAACTTTTACCCAATCATTACGGCAACTGGCACGGCCAGAGGTCTGTACCTACATATCCAGGATTTCAGCTCAACAACAGAAATGAGCATGTCTGTGGTGTTTCAACAAACTGCGGTTACTACTCAACATGAGAGAGTATTACATAGTCAGCTGGACTCTGGACTTTCCCAGCGAGTCTCCTCACATAACATTCAATCAAGTTGCTCTCCTGGCCAAAGTGAGGCTAAGCCCAGAGGGAAGCGGACAATCCATCATGTTCGTTCCATGGGCCGAGGCTACTGGCACAGAAGTTAGGATTCTATTAGTTCTGAAATAATGGCAGGACTACGAAGACATGTATGGCTTCTTGCTGTTTTTGAAGACATCAATTAAAAAGAAAAAGAAAAATGTTTTCTTTGCCCCATCAGGGTAGAGAAACAAATCCCACACTGCTCAGGATTTCCCTGTGGAAATCTGTGTTTCACGGAGTTAAGATGTTCCGGCGTTGTTGGGCTGAGATCATTTGGCCTGGTTCTCATCCTGTCACACACAAAGAATCCCCACATACGATGAGAAACTGCCTAGGTCCTCCAAGCAGCTGCTTTCAGACACGGCCTGAGCACTCGTTTCTTAACAATTCAAAAGTCCCCAAACATTTCCAGACTATACAGAAATCTAATAATTCTCAGGAGATTACACAAGAGCAATGTGGTCTGTCTGGGTCTAGCAGTTTCCAAATTACCCCAATGGCTAATTATAAATCTGCTAGAAAAATAAAGAAGAGGGTACAATTCTCAACAAGTTTACATTGTTTAGAGACAATATTAATAGGTCAAAACCATTTCTGAGCTTATTGTAAAAAAATAACATGGAAAAACTCAGCAAAATGTTCAGGAATTAGAAGTGAGTATTCCTAATTTGAATATTGGATCAGACATATTTGCTTTATGTTTTATACAAGAATTTTCTCTTCACTAGTTACAGCAATTTTATCAGGAACACTTTTTTCTGAAATACAGAGTTGTCATACATGAGCATATGATTAAATAACTTAGATATTTTACCCTTTTTCAGGGTATTTGTCAAGATTTCAGCATTTGTCAAGATTCCTGAGATCCTAGTACAGAAAGGGCTTTGTGTTTTGACCCCCAAAAGATGAAAATAAAAATTATGTTAATATTGACTTCCACTTATTGCATCCACACGATACACGATCATTTTATAAAATTAAGAAAATATGAAGGATTGGTTTCTTCTTAATTATTTCCATGCTATCAATTTCGCAAGAAATACTTTTAACATACTATTTTGTATTCAATACTTTGCATAAAGCTAGATTTTTTTCAATCTTCTAATCATAGCAAAGATGATAAAAGACTACGACATGAAACAAAATATACATATTTATAATATTTCTGAGCTTAAATAAATTCACTTAGCATAGCCTATTTCTGCATGCTCATAATTATGAACCTATTCTTGAATTAGAAAAGACGCAAAGGTTCTCAAAAGCAGCTACTATAATGATTAGATTCTGCAATGCCCACGTATAATCCACATCTTTTAAAGATAAAATAAAAAAAGATTACCTCCTAGAGTAAGCTCTTCTTTTTCAGATTAGTCTGAAGCCAATTCTGTAGCTGGAAGTTAAGCTCTGTAAAGCTTGATAAAAAGATCAAATCTAAATTACAGATTGCAAACTTTTCATATATCTTGGCAATCGCTTCTCTCCTTGACATGCTTGGTGAACACATTTTTAAATACTCAAACTCCACTGCCTGTCACTGCTTACTTGACATCGTTCTTATTTTTGTTGGGATTACATATAGGTGACTCCCTGACACCTTTTCTTGCCTTTTAATCAACATGAGCAAACCAAGAGAAAAAATAGCATGATTTAGAACCCAATCAATATCTCCAGTGTTCACCACCCAGCTAAGCCATAGAGTTTGTTTGTTTGTTTGTTTATTTATTTATTTATTTTGCAGTACTGGGGATAGACCCCAGGAGCATTCTACCTCTGAGCTACACCCCCAGGCCTATTTTTCATTCTTTACTTTGAAATAGGGTCTCACTGAGTTGCAAAGGGCCTCAGTAAGTAGCAGCTGAGGCTGTCTGTAAACCGTGATCCTTTTAGCCTTCCGAATGCTGGGATTATAAGCGTGTGCCACCACGCCCAGCTCTAAGCCATCATAGATTTATAATGGGAGGCCAGGTATCACCACGAGATATCATCTACTCCTAAAATCCATACTCCAGTGAATGAGCTTTTGCTGCAAACCAGACACCTTACCCAACCCCCAGTGTGGCACCTCAGGTTTAACCCTCTTTGTCCATGGCCTTCCTGGCTCAACTTAGTGAGACCTTGTTTCAAAATAAAAAATTAAATAGGGCTGGATAGGTCTGGGGATGTAGCTCAGAGGTAGAATGCCCCTGGGTTGAATCCTCATAACACACACACACGCACGCGCATTATGATTATTTTAGAGTCACATTTAGAATTATTTACAATATGGAGAAATAAACACCATTATAACAAGCTAAATGTGAAATGGAAAACCCGGTTTGGGAATTGAAAGGATAGTACAGAAATAAGTTTGAGAATTATTGACAAGAGGCTTCTAACAGGGCGTTTGGTTAAGTATACACGAGACAACCTGAGTTGAAAACACAGATCTGCATAATATTGCTATAAGCTGAGGTTGAGGCCAATATCTGTGTGCCGCATCGTTTAAAAAAGACTGAATCATGAACTTCCATTTAAGGCAAGATGAACTCAGAATGAAAATGAGACACGTCGCACTGTCCTAGAGCCAATGAACCGCGTAGAAATTCTCATACTGTGCTAAGCCTTTTTTTTTTTTATGTAGAATCATCAGTTTACACAAATGGTAGGAGAGAATGAAAAAAGTTTCCCATTACATCACTAATATAATCACCACACGTTTTCACTGGCTTCAAGCTAAAAGTAACAAAATTATGACCAATATAAACAAACACCTGTGAGCAAATTGCTTGCGATATCCATTAGATCCCTATTTTTATGCTTATTTATGTAGGTTTAACTAACTTTCAACTGACCGGGCAGCAAGAATTATCCTGAACATCGCCAGATCTGTTTCTTACACCAATTCAAGATTTAAATTTTTACTCAGTCACTTTCTACACAGATCCACTTTATTTTCTATTTCTGAACTGCTGTTTCTTAGGAGGAAAAGAAAAAGCTGTCATCGCAATGAATCCTTCCCCCATACTGGCAGAACCATTCGGGCGTGGCTCCATCGGGCTCACTTTTTCAATAAAACTTTGTTTTTACAAAAAAGTCCTTCAGTTATTCTTTCTGTGCTAGCATCTTCTTCAAGCTATTCTAATGGTCTCTGGGGACAACATGACTGAGAGACAGGGAGAGAGCAGCACGTGAGGGAGGGAAGGAGAGAAAACGCAGGAGCACAAAATTAATTTTGTGTGTGTGTGGTACTGAGGGTAGAATTTTTGCAATCATCAATGTCCTAGAATTTACACTGACTCAGCTTCCACCAAACAATCCCCCTATGATCAGGCAACTGTTTTTTGCTTATGTCGCAGCCCTGGATTGTCTGAAGTTCTGACCGTCGTAAGATAGGAACCACCTCGATTTCTAAAGACCTCGCACCCTGCAGAGTGCTGAGCAGACCCTGCCAGGAGAAACACCTCATGCCTCGCGGAAGAGAGATGCTGAGGAGGAAACCCACGCCATCAGTGTCACGGACTGCCTCTCCAGAAGCAGGTCCCGCATCTCTAAGGAACTTCGGGAGAGTTCCCTTGGCCGACACCTGCCAGGGCCGGTGGAGGCGGGCAGGCAGGTGTGGGCAGAGCCGCGGGTTGATGCCATGTCCACCCCTCCCCAGGGGTCCTTCGCAGGCTCAGAATGGCCAAGCCTTCCTACTGCTACAGAGACTGACCCCCGCTCTCTGAAAAGTGGGAACTTGGTGGGCCTCTGTGGGTGTCCCCAAGGGGCTGAAAGCAGAAGGCGCTGGTCCACAGGATCCCGGTCCCTGGAGCACCTGAGCTTCACTATGGGGGAAGACGGGCGAGCAACCTGAAGCTGCCAAGCCTACCATATCCCCTAAAGCATCATGGGAACTGTCCCCAAGGCATCATGGGAACTGTCCCCAAGGCATCATGGGAGCTGTCCCCAAGGGCACCACAGGGTCCAAAAGCCCAGGCCCCAAGCTGGCAGTGAAGCACAGGACTGGTCTGAATAATCCCATTCTCATTCAACTGCTGAGTCAGTTTGACACAAAATACAGCTGGTTCCCTTCACTCATCCATTCCCATCTCCGACCACAAAGAGGCCAAAGAGGGACAGAATTCTTTGGCAATCTTAATCCATTTGACATTTTAGCTTTCAGACCAAGCAAACCTGAGGGTCACGTGCTAAGTTACAGAGTATCATAAAATCACCCTCCCAACTACTAATAAAATGAGCTAAAATAGTTTTAAATGAAGTTTTTTTTTCTTTCACAGAAAGAAAATAAAAATTCCTGTCTTCAAGCAGCAACCAAATAAGGAAATAAGGAAGAAGTGGGCTGTGAGCCTCAAAAAGCAAAGCTAAGAAAAGAAACAGAGAACTGTGATGTGACAGGTGGAGGGGTGGGCCTCTGAGCTAGCTCCCTGCTCCCAGGGACGGAGGGAGGGAGGGAGGGAGGAAGGGAGGGCGGGAAGGACAGAAAAAAGAGAAGAGAGGAAGGAAGGACGTAAACAGAACACAAAAATATGGACTGGGGAAAAGTGCATAGCCCTGTTGGCATTTTTCTTCTACTATTGTGTGCAGCTTAATTTTTTATAATAAAATAACACTATTGTTTTGTGTTCATAATGACTATGTGAAGAAATCAAAGCCATGAGTAAAAACTATAGCCCTGTCTCTCACACATGGTGTCTTAACATTTTCAGCATAATGTTTGAGAACCTGAGAAGTGATATTGGTCAATATATTTTATGCTCATCAATTTGCTTCAATAGACACCCCCCCAAATTCATTTAAAACATGCAATATAGATTATACTTTCAGTTTTCTATATGAGTTTATTTTTTTTAAAAAAGACTGCTTTATACACCACATTATTTTATCTCAGCAGTATGTGTTGAAATAATAACTTTTCTCTCCCTAAGACCTTTATGTCTTCTATTCTAAAGTTTCGTGGTCTAGGTGGTATTAGTGATGCCTGTCTAAGTTTATTTAGTTTTTGCTGCCATATGTCATAGAAGGATAAACATCACTCACGTTGGCCCTTCATTGTCTCTTAAGCCGGCAAGGCTGGCCTTGAACCTGGAGATCCTCCTGTCTCTGCCTCCCAGGCGCAGGGATTACAAGCGTGCGCCACCACGCCTGGCCAGGACCTGGTATTTCTTAAGATTACTAAGAACTGAGTGTGTAAAGATATTTTATCAATGGCATGATGCTATTAAAAACAAGCATACAACAGGATGCCCAGGTTGGACCAGGCCCAGGCTGTGCCAATATTAGGAAATGACCTAAAAATATTTGAAAAAAGTTTTGGTATTCATGTATCAAAAATTGGTTTAAAAGCAGTTCAGGCCTGGTTACTGCCAGGCACTCGAGTTGCTGTTATAATGCAAAGTACCCTCTCTAAAAGTAATTAGCAAGTGCGTAGAGGAGTGGGACCTAGGACCTTCACAATCTAGAAAACAGGTTTGCCTAATAAACGATATCTAGCAAAAAGCCAAGAATTCCCCAGGAGTATGGGAGGAGGGCACTGACCTCTGTGAAAGGGAAGCAGATACCACATGGCCCCTGACCTTGTGGATCATTATGGTCCTAACAAAGAAACCTAGGCTTACACCTGCAGTAAGGCAGAAAGGTTTTTTTTTGGCTGAGCCAGAAATCCCCATAATCATAACAGACGGGGCCTGCAGGGAGTTAGGGGGTGACTTACACCTAGGTCACAGGATGACCTGGTAGAGCAAGATGGGGGACTGTGTCTCTACAAAAGCTGTTTTGTGTTCAGAACCCCAGTGTCCTCTTTTCAAGTCACCCCCCTGCACTATCTCAGGTTAGGGATAATATAGGGCTTTGTTAAACTATATTCTATCTTTCCATCTTTGTAATGATAAACTCATTTAAGCTTCCAGCAAGAGTTCGGACTAGAGTTTTTTATACCTAGTTTAGAACAAGAACCCACAGCTACTGGAACAGTTTCAGGAGCCTAGCAGGGCCCCGGAACAGCTCCCCAACCGTAATACAAACTACTGAAGAATTTGTTTGCCCAGTCGGTGGGAGATCACTGGAGAAATCTAGCTGTGTGTGCTAGTGGGCGGGAGGCATTTTATTTTCAGGCTGAAGGAAAAAACTACTGTATGTGAACACAGAGACTAGGAAGAGCAGGGGCTGAGTATAAAAAGGTTTTCATTCCCAGTATAGGGAGGGATGAAGGCAGATACTGAAGAAGGTGTTCCCATGAAAATTTGCATGTCTGCATGTCTATAAATGAAAAATTTTTGAAGTGATAATATACGTTGAAATTAGACATGCAGACATGTAAAATTTCATGGAACACCAGACAGATGTGGGGACCTGGGGACCAGTGTGCCATGCAGAGGGCGAGTGTAAGGGGAAATCCACCAGCCAGATCACTACAGAGAGCAGATTTTCTCCAGGGAGTGAGATTGTTATGTGTGGTCAGAATTACTTCTGAGCATATAAAATATTACCAGATGCCTAAATCTACAACAACAACAACAACAACAAAAATAGATGTGGATTTTACTATTTATACCATTGGGTAGGTGACGCTTGATAATTTAGAGTGGTATAGATAGACAGCACCTGTCATATCTGTACCAGTATTAGGAAATGGCCTAAAAATATTCGAAAATAGTTTTGGTATTAATGTATCAAATATTGGTTTATTGAAAGCAGGGTTCAAAAGGTAAAAAGAAAAGCAGTAAGGGCCTGGTTACTTCCAAGCACTCAGGTAGCTGTTATAATGCAAATTACCCTCACTAAAAGTGATTAGCAAGTGGATAGAGGGGTTGGGTCCTAGGACCTTCACATTCTAAAAACAGGTTTAAGTGGGCGGGCGTGGTGGCACAGGCTTGTAATACCCGCGTGTAGGAGGCTGAGACAGGAGGATCGCGCAGGTTCGAAGCCAGCCTCAGCTACTTAGTGAGGCTCTCGGCAACTTAGTGAGACCCTGTTTCCAAATAAAATAGAAGATAGGCCTGGGAGTATAGCTCAGAGGTAGAAAGCCTCTGGGTTCTACCCCCAGTACCACCAAAAAATAAATAAAAAATAAAAACAGGTTTACAGAATAAATGATATCTAGCAAAAGCTAAGAATTCCCCAAGAGTGTGGGTAGAGGGTATTTACCTCTGTGAAAGGGGAGCAGATACCATTTAGCCCCTGACCTTGTGAATCATTCTGGTCCTAACAAAACAATCTAGAACAAAAAGACCTGCCCCCAAGAAAGGGCAGATCCAGTTGGGTCAGAAGTGCTGGTATAAAATGCTCTGGGTCCAGAAGCCTCCAGTGACTTCTTTCCGAGCCCCGCCCCCAGGGCTGCACACTGTCACCTAGATTTATGTCTTTGTAATAATGAATTCATTTAAGTTTTCAGCAGGAGTTCGGACTAGTGTTATATCTATAGTTCAGAACAAGAACCGCCACTACGGGAACAGATTCCAGGAGCCTGAAAGGATCCCCAGAAGAGTCCCCTCAACCCTAACAATACTCACATTTATGGATTCACCACTTATTTTATAAACTCAGTCTTTTTGGGCAGAAGGAGGAGACTGGAAATTGAATCCAAGTATGTTCTAGCTTCTAGCTATACCGGTAGCCCTTATTATTTATTTATTTTTTTTTTTGAAAGAGGGTCTCACTAAGCTGTGGGAAATAAAGCATCTATGACATAACCGGATCTACACAGAGAGAGATGTATTTGACTGCAGCTGGCTTATCCAGCACAACCAAAGTACGCCCCAGGCTCAAACCCCTGGAGTCACGAGTTTCAACTTTGGGAGCCATGAAACTCTGTTTTCAAAGATAATCTTTGAATCCCAATATGAATTTCTACTGAAAACCATCATAACGAGAAAGGAAGGATTATTGCTTTGATATCTGACACTAGAATTTTTTTTACAAAGAGAAATGCTTTATTGAGAAATAAAAGTGTAGTCAATTCTGCTTCTCCTAACCCTGCATAAAGTTTACGTTGTGGCTGGAGCTAAGCACATGCAAATAGAGAAATCTATGTTCCTAACACAATCTGGGGAGATTAAAGAAAAGATGGTAGAGGAAAGACCTATTCAGATCATTGAAGTAAAAAACAGCATATGGACACCAAGCGTCTAGAGAGGCATATGAGCCGGTGTGGTGGTACATGCTTGTGATCTGAATACCAGTACTTGGGAGGCTGAGGGAGGAGGATCTCAGGTTTGAGGTCAGCCTCAGCAACTTAAGGAGACCCTTGGCAACTAATGGGACCCTGTCTCAAAATTAAAAAAAAAAATAGAGCTGAGTACCCCTGGGTTCAGCCTTCAGTACAAGAGAAAAAGAGAGGGAGAGAGAGAAAGAGACAGAAAGAGAAGAGGAGGAGGAGGAGGAGGAGGAAGAGAAAGAGAAGAGAGAGAGGGAGAAGAGATCAAGAGATAGGAAAGAAAGCACCCTAAGAATACCCAAGTATACTTAACAACTGTCAAATGACCAGGATCCTTTGGCTGGGTGTGGGCTTGAGCCAGTTTACCCTGCACTGGGGAGGAAGACAGTCCTAAATAATCCACTGACACGCATTAATGAAAGCCGAACTCTCCATCAGAGGCTCTTGAACATCTTTGTAGACACCTCAAGGACAGCATGGTGAGAAGCAGTACATACGCTTAGGTTATTTCCCAAAGGAAGACCTTCACTTGGTTTTACAGATTCAGTGTAACCCTCCCATGCTGTGTCCTACTGTCATGGTCTACACTGAGTTCAAAGACTGTGACCTCGGTCGTTCTCACCCCAGAACCCTCCCCCATGAGTGCAATTTAACTGAATGAACTCTGGCATGTCAAAGTCACTCTTGCATCCCTCCTCCTTTTCTGTCCCCAAGACTTTAGGTAGAGCAGACGTTAGGTCACCAGCCGCGAGATACCATGGAGAAGCAACCATTTTCCTACAGATTTTCACACTCGTCCTTGGTCATACATGCAAACTGCACCCGTGAGGACAACTTTTCTCTCATTTTGAGGTTCAGGATACTACAGCTGGGGCAGGAAATGACACAGATTTTCCTTTGAAAAGTTTCCAGGCTAATGAGGAAGAAAAGTAAAAGAAAAGATCTATGACAACACAGCAGGCTACGTGTTACAAAATAGGTAGAAAAAGTGCTATGAAAATTAGTGGAAAAAAGTCTGTTTGCAGAAGTCACACGCCAGAAGCAACTTTCCAGATGACCCCTGAGAGGGGAGGAGGAGTTAGCCGCACAGAGCAAAAACGGGGAATATAAAGAGAAAAGGATCCTCATGGCCAAGCCTTGGAACAGTGATGTGGCCCACACACTAGCTTCCCATGGACAACTGCCAGGTTCCCAAATGGGAAAAACTATGAAACCCACCAGGCACTGTGGTGCACACCTGTCATTCCAGTACTTGGGAGGCCGACATACGAGGATTGCAGGTTCAAGACCAGCCTTAGTAACTTAGCAAGTAAGATCCTGTTGTCATAGAGATAGAATGTTCCTGGATACGATCCCTTGTACCAAAAAAAAATTGTATATGCATATATAAATATATATGTACATATGTGTCTACATTTATGCCCATTTTAAAGATTAAATCAACCGGGCGTGGTGGCGCACGCTTGTAATCCCCGTGCTTGGGAGGCAGAGACAGGAGGATTGCACAGGTTCGAAGCCAGCCGTGGTGGCTTAAGAGACCCTGTTTCCAAATAAAAATATAAAAAATAGGTCTGGGACTGTAGCCCAGAGGTAGAAGGGCTTCCAGGATCCCCAGTACCATTAAATAAATGAATGAATAAAAAATAAAAATTAAATCTTAGGAACAAAGTCAAACAAAAATATCCAACTTTTTGTAGTGATATTGTTCTTCAAATTTTCTACCATCCCCCCTCCAGTAAATATAATACCCTGTTTCAGGGCCTGCACCCCACTGTATTCCTAGATAGAACTTTTAGGCTCTATCATATTTCTTACGGACATTTTGCCATCTCTCTCCAGCAAAGGGGAATAGCAGACATGACACCAAAGCACGGTAAGGTTTCTTTCTGGCTACATTCAAGATAAATGGCTAAAGTCAGGTTTTGACATGCTTACACGAAATGAGCCTTCAGCCATTTAAAATTTCACTCATCATCGTAATTACAATTCTGTGTGTTTATGGTTCAACCTTAACGTTTTGCTCAGGGCTGACACTTGGGCTTTCCCTTCAAAACCTCAGAAGGAGGAGAATCAGGTTAACCCAGTTCAGCAGGCTTCCTGGAGGGTGAGCTACGCTCTCCAGCACTGCCCGGCACTCCAAACACTTATCCCAAATTGATGGGTGCCGCTGTTAGACTGTCAACATTTTCAGAAATACTGTCAACAACAGCAGGGATGGTCTTCAAGATATTCAAAACAAGTAACTCGATAAGGTACCATTTTGAAATATGACTTCTGTAGAGCTGATTTGGGAATTATTGGCCACTTGTAATTTTATTTATCTGGCCTCTCTCAAAGAGAAAACCTCTTAGCTGTGTACACTGATGAAGTATCTTTTTAAAAAAAAAATAATAGGTCATGAAAAATTTTGAGGGTAGTGGAATTGCCTGGAAAGTCACACAAATATAATCATTTGCAATTTTGACAAAGAAAACAAATATTGGTAAGAAACCCACAGGCAATCATAAAATTAAAAGCTGAAATAAGCATCTTATTTTAGTCCATTTTTTGGTGCCTGTGGTAAGTGACTCTCCAAAAGTCTGAGTAAGCTTAAATACATCATCACACACGCACAGAATTTTAATAGTGAAAAGAACTTCAGATGTTTCTACATCAATCTCTTTATTTTACGGATCAGAAGCTAAGGTTCAGACAAAATTAATGGAAAGCCTAAATGTACACAGGAGTCTTTTCTTACCAGAATGTTTGTAATTAGATTTTAGGCCTCTTGACTAGTAATATTACATTTTTTTATAAAATCCTATAGAATATCTCCTGGAAATGCTAATTTATGTTTTTTAACCTATGTTCTTTTAAATAATAAACATTCTTCCATTGAGTAGAAAATGTATGGTTACCATATATTTGAGGAATCCAATATTAAAAGATACTATATCTTAGATAAAAGAAAGATGACAGAAAAATATACTCTGTGTGAGTGTGTGTGTGTGTGTGTGTGTGTGTGTGTGTGTGTTAGTAAATAGGGATTGAACTCAAGGATTTTCAAATTCCAAGATACAACCCCAGTCCTTTTTTTTAAGCACTGGAATGGAACTCAGGGGCATTCTACCTCTGAGCTACATTCCCAGCCCTACCTTTATTCTTTATTTTGAAACAGGGTCTCAGGAAGTAGCTGAGGCTGGCTGTGAACCTACGATCCTCCTGTCTAGCCTCCCAAGTAAGTACTGAGAGTACAGGAGTGGGCTACTGTGCCCAACTGGGAATAACATATCTTTAGGGAGAAACTGTTCTCAGTCTCCAACTTTCTCCTCTTCCCCTGCATATACAGGGAAAAAAATATCTTCTATATTGGGAAGAAATAAAAGCACAGGAAGACATCTGAGAGCAGACTGTGCCAATGTATTCTGAAAGGAGGTAATAAATCATCAAACGAGTATGGAGATTTTGTAGTAAAGGGGACCCTGTTGTAGCTCACAGGGAGGGAGGAGGCTTGAAGAAGTGCCCCAGGCTCCAGGGCAAAGTGGCAGAGAAGGACTCCAGCCACCTTCCCTCTGGTTCTCCCGGGGCCAGAGCCATGTACAGAAGAGCCGAACCTCCCCCACACTCCACAGATGTAAGTTTAACGGAGGTGGGGTCTCAGGGTAGGACTGGAAGTGCACGCAGTCCTTAGAACTGGAGCGCAGAGAGTGAATGAGGGGGAAACCAAGCAATATGCCCTCCAGGCGTGCCAGACAGCCCAGAGCCAATCAAGGCCAGCCCCATCCGCCAAAACCTCACTTCTACAAGAGTCCCCCAAGCCAGGGTGGTGGTGGCGCACGCTTGTGCTCCCAGCATTGGGAGGCTGAGACAGGAGGATCACAGTTCACAGAGAGCCTCAGCTACTTAGTGAGGCCCTTTACAACTCAGTGAGATCCTGTTTCAAAATAAAGAGTAAAAAATAAGACTAGAAATGTAGCCCCTCCAGGCTCCATCCCCAGTACCGCAAAACAAAAAATAGAGTCCTCCAGTGATGATCTCAGTCATCTCCTCAGAAGTCATAGGCTCCACTCATAACTCCCAGAGCCTCAGAATAGGATTTATTTTAAAATAAGAGCCTTATGAGGTAACTCACTTAAAATGAGAT
Organism: Muscardinus avellanarius; assembly: GCF_963383645.1. Lineage (NCBI taxonomy): Eukaryota > Metazoa > Chordata > Mammalia > Rodentia > Gliridae > Muscardinus > Muscardinus avellanarius. Next base: position 3,321,026 of record NC_137791.1, on the reverse strand, counting down.
CAATAATACAGGGTATTATCCAGGAATTAGCTTTGCCTAGAAGGCTAAGTGGACAGGTGTTTTTTTTTTAAAGTTAATTATTTTTGGTGATTGGTTTGACTCAGTTTCATTTCCAAGTCCAGGATATTTGCAAAACATGAAAGACAATGTGATTAAAAAATTCAGAATCAATTGACAGTTTTAGACACACTATTCTGTCACGATGGAACTGGGTAGCCTTAGGCAATTTCACCGTACTTTATACTAAGTTCCAACACTGCTTGTAACATGTGGATAATAATAAAAATGTAATTCACAAGGTTTGTAGAAAGGATGATATTGGATGGCTCTGAAAATAATAATCCAATAAAACAAATGATTGAGAAATTAGTTTGAAATGTCAATTAGGTAGGACTGGGTTATAGAAACTTTTTTTTCATGTTGAAACTGGAGTTTATACCTGATTTGCAGGTATGGAAGAATATTCAGAGAAATGCTATGTTGAGATGTCTCTTTCATTCTGCATGTTAGTATAATTAAAACTCGAGGACAATGTTTCATTGCTTATCTCTTGAGTTCTGTGTACAGCAATACAAAGCGTCTGGACACTTGTCATCTTAGAGTGATTTTTGGTTGTATATTTTACTTTCCTATTCCAGAAAAACCTAATCTTAGTTATAAATATATGTCATGGTTACATAGATTTCCCAGCAGGAATGAATGACTTTCTCCCCCAGGTTTCAGGAGCATGGATGTCAACAGTGTGCCATCTGAGGAAATTGTCTTTGTCCAGGAAAGTTCCTTTACCCAAACTTCCGTTCCAGAGGCACCTAGTATCCAGTGACTGATGAGGGGTCCCTGTGAGCCCCTGACAGGGAGAGCAGAGCCAACGTGGATTTTTGGATTGGCTGGAGATGGGACATGGCTGAAATTGAAGGAAGGTATCTGAGAAAAAAGTGGGAAGGAAAAAGCTTCCCAAAGAACAGTACCCCTGACTGTTCATACTGCACGGAAAGAGAACAGGCACTGAATGACTGCGTAGGCTCAACCATCAGCAAGAGACCACAGCTCTCTGTTCTTAGCCACATTCTGGTGCTGGTGTAATAAGTACGTGCCTGGAATCGCCACAGTGGCAGGGCTGGGGATGTGTGGGGCTGACGTTAGCTTCCCTTACAGCAGTAGACCAAGCTGTCACTGCTAAATGTTTAGGAAGCCGGCAATGGGGAGCAACCACGAAGCCAAAATGGCACAAGCTGGCCTGTTGGTGGGAACTAGTCTGCATCGGCCCTCTTCCGCCCAGGAAGTGGGAGTGGTCTATTTTCATAGAAATGGAGTTGTGTTCTCATTATAGGTTGGCATTTCCTAACTGCTGGTTGCAACTGAAAGCCTCATTGGAGGATCTAGAGACTTTTTAATCCACCTACAACATTGTCTAGCTTCATAGCAGAGAAGTACGAGTGTGGGCCGAGACCATGGGACTTGTGATTCTGGTACATACTATTTCACCTAGAAGCTTCTGGTGTCGTGAAGTGATGGAAAGGGATGGAGAAAGCACGACCCAAGTTTCAGCTTGGAGAGGGTACCGGGAGGATGGGGACCGAGTTCCAGGCTGCAAGCACTGGAACTAAGCCAAGGACTCCGTATGTGCTATGTTTTCAATGGGTTGAATTCTTAAACCCAGAATTTAAGTAGTAGGAAGAGAAGATACCTGCTGTTATGACTGCTAATTATACCTTTCCTAATTTCCTTCCTTCCTTCCTCCCTCCCTTCCTTTTCAATAAGAACTGGTCCCAAGATCCTCCCTAAAAGTGTTCCTGTAAGGCAACTTCCATCTTAAAATGTGCTTCTAGAGAGCCCAGCCTATGCAGAATACCAATAGTGAGACTGGAAACCAAGCCAGCCTCAAAGGAACAGAAAAAACAAGAGGAAGAGAGCAGGGCGCTGGCTAAAACCAGCCCTCGGCTCCAATAGCAAGTCACGAAGCCGAAGAGGCAAGCCAAACTGCGAGCTGTTCCTGTGTCGTAAACACAATTCTGATATTGATATAAAAGCAGATTCTACTTAAAATCCAAGGCAGGCAAGCAAAGAGGCATTGTCTCTGCTCTTTCCTGTTATAATTGAATAAGAATTCAACGGGTGTTGGGATAAAAGTAGATTTGTATCTAGTGACTGCTTGCTCATATATTCATCTAAATATTTGTCTGGGAGTCCTTTTATAAAACCAAACAAAATAAACAAAACATCTCTTCTGAACTGTCCCAACAGGCAAAGGAATGCACAATACAACACTGTGCTATTAAGAAATAATTTGAAGTAGTGCCAGTATTTTTCCCTAGGTGAGTATTAAAAAAAGAAAATATTATATCGTGAGGCATTATTAGATGTACAAAATTAAGGAATTTTCCATTTTCTTTGTAAGTCACTTAATTCCAACTCTCCTACAGAAAGTACTCACCCAATGGATACAAATCTCAGCTAAGCATCTGTGATCTCAGCTGTAGAGAACTCTGATCATCAAGGTGTTTGTTCATCAGACTCCTATAGTCTCTAAAGTTTATTTTGTATTGCACTTATCTCCAATAAAATTGTAAAAGAATATGGAAACACACATTTGTATTCTCAAAAGTTTGTTTCATTACATTTTGAAACTACCATTTCAAAAAATGGTTGTTCACGATTTACTTAATCCAAGGTTTGTTGTTAAAAAATAGTTAAGAATGTTAATGAGAGATACATTGTGCTATTTAAAGACTTGATATTCAAACGTAGATTGTAGAGAAAGCCATATTATTAAAATACTGAGTCAACCAGACATTTGTAAAGTAATTGAGGGTTGAATGTACTCTCTAAATGATAATCTGAGAAAAACATCATGTACAATTTGATTTACATGTCCTTTAACATGTTCAGAGATGCTCTGCAAAAAATATAAGACCTTATTTAATATGTGGAAATTTGTATCCACATATTTCAATTACAGGGAGACATCTACAGGCTCCTTTATATTTCTATCTTCCAAGAAATTCCCACTCAACAGCCATTGATCTCTCTGGATACTGCCAAAAACAACTTAAGACAGGAGAGAGTAGCCCTGGGATACAGGTTTGGGGGATTGGAGAAACAACCAGTGTGGGAGAGGTATAGTACCTATCTGGACTTGGTCTGCACCTGCTACAAAGCAAAACCCTGAACCACTGAGACAAGGGTAAAAAGACACTGTCCCCTCGGTGGGCGCCCACTGTGCCCAGGGTAAGGGCACAAGTAGTCTGTGCCCCTGTGAGAGGTGCAGGAAAATATATTGGGAAAAGACTTGGGTCTGGAAAGGCCCACCCTCAAGACTCATAGTGCCTGTTTACTATTCAAGTTCATCAGAACAGAGAGCAGCCTTCTAACACCACCACGTGCACCAGCGTCAGGTATTCAGTGACAGTTTACTACTGTGAAAGGGACAAGAGTATGGAGAAAGACGATCTCTGAAACACAGCTCAAAGAGAAGGCTTAACCTATGATAGAGCAGACGTTAGGAAAACACTTCAGACAATGCTGGATGGAACAGCGGAACCAATAGTCCAAGGGCTCCAGAGAGGCCGAGACAGGAGGGTCTCAAGTTCAAGGACAGCCTAGGCGACTCAGTGAGGCCTCAGCAGTTGGGTGAGTCCCTGTTTTGAGATTAAAAAATGAAATTGAGCCAGCATGTAACTCAGAGGTAGAATGTTCCTGAGTTTAATTCTTAGTACCATACAAGCAAAAAACAAACAGCAAAATGTAAGATGTACTAGCCCTACTGCAGGCACAGGTGACGCTAGAGAAATTTGAAGTGTGGTGTGCACTATCACCATGGGAACAAACAAACCCAAGCACAGCTGGACTGCTGATTAGATTTACTGAGCACTTTTTGTTTTTTTTGGTGGAGTGAACCCAGGGGCATTCTACCTCAGAGCTACACACTCACCCCTATTTTATCTTTTATTTGGAAACAGGGTCTCACTAAGTTCCTGAGAGTCTTTCTAAGTTGCTAAGGCTGTTTTCAAACCCAAGATCCTCCTGTTTCAGCCTCCCAAGGACTGGGATTACAGGTGTGCACCACCATGCCCAGCTGTAAACATTGCCTTAAAGGTCTGTAAAAGAAAAAGTTTGCCCGTGCCTAAGCATGTAAATTATTGACCTCAGTCTCTTCTGGCACAAAATGTTGATTTCGACAAAAATTATAAGATTAGAAAAGACGTACAAAGAATACATGCACACTGTTAGGGCCAAAATAATTAAGTCCAAAATAAAAAGAAGTAGACCAAAATAGTTAAAACCAAAGTAGAAACAATAAACAACATGGATGATCAGGTAGTTGAAAACTGACAATGGACCAACTGGAAATGCTGGAATTAAAAAAGTGGGCAATGCATTTGATGGTCTCACCAGTTGATCATCGGAGATCTAACTCCTTCTCCAAGAAGAAAAAAATGAGAAATAATACCTCCCAGATAGAACAGTGGAAAGGAACTTCCAACTGCTAAAATACTAGTGTTTATTCAAGAACTTCTGCTCAGATGGCCGATTTTAAATAAAATTCACAACCACTATGAACTCCCATGGCATCCAGCAATACCACTCCTCAGTATCTTTCCAAAAGAATGAAGGTTAGAATACTAGAGTGATACCTGCACACCCATGTTTATAGAAGCATGATTCACAAGACCCCAAATATGGGGCCAATGTAGGCGTCAATCAGCAGATGAAGGGATAAAGAGAATATGGCTTATACACACTATGGCGTTTGCCTTGGACAGAATGAAGAACAAACTTTTGTCATTTGTCGAAATTTGGATGGAACTTGAGAATATTATGCTGAGACTGGCCATTCTCAGAAAGGCAAGGGCCGTAGGTTTTTGTCTCATCTGTGAAAGGTAGAGGAAACATAGGAAATAAAATGTAGCTCAGATAAAAGAGAGAGACTAATAAAACAATAGAAGGGAATTGAGGAGAGACATAGAAAGGAGAAATATGAGGCTTGAGGGAGCGTGCGGACCAAATACTGTTATGTTCATATATGAAACATCACTACGGATCTCACTAACACGTACAGGAAGGAGGCAGAGAGTGAATTGGAATCCGGAGAGACACGCATCAAGTGATGAATGAATGTATAAATGTGCCAATAAAATTAGAATATAGAAATGAAAAACACAGATGGTTCATCATAGCAAAATTTGTGTTTTTCAGATTCCGAGACAATAAGCGTTTAAATAGAGTTGATAATTCAAAAAGTAAGAGACAGGTACTTACTTAAATACTACCCCAAAAGGAAGTAGTGCATAAGTTACCTGTAACCTAAAATATTGGAAATATTTTCAGCGCATGCTGAAGTAATCTGTATTACACAGAGCTTAGGAAGGTGGTAGGGAGAGGAGAGTCTTACGGACTGCCTCTGCACATTAATATGGTACCTATGACTGTCAAAGTCAGTCATGAACAAGATAAAACGAATCTTTCTTTTGAGCAGAAATAGAATTCAAAGTGAGTTTCAGAGTTGGGTGAGGAGTTTACTGCCCTCCCCTCTGGTACGGAACACCAGGCAGAAAACAGACACACGCTCACCTTATCAGAAGATTTTACTCTTTAAAATTTCAAATTGTGATTCATGGCAGCTAAGTGATTTTATTTCTGCGAGCAATTCAATTTATCCTCCATTTGGTGAAATTTCTTTTGAAGTGTTGAAACAAAGCCAGGTTGGGATTGGATTTCTCCTCAGCAAAGGGAAAGTAATCACAGCGATTCATAAAGCACAGAACGTTAAGAAACAAACGACATTATTTTGCAAATTTAAAGGAAATTTTTGCAAACAATTTGTAAAATTGGCTCTGTTGAAATGACTCCCATATACAGTACATTTATACAATATTACTTCTAATCCTGCCAATAACGGTAAAACAGAAATGCTATAATTTAATGCTCTGTTGGAGTGTTGCAGATGAAACGCACAGTGGCAGTGTTCCAAAGGTACACAGAAATGAAAGTCATATGTTTCCATGGAAAGAGAAATTAAATCTTAAGGCTTGTTATCATTTGTTGAGCCTCAGCAAAAGTTTGAAGAACATTATATAATTTTAATGGGGAAGTGCTTATCATTTTCTTAATTACAATTTGGCATTAAATCTTGCAGAGACAGAAAAAGCAATACTATACTATGGCAAAGAATCAAATCAGAGATGATCTAAAATGTATCCTTCAACTAGATTAAAGAATTTTTGTTCACTCAGTAAATGAATAGCTTTCAGGTCTCTGGTACTCTTGACATTCTTTGTCAAATATCAACATCCTTAGCAAGAATGAAAGTCATCAAAGACAATTAACAGAATGATGTTTTATTCTCCCCAAAAGAAGGCCATAGCAGGATTATATATTACTACTTCCTTTTTTTAAAAAAAAGTTTAAAACACATAATGCAATGGTAAGATTCATACCACGTGTATTCCTCAACATCTTTAAATATATGACAATGAAAGGGGTTTTTGCATAACATACTACTGGAGAATATGACCTCTGCAAGGTTGTAAGGCTTCAATACTTGGACCACATGTTCCCAATTTTTCCCTTTCATGTCAGTAGATTAGTGGATGCAGTTGTAGGAACATTGTTTGTCCATTTTCCACAGCAGATGGGACTTCTGAAGTACAAAATCTCAATGTTGGAAAAGTTTCTTGGGCGCTTTGTAACTGGCAAACTAAAATTACCATTCCTTAAGGGAATTTTTAGAACATGTGCTTTGATGTGTACCCTCATCTAGAAAAAATACATGGATTTAGGTTAGGTCTCAAAGTATTGTTTAAAATCAACTGACCTATCTTTTCTTTTTTGTTCTTATTGTTTAAGACTGTGATAATATTTCTAGAATTATTTGCTATTTTTATGGTATTTTATTGGCCTTTACTATAAGACAGTATTATTTAATACTATTGAAACACACTGTTTCTGATTTTTATACACACACATATATAAAAATGATACAAATTTCATTGAAGACTTCTAAATTTTCTATAAAATATGCTGAAAATGTTACCTAATAAATCTGTTTCAATCTAGACCTTCAACAATCTAGAACTTTCAATCAAGACTCTCAACAGCAATGATACCTATTTATAAGTTAAATAAATAAAACAGAATTTTCAATCAAATTACTAAACACTAATATTTTTCCCAAAAAAGTAAAGTACAGAATAAAAATAATTTGTAAGTCTGCACTGAAAACTTTGGTCCAGAAATATTAAAATAACTCTAGCTGGGCATGATGGTACACACCTGTACCGCCAGTATTTGGGAGGATGAGACAGAAGGATCACAGGTTTGAGGACAGCCTCAGCAAATAGTGAGGTTCTAATAAATCTAGTGACACTCTGTTTCAAAATAAAAATAAAGTACAGCTTGGGGTAGAGTTAGGAGGTAGAGTCCCTCGGGTCCAATCCCTGGTTCCATATAAATAAATAAATAAATAAATAAATAAATAAGAGGTAGGAAGGAAGGAAGGAAGACTTAAGATCTTATGTAAAACTAAATTCACAGTTGAAAGGTTAATAAAATTATCTTCTCTATTCTTTTACTTCAATCTTCAAAAATATTATGTTTACAGAACATTATGTAATAAAGCTAAGAATTTATTAAAATTAATACACATAATCATATGTATAAAATTCAGAAACTTTTGTGTTTGGAATCAAACTTATCCTTCAAATAATCTTTTTGTTAAATTAACAGCATGATCTCCATTCATTTTGCCCACTGAAAAAGTAAATTGGCTAGTCGTGGTAGACTGAGCCATTGTTCAGCAACATTTTTCTCCCACCGAACCATCTTCATGGAAAAGTGTGCTTTCTCGTCCCACTGATGTTGAGCTGGACCGCGCGCTGTCTACTAAAGGATGATCTATATGGAGAAGTGTAAACATGTCTACACTAGTTTTGAGCACTGCGGCGTTCTACTTCCTACCTAGGAGCTTCTGACTCACCCATAAAACCCTCACTGGGGAACCCCTGCCGCGCCTCACTCTCCATAAACTCGAGAATGAGACAACTACACAGCCCATTCTTACACAAACACCTAAGCTATTTTGTTTTTTTAAACCCCTGCCCAGAGGTTTACTTAGGCCCCTGGGAGAAAGTTTTCAATATGGCAGAAACTGCGCAGGTCCATATAAGCTGTGGTATGAAAAGAGGTAGTTTCCTTCCCCAAATGCTTATGATGTGGGTGAAAGTTTTCCAGGGTAAATAAACCCCACCATGCAGAGAACTGGCTGCCATCTTCCACTCCCAGAAACGGACTGTTCTAGAACCGTCCTCTGAAATGCCCCCCTTTAGCATAGCTTCTCTTAGCCATACCCCCACTTCCCTAAATAAAGCTTTTATATTCTCACAAAAATAACTAAATACAACTGAAATTAAGCTTTTATTATTAACTTAAAATGCATTATTATAAACATAAGATACTTTATGCAAACCTCATGGTAAACACAAATACAAACTTTACACATACAAAATAGAAAGGAATCAAAGTATACACTCTTGAAATTCACCAAATCACAAAGGAAGACCTCAAGGGAGAGGAGCAGTACACAGCTACCAGGAAACCACAAATGACAGTATATTCTTTCCAACAATTACTCAAATTATAAATGGATTAAATTTTCTAATCAAAAGACAAAGACTGGCCAATGGATTACCAATAATAACAACAACAACAGCCATGCAATGACATGCTCCTTAAAAGGGACTCACTTCAAAGTGAACTCTAGTGGCACAGATAGTCATAAATGATGAAAAAACATGGGATAGAGAAAGAGATTCCATGTAAATGAAAACTAAAAGAGAGTTGGAGTCACTATAAACAAAATAGGACAGTCAAAATATACTTAGAGAAACAAGATAGACTTTTAGTTAAAACATCTCTCAAAAGATAAACTATAAACATTAAAAAGGTCACCCGTCAAGAAGATACAATTATGAGTGTCTATGCATTAATACTAATACTAGAGACTATACATATATAACATACATATATATATTTTATATAATATACAGAATTATATATTATATAATGTACATATATGCAACATACATATAATATATAACATATAATGTTCATATAATATATAACATATATAATGTATAATATACATATGTAACATGTATGAACAGAAATGAAAGGGAAATTAGACAGTAACACAATAACAGCAAAGAATGTCAACACTCCACTTTTAAAGCTGGATAAATCACATGGAAGTAAAGTCACAAAGAAAACAGTGACCCTGAACCCCACAGACCCAGGGGATCTAAGAGACACTTAGAGAATCACCCACCCAACAGCAGGAGAATACACGTGGAGCATCCCCCCTCGAGCATGGTAGATGGCAAAGGTCTAGAAAGTAACAAGATTGAAACCATATTTTGTGTCTTCTCCAGCTACAATGACATAAAACTAGAAAATAGCTAAAGGGAAATTAGAAAGTTTCTGAACATATGAAAATTAAACAATGTACTCCTGAACAATGGACGGGTTAAAGAAGAAATAAAAGGAAAAATTAAACGTATCTTGAGAAATTAAAACGGGAGCATCGTTCCAAAACAGACAGAATACAGCAAGAGCAGTTCCCACAGGAGCGTTTATAGTGGTGAGCACATACATGAGGGAAAGAAATAACTCAAGGATTTGGCCTAAATCTATGCCTCAAAGAACTGGAAAAGTAAGAACGTACCCTTAGATGTACTATTTTAGGCAAAACACACAACCCCTGTGTAAAACTGTATGGAGGCTTCACAAAAGACTAGAAACGGAGCCACCATATGACCCAGCTATACTCGCCCTTTTTTATCTTTTTGAAAGATAATTAAAAGGTTAAGATTTAAATTAATTGCATAGCCCAGAAATTATCATTTCTACAACTTCTGAAAAATGTACCTGCTTTGTGGCTTTGACATACTAAAGTGTCAGTGGAATGGACTAGGAATGAGGAAGAATTATGGATGAGTGCATGGGAACTTTGCTTTTATCATATATGGAGATCTACACACACACACACACACACACGCACACACATATGCTTATGGTATCTCCAGAGATTGCCTGGCACCCAATAAAATAAGGTTCCCTTATCATTTCTGTTATTTTTCCCCCTATATGGTACTTGGCCCTTTGTCGTTGTTTAATGACAGTATATTGATAGTTCACTAATTTTTAACCCTTTCTTCTTCATTGCATGAAGTCAAGGTTCATATCTATCTCGACCATCTCTTCATCCCTAGATTTAGCAGGGTCCAAAGTCATTGTGCTGAACAAATTAAGAAAAATATATCCCTGAGACTGGCGTTCGAGATGAAGAGGGTCCCAATAGAGTCATGAGATTCACAGAGACAGAGGAAGACTATAAAGTATATTATTTACTTGATCATATTAAGAAAACATTTATCTTTGCGGTAGTAGGGATTAAACTAAGGGGCACTTTATCACTGAGCTATAATACCCCCTTAGTTGTGTGTGTGTGTGTGTGTGTGTGTGTGTGTGTGTGTGTGTGGTGTTGGTATGTGTGAAAATATGGAAGTTTGACTAACCAGATCAACCATATACTTTCAAGATCATGTGGGATGTGCCCTTATAGCAAAACATCTTTTTCTTAATATTATATATCGGTGCATTGTAATTATACAACATTTTAAGTTTTAAAATTATGAAATTATACATGCATACAGCATTTGGTGTGTTTCCCTCCTTTTTTATTTTTTATTTTGAAAAAAGTTCTTGTTAAATTCCTAAAGCTAGCCTCAAACCTACAATTCGCCTATTTCAGCCTCCCGAGAACTGTTTACCTCTAACTGGTGTTATAGGTGTGCAACACCATACCTGGCAAACATATTTATTTTTTTTATTTTATTTTTAAAATTTATTTATTATTATTATCATTTTTGGTGGCACTGGGGTTCCTGGAAACCCTTCTACCTCCAGGTTACCCTCCCAGACCTATTTTTAAACTTTTTTTATTTGGAAACAGGGTCTCTTAAGCCAGCGTGTCTGGCTTCGAACCTGTGTGATCCTCCTGTCTCCACCTCCCAAGTGCGGGGATTACAGAGGAGCACCACCACGCCCAGCAAACATACTTATATTTTGAAAGGATGTTTGAAATGGCAATCAAAAATTGATTCCTATAAATAAAGGAAAAATAAAATTTATACACAAATAGAAAAAGTCTTGACATAGCTCAGCTTTGAATCATATGTATAGCTCTAATAATATAATTAAGCCAAGTTCATGCAATAGCCCCATTTATATTACATGCGAATGATAATGTAAATGTTGACTCCACAAACAAAAATAATGAGATGGGAACTGGAAGTTGGCAGAAGGCTGGAGGGTGCTGCATAAGAGGATTAAAATTCTGCCTTCCGTGGTAAAAATCAAAAGCCTAAGAAAAAGTAATTTTCAAAATCAACATAACATTTTCTTTAGAAGTTTAGAGCAAGTGGGAGAAGAAATGAGGGCCACACGTGACCATCACAGGGGGCTAGTGAGGTGGGTGGAGGAGGGACAGCGAACGGCTTGTGTTTAGCCCCATAAGCTTTATGGATATGCTGCCAGGAAATTGCTTGCATCTGGAACTCTAATAAAATAGTAAAGTCCTAACATAAAACCTAAAACTACCATATAACCACGTGCATATGTAATTTACCCCAAAGATCTATTACCTCCCATTGCTACTCAAGCAAGCATAAACCCAGGGAGGTCTGCTTCAGCCTGCAGTCTCCAACCACTCTGGCCACACCCAAAGACCCTCAGCCCTGTGGCCCTTTGCAAACACACTGTGCTCGCTCAATGGGCACAACCCTGTGGCCCTTTGCAAACACACTATGCTCGCTCAATGGGCACAACCCTGTGGCCCTTTGCAAACACACTGTGCTCACTCATGGGTGTGCCCCTGCAGTGGGTTTTCTTCTTTTGTGTCCTCTCCACTGAATGACTACTACACAGTCTAGAAAACCCTCTGAGCTACTTGTTTACCAATGTCTCTTCTCACTGACAACTGCAAGTAGTGCTATTCTTTATCCATCTCTGTGCTGAGCATTATGGGTGCTCTTCCTTAGCCACACAACAGTTGAGCCATAGCTAGTATTCTTGAATGGCAGGAAATGATGGCATGAGATTAAGGATGATACATGCAAATTAACCACCCCTATGGCACACACAGGCCTAGGGCATTCCTACTGATAAATTGAAAGCATCCTCTTTGTAGGTAAAAACAAAACAAAACAAAACCCAGCTGGATCGTTTTTTAAAGATAAAGAAACATAGCTTTGTTTGCTGAAATTTAAATTCTCATTCTTTGAATATTTCAAGTTCAAAAACTAATTCTCATTCCTTGGATATTTCAAATTTAAGCTTCTGGATATCCACTTGGGCCCATCCCCACACAGGGATAACTCTCATTTATCATAGCCTAATTATCTTATTTAGAAGCATGTTTATTATGACAACTAAAAAATGTATATGTGCTATTTTAAATTCAGCCTTTTTTCATTCTGAGCCCCCGAGTCTGAATTTCAATGCTCCTCATTGGAGTCTCCAAATGACTTTGTTTCAGTAATGTGTTGATGACAGCTATTTGCTGGTTCAAATTTAAATTTTCTTTGCCTGGGCTATTTAAATTATAATTGGCACTGACAGCCAGTGGCCACAAAGAGACCATAGTTACTGAGTGTGTATTCTTAGCAACAGAAAAATAATGGGGGGAAAATCACTACAGCACAAACACCAGGGAGCAGACTTAATATAGCCTTATAAACATCTAGAATATGCATTTATCAGGGCAAAAAGTATATCCTATTTCAATAGCAAAATTCATCAATCTAATTACTCCTGCTGGTAAGGTGACAGTTAACTGTAATAAGAGCAAACTCTGATGTGCCATCCTCTTTTGAGATCTAAACCTAATGCAATGATTTTATGTTCATAGGGTTTGAAGCAGCACCTACACTCCCTTTAATATCTTATGTAAAATAAACTTTCAGTGTTACAATAGAAGCAGCCAGTTGGCCATTTCCTTTCTCTATACCACCTATATTTGCATTGTACCATAGGTCATCCCTGTACTAAACACTTGGCTGCATTTTGATATCACCAATCGGCTAATTAGAATCAAGATTGCTCCATTCACATTCAAGGGATTCATTTAAATTTAATGGACATGACATGTTCAGATTAACTTTTTCATCACTGCAACTGAAGAACCTGAAAAGTGTATTGTAGAGAAAAAAAAAAAAAGATTTGCTTTTGATTCATGGTTTCCAAGCTGCAGTCCATGGCTGGCCTGATCTGAGGCAGAAACAGCATGCTGGCATGGCAGAAGACTGCTCAGGGAAGCCAGAAAGAAGGACAGAGAGGAGGGAGCCAGAGATAAAGAGAGATAGTCCTACAGGCCATGCCCCCAGTGACTACTCCTCCAGCTATGTCCCAACTCTGAACGCTGCTGCCCCGGAGACCAGGCTATCAATACATGAGCCTCAGTGGACATTCCACACCAACCTCTAACATTACACATATGCATAATAAGATTGAGACAAAATCCTTTTGCTGTTATAAAAATACAAATGCTAAACTTTAATAAATTGGGTCTGGGCCACAAATAGGACCCTTAGTTACAAACTTTTAAATAATTCTGCTGGTTCCATGACCCAAGTCCCCAAAAACCTACACTTCCCATTCCACGGTCTACCCCAAATCACACACAGATCCAGTGAGAGCTCGGCTTCACGTTTTTAGATTCAGAGTCAAGACAGATGCCTTTTAGAACAAAAGACCTAGCAAATCCCCTAAATTTAGGGAGCAGATATTTATTAGAACCCTAAAATGCCTAGCATGATGCAATAAACACTTGATAACAACTGTGGCCACAATTGTCCACAGGACGCAGTACTTATCAATTTGGGGAATTATTCAAATATTTTGTAGCTACGTATTTTTTGTTTACTGTTAGATACATTTTGTTTTGAGAGATATGAACATGTGTTAATCAACCTCTTATGGAATAATAAAATGAGACTAAAGGTGTTTGACTATGGGCTCTTAATAAAGGCATTTCCCTGGGGAAATGGGAGGTCTGAGGGACCCAACAGACCAGTGAGAGGAGTGTTTTACAATTCCAGGACAGAGTTGTGTTTCTAGGAGATAAAGGAGAGAAGCTTGAGAGAAAGGTATACTCAGAGGTCACTGACAGACATGGACATTCAGCTATGGGGATACTTGACTTCCAGAGAGAAACAGAAAGATCAATTGAATGCCTACAGATTATACCTGAGCAGCTATTCATCTCCGTCAAAACTGCAGTGATTTTGTTCTTTCAGTCCCTTTAACCTCTTACTCTCTCTCTCCCTTAAGTTACACATCCTTCTAAGTCTCTGGAACTCAAGAAAGTGCTTGAAGACAAGGCTGGGCAATTACCCTAATATGTGTCTGCAAAGCCTCCTGACCATGGTTTCTACTGGAACATGACAGGAGCCCGGAGCTGACATCCTGGATAAAATGATGAGGGAATTTAATGTGCTTTCTCTGGGTTAGCATCTTCAAGAACTTCCAAGCGACTGTTGCTGCCTGTCAGAATGTCGTCCCTTAGAATCTGTCTTTGCAAGAAGTCTTACATGGATGTGGATATTACATATTGATCCTCCCCCATCACTGCACAATGGCTGCAGTTTGTTTCCATGAAAGTACCATCAGTCTCATTAATCCATACTTGTGTGAGATGTATAAGAAATATGGTACAGTAACGACAACATTTCAAACTTCAATTCCTGGCTTTAGGTCAAAGAGAACAAAAGTTTTAGAAGTACGACATTATGCTTAGTTACATTCTAACAAGGACTCGGTTGCTTTTGCTTAAAAGTACTGGCACTCCACTTGTGCCCAGAGATGCCCACTGAGTCATTAGAAGGAGGAGACAGCTTGGCATCTCCTCCTCTGTTCTGTATCTGTCCTCTTCATCACCTTAAACTTTGGGTCAGATTCCTGCTAAGCTCTGCACATAGCCAGTTAATCACTCAAGGAGAATTCATCTAACGTTGATAATCCACCTCCTCAAGGCTCAAGACGCCAAGAAAAGAATGTCTATATTTTCAGGGACGTCATAATCAATAAATCGTCAACCTGTTTTAAGACCTGTCCTATTTGAGACCCCTGGCAAGCACTTAGGACTCTGTGTCACTGCGCTAAACTTCTCACGAGCGCTGGAGGCTTGCAGGCAGGTCTCCCCAGGATGAAGCCATACTGACCTTGGGTGTGTCAACCACTGCCCCCAAATTTTACTCTCTTAATGGAAGGAAAAAATTCCAGCTCTACTTACCCAATTGAATGGATTGAATGGGCACTTAATATTTGTTAGGGGCAGTGCTGAGCACTGAGAAGAAGATGTGTGTAATAACATTTGGATTCCAACAGACATGGGGATTAAATTTTCATAATGATATTTATTACCTGGGATGCACCTCATGGGTTATGCCAATGAGACGTCGCATGGTGTATTCCTAAATAATGTAGGCTAATGAGATAACTCAGAATGGGGGCTGGCCACACAGAAAAACCACAGAATTAGACGTTGGGCTTTGAACAAGCTGAACTGATGGGGAGCAGAGGGAAGGAGAGGGGGTCAGAGACAAAGCTACACCGCCGGACACTAATTCAATCCACAATGCCTCTGTGTAAGGACATTTCAGCCTCTGGACATGAAGCTCAGATATTCCTGAGTTTCTGCCAAGAGAATTAGGGGTCCCTGACAACAGAGATACTTTATGCCTGGATCCCCACCCCCACAGCCTAGGGCTCTGCCCTTTGCATTTTTGTTAACGTGTATCTTTGGCTTGTAATCAACATAACTGTAAGTACAGTCGGCTCCAGTGATTTCTGTGTCTGCCCAGGGAAGTCTTGAAACAGCGGTTTTAAGAAGTTTGCAGGTGGTGTCAGGTTCTTGATGATACTGAGATGATACGGTCAGAGCAGCATCCTCCCCCGTCAGCGTGGCCAACCTGGCGCCCAGCACCCTTCCTTAGCCCCCTACCGATTTAAGTCTCAGCTTTCATTTTCCATGGGTAAAACAGCACTGTATAGATCGTGGTTGTTAAAAGTAGTCAATTATTCAAAGTACCGCTCGTGAGCCTTGTTCAGCATAGATGCCCAATTAGCACAAAATAATATATTTTGGGCTAGGAATTTAAAAGTCTACCCTAATGACTTATGAAAGACTCATTAAAAATTACTTTCACACCCCACAAGCAAAGGTATAGCAATTTCTGTGCATCAGAACTTTGATTTCGCTTGTCTCTCAGGCATGAGCACTCTATATATAAACCTCTCTTCAGGGTCAGATGCAAATAATTGGAAATTAAAAGTCTGTGGCTACCCATTTCATCTTAAACTCAGAGGTTTTTTTTCTTATGGTATTAGGAATTGAATCCAGGGGTGTTCTACCTCCAACTTATACCCCCAACCTTTTATATTCTTTTTTTTTTTAGTTTTTTTTTTTTTTTTTTTGAAATAGGATCTCACTAGATTGCTAAGAGTCTCACTAAGTTACTAAGGCTGGGCTAGAACCTGCAATCCTCCCATCTTAGCCTCTCAAATACTGAGATTACAGGAATGCATCGCCACGCCCGGATAAACTTTGAGAATTTTTTTCAAAAGCACGTGAATGATGAGTCAGAGAGCATCATAAAAATCTTAGATCTAAATAAAAGGTACATTATCATAGAAAATAGTAGCCAAGCAAACTAGCAGGACATCATAGAAAATCCAGTGGAGCTGAAACAGAAGACTTCGCTCAGGTCTCCAAACAGACTGGATGAATTTTCCATTCTCTCTGTGCCACAGGGGGAGCCCTTTGCCTGTTTAGAAAATGGCATTGTAATGCTGATTATGAGCACTGATGGGTGCTGAGTGGTGCACGGCACAGAGCTCAGGTGCTCTAGTTAGGTTTTATTAAATGTATGTGACCATAGACTTGGGCACATAATGACCATCTAACATGGAGGTAAAATAATTTTTGAGCACTGAGACATAGGAATCCAATTGTCTGACTCAAGAATGATAAAGAGATTGAGCTAAACAGAGTTAAACAACTAGAAATGAATCTCTACCCTTGAAATGTATGTCACTTAAACATTAATACCAAAGTATCAAAAAATTGAGAGAGGAGAGGAGAGGAGAGGAGAGGAGAAGAGAGAGAGAGAGAGAGAGAGAGAGAGAGAGAGAGAGAGAGAGAGAGAGAGAGAGAAAGAGAAAGAATGAGTCCTCAAATATGTTCTGGTTGGGCAGTGGAATTTTCTAAGAAATATAGTTTTGGCTAGATTTGGCATACATTGCCAAGTGACAAGTTTCAGCTGAAAAGAAGTGTTATTTCTCTTTCAATTTTCCACAGTCCTTATTCAGGTCCTACTATGAGCTGAATATCTGTGTCCTCCTCAAAGCTCGTGTGTTGAATCCCTCTCAGTACGATCGTACTTCGAGACAGGGTCTGTATGAAGAAACTAAGATCCAATGAAGTCTTAAGAGGCCCTAATCAAAAAGGACCAATATTCTTATAAGAAGAGAAACCAGGGAGCCGAGTGTGCTGGGCCATACCTGTAATCCCAGTACTTGGGAGGCTAAGACAGAAGGATGGCGGGTCCACTGCCAGTCTCAGCAACTTAGCAAAGACCTCAGTAACTTAGGCTGGTTTCAAAATGGAAATAAATTAAGGCTTAGCAGTAGAATGCCCTTGGGTTCAATCCCTAGTACTGAAACAACAAAAAGAGAAAAAGGAGAGAAAGAAAAAGAAAAGAGAGAGAGAAAGATAGAAAAAAAATAAAGAAAAAAGGTAAGTTTTCCCTTCTGTCAGGGCTTTAGGAAATCACCTCTCCCACATGCTGTCTGCAGTCTTCCCTTGATTACAAGCTAAGCTCCATGGGGCAGAATTCTATCTGCACTCCTAGGGAATAGAACAAGGTCCAATACACATTAGTTTACTAGATCGTTCTTATCATTTATTCATTCAGTCAATGACTAACACTACCTTTTGGGTTATTGTATTCACATTGCAGAATACTAGGAACACATGTTTGGAAATACCCGTTAAAGCCTGGCTATGGAGTATATTGAATGCCATACTGAAGAAAATATACTTATCTTGAAATAATTAGGAAACTGGTGGGTTTTGTTTGTTTGAGCACCAAGATGATAGAATTATAGAGGCACTTTAGAAAAATCACACTAGCAGCAGTTTGAAACCCACTTTGGAAAACAAAAGCTTAGAAGTAAGAGGCACATGGGTTTTTTTCAGTAGTCAAAACTTGATCTGAGACACCCTTCTATGAGCATGCAATCAGTGTGAATGACAAGAAAGGGATAAATATTAAAGGAGAGGGAGCCAAAAGGACGCCACTTCTTTGATGTTGTCACTGAAGTGACAAATGGTAAAGATAAAAATATTACGTAGTATGCAGATGTTTATTGCACGTGTTGCATTTGAGGGATGAGTCAATATTGAGACTCAAGTGGGAATGGCTGCTGCCTAGAGGAGAAATCAGCAGACACTCCACTCAGTGAACACATCTCAATGCCTACTCAGTACCAAGCACCTAGGCTGATTCTGAAGAGTCAGAATTCAGCACAGCATGCTGGCTTCTCAAGGAATCATGCCTAGGAAAATAGACCGTAAATCTATAGTTAAAGCGACATGGAGGAATTAATATACATTTAGTGTTTGGGTGGTTAGTAGGAAAAAGAAGAAACAATGTTTGGAATTCATGGCAAAATCCAAAGCTATGCATTGAGCGTTTATAGGAATTTAATTTGAGGGCTTCATGAGGAAACTCTGATTTTCATTCTATGGTCTGAATCTTGATGAAGAAGCAGGGGTTTGCAAGGTAAAAGCAGACACCTTTTTTTTTTTTTTTTTTTTTTTTGGTGGTACTTGGGATGGAACCCAGAGGCACTGCACCTCCGAGCCACACCCCCAGCCCTATTTTTTATTCTTTATTTGGAAACTCAGGGTCTAACTGAGTTGCACAGGCATTTTAACTGGAGAATGAAGGACCATCCTCTGAAAAACTTTTACTAGAACAAGAAATTCATAACAGGCAGCTACACAGAAGAGCCTGAACGATGGCTCAGAAGAACAAAGAATCAGAAACCGAGCACAGAACAGTTCTGTGGGCTCTACGCAGTGGAGGGGAGGCAGGCAGGCCTTCAGGAGGGGCCTGGTGGTGGGCACTTGGCAGCAGAAGTCAGCAGCAGATGCTTAGGTGGTTTTACTGCTCACGAGAGTCACAGGGCCAGAGGTTTTCTGCTGTCATTCTGGTGCAGGACGTGACACAAGTCTAGCCACTGGATTTCCCGGATTATTTTAATTGAACGTGGAATCCCAGAAAAAAAGATTAAGCTGAAGTAAGAAGTAATGACTATTGTATCAAATTCCCAGGCTGTAACTTGAAAGAGCATCTTCTAAGAAAAGGAAGGAAATGAATGGCATTCCTTTTGGCAAGTTCCTAGTTGTGTTCACTCTCTGTGGCCACCGTTCCCCTTCAACTGGCCAGTGAGAGGCTCCCTGTTCTCTAGTCTCCTGGGAAGGTGTGGCCCTGTCACCAAGTCCTGGACAACGGGATGGGGGCCAAAGTGACATCTACACCTCACAGCATCTGCTCAAGAGAAGGCTTTTCCTGGAGGGCCTTTCTTGTGTCCCTCCTCAGACAATGCTTTGCTCCCCCGAGATTAACTTCTTTCTCTCTGCAGTTAAATTTGCTTTGACTTGTATGGCACCTACGGTGCCTCTTTATCTTCTGGGTAAAGACTTTCTCCTGGATCCACAGCACCTTCAGAAGTCCAAATACTAGAAAAGTACTGAGTGCAAGACACTTCCAGTTTTCAAGAGGCTAACAGGACACAGCGTAGCCCACAACACCACTCTCCCTCTCACTGGATCCTAAAAGTCCTCCATAAGCTAACTAGATGCAGTTATTTTAAAGTGATACTCCATTCAATATGTTTAAAAATATTTCTAATAATTTGATAGTAAATTACACACAAAGCACTAAAGAAATCAGAAAAGAAATGAGGAGTTAATGAAGTCGGGCAGGGATTTCCTGAAAGGATTGGAGTTTTAAATGCCTAACAAAAGAGAAAGATAAGCAAAAAAAAGTAATCATTGTGGAAAAATATTTTGAACTTTACAATTTCAAACTTGATAGATTATGTGAACTTAGAACATCATTCAATACTAGAAATATAACTAATTTTAGCAAATGCTTGACAAATTTCAGGACATTTTTCTTAACTGAACATCTAAATATTTGTGCCACTTCACACAGGAACAAAAGGAATTAGAATTTTTTAGGTTTACATTACACAACCTTAATCAGTAACAAGAATCATCGTTGATTAAAACTGACAGAAATAGAAGTTTGAATTGTATATGGAGGATATGTGAGTTGTAATCAAGTTTTACAAAGTGAATGCTAAGTCACCCAGAATATTTCCAAGCAGCTTTCTTACGTATGGTATATCATTTGCAATAAACAGGCTGGTACACAAATTTCTCCAGATGGTATGTGTGTAAAAATGACCGCAGTGATCTATTACTCCTAAAATTATCTTGCTTGAAAGGAAACTAAATCTAAGAGATAGGCAAGTTAGCCTAAGCCTACATGCTCAAACCAAGAAGAAATCTAGCTTGGGGCAAGAAAAAATTTAGTTAAAATTTCCAAATCCATTCTTAATTGTTGGTTCCCCATTTCCTCCAGTTATGAGTCAGCACATAAAATTATTCTGTAATTTGTTTCTTATCTTATTGCTTTACTTTCTCATTATTCTCACGAAAATTTGCAGAGAAAAATCAGATGAGGAGAATTTTGTGATTCTTCTACAAAATGATAATCAGAAAATTTTATATAATAAAGATAACATGCAAGCCTTTCAAGACCATTGAAAGTTTAACTGTAATGTTTTGTTATTCACCATGTCTGCAATGTAGGTAAATTCTTTAAGAACTTAATGTGTGTAAATTCAAGCATCTATTAATAAATGTTTATTGATAACTCACCCATTCATAATTCAAGGGAAATACCTGGGTCACTTCAATGTTAAGGCACTTGGATACAAAAACAAACAGATCAGCCGGGCATGGTGGCGCGCGCTTGTAATCCCCGCACTTGGGAGGCGGAGACAGGAGGATCACGCAGGTTCAAAGCCATCTGTGCTGGCTTAAGAGACGCTGTTTCCAAAAAAGAAAAAAAATTTTAAAAAGTATAAAATAGGCCTGGCAGTGTATCCCAGAGGTAGAAGGGCTTCCGGGAACCCCAGTACCACCAAAAAAAAAAAAAAAAAAAAACCCAAAAACAAACATCTTCAATTATGGGTTTACCAATTCCTAGCTGTAGCTACTTGTACAACTTATGAGCACCCATGTAACTTTTTAAGACCTCAGTCATAAATGAAGACAAAAAAATTATCTGCTATGTTAAGTGGAAAAGCACTTGAACAATAAAATATATATGTATAATAAGACCATTGGCTTTATAATTTATCATTTATAATATTTACATCTATTATGTCTGTCAATAAATGCTAGATGTCTTTCTAGTTTATTGAGAGAGATGTGTTTAAATTATTTACTTAAAATTAGCCTATCTTGGTGTTCCACTATCCAGGTTGGAAGTCAGTGAGTTTAAGATTTTTATGTTGGTTTCATTATAGCATTCTCAATGTAATAAAACCCAACACAGACACACAGATACCTGTAAAGTCCTTTCTTAGTTGTCACTTTAAAACATTAGTCATGTATTTCAATGACATTTGCAAATAGAGTTTAAAAATTATTTTTAGGAGGTCCTTTATGGAAGTCCTCTGAAAACTCTTTATGAGCATTAAAAATGCACAATTTATGGGTAAAAATGAAATGAAATATCCAGAGTAATTTAGAAAAAACATAGAAAAAATTATGAAAAAATTGTCATCCTTATTCTGTAATATATCATTTAAAATAATAAAATTGAACAAGTATGAACTATTAATTCACTTTACTTACTAATGAACTTTATTGATATTTCTCAAAATCACATCATTTCATATGTACTTTTTATTAAAGTACAGGTCTAAAGATGTGAAATTCATTTTATAAATTAGTTACCTTAGAAACTCTGAGGATATGTTGAAAATATACTAATTAAAAGATGTAAATAATCTGTCCTCAGTCTTACATTTGGGTTTTTATTGAAAGTGCCTTCAGCCCCTAAATACCCCTAATATTGAGTATCCATATGACTGTGTGGTAACTGTGGTTGTACCCAAGTAGAGAGACATCATCAAAGAGCCAAAACATATTTGTTAGGACCATATTGGGAAACAGTCCCCTTATAAATGAAAATTATCTGTATGTATATACTTCAATTTTTAATGGAGCACCTGCTCAGTATGCAGAACTGTGCTATTTGGCATTTTTTTCTACAAATAGATATATCAGTGAAAAATCTGCAAAAAAAATCGAGAAGTATTTAGTGTTTCCTTGGGAATGTTCAGACACTGCTTGTTGCTTAAAAAGATTTTTGAATTTAAGAACAGTTTTATTTCTGCTAAGTTTTAGTAAATGTTTATTTAAAAAGCAATCAATTATCAACCTTTATAAACTATTTCAAGCCGGGCGTGGTGGCGCACGCTTGTAATCCCCGCGAGAGGCAGAGACAGGAGGATCGCACAGGTTCAAAGCCAGCCATGCTGGCTTAAGAGACCCTGTTTCCAAATAAAAATATAAAAAATAGATATGGGAGTGTAGCCCGGAGGTAGAAGGGCTTCGAGAAACCCCAGTACCACCAAAAAAATTAATTAAAAATAAATAAAAAACTATTTCAAGCTGGGTGTGGCAGTTTATGCTGTAATCCCAGTACTTGGTAGGCAAGAGGATTGTAGGTTTGAGAACAGCCTCAGCAAATTAGGGAGACTCAGTTTCAAAATTAAAAAGAAAAAAATTCAGGCTTGGGTGCAGCTCAGTGGTAGAAATCGCTGGGTTCAACTCCCAGTACCCCCCCCCCAAGTTATTTAAATCATTAACATTTCTGTAACTTGATTTTCAAAATATTCAGTAGACAAGATTTTAAACATTCAGTTCAATGCTTTTTAGATAGTAAAAGCAGAGACAACATTTTTCTAATGTATATTCAATATCTTGAAAATAATCCCTGGTACAGAAAGTAATTTACTAAATATTTCTTGAGCTGACTTGAACCAACCATTAATCCAGAATGAATTTGAAATCGAGAACAAATTCTAAGAAAAATAATGCTGTTTTCCAAATTAATATTGTAAGACTGAAAAAAGAAAATAAAAAAACAATTTGTATCTAGGGTAGAGAATATGATAGAATAGATTGCATATATGTAGAAATATTTTTCAGTTGCATATAAATCTCTTTATCTTACTGTTCATTCATATTTATTTTATCCCTAGAGTTCGGGGAATATTTAGATTGAGATAATTTGATTTGCCTTTTATGAAACACTTTCCCAAATTGTGCATATAAGAGAAAAAAAATTCACATAGACATTTTCACAAGATAATTCATTGGCAATCTGGACAGACCTATATAAGGACTGATTTAGTCGATAACTTCGGGAAAGGAAATAAATTTAAAATTTTATGTTGGTACAATATTGGATCTAGAATCAAGTACAGCACTGCAGAGGAGAAAAGGAGGTCATGTCAATGACCAAGGAGTCACTGAGTGTGGTGAGTCAGGGTCACCCAGAGATGACTTCATGATAGCTAGCGGAAAGCCACCAACAGCTGGCTGTGCTCGGGCTTGTTATCAGAGGGGAAAGCACAGAGCTGTCTTCAGCTATCAGCACCATCACTGATTCACATGGAAGCTCCAGTCTCCATGAAATCAATTCTGCTCTGAGAGACGTGATCACACACTGACATAAGAAACATGTTGTCTCATGACCTTCGAAGAAACGAAGCCCTTGTCATTTCTATACCACAGGATGGAAAATAAGACAAGTATAAAAGGCCAACAAGTTGAGTGTGTTTCTTCTGCTTCGAAACAGATAACATGCTCAAAAGCACCATGGGGTTTCCTGACCCAGGTCCTTTCCACATTCCAGTCAGAACATAAAAACATAACATAGCTTGATCTGAAACTGGAAAAGAGTGGTCAACACTCAAGCTAGACTCTGGTTCAAGGTAGAGTACTGGATCCTGAAGGAATCCATTGTTTGAAAAGCACTTAGAGTGAATCCTTCCGTTTTTCTACTGCAATACATAGGGCATAATGTCCACAAGTAATGTAATCTCATGTGTATACCAAGACGTCAACAGAACATTCAGAATATTTTGTCCAGCAGCTGTGTAATGGTTATTATCACTAAGCAATCTGTGAGCAGTCGTATCATTAAGAATGCCACCTGTGGATTGCACCCTATTCTGTTTCTTGCGCTCATTCTTCCGCGTCTAACAACAACAAAGTCGAAAGAGAATGCCATCATTTTAGGGCAAAGCCTTAAGCTGTTCTTCAATAGTACTCGCTCTATAAAATATATAAAAATCTTAACTTCTATCAATAACACACTACTTGCAAGGCACTCACAGATGGTGCCAAAAGCCAAGAGCAGTATGTCACGGTGGGGATATTAACAGCAAATACTCCTCAGTCCCGAATACTGTTCGCTACACAGATGTTTTCATTACTTGAACCCACAAAGAGCTGAGAGAGAAAAGTGACATTATCTATGCCGAAGTTATACAGGCTCTTGAGAAAAGAAATTCTAGTCATTGCACTGTGAGACATTGGTCAAATTCTTTTATGAGAAAAATTCTATATGATCTTTGTCGATATTAGCTGCAGTTCCAAAAAAATTGCTTCTTAAACGAATTTAGACATTTTTGATGCCAATTTATCAGTTTTGGTTTTGTGCCATCAGCTACTATTTCTAATGTTGCTATTTCCAATTAATTGGATTACCCAGATCAGTGCAGATGAATTGATTGTCTTTGAAAGGCAGGAACAGTTTAGACATATTTATCCATCACCCATCTTTCTGGGTTTCCCAAATTTTTGTCAAGGAATATTGTATATTAAAGTTTATTCAAATAAATTTAATTATACATATAGGCATATGCCTTCTTACATACATACATGTCTATACATGTATATATAAATTATAATCTGATTAAGTAATAAGATCATATTTTTTAATATTGATGATAAGTAATGTGTTGATTGCTGATAATTATTCCCACACTTGCTAAAGTGGAGTAAGCATATTGTTTTCTACTTGGAGATTAAGGATGGTTAATATTGGTGCAATAAATAAGGACAATGAACTAGGAAAGGCTGAACTATCATGACTTCTATATCAAGCACAAAAAATGCAGTTTATTCTACAGTGTCTCAGTGAAACAGTCTCACTGCTATAATTCAAAACAACTGACCACACAACTTAGAGGGAGGAAGATTTATTTGCTCACAGGTTTTGGAGATTTCAGTGTTCAGTCCATGTCAAGCCAGTTCCGTGGAGCTCAGAGGATGGCAGGGGGAAGCAGAGAGAGAGATCAAGGGCTTTGTTCTCACATCATGAGACCAGAGCCAACAAGCAAGAGCAAGGGGATTCAAGAACAAAAGCACAGTCCTGAGACCACATCCCCAAAGGAGCACCTTCTCCAGCCATACTCTACCTGCCTAGGGTACCATACAGTGAATCCGTTACACTGAATTTAGCCACTGATAAAATTACAAACCTCATGACTTAATTACATAAGCTGTGAACATTAACAAGTGAGCTCTTCAGGGGACATTATATACCTTGCCATAAAAATGAGGTAGTTGTAATATTGAACTTGGGGGAATAATTTATGTATTTTACATCTATAAGAGGAATTTGGGAAATATCTAATAAGTGATAAATATTTTGGTTCTCATAAGACTGCTTGAGAAGCAGGAGGCATAAATTCTGAAAGCAAAAGTCCATAAAAACTATCTTGACCAAGTAATGTACTTGTTTTTCTAGTGTTGGGAACAATACCTGTAGTGTAATTTGTTAATATCTATGCTCTTTTCTACTTGATAGACTGCACATAGTAAAAAAAAAGAAAAAAAACTTGCTAGAATAAATTTTTATTATCTAAAGACTTAAACCATAATAATCAGGCAAAGGCACTCCATATAAGCACTTGTGCACTTTGTGGGCTATGCTGATTCCAGTTGGCATACACTAAGAAGGCAGAAAATTGAAGTAATTATTGAAAATGATTGGGTTTTAGACACAGTGTGCTCAATTCACTCCCTCTCCCTACCCCAATCACATGTAAATTCTTTTTATTAGGAAAATAATAAGTCATACT
Organism: Muscardinus avellanarius; assembly: GCF_963383645.1. Taxonomy (NCBI): domain Eukaryota; kingdom Metazoa; phylum Chordata; class Mammalia; order Rodentia; family Gliridae; genus Muscardinus; species Muscardinus avellanarius. The sequence goes on along the minus strand of NC_137791.1, from coordinate 3,294,665 downwards.
GCTTTATCACCAAGGAAGCTAGACCTGAAGATCGGGCTTTGAATATGTTTTAATTAGTATTTGTCCCAAGCGAAGAATATATACTCAGTTGTTTTTCCCACAGAGTACTGGTGTTGGCTATTGACCAGTTCCCTGTGCTTAGCCAATGTCATATTTGCCTCTTTGCACTACAAATAAAACCTCAAGCGCTACCTCCTCCAGAGATCTTTTCAAATTTCCATAGGAAAATTTCATTTTCTCCTATTACTCTTTCACAGTCCTTTTGTTCCACTAAACATCTATTTCTCCCATAAAGATGGCAAGCATGCTGCACTGGTGTGGCAGGGCACGCTCATCACCTGTCCTGGGAAACTGGAAACCTGCAAATTACTAAATTCAATTGAAAAGATAAAGGTACTTTGCATTAATGACTCTTTGAACAAAAATGCTCTCCTCTTATTAGTTCTACAAAAATAATTTGAATTTTTCTTATCTATTTCTTTTGACTTGAGTTAGATTTGAAAGTATATGGTCACATAAATATTAAAAGGGATATTAAAAGAACATTCAATTGTAAATTAACTATCAACTTTTTCTATATTTTTGTGATAAATCATCCTTTGAAATTACTCAGCATATGGAATGACAATTCTATGTAAATTCCTATCTATTGACAGGGCTTGGCTAATCACAATCATATACTATTTGAAATGACATAACCCATTTGCAACAATAAAAATCCTTCAGGTAAAGCTATATTTCAAAATTCATATATAAATTAATAATTCCAGATGAGATGTCTTCTAATTTACATTACCATCTGAGAAATGGGTCTCTATATATATATAAAGTCATTGATAATTCATTGAAGCATTGAAGATTTTCAACATTCAGAACTTGTCCTGTTCAATAATTTACTAAACACCATCTTTAGAGAATCTCACTGATGTTATCTTAAAGTGGAAAGATCTCTATTATTTCTAAGTGACCCTTTGCAAATTCAGCAACATACAGCAGAAAATATTAAAACATCTTACTTATGAAACAAAGACTTGAACTTAGGTTGTGAAGGTTTCTTTCCAAATTATGGATGACTACATGACTTATCACATTAGCAAGATAGTTTCAAATTCGGTCCTGAGCCTACATGAGTCTATAAGTATTATGAAATAGGCTAAGCATATGTGAACCTACTATTTTGAATATTCAGATTATAGGTCTACCATGTGGCAGGCCTTGTGCTTGGGATTTCATTGAGTCGCAAAGACAAATAAGACTTAGATTTAGTCTTGGGTGATCCCACAATGTTAGCTGACAACAGGCACGAATCATTTTTCCCTGGATATTGTGAGAACTACAAACTCTCAATCATTGAAATCCCACAAATGACAGCTTCCCCAGCTGTAACAATGAACAAAAGACATCACAAGCTCATTTCCTATTACCGTCTACCCCCTTCAAGGAGATGGCAAGAGTGGAGTTCCATCTATTTAAGTCAAAACTTAAATCTTTACAATGACAAACATCTGGTAGAACCATAGTTCACAATATATACTGCAACTTTTCCAGAAAATCCTATCTCTTCTTTAGATTTGATATATTCTGAACTGTATGGCTCTCCTGTGAAAAGTACGTGCCAGTATGAATATAATGTTTCACAAGCTTATATATTTCTAGCTCTCTCTAAAATATTTCAAATGCTGCTTGGGTTAAATATTATAAGCAATGGCTAGTGGATCCAGAAGGCAATTAGTTTCTTGAGATTATTCACCAGATAATACGAGTGTAGGTTAAAGATTCTTCATATGTCAAACTGAGTTATTTTTGTACCTAAGAAATCCATAAATCCTCAAGCCAAAATGGATTATTCTGGGGAGAAATTCAAGGTATGACAAGAGTAGGTGATATTGTCAAAGGTTACTAATTTACAAAGATAAATATATATATATATATATATATATATATATTTGTATCACATTGAACCTCGCTATGATGCATAATCACAATGCAACCATAAAAGTGTATTTTTGGAAAAATGTTATTAATTTAGTGCTTAAAGAAAAATACACTTAGGCTGGTCATGGTGGCGCACGCTTGCAATCCCAGTACTTGGGAGGCTGAGACAAGAGGATGGTGGTTCGCAGCCAGCCTCAGCTACTTAAGTGAGGCCCTCTGCAACTTAGTGAGACCATGTTTCAAGATAAAGAATAAAAAATAGAGCTGGGGGTGTAGCTTGGAGAAAGAATGCCCCTGGGTTTCATCCCCAGTACCTCAAAGAAAAATTAAAAAAAAAAAAAAAAAAAGAATAGTGCCGGGTACGCACGCTTGTAATCCCCGCACTTGGGAAGCAGAGACAGGAGGATCGCACAGGTTTGAAGCCAGCTGTGCTGGCTTAAGAGACCCTGTTTCCAAATAAAAATATAAAAAATAGATCTGGGAGTGCAGCCCAGAGGTAGAACGGCTTCCAGGAACCCCAGTACCACACACACACACACACACATATGCACACACACATACATACACTTTTTATGTATCTAACTAGACCCCGACAATTATTGCAGAGCATACAACAATTAGCAACACATGTTGGTGAAAGGCCAAATGGATATAAAGTCTTAGTTTAAAAGACAGAATTCTAAAAAAATTGCATTTTTTCCCCCTAAAAAACTATTGATTTTTTTTCTAAAAATCTGGAAGTCACAGCTGGGGGGAAGTATGTATGCATACACAAGCTCCACATCTCTCTCTGTAAATTATTAGCATAAGTTGAATAGAAGCTTTATATTATTATGAATACTTTCTGATTATACTGAATGTTCTGTGTAATAGCTGTTCATATGAAATGTTTTTTAACACAGAAGCAGATCACTTGGTGGACATTTATCCCAGATGGATCATTCTTTACTGGCATATTCTGTTAAACTTAGCAAGCCAGTTTGCATAATGGTCCAATATTGTCCTTTTTCTGAGAGACAGCAAAGGGGGGAGCATCAGTGTGGCAGGAGGCAAGAGCATGGCTCCCAACGCTGTTTTGTCTTTGTGCTGTGACAACTCAGTGTTTGTCCGGGCCCGTAAGTAAAGCGAAGATCCTGCCTCCTCCTGGCATGGGTTCCCCAGCTCCACACCGGAAGCAGCAGTGCTGAAGTCCGTGAATCGCCTCCTCCAGCTCAGCAAGATGAGGCTCAGAAAGGCCCCTCTCCGGCCACCAGATTCCCCATCAACTCCTCAGCTGGCTGCAGTATGGTTTAGTCACAGTAGATCCGTTGCGGTCACGAGGCTTTGGGTCACAGTGGATCTGCGGAAGATCTGAGATTTGACTTTAGACTTGGGGTTTCAGTTTCAGTTTCCTGACTTCGAAAGTGTCCAATCATTCCATAGAGTATTGAATTTCTTATTAACATTTCCATGATCATGCCCAAGAACACAATTTAGAGAGAAATAAAAAAAATAAAGTCAAGGATGTCTTACTATATACAGGAAGCATGGATTTTTTTTTTTTTTTTTTTTTTTGTGTGTGTGTGTGTGTGTGTGTGTGTGTGTGTGCAGTACTGGTGATGGAAATCAGGACAATTCTACCTCTGAGGTATGCCCTCAGCCCTAATTTTTATTCTTTATTTTGAAACAGGGTCTCAGTTGCAAAGGGCCTCACTAAGTAGCTGAGGCTGTCTGCAAACCGCGATCCTCCTGTCCCAGCCTCCCAAGTCCTTTTAAGCTTCAAGAAATCCTGGATCCGGCCAGTACCATAAGCTTTCTGTTTATGCAGCTGGAATAAGGACTTGCTTTAAAACTGTGTGTTATTGACTTATGTGCTACACAGAGCACAGAGCACCTTTCTCTGGTTCCCTACAACTTTGCCTAAGCTTCCCTCTCCACTTAGAACTGCCCCTGGGCTCCCACATTTATCCACTCAAGATGCTCGTAAGGTTTGCAAATGCTCAAATAGCACCAAATTCAGGGCGACTTCCTAACTCTATGCCCGAATTGTGTCTAAAGTCGTAATCTGCAATATGTACCAAAGAGCCTGCTGTATCTATGAATATATGAAAATATTAAAGTCGCTGGGCGTGGTGGCGCACGCTTGTAATCCCTGCGCTTGGGAGGCAGAGACAGGAGGATCGCGCAGGTTCGAAGCCAGCCGCGCTGGCTTAAGAGACCTGTTTCCAAATAAAAAGTATAAAAATAGGTCTGGGAGTGTAGCCCGGAGGTAGAAGGGCTTCCAGAAACCCTAGTACCACCAAATTATAAATAAAAAGATTAAGTCAAGCTTTACAAATGAATTTAAACAACCTAAAATCGATCTTACTTCTAGCAGGGCTGGGGTGCTTTGCTGCTCAGTTGCGGACGTGCAAGTGCTCTGCATTCAGATGATCACACTGGCAATCCATCCTGAGCCTCTTTCCTAGATATCACAATCAAGGGCGTCTGAATCCGCTAAGGGGGGATATGAATGCTGAAAATAAGGCAATAGCTACTTAATATCTATTACCAGGGCACAGCATTTTTAATTTAGAATGTGGTTTAAGTAGTTTGACTGATGTGATTGATGACCCAAGCAGAAGGACAGATGTACTCACCCTGATTCCTTTGTTATTTAAAAGTATATTTCTCATAGTCTGGTCAAGACACACATATACAAGATAAATAATGCCACAGAAAGCCCTTCTTTATGAAAGGCACAGTAAAATAAATGTCTCTGTATTTAACCATTGAAGCAGGGAAGAAGAGAACGGTATCTCAGGCATGGGCTATCAGATGTTGATAAGTATCAAAAAACATTTAATTCATTAATGAAACAATGCAGGTTGGCAGCCAGCCACAGCTACTTAGTGAGGCCCTCTGCAACTTAGTGAGACCCTATTTCAAAATACAAAATAAAAAAATAGGGCTGAGTGTGTAGAAGTAGAATGCCCCTTGGTTCAATCCGTAGTACTGCAAAAACAAAGAAACATAAAAAAAAAAGTGACAGAATGAGATTTTTTAATTTATTTTGCAACTTGAGACCTATGATACTTTAGGAGATTAAAACTATTTTTATTTTAAAAATATTAAAAAGATGATGCATAATTAAGTGAATTATCTGTTCAGTTTTTTATTTCCTTTAGATTTGACATTTCTTTTCCTGGCCTGATTTGTGAAGCTGTTAGTGACTTAATGGAGAAGGGTCTGTTTTGCTCAAATGACCAAAATATGTTATTTTCTATGTATTTTTGAAAGGTACATATTTTTATTTTTTACACTTTAAAAAAGTACGGTACAAGTAAAAGACAATTAGAAACCTTTGAAGAAATAAGTCTTCTTTCTGGCATAAGAAGTCAGCTTTCCCTAAAATTACCAATGCAGATCCAGGACTAATTGCTTAAGTGTCATAAAAATCTCCAACCACAATAGGCAACTCAGACAAGAGCTTATTTTACCTTACATATTTTTATAATTACATATGCTAAGGCACAGTTTAATTTGCTTTATTTTCACTTCCTTTTCAAAAGTCAGCAGAAGTCCAGTATTTTATAAAACCTATATTTGCAGAAACTGCTTCCATTCACACTGGATGACTACCGATTTTGTGTCTTTCACAAGTCCATTGGGTTCGGGGCATCTTAGTAATTATACACAAAGTTAGGACAGAGATTGTGAATCAAATATTCAAATCCTTTGCTCCAAGGTGGAATTCATTAATAATTCATTAATAGAGATTGTTACCTCCAGATCCCAATCACTAGTCAATCGGATTAATGTTAGTTTTGTCTTATTTCTTCTCATATTCGTAATTAGAAAACTTGTCACTGAGATACATTCTGACGTTAAGCAGAAAAACCAGAGATACTGTAATACAACGGAAAATGCAATTGGCAGCCGGATATTTTAAAGCTGGAAAGGACAAACACGTTACTACCAGCCTGCCGTCTTGGTACAAAACACTGCAGAAGAGATTTCTCTTCAGGCTCAGCCAGAGGGATACATTCTTAGACAATACAGATTGAATTTATATCTACCTCAAAAAGGACCAATGTGCAATTATTTTCAAAATTCATAGTAAAATTTAAAAGAATGTATAAGAGAGCAAGGCTTGTATCTGGTTATGACTCCCTGAGTAAAAGTTAGACACTCAGTTGAAATAAGAAAAGATACCTAGAGAAGATATCCTGGTGCCCCAGATATCAGACCTTGGAATCATTCCCAAAAAACTGCATAGGGATGGCACACATGTTTCAGATGACCTACTCATTTTGAAGATTTTTATCTAATAAAGAAAACGATCTCTCTAATTCCTCTTCTCTCTTTAAAATTGCTCCTAAATTATCTTGTAGACAAAAGTATATAATTAAAATGATTTAGGTAATTGAGAAACTAGTTGCACAATTACTCTAAAAACCTGTCACCTTTAATTGGAAGAGGACACCGAAAGTAAAATAAAATACAAATATACAACCAACATGCACCATGAAAGCCAAACTTCATTAATAGACTCAACAAATGGAAATGTGTCATTAATTCATTCTAAGTGTTCAAAGCTCCTCGCTGGGAAAGTCTCACGTATTTTCCCTAAGACAATGGGCCAGTGCCATATGAGAAATGGAATGAGTAAGAGCTAACAGTGTGGTTACCAAAGCTGGTGAGCTCCAGAAAAGAATAAAAACAAGAGCGCTTTCTGCCCTTCTCATGTGCAATTTCTTATTTTCTTTTAAAAGTACTGGAGTGGTCATAATGCAATGCTTCTACTGCACAAATTGAAGGACTTTCCAAAAAGGACCTTCAGTGAATAATGTAAGAATAGCCATTGTTCACACGCCCCTTACAACATGAAACGTCTATATATGAATAGTGAACTGGTTTAAAGTAGTGGTCAGAAAGAGACCATTTTAAACAACAAAAGAATACCATAGGAATGGCCTTTTTGAATACCCTCCTCCCCAAATATAAAAATGGTATATATTTAAAAGAGGAGGCTAAGATAGGAGGATCACATGTTCAACGACATCCTTGGCACATTAGTGAGACTCAGCAACCTAGAAAGACCCTGATCTACAACAACAAGCTGTTTAAAGGGACTAGGGTGTAGCTCAGAGGTAGAACATCCCTGGGTTCAATCCTCAGTATTCCAAAATTAATAAAATGAAGAGACCGTCAAATAGAATTCTATCAAGATTTAATAGGCTTCCTTGGCTCTCAGTACCGTAGATTTCAATCTTAAAGCCTTGATTCTGTGATTGTTTTCTACGCACTGAGACGTCTGACCAGACACTTTTATCAGGAAAGCAAATCAGGTTTCGTCACTGAGCACGTCTGTTTCCACAGATCCACGTCACATGTTTGAATACGGCAGTGGCTCCATTTTCACGTGATTGTGAGTGTGGATGGACACATACGTGCATCCCTTTTGATACCTCAAAAAGTGGCTTGATTGCAGCAGAAGGAGAGAATAGGGGATGCACAGAAAGGTGCCCTCAGTAAGCCAGTTGCTTACTGTTATGCTGTTTTCTGGAGCCAAATGCTACTTAAGATCTTAAGATTACACAGCAAGGCAGAGGAGTTTTTTGGCATGTTCAGATAATCTAAAAATAGCAATGATAATATTTTATATAATGACTACCATTCATCCTCATAAAGTCAGATTAAATAACTCAGATTTTAAAATAGCCTTACATGGTAAATATACATCAGCTCTTATTTTTATAATAGGTAAACTAATGCAAAATAGGTTAAATGCTTTACTGTAGAATGTATATAAATCCTGCGTTAGAAGTGGACATGGAATCTAGACTTTATGAACTCTAAGCCCTCATCAGAGCTCAGAAATGCTTATTTCTTCTAGCACTTTTATTTGAAAAAAACAGTAACAGTTACATATAAAACTCCCAATTGCATAATGACTGATAGGCTACTTAGATATTTTTTGTAGAATCCTTTCTGCCATCCTGTTTTTACTTAATTAGAATAGCTAAAAATTGAGGGCTCATAAGTATTCAGTATATTTTTCAAACAAACAAAAAAAGGCTTATAGTTTACCTTTACTGATGGTTGATATTAGAGGTGTGTGCCTATCAACAAGAAAACTACAGATAATATTCTTATAAAATATGACAATGCTTTATAATTACCTCTTAAGGATCAGCGCTCACGTTAAAGTCAACTCAGAATGTTTCTGGAATGCCAAGCTCAGAAACTTGCAAGTGTCAGCCTTAGGAGAGGTCTTTAAGAACCCACTATAAAATAAGTTGTGGACTTCCAAACAAAAAGAGCTTGCAAGTTCTACAAGTCTTTAGAACATCTTTTCATTTTTTATTTTTATGTGCAACATATTGAAAATGGCACGCATTCATACTGTGCTTGGTGCCCTCTTCCCGCCTGCTTCTCCTTCCCCCCCTTTTAACAATGAGTGTCCAGGTTGACCATGCTACATTCATGCTTTTACACATATCTGGCTGTAGCTCCTCCATTAATCAACGTCAGCCTTCTTCCTCTCCTATCCTTCCATTCTAGCTTTGCTGAGGTTTCTCATCCGGTATCTGGAGTCCCTCTGGTGTCCCTAATACTCCCTAGTTTGAGCATATTAGAGAAAACATATGTCTCTTCTCTTTCTGTGTTGGCTGATCTCACTTAACATAATGCTCTCCAGGTCTTTCCATCTTTTTGCAAATGGCATGATTTTGTTCATCTTTATAGCTGAGTAGAATTCCATTGTGTGTATTTCCCCTAATTTTGCAATCCACTCATCTGCTGATGGAGACTCCATATTTTGGCTATTGTGAATTGTGCTGCTATGAACATGGGTGTGCATATGTTACTGTAGTTCTCTGATTGCAACCCCTTTGGAACAATACCCAGGAGTGGTATAGCCGGATCATATGGTGGACCTATTCCCAGTTTTCTAAGGAATCTCCACACTGATCATTGCTCTTTTTCCAGCTTTCTAGTACAAGGTAACAGATTGTCATCTACTTCAATGAGCAGCATAAAAATTATGTCCTGTTGGAAGCTGCTAATACTAACTTGTCTATTAGCACAATGATATGAAGACAGTCAAGTTTACAGACATGTGCCATCAAGATTAGAGGGAGCATGTCCTTGGAAAATAAGGTATTGGTATCCCAGCTCCTTCTCTCTTTTTCGTTTAGCCATGAAGCGAGCTTCCTCCGCCATGTGATCCTGCTCTGATATGCCACCTCATTGTAAGTCCAAAAGCAAACGACCAACTGACTTTGGATTGAAAACTCCAGAACTGTGAGCCAAGACAAACCTTTCCTTATCTCCCCCCAGTTCTGGGGATCAAACCCAGGGTCTCACACATGCTAAGCAAATGTTAAGCCCTGAGCAACCTCCCCAGCCCATCTTTCTTATCTTTAGATTCTCTCAGATTAAGTTTTACAGTAATGAAAAAATCTAATGTACCAGTATATTAAGGATGGAAAATTCGTATTGTGTCATCTAATAACTTTCCAATATCATTGAGAAGACACACACACGAGACAGTTAAAGAACAGCAGTAATACCACTGATGGTCAGCAAACATGGCTCATAATACAATTCAGAGGAAACTGGAAGGCCACTGAAAATTCTAAGAACTGGTTGGCTTGATGCTTAAGAAACGTGTCTGTCCTTCTGTCTCATCTCTCCACTGCCTCAGTGCCTTCACTCTTGGGTTAGTGTCACATTTCGCTGCCCCCTAAAGATTCAACATGATTTCCACAAACTTGAATTTCATCTACTTTCTCTACGTGAAAAAGACTATGAAGCTTCTGTTACTCAAGTCCGTGGAGTCAAAATTCTCAATTTCTCCAAGATAAGATATGATGTCTGTGTACATACCTCTAATCACTTCTGGTCTCAAAGTTTGGGTTTTTGGTGGTATTTTTTTTTTTGGCACTAGAAGTTGAGCACAAAGGCATTCTACTTCTGAGCTATACCTTCAGCCCTATTTCTTAAAAATACTTTTAATGATGTATTATAATCTCACATCATTATGTAGTTCAGAGATATGGGGATTTACATAACCACAATACAGGCTGAGCTTTGGAAACTGGGTCTTGCTAAGTTGCTAAGCATCTTGTTAAATTCCTGAGGCTATCTTAAATCCTGGGATCCCCTGTCTCAGCCTCCCAAGACTAGGATTAGAGGTGTGCCCCAACACGCCCAGCTCACGGTCTCCACACACACGAAACCTTTCCCTACATCTCCCTTAATCTTTAGAGGAATCCTCTCATCATTGCTCCATTTGATCCTTTTATCTGAAAAGGATCTAGATCATTAGCTGTAGGAGTCCTCTCCCCTCAACTTGCCCCAAAGCCACAAACTAGGTGTCTCTGCAGGAAGTCATGTTCCAAGAGGAGCCACCAAGCAGACTGTATAGGAACAGTGCCCACTGAGGTGTACTAGACAGGTTCCATCTACTCACTGAACTTAATCTGTCAAAGAATAGGGTGCTTATATGCAACAGATGTGCGCTCATATTCATTGAAGATATTTACCCAAATGCAGACAAAGCAAAAGGAAGTTAAAAAGCAAACAAAATATGTAAACTTTTAAATAGAATATAAATGTCACAATAATCTACAAGTAGATGACTACTGAATGGTTATGTGATTTTAGATATTGCCTTAAACTAAATGAATAGTGCTAATAGATTCAATATAACATGATTTATAATTTTTACATTTCAAACTAGCAGCAATTTGTAATCATTGAAATAATAGCAATGATCTATAGCCATTGAAACCTATTTCAAGTTTCAACATTACCAGTGCATATCTGAATTACTTTTTCTTTTTCTTATCCTTTTTTTGAAGGTACTGGAGATGGAACCCAGGGACATTGTACCTCTAAGCTACATTCCCAGCCCTATTTTTTTTTACTATTTTCATTTTTTGAAACAGTCTGAGTTGCAAAGGGCCACACTAAGTATCTGAGGCTATCCACGAACCACGATCCTCCAGTCTGTCTCCCGAATGCTGGGATTACAAGTGGGTGCCACCATGCTTGGCCTTCTGAGTTACTTTTTTATTAAAACAAAAATATAAAAAACTTATGGTTCCATTTCTAATGATGATGAAGCAGCCCTATTCTTGCTTTTGCCAGTAATACACGGTACCCAGTAGCATCAAAACAAAGGCGTGCAATAGTAAGTGTGCCCCCCAGTAGCTGGTGGGAGGAGAAGGGAAGCCCACTTCTCCTCGGCCTCCGGCTGGACATAGAACTAATTAACTGCACACTGGCTCTCAGTCATTGCCTAATTGCCAGCTTTAAGGCTAATTCACTAGAAGATTCCTCTTCAGCATACTTTTTTAAAATACAGTGAAGACTATTTCCAATACTCAAAGAAAAATGTCACCAAAAATAGGCCTAAATTGAACTAAATTTAGAAAAGTGGAAATGCATACCCACATAATATGAACTAAACTCTTTCGATTCTGTACTATTCCGGGCTAGATCCTAAAGGAACTACAAAACTAAGATTCAAGCCTCTGTGCCCTTGGCAGGAAGGGGTGGCATTTGTGAAATAGCACCTAGAATTTTCACCATAATGAGACAAATAGCGCCGAGGAATAAGGCGTGTTAATGACGAATGGTGGAAAACATTCTTTCTTTAGGAAAAACAGAAAAGCCGCAGCTGGCCACCTCCCCTTCACCTGTCTGAGATGGAAGGAGTCCAGCGAGGTCCCTGGGCTGTCCGCACACGGTACCCGACGCTGTGCACAGGAGCCCGTCCAGAGCTCACAGTGCAGGCTGGGCAGGATGACCCTGCAGGTCACACAGGGACGCGCAGGGCCGGCACAGGGGACGTCGAAGCCCCTGCGAAGGGAGCAGGTTTCTGGTAGCAAAAGAGTGAGATACTCTGTGGTCACTGAGAAATGCGTGGGTGTGTTTGAGTAATCCCATGAAGGATAAAGAGGAGCCACGCCTGGTCTCTTTGGTAAGGGGGCTGTTGACCGGGGACTTTACCTGGAGGAGAAGGGTGGGCTGAGACCTCCCAGCCATTGGAAGCCCCCCTGCCTGTCCTGGATGTCAAGATACCACAAAGCATTGGCCCAAATTTCAGGCCTCACACTATCATCTGGGGGTATGAGGATGGAATCAGAGGAGGCTGTTTTCAGAGGGTTATATTTAAGTTTTTTTTTTTTAATCTGGCTGACTAGATAGTAATCCAACAGTTTGAGACAAGAGGTGAGAAGCTATCTTAAATGCATAGAAAAGGGGAAGATTTGGAAACACATAAAAGCTGAGGTACTTTTAACAAGTATGCATTTCATTGTTTTGCAAGAAGGACCCTGCTAACAGTCCCGTAGTCTCCTAGTTTTAGCAGATAGGCTGCCTACACAAAGGTCTTTTCCTGAAATGTGGGTACAAAGCAGGAGACAAAATTACTTATAATTTAACATCAGTATTTGAGCTTGAGTGCGAGCTCTTAGCAAAGCAAAATAATGCACCTGGCAAGAGTGAAATAAAAGCGTATGCCTGATGATAGTAACCTATACAAAGATTTGAGCCATGTCCATCTCTTCCAATGGAACCCCAACTCTTCACTTATAATTATGTGCATTTTGTGGATCAGACCTAAAAGCACAGTTTTAGAGCTGGAAATCACCTTTATTCTAATATTCTAATTACCAAAGGATCCAGACTTGAGGATCACCTCACAGCAGCAGGAAACGCAAATCTTGACGAGACATTTGCTTCAACCCCCGATGCCACAGTTGGGCTTCGTTGAGCTGGAAAGTTACGTTTTGAAGACTTCCATCTATGGGCTCAGAGGCCGCTCTCAAAAATCAACGTGAGATCAATGCAGACTAAGGGTAGCCTTCCTGGCACGTGATCGAGAAAACGAAACACAACTCCAGCAGCCTACGGCGAGGCCGGGATGTTCCCAACTGAACCCCACGGACGTGACTACAGGATAGAGTCAAGATAAACAATTGCCAAAGAGCCATGGCCATGATGAATAAGAGAGACACCGCCTCTCTCGGTGATCACATCTGAAAAAATGGAGATAAGCACCCTGGGCCGTCCCAGGAGGATGCAATCCTACCCTTCCTCTTGCTAAACACAAGTGACTGCGTCTACAATGACAATCTTATTCCCACTCCAGGACTCTCTTCCTAGATCAAAATCACCAATACACACAAGTACCAAATCATCTCCACTTTTCAGGGCACCCAACCTAGGACCTTAATTTCCTTTAGCTTCTCCACCCGATCAGGATATCTCCGGATTTTACAATAGGACTGTCCCCACTGCCTCTTACTAGGATGCCCCACAACCCCTATGATGCGCACTGTCTTTTGCTATAGGACCTTCCTGAATACAGATGCGCTCCTGCTGGTTTTGATATTACCACATTACCATTAAAGTACTTGGCTTTCTCTAAGCCTCAGCAGACCTGGATTTTTGTCCATGTTCGACTCCAGTTAAGTGTGACACCTTAAGTCACTAAACTGACTGGAATCTCAGTTTTTACATATGAAAAGTAAGAGTAGATTGATTGCTGATGTTTAACATTTTGAACCCCAGAGATCTTGAGTTATTATCAGGGACCCTTGAGTTCTTAGGGACATGTGAGTTTCCTCAATAAGTGTTTGTTAAAAAGTCTTACAGAAGGACGCTTTAAAAATTTAGGCCTTAAAAGAAACCTTTTTACTTGGGCTTGGGAACCACTGGACTGCTTCTAAGATTTCATGAGATGATGATGATATATTATTATTATTATGTGGTGCTGGGAATGGCATCGAAAGGCATTCTACCTCCAAGCTACACCCCAGCCTGGATTTTTTATTTATTTTGAAACAAGGTCTCACCGAGTTGCCAAGGGCCTAAGTAACTGAGGCCGACTGCGAACCACGATCCTCCTGTCTCAGCCTCCCAAGTACTGGGATTACAAGTGTCTGCCATCATGCCCAGCTGAGATTATCATCTTTGCAATAGACACATCCGCATGGATAAGGCCACCATAAGCTCACTTTGTCACCTTGGAAAGTAAGAACTTTGGAGAAGACCCTAGAGAGATCCTGCCGGTGGGGTGGAGGGCAGCTAACAGCTTGAGAGCAAATTCAACCATGGGGTGCCCGGGGGGATGGAGATAGTAGCTGGTGCACAGGGATGAGAGTGCCTGAGATGGACGGGTAGAAAAGTCCTGAAGCTAGATGCAGAATTCTACCCTGGATTGCTAATAAAGAGGCGTGACCCTCCGAGGAACGTATTCTAGACAATACTGGGTTGAGAAGTTCTCTACTGGCATTTTTAAAGCATCATTACGACTTAGAATTCCAAAAACTCCCATTTTAGCCTCGAATTAACTATCACACACAATACCCAGTCTTTCTCCAGACTCTTGGGCTTTCGGGCTGTCATTTTGGGTACTAAATTATGAACCTAAGACTCGCCTCCTGAATGCAGTTTTTGTGCTATATTTAGCACAGGGCTGCTGCCTGTTCTCCTTCTTTAGATAATTCCCCAGCAAGTGTGGTCTGTGCACACTGACACTGAATAGTCCTTCAAATACAGCCTCAGAAAAAACCTCCTATTGTGTTAGGGTCGATGGAAATGCATTTGATTTGTATGAATATATTAAAGAGACACTGGATACATGTTTCTTTTAAACCATTATGAGCTTACCTTGATTATCACCAAGTATTAATTTAAATTTCTATGCTGGCTACAACCTTCATTTAAAACAAAGTACCTATAATTTGAACTGTTTCAGTGGGAACATTATGCCTGAAATTTAAACATATATTCATTTACTGATTTCATGAAAGCCCAAGAGATAAGCTTAAGATGAGGCCTATATTTTTATACTGAACAAATGATTCATGATAAATTATTTCAAGAAATTCCAGCAAGAATTAGTGGATTATTTTAAAGCACCATCAGTCTTCAGAAAAAATATTCAGTAAATCAGTTAATTGACTGTTTCAAATATCAAATTAACTTTTTATCTCAAATACCATATGTAGGTGCAAATGTATATGGAAAATATCATGCATGGTGTATATGTAGGATGGTTTATGAATATAGCTTTGAAGAGGGTGTCCTGAATTGCGACCTGATGAAAACTGACCAGGAAATTCAACTTAATCATCTTATCTACATATGTAAACTTGTCTTATTCTTACATGCCCAGCACTGTTGTTGGAATTTATTAACAGAAAATAGATGACCCATACACACTGGGTTAACATTCTCTTTTTCCTCCATCTGCATATCTGCTCAAAGTTTATGTGCAGTGAATACTTTCTGTTGATACTTCTCATTAACTTACTGAAACCATTTTTGAAATTCACCATCAATATTGCATTTACAAAATCCACAGGTTGTTTTTTTCATCAACATGTACCCACTAGAATAACTATTATCTTCACGTTCTAAAAATCTCATCTCTCAGGTGATGCTTGTTCTCAAACTGTCCTGAAACAGATATCTTTCACAGATTTTCCTCATAGAGCCCCATATCCTGATGCAACAGTTCCCACTTGTGGGGTTTATGTTCTTCCCGCCCCTTTTCTTTGGGGAACAACCTGCCATAATCATGCCCTGATAACACCGTATCTATTCCTACACCAATCTCCCTTTGGAATTCCTGTACGTTTCTCACCACTCAAAAAAAATTCGTCATGCTCAAACTGGTTACCCTCTGACTCATACTTTTCTTAGTGGCATGATAACTGCCATAATCACACTTGAGCTTGAATTACGACACTTGAGCTATGACCTCAGACCTGGAGAGCGCATATCTATTTGTCCTCAAATCCTGGAATTTTAGTTCCCAGGCCATAACACCTGCTCACGACTCTTAAGTTTCATTTTGTCTTGGTGAAGGCAGGTGGCCTATGATTTCACAGTGTATTACCACATGCTCACGGTTCACCCCTAATCTGTGCCTCCTTCTGGTAGATGAGCCGTGTTCCTGCTGTAGAATCCTAATCAGATGCCCCAGCCACTCACAAATGCCTAGCCGCTTATGTTACTACCGAGTAATAAACTCCATTGATAGTTCATTTCTTTCCTAGGAAATTAAAGTGGAGCCAAATAAGAAGAAATTGCCTCTATATGTGAGACAAATTCTAAGACAAAATAAAAACAAGAACTAGAGCCAGGCATGGCGTTGCACGCTTGTAATCCCAGCATTTGGGAGGCTGGGTTCACAAGCAGCCTCAGCTACATAGTGAGGCCCTCTGCAACTTAGTGAGACCCTGTTTCAAAATAAAGAATAAAAAGTAGGGCGGGGGGTGTAGCTCAGAGGTCGAATGCCCCTGGCTTCTATTCCCAGTAACACAAAAAATAAAAATAAGAATAAAGTAAATAAATAAAAACTAGAATAGGTGAATCCTACCATCTCTTCAACGTATCCAATAATTTGATGCTAGTTTAATTAAATGTTTTGTTACTGGTTCTTAATAAATGCATTTGTGTGACAAATTGCCTCAAAGTTTCTACCTCACACCCATGCAAATTGGTTACCTGTGGGCTCTAGTTGTCCAGGACCCAGGGACAGGACAGCTAGCTTCTGCGTTCAGGGTCCAGCGCGCTGAAGTCAAGGCGCTGGTAGGAGCCACTGTTCACTTCCGAGGCTTGGGGTCCTCTGGGAGCTCACTGGGCCTTGGCCAATTTGTTTCCTTGTGGTTGCAGTACCAAGGCCTTCATTTGGCTTTCTTCCTGCCAACCAGGAACCACTATTTTTCCTGGGCGCCTCCTGTGGCGTCTTGCTGAGAGACACCTCCTTCCACCCTTCAGAGCGCAGACCCTGCCATCTTGCAGGTCAGCCCCAGAAGAAACCTCTGACTTCTTCCTCTGCAACCACCTCGCCCAACACTCTGCTTTTAAAGGCCTCACGAGATTCACTCGAGCCCACGTGGTCAATCACTCTATCACAAACCCAGCTGGTCAGAAACCTTAACGACGTGTACATAACCGGCTCACAGCTCTGCCTAGTTAGAGTGTAAGTGAATACCAGCAAGAAATGGTGAAGAAAGCCCGGCTGGGAGTCCGGGGGGCTCTTTAGAATTCTGTCCACTCCGCATTGCTTCTTCTTTCTCAGCGCTGTTGACATATTCTATTATGAGCCCGTGGCTCACAATAAAAGTCAGATCTGTGTTGCTGGCAAAAAGGATAGTGACACAAATCCCTGGTTTGGGCTCTAGATTCTCCACATTTCAAATAGCAAACCCATAATGCAGGGGCAGTCACTCAAGTCTAATGTGGACGTGTGCGCTCCTCCTCTTGGCGAGACCATTATTAGGTGGTATTATTCAAAAGCAGATCTCTCTGGGAGCCATACTGAGTTTCTTTACTGACTGAAATGGCCAATTGACCACACCAGGTCTTACTTAAATAATTTAGGCTGGCCTCTCCCTTTTATTCTCTATAAAGCAGAACATGTGGTCAAAATCAAGAATTCAAAATTTTTCATCATTATGTGAATGATCTTGGATCTACTTTCTGTCACACCTTTGCAGAATCTTTTTTTTTTTTTTTCTTTTCAGTACTGGAGATGGAACCCAGAGTCATTTTACCTCCAAGCTACACCCCCAGCCCTATTTTTTTATTCTTTATTTTGAAACAGGGTTTCTCTGAATTGCAAAGGGCCTCGCTAAGTAGCTGAGTCTGTCTGTGAACAGCGATCCTCTCATCTCAGCCTCCCACATGCTGGGATGATGAGCGTGCGCCACCACGCCCGGCTCCCTTTGCAGAATCTGAACGGCCCTTTTAGTCTGGGTGAAATATATGTTAGGCTTGGCTAATTAAATAACAGGCCTTATCTGTAGTCAAAGCTCTCCAAAATGTTGACATTTCAGAGCTTCCCAGGGAAGGCAATCTCAAACTAGTTGCCTCCTGAGTTCCTGGATTGCCTTCAAGGACAAGAGCTAAAACATTTAAATCTTCAGTGCCTTAACCAATCCTCCTATCGGTTGAATATCCCTCATCTGAAATGCTTGGGACCAGAAATGGTTTGGATTTAAGAATTTTTTTCCTGGTTTTGAAATATTTGCATAAACATAATAAAATATCTTGAGGAGGGAGTAAAGTCTAACCACAAAATTAATCTATGTTTCGTGTAGACCTCTGCATCTCTAGCCTGATGATAATTTTATATGGAATTTTGAGTGCACATGCATTTAGACTGTGATCTGTCACATGAGGCTGGATGTGGAATTGTTTTACTTGTGGTGAGGTGTTGGTGCATGAAAGTTTTAGATTTGGGAGCGTTCAGAATTGGATTTTCAGATTAGAGATTCTAAACCTATAGCAAATAATGTTTGATTAAACTGTTATCTTTGAGTAAAGATTTCTAAGACCATGCTTAGCTTCTTAAGGAAATGGCTTTATCAAGATTTCATTCCTGACACTAAGCATAAAAAATTATGTGAAGAAAGTTCTTACATCTTTCTCAAACTTATATAATTGGCAAAACTCTTCCATTACATTTAGCCGATGTCGGTGACTGTGTGATAACTTTGTTAATTAATTTTCATGGGAAAGAGTTTTGGGAGCATTTTAATTCAGTCCAAAATCCATGTTTTTAAGGCCTGCGATCCAAGGCAACTGGCCTAGACGGAGGGATATTGAAGTGCAAGAAAAATTGGTTCTCTTCTCTAAAAGAATATAAAGATTCCTTTGTATTTCATCTCATAAGACTATTAATGATACTCCTTTCTGTGTGTGTATGTGTGTGTGTGTGTGTGTGTGTGTGTGTGTGTGTGTCACTGGGGGTGGAACCCAGGGGCTTTTCTACCTCTGGGCTATATTCCCAGACCTATTTTATATTTTATTTGGAAACAGGATCTCACTAAGCTGCTGAGAGCCTCACTCAGTAGCTTCGAACCTGCGCGATCCTCCTATCTCAGCCTCCCAAGCACGAGGATTACAAACGTGAGCCACCACGCCCGGCTTATTCCTTTCTTTTTAACTGCTAAAATATATAGAGGTAAATTTTGTATTCTCTTCAAGTAATAATTTTCTAGGAGAGCATATATTTTTATTTCTCTAAATGATTTCTGGATTTCTTATTTTTATCTTTTTTATATTTTTTCATTTGTTATTCTAAGCTATTTCACATTCTTTTCTGCAAGTGGATAACATCTAAAATGTACCTAAAAACCAGAACTAGGTAATATTTTTGGTATTTATTTTCTAAATCATGTTTCAGATTACCTTTAGAAAGTGAAACCATTCAGGGATATTACCACATAGAATTAAAGGCCTTTAATAAAAATTCAGATCCGTTTTTTTTGTGTGTGTGCTATTGAGGATGAAACCCAGGGACCTTCTACCTCCGGACTACACCCCCAGACCTATTTTATATTTTATTTGAAAACAGAGTCTCACTAAATCCCTGAGATTCTCACTAAACTGCTGAGGTTGGCTTTGAACCCGCGATCCGCCTGTCCCAGCCTCCCAAGCACTGGGATTACAAGCGTGTGTCCTGAAGTCAGAAGGAGCCCAGAGTGTCAACAAATGTCAAGAAAGCCTCCTGTAGTCATCCAGTGCGGTGAGCTGAGGCCTGAGTTAGGACATAAAGGTAGACAAAAGTACACTGCGTGTGAGTCCAGCCACTGGAAAGTTTAGGACAGGAAATTGGTGTTATCTGATGAGTGCTTTTTCTTTTATTTTTGTACTGGGTGTGGAACCCAGGGACGTTCTACCTCTGAGCTACACCCCCAGACCTATTATTTTTTTTATTTTTTATTATGAAACAGGGTCTCACTGAGTTGCAGAGGGCCTCAGTAAGTAGCTGAGGCTGCCTGCGAACCGCCATCCTCCTGTCTCTGCCTCCCAAGTGCTGAGATAACAAGTGTGTGCCACCACGCCCAGCTTCTGATGAGTGTTTTTAAAGATCACTTGGTCTCCTGGGAAGATCTGACTGAGGAGACGGGTTAGAAGTAGAGAGATTCTTAGAAGACTGGGGCCAGAATGCAAGAGACAGGTTGGATGACAGAAGAGAGGCGGGGAATGTTGCTGACCCTCTGTGAAAATTAAAACACAGGCCTGGGAATATCAAGAAAATGACCCAAGGGACAGCGCCAGGGAGAAGTAGTGTAGACATGCTTAGGAACAAATCACCTGGACTCCAATACTCAGACTATTTTCTCACATTTTTCTTGTTATACTAAATAATTGGTTAACATATCTATTATTCAGAGCCAAGCATGGTGGCCCACACTTATAATCCCAGTACTTGGGAGGCTGAGAAAGGAGGCTCGCAGGTTCACAGTCAGCCTCAGCTATTAGCGAGGCCTTCTGCAACTTAGTGAGACCGTGTTTTATTTATTTGTTTTTATTTTTATTTTTTTTTTTTTTTTGCGGTACTGGGGATGGACCCCAGGGGCATTCTACCTCCAAGCTACACCCCCAGCCCTATTTTTTATTCTTTATTTTGAAACAGGTTCCCACTAAGTTGCTGAGAGCCTCACTAAGTAGCAGAGGCTGACCACGAACTCTGATCCCCCTCTCTCAGCCTCCCAAGTACTGAGATTACAAGCATGTACCACCATGCCCAGCTTGAGACCTTGTTTTAAAATAAAAAATAAAGCTGAAGGTGTTGCTTGGAGGTAGAATGCCCCGGGTTTCATCCCCAGTGCCACCAAAATAAAATCTATTCAGAAACAGATTTGGGGAAATTCGTGCTCTGTGCTATTACACTTTGGGAAAGAAATGGCAAGCAAAACTTGAGGAAATTAAAATGAAAAGTGAAAAGTGCTTGAACAAGGCAGAAGCTTTCTTTCTGGCAAGATGGATTAGAAAAGGGCCATTTATAAAGCTTCCTGCAAGTCCGGTTAGGGGGAGGATAATAACGTTAGCTCTTGGCCAAGATTATTGCAATGACTTCATTTGAGGAAGAGCTTCAGTCTCGGGCAGAAGGTATGATTGTCTCCCATGTGACCTTGCACGGATGGAAAGCGTTTGCTGGCCCTCCACGAGACGGGAAACTTCCTGAGCTGGATGATCTGATCGAAGCACTTGGCCCTGCAACCTGGATTATAGGTCACTGTCCAAGCTTTCCTGAATACTATCCTGTATAAGATTACAACACACACACACACACACACACACACACACACACACACACACACACCTGAAACAAGCATCTCAGAAAATATTATCTCCACTCTGTAACACTTTATTTCTGGGATTTAAAATTTCATTCTATTATCTGGGTGTGGTGGCACATGCTTGTAATCCCAGCATTTGGGAGGCTGAGACAGGAGGATCATGGTTCGAGGACACCCTCAGCTACTTAGTGAGGCCCTTTGCAACTCACTGAGACCCTGTTTCAAAGTAAAGAATAAAATATAGGGTTGGGTGTATAAATCAGAGGTAAAGATGTAGAATGCCCTTGAGTTCTATCCCTGGCACTGCAAAAAAAAAAAAAATTCACTATTTTTCATGCTGGTTGCAAAAAACACTAGGCCGATTTCAACACCTACTGGTAGGTCAATGATCAGCTTTTCAAGAAGAGCTGGGTAAAATGGACTGGAAGAAAATGGTAAATGCTAGGCTCCAGTGCCCATTCCTGTCTTTCCCAGCTTGGGCGGAGGATAGCTGGCTCATCACTCAGGCTGAGCTGCAGCCAGGAGCAAGGAATCCCAGGCTGTGAGAGGAGAGACCGTCCCTGTGGCAGGTACCTGGACCTTTCCAACCTCCTAGACATTCTCCTCTGCCCGCATGTAGGCACGTTGGCACGTTGGCGGGGGATGGTAGAACTGGGGAGAGGGGGTGACAACTCACCAGCTGGAATAAGGTACAGAGGTGCTTCCTCCGGCCACACCAGGTTGGCAAGGTCCTTCCTGCAGGTAAGACCATGTCTCCCGAAAGGGATGCCTGGCCCAGCCCTGCTCTAAGCTCTGCTCTGTGCCTGCACTCACGGAGGTGTTAAGCAGTGCTTGCAGGATCCCATCCACAGGATGAGATGCTGGGCTGGTAAAAGACCTAGAGCAAAGGACTCCACTCGCCATGGCGCGGAGTGACGACTCAGGCGATGGTCGCTATCATGTCATTAGTGGCTGGGCAAAGGCTGGGTGGCGGCGATCCTGTTTCTTTCCTTCTAAGCTGGAGACATCTGCCAGCAACGCATGAACAGCAAGAAAAGCAGAGCTAGCCGGGCATGGAGGCGCACGCTTGCAATCCCAGGACTTGGGAGGCTGAGGCAGGAGGATCACAGTTCATGGACAGCCTCAGCTACTTAGTGAGGCCCTTTGCAACCCAGTGAGACTCTGTTTCAAAATTTAAAAAATAGGGCTGGAGGTGTAGCTTCGAGGTAGAATGCCCCTGGGTTTCATCCTCAGTACTGAAAGAGAGGGGAAAAAAAAAGAGCAGATCTGTCAGACCAATCCCATCGCAGGTTCCGAAAGTGGCTGCTCCTAGTGAGGTCTCCAGCCTCCACGGAGGCTGTGCGGCAGGGTCGCTGCCTTTCAGTCTCATGAATCCTGTCAGTCCTCTCTGGTTTCACGGTAGTGGCATCCTTGGCCAGGCATCTGGAGAGTGTGGTCTTGTAAAAAATTTAATTTCAAAAACCATGTGCCAATTATATTTTATTACAAAGAAGTAAATATTAACTTTTAAAAGATGAAAGGGACTAGGAATGAAGCTCAGTGTAGAGCGCTCACCTAGCGTTCACTAGGCCCCGAGTTCAACCCCAGCACCACAAAATAAAAGAAAAAAAGATTAAGATATTCAGGATTTTAAGGTATATATATATATATATATATATATATATATATATATATATATATTATACACATAGTTTAGTATATATGATAGAGTTTTACATATATTTTAATAAAAATATGTGTTAATATTAATAAATGCAAACTGTCATATCTCTTTAATTTCCATGTGAGCCAGGACCTACTTCTGTTTGTACTTATTATTTAAATTATATGTTATCAATGTTTGATATCTATTCATGGGTCAGTATTGATCATGACTTTCAAATGCAATTAAGATAATCTTACCTCGTGAGAATACCTAGACACACATACAGAGGAAGTAATTTAACAGTCTCAGAAATGAAGTTATTGTTATTTTGCACAAAAGAAGATCTTGGATAACTATTTCTGTGTGCCCTGCTAAGGTGTCACGCCCAGCATTGTATCAGTAGCTGGTTTCTAAACTTTACTTGGGCCTTGACCGTAAGGTGGGGAGATAATTTCTAGAGAGGTCCCTAATGTTTACTTTCAAATAATGAAGTAAAATCTTCCATCAGTCATTAGAGAAGTTCACATTTGCCTAAATGTATATAAATAGCTATTTAAGTCCATATATAAATATGTGTCTATATAGTAGGCATACTATACAAGATATTGATATGCGTGTGATAGATTCACATGTATGAACATACATGGGGAGAGAGAGAGAAGAGGGCAGACGTGCTCAGGGGAAACTCTTTGGACCCAGTATACACACTCATAGCAGCAAGCATCACTGAGACATTCAGTGGGATCATGGATATTTGGCTTCTAGTCTCAGCTGCAAACAAGAGAATCATTTTCTAAAACTGATGATGAGCTTCTAAGTTTAGTCTCAACTAGATTGCGTTTTCTGTTAGTATACTTCTTTATTAGATTTTAGCATTCAAACCAATGAATTTCCTAAATAAGTAGGCACAGGTATTGGTAGGACTAAATGATAAATGTTTCTGAGTACGGATCCGAACAAACAAAATATGAATCCTTTCAGTAATGTAGAAGTTACTCGCACCCAATTAGTTAAAAACGACTCTACCTCTGCGAAACATTTTCTCTGAGGCTGAGCCAGTGGCGGTTGACAGATACTGGCATCAGAGGTCAGTGCAGGGCTTACATTCAAAGAGCAGAATGGCTTTGGTCAGGCCATGAAGAGCTAGTGAAGGAAATTAACTAATGCGTATAAACAGATTTAAATCTACTTAACCATAAATAGTCCACCCCAGACTTTGATGGAACTCAGGACTCGAGTGTACTCAATTTATACGCTCATAAGTAGAGTTACAAATCTGAATCTAGGCATTTGACTAATTTAGTATTTATTCTATTACCTCTTGATATCAATGATGCCGCTACAGGGCTGCAGCGTTTACGAGCAGGACACGGGCTGAATCCCTGAGAGGAGACAAGTGCCTACAGGAGGGACACCTGCCTCTCACATTTGTAATTCATTCAAAAGCTCTCTGTGTTTCCAATGCCTCTGATCATTTTGTCTACATGATCCAGCTAAGTACCTGGACCTGTCGACAAGTCAAAAGCATAGCCCTGAAGAGCAATTTCCTACTGTGTATTGTTCAGTCCTTGCAAAGCGGGCACCCACTCTGCCATTTCAGACTTACTGCAGCCGCCGCCGCAAGCCAAGCGCTGTGAGCTCACGCAGCCGCAGTGCGTCTGGCCTCCTGCCTACAGCTTCTGAGGCCTGGAGGCTCAGCCCTGGAGTGTGGGGTAGTGACCGCTCCTGTGGACCGTGCTTGACCAGCAGGAGGAGGAGCTGAGGGGCCGACATTCGACTTGGAGCCAGCTCTCCAAAGGTCCCGAGTCACTGTGAGCACTGAACTGCAAGCACCCCTGTACTGGCCACCCACATAAATCACTTCACAAGAGCCTTTGCTTGGGCAGGGGAGGCGGCTCCAACGTAGAATGTGGCTCCAAGAACACATGCTTGGCACGTGCAAGGCCCTGGAGGAACTTAAGCTGACATCATTCAGGTCTTCTTTAATCACACAGCCTTGAGGGGACCTTGAAGAGACCATTCACAGGCAGCGCCATGCCAGCACAGGTCAGCGTACGAGTCTGTGCATCTACGTGTCACTAACACTGTAAAGAAAGGGTGAAGTTTATCACCAAAGTGCAGTCTCTCACACACCGTGCCTGGAATAGGAGGTGAAGGCGCTCCCCTGCTTTCCCGTTCTCATTCTGCTGACCATGATACCGACCCCTCCCTCCTGCACAGCGCCCTGCTCACTCCAGCTGTGTCAAACTCCTACCACTCACCCAGTCTGTGAAGTTCTGGGCGGGCCTGATCCCTGATGGTTAGCTTTATTTTTCTTTAAATAGTTGATTTGGGGTAGCAGTATGAAAATGTTACTGTTTCTTTTCTTTTCTTTTTTTTTTTTTTGTGGGTCTGGGGGTGGAACCCAGGAGCATTCGACCTCCGAGCTACACCCCCAGCCCTATTTTTTATTCTTTACTTTGAAACAGGGTCTCACTGAGTTGCAGAGGGCCTCACTAAGTAGCTGAGGCTGTCCACAAACCATGATTCCTCCTTCACAAAGGCTGTATCTCAAATCAGTCTTTCTCTCCCACTCATTCTCTTTTCCCTCCCCTCTCACCTATAAATAGTAGATGCCAGTTACCTACTCAGAAGTTATAAAAGAGAATTTTAAGTAATTTTATTCACAATTAATTACGATAAACAGAATAAGAATCACCAAGGAGGCTTGTAAAAATCCAAATTGCTCTGTCCCGAAACACCATCTATAAAGGAAGGTTCCAGAAAGTTGTTGGATTTTTTTTTTCCCTGTGGTACTGGGGGTGAAACCCAGGGACCTTCTACCTCTGAGCATAAGTTGTTGAAAGCCTCACTAAGTAGCTGAGGCTGGCTTCAAACCCATGTGATCCTCCTGTCCCAGCCTCCCAAGTGTAGGGATTACAAGAGTGTGCCACCACGCCTGGCCTTTATTTTATTTTATTTATTTATTTATTTATTTATTTATTTATTTATTTATTTATTTACAGGTCTGAGGATGGAACCCAGGGGCATTTGACCTCCGAGCTAGCGTTTTTATTCTTTAATTTGAAACTGGGTCTCACTAAATTGTGGAGGGCCTCACTTAGTAGCTGAGGCTGTTCGTGAACTGCGATCCTCCGGTCTCAGCCACCCAAATGCAGAGATGACAATCATGTGCCACCACGCCTGGCAGAAAATTTTATTTTTAAGAACTGCTGTGTACCTGGTGGTGGAAGCCTGTAATCCCAGGATTTGGGAGGCAGAAATAGGAGGTTCATAGGTTTGAGGCTCGCCTCAGCAAGTTAGCGAGACTCTCAACAACATAGTAACACTCTCAGCAACATAGCAAGACACTGTTTCAAAATTAATAAAAAAGATTGGGAGAGTAGCTCGAAGGGAGACTGCTCTTGGTTTCAATTCTCAGTACTACCCCCCAAAAAAGACATCAAGTTATTCTTTTTATAAGGCAAGAAGGGAAAGGACCAACTTTATTCACAAAAATATCTGTTAAAATGCTCAAAGCACAGCAAGTCACAAAAAAGTGTACCCCATTGTTGGCAAAGAAACCAAGAATAATATTTATGTGCTGTCTTAAGGTCATCGGTGAAACAAGTTTATTGTTCTGCAGAAAATGTAAGGCTTCCTGGGTCTAATGCTTAATAACGGCCAAACTATGACTTGAAAGACCTGCTTTGTCTAAACTTTGAAAGTAGAGTTTATTGGAAAGTTCAAGAAAAAGCAGGTCTCACTTACATAAGGATTTCCTTTATTTTACCTCCACATAAATGAACGGTTGAGAGAGCATCAAATTTAAAACAATTCACAGAGGGTTTCTCCCCTCGCTGTATGCGTCTATAAGCAGGAAGCAGCTCTACGCTGCTAGGTAACCCATATTCTAAGAAGCATCTTTCATATTCTCTGGCACCTGACCTTGTGCTAAAATTGAAACTAAGGAGGTTAATTTAGACACGGCAACAAGAAGCCCAGCTCTAATCTGGGAGTAGGTTTACTTAGAAAAGTATGGTATAAAGTATAACACACTACACCGGAAATCTGTGTGAGATCCTATTGAATTATTAAAAGAACCCAGGTGAAAGAGGGACAGATGCTTTTTCTTAGAAAGCTGGCTTTCGGTTAGAAACCTAAATGCACAGTTAGAAAATAGCTTGCAAATTTTTACAACCATTAGCATATTTGAACAGCATTTTCAAAGAAAATTTATGCTTAGAAAGCTATGGTTATCTTTTTCTTTCTCTCTCTTTTTTTCGCAGAAAAATGGCACTTCTTTAGACAGATGATATGTCTTTGTGACACTTGTGTTTCTACCAAGCAGCAATTGCTAAAATCTTGTTGACGGCATTAGGGAATAGTATAAAAATGAGCTTTAATGCAGCTGATGTATAACTTAATCCATGTAAGTGTATGCTGGTGTGCGCTCTGCTGTGTTATTTGTGTATGTAACACAATTACATGATCTTCTGACACTAGAGTGGAACATCCCTCTGTCTGTACATCTCTCATGAAGCAACACTACCTCAGTCAGCTCCAAAACCCAGACAGACACTTGCTCTTCATCTACAGGTAGGTTTAGTTGGCACATAGTATGCTTAGGAATTATATGTCCTGTTAACCCAAAATGTTGCAGAATGTTCCATAAAACACATTAGACTTTCTTCCACATAATGAGACCTTGTTTATGGAATGCCTGTGAATACTGGCATTATTGTTGACATAATTGCATTGAAATCCGTAAGCCCTAGATTAAAACGTGCCTCGACATTCGTGCAAGTTTTCAAACATTTAATTTCTCAACGGCCAATTTCTGTCCTGTTTTAAAAATCGTGCAGTGCAGGTGCAGGTAGGTCCCGATCAGCCACAACTTCAGGAAAACCTCCCGGTAACATTCGAAGGACTACTGAAAAGCAGCGCGTGTTGGAGTGTTTCCAAGATAAGTTCATAAAGAAACAAGAGCACTCTGGAGTGAGTAAGGCTTCTTGTTTGTGCTCACTAATCTTGTTTGAACAACAACCAAAAATGGGGCTTCCACTGCTCCCCCGAGGGAACAAGGCCACGTCTACACCACCATCCAAACTACAAAGCTTCGCAAATAGAGAATTGGAAATAGCATGAGGGCCTCAAGCCAGAGGGTTTGGGGGCTCCTGTAAACATGCGAAAACAAAAATATTCCAAGTGCAGCAAATACTTGGGCAGCCCTCCACCGTGCCGGGGCTGAATCTGGCGAAGGCTGCCTTTGTACTGGCCAACGCAACACAGCGAAGAGACAGGACTCCTTCAAATAACTGCGCCGAAACCTATCGCAGCCGGGCGCTGGTGACCAAACATAGACTTCTGGAAATATGCGCCACGGCTTAACCAAATTATTTTTGCAGATATTTTCAACAGAAGCCCCTGGACTCTCATGATAAATGCTAGCGGATAGGAAGAGGAGAGAGAGGTGAAGCAGGAAAAGATAGTGGGAAATTTGGTACATGAAGAGACAACCAATAAATATTTCCATGGGCCTATTGCCAAAGAATTTGGGAATCACCTCTACGCTCACAAACCTTTTGGAAATTTTTTTAATGGAATTCACGTTTATTTCTGGACTTTGTGGTTGAGCTGGCAGGGAAAGAGTCAACTAAGAAAGTGATTGACCAGACATTCACTTTGCTTACAAAATATTTCATCATGAATATATTTTTAGCCAGGCGTGGTGGCGCACGCTTGTAATCGCAGCATTCGGGCGGCTGTGACTGGAGAATCGCAGTTTGCGGTCAGCCTCAGCTACTTAGTGAGGCCCTCTGCAACTTAGTGAGACCCTGTTTCATAATAAAGAATAAAAAATAGGGCTCAAGGTGCAGCTCAGAGGTAGAATGGCCCTGGGTTCCATCCCCAAACCTGCAAAAAATATATATATATATTTGTTTATAGTCATGGATTTTAAAAAATTTTAAATATATAACTCCTCAATGAAAGTCAAACAAATAATAACATTTTTAACTTCTGATTTCAAAAAACAAATTGGTGTATACCCTACATGTGCATTCCATATTTTGAAAGTTGTATCATCTATATCTAAGTGCTAAGTCCAGATTTTTCCTAGAAGCTGTTGCTGACAACTAATGCAGTGGTTGCTATATTTTATGATCCAGATTATTAAATTATTATGATAAAATAAAACCTAAGAGAGTGACTATGGTCCCTGGCCCTAAGATAGCTTTCAAAAGACCGCTAGTTTCTTTTTTACCAGTCTCTTCTTGAAAACAAAATTTCCTGCCTCTTTGATAACATATCCCAGGGAATCCTACCATACTTCCCTATGTTACTAGTTTCCTAAATCTGAGCCATCGTACTTGAGAGAACTTCATCTCCTACTTTAAGCCATTTCTTATCTGACCCATTTTGATCCACACTAAACATTGAATAAGTTATCCTTTTCTGCCACCTGTAAATGTGTGGTCTATTTTACTAAGTTTCAGAAGAAAAATAAGGAAAAGACACACAATTATAAGAATATGCTAAGTTCCATTTTAAAAGAAAACTATATTAAATAGAGATTCATAGAAAGATATTAAAGCCAACTCATTCAGGAACCAAACCAAGGAAGGAATTTGGGATGAAATAAGATTTGAATTGGCCTAGCCAGCCTCGGTGGCGCACACTTGTAATCTCAGGACTTGGGAGGCTGAGGCAGGAGGATCGCAGTTTGTGGACAGTCTCAGCTACTTAGTGAGGCCCTCCACAACTCAGTGAGACCCTGTTTCAAAATAAAGAATAAACAATTGGGCTGGGAGTGTAGCTCAGAGGTAGAATGTCCCTGGGTTCCATCCCCAGCAGCGCACACACACACAAAGATTTGAATTGGCCTTAACTCTAGTGAGGCCCGAATTAGAGACAGTATCCCTCTCTAGTTGAAAGTCCTCCCTGGACCTGCAGAATCCCAAGAAAATAGGAAAATAGGAGTAAGGTCCTGCACGGTGCAGGCTCTGTTGGGCTTTTCATGTCCTTGTCTTATCACAGCTTCACTTTTAGGTACATGTTCTGGTCATGTGGGACTAGGTGCAGTCCCAAGCACAAAGCGCACATCTGTGAAGTGAAGCCATCGAATTGCAGCTCCTACTGCTGAGAAGATCGCAGAGTTCCCCTTTTCCTGGGAAGCTTTCCCTGGGAAGCCTGACTATCCCTCCACGGCAGCTTCATTCATTCAGCCATTCTGGTCAGTGCATACCCTTGGTCTAAGAGTTTGCCAAGTAGGCCTTGAAACTGGTTTTTTGAACTTTGAAGAAGAAAGTCAAATTAAGCTTCTCTATTCAGGCCACAAGTCATCACTGGCTCCGCTCTTCAACCCCTCCCAACTTCATGGCCATCATATCTCACCATTCTTTCTAATTAATGAGTATGGTCTCACTTGATGTTTTAATAAAATGCATACAGCTTTAATGCATGCATTTTCAATTTATGTAAGTGCATTGCTTTTCATTTCTCATTGTTTTTTCTTTCATTAAATACTATGTATTTAAGATATATCCATGCTGTTTTGAATCTGTATACAATCAATTACATCTAATTCCTATACACACTCCATTGTGGGTGTCTACTCTCTTAATGTGGGGTACCTGTGTCCACTGGATGAATCTCCCATCACACACACACACACACACACACACACACACACACACAGTGCTGCAGCAGAAATGTTTCTAAATGCCACATTATGAACATGTAATAACTTCTTTTTTATATACACCCAAGAGCCTAACTGTTGAGCCATAACCATTTTATAATGAATTTGCTCAAATAGTGCCAGGCTGTCCTCCTGAAAGGCCAAGGTTTCCATACCCAAGTGTCTCTGCCACCACCTGGCACCATTTGGCCTTCTAATATTGTGTGAAATATCCTTAGTAAAACAACTCAATGCCAATACTGAATTGTGCCTACCAATGCATTTTTCCACTGCTGAGTTTACAACCACCCCCCAACCCCACCCTACCCCTGCTTCCAACATTGCTACTTTGTTCCTTGAGGACATTGTACATTCAGCCCATTGCACTCTCCCTCTGACTCCCAGACCTCATGACCGCCCCACAGTGCAAAGTGCATTTAGTCCCATGTCTAAGAGTTCCCGAAGTCTTAACAGTCCCAGTATCACTCGAAAGTCCCAGCATCCAAGGTTTCCTTTGAGTCTCAAAGTGAACTATTGTGAGCCCCTGTAAGAAAAGGCAAGTTAGATACATCTAACATACAATGACACAGAGGAAATATTTGTGCTCCGAAAAAGAGAAATAGGGCCAAAGAGAGAAGAAATGGAAGCAAAACAGATCAAAATCCAGCAGGACAAGCATTTAACCCCGTGGCTCCATTTCCGGCATCGGTGCAGATGGTGGTGAGACGCTATCTCCAGGGACCTTGCAGCCCTGCCCCTGTGGCCTGGTTGGCTGCCGATGGCAGCATGCCCACTCTTCCCGTCTCACTCCAGGGCTCACAGCTTGCAGCCTTTCCACGCAATCATTCCACTTTCCTGGCATTTCTAAATCTTGAATTTTTTGTGTGTGTGTGTGAAACCTTGGCTTCACCCTCACAGCTTCATGAAGTGCGCCACTTGGGACTGCTTGCAGGGATTCTGACCCTGCCACAAGTGGTCTGGCTTCCCAGGCTTTCCTTTGAAATCTTCAGGGAAACCTCTTTTTCCAGCAAAGCCAGCATTATGTCAGCACCAAGATCAACTGCCATCTGGAAAGGTAGTCATACCCTCTTTAAGCATTGCTTTAGGGCCCTTTCGACTATAGCCCTGGGGCCTGTACCTGCTGGCCTTATCTTCGTCTGGGACACAAGAAAGGGATCTAGTATCTTTCCTAAAAATGGCTGCCCTTGTTTCGTGGTTCTACACTGAGGATTGAACTGCCCTGACCAGATGACCACGTTCCTCTTTGTACACACATCATCAACTGCCCTGACTACAGTCCTGTCTTTGTTCCTGATCCAAGCATTGAACCTCTCTTCGGCCATCTTACTTTCTTTCACAGAACCATCTCTCTGGGCTCCAGGGACGCACCCTCTCCAGCTACCTTACCAATGGATTTATCTACTGCTGAGATTATAATAAAACCCTGAACCCTGCTCCCTGCCCCTGCTTCCAATATTGCCACTTTGTTTTCATGGGGGGTAGGGGGACATTCTAAATACAAGTCATTACAAGTATCAAATGCCATTAAATAAGGATTGGCTAAGGTGGAATAAAAGCAACCCAATTCCAACTTGTTTTAGTCGCCATTCTCAATGCTATGACCAAAAATGCCTGATGACCACAACTTAGAGAAAGAAAGATTTATTTGCTCACAGTCCTGGAGGTTTCAGAGGGTTCAGTCTATGTTAAACTGGGTCATGTCTGTGAAGTCCAGGGCATGGCACCAGGAAGCAGGAAGAAAACATGAGCAGAGGAATTCTGTCCTCACATCATGGAGGCCAGAAAGAGTGTGAGAAGGTGACTCGGGGGTGTATGTACAACACACAATGCCAGGACCTCATAGACCCACCTCATCTAGACACGCCCTACCTACCACCCTACCTTGTCACCCAATTAACCCACACACCCATTTGTGGAGCTAGACGCCAATGAGATGATAATCCTCATAATCAATTACTTCACTTCTGAGCACTTTTTAGTCAACTGATACATTGAGCTCTTCCAGGAAACATTCTATGCCCAAACCAGAACAAATCTCCATGCCTTTTTTTTTTTTTTTTTTTGGTACTGAAGATTGAGCTCAGGCGCATATTACCTCTAAGCAGCCTTTTTCACTTTTTATTAATTTTAAATGTTTTTGTTTTATTTCTATTTTAAAATATTTATTTATTTATTTATTTATTTATTTATTTATACTGGGGATTGAACCCAGGGACATTCTACCTCCAAGCTATAACCCCAAGCCCTATTTTATTTTCTATTTGGGAATACCCAGGGTCTCATTAAGTTGTGGAAGATCTCACAAATTGCTGAAGCTGGTCTTGCATCTCCAATCCTTCTCCTACCTCAGCCTCCCAAGTACTGGGATTACAAGTGTGTAGCACCACACCCAGCTTAATTTTTTACTTTTGAACAGGGTCTTGCTAAATTGCTAAAGCTGGCTTCAAATTTGCAATCCTTCTCTCTGAGTGTCCCAAGTACTGAGATTACAGGCATGTGCCACCATGCCTGGCTTTACTTCTAACGCCATGATTTTTTTTGCATATCAAAAGGCAACCTGCTCATGACTCAAGGGTTAAGAACTACTCTAAAATTTTTATGTACTTTGCCTTTCTGGTAGAAATAAAAGTCGATACCTCCGGGTCCCATAGATGTGCTACTAATTCTGAGGCACCTCTGCAACAGGAAATAGAGAGTTGGACTTTTTGCAACATCATCAATGAGAAACAGTTCCTATCCTGTTCTTCACATTAGGAACATGAGATTCCGGCAGGAGACTTTGCCCCCCACCAGTCCATCTGACTAGCATTTCTAGAAAGCTGTCCTGGTTCTCCATGCCCAGGACTTGGGTGAAGAAGTGTGACACGGAGCTTGTCAGCCCAGCCTGTGAATCCACACACGTCCAGATTGCCCAATGAATTGCCCGAGGAATGCTTTGCTGGCTTTGTTCTGCCGGTTTCAGAGTCTCCATCAATTTACACATTCAAACATCTCCTTTGAAGTGTTGTGTAAGAAATAATTGAGCCCATTTGTTATTAATCTTGTTCATCACAGAATTTTCAGTGGCAAATGGTTCATCACTTTTTTATATGGGTGGCATATCAAATTTTATGTCGTTCTCTTATGAGCTGGACCTCTTTATTCTCTAAAGCTTTTATTTTTTCTCCCTTCTTGGAGTAAAAGTGGCGTGTGCTAATGGCCTTGCGGTTCCTAGGGAAGCTGCCGTCCCATTCTGGGAATACCCAGTATGTCACCCACAGACTGGCATTCCTCTGAGGTTTTTAATTTCATTCTTGAAAGAACCATCTATAATTTTTCTTACTCTACAGCCTGGGTAGCAGATAACTCCTAATCCCACACAACTGAGTGGACAGAAGTAGGCACCCATTGCTGATGGCGCACAGTCAGCTCTGGCTTTGACCTATTTGTCTCACAAATTCCACTCAATGAATTGGAGCACCTAGTGAGGAGTCTTCAGTTCTCCTGTCTATAATTTATACCGATCACCTGAACTTTCTCTGAATGTTCATTTTTGTGTATTGAAGTAACACTTTTTATGGGGTTAAATATGTGCAAGGTACTGTTCTTAACATTGCACATGTAAAAAAACTTTTTTTTTTTTGCTCAGAACAACCAACCCTACTCTGCAGGCAATATCAATATGTCTACTTTGCAAATGAAGAAATCGAAAGCCAAAGAATGTAACTAGCTTGTCTAAGGCCACACAGATTCCTAAGTGTCGAAGCAGGGGTTTTCAAAGGATTCTAACCACACAGGCAATGGACTGGGTCTGATTCTACTAACGTTCCCAAAGTACACAGGACCTTAAAAGATTTTTGTTGAATTTGCATGAGGCTATTATTTTCATGCCTGTAAATGGAAAATCTTACTGTGTGAGGAGGCGGAAAGACAGTGTTCCACAAAACCTGGATCATATGTGTTCTATTCACTTTCCTCATTAAGAAGTTCTGTTCCAACAGTCTCCCAACGTGTTCCATTAAATGCTCGAGGTTCAGCTGGAGGAAGCCCGTGCCCCTCTCTTCCCCGCCTGTCTCCTTTACCACAGCCATTACCCGGACTCTTTGAACCAAAAATACCACGGCATGCCAACAAAATAGAGCATCGTGAGTTAAAAGCATTTTTCAAATTTCTTCCAAGGGATAATTGACCCAAATGTAACAATCATGACACCAAGGCTTATTTGCGATTCCATCATTTGTTAGAGAGACCTTGGTCCCCTTTTTAGTGCCAGTATATTTTGATTTAAAAAGGCAACCATACACCATGGAACTGTTTATGTTGGTACAGAGAAGTCAGTACATATTTAAGAAACACCATGTGTCAGGTACCATGTTAGGGGCAGAGACTTGAGAGATTAAAAAGGCCAAACCTCTGAAAATAGAAGTACAAAATACAGAAAAAAAAATCTGATGTGGATGCTGCCAAAGAGCCAAGTTAAGGCTTATGTTCTGTTGTTAAGAAGCAATGTGTAAGGTGGACACGGCAGTGCACATTTGTATCCCCCGGTACTTTTTTTTTTTTTTTTTTTTTTTTTTTTTTTGGTGGTACTGGGGTTCCTGGAAACCCTTCTACCTCTGGGCTATATTCCCAGACCTATTTTTATACTTTTTGGAAACAGGGTCTCTTACGCCAGCGCAGCTGGCTTCAAACCTGCGCGATCCTCCTGTCTCCGCCTCCCAAGAGCAGGGATTACAAGCGTGTGCCGCCACGCCGCCACACCCGGCACCAGGACTTCTGAGGCTGGGACAGGTGGATTGCAGGTTTGAGGACAGCCTCAATAACTTATTGAGCCTCTCAGCAAACTAGCAAGACCCTGTTTTAATCAAAACTATAAAAGAGTTGGGGTGTAGTTCAGAAGTAGAACCCTCCTGGGTTCAACTCTACCTCTGAAATGAAGAAAGAAGAAAAATTGATTTGTACTAAAAGAAACATATGCAGAACTTAATTAAATATTTATTTATTTATTTATTTATTTATTGCAGTACTGGGGATGGAACCCAGGGGCATTCTACCTCCAAGCTCTACCCTGAGTCCTATTTTTTTTTCTTTTTTTTAAACAGGGCCTCACTAAGTAGCTGAGGTTATCTGCCAACTGCAATCCTCCTATCTCAGCCTCCCAAATACTGGGATTACAAGTGTGTGCCATCACGTCCATCTGTTAAAGATATTTTTATCTGGGCGTGGTGGCTCACGTTTGTAATCCCCACGCTTGGGAGGGTGAGACAGGAGAATTGCGCTGGTTTGAAGCCAGCCACGCTGGCTTACGAGACCCTGCTTCCAAATAAAATAAAGTATAAAATAGGTATGGGAATGTAGCCCGGAGGTAGAAGGGTTTCCTGGAACCTGAGTACCACCAAAAAAAAAAAAAAAAAAAAAAAAAAAAAAGATATTTTAAAAATAACAGACCATAGAACTTTAATAAAGGATATATATACCCAAAGACTTTCATTTAGGTCTCATATAAATACAAATAAAAAGGCTTAGACTGCTTTTGGAAGTCAAGTTAAAGATATTTTGAAGAATGACTTCACTGGGCAAGGTTAATAGACTCTGAACAATTAATTCAAATGAAAATTCCATGGGAAATTATCCAATTTTCAGCCTACAAAAGGCTGGAAACAATGCATTTTTCGGGTGTGCCTGATGGATTTATGTTTTGATCCGTGCTTATTTAAGCTCCCATGTCGTTCTTCAACGCAACGTTATCTCTAAAGCAGGAGTAGAGGCGTGATGTCATGGTAAGAACTGGAAAGGCTTTCCGCACAGAGAAAACAAACATGTTATTCTATCTCACCGCACTTCACTGATACGGAGTCAACCCGTGGAGGAAAATCCTCGTCACCGCGGTGACTTCAGCGCGAAGCGCTCACAGCCCGTCTCAGAGTCTTCACATCCAGCTTTCCAAGCTCTCTGTAGATAAGGGCCTCCGATCTGAAGCAGGTCCATGATATCCTCGCAAAGAAGTCTGTACGTTTCTTTGCTAACACCTACCAGAGTTTTTCATCTAGGATATCCTGTTAGCTTATTTCACGGCCCTAGGGATGGGGGCCTGTCTGCCCTGGACGTCATTAAAACACCCGCACCTGGCCCAGTGCCTTACTCTCTGGACAAAGCTTGAATGAACAAATAAATGTGACCGTGAGCCGCTTTCTTCCACAGAAATGTTTGAAATGTACGTGTGATGGAAAGCGTCCTCTTCAGTCGCCTCAGGACTTGTACCCTACACATATCTTCGGTCCTACATTAATCTCCCTTAAAAGAGTAATGATTGACCATTCACTGCGGTACCTTTGGGGAGTAACACAAATGCCATTTGTATCAATTTCCACCCGAAATCTGTTTTATGAGGGAGATATTCTGATAGTAAGATAAGAAAACAAGAATTTGACAAAAATCATCTTTGGTTGAAAGAAATCATTTCTTAAAATTCCATAGTAATTCTTATAAAGAACACAGAAAATTAACTGCATTGATTAAATTACTACCTCAAGGTTGAGGGGGGGATCCTTTTACCCTTTTCAGATTCAGAACAGAGAAAGGATCTCAGCAGGATCTGAAGAGAGATCTGTAGCTTTGGTTCTGCCTAGGGCTGGCTCAACCAAATACTGCAATGGCCATTTCACTCCTATCCTATTCTAAAATTTCAGGGTTGTATATGGAGGTTCTGTAGTTAACTTCTGTTCGATTCCACCAATGAGATCAAGGCTGTTTTACTTATATTCATCCTGACTAACATGCTTCATCTGTGCTGAGAATACACGTTTCAAAGAATCGGATACAACATGCAGATAAAATGCTAAAAATGCTAAGATTCAATGACCTAAATCTGATCCTTAGCGTTGCTACCCCTTATAAACTACATCTATTACTTAAACTCAGGGTGTTCATACATCCAGCTAAAACATGGGGTAATGGTGCAGACTTAGAATTAAATGAGGAAGTGAGTTTTAAAGAGCCTTTTAACTGCAAAGAACTCTACAAAGACTGGCAACTACTATCATCACCTTCACCCGAACTCTCAATTAAAACACTAGCTCAAAGGATTTACGATCATACATTTGCTTAATATGTTAGTGGTGAAACTATCATATCCTACTTTTCATGTTTTATTTCTTGATAACACTCCTGGCCTCGAGCTCTTCTTACTCTCTGTGCTTCTGGGAATTTAATTGAACGAGCAATCTCATTGATGAGTTTGGAAAAAACCCTTGGCCCACAAAGTCCGGCCCTTCTTTCATTTCCTCTTTGGTAGTCAGCTCTATTGCGATGTCCTCTAATTTCCCACTGACGGGCACAGCTTCTGGGGGCACAGGCCGCCAGGCCAGCATGAGAGTCTTGGTGGCCAACACCCGTCCTTACCTCCGGCGATTCTCGCCTCCCCGTGGTTCTTTCTCTGGGAAGCAAATAGAATAATATGGCGAAGGCAGCTGCTGGTGTCATGCCGATGTCTGTCCATAGGAGCTGGGCACACTGCCAACAGCCAGCACTAACTTGGTGATGTGATTGAGCCCTTTTGAAAAGAGAGCCTCCGTCCTTAGGCAAGGTTCAGGCACAGCCCAGGTTGAAAACCTAACTGGGAACCCCGAGTCGGAGCCATCCACCAGGGCTCCCTGAATTCCTGACCTGGAGACCTTCCGTGATATCAAAATGTATATTGCTGCTGGAGAGAACTTGTACATTACAATCAATTAATTCAAGAGGTTAAGTGCTACTCAGTTGTATCTGTGAGCAGACATAAGCTGCCTTCTCCAACGTCAACCCGGAATATCATAGGTGAAATTTTATCTTCCAAAGGTTGATTTTGTTTTGTTTTGTTTTGTTCTATTTTTGTTATTTCAGAATTAAAATAGCAAAGGGGAATCCCAGGGACTGGACCTCTAAGACATACTTTACCATGCCTTTCACGTTATCTTAGTTATCTAGTCAGCAAGCATTCTGTCCAACATTTACCAAATTCCAAGCACTGCCAACAAGTTTAAATATCAACTGAGCCGGGCCCAAGTACCACATGCCTGGCATCTCAATACTTGGAAAACTGGAGGATTACAGATTTGAGGCCAGCCTTAGCAATTTAGCAAAACCCTATTTTAAAATTTTAAAATTAAAATTAAAATGTACCCTGGGTTCAGTTGCCCAGGATCAAAACAAACAATTCCTAAGGAAAAGAAAACCTTTTCCACTGTCCTTGAACGTTCCAGAATCTGGTACACACACACACACACACACACACACACACACACACACAGCTACTCCTAACTCTAAAGTAATATCCTAGAGAGACAGTTCTCGGTGAATTTGTCGGTGGGCTGTGAGGCTGTGGAGAGCAGAGCATCCTTCAGCTAGAATAGAATTGACTTCGACCCCTCCCACATACAGTGGACAAGAGTAAGCGTGGTCCTGTGTTTCCTTCACAGAAACCAAATGGCTGGCTCAACCTGCTCCGCTGATTCACGCACAAGGGTCAAAGCACGATTGCACGTTATTTTCATCAATTTGTGTGTTGAAGGTCTGGCATGAAAGTCATCTACTATTCTAAGAGATTTAAGAAAAAAACTGCTATTTCAAAGGCAGATTAACTCACATGCTGGAATTTTTTGTGACCATTTTTTTAGAAGGACTGTGAAGAAGAATTCATGGTTCTTTTTTAATTTCTTTAAACTCTTTACTTAACTAAGACAAAGATGCAAAAGAAATAAATCAAATTTTATCTGACTCAAACACACACACTTTCAAATAAATTAATGTTTTATTCCAAATTAAAATTCGAGTTTTTTAATAGTCCTCTCTTTTCAAAATGTACTAAATTTTTCCCCTGAACGTAAAGCACTAGTTTTTATTGACGCAAATAGTTTTTCAATTATAGTATATAGAAATTTAAAAAACTTAAAATAGTAACACCAATATTTTAAAGGCATAATTGTCAGTACCAAAATTGCTTTGTAGCTTCCACACAACTAAATTAAACTCCAGCAAGTAATCTTTCAGAAATTTACAAATTCTGAAATTTATTTGGATATGTAAATGAGCTAAAATAGTCAAAACTACATTTAAGAAAAGTTAGAGGATTTCTAGTGCCCTACTTCAAGATTTAAAATAAAGCTGTAGAAATTTATGCTGTGTGGTATTAATTTAATGTGGACATAGAAATCAATGATGAAGCAGAACAGAGAATCCTAGAAATAGATACACACATTTTCAATTTTCTTCTTTAAATGTAACCATGTAATTTTATGGGAAAAGGATGGTGTTCTATGAGGAATTCTAGAACAACTGGATGTCAGTATGAAACCTGATTTGTATCTCAAACATATCCCAATATTAATGAGGAGAAAACCACATGTATAAATATAAATGCTAGAATTATAAAAATTGAAAACCTAAAATAAAAGATTACACTAAGAATCTTGAAGTAGGCAAGGATTTCATGGCACACAAATAATTTTTAAAAGTGTATTTCACCAAATGTATGTGATCATATTTCCTAGAAGCTGTGCTACTATCTCTTTGACCAATAGAAATGAAACAGATATCCACAGAATGGCTTACACATGCGTATTCATAGGGATTCTATGCTTATCAGCCCGAAATTGAGAACTGTCCATTCACTAGTGAATGGATAAAAGAGGGCGACATACCACACAAAGGAATACTATTCAGTCCTAAAGAGGAATAAACTATGTACGTAATCCATAACATTGATGAATATTAAAAACATCATGTTGGACAAAAAGAAGCCGGACACAGAGTACACGCTATGCTAGTCCATTTATATGAAATTCCAAAACAAGCTCAGCTAATTTATAGTGACAAAAATCACAACATCTGCCTGAGGCAGAAGAATGGTCTGCGTAGATCAGGATGGAACTTTCCAGGTGAGGAAACTGTCCTATATTTTATTTAGGGTAGTGGTTCTCTGTTTATATACATGTGGCAATGTGTACAATTAAGACGTGTTCATCTTAGTATATACAAATTGTACTTTCGTAAAGGTAATTTTTTTAAATAAAAACTATAATTATCAATTGAAAAAATGTTGATAGCTTTTGTGAAATGAAGGAGGTAGATTACTTTGTATGAATGGCATAAGAGAGACAGAAAATAAAAAGTAAGGGAGCTGGAGAAAAAGGAGGATTTTTTTCTGATATAAATCATGTTTTCAATATTACAGCTCTCTTCTTAGAAACAGGCAAGCATACTTAGAATTTGATGGATTTGAGCCTTGCAAGAGGAATGCGCAAGAAAAACCCCTGAATCTTTAAGAACCTCAGCAGCTTTTTGTTAATTCTGCCTGGTATTTATACTCATGAGTGTAAATTGAAATCCCATGCCAGTACACCCTGTGAAATCTAATTTCCCAGACTCCACTTAATGCAAGGTTTCATTGGAAATATGTTTAGGATCCCATTTACTCTACAATGAGAATTTTTCAAATAGTGGTTCTGTTTAATTTTATGTTCAAAAGGAAAGTGAAATTAAAGAGAAAGAGAGAAAGGAAAAATCCAGCAGTCACATTTGCGGTATCTCT
Source organism: Muscardinus avellanarius (assembly GCF_963383645.1). NCBI lineage: Eukaryota > Metazoa > Chordata > Mammalia > Rodentia > Gliridae > Muscardinus > Muscardinus avellanarius. The sequence continues at coordinate 3,253,776 of NC_137791.1, read as the reverse complement.
CTCTAGGGATTAAAAGGAGAAACCAGAGGACACCAGGTTGTGATTTTTTTTTTCTTTTTGAATCATTCACTTAGCCAGTTATTAAATCCTATTTAAATATTTTTATGTGAAACACAAAGGACTTTGCATTTTTTTCTAATCGACAGAATGAAATGATTAAAATGTTTTCAATAAGTATGTATTATGTACTTACAATATATATATTTCCAATACATATTTCCATTGAAACAATTGAAATATCCTAGCGTACATGATGTACATTCACAGACATGTCAAAGTCAATCACTAAGCCAAGCCTGGGAAGGAGGGCGGAATTGGGGAAGGGCTAATTGGGTGATGTGTGCCTCCACCATTTTGTACCACATTGAAATGTATGACTACGGTGCACCAATGAAAAAAGAAATAGTTGAAATATTCCAAGAAAATTCTAAGTTAGAAGCAAATGAACATAAGCACTATTTTATGCCACAGGGCCATCCCCTATTAAGAAACTTCTCTGATGACTGGGGGTGACAGCATGTGACTATCTTTAACCCTACCTAGTACTTGGGAGGATCACAGGTTCACAGCCAGCCTTGCAATCTATGAAGTCTCAGTCTCAAAATAAATCATAAAAAGGGCTACGGGTGTAGCTCAGAGGAAGAATGCCCCTGGAATACATCCCCAGTGCAGGAAGGAAGGAAGAAAGAAGAAAGGAAGGAAGGAAGGAAGAAGAAGAAGAAGAGAGAGAGAGAGAGAGAGAGAGAGAGAGAGAGAGAGAGAGAAAGAAGCTTCTCTGCGGACATTAAAATGACTTTTGGTGAAATGTAAGCTAGTAGAAAAAAGTAAGAAAAGGGATTTTTGTTGTACCCTCTTACTTTCATTCCACCATGTCTAAGTCAACTACATATAGGGGCATAAAGAAGTCTCAGTGGCACATCTCTTACAAACATGTAAATAAAGGAAGATATTGAAAAAACAGAAGGTAAGCACTGCCAATAACTTTAGGATATGAACTAGTGTCTAACAATAAGATCTGGAATATAAATTGCACAACTCCGTGGAATAATCCTACAGATAACTGGCAACCAAGAGCAATGTCTGCAAACTGCAGTGAAGCAGTTGCTCTTCAATCGAAAACAACAGACTACCTTAGTGCTCTCGGGAACGTGGCTGCTCTTCCACACTGGGACCGCACATCGGCTTCACCCCTCAAGAGGTCTTCTCCACTGTCCCCTGGTCTTCCTCCATAGCCCTGGACCAGGCAATGGAGGCTGGGAAATCCTGGCACTGAACTGCTAACACTGACCTACTTGAACAGAGGCGCATGGCTGTAAGCCGGGCATGGTGGTGCACGCTTATAATCCCAGTACTTGGGAGGCAGAGACAGAAGGATCATAGGTTTAAGGCCAGCCTCAGCTACTTAGAAAGGCCTTCTGAAACTTAGTGAGTTTATTTTGAATTCAAAATTAAGGATAAGAAATAGGGCTGGGTGTGTAGCTCAGAGATAAATGCCCCTGGGTTCCATCCCCAGTACCGCAAAAATAAAATAAAATAAAACAAAATAAGGTTGTAAGTGCTGAGCTTCGCATGCATTTCCTCCTTCATGAAGTCTGACTTCCATTGTTTTATTTTCTAATGCACTGATTTAAATCAAATTCATCTGCCAAGCTAAAAGGAACCTCACTATTATAAGCACACAGAACACTAAAACTCCAGTTGTTCCCAAATAAATTTTTCCATTTTTCCCACATGGTGATTTATGCAAAACAAACTACATCTGGGTGATTTATCTTCTTCTAAAGTCTTATTGAAAGACTGTCTTTTCTTTTTTTAACACAATAAAAATGCCTTTCCTAGGAAAATATGTAATGGCATGTTCTTTGGGCACAAGTTCTGTGCAAAACTGTCACAGCGCAGCTTAGCACCGCAAGAAAAAGATCACTGTAATGGTTCTCACAAGCTATGAGTCCTGGGTCTCTTCAGTCCATTATAATTACCAGATTTTAACCTTTCTTAAGTCAGCATGGTTCACTGACCCTACCATCCTTAATTAGCTAGCTGGGAGTTTTTTTGAAATGATTGATAGTCTTTCTTTGAAAAAAAAAATCACTACTCACAGCATTTAACAGAGTGATGTCCCCCAGAGGGCTCTGCCCTGGGCAGTCCAGCCCGGACCGTCCTGCACCTCCATCTCCTGCAGAGCTCAGCCCGGCACAGTGGAAACATTTGCCACAGAAATTGCAAGGGAAGCCAGAGCTCCAGAATTAAATATCTCCAAAGAAGGTGGACAGCAACAGCTCGGTCCATCCACTCAGTCATTGATTGCTCACGCCCAGATGACCACTCCATGGGCAGCATTAACTGAGAGGTGAGGACGTAAGTTACTGTAAGCGGCGTCTTTGTGACACCAAGGTCGAGCTTTCTCTTTACAGTATGGAGGCGCATAGGCAAGATCTGCAAATAAGAGCTTCACTGTGATTTCTTTCACAGCTGGTTTATTTGATTGTGGTTTTGTTGTCGTTTGTTTTGGTACTAGAGATTGAACCAAGGGGCATTATACTTCCAAGCTACACCCCAGCCCTACTTCATTCATTCATGTGGTACTAGGGACTGAACCCAGGGACATTCTAACTCCAAGCTCTACCCCTAGCCCTATCTTATTTATTTATTTTTAAACAGTGTCCCACGAGGTTAATAAGTCTCAATACTGACGGAGGTTCTCCTAAAACCTGTGATCCTTTTGTCTCAGCCTCCCAGGTACTGGGATTGCAAGCATGTGCCTCTACTCCAAGGTTTGATTTTTTTTTTTTTTTAATTGCGGTACTGGGATGGAACCCGGGGGCATTCTGCCTCTGAGCTATACCCCTAGCCCTACTTTTATTCTTGATTTTGAGACAGGGTTTCACTGAGTTGCAAAGGGCCTCACGAAATAGCTGAGGCTGGCCGCGAACCCGGATCCTATGAGTTTTGCTAGCAAAACTCACCGTATGAGAGTTTAATTGCAGATGACTTCATTACATGTATCTCTTCCCTCCGAGAAGGTTTTTATGGTACTCATGACTATCACCAAGCTCTTTTTCTTCCTTAGCAGAGGAGTTCATACAAGTACAGAAAGACTCCACAGGCTCTCACAGAGGGGCTGTTGCTGCAGCTCTGTTTTTAAGTCTAGAATCTGACACTAAAGCACTGCATGAAAAGCACTTAGACCGCATCCTTTTCCTAAAGCAGTGATTCCCTACCTTGATTTTATTATTATTTGGAATTAATCCCAAGTAGAGCCCAAGAAAAGTGACAAATGAAGATAGCGCCCAACATTTCACATATAGTGACTATAATGGTGACCCAAAGCTCTCCTACCTTCCCCATGCCTCGTTTCTAGAAGGACTTCCAAGATAGTGTGGATGGGTCGGTAAATCTGAGGACGTTTAACTGTACTCGAGGGAAAATGTTAGTTACTCTTCAATAATACAAAGGATAATAAATGCTGATGAGGATGTGGGGATAAAAACACTTATACATTGTTGGTAGGATTGTAAACTACTACCAGCACTATGGAGATCCAGATGGAGGTTCTTCAAAAGACTAGGAATGGAGCCATAGGACCCAGCTGGACCATTCCTTGGTATTTATTCAGAGGAAAGTCAGACAGACTATTATTATGGTGACACATATACATCCATGTTATAACAGCACAATTCACAGTAGCCAAGCTGTGGAGCCAGGCTCGGTGTCGGTCAACAGATAAAGAAGGTGTGGTATACACACACCGCACGATGGACATTTACTCAGACATGAAGAGGAGCAAGAGTATGTCATTTGCCGGAATATGGACGGAAGGAAGCAGAGCGCTGAAGGAGAGCAGCCAGCCTCGCAAAGCCAAGCGCCTTGTGTCTTCTCTTACATGTGAAAACTGGACAAAAAGGAGGAATCAAAAGGGGCTTCATTAAAATGAGGAGAGAGACCATAGCCTAGTAGAAGAGGATTTGGGAAGGGAAGAAAAACAGAGAAAGGGAAGTTTTGAGGAAGGAACAGACCTAATAATGGTATGTATGTTATGTACATATATAAAAGTATCACTCTGAACCTCACACTCATGTACAATTGCAGTGCGCCAATAAAAGAGTTTTTGCTAAATGATATCACAAGATTTGGGGAAATACGATGAAAAAACTAGCTTTACACAGAAATATCTCATCTATTACATATAGGGATGGAGAGAAACTTTGCCAGGGCACACTGACGGCTGAATTGGGGGGATGATTTTGCAGACAATGTTACCAAGAGTTTTTATTTGGCCTCTATCTAACTTTAATGTGTGTGTGTGTGTGTGTGTGTGTGTGTGTGTGTGTGTGTATTGTAAATCTAATTTATCCGATTGGTATGAAAAAAAGAATGAAGTAATAAAGTATCTTAAGTAAAGCAGGAAATGTTTAAAGAGGAAATGTGTTTAAATGGATGAAAAATGGGTAGGGGTATAATTTTGGAGGGTCACGAATAACAGTATGAAAATTTTGAATTTCTATAACCTAGCATGAGTCATTTCATCTGAGACTTGAAATACTAGCTGTGGGATTTTCCGTTAAAAACTCACTGATAAAATTAATGAGACTATTTCAATAAGGGTGAAAGACAAAGAGGAGTGCCAGAGTCGAAGAAACATGTGTAGACGGAGGCAGGAATGTGCCCCAAATAAGCAAACCCCTTTGCCCAAAAATCTTACTACAGAAAATGAACGTATCCTGAAACCGTCAAACATTTGACCAGTCTCTCATTCAATCTCCTTTTCAAGTTCTGAGCCAATGGACACTCCACCAACCTCCTATGTTTGTGAGTTCTGCCCCTGCAGATTCAATCAATAGCAGATAAAACAATATTTTTTAAATTGCATCTGTACTGAATGTGTACAGCTTTTTGTCATCATTTCCTGACAATACAGTATGACAAACATTGGCATAGCGTTCGCAATGTAAAATATAAGTGACGTCGAGATCACTTAAAGTTATGCGCAGCTTAGATGTACATATAACACCTTCTTTACATAAGGGACTTAAGAATTTGCAAAATGTGCTAGTTGCTGAGTGTCCTGGAACCCAACAAATATTCAAGGAAGCCTGTACTTAGCCGAGCATGGTGGCCCATCCCTGTGACCTCAGTACTGGGGAGACTAGGACAGGAGCATCGTAGGTTCAAAGCCAGCCTCGGTGACTTAGCAAAGCTCTCAGCAACTTAGCAACACCTTGTTAACATAAAAAAGTAGGGCTGGGGGTGCAGTTCAGAGGTAGAATGCCTCTGGGTTCAGTCCCCAAACACCCCCCCCACACACACATGCACACACACACGCACGTGCGCGCACACACACACACACACAATGCCTATAATCACAAGAATGATTAACTAAGTGAAAAAGAAAAGTAATTTTATTATTACATGCAAGCATAATATGATCACCAGTGTGTGATTATCCAGTATAATCAACAGGGAAACTCCAGCTGGCCTGGTTGAAGAGAGGGCTTCCAGCCCTAGCCTGAGTGTGGCTTCAGGATCTACATGTTTAGCAGTGCATTAGGAGACAGTAATGACACAGGACACATGGAAGACTCAGAATAAGAAAGAGAATCGAGAGGCACAGAGAGGAAGAGAGAGCACAAATCTGGATTTTCCAATCAGACTCTCATCAGACTAGCTGATAGAAAGGACTCAGAATGGCCCAGGGGAGTCTTGGAAGTACACACAGACACACTGCACCTGAGGGCTGCAAATCCAGGATGCAAGAATTCCACTTGGATCCCGTTACCATAGTAACCCTAGCACCACACAACGGCCGGACACAGTGCATATCCAGTGTATTAGTTAACTAAAGAACTTTAGTATTAATTAACTAAAGCACGCCAGTGTGAGCAGGAAGAGGTGGCACACACCTGTAATACCAGTACCTGGGAGGCTGAGACAGGAGGACAGCAGGGTAGAAGCCGGCCTCAGCAATTTAACAAGGCTCCCAGTTTCAAAACAAAATTAAGGTAGGACTTGGGGTGGACCTCAGAAGAAAGAGTTCCTGGATTCAGCCTCGGTATAAAACAAGGGAACGGACACACACCAGTGTCCAAGAATTATATGAAATACAGGCAGGGCTGATAATCAACAAAGAGCCGTGTGTTCACATGCAGCAATTATTTTTATTTTTCCTTCCTAATGGATATGCCACCACATGTCCATTTGGTCAATAACTTGTTTGTTTGGTGGTACTGGGGATGGAACCAGGGGCCTTCTACCTCCGGGCTACACTCCCAGACCTATTTTATATTTTATTTGAAAAACAGGGTCTCTTAAACCAGCTGAGGCTGGCTTCGAACCTGCATGATCCTCCTGTTTCAGCCTCCCAAGTGCTGGGATTACAAGTGTGCACCACCATGCCTGGCTAATAACTTGGATTTTAGAGTTTAATATTTTGAATTTTTCCCCTTAGGTAAGGATTCATGTGAGGGGGAAAAAAATCACCATTTTATCAAAAAGACCTTACAAGTCATTTTAAGCATTGTTCATTTCAGAATTTTAATTGTAAGGGTACTTGATCTGGGGAGACCACTACTTGCAGTGGGGAGAGGCGAGGAGAAGGGTTGCACAGGAAACATAAAGGCGATCGTGAGTTTGAGCTGTGGTCTTGGTGGGGAGACAGCGGCAATGGGGGCAGAAAGGGCCTCCCAGGAAGGCAGAGAAGAATCAGCCTCCGAGTGTGCCGAGTCCTTCTTCCAGCCAGCGCTGCTTCTCCCCCCCACCCCCGCAGCCCCTACCACGCTGCCACACGCCTCTCTTGAACATTATTAGCCGATGTTTTCTTGCCTTTGCTTTGTCTTGTTTTTAATCGGTGCGTTGTAATCGCACACCTTGATGCAGGTCGGGGTGATGGAGGCGCACACACACGGCACTCGCTGACCACCCCAGTTGGGCCACTCCCTCTGCCTCCCCACCTTCCGAGCTCAGCACAGCGATTGGCTTTGATGAGTCCCTGTCTGTCCATCTTGTCCACTGCGTTTTTCCCTCTTCAAGCCCTCCCCCTTCCTCCCATCCGCCTCAGTTAGGTCCCCTCCCTCACTCCACTGTTTCTCCTCCTTTTTCTGGAGTCTCTCCTGTGCCCCAATTTCTCCAGAGCTTCCACCATGAGAAAGGACATCCAGCCTTCCACTTTTTATGACCAACTAGTCCCACTCAGCATAGTGCGCTCTAGTTTTGTCCGTGTCCCGGCAAATGATGTAACTCCATCCTTCTTTACGGATGAGTAGAATTCCACTGTACATGTATCACTTGACTTTTATCCATTCCTCTGTTGACGGGCATCTTGGCTAAGGCCACGGTTTGCCAGTTATGAGTTGGAACACTATTCAGTGTTGGTCTCAAATAAAAGCATGCACGAGCTCATGGAACTGTGCGATGAAGTACCCCACCTAGATTAGGGCGCTTTGGTTTCTAATCGCTGTGTCTTTGCATAGCCACAGGAAAGCTTATTAACCTGCCCTGTGCCTGCCTCGGTTTCCCATTGGTAAAGAGTGATGACAGTTGCTTCTTCAGAGAGTTGTTATGAGATTCAACTGCAATAATGTACATTTAGAGTTTGGCAGGATGCTTAGCAATAAAATGCGATTTAATTTTTATAATAACAGAGGATGGGATTTGATTTATAGATCAAATAAAAGAAACATCTGAAGCATTTTAGCATCATATTAGGTCATGGTCATTTTAGGACAAAGTGAATATTTTGTAGTGCCCCAGACTGAAGCCTTTCTTTTCAGATATTAAAATCCAAGATTTTAATTTTATTTTTATTTTAATTCTAAGATTTTAATTTTAATTTTATTTAGTCCATCGCTATTTTTTTTAATTCTTGTGTCCTTGGCATAAAAAATTAGCATAGGAAATATATACTGGGCTGCGGATGAATTTTCTTAACTCTATATAATTGATATCCTGAAATATACACTGAAATATTCCTACAAGTCAATTATGTTATTTGCCTTAAAAATTCTGACTTTCATCTCCCAAGTGGAATAAAAAGTGAAGATAAACAGCGTAGTGAGTAAATCCAGCTTGTAACAGATGGAGCTCATTCATTCTCTAAAATCACTTCAGGGTTTCTCGTCTACTAAGTGAAAGCCACAGATGGAACATTGCCCAAAGCAGCTATGAAGTATAAAATAGAGAAAGTATAATATTTCTTACCTTTGTGATATATTTTTGTTATAAACACAAGAATTTTTGTGCCGTTCCAGAAAGAAACGCCCCTTTGTCATTTCTCCTTAACACATAGAGATTTTAAGAGTTTGGGATGACAAAAGTCGTGGTAATAGCTATGAAAAAGTTAAAGCAATGATCGTCGTCACTGAGAAAGGCCGTCAACATCCCATGTTGCCGTATCACGAAAGTACAGAATGTTGTGCGTGTTTCAATTTCGCATAGTAAACTTAAGCATAATCGAATATTCTAGAGTTGGATATTTATTTACTTTTAAACAATTTGCTTATGCCATAAGCTTTATTCATCTGGTCGTTCCTTTGCAGTGAACAAAGATGATGCTTACGGCCCCTTTTAGTCCTTAAGAGATGACTTGCTAGGTACTGACAGAGGGATGTGGTATGATTTAGCATTGAAGAAACATAGGGTTCTCGTGCCTATTATCGCATCCATTTATCAGTCTTTCACGAGAACTTACTATGTGCTTATTGATTGACAGTGTAATGCATTCCACCAGATTCTAGTGGTGGAAATATTTAAGAAAAAAAAAATAAAAACCTGTGTCGCTACCCGGAAGGTTTCCCAAAGTATGATAATATAACATGCAAGCATCATTTTGAATGTACAAAATATCTATGAGGAAGAAAGTCAAGAGGAAACCTGGTTTACGGAACAGGTCCCACATCATGAGAGGCTTTTCAAAGGATGTTAGTATTGACATTGGATAAGGGCAGTCAGTGAAGAGAAATTAGCAAAGGAGCAGATACTTTTTTTTAACTTCAAAAGACCCAGCAGGTTGGCTCACGCTTGTAATCCCAGCATTGAGGAGCCTGAGACAGGAGGACTGGGTTCAAGGTGAGCCTCAGCTACTTATTGAGGTCCTTTGTAATTTAGTGAAACCCTTTTTCAAAATAAAGAATAAATAAATAGGGCTGGGTGTGTCACTCAGAGGTAGAATGCCCCTGGTTACATCCCCAGTACTGTACAACAAACAAAAAATCACTTTGCAATAATGTAGAAGATGCATTGCTCTCCAGTCAGGTAGCATCTGGTTAAGACTAGAAATAGGTCAGAAGACAGATGATAAAAACCAAACAGTAGCCAGGCGTGGTGGCGCACGATTGCAATCCCCGCCTTGGGAGGCTGAGACAGGAGGATCGCGCAGGTTCAAAGCCAGCCTCAGCTACTTAGTGAGGCTCTCAGCAACTCCGTGAGACCCTGTTTCAAAATAAAATATAAAATAGGTCTGGGAGTATAGCCCAGAGGTAGAAAGTCCCTGGGTTCCACCCCCAGTACCACCAAAAAAAAAAAAAAAAATTCTAAAAAGTCGTGATGAGAGGCTGAAGTACAAATATAAAAGATATTTAGGAAAAATGATAGCATTTAATATGAAGAGTAAGAAAAAGGAGGGATATGTAGAGTGATTCTTGGGCTTTCGATTTGGGAAACCAAGTGGATAATGTAGCCAAACACGCAGAGGGAATCCAGGAGGAAGAACAGATTTGTGTGGGATGGGAAAATATGTTCATTTGAATTAAAACGAAAGTCATGTTGCAGCTCTATTAAATGAGATTGCTTTTTATAAAGGGAGCTCTGTGGGTCTCTGTATTAGTCACAATGCATTTATTTATTCAACAAGAGTGACTGAGAAATGATAATGCCAAGGCGGAGGAGTGGAGAGGTGAATCGAGAATTAATGAACACATGTGGTCCCTGTCCCAAAGGGCCTTGATGAATATTAGAGCTAAAAATAAATTTCAGAAATAATCAATGTAGATTATAGGAGATGCTAAAACAATTAATATGAGAGTTCAGATAAGAAAGAGATTACACCCCAGGGAGAGTTTCAGGAAGGACTCTGAATGGAAAGGTGGGAGTTAAATAAGATCTGAAAGCAGGGATATAGGTTAATAATAAATGTATTTATCTAATGAATAAATAAGATCAGAAAGAAGGGAAAGAATAGGTACAAGCTTTCAAGAGGACATTCTAAGAGGGACAAGAGTGGGCATTGGGAAGGGAGCTGAGCCACACAGAGACATCCAACAGTGACCCAATTTCACAGAAGTGTTAGGAGTATTTGCGATAACTGAGGCTCTTGGAAACTAAATTGAATTGCTTGACAGAGTCCGGAGGACCAGGATTTGAGTTAGTAGCAATGGAGTCTGCTCTCAGGTTCTGAGAGGGGAAATGATGACCTACCAGAGAAGTCTCACTGAAATGAACTTCTAATCTGCTTCAGCAGAGACTTCATTTAAAGGGTTAAGGCTTACAAAAAAAAATATGGTTATTTTCAGCTAATATGGGAAAAAGACAACAAGGGAAGACCTATTCATGGACCTTGTCAAAATTCACAGAAGTGAAATAAATGGAGAAAGTAAGGTATTATGTAATTATCGCTGTACGCTTCACAGAGACATTAAATCGGGAAGGACCGAAAAAGTCTTGTTTTAGGTGAAAACAATATGATGAGCCATGAATACGTTCTATTGGCTATCAAATAAGTGCTGTCTAAGCAGTTGCTGTGGTTTGGATTCAGAATGGTGGAGGCAGAGCTTGAATGCTGAGTAGGGAAGGGTTCCTGGGGTGTGGCCGTGGGGACTATAAGCTTAGTCCCTCCTCACCTCCATCTTCTCTGTTTCCTGCCTCCATGATGTGACAGCAGAGTCCTTCCTGTTTTATCTCTCTTCTCTCCTATCTCCTCTCTCTTCCTTTCTCCTTTTTCCTCCTCCTCCTCCTTTTTATTCTTTTCTCTCTCCCTCTCTATCATCTTTTCTCTCTTTCCCTTTCCCTCTCCCCTTCCTGCTCCCTTTCTCTCTCCCCTTCTCCTTCTCTCTCCCTCTCTTCTCTCTTTTCTCTCCTCTCCTCTCCTCTCCTCCCTTCCCTTTCCTTGTCTTCTTTCTCTCTGTCTCTTTTCTTCTTCCAACCACCATCCCCTGACCTCCACAGACGGACCCTAGCCTTTCATGAACTGAACCCTCTAGAACTGTGAACAACAGCAAAAAAAAATCCTCCTTCCTCTAAGTGGTTGTCCTCAGGTCTGGTGCTTTTGGTCCCTGCAGTGAGAATGCTACCTGAAACCACAGCCTTTTGCAAATAAAAAACAAAAGTCGGCAAGAGTTCAGGCCTGCGTTTATGTATTTGCAGAGTAAAGAAAATCAATAAAATTTGATATCCATTGCAAAAATAATGATCGGTCTTTCCGACATGGTCTTAATCACCTGCTTATAATGTTTGTCGTATGTAAGATGACTGAAGTCTATCGCTGCAGAGATTCTTTGCATCCTAAGTACTGAGAATATCGTATGCTTGGCCAGGCTCTCTTGGTTTCAAGAAGCAAAGGTATTTAGATGCTATCAGGCAGTAGAGGTTTAATACGAGACTCGCGAGACGCGGCCTGTACAGACAGTCATGAGTACGACCCAGGCGGAATCGGGCACGCGGGCAGATTGGAACCAGATTCAAAGAAGCATGGGGACTTTAGAAGCAAGAGTTTATGATTCTACAATGAAATTACCCCAGTTCTTTCCTTCCTATGCCTGCTTTTTGGTCTTTTCCCTTTTCTTCCTATCACAAACTGATTTTATACTGTCAGCTCTTTTTCAGCTCTCCTACCTCATGCTTATTAGTAATTTTGGCATTTTTATAACTTCTTTAGCATGACCCATGATGATCCTTTGATAAATTTATGGTCTCTTTCTAGCCTTTCGTTTCTAGCTCTTACTGATGTACACTGTGTACGACCCAGTTTTCTCTGTAGATCTTTGGTTCCAGAAATTCAAACAACTTCCCCCACCCCGCCTGCTTGGTGGTACTGATCTCTTGAGGTAATAGATGCTTCGCTACCTACTTTCAATAGTCAGCAATCTGCAAGAATAAAAAGAATTACAACAAAAGACACATCCATTTGGAAATTACAAAAGAACTCTCACTTAGATATAAGTCGAAAACATTGACAACATTTTCTGTTGCATGCTGGAGTATGAAGGCGGTCTCAGTGAAAAGCGCTTGGTGTGGTATGGGCCATAAATTGAATCGGACACACTTTGCGTGGGACACCATCTTTCATAGAAAGGACAACTAATGGACAAACTACGGTTATTCATATTTGATATCGGACACACATGTTCTCAGAAACGAATGAAGTGAGTCTGTCATTTAAAATAAACAACGGACAGCATTGCCAACGACAAATCTTAGGCTTTCAAAGTGAATTGGAAATGTTGGAATACTAACTTCCACTTCTATGATCTGAGCAAATTATCTAATGAGATTTGTGGTAATATTAACAGCAGTGAGATTTATTTTTATATATTATATAATAAAATGTGTCTGCATAACTCAGGGAACTAATTAATATTTTCAAATAATATATTCATAATGTCACAGACTCATGCATGGGTTAAAGGTCTGTTCAAAGTTAAAGATCAACCATTTAAATTTATTATGACACCAATTAAATTTGTTGTAACAGTTCAAGACAGACTCACTAAATTTATTGTAACAGTTAATTAAATTTACTATGAGTTTATTGATATAAATTTAGAATCCATATGGAAACTTAAGTTTTAAGATACCACTATTTCTCAAGTTGTGATTCAGTTTGAAGATAAGCATTAATAATTGCCTAAAAGGTCCATTAAAATACTGTGCGTTTTCCAACTTTATATCTATGTTAGGCTAGATTTTTTTTTTTTTTTTTTTTTTTTTGGTGGTACGGGGGTTCCTGGAAACCCTTCTACCCCAGACCTATTTTTTATATTTTTCTTTTATTTGGAAACAGGATCTCTTAAGCCAGTGAGTCTGGCTCCAAACCTGCGTGATCCTCCTTTCTCCGCCTCCCAAGCGCGGGGATTACGAGCGTGCGCCACCACGCCCGGCAGGCTAGATTTTAAAAACAAGAAAATTCTTCCATCAGAATAGCATATCACATGAGAGTGCTTCTATAAGCAGATGTGAGGGTTCAGTTGTCTTTTATTAAAGACATAAAAGACATTTATAAAATGTAAAGCGTTGAAATCTCACTTTGTTTTGAAAAATGTAATTTTTTATTAAATTATACTATTCACATTGAGAAGTAATAGGCTTATGGCTATTTAAATATATTTATATTTTTTGTTTTAATCGCCCATATAGTAAATATTTTGCTAAATAAACACTGCTCATAAGCTACATAAGCTTTGGTTTAGTCAAAAACTATTAAAATTATGAAGGTGGCCTGGTGTGGTGGCACGCACCTGTAATCCCAGTACTTGGGAGGCTAAAGCAGGAGGATCACAAGTTCTAGATTTACTTCAGGAACTTAGTGAAACTCTCAGCAACATAGACTCTGGAAAAGTAAAAATAATAAAGGGCTGGAGGTGTCGACCAGAGAGAAAATGCCTCTGGGTTCAAATTCCCATTATAGGAAAAAAAGTGAAAACTATAAAAAATCTTCTGAGACCAAAATAATGTTGAAAACCATAAACTCTTGAGACATAAAGCAGCTGAAAGAACAAAGGTATGTGGTCAACTTAGAACTTACTCGTGGTGGTTTCCTGGAAAACACCAACGGGTGTTTTTCTGACCTGTCTTTCTGATAGAGTTTTGTATCTCTAGTTCTGCCCCCGATGACCTCAAGCTACGAGCACAGCAATATCCAGAGACCACTTTCACTGGCAGCCTTCCAATCTTCCCTGTTTCTCAAAAACTTCAGACTTGAGGGCGTGCTGCCTTTCGCTTGGGCCCTCGTTATCTCTAGCAAGATTACACTGCAAAAATATTTCCCCCAACAGTAAGATGTGCGTTATCGCCCTTCTATTTTCTCAGTGAACATGCCCCTCTATTTCAAAATTATTATTGGCATTCAGTTTGAAATGTATGGAGGAGCTGGAAATAAATACCGTGTGAAATCCAAGTGGAAATATGCAGTCTCTTCAGAGAGAGGCAATAGCAGTTGAAGGCTTTGTGGGAAAAAGTGAAGAGAGAAGAGGGTGCGTGTTAGAGGCGTGGGCACAGCTGCAGTTAAGGGGCACACGCGGAGGGCACTAGGCCTGCAAAGAGAGGACCGCGGGTTAGGAGAAGCGGGCCTGCGCCTTAGCAGGAAAGATGGATGGCAGCGTTGCCCGACAGGTTAACTGAGGGTTGAGGATGGCCACATGTGAAGGTCATTAGTGACCATTAAAAACAGTGTTTGACAGAGTTGCAAAGGTAAATGGTAAACGATAAGTTACTTCACGGAAAATGGAGGGGAAGGCATCAGAACCGCCAAGCTTGCCTAATAGTTCCAGAAGTTCGAAGGGAAGGACAGAAGTCAGAAATCCATGCTCAGATTTCTAGAGCTGCCTAGAGCTGCCTATGAGGGTATACTAATGTTTAGCTTTTGGTTTGCTATTGAGGCTATTGAGAAAACACAAAAACAAACCCTGATGGGCTGGCTGTGTTTGGGAGATACATGGGTCCTGAACTGGCCACTCGGCTACCATGATGGAATACCACTGCCTGGGTGGTGTAAGAACCGAAACACCTGTGGCAGATGTCCAAGAGCAAGGCCAACCCGTGTGGCTTCCACCAGGCCCTCTGCCTGGCTTAGAGATGGCTGCCTCCCCTCCTCGCTGCCGCCTCAGCTGGCCTTCCTCTGTGTGCGCACACCCCTACTGCCCCTTCCTCTTTGAAAAATCATCCTACACCAATGCTCCTGGGCTAGGGCTCACTTCACACTTAGGAACTAGTTTAACTGTAATTATCACCTGAAAGGCCTTGTCAATATAGCTGCTCTCTATTTTTTTCTAAGGGCTTTCATTATGAAAATTATTCTGTGATTTAAAAAAAATGAACCTGATAATTTAATCGAATTACCCAAGGTGAGAACAAGAAACTTAATAACGGGATTACTGAAACATTTTTTTTTTTTTTTTGCAGTACTAGGGATGGAACCCAGGGGCATTCTAACTCTGAGCTACACCCCCAGCACTATTTTTTATTCTTTATTTTGAAACAGGGTCTCACTGAGGCTGTCTGCAAACAGCGATCCTCCTGTCTCAGCCTCCCAAATGCTGGGATGACAAGTGTGCGCCAGGACCCCTGACTTAGCTAGTGTTCTATTTTGATAGGCCTTGCTCTCTCAGAGAACCTGACGGCGCTTTTTTATTTCAATGGCCAACAGCAAAGAGTACTGAAGAGTGACTTACCACGTCATTTAATTTCATCCATGATTTTCAGATAAGCTGAGTGCAGTGGTGTATGGCTGTGATTCCACTATTTGAGAGGCTGAGACAAGAGGATCACAGGTTGAGGGCCAGCCTCAGCAATTTAGCAAGGCCCTCAGCAACTTTGTGAGCCTGTTCCAAAATGAAAAGGGATGGAGATGTAGCTCAGAGGTAGAATACGCCTGGGTTCAATCTTCAGTACTCCAAATTTAAAAATACATATAAAGCCAGGGAAACAACCAAGGACCTGAAGTAAGCGGCTGCAGATCATCGGAAGTGCAACCCATCAGTTCCGAGCTCACCACGCCCTCCAGAGATCCAGAGCAGTGCTCGGCATCACCAGAAAAGAAGCCCACCTGCCTCACAGCCACAGGCACCGTTGGCTCATCGCATCTGACTCCAGAGACAAAAAGGAAAACAGCCAAGTACTTGTAGTGACCAGTTGCAGGTGTTTGGAATTGTAAGTCATCAGTTCCTTCTGCGCAAACACCGGCCACAATTTGCAGCGGTGGCAGCCGAGCTCACCACGCCCTCCGGAGATCCAGAGCAGCACTCAACAACACCAGAAAAGAAACTCACCCACCTCGTGGCCCTGGGTGCTACAGCAGCGCCATCTCACCTCACTGCACCTGGCTCCAAGGACGAACAGGATCAATATGTGGGATTGCATTAAACCGAAGAGCTTTTGTACACCAAAAGAAACTATCAAGAACCTCAACCGAGAGCCAACAGAATGGGAGAAGATTTTTGCCACTTACTACTTCAATAGAGGACTAAACTCAATGCTAAGGAAACAAATAACCCAATAAAAAATGGGCAAAGAAACTAAACAGACACTTCATGAAAGAAGAAACTCAAATGGCCAATAAATACATGAAAAAATGCTCAACTTCATTAGCAATCAGAGAGAGGCAAACCAAAGCTACACTGAGATTCCACCTAACTCCAACTAGAATGGCAACCATTCAAAACACAAACAACAACAGATGCTGGCAAGGATGTGGAGAAGCGGGAACTCTAAGACATTGTTGGTGGGACTGCAAATTAGTGCAACTATTTTGGAAAACTGTATGGAGGATCCTCAGAAGAATGGGAACAAATCTACCATTTGATCCAGCAATACCACTTCTGGGTATCTACCCAAAAGAAAGTAAACCAAGCTACCAAACTAATGCTTGTGTATCTATGTTCATAGCTGCACAATTCACAATTGCCAAACTATGGAACCAGCCAAGATGTCCATCAACAGATGAATGGATTACAAAACTGTGGCATATGTACACAATAGAATTGTACCCAGCCATAAAGAAAAACAAAATTATGTCATTTTCAGGGAAATGGATGGAACTAGAGGACACTATGCTAAGTGAGATTAGTCAGTCACAAAAAAATAAGAAATCGGATGCTTTCCCTAATATGCAAAAGGTAGGGAGAAAATGGGTCATAGGAGGACCTCTAGATGAAAAGGGGGATACTATAGATGAGCAAATAAGGTGACCTGGGGGGAGGGGAGGGGGAAGAGGGAAATTCTCTAATGTTCAGGATGTACATTAACAAACATATCAATGTCAATTACTAAGCCAAACAGGAGATGGAGGGAGAGGGAGGGACTGGGGTGGGAATTGGGTAAGAGCTAATTGGGTGATGTGTGCATATATACCTCCACCATCTTTTATCCCACTAAGATGTATGACTACAATGCACCGATAAAAAGTTTTTAAAAATAAATAAATAAATAAAATAAAGATTAAAAAATAGAGCTGAGAGTATAGCTTAGAGGCAGAATATTCCTGGGTCCTATCTCCAGTAGCACACACACACACGCGCACACACACACACACACACACACACACACACAATCTAATATTTAAGACAAATTTAAAAATCATACACAAATTTTTAAAAAATATCTCCTGAAACTTTTCTTTGGTTTCTATACTTTAAATATTTAGTATCAACTCTGAATGAATTCTACATACAATAATAAAAATCAAAGATGCCTCTGGCTCTTAAGTTCAAAACTTTTAGTCCAAACAATTAAGGCTGGCAATAAAGCAGAACATGAGTTAAGGAATTTTTGAGTTGGGTTTTCCCTGATCATATTCTTTAAATATGTGACCTTACTGATTAAGATATTAAAACTTAATAAACGGCTTTGGAAATGAAACTTTTAAAGTAAAAGAAATAAAAATGCATATATATTTTTCAGATAGCATTCATTAACAAGAGCACATCCATAGAGATATACTTGTAAAATCCAGGAGGCTGCAACAGAGAGACACTGGCTTGTGCTCTCAACGTCAGCTGAGGGGGCAGATTTCTTGTGTGTCAGTGACTATTAGAGCTTCTTGTTCCTCACAATCAAAATGGTCTCTTAACTCAGATAGCAGAGCTGCCAGGTATGGTGTTGCATGCCTGTAATCTCAATACTTGGGAGAACTAGACAAAAGTATCACAGGTTCAAGGACAGTCTCAGCAAACAGTGAGATTTTCATCAACCTAGCACGACAAAAAAAAAAAAAAAGATACTAGGTGTGGTGGCACCTGCTTGTAATTCCAGCATTTGGGAGGCTGAGACAGGAGGATCAAGGTTCACCACCAGCCTCAGATACTTTTTTGTGTGTGTATGTGTGTATGGTAATTGAATTGGAACCCAGGGGCATTCTATCTCTGGGCTACGCTCCCAGACCTATTTTATATTTTATTTGGAAACAGGGTCCCACTAAGTTGCTGAGAGCCTCACTGAGTAGCTGAGGCTGGCTTCAAATTTTCAAGATCCTCCTGTCTCAGCCTCCCAAGCACGGGGATTACAAGCATGTACCACCAAGCCCTGCCTCCAGCCTCAAATACTTAGTGGGGTTCTTTGCAATTCAGTGAGACCCTGTTTCAGTGCAAAAAAAAAAAAAAAAAAAAGAAATAAAGAAAGAAAAAGAAAGAAAAGAAAAGAAGGCTGAGGATATAGCTCAGAGGAAGAATGTCCCTGGATTCATTCCCTAGTGCCACAAAATAAATAAATAAATAAATAAATAATAAATAAATAAATAAATAAATAGTAAATAAATATAACAAAAATCAAGTACCAGGACAAAATCTGGAAATCCAGAAGTGAGAGAGGACCAAAGCGCAAAGATATTTCATGTCTTTGTTGGTCCTGATGGAGAAGTGGGCCATGTGCAGAGAACTGTGTCATTTTTAGAAAGTGATGCTGGCCTTTTGTGACGGCGTCAAAGAAATGGGAGACCTGCAAGGGACTGAATTCAGCCATAGCCTGAGCAAGGCTAGAGCCAATTCTCCCCAGAGCCTCGGCTCTGCCCCGTCTGGCTGAGCCTGGCTTTGTCTCTGCCACCCTAAGAGAAGTTGGAAGAGCCGCATGGACCTTCCGACCCAGAGAAGTGGGATAGTGGATTTGTGTTCACTTACGACCTTTGCGGTCCCGTTACATGACAGCTGAACATGGATACAGTGAAAAATATCCTTTATCCCAAAATGGGGGAGAGGGCTGAAGCTGTGTTCACATCTAGCTGAGAACGCCTCCTAGGCCTGAGAATAACCTGGGTGGCTCCCGTCTCTGTCCTCTGGGAGCCCAGCTCTGACCCAGCCTCTCTCTCTGTTTCCTGAAAGGGAGCCCTGTCTGTAGCCCAACAGTGTTGGCAACCCCATTTCCTGCCAGGAGAAGGTTGAGGTTCTGAGAGTCTTCTCTGACTTCACTAACCTTCTGCTCCTTCCCACAAGCCACCTTTTAACTTCACTCATTGAGACAGAGAGTGGCCACAAAGTTTTCCTGAGTTGTGCTCTTATTTTTTTTTTTTTTTTTCACGCTTCTGGGACAGAATTGAGAAGCTGCCTGAAGGCGCTGTGGTTTGATTGAGAAGAGCCAGGAGACATCCTCTAACTGGTGGGACTGAGGCCCCGACTTTCTACTCTTTCTGGGGCAGGCCAACTCTTCACACCTCGGAGCATTCAGCCCCCTTTTGGAATCACTCCCTTTTGCTATCTGTATGGGGTGAGAATTTCCCAAATCAGCAAGTCTCACTTCCTTTCTAACAGCTCCTTCTTCAATTTCTCTCCATAAGCAAGAAGAAAGAGCCAGCAGCCTTCACCTTCAACACTCAGCTTAGAAATCTCAACTTGTCATCTGAAGTCCTCACGCACAAGTCCTGCTTTCTTAAGGCAGAAAGCAATTGGGAGTGTTCTGCCGCCACAGAACAGCACTCTCCCCTCCTGCGCTCCCAACAACAGTCTTCCTTACTTTCTCCTTGGCTCTAGCCAGATGTCTTCTAGCTATTATTATTATTATTATTATTATTATTATTAATTATTATTATTACTCCCAAAATTCTTACAGCTTTATTTACCACCAATTTCCAACCATTTTCACTTTTTTTGTCTTGTTTTTTGCTACTGGTGATTGAACCCACGAGCATTCTATCCCAGGCTACACCCCCAGCTTTGTTTTTTTTTTTTTTTAATTTTGAAACAAGGTCATACTGAAGCTGGCCTCGGACCTGTGATCCTCCTGCCTCAGTCTCCCAAATACTGAAATTACAAGCATGCACCACCATGCCTGGTTCTGTTTTCAAATATTTGAGGCTCTGTTATAAGAAAGTGCCAAAATCTGTTATTTTATGTATTTTTTTCTACAAAACAAATTATGGCAAGCTTACACCAACACCCATTTATCATCTAAGCTTTTATGCACCGGAAGTCCGGTCGGCTCAAGTGAATCCATGTGCAAGAAGGTGTCCCCAAGTCGAAATCAAGGTGTTGGAGACTATGTTTCCTTCTGGAACTTGAAGTTCTCTTCCAGGCTTCGTCCTTGCAGTGATCAACCACTGCTCCATTTCTGTGTTGGCGACCGGCCAGGGGTCACTCTTAGCTTCTGTACCGTCCCGTTCTCACACGTGGACATCTCTGTTTCAGAGCCAGCACCGGTGCCCCAAGCATCTCAGCTCTCAATTGCTTTGTATGTAAAACAAAATAGAAAAAAAAATAATAGAAAGAAAGAAAAAGAAGATCCTCCCTGAGAATCATTTTACTCAGGTTGGACTTATATGACTTCCAAAGGGAATTTTTTTCCATTATTACTTAGCATTTAACTTGTGGTTTCTCGCTCTGATATAACCTCCCTGTGGTGGGCTTTTCAATAATTGTTTCTGGAGTGGTTTCTGCATGGTGGCGCGTGCTTATAATCCCAGCATTTGGGAGGATGAGACAGAGGATAGTGGTTCGGCCTCAGCTACTACTTAGACCCTTTGCAGATCAGTGAGACCCTGGTTCAAAATAAATAATAAAAAACAAGGCTGGGGGTGTAGCTCAGAGGTAGAATGTCCCTGGGTTCCATCCCCAGCACAGCAAAATAATAATAATAATAATTATTATTATTATTATTATTATTATTATTATTATTATTATTTCTGGTTTGGTAGGAGAGCAGCTTTGGTTATGGGATTTTTCTCTCTCAGGCCTCTAGTGTGTTATCAAATGGGAACGCCTAGTTCCTCTGAAAGTTCAGGAACTGTGTCGGGGTTGCTTTTATGTCTCACTTTTATCTTATCGATTACAGATTATAGACTGAAACGCCAGGCACTTACGTATGCATGTGACATTTCTAAATTCTCATGGAAGCAAAAATGAATGCAGACCAAAACCGAAAGCCATAAGACATTTCTCACTCATTTTACTTGAAAATTAGCCAAGTTAAACTACCCTGTCTTATAATACTGGCTCACCCTATAAAGATTCTACAGAATAAGATCTGTGTCGGGAGTAGAACTGAGGTCGATTTATTAAGTTACTGTCCTGATTAAATTAATTTTGCAAAATGTTTGTATGTTTTAGCTGGGTGGTGGTATACTCCTGTAATCCCAGGATTTGAGAAGCTGAAACAGGAGGATTGCAGATCCAGGCTAGTTTCCTCAGTTTAATCCCCAGTATCAAAATGAAAAAAAAATTCCATGTTTATATATATATATATATAGTGTGTGTGTGTGTGTGTGTGTGTGTGTGTGTGTGTGTGTGGCACTAAGGATTAAGGATGAACCCAGGGGCATTCTACCTCCAAGATATGGTCCCAGCTCTAGTTTTTATTCTTTATTTTGAAACAGGGTCTCACTAAGTTGCAGAGGGCCTCACTAAGTAGCTGAGGCTGGCTGCAAACCTGAGATCCTCCTCTTTCAGCCTCCCAAGTCCTGGGATGACAAGTGTGTGCCACCACGCCTGGCTCAACACACATTATCTTTGATAGTACTAGTTAAATAAAAATTCTACTTTCTTGTTTGAGTGAAGCCCCTTCAACCAATGACTGGAGAAGATTAAAAAACATGACTTGCTTTCTTGAAACCTTAGTTTACAAGATATAATTAGAGACAGAGGATCTTTTTATGGAATTTGGAAAGAGAATATTATCATTATTAATGTATTAATTTATACAACATTCCATTTAAGCTTTTCTAAAAGTTAACATTCTTTGTTCAACTATTATACTTAAAGGTTCAAGGCAAGCATGGTCTTGCATGCCTGTCATCCGAGTACTTGGGAGGATCACAGGTTTGAGGCTAGCTTCAACAACTTTGTGAGGCCCTCAGCAACTTGGTGAGACCCTGTCTCAAAATAAAAATAAAATAAAATAAAATGGGGCCAGGAGCAAGATCTTGGAGGTAGAATGCCCCAGGGTTCGACCCCCAGCACCAAAATAAATAAATATAAAAATTTAAATTTAAAAGTGTCTCACTCTTAACGTATTTAAAATCTTGTTGAGTAAAAATATATTTTTATAAATATAGAATCTAACACTGAGAAAAGATGTTAGTGTAGATTAACATCTTTTCTATTCTTTAATTGTAATATTTCTGTTTATATTAAGGAGTACATTAAATTTAATCCATAAAATTGGAAGCTGCTTAAATCAGACTATTTTAATCTGAAGTTCTACAATGTAGAAGGCCATCATTTCTTTAAAACTAACATGGAGAGCCGGGCGTGGGGGCGTATACTTGTAATCCCAGCGCTTGGGAGGCTGAGACAGGAGGATCACACAGGTTCAAAGCCAGCCTCAGCTACTTAGTGAGGCTCTCTGCAGCTTAGTGAGACCCTGTTTCCAAAAAGTATATAAAAACAAAAATAGGTCTGGGAGTATAACCAGGAGGTAGAGAAGCCCCTGGGTTCCACCCAGTACCACAATATATATATATATATATATATATATATATATATATATATATATATATATATATATATATGGAATTGGTGCGTTGTGCTCTTGTATTTTGTTTCTGTTTTCCGGTGAAGAGTATATGTTGCACATCACATTTTTGAAGGTTTCCATTTTTTGGTAATTTACAAACATGACCATAATGTTTTGTAACAGGTCCCATCAAGGCATAAAATCATAAAATTTGGGCTGTGCTTATGAATTGCTTTGGCTTAGAAGATGGAGGCCACAAGCAGGGCGTGGTGGCACAGGCTTATAATTCTAGCATTTGAGAGGCTGAGACAGGAGGATCGCAGTTCATGAACCCTGGGCCTCTGCGCCACCTTGTAGTGAAGGGACCCTAGGGGACATGTCCAGCTCGCCCCGGCTGCCTCAGCTAAAGACCCAGACAGGCAAGTGGGCCTCTGACTGCAGCTGCAGGAGAGAGCCCGGGCCAGGCCAGTAGAACCAGCCCATCAGCCCCCAGCGTGACCAGAAATAATAAGCAAGCGCCTTCTTAAGCCACAGAGCTCTCTGTTAAGGTATGCAATGTAGAAACAGATACCAAGAATCGGGTACTTACCCCTCACAAAGGAGATTCAGGGGCTAAAAATGGGCCCTCCTTCAAAAACCTCTCTCTTTACTACAGAACCCTTTTAAACCAAAATGCTAAAATAATAAGATTCTTTACCAACATTTTAATGACAGTTTTCGATTCCATGAGTCAAAAGAAGGCAATGCTGTATTCATATTCAGAAAAATATATTCTTCTATCTTATACTATTAAAATTTTATTAATTCCTACTAATTTCTACTATCCAAAATTATATATAAGCTTTTTTTTTTACCATTAATGAAGTCAAAATTCAAAGGATCATTTTATCAGTGTAGGAGCTCACAGACCACAGATCCATCTATCTTCAATTTCTCAGGGGCAGGCAGTGAATCTTGTAGGTAATGTTTGATTGGCCATATCTGATTTTTTCTTTGTTTTTTGATTGTTTTTTTTTCTCTTTGGCTTAGAGAAGTAAGAAATTCTTTGGAGGTAAAATTGACCTATGCTGATATAAGAAATGGATTCCAAATTTGGGAATCCAGGCTCTGAATGAAAATCAAAAGAGCCGTGAGCCTCAGCAATTGTGCCTTGGCTAGTAATTGCTTTCTCTACACACCCGGTGAGCTTGCCTGGTTATTTTTCTTTATCTAAATCCTCACTTTGTTGGTGGGATTTTTTGACCTCCTTTTATGCAAATATACAGAATCACCAATTTGGAGTTTTCAAAGCTCTTACGAAGGAGGATTCTCCCCCTGAGAAATTGGTCATTTGATATTTATCATAAAAGTATGAGTCAAAAATAATTATATATCTGTATCAGCTATTCTATATCTTTTTTGTCCTGTGTTATCTGATGAATGCAATGATATGGAGGAATACTTAATATTTTTTTATTTATTTTTGGTGGTACCGGGGTTCCTGCAAGCCCTTCTACTTCTGGGCTACACTCCCAGACCTATTTTTACATTTTTATTCGGAAACAGGGTCTCCTAAGCCAGCAAGCGCGGCTGGCTTCGAACCTGCGCGATCCTCCTGTCTCCGCCTCCCAAGCGCGGGGATTACAAGCGTGCGCCACCACGCCCGGCATAATACTTAATATTTAATAGTTACTATTTAGTCAAATTGAGGTCCACATGTGGAAAACCAAGTTTATCTGCTCAAAAGGGTTGCTATGTATTTCACTGTGACACGTGAAAATTCCTAATATCAGCTAGCTCGCAATGTCAGTCTGAATCTATTAATTTATTCTCATTTGCTTGCTTGTTTTGTGGAAGCCATGTAATATTTGACTATAGACTTGTTCTATTTGACTAATTCCTTAAAATGTATTTATATAAAGCCAGGCAGGGTGGCACACACTTGTAATCCCAGCATTCAGGAGGCTGAAACAGGAGGATCTGGGTTTGCGGCCAGCCTCAGCTACTTACTGAGGCCCTCTGCAATCAGTGAGGCCCTGTTTCACAATAAAAAAGTAAAAAAAAAAAAAAAAATAGGGCTGGGGGTGTAGCTCGAAGGTAGAATGCCTCTGGGTTCAATCCCCAGTACCACAAAATAAAACAAAATAAAATAAAATAAAATAATATGTATTTATATAAAATCAGTATATTTATATTTTATTTATTTTAATTGTTGCATCTATTACTTGGGAAAATCGAAGCACTCACATGTAAGTATTACTTCCTACATGGAGATTCTTATTAAAAGTTTTATACCTGGACTGAATGACTGCATATAAGGCCTTAAATGTCCTTTGACTTAAGTAGAAAGTGGTGCTTAGTATAGTTGTCCCGATTTACAGAAACTGGTTTTCCTTCTTGGTCCATGATATATTCAGAATGTCATATAACATTAAAATACTTAACTGAATTTTACATTTACATTTTTATTAAAATAAAATCCTTTTAAGTTCTTATATTACCCAACCACTATCTATTATCCTGTTAGATTTTTTTTTAATTGATTTATTATGGGGTAAACAAAAATTTTCTTTTTTTTTTTTTTTTTTTTTTGGTGGTGATACTGGGGTTCCTGGAAGCCCTTCTACTTCTGGGCTACACTCCCAGACCTATTTTTTACATTTTTATTTGGAAACAGGGTCTCCTAAGCCAGCACACGCGGCTGGCTTCGAACCTGCGCGATCCTCCTGTCTCAGCCTCCCAAGCGCGGGGATTACAAGCGTGCGCCACCATGCCCGGCATGAAAAATTTTCTTAATTTCAAGTAAAATTTCTTTTTCAAAGTTTACAATTTAAAAATAAACAAAACAATTGTAGAGGCTTAACATCCCTCAGCCAAAGTACTTCGGATAAGAAATTCCAATTTTAAGATTTTTTTGATTTTGGAATATCTGAATGTACACATGAGCTCTATTGGGGATGGGACCCAATCTAAACACAAAGTTCATTCATTTTTCCTTTATACCACATGCACGTAGTCTGAAGGTCTTTTTCTACTTCTGGTAGCATGTCAGCTCTTAAAACTTTCAGCCCTGGAACATTTCTGATGCTGGGTTTCTTGATTAGGGGGCTCAGCCTGTGTCTGTGGAACGGAGGTGACTTCTTATTACCACCAGACAGTGTTAAAGCTATGCATTATGTTTTAACAACCCCCCCCCATAAAGAGCATTAAAATAGCAGTCATCTTGGCAGCCCTTCTTTCTGCGGTTCCGTGGGGCTCAGTGAGATGAATCTTCTTCTGGTTTCTCATGGAGTTCTTCACACGCTGCAGTCCATCCACGGTGGCAGGGCTTCCGCTGTGGGATCCCCCCTTCCTGCCCTCCATGATGCTAGGCTGGCTGGGGTCTCCCTCTTCCTAGTGACCCCAGGCCCTCCCCTGGGCCTCCTATGGTCGTTGTGCAGGTGGGTAGCCATACTTCTAGAAGGATGGGCTTTTAAGAATAAACATTCAGGTTAGGACACAGACCAAAGACCCAGACCTGGAGTGCAGCTTGTCCCAGAGGCCAAATTCTCGTGTCACCAGCCCACCAGATGCAAGCTGAGCGGACTACTCGGCATGTGACCTTCAGCGGTGCTGCTCACAGGGAGTGTCTTGGGAGAGAAAGCTAGGTAGAGAGCTAGGAAGGGGGCGTTGGGGTTAGCTTCTCTCTCCAGGAGTACGAGCCTCTCCACGTGCACTGCTTAAAGAATGACTACAGGGCGGCACTTTCCCCGGGCTTCCAGGCTAGCAGGTGTTTTTGGCCATGCACCCCGTTTCCTAGCTGAGACACACGGCCCGTGGCGCTCGGCAACCAACTGAGTCAGAACTTGGGATCTCAGTGACATTCTTCCACCAGAAGGATGTCTAAGGGTGAACGAAAGGAAAATGAAACTTAACACCCCTGATCACACATTAGAATGATTGAGAATGTTGCTAAGAAGTATAGATACTGAGATCAAATTGAGAGGATGAAATTCATGAGTCAGATCTTGGCTGTTTAACATCGAGTTTAACTTAGAAAATAAAGTGAGAGGAAGCTTTCTCCGAAGTCAACGGCCTGCCCTTGCCTGTTGGCATTGTGCTGTCACAGGCAATGTTACAGCCTGTGCCACCACGGCGCTGGGTAATGGAGTTCCCTGTGTACAGATTCCCTGGCAATCTCTGTGGGATTCCGAGAAGTTTCACTGAAGTTGGGAAAATGTCTTATAAGATCTCCACGGACATCATATTAATCTTCCAAATTAATTCTGCCTTCCTGAAGGTACCAATGCCAACACAGGATGATTTCACCAGGAAAAAGTAAGGTGTAGTTTTAGGAGAGCAGAGAGATGGAGGACAAGAAATATTACCTTTTATTTACCTGGAGGTTGATAAGTTCACAAGTGATGTGTACCAAATCTGGTGATTAATTTATCTGACCTTTCATTGAAATCACATCAGAGAATGTATAGTAGACACAATAAAGTAATGAAGGCTCACTGACAGATGGCACTTAGCTTAGTTTTAAATTAGTATAATTATATATGATTACTGCTGTTATTATATACGGCTATGTGGCAGAGGAGTGAGGGATTAAACCTATTGCTACGTCAGTCCCAGCTATTCTCAGCTATTTAAAATGTGGCTCACAGGATACTTACAGATGACAACTGCCGGGCTGAGCTGTCATTAGGGGCATTTCATACACACCTGAACCTGTAGGGGAGGAGGTAGCCCAGTTGTGAGAAGCCACTGAACAGACACATGCTGGCAGATTCTACTTTGCTTTTCAAGATGCCTTGTAGCATAGGAAAGGTGGGCAAAAATGTGGGTCTCGAACTCATGCTACCGTATGGACTGCAGGTATAATTGTGGGGTTTAGTGAGTGTTTGCTCTTTCTAAAAGCCTCTAGAATACAGGTGAATCCCTGTAACCAGCAACTTAATAACCACCAGTAACAACTCTTTAAAGAATGACTTTGCAAATGAACCAGAGGGACCTACACTAGTCGAATTAAAGGATTAAAATGAATTTTCTACCGTTTTGTGGCATTTTGCTTAACATCATTGAAACTATAAAATCAAAAGTATTTGACTTTTGCAGCTTTTAGGTATTGTAATGATTGAAAGTAGACCTTACAAATGAGAAGAAACTGAAATTGGGTTCTGCCAAACAAGAAAAGCAATATACTTAAGGTAAGAGCACAAACATTGCAAAACACCTAATTTTAAAATTTATAATAGTGCTTGGGAATGCCTTAATTTATGGGGAGAATCTTATTGATGGAACTGATATTTCTAACTGGATAAAACTGTATTTTGTACTCAAATGAATTAAAACTGAGAAGATATATAACTCTCCAGTATATAAATGTGCTTTAAACAACTAAAGCAAATTCAAAAATATATGATGAGCCTTGTAAAAATAAATGTTGAGGGATGTAACTGTGAGTGAGGTTACAAAAAGACATCTAGTGAAAGATTTGGGATGAAAATTTTGTAAGAACATATTTTACTTAGCAGAGTTTGCTTTGAGTTTACTAGGTACCTCATCACCAATAAAGAAGATTTTCAATTTGATGTTATAAGCTTCAGAAGTGCTTTAGTTGAACGTGTCAGTAATTTCAAATTTATGTAACTGTGAAGATTTCAGTACATTTTGTAAGCAAATTAAAAATAAGAAAAGTCATATTGAAAACATACTAGTGCGTGATGTTGGAGAAAATATGCTAAGAAACTGATTAAATAATGAATATGTATCAAGAGTAAATATTCTGCTATTTCTAGCATATAGGTAATTGATAAAAAGGTTTATGGAATTATATGTTAAGTGTATATATGTATACATATTATCGTTAGTTGTTGTTAGTTTTTCTATTAAGGAAAGCAAAAGCTAAAAATGAAATGAACTTAGACTTAAAAGTGAAAAAGTAAAGTTCTGAATGGTTCTGGAAGTTAAACTGCTTAGATTATAGCTGACGCTACTCAGTAGCCCGTGCTTGTGGCAAGTTATCATAAAATAAGGCCCTAAACCAACAGTTTCTGTACTTCTCTGTCTAGCAAAAATTATTTTTATTATCGTGTTAGCACGTGGCTTAATGGAAATGACAATGTGATTTCTCATGTAAAGTTCTTTCTCAACACACAGCTTTACAACTATAAAATTGGAGTCAACTTATTTGGTGCTGCTTGGGAAACTAATAAATCTGCTTAAGTAAAAATAGACCAAAGTTGTAGCTAAAAGTCAATTTCCTCCTCTCTAATTCTGAGAATAAAACTGGAAATGCCTGCTGTTTGGGTGGAGTTTGGGAACTAGAACCCCCGAATTCAGGGTACCTGACCTAAACCTGGATATTAAGCTCAGTAAGCCGCAGTTGCCATGAACACGCAGCATGTGTGTGCACGATCCATTTAGTTAACTGTAGTTCTGATTAAGTATGATAGCTATACTTTGAAATTTCTAAAACCAGATGGGAGGCTGGCCTAAAATTTGGGGAAATAAATATACTCAAATTAATAGAGAACAGGAGATGGAGAAGTCTTCATTTTAGCATAAACAAAAAAGAGACACTATATTTCCTGATCCATCAGTTGACACTACGTTTATTTTCCCAGCAGAAATCTGGAACCCAGATAACCCGGGCCCAGTGAGTGCAAACAACTGGTGTCCAGTGCAGACATTCACTTTGCCACGGGCTGGACAGGGCGGCCCCTGGACGGAGGACCGCCCGCCCGAGGAGCATCTGCCCGGGCATCCTCCCTCCCTCGGGGCGGTGGTAACGTCCTGCACCCTGACACTTGTGTCCAGCCTTCTTCCTCGGTTTCCTTCTCAGCCTCTCAGTCCCAGGCTAGGGAAGCAGAAGCATCCCTGGAATTTAACGCAGGACCTGGGACCAGGGCGGCGGGGCGGGGCGCGCCTGGTGGCTTCGGGGCTAGGGTGCAGGGAGAGCCGCGGCCACAGCGCCCAGCCACTCGGGCCTGAGGACAAAGGAAGGCAGGGCGGCGGGTGGGGCGGCCACTCTCCAGGGGCCGGGGACTTGGGAACGCGCCCCCACCCGGCCCTCCGCCCCAAAGCAGGCGGAGCCCCGGGAGGCGCCCGGCCGCTGCCGCGGGTCCCGGGCGGCCACGCACGCCCAGGCACCGGCCGCGGCGCAGGGGCGGGGCGGGGGTGGAGCCAGATCAGCGGGGCGGGGCCTGGGCGAGGGGCGGGGCTTTCTCGGGCTGGCAAAGAAAAGCAGGGCTGAGAAGGGGGCGGGAAGAAGCGCGGAGGGGCAGGTACTGTGCAGAGAGGGCGGGTCCCGCGACAGCAGGCCGACCGGCAGGGCCCGGGTGGGGGGGACTTTGAGAATGGGCGTGGCTTGTGGGCGGGGCCCACGCGGGCGAGCGAAAAAAGGCAGGGCTGCAGAGGGCTGGCAAGGACGCGGAGAGGCGTGGCCTGCGAGGCGAGGGCGTGGCCTGCGCAGGCCGGGAAGAAAGGCCGGGCCGCGAGGGTGGAGGGCGTGGCGGCGCTGAGTGGGCGTGGCCTGTGCGGGCGGTGGAAGAAAGGACCCGTTTGGAGAATGGAGAGCTTGGCCTGCGCGGCGTGGGCGGGGCCTGCGCGGGCGGAGAAAGGCGGGGCTGAGTCGGGGGAGGGCGTGGCCTGTGCCGCAGGGACGCGTTCTGAGCGTGCGGGGGAAGAAAGGCCCGGCTGGCAGAGGGAGGGCGTGGCCTGCGCGAGGCGTGGCCTGCGCGGCGGGGGCGTGCTCTGAGAGGCCGGGCTGCGCGGCGGGGGCGTGGCCGGCGCGGCGAGGCGTGGCCTGCGCGGGGCGTGGCCTGCGCGGCGGGGGCGTGCTCTGAGCGAGCCCGGGCGGCGAGGCGGGGGCGTGGCCGGCGAGGCGGGGCGTGGCCTGCGCGGCGGGGGCGTGCTCTGAGCGAGCCTTGGCGGCGAGGCGTGGCCTGCGCGGGGCGTGGCCTGCGCGGCGGGGGCGTGCTCTGAGCGAGCCCGGGCGGCGAGGCGGGGGCGTGGCCGGCGAGGCGGGGCGTGGCCTGCGCGGCGGGGGCGTGCTCTGAGCGAGCCTTGGCGGCGAGGCGTGGCCTGCGCGGGGCGTGGCCTGCGCGGCGGGGGCGTGCTCTGAGCGAGCCCGGGCGGCGAGGCGGGGCGTGGCTTGCGCGGCGAGGCGTGGTCTGCGCTGGGCGTGGCCTGCGCGGCGGGGCGGAGCCGCGGGTCCGGGCCGCCGGAGACAGTCCTGCCCTGACGGCGGCGGCGGCGGCGGCGGGCGGTGGGGGCTGGGAGCCGCGCGGCGGGGCTCGGGGCGGCGGGAGCCGGCCGTCGCCGGGAGCGAGAGGCGGACCGGCGGCGGGGAGCGCGGGCCGGGCGGAGGCGGAGGCGATCGGCGCCGGGCGCTGCGGCGGCGGCGGCGCGGGCGCTGGGCTGGCGGCCGCCGAGGTAACCGCGGGAGGGCGGCGGCGCTGGAGCGGCCTCGGGCGGCGGCGGCCGGTGCCCGGGCCGGGGTCGCGGCGGCGGCGGGGCTCCCCGCGCGGCCGCCCGGCCTGGGCCCCCCGCGCGCGGCCGCCGCCCAGGGCTCCCGGCCGGGGTCCGGGCGCCTTTGTCTGTCAGCTGGAGCCGGGCGGCCGCCGATCGGGGCGCACACCCACCGCGCCTGCCCCGACCCCGCCGGGGCGCCGACCCGGGCTGCGGGAGGCCGGGCTGCGGACCCGCGGGCGGCGGCGGCCCGGGCCTCTGACTGCCTTGGACCCGGCTCGCTTCCACCCCGGCGTTCGCCTGGATGGTGCAAACTGCCAACAAAGAAGTGCGGCTGGTCGGGGGAGCCCTCGGTGCCGCCGGCGCCCTGCAAGTTCAGAGCGCTTCCTCGGAGGCGCTGTTCCACCCCGGGGCGCAGAGGCCCTTCTGCTCAAATTAAGATGTGACTGTCTGTGCATAAAGTGTCCTTCGCCTCCAACCCCGCCCCGCCTTCTGAGTGAGGTGTTAAATGAAAGCTAAGTTGATTTGGTTAAAATCTGGCTAAATGGGAGGCATGAGAGGAAGGTAAATACAAAAAGGAGAGAGAATGGATTTCTTTGGGGGAAGAAGTAATTGTCCAACTTTTCGAAAGTGCCAGAGATAAGTCTGTGGATTTTTTAGATACACTGGTAATTTGTATCCTTTGATGAATAAGCTTTTAGCATATATTGTGCACTAAGATATTTTTTGTTTTGTTTTAGTTACTTATGGAAATTGTTGATAACCCCGGACATCTTAAGACCAAGGAATCTGTGAACAGGTTCAAGAGACTGCTGTCTTGAAAAACTCACTGTGTGAGTGCTTTGAATTAAGCCGGTGTCCGCAGTGGCTTGCCATTTCTGCCACGTAGGAGACTATAATCTGAAGCGATTCCCTGGCAGTAGCCCACATGCCCGAAACTGGCAAGTACTAGTAGTCTGCGTGATCATCCTTAAACAAGCACAGCTACCTGGGTACTGAGTAAATGCAATCTCTTTGATGCCACTTAAGATACTGCACAGGCTTCCTGCGTCTGATTTTCAGATACAGAATGAACACTCGGAGCATTTCATAGCAGCTGAAAGATCGGGCTTCCTCTTGGTGTTTCCTGGATGTATTGTCTCATCCTTCTACTTGAAACCTCCCCAGTTGCAGAAATTCCAGCTATAACCATGGGGCTATATGACCCTTCCGGATACAGGAAAAGCAGGGCTGAGCCTTGGAACCAGGCACGTTTGCATCGGCTCAACAATTAAATCTATCCTCTGCTCACTGAAAATATGACGACAAACAAAGCCTTGCAAGTTCTGTGGACACGTCAACTCCAGGGCTGAGGAATTTGACTGACTGCGAACTCTGTTCTGTGCACATAGGTGTGAAGACGCGTGTGTCCATCCAGCTTCTGGCAAATGTGTAAGATAAAAATCCTATGATGACAAAGCCTTGGGAAGAGAAAGTGTGCAAGATGGCCCAGACCAGCTTGCTGCAAGGGAAGCAGTTTTACTGCAGGGAGTGGGTGTTCCACAAGCTTCAGCACTGCCTCCAGGAGAAAGCCAGCTGCTGCAACAGCGTGGTCAACACCCCTCCCCTGGCCGTGAATTCTGGGAATAATGCTGGTGCTGTCTCTGGAAAGGGCGCTGCCTGGGGCGTGTTGCTGGTGGGCGGACCGGGCAGCGGCAAGACAGCTCTGTGCACGGAGCTCCTGTGGCCAAGTTCACCCACCAGCGTGCAGAGAGGTTTGCATCGGCAGGCCCTGGCCTTCCATTTCTGCAAAGCCCAGGACTCTGACACTTTGTGTGTCGGGGGGTTCATTAGAAGCCTGGTGGCCCAGATCTGCCGCAGTGGGCTTCTCCAAGGGTATGAGGACAAGCTGAGAGACCCCGCGGTCCAGAGCCTCTTACAGCCAGGAGAGTGTGAGAGGAACCCAGCCGAAGCTTTTAAAAGGTAACCTTCAGGAATGCCATGGTGGCCAGGGTTTTGTGCATCAGTGAAAGTGAGTTTTTTTTTAGTTAGGTTTCTTTTTTCTTTTACCGTTATGAGATACCTTTGCTAAGTCCTGTTAGGTTGGGCTACATTGGTGATGGAGAATACACCTGTTCAGTTTTTAAGACTGAAGGGAACAGCACTTAAACCTTGTATCACACAGTATGTGGATTAAAAGTATTTTAATTTTACTTAAGAAGAGGATGTTGCTTTTCTAACAGTCACTGTAAATGGTAAGGGCTCTTGTCCTTGTGACAGAGATGAACAGTTAGCTGCCTGGACACTTGGCTGTATTTTCAGGGAGGGGAACTGGGTGCAGTGAAGTTACAAGAGCTCTCAGTGTAGAATCTAGTACCGCTCTCTATGGCTGCTTGTTCAGCTGTAAAGGTTGGAAGGTTCTCTTTAATAGGGGTCAGTGGCCCTGAGAATCTGAAGAGAATTTGCACAGATTTTGCTGTCACTCTATTAGCTAACTGAAAGGTTGAGTTGATGGACCTGTGAAGTCTATGCCACAGTGAAAACTTAGGATTACTTTAGTATTTTTGGTGAGGGGTGCAAAGAACCATTTTCCCCCTAATTTCAGGTAAGTCTTTCTCCCTGGTAATTGAACGGGTCCAAGTGAGCCAGAATCAGGTTCAGAATGTGTTCAAGAAAACGTCACTCCTTGAAGACAATTGTCGGTACTTCACCTCTCTGTGTATTGCCAGAGCAGGAGGTGGATTATTATTTTGTGTTTGCTGTTACTTCTCTTCTGCGTAAATTACTCAGTTTTTGCCCCATGCCTTTTTCCTCTCCACATTCATTAGTTTTTGCAGGGAAAAGTTCATGCCCCAGGACTGTGATATGCAATGACACTCTCAGCAGCAAGTGATGGGATATCCAGGGGATAGTATCTACAAGGATCTGAGCAGGGCTTGAACGGCTATGAGAGTGATGTCTGCTCTCATCATGTCCTGAAACCCAGTGGCAGGAAATCTATAATTTCTGAAGTTGATGTTGAAAATACTTAGTGGTAATTATATGTATGTTCGCCACTGTTTTACAAAGTTTTACAGATACTAAACCTATCATCTTCAGACCAATCCTGTGAGGGTAGGTATTATTATCATTATTCCCATTTTATTGATAAGGAAACTGAGGGTCAGGAAGCATAAGTCGGTTTTCCAAGGTCATAGGCTAATAAGAGGCAAAACTAAGATTTGAAACACGCATACTTGTTTAATAATAGGAATTCTTTCGAGGTGTTTGTGGGAGTGGGCGTGGTCTGGCAGAAGGGTGTGCGTGGTGAAGCTGGAGAGTCAGGTGTGGGTCCCGGCGACTGGAGTTCCTTTTCAGATTGCCCATGTAAGCGCGAGTGCGTTGGGTCATAGAATGAGCACTAAGGCCCACGCTGTAGAAGGTAAACATGGGCGGGGCTTGTTCAGTGCCAGGGACTGGTTTTTGAGAAGTGCGATTCTCTTGCAGGTCTTGTAGTGTGTAAATGCAGTCCAGTAAAACTCCTGGCAAGGTCTTTATCGTTCTCTCTGAGCCGTCAGATGCAAGGGTGAAACTGTTCTGCCCTTCAGGAGTGCACGAGGAATCTGTCAGTGCATGCCTAGGGAACAAATGTGAGATCCCAGGCTCCACGGAGAGTGTTCAGTATGGAATCTGTTGAATCTGCCGTGCGATCTCTGACGTGACGCTTTCCCTTTTAAAGAGGTCATGTCTCCGTATCTGACCCTTTCCTCTTACTGCTTTCTTCTGAAGATAACTACCAGTAGCTCTTTCAAAGAGACAGATTTTAATCAAGTAATTCTGTAAGCTATCTGGATGACACCTGAGCCATTTACTTTCAAAGGATCTTGTCTGAGTTGAACCTCATCTCAATAAATCATAGAGTTCTAGAATTCATTGGAATTCATATGTAAATTTTAAATACCTAAATGTTTAAAACCCTCTTTGATAACTATAGTTTTCATATATTCAGATAGTACAGTATCATTGATTTTCCTGAAGAAATTCTTTCCTTATGTAGATGTTCCTGTTTTATTTTTCCCTGTGTGATTTGCAGTTACTAACTAATTGAAGGGAAAGAAGCAGCAATTAGATCAGTGTGTAAAACCACACCAGCTGGCTCTTCTGATCACAGTCGGTACTAACCGCTTTGCATTCTCTAGACATTTTTTCTTTTCTTTTCTTTTTTTCTTCCTTTCTTTTTTTTTTTTTTTTTTGGTGGTACTGGGGTTCCTGGAAACCCTTCTATCTCTGGGTTACACTCCCAGACACCTATTTTTTATATTTTTATTTGGAAACAGGGTCTCTTAAGCCAGCGCGGCTGGCTTCAAACCTGCACAATCCTTGTGTCTCCGCCTTCCAAGCACAGGGATTACAAGCGTGCGCCACCACGCCCGGCTCTAGCCATTTTTTCTAAATCTGCTGGCTCTGCCAACCTGTTCACCAGCAAGAAGGCCCTCACCAGAGGTGGTCCTCCATCTTGAACTTCTGGCCTGCAGAACCGGGAGCGGAATAAACCTCCGTCGTTAATAGCATTTCCCCACTCTGTGGTATTTGGTTGCACTGAGACAGCTAACTTCTGAAGTCAATCATGTAGAGGGTTTTAATAGGAAGGTCTTCTATTCAGGCATGGACAGCTGTAATTCAAATATAATTAACCTGGTAGTGTAGCGGAGGAAATGCTCTGCGGGAGGTAAAGGTAGAAGCAGCTAATTAATACATGACTCTAGGAAATAGAAACGAAGCAAAGAGAAGGAAATTTTTTTTTCATTTTTGATAGAAACAAAATCTAAAGCCAACTTTTCGTTACTTAGCATTTCAATTTGAGCCGGGCGTGGTGGCGCACGCCTGTAATCCCAGCATTTGGGAGGCTGAGACCAGAGGATCGCGGTTCGTGGACAGCCTCAGCTACTTAGTGAGGCCCTCCGCAACTCATGAGACGCTGTTCCAAAATAAAGAAGAAAAACTAGGGCAGGGGGTGCAGCTCGGAGGTCGAATGGCCCTGGGTTCCACCCCTTACACCACACACACACAAAGAAAATGATAGAGCTGAGTGAAAGGGTAGGAGCCAACTTGTTAAAATGTGTTTTTGTAACAAAGCTGAGATCAGCTTCCTATTAGTTACACACTGCCACTTTTGTTTCCCTCTGATTGGCAGAGTGTGTTATCCATTTAATTGTCATAAAAGTTTTGACATTCATTCTTACAGGAAAGTATTGAAAACAAATATTGTGAGTTTTAAGCAGAGTTCAGCTGAACTACGTCAGGAGAACTTCCTCTGTTTTATGTACAGTTCAGTAGCAGACAACGCAGTGAGCAGGTCAGACAGAACTTTCTGCCTTCAGGGGCCTTAAATTCTACTGTTAACATTTATTTATCTATTTATTTATTTTGTGGTGCTAGGGATTGAACCCAGGAGTATTTTAATTCTGAGCTATACTCTCATAGCCCTTTGTTTTTGAGAGAGGGTCTCACTAAATAGCTGAGGGTTTCACTGAGTTGCTGAGGCTGGTCTCAATCTTGTGATCCTTCTATCTCAGCCTCCCAAGTACTGGAATTACAAGCATGTGATACCATGCTTGACTGCATTAGTATTTATCTTATTTTTATAAAGAGAAATGACGGCTGAAATAAATTCTCATCGTAGTGTTCATGCAACACACAAACATTTTAATATTAGTGGAATTATGTGACCTGCCAAATGAACTAGTGAATGAAAACATTTATTTCTCAGGTTCTTTTTCATTTTATTCTTAATCGTGATGTTTATAATTTGGGGAGGTGTATATATAATTTTGGAAATTCACACAAAAAAGTTATTTTTAACCTTTGCCCGTTAGTGGAACTGAAATTGACCATGATGGCAACCTTACTTGTTTTGTGAGCCAAAGCTGATTCCTTCCCTTCCTTTCCCTTCAGGCTTTTACCATGAATTTCGTTATTGAGTGTGCATTACATTTTGACCGTGTCTTTTCTGCAGTTTCAGAAGAACTTCTAGTAGCCCTATAACTGTAAAGCAGACTCTAGGCATTTTAACATCTAACTCAAAAGGTTCGAGTTAGGACGTATCTAGATTAGGAATTTTGGGGTGGCAAGAGGGCAGCCTTGGGTCTTGCCCTTGTCTGGTTCAGAAGCAGCGCTTGAGATGGTTATTTTATCCAGCTAGGAAGCCCTCCTGAACCTTACTCTCATTTGTCTAGAACCCAGGGTTTTTATGCATTTCCTGGTCATTTAGATGGTAATGGTGCTCAGTAGCAAACATCTTTGTTCCTGGCTGTTTTTCCCTCTTTTATTTCTGTTGACAATCGGCAGGGCCGGTGTAAACCATGATCCTCCTGTCTCAGCCTCTCGAATGTTGGGATTACAAGCGTGTGCTACCATGCACTGCTTCCTTTTTACTTTTTTATTGAGTCAGGGTCTTGCTAAGTTCCCAGGCTGGCCTGGAAATTGTAATCCTCCTGCCTTAGCCTCACAAGTACTGGGATTACAGGTGTGTAAGTTTTCTGTGTGTGATAACAGTTTTCCTTTGTTGCATAACAAGAGTTGGCTCTGTGCAATACCGATAGGAAGAATTAAGTACCTCCAGGAATATCACAAATTAAATGTAAATGGAATAAATTTGTGATGAAAAATGGAAGACAGGTGATCGTAGGTTTTGAGAGTTTAGGAAAGTTGTGTTGGTGGTGTAATGCAGCAAACCTCATTAGAGAAAAAGACTGCAGACTTGGATAGCAAATGCTGACATCTGTGATAGGTCACCCAGGAGCGCGTCGGGGCTCGACTGTTCTTTCTGCTCCCTTTCTCTGCTGCAGGAGCACTGCTGGGTCTTCATCCGTGTCTCGCTAGCGGTCGCCTTCTGCTGTGGTGACTTAACGCATCTGTCTTTCATCTTGCCCATTAGGCATATGCTGCTTCATGACATCAGTCATGGCTGATGGGTGTTTATATCTACCGGGGTGCTCTGCACAGCACTTTGCACTAATAGTGCTAAAGGACTCTCTCTTGAGTGAGTGTGCAGTGCCCCTTGCCCACCGAGAATGTCTGGACCTGAGTGGAAAGAGGCTGAAGCTCTTAAGTAAGAAGAAAAGTGTTTTCTGCTTCTTTGGGTCAGTTTTAAAGGCAGACCAGACCACTGGTACGGTGATTAATTTATTAACCTGCTGTCTGCTCCATCGCACGTTTGAATGTGGCATTAGTCCAGATGGTTTTAAATGGCCAGATATCTATCTCCTGTCTCAACTGGCTCCACGTGTTTCCGGCATGCTCAACAAAGGGGCCGCGTCCCTCCTGCCCTCCCTGGTGGCTGTCCAGGCAAACTGTTCTACCTCCATAACTAACTTCTGTAATTCTATTTAGGATAACCTTCACTATCCATTCTCAAATGTCGCATTGAGTGGTCCCTGTAAAGGTGCCCTGACTGCCCACTTTTTAAGTAAAACAAAGGAATCAAAAAAGTGTGTGTGTGTGTGTGTGTGTGTGTGTGTGTGTGTGGTCCTGGGGGTGGAACCCAGGGGCTTTCTACCTCCGGGCTACTCTCCCAGACCTATTTTCTATTTTATTTGGAAACAGGGTCTCACTAAGTTTCTGAGAGCCTCACTAAGTAGCTGAGGCTGGCCTGGAACCTTCCCGATCCTCCTGTCTCAGCCTCCCAAGTGCTGGGATTACAAGGGTGCGTCACACGCCCAGCTATCAGTTCCTTTTTATAGACAGTTTTACTTTTTTTAGTCATCCAGCCATTTCAATTCTTGGCTCAATCTTTTCTGTCTGAACATGGGTGCGGTTGCTCAGCGCCTCCCACCTGCCTGCTCTGTCCCGTCGCCGTCGTCCATCACGTCTGAGCGCTGCTCCCTCGGGTCCCGGTGGTCTCTGATTCGCTGAGCCAGCCTCTGCGTCGCTTCACGCCTGGCTCTCTGGTCTTAGCATACTGTTCCTGGCCGCGTACTTATCCATCGGAAGTCGGCCGCGTTGCGTGTTTCCTTCCGCAGACATCGTGTTCGCTGTGGATCACCCAGGTTTTGGTTCTAGGCCAGAGAGAATAAGCTGATACCCTCCAAGACGCATATGGGCTTTACCTAAAGATTCAGGGAATTCCACAAATATGTCCAGCTGTTTGTTTTTCTTCTTGGGTAAAAAAGCTGGGCGTTTTGGCAAGTCAGGTGCTCGGCCCTGGGGCGGCGAGGGCCGAGTCCCGGAGCCCCCCGGGCCTGCGGCTCGCTGGCTCGGACCCCAGGCCGCCCTGCCTCCTGCCAAGCACGCCCCTCCTGCTCAGACGCCAGCCCGGGCTCGCATCGCGCACACCGACCCTGGAAAGCCCTCCGAGAAACGGGGCGCCGCCCCTCCGCTCACATCTGCCCTGGGTGCCTTGGGTCCGCGTCTGCGGGGCGGTCGTCACGCCCTCTCCCCACACCTCGGCGTCCCTGACTCCTGAGCTCTGAGTGGAGGGGCGAGGCCGTGTCGTGGCCTCCGTGAAGGGCCGGCTTCAGCACGGTCTGTTGCTCCTCCTCTGGGCCTCCGGCTCTGCCCCAGACCCTCCGGCCGTTCTTCACAGACCCCGTCATCTGCACAGATCCTCCTAGTTATTTTACGACTCGCATGGCTACAGGCGCAGCGCTCAACCTAGGAAGGCCTTCTCTCTCTTTCATTTTACTTTTTTTGCAGGGATGGAAGCCAGGGGCATTCTACCTCCGAGCCACCCTCCCCCCAGCCCTGTTTTTATTCCTTATTTTGAAACCGGGTCTTGCTGAGTTGCGGAGGGCCTCACTAAGCAGCTGAGGCTGTGCACCAACCGCGATCCTCCGGTCTCAGCCTCCCCAGTGCTGGGCAGACAGGTGCGCCCACGGCCGGCTGCTCGCTCTCAACTCCTTATCTCCCGTGGCCGCCCCGCTCACCAGTGTATGTTCAAGCTCGTTCTCTCCCAGCGTCCTCCACATTCACTTCTGAATCCCCAGAGCCGGCTCTGTGCCAGGTGCTAAGTGTCAGGGCTAGAGTGCTGAGCCCAGCAGGGCACAGAGCTAAGTAGGGGAAATTGAACAAGAAATCACAAAAACAAATGTAAAAGGACTCCTTTGGTGTGTACAGAGAGAACACAGGACTTTAAGCCAGCGTGAGCAGACGCTTGGCGTTGTGTGGACGCCAGGGGAACGGGCTTGGAGCGGGTGGTTCCAGAACGGTCTTTCTTCCTGGGCCCTCTCTGCTCAGAAGTGAGCTTAGGATCACCTGGGAGGTGCTTGGAAGGGCGGGATCTCAGCCCACCACTCAGAATCTGCCAAGTGGGTCCTGGGCCTCTCCATGTTTGAGGAGCACTTCCCAGGCTGGGCTCTGGAGTTTTCTTTGACTGTCTTCTATTAGATTACTCTCGTCTCAGATATCTGATCTTTCTCTTGGACTATTTCTTGGAATTTTTTTACTGTCATCTCGAATTTTTATTCAGCTCTTCCTGGCCAGTCCACTGAATGTATATTGTGTACAACGGCCCAATGCTTCTTTACGTCAACCCTCTGACCTAAAGAACAGAAGCTTATTTACTTGATAAAATACAGTACCACACAGCTGGGCGTGGTGGCGCACGCTTGTAATCCCCGCGTTTGGGAGGCTGAGATAGGAGGATCACACGGGTTCAAAGCCAGCCTCAGCTACTTAGTGAGGCTCTCAGCAACTTAGTGAATCCCTGTTTCCAAATAAAACATATATATATATATATATATATATATATATATATATATATATGAGTATAGCCCAGAGGTAGCCTCTGGGTTCCACCCCCAGTACCACCAAAAAAAAAAAAGAAAAAATACAGTACCACACACAAAAATATACACAAAGTATTGTTTTAAGTCACTGAGTTTGGGAATATAGCAATCTTGTGGAGATAGCTAAGCACACAAAACTCGGAAAATAATATTTCAAAGGAGAAGGCACTGTTTTTCACGAACAGCCAGAAATCCTACTTGATTCCTAAATTTCACTTGTCTTTTATACTCAGTCCATTAGCGGCTTTTGTTTTTTATTCAGAAATAAAACAGACACCTCTGTCTCTGAACTTCTACGCAGCTGCCGGTCAGCCAAGCCAGATGTGCCTCCGGCTCCTCGGGTCTTGAGGCTGCCGTCCCTGCTATCTTCCCAAAGCCACTAACGTGGCAGGCCCTGCTTTTTCCTGCCTAAAACCTGGGCTCTCCCTGGCCTGCCCTGCTCGGGTTCTGTACCCTGTCCTCCGCCTTCTCCCTGGACTTACCATACGTATCGTGAATCAGGGGACGCTCCGGCCAGCGGGCGCGGTCAGTCACCTGCCGGCCGCGAGGGCACCTCCCCGGGCGCGCTCTCCACCCCACCAGGCTCCTGAAGTGTCCTGGCCCAGTCATTTCCTTTTGTCTTTCTTTTAGCAGTGCTGAGGATTCAGTTCAAAGCCTTTGTACATGCTTGGTAAACATTTGACCACTTCCTCCATGCCCAGCTTTTGATCATGGGTTTTCTTCTTCTTTTTCTTTTTTCTCTTTGGTCCTTTGTCTTTTCTTTTTGGCGCTGAGGCTCGAACCCAGGGCGTTGTGCCGCAAGGCGAGCGCTCTCATGTTCTTAAAGCACATCACCCTGGTCCCTTGTCTCTTGTTGGCTCTCAGGCTCTGTTGTGCTCTGGAGTTACTTTGTGCATCTCTTGACTTTGGCCTCCCGCGTGTCCACTGCAGCGTGTCCACCGCAGTGAACGGGGGCGCCTGCGTCCTTGTGTTATTTTCTTTTTGCATTTGGGGTTCAGAATATTGTAGGGACTAAGTAACCATTTTCTGAATTAGTGAGTATTCACTCTTATGATTTAAAACATTGTAATTTTGGTCACAGTGATAATTCATACTGCTCTCACCATCTTGAATTTCGAAATAGGCTGTGTTTTTTATGGAACAATTTATACATATAGATAATAGTTATAGATGAAAAGGAATGTCTGGAGCCAGTCTCTTTGGTGATTTTATTTCTATCTTTTCGATTCATGCTGAAATCTTTGTGGACTGTGAGGTCCTTTTGAGAGTGTCACATTTTATTGTGTGTGGAGAGCCCAAAGGTCAGCATTTGCGTCTCT
Source organism: Muscardinus avellanarius (assembly GCF_963383645.1). Lineage (NCBI taxonomy): Eukaryota > Metazoa > Chordata > Mammalia > Rodentia > Gliridae > Muscardinus > Muscardinus avellanarius. The sequence goes on along the minus strand of NC_137791.1, from coordinate 3,211,703 downwards.
TCCTTAAGTCCCTAGTTTGATCTGTAGAATTTTATTTCTGGAAGATTATTTAAGTCATATTCACTTAGGAAACGGAAAAAAATAATTTAATCTCATTAATATGTGTGCTAAGTGGCTGCTTATAGAAAGAAACAGCAGGCGGCCAGTGGTCTTGGCAGGACTCAGAAGCGGGGAGTCAGTGGCACCCAAGGGGAACGTGTTAGTACGAAGAGAATTTGGGGGCAAAGGCTAGGTTGCTCCCACCCCAGTGTGCTTCGGTCGTAAGGAAATACAGCACCAAAGCAAATGGGAATGTACGCACCCGTTTTTTGCTGTATTTGCTTTAAATCGGTATTTTTGGTTTTGCTTAAAAACAACAGCTCACAGTGGAAGCCCTTGTCTGTCCCTCCCTAGCCCTGGTGGACGCACAGCCGCCCACCTCGCAGGGACTGACTTTAGTGTTTACTTTTTACAAGTGCATATCTTGACTCCAGAGGAGACAGGTAGGTATAAACACTTGCCATGTGCTCTGCTTTTGTTCCTTTTTGATTCCATAGCAGTTTCAATTGTTTTGATTCTTGATCATCTTTTCCTCTTAAAAAATTGAGGGCTCCAAGCCGGGCGTGGTGGTGCACGCTTGTAATCCCAGTACTTGGGAGGCTGAGACAGGAGGATCGCGGGTTCGCAGCCAGCCTCAGCTACTTAGTGAGGCCATCCACTAAGTAGCCATCCACTAGTTAGACCCTGTTTTAAAATAAAAATTAAAAACTAGGGCTGGGGGTGTAGCTTGGAGGTAGAATGCCCCTGGGTTCCATCCCTAGTACTGGAAGAAAAAAAATTGAGGACTCTAAAGAACTGTTATGTAAGTTCTATCTTTCAGTATTTGCTGCTGTATTTGAAACTTAAATGGAAAGTATTTAAAACATGTTAATGTATTTATGTATTTAACAATATACTATTACGTGTTAACAGAAATAACCTTAGTGAAAGAAGAGCTATATAGCCCAAGACAAAACACACACACACACACAAAGCAAGGAGCCCTCAAAGGAATGATGCTTTTGTTTCTTGAAAGTCATTTAAATGTTAGACCTCAAGCCTGCTCTGCTGGGTTACCACCTCTGCTTCTGCACGCAGCCCCTGGAACACTCCACCTTATCTTTGGGAGAGGAGGAGTGTGGAAAAGACTCATGATGTCGTGATTTTATTATGGCCCTGAGGTGGGCTGGGGTTAGGCTCCCCTCAGGGCCAAGCGCACTATGCAGACGGCCATTGTGTGTAGACTTGTAGACAGGTTTGTGTAGCGCGCATACTGAACAGCCTTCTGTGAAGTTGCTTTTGTCCTGCCGCGCGGACTCCTTGGCTCCTCTAACTGGTCCAGACGATGTGATTGGCTGCTCTAACTGGTCAGAGGATGTCATTGGCTCCTCTCACTGGTCCAGAGGATGTGATTGGCTGCTCTAACTGGTCCAGACGATGTGATTGGCTCCTCTAACTGGTCAGAGGATGTGATTGGCTCCTCTAACTGGTCCAGAGGATGTGATTGGCTTCTCTAACTGGTCCAGACGATGTGATTGGCTGCTCTAACTGGTCAGAGGATGTGATTGGCTCCTCTAACTGGTCCAGAGGATGTGATTCCATTCCTTGCGCTGCAGCGGGTTTTGACGTTGTGGTCACATCGGCAGTCATTTAAGATGTGCCCAGCGAGTTCGGTTTTTTAGAACAGTGCTGTGCTGAGGAGAAATCCTCAGGCATCCGTAGGGACCTGGACTAGGAGTCGGGTGGCATGGTTCGTGCTGACTGAGGCCAGATTGCGGGCTCACAGGGGCGTATTTTCATCTCTACAAGATGTTCTCAAACCGCCCCCACGTTGTCTCGCTTGTGTGTTTCTCACGGTGTGTACTTGAGTGTCCATTCCTCCGCTTGGTCACCAGTACTTGCTTTATTCTAAAGTTCTTCACGTTTCGAATTTCTGTTTCTTCTGTTATAAACAGGATGGTGTTGAACGCATCCAGAGACCTTCATACCAAACGGTGGTTTTTAGTGTGATGGAATCGTAATGGCGGGTTTTTATACATTCCATTTGTGGTGGGCCTTCTCCATCTTTTGCCCATTTTGTACATCTACCACAGCTTCTTCCACATGGTAATCATAGTTATTTTAGCCTGAGCTAGTGAAAATAATCTCTTTTTCCTAGAGATTATTGATCTTGTATTTCTGCTTTAACTGTCTGACCATTTTTAGTCACATTTAAGATCACAGAGTTAGCGTTGATGTCTTCGTGCCAGACGAGACCTTTCTTTTCCTCCCTTGGACACATCGGGTGCAGGCCTGTCTGGCCAGCCCTTCTCTGCGGTCTTAGTGAGATCTCTTGCTTTATTTCTGTTCTTTGGGGTGGCTTTCCCAAGTTTTGGATCCAGAGCTCTTAAGTAGCTCCTCAGCCCTTAAAACTTGTTAATTCCCTTCCCCAAGTCATACTTATGCTTGGCCCTTTACCTTCCTGTCCCCGAGAGCCGCACATTCTTACAAATCTTTTGCGCCTTGTGTTTAAAAGCACGCACCTTCTTTTTGCAAAACTTCATTTCCAGCAGACGGCCTGGGAGGGCTTCCATGTTGGTGTTTCCACCCACTTGGCCTCTGTCCTCAGGCTCTTAAGCACAGCCCAGAATTTAGCCAAGTACCTTCTGGAAAGTGAGTCTTGTGTTCCAGCACTTCACATTTGCACCTTGCAAAGCCGCCTTTAAAAGGGACAGGACTGCCCTCTAAAAGCCTTGCTGGCCTTGTTCCCACGCGAGCCCCTCAGGGTGGGCCAGCCCTGCTTCTCAGTCTGCACCTGTAATCAGCAAATGACCCCTGGGAGAGATCAGCGCTCCGTCTCCTCCTCCCACTCCCAAGGTTTTAATCCAGCCCCTTGCCCCCTCCCACCTTCAGACACACCGCCTGAGGTCTGCCCTCTTCCTCTGCCCCTACCCCGTGGGCCCTCGACAGGAGTGCCTCAGCCTCTTCCCAGCCTACTGGGGTTGCAGCCTGGATTCCCAAAGGACTCTTGAAACGAGTCAGCGATTCAAGTGAAAACTATTCCTCTGAACAACATGGGTGCATTTCTGTAACTTCTCTTTGGAAATTGCTTTCATTTTTTTTTTTTTTTGTTTTCTTTTTCTTTTTTGAGGCACTGAGGCTGGAACAACCAGGGGCATTCTACCTTTGAGCTACACTCCCAGCCCTATTTATTTATTCTTTATTTAGAAACAGGGTCTCACTCAGTGCAGAGGGCCTCACTAAGTAGCAGAGGCTGCCCACAAATGGGAATAAGAGGGCCAGAACTGGAAAGGGCAGGCGCCCGCGCCTTGCGGATGCTGGCTTTGAGCAGTCCGTGACGCAGGGCAGCGTGGGCAGCTACACTTTCCTCTCCTCTGTCTTTCTTATTAGTAGGGCAAGCCCCTGCTCTGGCCCCTACTTGAGACAGCTTGGTCCTCAGCTGGAGGCAGGAGAGCTCTGGTGGAGGACTCCCACCACCAAATCTCCAGGCTGCTCTTGCGTGCCTAAGGGTCCAGCCAGGCCTTAGACTCAAAGCGCTCTACTTTTCTCTCTGGGTGTGGTGGCACACACGTGTAATCCCAGTACTTGGGGGGCTGAGACTGGAGGATTCCAGGTTGGCGGACAGCCTCAGCTGCTTTTAGTGAGGCCCTCCGCAACTTAGCGAACAGCCTGTTTCAAAATAAAGTAAAAAGGGCTGCAGTGTTGCTCAGAGATAGAATGCCCTTGGATCCAATTTGCAGGAACACCGCACGTACACACACATACCCCCCACACACGTACACGAGAAATATACTTCTCTGTTTCTCATACTTTAAATTGTTTATCTTAGAGCCGGGTATGGTGGCACACGCCTGTAATCCCCGCGCTTGGAAGGCTGAGACAGGAGGATCACACAGGTTCAAAGCCAGCCTCAGCTACTTAGTGAGGCTCTCAGTAACTTAGTGAGACCCTGTTTCCAAAAATAGGTCTGGGAGTATAGCCCGGAGGTAGAAAGCCTCTGAGTTCCACCCCAGTACCACCAAAAAAAAAAAAAAAAAAAAAAAAAATCTTATCTTGGATTGGAAATACATACATATATCATATATATATATATATTTTACTGGGGATTGACTCCAGTTGCATTCAACCACATTTATTTATTTATTTATTTACTCACTTATTTGGGGTACTAGGAATGGAACTCAAGGGCATTCGACATCCTCAGCCCCATTTTTTATTTTTTAGTTTTGAAACATGGTCTCACTGAGTTGCAAAGGGCCTCAGTAAGTAGCTGAGGCTGTCTTCGAACCTGCAATCCTCCGGTCTTAGCCTCCCAAATGCTGGGATTGCAAGCCTGCGCCATCACGCCTGGCTCCATTTTATTTTTTATTTTGAAACAGGGTCTTGTATTTTTCTTTTTGTTTTTATATTCCACTATCCTGCCATATTTTAGCAAAGGGTAGATACTTCATAAAAATGCAAAATCATTACAACCCCTTGATCAAAAATTCAGAGACAAATTTTATACTACATTTTGGCCAAACTCCTGACCTGATTTTAATTTTCAAATATACTTACTAGAGTTTTTTGTAAATGAATAGATAATATTTTACTTCTAACTGATGGGATGGACTAATTATATTTATTTCTTTTACTTTTGTCCTGTTAATGCTTTATTTATTGGACAGACAACTTTATTCCTAAGGAGATAAGGCAGAGTCAAATTTGTTTTCCCAAGACAGTACAAGATTTATTGACGAGAAGTTATTAATACTTCAGTTTTTCTACTTCTTATCTTCTGTAAAAACATTATTTTTAAAACCTGGGTTCTTGAAAGAATTTAATAATTTGTTAATAAAGTGGTAGGCAGATATGTCAGTGTGTGCTCCCGGCCGAGTTATAAAAGTGCTCAGTATTTAATTTCACCTTGTAAGTGAGCAGACCCCGTGCATGCTGGGCATACACTCTGCCGCTGAGTGACATGCCCAGCCCTTAAAAGTGTCATGTTCTGATGCTGAATTTCCCCAGCTGGGAGAGAGTTTCAGAAAGACGATGTGGTGATGTTAACATTTGCTGGCTTTCTGCCACTCTGACAGAGAACCCGAGTTCCTCCACTTTGAGAAGAAAAGGTGGGTCCTAGCGCGTCAGGCCAGCCCGCTGCCTTCCAGCCTCTAGTGGGAAGTGGTGGGGGAGCGTGCCTGTTTCAAAATAAAAAATAAGCCGGGCGTGGTGGTGCACGTTTGTAATTCCAGCATTGGGGAGGCTGAGACAGGAGGGTCGCAGGTTCGTGGACAGCCTCAGCAACCTTGTGAGGCCCTTTGCAACTCAGTGAGACCCTGTTTCAACATAAAGAATGAAAAGTAGGACCGGGGGGTAGCCTGGAGTTGGAAAGCCCTGGTCCTCAGTCACAAATTGAGTGGGAGCGCCATCTTCCCTGGCACGGCTCAAGCCACAGAGCTGCTGCTTCTTTCTCTCCATATGCTCTGTCCTCTCTGTCGCGGGGTCCTGTTTGATGTGTGTAGGGGCGCTGGGGCTGGGGCCCAGGGTCTCAGCCTCCTCAGCTAGCCCAGGCTGGCTCGGAAGCTGTGCGATCCGCCGGCTGCCTCCTGAGCTCTGGATTGAGGGGTGCTCACCACACCCGGATCCCCTGTTTGATTTTTACTCTGAAGTTTGGACACTGTGTAACCCCGGGCCCACAACAAAGAGGTGTGTTATTTTTATGAAGTAAACATATGTTGGTTATTTTTGTGGAGTAAATGTATGTTTATGTTATAATAGGAGATAGGAATTGACCAGTTTGTCTCAGAAAAAGTACTGAAACTCAAAACCCTGCACTCAGCACGTGGCCAAAACCCTGCACTCAGCAGAAGATGCTGGCTGCTCCTTTCTGTACGTATTTCTTTCTTGCTCTCACAGACTGGTGACCTTGAAGTAGAACTGTCCACCCCACGTTTAAATAGGGTGGTCTGCTGCTGGTATTTGCACAGGAATAGGAATTATCTAACAGCAGATCGGGCTTGGGGGAGTTGTGAGCGCCCGTGGCCATTACTGCCATTGCAAAGCCAGGTAAACCACGACTTGAGAGTTCTGTGTGGAAAGTCAGATGCCTCGTGTGAGAGTGGGGACAGGAGTAAACCTCCCGTGCTGGTGAGCGGGCCGAGACTCCCCACTGTGGTCTGCAGCGTGGCCGAGCCCGAGCCGGAGGACTGTGCCAGGCGCCGGCGCTCCCCGGGCACTGTTAGGTAGGTGGCCGACTCCCATGCCTTTCCCAACTCTTGGTGGGGCTGCTGTTGGAGTTGGCTTCCTGCCCTTTGGTCTTGGCGGGGTCTTCTCGGCCATCCTGTCCACCCTTGGCTGTGGCCACTGCCGGTTGTACTAGCCCCCAAGGCAGTGGTGTCGGCCATCGCCTACATAGAAGGAAGGCATCTGGTGCAAGCTTCCACTGCATGAGCACCCCACGGCATGCTGCTGCTTAAGGAGCCGGAAGAGCCGGTGGTGAGTGGAGGAATGCGCTCAGGGCGTGAGGTCCCTCTCCCTCGCAGCCGTGGCCAGGGCTCCACACTGAAAGCCCTGCTCCTGCCCCTTCCCTCGCCCTTCAGGGACCCCCACGTGCACAGTTAGCTCTGTCCCCTGAGAGCTGGGCTAGGTAGTTGCCCTGCAACCTCAGCTTTCTGAAGGATTTAAGAAGTCTGCAGCGTGGCCTGTCTAGCTTCTTGAGGGCCACGGGGGCGCTTGGGCCAGCTGTCTATAGCTGAGAAGTGACCCCGAGCAGGCTGGAGCCTGGTGTCCAGCAGTAACAGTTTTAACTCCAAGGAAACTGGTAGGCAGATTATCTGTCTGTGTCATCTAGGTCTAGTCTCTATTGTTTTTTATTTCCCATAGCTTTTTAAAAGTGAATTAGCCTCTTTTTAAAAAAAGCAGTCAATAAATGTTATCAAGGAAAAAAGCAGAGTGGTTATGTTTGTTTCAGAACTGCCCTCCTGGGCTTTGCCCCCTGTGTGAACATTCAGAGGCCAGCTGTGGACGGAGGGACACTCTAGTGCAGGCACTCACAACAGCTAGGATCGGGGCGGCCTAACTCAAGGGTTTTAAGTTGAATTAATGACATTAAGAATATAGAGTCTTACTGGCTGAGTATCAGTGAAGCGAAGAAATGTGAAATACGTATTTCAAAAGTAGGAGCCTTAGCCGACTGCTGATCTCAAATATGTTGATTATCTTTGTATAAGTGTAAAACCTAACAGTGTTACATTATTTCATCTGCGTAACAAAATATATACTCATACATAAAAATCCACAAACATGGAAAAATCTGTTTTAGACTCTCAGTTACTGTAGTCTGTGCATGTGCACTCTGTTGGAATTTACTTTTTAGATATGATAAAATATAACTTGAAACAAAAGAATGTGGGTCTTTGTATCCCTTGACACAGCTCTTCCCAAATAGGAGGAGCCTTTGAAATAATTGAGAGGGACCTGGTCGTGGGAATTCTGAACTGAGTAAATGTTTTATCTGATGGTTTTTAAAGTAGCGACTTTCCCGCTCTGCACCAGTCTTTCCTGAAGCAAGATTATCACCTGTTCATGTGTGCTGAGGAAGGCGCTGAGGGCCAGATCCAAGGACACTCAGATCTTGTTCCTAGATACCCACGGGCCGGCCAGCCTTCGCAGCCAGGCATGTTAGCAGGCCCAGCGTCTCCTCCTCTCCAGGACTGCTGTCTTCCACACTTTGTCCTCTGCTGTCTTTACTAGATTTCCCTTTTTTTTTTATGTCTTATCTCCCCAGCTTCTCGTCCCCACAGATGTCCAGACCTTACCGACCTCAGTTCCCAGCTTCCCTCACTTCTCCCGCCACCTACCAGATTTGCAACTTGAGATATTTTTAATGTCATTATTTTTTTCTTTAGAGCGTAGGCATTAAGTGTGCGGGAGCACTGGCGCAGTGCAGTGGCACACGTCTCATGCCAGCTTACTCGGGAGGCTGAGACGGGAGGATTGGAGGTTGGTGGCCGGCCTCAGCCGGCTGCTGGACATGGCACTGCCTAGAGCCAGCGTCCTGCCGCAGGGACGGGGCGGCGGCCTGTGGGTTTTGCTCCCAAGCTCTCTGGAGCAGCGATGGCTGGCGCCCGCCTGCCATGATCTCGCAGCCTGACCTCAGCATGCCCGTGGCTGTGTCTTGCAGGTGCGTTCTGCTCCCGCTCCTGGGGATGAAGCCGCCGCCGCAGAGCCTGTACCTGCTGGTGGATTCCGTGGACGAAGGCTGCCATGTCGCCGAGGGCGAGCACACAACGCCCAGCAGCCTGGCCGGGACCGTGGCCGAGCTCTTGGCCGGCCACCACGAGTTCTTCCCACCGTGGCTCCTGCTGCTCTGCTCTGCCCGCAAGCAGAGCAAGGCTGTCACAAAAATGTTCACCGGTAAGCAGCGCCCCGGGCTCACAGACGCACGTGAAGCGCACGCCGACAGCCTGCCCGTTAGCCTCGCAGCACACCCTCACACGCACACCCATCACGCCTGGGTCACTTCAGTGACACTGCTGTTCAAAATTCTCTCCCCATCTGCCTTAAGAAAGGATAGGAGTGTTTCATGACATATTTACTACTGCGTATCCACGGGCTACCTATATCATAGGTATGATAATGACCTATGAGGTCCCTGGGAATACTCATACACTGTGCTGTACATAGCTAGAAGGCACCTACGAATGCCGTTATGCTACAGTAATCTTAGAAGGTGCCTCTCCATACTGTTATTTAGTAAGCTTTTCTTTCTTTTTTCTTTTTTTGCGGGTCTGGGGATGGGACCCAGAGGCATCTGACCTCCGAGCTACACTCTCTGCCCTATTTTTTATTTTTTAGGAAATGCCGCATGAATGTGTGTTATGTCTTCTTGTACACATGTGCTAAGGAGTTATGTTACCAACCGAGGCTTGGAATTGCTGGGCTCTAGAGGAAGTCAAGGAGCAACTTGAATTTTGCCAGTGGCTAGCTTATATGCTTGAAATAATATAAGCTTCTCCCACCAGCCTGAGAGCCCCCTGACTGCCTTCCCGCCGGTTCACACTCTTTCAGATCTTCATTGTGCTGCCTGAGGGTCTTGTACGAGCTTGGTGTTCTCTGGCTAGAATGTCCTGCCCTCCAGCTTCCTGCCTTCTCCCCTGGAGAGCTCTCAAACCTTGCAGGCCTCCCTCTGCCCTCCTCCTCTCTTTGCCTCCGGCCTGGCTGCGTACACACCCCCTTTCTCACCTGCCTCCTTCCCAGATGCTGTCCCCAGGACGGTAGAAACTCCCTGTCCTGTCCACGGTTCCGGGTCCCTCCCTCTAGAACATGGCTTGGAACAAAAATACCACTCACTGGCTTGCGAATAAATGATGTGTGTTTTTTTTTCAACCATGTTTTGGTAGAAGAAGCAATGAATTAGGAATCAGGAGGAACCAAACTCTGGTCAGATTCTTTAACCCTCCACCCTCCCCAAATGCTAATTATTAAAAGCCTGGGCTTTATATACAGACATTAGACCACCTCTTTTTTGTTGGTAAACTTTTCATTTGGGGAGAAAGTTAGGATTAGAACTAAATGTCCACCAGTATTGAATTATATCTTTGTTTAGAGCTTGCTAATTTGTAGTGTGAAAAGCGCTGTCTCGTTTTATTTGTACCTCTTGTTTACTATTGGACTCTTTTTCCCTTTTGCCTGTCAGTTTGGCTCCCCGACCCCGTGGATGTTTGTCCCGTGGCCTTTCTATCTGGAGTGTGGTGGTCTTCTCTTTGGTTATCAGAGCTTTTCTCTTATATAGTTTCATAGTGTGGTGATTTTCTCTTTGGTTATCAGAGCTTTTATCTTACATAGTTTCATAGTGTGGTGGTCTTCTTTTTGGTTATTAGAGCTTTTATCTTACATAGTTTCATAGTGTGGTGATCTTCTCTTTGGTTATCAGAGCTTTTCTCTTATATAGTTTCATAGTGTGGTGGTCTTCTCTTTGGTTATTAGAGCTTTTATCTTACATAGTTTCATTCTTTGCAACTGCTTGCTTCAGCTGTTTAAAATTGTAATACTTATTTTGAACTCTGTTATATGTAGTCTAATATCTTGTCCTTTATATTATATATTTTAGATTTATTTGTATAGATACTTTCTACTAAATGGTGTAAACAGCGGTTTTAAGATTTGAACATTCTGTCAAACCTTACATTTTCCGAGCAGTGTCTGGCTCCCTATACTCTTACTTGGCAAATTAAAACCTCAGCGATGCATGTGACACCCAGCGCCAGAGCTGTCACAGAGTTCCCGAGATTGTGCACACGTATGTACTGATCGTAGAAGTTATAGCCTCCATGTAGGTCGCTTTTTAATGGCAGCATACACAACTCCAGCGTTCAGAGATAAAATGGTAACGTGTTAAACTCCACGTGCTCTCCGCCAGCTGAGACGATGCTGTGGACCAGTGGACTTCTCGCTTTTTAAGTTGAACATTGATAGACCTTTTCAGCACCCCATTTTCGTCGTTGTGATAATCATTTAATGGAAGCTTCGTTATATAATAATGCACTGGAGCTCACTTCTTAATCTTACTGTTGTATTTTTAGGGTTTTTCATTTATTTTTATTTTGGTTTTACTTGCCTATTCTCCTCCAGGACACCAGGAAATTGCGGGAAGCATCAGTTCCTAACTCTCAGCACGCCGCCATCACCGTCAGTCTTTCAGCAGCATTGAGTGGCGGCGCAGCCTCAGAGATGCTTTAAGCAGGGATAGAAAAGTGGTTCCAAAGCAGAGTGGTCCAGCGTTTCAACGACTTAATGTCCTTACCCCTAGAAATGTTGATCAGGCTTCAGTTTTTATCTTATAATTTTTTTTGCTTCTTGTTTTTTTTGTGTGCTGGGCAATGAACCCAGGGGGCTTCTGCCTCTGAGCTACATCCCCAGCCCTCTTTTATTCTTTTTTTTATTTTGAGACAGAGTCTCACTAAGTTGCAGAGGGCCTCACTAAGTAACTGAGGCTGACGACGAACCCAGCTCCTCCAGTCTCAGCCTCCCAAGTACTAGGATCACGAGTGTGCTCCACCACACCCGGCTCTTAAGACTTTTTTAAGTGCTTTCCTATCAGTATCTTAAGTTGTATATGTTTATAATTCAGGGAATTAAATATAGGTGGTCAAAAGTTAAAAATCAAAAACTTACTTTTAGTTCCTTTAACCCAAGGTATTTAAGTCATTGAATAATAGATATTCTTCTTAGTTCTGTTTTAATAAATAACTGCTGTTAGTGACGAACATAATCTGTTAATAAGTGTCTATACTTGGGAGAGATTCATTTTTAAATTGTAAACTTTTTTGTGTGTATGGTACTGGGATGGAACCCAGGGGCATTCTACCTCTGAGATGCACCCCTAACCCTATTTTTTTATTCTCTATTTTGAAACAGAGTCTTACTGAGTTGCAAAGAGCCTCACTAAGTAGTGGTGGCTGTCCTCGAACCACGATCCTCCTGTTTTAATCCCAAATGCTGGGATTACAAGCATGTACCAACACGCCTGGCTACAAAATTTTTTCTTACTCTTTCAAGATTTTTGTATCTTTTTTATGAAATTCTATACTTTTTATCTTTTTTTATACTTTATTTTTTTTGTATTGGATATTGAACACAGGAGCATTGTACCTCCAAGCTACACCCCCATCCTTTTTAATTTTTATTTTGAAATATGGTCTGGCTAAATTGCTGAGGGTCTTGTGAAATTGCTGAAGCTGGCCTCAATCCTGCGACCCTCCTGCCTCAGCCTCCCAAGTCCTGGGATTACCACCATGCAGGGCTGCAGGCTTCTGCTTTCTCACACAGTTAACTCTGCCCCTGCTCCTCCCCTTACCTCCCTATCAAACATTTGCATTCTCACCAAAGAGCAAACTTCAAAGTCAAACAAAATAATCAGAATCCTTGTGCATTCGCTTACTAGTTACGTGGGGCAGTTTACTTAACCTTTCTATGTTTTAACTTCCTGATTTTTAAAATAAGGAAACTTACCTAACAGGCTTGGCCAAGAAAGAAAAAAGAAAAAAATAGTATAAGTACTTAAAGTGCTCCCTTACAAATAACTGGCTCTCAGAAACGTTTCTCTCTTTCCCTACATTCTGAGGAGCCAAACCCACGAGCGTGGAGGTGCAGCCTAGTTTGTTTTCATTATTTCCAGTTCTAATGATGCGATCGTCTAAGTTTAAGCTAGATACTTACTCACCGTGAGTTCTATGATCTCGTTTGTCAATCCAAATGCAAGTGTCACTTTAGAAACTTAGAAACTTTTTCATTTAAGACAGTGTTTTCCATTAGCTACATGCCAGAGGTTTTTCTTCTTTTTCCTTTTCTTTCTTTCCATCCTTAAATTGTTGATGACTTGTTGCCCGAAGCAGCGGGCACTCAGGAGGAGCTGGTCGGCACGCCGCCTGCGCTCGCGGGCCATGGGCTGCCATGCCTCTCTGAGCGGGTTTCAGACCTTGCTCAGGACAGGAGGCCCTGTTTTCCATAAGTGACGTGTATCTTTTGAAATGCTGTCTGTGAAGGATCTGATAATCCACGTATGTATATAACGTGACAGATTTCATTGTTAGGTTGACTTAGAGCTGTGCAGATTCGCCATGTTTCGTTTTTGTGGTTTTTTACAGATATGCCTATTTTATCTGAATACTTCAATGTAATTTACCTGTTTTCTCTCAGCCTATGATTTACCTGTGGGCGATCTTGTTAGTCCTGTGGGTAAAGCCAGGCGGATGAGCTCCCAGGCCTCCTCCTCCACCTCCAGCCCAGCCCTGTACAGCCCAGCTCTCATTTCTGTCTCCCAGGTCTGAGCTGGGAGTGATGGCTCACTGCAGTAATCCTAGTACTTGGGAGGCTGAGATAGGAAGGTCGCCAGTTCAAGGCCAGCCTCAGCGACTTTGCCAGACCCTGTTTCAAAATGAAAAAGGCTGGGGCAATGGCTTGGAGATACAACACCCCTGGGCTCAATCCCAGCTCAAAACATAAAAAGATAAAAAGGCATATTCCCAAATCCGTCACTGTCTGCCTTCACTGTGGCTCTCGGGGCCTTGGTGCGTCTCATCCGGATCCGATGCCAGCAGAGGTGTCCCCTCCTGACCCCGCCCGGCCCCGGCCACGTTAGCACGGGGCCCTCTGAGCACGGAGCTGGTCCTCATACCGCCTGGAGGAGTTCACCCGCTCAGCACTTGTTTCTTCTCTGTAAGGCAAATGTACAGTGGTCAAATGAACGATGTCCCCCTGCAGAAAATGAAATTATGATTTCCTTTAAAGGACTGAAGGTAACTCTTACCTAGCTGCAAACAGCACATCTTTAGATTGGTTTGAATTGCATCAAGTGGTGTTATTATCAGAATGCTGGACTTTTGTTAAGCATAACTTGTCTAAGTTGCATCTTAATTAGTTTAAGCTATCTATTGACAGTCTGAGATTTAATTATTTTAATTTGATAATGTGTAAAATAATGTAATTTAAGGGAAATGGTGGGCAGTACTCTTAATTAGATATATGTATGCAGTCTCCTAATTAAGGCTAGCCTCTCCTCAAATGTATGAGTGGAAATAGATCAGTTATTTGAATGAAAAAGATTATCCCGTAAAAACAAACCTTACTATTTATAAGTCTTTTTCATTCTTTCCCTGGTCATGGAGAGTTTGAAAATCCCGACAAGGCACTCTATGAGCATGGAAGACTGTCGGTTCTTAGGCCGTCTTAGAACGGAGTTGGGAGGGAAGTCATGCCTCTCAAAGAAAAAGAAATAGCTCAGTCTGTTGGGAGGAAGATGTAGTTATTTCTCTGTCGTCCATGTGCTTTTACATAAATAAACTGATTTGCATACTGTGCATTAATTAGTTTGCTTTTTACTGTCAATTTCTTGATTGATTTTGTATGGGTTGACTATCATCCTGAGACATTCTCCTCAAAGATGGGTACGCTTGGGTGAGACTTCTCAGTTGGTGACATGTGCTTTTTGTTTATGACTTCTCCAGGTTTTCGAAAGATAAGTTTAGACGACCTCCGGAAGGCGTACATCGTCAAGGACGTCCAGCAGTACATCCTCCACCGCTTGGATCAAGAGGAAGCCCTGCGGCAGCACCTCACCAAGGAGACGGCGGAGATGCTGAACCAGCTGCACATCAAGAGCAGCGGGTGCTTCCTCTACCTGGAGCGCGTCCTCGACGGCGTCGTGGAGAACTTCATCATGCTGAGGGAGATTCGCGACATCCCCGGGACCCTCAACGGCCTCTATCTCTGGCTCTGCCAGAGACTCTTTGTAAGAAAACAGTTCGCGAAGGTTCAGCCCATCTTGAATGTGATTCTGGCGGCCTGCCGACCGTTGACCATGACCGAGTTGTATCACGCAGTGTGGACCAAAAACATGTCCCTAAGCCTGGAAGACTTCGAGCGCAAGTTAGACGTCCTCTCCAAGCTCCTGGTGGATGGACTAGGAAACACCAAGATACTGTTCCACTACAGCTTTGCCGAGTGGCTTCTGGACGTGAAACACTGCACGCAGAAGTATTTGTGTAACGCGGCCGAGGGGCACAGGATGTTGGCCATGAGTTACACCTGTCAAGCCAAGAACTTAACACCCTTGGAAGCACAGGAATTTGCCTTGCACTTAATAAATTCAAACTTACAACTAGAGACAGCAGAGTTGGCGCTGTGGATGATATGGAATGGTACGCCTGTCAGAGACTCCCTCTCCACCTTGATACCCAAGGAGCAAGAAGTGCTGCAGCTGCTGGTTAAAGCGGGCGCTCACGTGAACAGTGAGGACGACCGCACGTCCTGCATCGTCCGCCAGGCCCTGGAGAGGGAGGATTCCATCCGGACACTGCTGGACAACGGGGCTTCGGTCAATCAGTGCGACTCCAGCGGGAGAACGCTGCTGGCCAATGCCGCCTACAGCGGCAATCTCGACGTTGTGAATTTGCTCGTGTCCAGGGGAGCAGAGTTAGAGATAGAGGATGCTCACGGCCACACCTCCCTCACCCTGGCAGCTAGACAAGGACACACCAAGGTGGTGAATTGTCTGATCGGGTGTGGAGCCAACATCAACCACACCGATCAGGACGGCTGGACGGCCCTGCGTTCTGCGGCCTGGGGTGGCCACACGGAGGTGGTGTCCGCCCTGCTCTATGCAGGCGTGAAGGTGGACTGCGCCGATGCGGATAGCCGGACCGCCCTGCGAGCCGCAGCGTGGGGCGGCCACGAGGACATTGTGCTCAATCTGCTGCAACACGGTGCTGAAGTCAACAAAGCTGATAACGAAGGCCGGACGGCTCTGATCGCCGCCGCCTACATGGGGCACCGGGAGATCGTGGAACACTTGCTGGACCACGGGGCAGAGGTGGACCACGAGGACGTGGACGGCCGGACGGCACTCTCGGTCGCTGCGCTCTGCGTCCCCGCGAGCAAGGGGCACGCCTCGGTGGTCAGCCTCCTGATCGACAGAGGGGCCGCCGTGGATCACTGTGACAAGGACGGCATGACGCCGCTGCTCGTGGCTGCCTACGAAGGCCACGTCGACGTGGTGGACCTGCTTCTGGAGGGAGGCGCGGACGTGGACCACACCGACAACAACGGCCGGACGCCCCTGCTGGCCGCCGCCTCCATGGGCCACGCGTCCGTGGTGAACACGCTCCTGTTTTGGGGCGCGGCCGTGGATAGCATTGACGGCGAAGGCAGGACGGTCCTGAGCATCGCCTCTGCCCAGGGCAACGTGGAGGTGGTGCGCACGCTGCTGGACAGGGGCCTGGACGAGAACCACAGGGACGATGCCGGGTGGACGCCCTTGCACATGGCTGCCTTCGAAGGCCACAGGCTGATCTGCGAGGCGCTCATCGAGCAAGGTGCGAGGACCAACGAGATCGACAATGACGGCCGCATCCCTTTCATACTGGCCTCACAGGAGGGCCATTACGACTGCGTCCAGATCCTGCTGGAGAACAAGTCCAACGTGGACCAGCGGGGCTACGATGGCCGGAACGCGCTGCGGGTGGCCGCCTTGGAGGGCCACAGGGACATCGTGGAGTTGCTCTTCAGCCACGGAGCCGACGTCAACTGCAAGGATGCGGACGGCAGGCCCACGCTGTATATCTTGGCCCTCGAGAACCAGCTCGCCATGGCCGAGTACTTCCTGGAGAACGGGGCCAACGTGGAGGCCAGCGACGCGGAGGGCAGGACGGCGCTGCACGTGTCCTGCTGGCAAGGCCACACGGAGATGGTGCAGGTGCTCGTGGCCTACCACGCCGACGTCAACGCCGCGGACAACGAGAAGCGCTCGGCCCTGCAGTCGGCGGCCTGGCAAGGCCACGTGAAGGTGGTGCGGCTCCTCATTGAGCAGGGCGCCATCGTGGACCACACGTGCAACCAGGGCGCCACGGCGCTGTGCATCGCGGCCCAGGAGGGCCACATCGACGTGGTCCAGGTCCTTCTGGAGCATGGCGCCGACCCCAACCACGCCGACCAGTTCGGCCGCACCGCCATGCGCGTGGCTGCCAAGAACGGGCACTCCCAGATCATCAAGTTGCTCGAAAAATATGGTGCATCGAGTTTGAACGGCTGCTCCCCGTCTCCTGTTCACACGATGGAACAGAAGCCCCTGCAGTCAGTGTCATCGAAAATGCAGTCGCTCACCATCCGATCCACGAGCTCCAGCAGCACGGGCGGCGGCGGGGACGGGCAGCCCTCCCTGCGGGGCCTGCCCGGCGGGCCCGCGCACGCCTTCAGCTCGCCCTCCGAGTCCCCGGACTCCACGGTGGATCGGCAGAAGTCGTCACTGTCCAACAACTCCCTGAAGAGCTCCAAGAACTCCTCGCTGAAGACCACCTCGTCCACGGCCACGGCGCAGACCGTGCCCATGGACAGCTTCCACGGCCTGTCGTTCACAGAGCAGATCCAGCAGCACTCGCTCCCGCGCAGCCGCAGCCGGCAGTCCATCGTGTCCCCCTGCTCCACCACGCAGTCCCTGGGCCAGAGCCACCCCTCGCCCAGCAGCGAGTTCGAGTGGAGCCAGGTGAAGCCCAGCCTCAAGTCCACCAAGGCCAGCCGAGGAGGGAAGTCGGACGGCTCGGCCAGGCCCGGGCCCGCCGGCAAAAAGCCCAAACAGAGCAACGCTTCGCAGCCAAAGGTCTTAGAGTATGAAATGACCCAGTTCGACAAAAGAGGACCCGGGGCCAAGTCCGGGATGGGTGCTCCAACCAAACAGATGCCCTCGGAACCTCAGTGCAAACTCCTGGGGCCCTCGGGCCAGCAGGAAGAGGGCCGGGCCCAGCAGCAGTTCCTCATCCAGCAGCAGAGCGCTGAGCCCAAGAAGAGGAACGGCATCATGACCAATCCAAACTACCACCTCCAGGGCCACCAGGTGTTCCTCGGCAGGGTGTCTGTCCCACGGACCGTGCAGGATCGGGGGCATCAGGACGTGCTGGAGGGCTACCCCTCCTCCGAGACAGAGCTGAGCCTTAAGCAGGCGCTGAAGCTGCAGCTCGAGGGCTCTGACCCCAGCTTCAACTACAAAAAGGAGACGCCCTTGTGAAAGGTAACAGCTTGTCGGCCCTAAAGGATGAGCCCCGAGACGGGGACGGCAGGTGCAGGGCCGGCCTCGGCAACTTAGTGAGACCGTTCAAAATGAAAAACAAAATAGCATAGGGGTGTAGCGCAGAGGTGCACTATGGTACCGAAATAAACACAGAAAAAGGATCAGTTACCAAAAATCTCATTCCCTCTACTTGAAATGCCCTTTTGCCAATCGGCCCGATCCCCTCGCCTTACAGTTTCCATCCAGAGCTCGGCCTTTCTCTCACGGCCCTTTGAAATTGGCTCCCGCCTCGGGCACCACCTTTCCTGCTGTCTAATGCACTTGCCGTCTAACATCCTCCTGTGTTTTATTTATTATGTTTACTTTTTGTCTCCCCCGGCTGAAATGAAAGCCCCGAAATAGTGGTAGTTTCTCAGCAAAATTTGTTGAATAAATGGCCGAATATGGCTTTATGGATCCCAGATTTAGGATTCTTTCCTGTACAGCCATATCCTCCTCTAAGAGATTTTTGATGGCAATAGGTGGGGCGTTTCTGTAATATCCATCATTATGACTTGAAAAAATAGTGTTTGTTAAACTTCATAGACAGTTGCTAAAGTCTTGTTTTATTCCTTGTCACCCAGAAAGAAGTCTAGGACTTAACCAGTAGCAGGTAGATTTTACGATGACAGATCTCTTAAGAAATCTTTGAGGTAGTGTTTTTACTTACAGGGTAGGAGTGAAAGATGGGGTAAGTTGGTATTTGGCAAGATGGGTCAGTAGAGCTCATTGTATTCCGGATGGAATAGTACCTTTTAATAAATAAAAACCCATTTTCCTGCCAACAGAAAGGATACTTGACTGAGTATATAGAGAAAGTGGGAAATAGGTGCCTAGGTTCTCTATTACCCATGCCTTTTTTGGAAGCCCATTTCCCATCTGAAATAAATTTGAAGATTTCATTAGGATTTTTTCTGGCTAATACCATGACTATACCCTGCTTTACCTAGGAATGTTTCTCCCTTTAACAGATTGACGATGCTCTCTTCTTTCAGCACTTTAGTCTCTGGGAATATATTTTAGAGGTGTGATCGGTGAAATGTTATTATGTCTTTGAAAAATAAATACCCCTCAATATAAGTTTGCGGATGATCATCCCAATATTGAAGAATAATTTGTATAAAGTGATTCACTGTCCAGTATGGTTTATTTATTTATTCATTTATTTATTTTTGCGGGTCTGGGGGTGGAACCCAGGGGCATTCTACCCCCGACCTACACCCCCAGCTCTATATTTTATTCTTTATTTTGAAACCGGGTCTCACTGAGTTGCAGAGGGCCTCGCTAAGTAGCTGAGGCTGGCCACACTGAGATCCTCCAGGTCTCAGCCACCCGAATGCTGGGATGACAAGCGTGCGCCACCACGCCCAGCTGAGTATGGTTTATTTTTAAAGTATTTTCTCATAGTACAACCCTTCAACTCATATCTTTTGTAAAAGTAAACTGTAACTATTAAACAGTGAAACACATAAATTAAGGTAAGTGTCGTATGGAATCTTGCAGCTTATAAGTTAAACTGTGTATTAAGTTTGCTTCACATGACAAGTGATGACAGATGGACATGCATATTCCAAGGTCTTCAAACTCTATGTCGTTTTATAAGTAGAATGCAAACACTGACCTTTTGTATTTAACTTCTGCATTAGTTCCCTGTTCTGTGAGGCGGAAGAGGTGGCGATTGGAGCGGTCCTTCAGCTACTGGATGAGAATGTAAAGCCTATTGATTTGCTGAAAAATAAAAATAGAGGATGAAGAATGTGCTGTGTGCAGCGCAGTTACCTTAATGACTGATAGCAAGTAAAAAAGATAAAGGTGCCTGATAGCAAGGCTGCCTTGTCAACGTCACCTCTGTGCTTAAGACATTTCATTGTGTGTGCTTTGTACTCACTACACCGAATGAGCACTTTTTTAAAAAAACGCAGATGTATACTACAGTTCCCTCATAAAGCTGAAAAACATTTGCGCCAAGTGTTTTTTGAGTTAAGATTTGATAATTGTGCATGTGCCATGGTCAAATGTATATGGAAAGGCAGTGTTCTCTGTATTTATATTTTTTTCTTCTTGTGGCAAAAGAAACTTAAAGCATAGTGTCTCAGCCACATTTGCATCGTGGTATGTGTGGCCCGTTTGTTGTATCTTTAAAAATGTCACTCAATAAAGTAGATCTCACAGCTGTGTTAAGTTCACAAAACCATCAGCGTTGCCTAAAGATGAGTTTCTACATAAATGCCACACTGAGGTGAAAAAAAATGGTTTCTTGACTGATTGTCAAAAACATAATTTTTAGTAGTTCAGGGAGTGGCTGTGAGCAGTTTAAGTCTGGACTTTGTCCAGTAGAATAGTCCTCATCTCTGGCAAGCAGTGTCACGGCGACCAAGTAACCAAGCCGTAGGCGGCAGCGAGTTCCGTCCCCGTGCGATGCCATGTTGCCTGCCATGTACCTGTCCTTCATCCACGAAGACAAACCATCCTTCCCAAGTCGAGAGACTTCCGACGGACAGAGCCACGCTCAGCAGTGACCCTGTGCAGAGGGGGCGGCCCCTGTCCATCCCAGGGCCGATCTCTAGACCCCTGAACAATTAGTTGACTGTTCTTGTCTCTGCCTTCCAGCTAAATACTGTATAATTTATCAGTGTAAACACCAGTGTTGACTTCTCTCTCAGCACTAAGTCACTGCATGGCCGAAATGGCCCCATTCAGAATCAGCGGGATCTATGTCATGGTTTAGTTGGGTGGATATTCGTGTTGAACGTGGTGTGTGCTGCCCCCTGTAGGTGATGACCCAACCCATTATTCACAGCCGCGTGTGTCTTGTACTGTGTGATACAAGTAATAGATTTGCACTACTCTGTCCACATGCTCTTTCCTGTTTTCTTCCTTGGACAACTGCATTCAGGATGATTGGATGCCAAGGCTGAGGAGAAGTCTCTGGAGTTGGCTCGGGGAAGCCACGTGGTCCACAGCCCAGCATCCTTGGTGTGCCCTCCAGCAGTAAAGCCAAGTTGGTCCTGCATGGCCAAAGTGGCCCCATTCGTTTTCAGAAAGATTACCACAAGGGCTTAGAAGCCAAGGGCGAGGGGCTGATCTTTGAGTGGGCCCTGTTAATCTTACAGACCCCAGAAATCCTGTTCCTTCCACGTGCTATTGACAAGGAGGGATGAGGAAAGAGAATTTGGAGATTCAGCACAAAACCATTGCTACTACTAAGAAGAAACAATCTTTGAAAACTGTTTGAGTCGCCGAGGTCAGTAACCCATGTGCGTCAGGTACGAAGGACACGTAGCAAGTGCGCTGTCCGAAGAAATGAGCGAGCGCTGGCTGTAAACGTTTCCTCCCTTGAGTCTTTGTGGAAGGCCTTTCTCGCTTCGGTTTTGTTTGGTTTGGTTTGTTTGTTTTAATCAGCAAAACTCATTTTGTCTCGGTCGTGCGTAAGTCAAGATCAGAGCGGGGCGGTAAGTCGATGAGTTCAATCGAAATTAAGATGACTTGGCAATATTGATAACTCGAATGTGAATGTTTCAAGTATTGAATTCTTGTCCCTATGGGACATTGATTAAATACACTTCATAGGACTCTTGCAAAGTAGCCTTAAAAGTGTTAATGATTCTATTAATAAATATGGACACATACTGTTATTAGAACCAACTTTACTCATGTCTCAAATGCAGTACATTTACATGACTGTAGAGGATGAAGCTCTAATTTCTTATTAGGTGTATTTTTCTTTAGAAAGAGAACCCTGAAAGCTGCCAGTTTTTCTATTAACCTTGAATTATTGAAATCGTATTTATTTAATTTTATTGTTTTTACAAAATTGCACCTTGTGGCCAAAGGGCACAGATATGACTCATTGCAGTAGGGATTTATGTTTTTCAAAGAGCCTGTGTTTTCGTATCCGCCCTTTATACACTTGGAACAGTTGATAGAAAGGAGCCGGTTGGGAAGATAGGGTTTTCATAAGTATGCCTCTGGAGGTTTTTTAATATAAATTATGTTTTAAATAGAGTGAAAATGGCTCTGTTGGTATATGGATTTTAGGGTGCTGGCGATACCCTACTTAGCTTATTTGTTTCTGTGGAGGATTTCATACTATACCTGAAAAATGGCTTCTGCTCCACAAAGAAATTAAAAGTAGTCCCCCAAACATAAAACTCCTACTAAATAGCTATTTTTGAAATTAAAATGTTTAAACTTTATAAATCAGCTATTAACCACTGCACAACTTATGGTGCCATGTGCTTAAGACATTTTTATAACATTCCACCATTTCCATTTCCTAAACATTGTGAGTTGATAGGAGGGAACTGATACAATATGGTAATAGAGTTCACTTAGAATTGTATTCGTTTAAAATAGGAAAGGTTTGGGGAGGAAGACTGGCTACACATGAGTGCGTCCTGCGGTGTACAACCAATGTCTTGTCTCCGGCCCTCCTTCCACCCCTACCAGAATCCTCACCAAGAATACTTCACTACTTAAAAACAGGAGTAAATATTTTTCTTCTGTTGTTCTGGCTATGCAGATATTTGTTTTGCTTCATATCCTCCATTTACACTTTGAGCAAATGTAGTTGCAAACAAATGTTTTGTTTTTTTTCCCTCCTTGGTTTGGGGTATGTAAATAGGATAAAGTGTACATTAAATTTCACATTGTAAAAGTTTTTTATTTTATTCCTTGTATTATATGATGCAAAAGTCCCTATGTATATGAAAGTACATAATAAATATATTTGCATTACAGAAGATATTTTGTTTTCATTTTATTATTGGACATGCACGGTACACTTAGTAATAAAAAGAACCATTTATTGCTTAAAGCTAATGTTTTAATAAATATTGAGTGAATGAATTTGGCAACATTCACAAGGGAAAAAAATGAAATAGAATGCTGTCCAAAGGAAGGTACAAAAACAACAACAAAACAGATTTACCATTTAGATCTTTCTATAGCTTCTGTAAGGACCTACTGTTTTCTTCTGGCTTATGACGTACTTTATTTCACCTTGTCTACCTTGACGTGTAGTCCATAGCTGTGTACACGAGCTTCTTGACTGTCAGTATCACGGCATCCTCCACACTGGATATCTTTAAGTTTTATTGCAAACATCATTTTCTAAATAAAATTTGTGTTCTCTTCACTCAGTAAATGTGAGTCACTTTTTCATTCCCATCGACCCCAGAAGTGACACAGACAAACACTGATGCTGTGTGTGTGTCTTTGTGCCTCTGTATCTTCTGTTACCCAAAGGGAAGTTCCTAAAAAGGCCAACAACGTCTTCAGATTAGTGACTTTGCAGTTCAGGGTTCTGCAGTCTTTAAACATATGTTGAGTTAATAGAAATCTTATTCTAAACAAGTTTAATAAAATGTTCAAACACACGTTGGTGGGGTACATTCAGGGTGGTTGGTTAAATGAACCTATGTGGAGTTTTCCGGCGTCTGGTCCAAGGAAGTGCGCCGTGAACGTGTCGACCAGTCTTCCCTCTTTTGCGCTGGCTGTTGGAAGGTTTTCGACTGCAGTCAGATACACTCTGAGGAATCACACTGCTGAGTATCTGGAGAAATCTATCTATTGTGCAAACATATGCAATGACCTTATTTTCAAGATAGGATCTCTGCTGGTCAGTCTTGCTATTATAGTAAAAAAAAAATGAGTACGTTTCAAGTTACTACATCCCTCTGATGTGGTGTTTTTATTCTGTCCCTTCTTTCTGCCTTTGTAATAATTGCTCAAGCTTAAAAAAAATTATTCAACACTAAAATGGAGTCATTTGAAATTTACAGCATGTTTAGATCTCTCTTAAATTTGCTATTAATTAATTTATTAAAATTTGCCACCAAACTGGCTCAGTACAGCTCGCTTCTGAGAGCCACGTTCTTAAAATGTATTTGTACTGTTTAGAAGGTCACTGTGAACCTGTTCTTGATCTGATGAACCTGAATATAGTGGTATGTCCTGGTAGCATCAGTTCTCAGTGTTAATGGGCATGTCTATTGCTCCCATTTTGTTTGTAAAATTTATTGATTGAACTCAGTAAGTTGCTGTCCTTACAATTTTTGCATATTAGACATAAGTACTTATCATCTGGATAAAGGTGTAGGCCATGAGCGTAATCTCAGAAGCTTTTCTTGCCAGGATAAAACTTTCTCAAGTGGATGTGTCATTTCACATTCTTACTAGCAACTGAGACTTTCAGTTTTTCCACATTTTCATTCACATTTAGTATTGCCAGTCTTTTGAGCTGCAATTTTAATTGAGGTGATTCTAGAGTCACATATAATGCAGATACCCCATGTACCCTTTTGCCAGGTCCTTCCCATGCTGAGACCGAGAATGGCCCAATCTCCCCACAAAGGGTGTTCTTCTGACCACTCACCCATTAACAGACATGACAGACATATGTCTACTGTCTTTGAGCTATTAGAGAGATGCTGTTAACAATGTGTATAGAATTTTATGTGAAAACATGGTTTTATTTCTCTTGGTAAATGCACAAGAGCATAAGTGTTGGATTGCATGATAGTTTCATGTTTAGTTTTATAAGAAAGAGACCCACTTCTCCAGAATGACTGTGCCAATTTGTATTTTCAGCAGCAATGGATGCAGGCTCTGTATCGTTGCCAGCATTTACTGTTATTAATTTGTTTTTATTTCTATTTCTTTTGTGTGTGTGGATCTGGGATTGGAACCCAGGGGCATTTGACCTCCCAGCTACACCCCCTGCCATATTTTTTATTCTTTATTTTGAAACAGGGTCTCACTAAGTTGCAGAGGGCCTCACTAAGTAGCTGAGGCTGTCCACGAATCATGATCCTTCTGTTTCAGCCACCCAAATGCTGGGATTACAAGTGTGCACCACCGCACCCGGCTTATTTCTGTTATTTTTATGTATGTTCTTGTATCATGTTATCATTTTAAGTGTGTGGATGTCTTTGTGTGAGAGGTGGGTATCTCATAGAAAACATACAAGTTGTGTCTTATTTTTAATTGGCAAGTTGAGACTACTGATATTTGGTGTTGTTATAGAGAGGTGTTTATTCATTCCTGCCATTTTGATGTATTCCCAATTTTTGATTCAGTCTCATTTTATCATTTGCTTAGGTACTCTTACAGTGAGACTTGTCCATTTGCGTGCTGAGGAGTTTTTTTTTTTTTAATTGCTTCTCTATGTAGCATTTCTTTAAGTATTTTCTGTAGTGCTGGCTTAGGAATAATGAATTCCTTTAGTGTCTGCTTATTTTGAAAGATTTTGTTTCTCCTCCATTTCTGAAAGATATCTTTGCTGGGTATAGCAATCTTGTTTGGCAGTAGTTTGTGTTCAGGGCTTGGAATATGTCCTCTCAAATCTCTCAGAGTTGTGGGGTTTGTGCTGAGAAGCCAGAAGTAATTCTGATTAGCTTACCTCTAAATGTGACCTGGCATATTTCTCTTAAGACTTTTAAAATTCTCTCCTTGTTCTGTATGTTAAGCATTTTAATTTAATGTGTTGTAGAGATGTGTATTTATTTCTCTCTGTGATTCTTGGCACAGACAAAACCATGCATCTGTGTCTATTGTTTTATATCTAAAGGAGGATCTCTTTATGTCTGAATAAAGTAATTCTCTTTATAAAGGAAGAGGCTACATTAGAATAAACATGTTATTTTATGAGATTTAATAGAGATTTAACCATTTTATCACAGATTTTGGTAGGGAGATAATATAGACTCATTCACATATTTAAGTGAAATATTGTAATTATACTTTTATAAAGTCAATTTATGAATTCCCAAATACATGCTAAAAATCTGTGCACATATTCTAAAAACCCTGTTAAATCGAATATATTCAAACCTACAACCATTAATTGTCCCACTCAACCAACGTACTGTCTTCTTGACTCCTCTAAAAAAGAGCTGTTTTCATACTACTGTAAAGAAACTGAAGTTGAGTATTGTTGATGCTAATGTATGGGAGAAAAGGCACAGGAAACTCCTCACAAGCAGCTTTCCTAGTAGTAAAGGCTTTGGTCTTTGGTACTTCTTCAGGAAATTAGTGGAGAGATGCATGATTTTGCTTTCTGAATAAAATTTTTAAAAATCAACAAATATCTGGATGTGGTAGCCCACGCTTGTAATCCCTGCACTTGGGAGGCAGAGACAGGAGGATCGTGCAAGTTCGAAGCCAGCTGTGCTGGCTTAAGAGACCCTGTTTCCAAATAAAAAAGTATAAAAATAGGTCTGGGAGTGTAGCCTGGAGGTAGAAGGTTTTCCAGGAACCCCAGTACCACAAAAAAAAAAAAAAATCAACAAATATTATATCAGCAAATATCTATTCTATTTGAATCTATAAAAGGTCTTCTATACAATTAACCCTCCTGGGCACTTAGACTAACATTTACTCAACTCTACCCAAAGGATGTTAATGGAACTAAAATAGATGTTTATGTTCCACTATGCCTAGTAATTCTTCTCTTTATTCTCTCTTGAAGTATTATAATGCATATTGTCATAGCAGAGTTAAAAGTAGGTTCTCCAAGATAAAAGTAAACATTCAACTTTATGAACTATATATTTTCCAAAAAAAGAAAATTGACAGTTTAGAGCTCTGCCCCATAGTCCTTTTAGAATCTCTCCTATGAAGAACAGTTAGGTCAAACCTTCTAGAGTCACCCTCATTCTCTTAGCCTTTCGTACCTCCGCCATTGTTCCGTTTGGACTCTTAACTTGACCGTATTCTTACAGTCCTATTCCCAGTTCCCGGCCCTCTTCCACCACCTGGGCCTTTCTGGGCTCCTGAGACCCCTCTTTGCTGGTGGTCCTCTCTGGCTCTGCCTTCTCCAACTCCACAAACAGATGGCAGAGGACTTGCTTGCGAGCAGGGATCTCACCAGTTGGACTCCATGATGGTCTTACCTGTCTTTTTAACACCCATCCTGCCCCGTGGCCACCGGCCTTCTCAAGACAGTATGGAGTCTCATCATGGTGGACTCCTGCTTCCCAACTCTCGAGAGCCCTCCTTTTTAAAGGAATGCCACTGTTCCGGCATGGCACACCAAGCCCTTCACCAACTATCTTCCAATATCTTTCCAGTTGCTTCTTAGCTTTCCCTACCATACGCCCCACTGGACATGGACCAAACTCTTTGTTCCCACCCCCAAGGAAATAATGCAATGGCTAGACTACCCCAGGTTCTTCCACAGCTGTATATCTCCACCCACGTGAACCCTTGCCCCCATCTCCCCTCCAGAGCCCATTTCCTCTTAACTACTGCTGTCATTGATTTTTGTCTGTTGGGATTTATTTTCTGTTCTGTGCTCAACAAATTGTCTTTTTTCTTCCATTACACTTTCCTGTTAAATGGAAATGAAGTCTTACTTCTCTGTGCATCTCTGAGTTTTTCTTCTACATAGTAAGCGTTCAGTCACTATTCTCCGAATTGCACTTTCTTTTCATTCAGAAACAGCTGCAGGGTAGTGAGAAACAATTTAATCCTGCTATTTTAGGCCCCTTGTTAGAGCTTACTCTTGGCTTAATCGTGTTCCAACAGGCACCCAACTCTTGGTACAAAATAGGATGTATTTTCTTATTCCTGCTTCCCCATCTGTCCTATTCACTCAGTTTGTATTGAATATAACAGGAAAACAAACCAATTATTCATCACTTACTCATTTGAACATTTGTGGTTGACTGCCTAATTGCTTTTCCTTGATGCCCTGCCCTGACCTCTTTGTATTGACTAATTGTACAGACAATTAAGTTGAATTCAGTTGATTCTTTTAGAAAGAATTAGTAGCTGTCACTCAAGTGCAAAAAACGATCCATTTGTTTTTTAATTATCCATCGGGGGTGGAGAACAGGCAGTTTCCAGGTATGTGAAAATAATAAATGTATTCAGTCGGCACTGCCCTGGATCATTAATATCTACACGATTTCCGAGCTGACCAGCCCTTCTTCTGAGCATCTACCTGAAGTTCCACCAAGCGTGAAGAAGAACAATGGCATTTGACTTGAGACCTATAAGAACTCCTTTGATAAAAACATTAATAGAAGGTGAAATGGAAGCAGTTGGATCAGAGAGGAAAAATAGCTCACTAAAAATGAAATTAAAATGGTAAAATAAAGGAAGAAAATGGACTATACTTTCATTTTCCACCCTAATCCAGCACTACCAGAGTAGAGATCCTTAATCTATAATTCACCACTGCAATTTTAGTAATTCTGGGCACTAAGGAAATGCTCAGTAAATAATAGTTTGTATGCTCTGAAAAAGGTTCCTAACCAGAGAGGAGACCCACAAAGTGTAGAGATTTGGAGTGCTTCATTGTTTTTAATTTCTGTATTTTACTACGTCATATAGAGGAGTCTAACCATGCTATGTGAGAAGCAGTCCATCACACACACACACACACACACACACACACACACACACACACACACACTTTCTAAGGTGTGAGACTCAGGTTCCTAAGATGCCTTATTTCTGTTAGACTCCTCTGGGTGAAGGAAACAGGAACCTATTTAAGCCAAAAGAAATGTATTTTGTAGATACAGAAGCTCAAAGGATTCATGGGAATGTGAATAACCCATCTGGGCTCAGGCAGAATTCACATTTTACTTATGGATTCCAAAGAAAGGATATACAGAAATAGCAAGAAATGTTTGCTTAAGAGTCACTGGCGGGACGAATGCGTTTCAATTGTTTTCATGGTCTTCATGAAAGCAAGTATAAGTTCCAGGGAGGTGAGCCTGGGTCATGCCTCCGTCCCTCAGCTCAGAGAGGACAGAGTACCTAATTAGATCCCTGAAGACAGTACTTAATGGGTAATATATAATTCTCAAGGGGGAGTCAGGGTGCTATTAAGAAAGAAAAATAAATGCTAAGAATACCTAAAATAGAAAAATCTCAGCTGGGCTGTCTCAGTGAAGTGAGGCGTGTCTAGAACGGTGGCGAGTCTGAGATGTCACCCTTCCTGTGAGCGCACAAGGGAGCCTGCCACCCCACAGATGCCAGCTCAGGACATTAGGCTTGGTGAGAGACAAAAGACTGTCACTCACAGCCCAGAAGGCTGTGTGAGCTGCAGCTTTGCGCTGGTTTCCCTTGCCCCCAAGCTGCACACAGATGATTTGGAGGCAGGCCCGGGAGGATGCTATCTTCCCAGTGCTTGTATGCCACTGATAAGGAATCTAGAACCTAGGAAGACTTCAATCTGATAAAATAGTTACTAGCAAACGTGCCCAAACTTGGCCCTAGAAAGAGCAATTATCTTAATTATCTTAAACAACAACCACAACAAAATATCCTTTGCCCTGGAAGCATCTACTTTATCTCAAAGATTATCTGTTACACATAGATCTTTGAAAGGATAGTCCAGAATAAAAAAAAAAAATGCTACAAGATGGACAGAAATGTGAGAGCCCCTGGAGAATTTCTTCCCAACAAAGAGAAAGGATGAGTTAAGATGGTGTCACGGTGGCTCGCGTTTGTAATCCTAGTACTTGGGAGGCTGAGATAGGAGGATTCCAGTTTCAAAGCCGGCCTCAGCAACTTAGTGAGGCTCTCAGTAACCTAGTGAGAATCTGTTTCCAAATAAGAAAAATTTCGGCTGTGGGTGTAGCTTGGAGGTAGAATGCATTTGTGTTCAATCTCCAGTATAAAAAAAAAAAAAAAGATGGCCGGGCATGGTGGCACACGCTTGTAATCCCCGCACTTGGGAGGCAGAGACAGGAGGATCGCGCAGGTTTGAAGCCAGCCGCACGCGCTGGCTTAGGAGACCCTGTTTCCAAATGAAAATGTAAAAATAGGTCTGGGAGTGTAGCCCGGAGGTAGAAGGGCTTCCAGGAACCCCAGTACCACCAAAAAAAAAAAAAAAAAAAAAAAAAAAAAAAAAGATGGTGCCATGACTTGGATCTAGAATATTCCCAAAGGTTCATGTGTGGAAGTCTGGGTCAAACCAGGGGAGGTGGTATCCAGTTAGGGGAAGTAGGTCTCTGGGCGAGTTCCCTGGAAGGTGATATTTTGTCTCTAGCCCCTTCCTTGTTCTCTTTCTGCTTTCTGACCACTGTGAGTTGAGTAGCTCTCCTCCACCACACCCTTCTGCTCTGATGTTCCACCTCCTCTCAGGTCTAGGACCAATGCAGCCCATCATGGCCTGAAGCTTCCGGAACCATGAGCTGTTTGATCTTTAATTTTTGAGGTCCCTTTTCTGAGGTATTTTATCACAGTGCTTAAAACTGAACTCACAGTTTTAAGGCGTGGCTGTGCATGCCTGTGATACCAATACTTGGGAGGGTTAGACAGGAGGGTCTCAGATTCGAAGACAGCCTCAGCAACATAGCAAGGCTCTCAGCAACTTATCGAAATCCTATTTAAAAACAACAAAAATAAATAAATAAAATGGGGCTGGGGGTGTAACTTGGAAGTAGAGCACCTCTAGGTTCAATTCCCAGTATCAAAAGAAAAGAAAAAGAGATACAGAGAAAGAGAAATACTAACAAAAACTGACTAATACAGATAGGTAAAGAGACACTGATAGATAAATGTGTAAGTTAAATCAGAGATAAAGGAGAAAACCAGTTTCTAAAACATTAGAACTAAATGCTAAAATGCAAAATGCAAAAAGACTATAGGCTAAAAATAAGTTTCAGGGCCCCATGTTGGGAAAAACAGAGCTAGACAGAGCTAGGCACTAGTGCTGGGACCAGCGCTGTCATCCTCCTCGAGCTTCTGTCTAATGCCTGCATAGATCCAGCTGGCCTAACAAGTGAGAGCAGGATGGGCATTTGGCCACTGCCTGTGTGTGGTGGCACTGGGAGAATTATATGTAAGTAATTGTGAAGAAGGCACAGGAACACGTGGAGATCCAGTAGGGCTTAGTCTGGGATTCAACCAAGAAGCCAGCTTCACACCAGGGCATGGTGACCTAGCTCACCTCCGACCTGGCCCTGGGAGGGAGGATTCACCTCTGCCGCTGAGCCTTGAAGCTGCTTTTTAGTATTAACCCCCAGCAGAGCAGCAGGGCTTCTCATAGGATTCAGAGAGGGAAGAAGACTGCAGACATCACGCTTTGGAATATCCCCCATTGAGTCTTACTGGGTATATCAGTGTCTTCTCTGCCTGCATTCCCAGGCGCCTTCTGGAGAACAGAAGCCAAATGCCGTAGTCATAGACCTCAGCCCTTCCCACAGGGCAGTGTTGAGAGCTCACCTGCGGGACCTGAATCAGGAGTGACACCCCAAAACCTGAACGGGAGAGAATGAGCAAGTGTGGGCAAGGTCCCATTCTTACGCAATGTGCCTTTCCAGAGAGATGTCAAGAAGCAGTTCTTGGTTTCTGTTGAAAAATATATCAATCAAGCTGGGAGGGGTGATACATGACCAGAATCCTAAGTCTTGGGGAGCTGAGGCAGGAGGGTCACAGTTTCAAGGTCAGCTTTAACAATTTAGCAAGACCGTGCTTTGAAATAAAGAATTAAGAGAACTGGGGTGAAGCCCAGGTTGAATTCAAAGGTACCTGGATTCAATATATACTCAGGGGGTATATATAATATTCACCCTTGGGTCTCTAGTATTAAAGAAACAAAATCTGAAGGTACAGTTGTTTTGTTTTTAATTTACTACTAGGTGATACAGGTTAAAGAATAGTCAAGAGTAGGTTTTAACCACTTAGCCCCACAAGGTAGATGATGCTTAAACAATTTTAATAATATTCTTTAAAAGAAAGAAAAAAGGCTAAACCATTTTGAAGTTTAGGCAATTAAGGGCTGGTTGGAATATAAAATAAAGTTTGTACTAAGAAATCTATTCAGCTGAGCATGGTGGTTCAGGCCTGTAATCATGAGCCAGCAGGGAGGCTGAGCCTGGAGGATCACAGGTTTGGGGCCAGCCTCAGGAACTTAGTGAGAGTCTATTTCAAAATTTAAAAAACTGAAATAGAACTATGAATTTAGGTCAGAGGTAGAATGCTCCTGTGTTCAATTCTCAGTACCATGAGAAAGAAAGACAAAGAAAGTAAGAAAAGAAAGAAAGAAAGAAAGAAAGAAAGAAAGAAAGAAAGAAAAGAAAGAAAGAAAGACAGAAAGGAAGAATTATCACCTATAAAGTCATGTACAGTATTTTTCTGAAGTACTTTTTCCTTTTCCAGTAAACCTATTGAAATATTGGAAAACAAATTAATTACAGTACCTCACCAAATAGCTGAAAGAAAAATTTGACCTTTTTGCACATAAAACGGTTACGATATATGTATTATGTATGCCAAATGTACTTTAAAGAGTGAAATCTTGAAGGTGATTCTGAATTTCTGATAGATGAAGAGATTTTCATCAATTGGTTAATGCGCTGGTAATATCATTTCTCTTCAATGGATTTTCTTCTAGAAGGTTCTGGTTAAAACAATAATTTTAAACATAAAATCCATCTTGGATCAGTGGATTTCCACACCCAGCTAACCATCGGAGAAGCACCTTTGCAGCTTCAGTACTTTCTGAGAATCGGCTAGTCTTGTGAAGAGCTGCCTGGGTCGCCCACTTCCACGTCTTCCTTTAGCAGATGACTCAGAAACAGCTGTAATCCTATGACAGCTCTTCCTCATCCGAGTGCAGTGACTTTCCATCCTGACCTCAGACCCTACGATTTTATGCTTCTGCTTTTCGCATAGCGTTTTCTGACGTTCTCTTTCCCACAAGGGACTCCGCAGTGCAGTCTCGTCATTTCAAAGGAGCGTGGATCCTGTTTCCTTCTTCAACTTGTCACCTGAGGACAGAGTGCTTGTTTCCCCATCAGAGATTGGTACAGGAAGCATACAGCCCGGTTGTGAGTAATTTCTCATCCAATTTTTCAATTGGAGAAGAAAACCACATAAGATATGAAATATGACTAAGATACACGTGAGACTCCTTACAGGCATTCAGCACGCAGAGACTAAACAATATCACTGCTACCAGCGACCCACAAGTACGTCTGAGTCTTTAAAAGGTCTTTGTTTCTATGTAAAGAAATCAGTCTAAGATTCAGATCAAGGACCTACTGCGTGGCAGGCAAACTTGCAAAAATCATTCAGAGGACCAGTGAATTCCTTACCTGGATTCTCCCAGGGATAATCTATCACGACACGATAGTACAGACACTAAAACCAAGTAACAGACGTGGAAGCAACACTACAAAATACTATAGACTCCATCTGTACTCCATACCTATTTCGTGGTTCCAGGAGATCTCATCACCGACATGGAGTCAAAGAGCCATCACTACTATTGCGGTGGAGAACGCGCGGTCATCCTCCTAACTCAGCCGCACCGTCCTCCGTACTCACACTTTCCCCACACATGGGTCCCTGAGCACCCCTGTGATCAAGCAGAAATAACTCAGCATCGCAATTCAACTTCATCAAGTTGACTGTATCAGTGACAGAATTAGCTTTTATGATGGAAGCCAATGAGTACTTCTAGAACAACCCAGAAGCACCAGTTTCCTTCTCTCTGCACGTCGTATGATAGCAACACAACACACATAACCTGTGTGTTTCCTTTTCAGGGAAATCAGAAGACAGAAAGGCGGATATGATTCACCCCCAAAATGAAGGTGCTGAGGGAGCGCTATAGAAGCTTCTGGGTGCGCCGACTGCTGCTGGGGAGGCGCGTGTGCAAGACAGCTGGGTAGCAGCAGGTCTCAGAGAAAGCTGCAGCAAAGCAGATGTCCTAAAGCTAGGGGGTCACCCCGAGTGACCACCTATGGCTCCTGTCACCTTGGGATGCCTCGCTGTTACTCGGATAAACGTCAAAGTTCACTTGAAAGGGATCTCTTTCTAGGAGAACACAATTTACTAGCACAACCTAAGAAAGAAGTTGTCCTTTGGCCTTGGTTTTGTGTTTTGCAGTGCTGGGGATGAGCTCAGGGCCTCACCGGAGCTAGCTAAGACATTCCTACCGCTGAGTTTTATCCCCAAAGATTTTCTAGAAATGTCGAACACTTTGTTTCCATAGAAGACATATTGTCTGTCTCTATAATGGACACTCTTCAAATCTATATATATATAAAAGGAAGCTCTCCAAGATGTGTTCTTTCCTCTTGTAAGAAAGGAACTTGGTGTAAATCAGTGTATCCTCTACTCCCTTTTGCATAAGAAAGGTGAAAATAAGACCTGCATAAAATAATCCCTACAAGTTACATAAGAGCCACCGCATGGTTTACAAGTGAGAGAAAGAGGAGAAATGGTATCTGAGTCGAGAGGGCTTCACGGAGACAGACGTCTCCACTTTTATTTATAGACCTAGCGAATAGCTTTGGTTTACTAGGGTAACTTGTTTATGTGGGTAACTTTGGTTTATTTACCTAGTAAATACACTCCCCATTTAAAAAGAAATGCTAATGAAACCAACAGGTTTAATTTCTTGAATTTATCTTCCAGCTCAGTGTTTTAAAATAGCACGGAGTTATTGGGGAGCCTTTTAATTTTTTCCTGACTCCGAGTAGGCCCATCTGCCAGGCTGTCCAGGCTAGAGTCGGCGGTGGTGACTCACTACAGCGTCACTGCAGTGGAGGTACCAGGGCCGGGATCCCATGAGTCAGCTAAGGCTGAGACACTGAGTCCTGCGGAGCTGCAGGCCTGGGAGAGGCGTGAACTTTTCAGTCAGGCTTAATTTTGAATCCAGACACTGCTGTTTCCCAGCATTAGGACCTCAGGCAATCACTGGACCTGTTTGAACTTTGGATTCCTTTTGGGAAAAGGCAGATAACACCTCCCTCCAGCCCAAGGTGTGAAGACAAAGGAATCACACATGTGCACACCTGCTCTGGCTGCTGAATCAGTGCTCCTGGCCCGCTCCTCTTTTCTGTTTCTTACATGAGTTGCTAATGTAGCCAATGTGTTCTCAACCATATGAATGGGACTTAGGTATATATATATATATATATATATATATATATATATATATATATATATTTAATGTACTTCTTATAAATGTATGTATATATATATGTATTTATACATATATATGTATAAATTCTTACATATATATATAAGAAGTACATTAATAGTTATATATACATATATAATATATATACACATTAACATAATATATAACTTAATATAGTGACCTATTCTACTAGGAAAAATGAAGGTACAGGTTAGCTTCTTCAGCAGCTTTCTTCAGTTTATCTGGGAATGCTCATAAATAGATTACTGAGACTTGTAGAAACTAGTGACAAATTGTTAATTTCTTTTTTTATGTGTGTGTGTGTGTGGTACTGGGGATGGAACCTAGTGACAAATTGTTAATTTCTTTTTTTTATGTGTGTGTGTGTGTGTGTGTGTGTGGTACTGGGGATGGAACCTAGTGACAAATTGTTAATTTCTTTTTTTTATGTGTGTGTGTGTGTGTGTGGTACTGGGGATGGAACCCAGGGGACTTCTACCTCCATGCTACACCTCCAGACCTATTTTATATTTTATTTGGAAACAGGGTCTCACTAAGTTACTGAGGCCCTCACTAAGCTGCTCAGTCTGGCTTCGAATCTGCGATCCTCCTGTCTCAGGCTCCCAAGTACTAGAATTACAAGCGTGCGCCACCACACCCCACTCACACTGTTAAATTCTAAAAAAGTACTTTTTAAAAAGTTTTCAGATACTTAAAGGATGGGAAGGAAGACTGCTTGGGATTATCACCATAGGTACTGAGACTAACAAGTAGGGCACAGGCATCAGGCCCAATTCCAAATACAACAACTGGGAGACTTATAGTCAAGAGGCAGGCTGGAGCGTCAGGCTGGTAGATGAAAATTTCCTAACATCAAAAGACGGGTGAAGGAAGTCTTACTAATAGAATCCAGCACGAACGGGATTCTTGCTAGAGGCAGGCCGGGGTGATCAGGCATAAAGAGTAGGGACGAGGAATTTAATTGGACACCAAGAGCGGTCAGAGTTCACGGGTGGGGAGCCTCTCCGCTCACTTTTGATGTGGGATGTCTCTTGAAGGCCCTGTTTTAGAGGTGCAGTCTTGTGTAACAGTCTTAGCACTACTGGCAGGTGGTAGAGACTTCAG
Organism: Muscardinus avellanarius; assembly: GCF_963383645.1. Classification (NCBI taxonomy): domain Eukaryota; kingdom Metazoa; phylum Chordata; class Mammalia; order Rodentia; family Gliridae; genus Muscardinus; species Muscardinus avellanarius. The sequence goes on along the minus strand of NC_137791.1, from coordinate 3,176,088 downwards.
AGGTGAAGCCTACTGCGAGGTCTTCCTGTCACTGAGAGGGATGACGTGACTCTGCCCTTCTCTTTCTTGTCCTTGCTTCTCAGCTGCCATGAGGTGTACTCTGGTGAACTCTATTGTGTACTCTGCCAAGAGAAGCCACCTTGCTACAGGCCCAAAGGCAACGGGACCAACCAGCCATAGACCTGAAACTCCTAAACTGTGAGCCAAAATGAATCTTTTCTCTCTATAGGTTGAACATCTCAGGTGTTTGTTATCACACCAGAAAGCTGAGTAACCTGCTAAGCTGACCTAGAAGGATTCTTGCTTCCCTTGGACTCTGTGAGGATGCGACTAGAACCCAGGATTGAAGAGAAGGCTCAGAGGACCCTGACTAAAGCCAGGTCAAGGAGGGAGTCTTTGTCAAGCGGTAGAGCTGAAAGTAAGATTTACCAGTGAGACACAGGTATGTACTTCCTTGAAGTTACGGCATTTGCTCTCCCAAATAGATTTCTGAAGAAATATCCTGAAATTTCATGCCATAAACAAAATTGTTATCTTTGAAAACAACCTGCAGTAAAAACAGTGCTGCAAGCTTGGCCTTTGTGTTTGGTTCCTCACGACATTCCAACATAAAAAAAAAAAACAAAGAAAAGAATAGCAAGAATGAGAGTACGGACCAATTGAACAAAGCTGCCTTTTTCTACTTCATCTCTTTCTTTTATTGGGTGAACGTACTTTTACCAAATTGCTAAATAAAGCTGTATCTAGAATCACGATGAACAATAATAATAACATAAACAGCCCTTGTGATTGTCCCTAAAGAATATTTAAAAGAAACAGAAAAAAAGACCATTTTCCATTTTATTATAATAGAAACTACACACACACACACACACACACACACACACACACACACCATAAAAAGGCATTAAAGTATATGCAACTTCTATTGCCCTTCATTAAGGGGACATATGTGAACCCTTAGAAATCAAATTATGAGTGGAAAAATCAGAAGAAAGGGGAACGTTGGCATGAAGCTTCTTATGGGGCGCATTGTTGAAAACAGGGCCCACATTTGTATTCTCGCTCAATCCACAGTCTAAACCTTTCATCTACCTTCCCAGATTAAAGTAGCAGCTCCTTGGAATTACAGGGAAGAAAATTAAACTGCGGCTATCTGTTCTTTACAACAAGGAAATGAGACTTTCTTGTAGACTTGATCCTCATAACAAATTTCAATATTTCTCCCCAAAGGGGAGACTCCTGGGGATCTGAGAGCTGAAGGCTGTACTGTACTGTACACCTCGCCTGCGCCCAGGCCTGGGAGGAGTGACCGTCTGCTGGCTCTGGGACTGAGCCATCTGCTGTGACAGTCCATTTCCCTTTGCCTCTCAGGAGCTACACATGGTGTGAGGCGTGGCTCTTTGAGGTTCAGAATAGAAACGAACAATGGGCTTCAATCCATTCTGCTGCCCAGCAGGTTTTCCTCCTGGGGTGCCCTCAATTTGAAGAAAGGCGACATCGGCTCAGGAGTTGGGGAAATAAGAGCAGCAGGCAGAAGGCAGGGGTGTAAAGCAATCAGGGATGTGTTTGCAAAGAAACAGCCTACTTAAGGTGAGGCCCCAGGCAGAGCCCAGCATGGAGCCTGCAAACAGGGGCGCTGGGAAGAGCCAGAGGGGGGAGCAGTGCTTGCTGGGGAAGCCAGGAATTCTGGTGAAAGGCTAATTCTGTGATTTCATTATTTTTCTTCCCCCTCCCTCTCTTCAAAAGAGAAACCTCCTGTAAGTTGAAGACCCTGCTCTCTGCTCCCTCCCTCTTAGTCTAGAAGCTACTAAGAATCTGTCTCCCGAGCTCGGCATCCCGGGAACGGGGCCAAGTGCCTACTATACAATTATTTTGCTTTTAAATCTTACACGTTTTGTATGAAATAAGTTTCACCACCTGTGTTTTGTAAATCAAGAAAAGAGCCTTGGAGAAGTTGAGTAGCACGTTCATTATCAGCAAAGTAAGTAAAAAGCAGAGCTTGGATTCTGTATTTGGGGTCTGTGAATGCTGAGTAGAAGGAAAAGCCTGAGAAGTAGAGGCCAGTTCAGGGTCTACGGACAAGAGTCGAGGTAACTGAGGCTGCAAAGTGTGAGAAACAGAAGGAGAGTGGGGACTGATGCTACTTCTGAATTTAAAAAAATCAGTGAGGAAAATTTTATATATATACACATTATATATATAAAAGAAAATAGGCACAGCTTGAATTTTTTTTTTAAAGTTGTACAATAATGAGTGATGTTGTAACAGAAAGGATTTATGAGTGACAGTCTTCAGGAACTTTAAAAAATAAAAGCATAGATGATTTCTTCATCATCTTTCTCTTATGAGATAAAAAATAAGTTAGCAGATTTGAAGAGATGTAAAAGAAGGGCCAATTACAGTATGCCCACCTATTTCTGGTCCTCTGAGCTCTGTGGGTAGACATTTAAATACTCAGGGAGGCCTGGAGGAGGAGTCCCACCAGTTTCAAAAACCAGCTAGGTGTCAAGATGGATTTGAATATGCCGGGACTGAAAGAGTTGCCACTGGCATCTTGTTCTCTTTGAATGTAGGGAAAGATAAGATGAGACATTGATAAGCAATTGTACTTAAGACTCAATACCCTTACCAAAACAAAACAGCAAAGAACACCCACCACAGCACCAAAGTGCAACTGAAATGTTAGGACACTGGACCTATTTTCACTCCTTCCTTTTCGGCAGGGATCCCTCAATTAGAGGGCCAACTAGGGTCAGCTGTGCTCTAGGGAAACTTGAAGACCAATGGGATTGTACTTTCTGTTGGTATAAAACACAAATTCCATCCACTGAAGATTCAAATGCTAACCTGGAAAATCTCTCACAACCTACACATGTGGTTTATTCCTGGCAAAACCATTAATGTTAAAATGCGCGGTAAGTGTTGAAACCACAAACAACATAATGCGTGGTATCATGGGTTTTTACAGGGATCGTTGTCTTGATAGATTAAGGAGAGAAAAAAAAAAATAATAGCATGAAGTGTAACTAAAAGAACATGAAGTCCACACCTGGGAGCCTAAAAAGTCACCTGGACTACAGAGTTCTCCACCTACACTCTTTCTGGGGTCACTGTTCTATCATCTATAACATAATCCTGGTCCTATGGTGATATGAAAATACTTTGCCAAGCATGAAATGAGAGCTAATCTCTCTAGATTTTGTATGCAAGTGGTGGTTAATACTTGGAGACTTGATTTTAAAACTCCTCTAACTGAAAACACTGGAAATGTTCGAAACTGTTTGAGTAGCCACCAAGTCCAGCCTCTTCCCAGATGCCAGGTGGAATGGAACCGTCAATGTTTACCATGAAAAAACAAGGCCACCATGAAGAGAAAAACCTGAAAATACTCACATACTGGGAGGGGTATTGATTTCTTGGCAGTATTTGATAAAATGTTTGCATTTGCTTTAGGGCGGCCTCCCCCAAACTCTCAATGGTAGCAATATTATCTAGTTTTCCCCAAGTTTCTATCCCTGTGCCACTCCATCTGTTACTGGTCTTTTGGGTCCCTAAAATTGACATGTCACTTCTCACTTTTTTGGCTTAAACCGAAAGTTCCCACCCACCCTTCAGAGTACACCATGCTCCAAATGACGTTTTTAAATCTTCCCAGATTATTATTTCTCCTCCTCCTCTTCCTTCTTCATATATTTCTTCATAGAAGCAGCAGCAGCAGCAGTAGTAGTGGGGATTGAACCCAGGGGTACTCTCCCTCTGAGCTATACCTTTAGCTCTTTTATTTTATTGTTTTATTTTATGTTTTTGTTTTGAAATACGGGCTGGCTAAGTATCCTGATTTAACAAGCCCAGAAAAATCCTATTCTCTCCGAAGGAGTCAAAATCAGAACAAGTGCAGTCTTTGACATACTCTTTCTCCCCCATACATTTCCATATTTCCTTAACTGTGGCATACAGGTGATGTGCCTTGATTAGCCACTGACACACAAGTTTCAAGAACATGAATCCCCACAAGGTTCCGGAAACGTGTCCCACGCAGGATTCAGGGTGACCGGAGTGTTGGCTTTCTAGAACCAGGTCGCCTTATTGTTTAACCCTCTGACTGAGCATGTCCATGCCCCTACATTTCTCTTTAAAGTTAATACACTGCAGACAACGCAAGGAAAAGTACATTGAAGGGAGAGGCCTGCCTCCCGCCTCGGGACATTTTAATTGATCTGAGCAAAGGCTGAGCTCCAGGCAAACTTTGGAGATTAGAAGATTACAGCTCCTGGCAAAGGATTAGCTTTGGGGAACTCACATGGGGCGGCCTGCTGCCTGCTGGGCAGGTCCCCAGCAGGATTCTCCTGGTGGTTGGCTGGAAGCAGGCATGCTCACACGGGGTGGAAACTGACTGTTCCCTCTGACTGCATGCGTCTCCAAGGATCTTTCCCATTGGTTTTGGGTGCATAGAACACACAGGATTTCCTGAAAAGTTGCAGAATTACGTTCCTCAGGGAGGATTGGAGCGTCTCCTTACATCAAACTCAGAACTGGGTTTGGCTGTAAGGTTGGAGTTCCAGGCACACATCTGTAATCCCAGTGCTCCGGAGGCTGGGACAGGAGGATCACAGGTTCTAGGCCTGCCTCAGCAATTTAGCAAGACCCTGTTCCAAAATAAAAACTAAAATAAAGCTGGGGGTGTAGCTTAGAGGTTGAATGCCTCTGGGCTCCCTCTAAAAACAGCAACAATAAGAACAGACCACAAAACAAAACAGAACACACCTGGTTGCAGATTTCCTACAAAGGCCAAGTTAGAGGATACTTTACATATGGCTTGTTCCCAACATGGTGCTGTTTACGGGTGGACACATGCCCAGCTGCCCAATAACAAACTTGCTGTTTGCATAGGGTCAGGGAGAGAGACACAAGCCCATCAACAGAAAATGAGAAGAGCCCAGAGACCGGAGAACTTCTGACGTGGGGAGACGGTACCCAGTTCCTTCCCAGAGACCTGAGGAAAACTACTGTCTTCAAGCTATTTCCTAGAAAATGTTGCTCTAGGACATCAGTGATGCCATTGCTTCAAATAGTGCCATTATTATTATTATTATTACACTGGGAATGGAAACCAGGGATATTCTACCTCTGAGCTACACCCCCAGCCCTATTTTTTATTTTGAAACAGGGTCTCACTGAGTTGCAAAGGGCCTCACTAAGTAGCTGAGGCTGTCCTCAAACTGAGATCCTCCTGTCTCAGCCTCCCAAATTCTGGGATTACAAGCGTGCGTCACCACACCCTGAAAATAGTTTTGATAGGCCGGGTCTCTCTTCCCCACAGGACTCGGCAACAGGGACAGGAGGCGGAACCCGGAAGGCAGAAGCAGAGATATCGCGAGACTCCAGGTGTCAGAACATTTCAGACATTGCAAGGCAGACTCCAGATGCCAGGAGACTCGGGATGTTGCAAGAGAATCGGCATCCCATACTGCTAGCCCCACCCCAAACCTGCTTTAAATAGCAGGGTACTTCTGCTCCGCCCTTGACCCTGCAACCACTGGCTCATCGGTCCCTTCCCCGTGGTGGGCAGACCCGCCCGAAGGCGCCATTGATTAAAGCAGCCTTTGACATCTAGGCTGGTGTTTACCTCCTTCTTGAACCCTGCTCAATTTCAACGTTGCAGTTTCAGTGAAGACTTGAGCAATGGCCATGCAGCCTAGACACAGAGCAGCCCTGGCCAGGCCAGGCCACACTTAGGCTCCACTAAAGAAGGCGATTCGACAGCTGCCAGTGGTGAATCTGTTCTTCATGGGTCTTTTATTTTGCAACCAATGGAAATTCATTCAAATTATTTCCCACAGAGAGAGGACTTTTTTGAAGGGCTAAACTGCCTGACCCTGGGACCATAGGGTGAGTCCTAGCCTAAGGGAAACTGAGTCAGGAACTGGATCCTCCTGCCTGTCCACTGTCCCATCTGGATGTATGGTTGTCGGTTTACCATGGACCAGCTTTGTGCCATGGATCAGAAGGCTCAAATATCAAAACCACCAGAGCAGGGCTTCTTCTCCACCTCCTCTGCCCAAGGAAGAGGTCAGATGACGCACACGTGGAGACCACCGCTCAATCGAGGAGGACGGTCGAAAGAAGGGAGCGGTAGAGACCAACATGGAGATATTTCTTTAGAAATAGAGTCCAGGAGCCAGGCTTGGTGATGCACGCTTGTCATCTCAGCATTCGGGAGGCTGAGACAGGAGGATCACGATTCAAGCCCAGCCTCAGCTACTTAGTGAGGCCCTTTGCAACGTAATGAGACCCTGTTTCAAAAAAAAGAATAAAAATAGGGCTGAGGGTGTAGCTCAGAGGTAGACTGCCCCTGGGTTGAATCCCCATACTGAAAAAAAAAAAAAAAAGAAAGAAAAATGAAGAAAACTATATGTCTAGGCAAAAGAATTGAAGAGATTGTAACCAGTCTCTGAAAATTGGATACAAATGGGCAACGAGTTTATGGAAAGGTGCTCAGCACTACTAATTATTAGAAAAATGCAAGTCAAAATTGTAATTGTCATCTCATACCCATTAGGAGACCCGCTATCGATAATTTTAAAAAATCCAGAAAATAACAAGGACTGACAACGATGTGGAGAAATTGAAAGCCTTGCAGGTTGTTGTGGGGAATGCAAAATGAAACAGGTGCCATGGAAGACAGTATGGTATTTTCTCAGAAAATTTGAAATTGAATGATCACTGGACCCCGCAGCTCCACCCCTGAGTATATATCCAGAAGAACTAAAGGTAGGATCTCTAAGAGATATTTTCATAGCCAAGTTTATGTCAGAACTATTTACAGCAGCTACAAGGAGAGGCAACCAGCTGTTATTGAATGAATGAATGTTTTGGTGTATTCATAGAATAGTATGCAGCTGTTAAAAGGAAGAAAATTCTGATTCATGGAAATATTATGATAAGTAAAATAACCTGTCACAAAAGACAAGTATTTTATGGTTTCATTTATAGGAGGTGTGTACAGTAGTCAAATTCATAAAAACACAAAGTAGAATAGAGGTTGTTGGGGGCTTGGAGGGAGGGGAAAGTGGGGAGGTTTTGCTTAATGGGTGTAAATTGTAGGCTTTGCAGGATGAAAAAGTTCTGGAGATTAGCTGAGCAATAATGGGAAGGTACTTAACACTACTCCCTGCTTTTAGAAATTAGGATAATAAATTGTATGCTATATGCTTTTATCAGTATAAAAATATTTTAAAAAACATCTTCAAAAGGTTGGTCTGTCGCTTTTCATATTCCTTGAACCATAAATTATAATTAGAATTTTTTTATCTAAATACTTTGATTACTTAAGTAGAAGCGTCTCTATTATGGGCCGATTTGACGTAAATAGACTTTTGTTTCTCATAATTTATACTTTTTCATGCTGTATGTTTTCTTTTTTAAATTACATCAGGGTAAATGAAGCTAACCTCATAATTACTGCATTACCTCTTTTTAAAGTGGTACTTGGATTACGTGTAGGGGCTCTCTACCACTGAGCTATACCCCCAACGCTTTTTATTTTTTTGTTTTGAAATACAGTTTAAGTTGCCAAGGCTGGCCTTGAACTTGAAATCCTTATTAACTTTTTTTTTTTTTTTTTGCGGTACTGAGGATGGAACTCAGGGGCATTCTTCCTCTGAGCTATACCCCTGGCCCTATATTTTATTCTGCATTTTGAAAGAGAAATTATAAATAAGCTGTTTAGAAACATTATTAATGTTGAAACTGAAATTTTATTCTCCGTAATTCAGCTTTTAGAAAGTGAATATGCATTTTAAGAGTGTTTAAATAAATCATAATTAGTTATGCTTCCACGGACATCAAGTAAATTGAGCCTTACAATTAGAGAGCTGGCAATATTGAAAATGCGATTTCATTATGCCCCAGGCTTGCTCGGTTATTTCTGTGTTCTCCTTTAGACATGCAAGATTTTATTTGCCGCCAGGCAACACCTGATACAAATATTCCCGTACACACAAGGACAATTATATACCTATGAAGACATGCACAGGATAGTTTTATGTGATTATCTGCTTGAAATGTTGAATATTTGCTTTGAATTGCGTGTGTGTGTGTGTGTGTGTGTGTGTGTGTGTGTTTCTATTGCAGCCAAGCAATATAGCTCTTACCACAAATGTTGACTGCTGAAAATATGGGGTTTTGAACAAGTAAGGTGATGATGGACACATTTTCACATATAATCCCTAAAACAAGGCGCAGAAAGACATTAACTGGATGGTGTCTTTTGTAGGTTGATAATTTAAGAACACTTAAGACATATAAGTGTATACTTTTTGTTTATATACATAACTATATATAGAATATATAACTAGTTATGCATATATTATATATATAACCATATATAATCATATATATTATATCTATCCATATATGATTTAACATTAAGATACAAATAAATAAATTCTTGTTATTAACCATGGATCTGTGGGATTAAACAACAACTGAAATTCTGTGATAAAAATTTCATAGCACTGTTGTGACTTCGGGTGCACAAGATTTGCCCAGCATGCACTCCATGGAATTCTTTATTCCAAACAGGCCGATAATTTTGAATGCCATCCTACAGAAAAACAAATATTGGGCCCATCCACGAGACTGCATCCTTTCTACTTCCTTTGGAGTTATAGCTAATTTGATCAAAAGATCTGAATATTCATCAGGATTGTACATTAGAGACGCCAGACTAGCCACTCACTGTTTAGATCTACTGTTAGGGTCCGAGAGTCACCCCCTTACCCAAATAACGAAGGACACACCAAGGTTGCAACTCACAAGCAGAGTTTATAGTGCTGCAGCTCTTACTGGCACGCCAGTGGTTGAGACTCCTTCACTAGCTTGACTGTCAGTAGAGGAATTGCCCAGCAGCTACCAGAGGGAGCCTCTGGCCGAGCTAGCGTTCAGCCTCAGTAGACAGCAAGGAAAGTGGTCGGAGCTCGACCCCGAGCACACTTCAGGCTCTATATTTATAGCCCCTGAAGGGGTGGCTACACACGTCACAGCCCGCCAAATTGTAGGATACAACCAATCAGATAAAAAGGTAAACAAGTACAACCAATAATTTCAAAAGAAAGCACACACACACTTGAATTACAGCAAATAGTCTTAAAGGACAGCCTTTCTACGTCACTGCCCGCCAAGGAGTGACTTTCTCTTTCATGCTTGGTTACTATGGTAACCTTCAGCTCGGCCCTTGAGTACCAGGTGTTTTCTTTAGATAAGGTTTGTGGCGGGCTTGGGACTCACTTCCAAGAAAAATAGCTTCATATAGCTTCACTCTCTAAACTACTTTATACTATTTTAAAATACTTCAAACTTTACACTCTCTAAACTACTTTATACTATTTTAAAATATTTCAAACTTTAGTAATATCCTTAAAATAATTTCTAACAGTAACTTAGGTTTTAAAATAAAACAACTTTTAACATTAAGGTAGCTGGGATATAAGCAAGCAGTTTCACAGAAGCCAAAACTCAGGCAGTTATCATAAGCAGGAACTTATAAGTTATACTTTATATTGGCAAGTGGGGTTACCGAAGCAGAGACTCGCAGTTTTAATTTTATCAGGAGAGGGGAATGTTTCCTCACAGCACTCTTACATGTTTTGTTACTTTCTTACTTCTACAATGGTCCTACTTTAATCCTGCTTTCTTATTTCTCTTCCTGCATTCCTTCACTACGAAACGAAAAAGTTTTCTCGCAAGTCGATTCCTTCCTTCATTTTCCCACTGATTATTTTCTGCTCTCTCAACACCAGGAAGGCTGTGAACTATCTTACCTGTGCCGACAAGGAGATAACTTCTTCAATCATTTAGGTTTTATATGGAAATTAACCTTCTGGTAATTGGGGATTGAGGGCAGCTTCCTCTCAGTCTGCCTGGCTCTCCACTCGGCTAACAGGAGAGCTATGGGGCCCTTGCTCAGTTCATTCCCTTTCTTCTTCAAGCCATTATCACTCACTCCATTCCCTCTTGTCACCTCAGAGCGTCTTGCTAGAGGCACAGAAGGAATCACAGAGCCCGCACTCCATCCCTTGTCACGTGAGCCCTCCGCCACGGCAGGAGGAGGAGCCCAGAGGTGAGTGTTGTGGCCGCAGCCTGCAGATGGATTAATACCTTTCTAAAATGTTTTTGAGAGACGGGATCTCACTAGACTGGCCGCCAACTCTTGGGCTCAAGAGGTCCCCTGCTGGGAGTGTAGGCACTGGACACTGAGCCAGGCGCTACAGATCAATACTTTGTGTTAATGAATTTCTTCCAAATATACTTTAGTCGGGCATGGTGGCGCACGCTTGTAATCCCAGCATTTGGGAGGCTGAGACCAGAGGATCATGGTTCACAGACAGCCTCGGCTACTTAGTGAGGCCCTTCGTAACTTAGTGAGACCCCGTTTCAGAATTAAAGAATAAAAAAAACAGGGTAGGAGTGTAGCTCAGAGGTCGAATGCCCCTGGGTTCCATCCCCAGACCCGCAAAAAAAAAAAAAAAAAAAAAAAAAAAAAAAAAAAAAAAAAACCCAAAACAAGCCCTGAGATCCTCCCATCTCAACCTCCCAAGTCTAGGATGGCAGGCCTGCATAACCAGGTCTAGCCACAGTTTTTATTTTTATAATAAATCTTTCAATTTGCTCCCCAAACGCAGATGTCCAAGACATATATTTTTCTTTATTTTCTCCACCTGGTATATCTAAAATGAGCTCTAATTTTGGTGTCATCTCTCAACCTACCCCAAAGCCCCGAGTCCTCTTTCCCTGGGCTCTGTGTGGGTCCCACGGTGCCTGGGTGGTTGAGGACAGCGCCAGGCCCAGCTGCCCGCATGGCGCGCCCTCCCCGCATCCGCACTGTCTGTCCTGTGCGGGTCGCTGCTGAGACATCGAGTTGCCTGCCAGGCTTGGTGGGTCAGGCATAACCAGTCGACACCTGGGCCCCTCTCCCATGCCCAGGATTCCCTCCGCTGCTGTCTATGCTGGTCCTAAAATACCCCAGCGGGGCTCCATATGCTCTTCACCTTCCTGTTTACTCGGGGAAAAGACTAAGGAAGGCGAGTGCGGCTTCTGGAGGTGTTTTGAAGCCACTCCTACCCTGGGGACATCTTCTCTTCTAGCAGGACACGGCAGAGCTTCCTTCTGCTTCCAACCCCTTTGTCTTTCCATCCTGCTCCTTCAAGGCTTTCCTTGGATGGACATGAATATGTCCCCCTGGAGACTCACAATTTCTCTTCACTTCTAGAATCTTCTTCCCTTAGCATCAGAGTGACTTTTTATCTTGGGGAAAGGAAAGAAAGGGGGCAGGGGACAGACACAGCAAAATCCCACTGGGTCCCCATGTATCTGCCTGGAGTTGCCCCATGGGCTGCTTTTATCCAATTAAAAAAAATTTTTTTTTTACACTTCTGATCTTCAAAAGGCCGTTCTTTCTATTTCTACAAACACATTTCTTCCAAAAGCGGTTTGGCTGTCTTAATGCCATGGGGTCAGAGGGTCACATCAACCACAGGGGATGCTGGTTAAGACTCTACGTTTCCACAGCAGCACTGAACTCCTCAACCCACGGAAACGCCAGCTTTATGCTTTCAAACCATACATGGGGAAATATCAGGGGAAGTCCTAGTGCACTGCCAATAGATGGCCATTTGGGCACCATGATGCAGCCCAGCCGTTGCAGAGGTGAGCCTGTGCGGATGACCAGCCAGCTAGCTGACTGGCTGGCTCTTGACGCTGCACCCGTGCCAACCTGCCCTCGTGCCAACCTGCCCTCCACTCAGGGGTGGTGGGAATGAGCAGTCGCTCTGAGTCAGCAGTGAATAAAAGGATCTCGATGGGACTCCACCCTCTGCCTCCCTGGCTGCAACCTAGGTGGGTTCAGCTCACTGGCTCACACATGCTAACCCAAATGCCAGCTGTCCTTTCTTGTCATAGTGCACGGAGTGATTGGTTTCTCTGACAGAAAAGGCAAAACCATTCTTCCTTACTAAAGCATATTTTATGCCAAAGCAACACACAGCAGGGTCAAGGCAAGAGAAACTCAAGAAACTCAGGGGTATAACCACTGCTTGTTTAAATAAATAGAGTGTTGTCTGCATTTAGGAAAGAGAGGCAAATAAAAAAAAATTTGGAAAATGTAAGTTGTATTTATGTAAAGTAATTCTAGGATTGGAATTCCTGCCCCTGAAGCTGAGATTGCTTTATAGGGCACAAAATGAAAGAAATGGCTATTTATGAAAGAGTTTGAGTTCACGTGGAATGTCAACTGATGAATTAAAAGTTCAGAAATGGATGTGCCAAACCAACGTTTCGTATTAAAATTGAAAAAATAGAGAAAAACAACAAACAGGCCACTGTATACACTGACCTAGTAGTTATGAGTTGTAGGTGAGGGAGATGTTGGCTTGAATTTAATTAGGGAAAACTACGGTCTGACTTGGAACAGAGGGCCAAGGTGCTGCCGTGCAAGCTCATCACATATCAGCAGACAACACAATACCCAAGAAACTGGAGCTGGTAATTAGAATACTGTTGGCAAGAGAAAGCCCTCATTTGTTCATGGATTGGTTACTTAATCACGGACTTTCATGTACTACATGGCTTCAAAGAAAAGAAGTCCACTGCACTTATGTGTACCATTTTAAGAGTTTTTGTTCCAGTATAGTCAATCCTAATTAAGTTTAACCCTGATGACTGGAACCCTGACCTTTTTTTTTTAATCTCCTCAAAAAAATAAAAATAAAATGATGAGATAGCACACAAAAAGTAAGATCATATCAAAGTTTTACTTTATAAAATTCCACCAAAATTTTCCAGAGTATATTTTGGTATCAGTACCTATTCAGATAAAAATAAATAAAAATAAAAGATAAGCTGGGTGTGGTAGCCCACACCTGTAATCCCAGTGTTTGGGAGGCTGAGACCAGAAGATAGAGGGATCAAGGCTGATGCCAACAATTTAGAGAAACCCTCAAAAACTTAGTGAGACCATGCTTCAAAATTAAGAATACAATAGAGATTGGGGTATAGTTCAGAGGTAGAATGCTCCTGGACTCAATACGCGCACACACACACACACACACACACACACACACACACACGCACAAAACTGTTAAAGGATTTTTTTTTACTAGTTTTTTCATTATATGATTATATATGCTCTAAATATTGACCTTAGGCTATACAAAATTCTCATAAAAATAGCCAGTTGTCTTTTCTACAAAATAAGCCAATATTATCATCATGGTGAAGCAAATAGGGAGAATGTCAAGAATGCTCGTGTTTCATTAATCAGGATGCTGATGTCATCTTTCTATCTCTTCTTCCTCTCTTTTATCTCTCTTTTACTTCCCTTTCTCTCTTTCTCCTCTCCTTTCTTTCTCTCTCTTCCAACCTTTTTCTCTTTCTCTTTCTTCCTCTTTTTCCTCTCCTCTTCCTCTTCCCTCTCTCTCTCTCTCCTTTCTCACTCTCTCTCTTTCTGTCTCTCTTCCAGCCTTCATGATGTGAGGGCCTCAGTCCATGCACTTGCCCTCCCTCTGCCATGTCTTGAGATCTGCGGTCCCCAGCCTCACATGGACTGAGCCCCAAATCTTAAGAAAATAAATGTCTTTTCCTTTAGGCTATGTGGTCAGTCATTTAGATGATAGCTGCAAGGAGGTTGGCCTGAACAGAGAGGCAGGTGTGGTCAGGGATTGGGGTAGAGCAACTGCCAATTGTGGCTGGCTCGCAGGGTGACAGTCTTTCACTCTGGTACTCGGGAGATGTCCTTAATGCAAGCCGTGGCACTGTGTCTCAGGTGCATGTTGGAGCCCTCACATGGAGATGCTAAGTTGCAAGAGACAATCTCAAGACACCTGGGAGAAGAGTTCCTAGAGAATGACCTGCTCTCACCTGACAATTTTGCCAGTGACTCTGGTGTTGAGGAACCCTGAGCTAGAGTGCCATTCTTTTTTTTTTTTTTTTGTGTGTGTGTGGTGGTACTGGGGTTCCTGGAAACCCATTCTACCTCCAGGCTATACTCCCAGACCTATTTCTTTATATTTTTATTTAGAAACAGGGTCTCTTAAGCCAGAGAGGCTGGCTTCGAACCTGCACGATACTCCTGTCTCTGCGTCCCAAGTGTGGGGATTACAAAAGTGCACCACCATGCCCAGCTAGAGTACCATTCTTTAATACATTGGAGCAGCACATGCCACTGAGAGATGCTGGTCTCACGAGATCAGCCAACATGTAAGGCCTGACCTTTGATAGGAGAATGATAGGGCTGGAGAGACAGAGACAGGGAGAGTCCAGATAGGAGTCTTGGCAAAACATTCAGTTTGTGGGGACTTAAGCAGATTCACTTGCAGGGAAAGTTGATGAGGAAGAAAGACAGAGATGCCTGTGGAAGAGATGTGGTCAGAGGGTGAAGGGTTCGGTGCTTGCAAAGTTTATTCTAGACACAGGGAGGGCAGCACAATACATATATCAAAAATCTCACTCTACCCCATAATTGTACGACATTATGTTTTGTCAGTCAAAAATAATGTTAATTATAATAATAAAATAAAAACAAGCCAGGCATGGTGGCATACATCTGTAATCCCAGTACTTGGGAGACTGAGGCAGAAATAAAGCAAGTTCAAGGCCAGACTCAGAACTTAGAAAATCTCTCAGCAACTTAGTGAGACCTTGTCTCAAAATAAAAAGATAAAATAGGACTGGGGGTGTAGCTTAAAGGTAGAACAACCCTAGGATTAACCTCCAGGACCAGACATACATAAACAAACAAACAAACAAACAAATAAATAAATAAAAAAAGCATGCAGCTCTTCCCAGAGAACATGGAATAATTCCGGGTGAGCCTAGAGTAGCTCACTGTATGACATTTAGTCGGTGCAAGTGTGAACACATTTCAGAGTGTGGAGTGTGCCAGACCACACGGGGAAACCTGAGAACCGTCACCAAGGGCAGGGACAGAAATCCAGGCAGCTTTGAAACAATCTAACCGAGTCCCAAAAATATACTGAGAAAAGCATGAAGCGCCTATCTTTAGCTATCTCTTGTACATGAAGAATATTTCCTTCTTCCTTAAAATTAAGTTTGCTCTCAGCAAAACGTGCCTATCACCTAGGCTTTATGGAAAGATCTGGAACAATATGTGTTGATGCCTAGAAAAGTTTCCATACAAGGGTGCCTGGCTTCGCCCGGCATTTCTCTATATGCACTTTTTTCCCTTTGGCAAAAACTCTTTCCGTAGCCAAAGCATCTTGAGTTGCCAAGCTGCCTGCCAAACTACGCACCTTCTTTGTTGAGTTTTTTTTTTATTTTATTTTATTTTTATTCCACAGGCATTTTACACTTTGCTGTTCCACTGAGTTGCCATCTCCTTTAACTTCACCCTCCTCTCCATCACCCTCTCCCTCCTTTAGTTCCCTCTTTGAATCTTTGCCTACTGTACCTGGGCACACTTCCTATAGCACCTGTTGCTCTGCTGGGGTAGTAAAGGAGGCTGCCTTGGGGTGCAGAGTGTTGCTCCCTTTGGGTGAAACCTCCCTTGGATGCACTCTTTAATGTTATTTTCTGCTTTACCTGGTATCTTTCTAGTTATGGACCCATGTCCTGTGTCCTCATCTGGATCCAGAAATTCCAACTTAACATATTTGTAGGTCACCCACTTGCCTGGGGCTAGAGCTGAGTGGATGCTAGAAAGACGGTCTGAGCCATGCACGACTCTTTGAAGCAATCAAGTCTTTATTTTCTATTTTTTTATATTATTGGTGTATTATAGTTTCACATCATAATGTAGATCATGTTGACAATGGCATGCAATCACACAGTACTTGGTGCCCTTCTCCCCCACCCCCTGCTTCCACTTCTCCATCGCTCCCAATACTGAGTGTCCATGTTAACTGTGATATATTCACACGTATACACATATTTGATTGTAGCTTTTTCATTAATTAACATCAGCTTTCTTCCTCCCCTGCCCCTCTTTTCTAGCTTTTCTGCGGCTTCTCCTCCATTATCTGGTATCCTTAATACTCCCTAGCTTGAGCATATTAGAGAAAACATAAGTCCCTTCTCTTTCTGTGCTTGGCTGATCTCACTTAACATAATGTTCTCCAGGTCTTTCCATCTTCTTGCGAATGACATGATTTTGTTCTTCTTTATTGCTGAGTAGAATTCCATTGTGTGTATTTCCCATAAATCTGCAATCCGTTCATCTGTTGATGGAGACCTAGGTTGGTTCCATATTTTAGCTATTGTGACTTGTGCTGCTCTGAACATGGGTATGCAGATGTTACTGTAGTTCTTTTCTTTGATCTTGTTTTAATGGTGTTCTGTATGTCTCTTGTATGTGGATGCCCAAGTCTCTTTCCATGTTTGGAAAATACTCTGAAATTATTTCTCTGAAGAGATTACAGACTGGTCTACGCCTCTATGTCTTCTTCAGTGCCTTTATCCATAAATTAGGACATTTTGTATTGCCCCATAGTTGAAAAACGTTTAGGGTCTGTTGTCGTAATGTCTTCTGTATACTGTTGACTGTGCTTTCAGTTTTGAATGAACTGTTCTAACAGTGATAGTCTGTTTTCCATTTCATCTAATCTTCCAGAATTTCTTTCTATTTCTGTCTTCATTTCATTTACTGACTCTTATTTCATTCCAAGCCTCTTTTTGATTCTTTCTTAACATCTCAATTTCCTCTTTCATTTCCTGTACACCTACCATGAGGCCTTTCATTATATTGAAGATCCGAATTCAAAATTCTCCTTCTTGCCCTTCCTGTAGGTCAGTATTCATGATTTTATTTCCTCACTGTTCCTCATTCTCATATTTTTAGAATTCTCAGGTTTGTGTTTCTGTTGTGTTGGTATCTTGTTGTTGTTGTTGTTTTCTGGTGGTGATACTGGGGTTCCTGGAAACCCTTCTACCTCGGGCTACACTCCCAGACCTATTTTATACTTTTATTTGGAAACAGGGTCTCTTAAGTCAGTGCAGCTGGCTTCAAACCTGCGCGATCCTCCTGTTTCCGCCTCCCAAGCATGGGGATTACAAGCGTGCGCCACCATGCCCAGCTGTTAACATTTTTTTTATTTTGTGTGTTATGATACACAAATAACATGTCTGATCCAATCTTAGAAGTAGGGATTTACAGGTGTCAGCAGGTTCATGCACAGGTAAGTAGTGTTTTTTTCAAGGGTGAGGGTTAGGTGAGGGGGGAGGAGATGGGGTGATGGGTACAGGAGTGGGGTAAAGTAGAGGATATGGTTAAGTTGAGCAAGAATTTAAGTATAATAAGGTTGTATCTGGTTGAGAATGAGAGATGGGGATATAATAGGAGAGCAGTTAGTATAGAGTATTTAGGTATGGAGATATGAAATAGCTTGCGTATAAATCAAGGAGATATAGTAAGAGATAAAAAAGGTTTTAAGAGGAGAGTAGACAGGATAGAAGGAAGGTGTTTGTAAAAGGAATGGGGGAGGGAGCAAACAAGCATGCATACAATAACAAAACAAGCAACAAAAAGTAACAATTGTAAGAATAAATCAAAGACAAAAACCAATAAAAAATTTAAAAAAGCAGTATTGTTAATTTATATATACAGGGCCCATATGATGTCATTTCACTGTAGAAGATTCTAGAGAATGTTCCAATATCTCTCATTTGCTCAGTAACCTATTGTCAGCTTTTGGACCCACTTATGAGTGTTTGTGCTCCTCTCTGGCCTCTGAATGCTTTGAGTTCAGGTGTCAGGGTGGTGGTAGTCACTGTTAATTAGTTCAGTGTAGGCGCAGGGCTGTGTGTTTTGTCAGCCCTGGGCTCTGCGCTCTCTGGCTCTAGGCTGTGCTCTTTCCGGCCTGGGCTTCACAATCTCTGGCCCTGGGGTTTGCGCCTTCAGCCCTGGACTCCATGTCTTCCAGCACTGGGCCTGTGGCTCCCTACCCGCACGGGTGGAGGGTGTCCAGTGTAACCTTACTGGGCCACCAAATCTTAGCTGGAGTCCTGGTGGCTGCTCTGGACGCTCTTCTGCTGAGAAACATGGAGAAATGAGGTCACCTTACTGATGAGGTCGCCTCACGGCCCTGTGGCCGGGCCCTGGAGGGTACCGTGCGCCGCTGAGGGTGGTGGCTTCTGCTGAGCACACAGGCTCCTGGATCTCTTCCTCTGTCCCTGGTCGCTTAAGATGTCGGGGCTCTTCTGCCTACTTCACCCAAGCCCGCGGTTCCCTGCCGGGCTGCCTTGGGCTGTGCAGCCGGCGGTGGCAACTCCTCCCGAGGCCCAAGTTGGCACCGGCCGCCACGCCAGCTCAGTCGCTCGCCCGGCTCTCCTGCGGATCTTGCGTTCTGAGTTTCGGATGTTCTACTGTGGTTCTCTTTTTTGTCTTTTTCGTTCATCAGTATCTTCGCTGCTTTGATTTTCTTGCTGGGGAGCTGCCTTCTGGGTTCATTGTTTGTTACAGCTACTGCGCCCCACAGTCGCCATTTCCTTCCTCAGTCAAGTCCTTATGTTTGAACACTATATTCCAAATATCCATAAGCCCCAAAGTTGGGTTAATTCTGAGCAACCAGACTACACAATTGACTCATTAAATTTCGGGTTTTAAGCCAGGCATCGTGGCACACGCTTGTTAGGTGCTGGTTGTTGGTGACCCAGGACCGCTCACATCCAGAAATGAATTTCTCTCTCATTTACGCCACTGTGGTTTTGAGCTTTCTGATCTTGAAGGTGTATCTAATCATACCTGCTATAGGTTGAAAGAAATAGGCTACTTTGATAGACAAATACAATTTTGAGGAACTATTCTTTAATTTTTTTTTTTTTAACTAAGGATTGAACTCAGGGGCATATCCAGCATACCGTAGCACAATTTTATTTTTTATTTTGAAACAAGGCCTAAGTTGTAGGAGGCCTCATGAGGTTGCTGAGGCTGGCTGAGAATCTGTGATTCTCCTGTCTCAGCTTCCCAAGTACTGGGATTATAAGTGTGTATCACTATGCCTGGGTTATTCTTTAATTTTTTTTTTTTTTTGGTGCAGTGCTGGGGATGGAACCCAGGGGCATTCTGCATCTGAGCTACACCCCCAGTCCTATATTTTTATTCTTTATTTTGAAACAGGATCTCACTAAGTTGAGAAGAGCCTCACTAAATAGCTGAGGCTGTCCACAAACCACTATCCTCCTGTCTCAGCCTCCCAAATGCTGGGATTACAAATGTGCGCCACCATGCCTGTCTTATTCTTTAAAATTTAAATTGAGTTTGAGCTACATAGGAAAAATTTTGAATATTCAAATCATATTATTGTTTCTTTTTTGTTTTTACAAAATAAGTATTTCCCTCAATATAGATAAATTATAGAA
Organism: Muscardinus avellanarius; assembly: GCF_963383645.1. Taxonomy (NCBI): domain Eukaryota; kingdom Metazoa; phylum Chordata; class Mammalia; order Rodentia; family Gliridae; genus Muscardinus; species Muscardinus avellanarius. The sequence goes on along the minus strand of NC_137791.1, from coordinate 3,156,717 downwards.
CCTTCAATGAAAATAAAAAAGAACTATAATATAAGTTGTTCTCATAAAACTGGATGCTACATTCTTTAGTCATGATTCTGGACACATTCAAAGCCAGTCATGGTTGGTTATTTCCAACATATCCTTCCTAGTGCCTAGAAGATTTGCTGCTCTCCATAGTTCACCTGTAATTTGATAATCATTATGTTCTCGTATGAATTTATGCTCTGAATAAGTATGTTTCCTTGGATCCCTGGCTGGCATGCTAAGAGAGTCAATGATGTCTATTTTTCCTATTTTTAAGGCAATTTCATCAAATTTTCTCTTTTCAATTATGTCTGGATTTTTTAATCAGAAGATTAAAGAGCCTTAAAAATCTCTAGATTTGATTTTACTGATTCATATACAGCTTCCATAAAATATAAAGATGTCAGCTGGGCATGGTGACACACACCTGTAATATCAGTACCTGGGAGGCTGAGACAGAAGGACCATAAGTCTGAGGCCAGCCTCAGCAGTTTAGTGAGACCTTCAGCAATGTAGTGAGACACTATTTCAAAAACAAAAAATAAAAAAGGGCTAAAAATATAGCTCAGAGGTAGAATACCCCTAGGTTCAATCCCCAGTAACACACACACACACACACACACACACACACACACACACACACACATCACTTTAACAATATTTAACTTAAAATATTCCAGTATTTTAAAACAACTTAATTAAATATTGGGAAAAGAGATTTTTGTGGTCATTCTTGGCCTATTTCTAAATATATCTGGAAGGACTGACTGTTGAATAATCTTTTCCTAGAGTTTTAGTTTGTTTATCCAAATGAAAGGGCTTGATATATTTGAATTGCCGATACGTTTTGCATGCATATTCTTGGTAGCTGAGGTTATTCCTACGATTTATAATGTCATAATTAAAAATCTAGATGAAGAGAAAAACTTCACCATAAATATATTCATTTCTCCTGGTAGGCTAGGGTTTCAATTTTTCCATTAAATGATGTGGAAGATTTGAGCTGGAGGCATTAAAGCCACATTACTTCTAAATTACTGAATTATAACTGGTAACTAATTACAAGGCAAATGCCAGGTAATAAAAATATAAACATAGGACAATTTCTGCTTTTAAATTAGAACTTGAGTTATGCTATAATCTCTTAAACACTGACTGCCAGAAACTATATTAACCACGAATTCTGAAAAAAACCTTGGTCTCGGATTTGCATCCCACAGTCACAAACTGTTGGCTTAAACAAAGAAGACAAATATATCGCAGCCAAAAGCACAAAAATGTCAAAATAATTCTTAGGATTATAAAGAAATTGTGAACAATGTCATGATGGAACCCTTAGTCCTGGCTGAGAATGGCGTTATACTGAAAGGGATTGATTTATTCTGTGCTACAGACTCAGATAAGTTATCACAGCCAAATTAAAATGACTGAAGCAGAAAGATAGACCAGAGATGTAGACTGCAACTGGAAACCAGACCGAGAGAGCTTGTAAAAAAAAATTAGAATGTAACATTTTTATGATGTAAAACTACATAGTTTAATGTTGTAACAGAAAATCAGCTTCTCACAAATGCGTAAGATGAACTGTATAATTTTTAAATTAGTATTTAACCAAAGACAATGAAGAATTTTTGGGGAAGGAGAGGAAAAGAAATACATTCTCTTCAGGTTCATGAAATTTAAAGGGAAATTGGTAATAAGATTATTATTATTATTGTTATTATTAGGTATTCATGATCAATTGAAAATTTATTGGCAATTAGTACTACAGGAAAGAGCTTTTCCAACACGTTGAGAATACAGATGTGCCTGTAGGACTTCTTGGTCACTTGAGGCTTAGACTTCAGGGTGGCTAAGAGCATGGCATTCTGTCAGGTAAACTTGCCCCATTTGGAATTCCATAGTTAGGAATCGTATAATCTTGGTGATATAATTTCTCTGAGCGTCAGTGTCTTGTGCGGAAGACTGAAATAATCACATTGGTCTTTTCATAAGGCTGTGTTCGGAATTCAGTGAGCGGGCGTGTCTGCTAGCCATGGAGCTGGCGACAACAGCTTCATGAACACAAGCTATTATTTTTATGATTGTCCCAGGGATAATTTTCATAATTCATGTTTGCTTCTAACATGCCATTCATTTCACTGAAGATTCACCATCAATGTCAAACACTTTTTGTTGGAAAAGTACAAGCATTACCATGTATTGTCCACGTATGCCTTTTGAGGAGTTGAAATAATGAGGGGTGCCTTAAGTTCTAGAAAATCTGTAGGATAAAACTTGTATGTGAGGACGCTTTCAGGGGAGGCTCTCCGTCTGCAGGATTTTCTGTACCCTCTTCCTCCCGCCTCATTGTTAACGGCTATTAAATGTAATAAAGGCAATAAACACACCCATGAAAGGCAGAACTCTGGGTTCAGACTCCCTTCTCCACTGACCTCTGGGCCCCGACCTCCCTGCCTCCCCTTGCCCTTGCTGAACACCGCCTGTCTGCTTTGCGGGCTTCTCCCCCACCCGACAGGCGATGCTCCACAGTGCTGATCTCTGTTCACACTCCTCCTCCGCGATGGTTTCTAACACCCTCTGCGTGCCAGTGGCTCAGAAGGCTCCTCTCTCTCGCAGGCTCTTGCAAACGCAGACACCTGCTTGCTCATTTGACGTGTTCCCAGGCCAAGCTTCGGTGTGTGGGAGAGAAGGCCTGAGCGTCTCCACCCAGTCTGCTCTGTGTGTGGGGGGGGTTCTGCCATCTCCTGTAATGGCCACGCCTTTCTTCTGAGCTTTCTCTGTGCAGAACCTCTGGGTGGTCCTTGCCCTCTTACTCTTTCTTACACCCAACAGCAGGAACTCCTTTGATTCAACCTTCTGGGTGCGCCAGAAACGGATCACCGCTCACCATCCTTTCTGCCTCTCCCCGGCCCAACCTCTCCTATCAATACGGTCTCTTCGATTCTCTCGAGGGCCAGAGGACAGCTCCTGTGGCCCAAATCGCGTCATACACTGTGCTTCTCGCTCGGAGCACAAGCCCGGCTCTTTCAGTGGTCTCCAAAGCTCTCCTCCATCTGGACCAGTCGTTCTCTGACTGCCTGGCTCTCTCTGTAGCTCGCTCCATCCCAATTCACCATGTCTTTGCTTTTTAAATGAACTATAATGACCATGAGCATCATCATTAGTATTTCTTTTTTGGGGGAGGGGTCTTTCTTTTGCCTTTTTGGAACTGGGGACCAAACCCAAAATGCCGCACTTGCTAGCTAAGAGCTTTGAAACAGCTGCATCCCAGCCACATCATTATTATTTATTAGTGTGTGTGTGTGTGTGTGTGTGTGTGTGTGTGTGTGTGTGTGCATGCGTGTGTTGAAGACTGAAGCCAGGGCCATTCTATCTCCAGTTCAGCCCTGTGTTATTTTGAGACAGGCTCTCACTAGGTTGCTGAGGGCCTTGCTAAGTTGCTGAGGCTTGCCTTGAGCCTGCGATCCACCAGTCTCAGCCTCCCAAGTGCTGGGATTTCAGGCAACACCATACCCAGCTTGTAAGGTCTATTGTACAGTGAATTTATAATTTTAGAAGGCATGTAAAAACATAGAAATTCATAATGCAAGTAAATGAGCTGGACGTTTCTAAACTCAAGACCATGTTGGGTATATGTGCACACAACCAAAGGCTGAAAGGACCAAGGCCATCAGAAATAGGACCAAGAGCAGAGATTTCAAATCTCATCCCATTTAAAATAACTCTGAAGCCAGGCATGGTGGTGCACACTTGTTATCCCAGTACTTGGGAGGCAGAAACAGGAGGATCATAGTTCACAGCCAGCCTCAGCTACTTAGCGAGCCCCCCGCCCCTTTAGTGAGACCCTGTTTCAAAATAAAGAATAAAAAATAGGGCTGGGGGTGTAGCTCAGAGGTAGAGTGTCCCTGGGTCCAATCCCCAGTACCCAGTACTTGCAAAAATAAAATAACTCATTGTGTCTCCATATTATGGTCTTATGAGAAGTAAAAGGACACATTTATAAATACATTTAAAAATCATTCCATAACTAGGAGACAGTGTGATCTCAAATAACCTGCCGTCTCCTTAGGGCTTTACTCCACCGTGGAGTACCCCCACCCTGTCTTCCCAAGCCATTCTGTTATCTTCTGAGCTCCATGCAGTCCGATGACCCAGTTTTTAAAATTTGTTAGATTTCATTTTTAGAGCCATTTTAGATTTCAAGAAGAAACAAGAAAATAGTACAGAGCTTCACAGACATAGTTTTACATATTGTTAACTCTGTCTTAGCATGGTATGTGTGATGCGATTAATTTAAGAATACTGATTCATCAGTAACTAAAATCCATAGTTTCTTCTGGTGTCCTTGGTTTTAACCTAATGGCTTTTTCTGCAGAATGTCACTTTACATTTAGTTATCATTTCTCTGTGAGATGTGTCTTGGCTGTACAGTTTCTCAAGCTTTCCCCTTCCTTCCTTCCTTCCTTCCTTTCTTCCTTCCTTCCTTCCTTCCTTCCTCCCTCCTTTCCTTCCTTTCTTTCTCTCTCCCCTCTTCCTCTTCCTCTTCCTCCTCCTTCTTTTGTATGACTTCAATGTTTTTGAGCAGTGCTGGTCAGATACTTAGTAAGACTTCCTCCTATAGGAATTTGTACAGTGTTTTTCTGCGGACGGGGCTATTTTGGGCTTTGGGGAAAGAAGACTGTAGAGGTGACCCTTTCCTTCCGGTCAGCCATGGATTTGAGCAATCCTTTCTGTCTCCAAGTCTCACTCGTTTGCTTTTTCTTCTTCTTTTTTTAATCTGTAGTTAACTTTTTTCAGGTTGTTGTGAGAAACTGAACATAAGAAATCATGCAAAAGGCTAAAAGTCAGGAACGCCAATACAGTTCAGGACGAAAATGCCAAGATTCAGTTGCCGAACACCTACAAGATATTTGGAGATCAGAATGCCCTAAATACCATGCATGATATTTTCCTCTTCTGTAGCATACATTAATAAGTTCAAAGTGCTGTCTGGTTTTTGTTAAATCCCCCGCATAGCTCTGTAGGGTAAGCCTGTTGCAAAGTTTATCGTCTGCTCTTAAGTGGGAGGAAATTGGACAGCAGAACCATGGATTATTCATGACTACTGCTTATCTGACTGAAACACAGTACTATCACATACCTTAGATTTTATTAATAGCATACTGGTCATACCACCTTGTGAAATGAGTGCCACTAGAAAATCATAAATTAAAACAGGGCGAGAAGCTCCCTGGTCCACCACCCTCATCTCCGCATTCCTGGTCTCTTATTTCTTGCGAATGACTCACGCAGGCAGCGCTTTGGGAAGTCCTAATTTAGTGTCGTCTTCGCTGGTGTCACCGAGAGTTCATGTGAATGTGTGTCTGCTAGCTCCTTCACGCAGGCACTGGCTCGGATTCAGCTCATGATTTTATTTTTAATGCCCAAGTAGAACTGTGACAGATAAGAAGGTAATGAAATTCACCCTGGTCAGTCGTTCCAAGTTGATCTCTTCTGTGGTAATCCCCGATGGTCTTATTGATACATAAAATGGTAACTCAAAGCGTGGAAATTTAGTAAATGGGGCATTCGTTCATTTTTCTGTTTCATCCCCAAACTGTAGACTGAAGAGTGGTCGTGCAGATAGTGGGTCTCACTAAGTTGCAGAGGGCCTCACTAAGTAACTAGGCCACCCACAAACTGTGATCCTCCTGTCTCAGCCTCCCAAGTACTAGGATTACAAGCGTGTGCCACCGTGCCTGCCTGGGTGTTCCTTTTTTATTGCCCATGAAACATTAGTGATATCAAATCTTCCTTCCTGATATTCATAATTATCTTCTCTCCGTTCATTTTCCATGCGACAGGTTTAACAAAAGTTACTGACTTATTTTTTTAATCAGCTGTTGGTTTAAATGATCTCTGTTGTTTTTTCAATTTTCTTGTGGCATGAATCTTTATGACACCTCTTCTACTTATTTGGGGTTTGATTTGCTCTTTTTATTATTCCTTGAGATGGACCTTAGTTCACTGATTCTTCCTTTCTGAATATAAGCCATCCGTGCTATAAATTTTCCTCTTAGCTCTTCTCCAGCTGTAGCCCACACACTCTGAATTTTGTATTTTCACTTTTAGTCATTTAGAAATAGTTTCTAATTTTTTATGTCATTCTTTCTTTGGGTCATCAGTTAGATAGAAATATGCTATTCATTTCCAAATATGTACGGATTTTTCCAGTTATATTATTTCTTGTTTGATACAATTTGTTTCAAAATACACTTGGTATGCTTTTAATCCTTTTCAAGTTTGTTCAGCTTTATCTTATGGTCTAGAGTAGGGTCTCTCTTTGTGAATGTAAATATACATGTGCCATTTAAACAAATATCCATCCCAATTTTGTGGGATGGAGTATTCTCTACTTGTCAGCCAGTTCAGTACAGAGGGTAGTGTTGTTCATGTCCTCTGAATCTTTGCAGGATTTCTGATTAGCTCTTCTGTTGGTTCTGAGAAAGAAGTACAGAAATCTTTGCTTAGAACTGCATAAATGTCAGTTTTCAGTTCTTGCAAATATTATGCTCTGGGGTTTGAAGCTCAGGTGCTAGGAGCATGCGCAGAGGAGATGTTTGTTTTTGTTTGGTTAACTGACCCCTCTTTTGTTACTGATATCCCTCTTTACGTCATCTGAATCACCAGGTTGGGATCATTTTTATGTTAATATTATTTGCTTCTTGCTTTGTAAAATCCAATCTAACGATCTGTCTCTTTTAGTTGATATCTTTAGGGCATCGACATAAAATATAGTCACAGATATGCCTATGCTGAAACGGACCCACTGGGCAGATGTTTTCTGGTCATACCCTCTGTCCTGGACTCTTTATTTCCTTTTGCTGTTCTTTCTTTTGGGATCATTGATGAGTCTTTCTGTTTCCATTTAGCTCTGCCCTAGACTTGTTTAAATCCCTTCCAGCAATAGTTTTGGAGGTTCTTGCTTGAGTCTTGTGGGCTGAGGGAGGACTCGGGAGGCTGTCCTGGTGCCTCAGTGCATACTCGGCTCTTCTTGCTGCTCTACTGAGATGGGGCAGGAGCTTCCTCCTGCGCACGCCACTGCTCCCCACCTGGGAGGTGTGGCCTGCTCACTCTGGAGCAGGCAGGGGAGAGACTTCCCTTCTGGGGCATCCAGTGTCTACCTCTCATTTGCACCTGGGACCGTATCTCCCCTCTCCCCTGCAGAAGTGGACAGAGTTCCTCGTACTCCTTTCGGGTGATTTGCATCCTGACTCTTCTCGAGGGGAAGGGATTCGACATTGACATCATTTTCTCTGAGTCTTCTTTGTAATAGATGATGTCTGGATTTTGGGAAAGATCACAGATTCACGTTAAGTGACTAAAAATCTTATGGTCCATCTATAGTACCCACACAAAAAAAATCTTATGGTTGATACATCCAAATATAAGTCTGCTAACTCTTCATGTCCTTCTTCAGAGTGTGAATTCATTTATGGTAAGAATTGTGTCTATATGTCTTTTTTTTAATTTTCTAAAAAATAAATTCCCAAACAGATCCAGTCACACATTAGAAACTCAGGAAATATTTGTTGAATAAAATAAAAACACAGAAAAGAGAAAAGTCTGACTGGAGAGGTTGGAAGGAATGATCGATAGGGGATATATTACAAAGAATTCTTGCAAGACAGACAAAAACTGAGGGCGACCTTCTGGCAGTGGATGCTTTTTACCATTTCATTATTACAGTTAAGAAATAGTTTAAGATGCCATTAGAGAGATTTCATTGTATGGCATTTTTATTTCATTCTTATGAAAACTGAGTCTATAAGGCTTGTGTATAGCATAGACTCAGCAACTCATATATTTACACATTCCAGGGACAACATATATGCACACATATGTGAATTTCAACATGGCACAGCCCCCCCCCCTTTTAAGTCTAAAACACAAGTGCTTTGAGGTGGGCGACAGGCACACTCAGACTGAGGCTGGCGCAGTTGGTGGAGAGCTCGGGTATCACAAGACATCACAGCACACTGATAACTGTGGCGGAGGCTCCAGAGACTGAGAATCAGCAGCCGATTAGAAAGTCAGTGGCTTCGGTCAGAGTATTGTTCTCTCTTCTGGGCTACACGAGGGAAAACCGTTTTTTCATTCCACATGGGATATAATATCCTGCAATTTCATCCTCATTTCCAGAGCCTCAGCAAACTCTAATTCACAGGCTGGCAGGACTTCAGTGGGCACCAATTTTCTTTCTTTTTTTGAAAGTTTATTTACATTTTCTGTCCTATGCTGTGAAGTGCCCCCAACACTCTGTCTCTCAAAGGCAGGATTAGCGTACAGATGGAAGAAGAAAGACCCGAGATGCTATACTTTGAAACATCCAGTCAAGGTTTATATTGTCTCTAGTTACCTGGCGCCTCTACAAGACCCTTCATTGAAGAAATTCAAAGACCAAGAGTTCCTGCAGTTGTATAAACAGGTCAATTTTTAAAACTATTACCTGCGGGAAGATTTATCAAACGGCCTGGAAGGTAAAATTATAATAAACACACAGAAAGAAGAGGCCATTGGTTTGTTTGTGTTGTCAGGAAGAGCTCATGTCAGATGGCACCGATCCAGTTTGGAAGGCCTCAGGTTTCCACTCTGTTTCCTTCTTCCTGGCTCCTGCCCAGCCGGACCACTGATAATTAACAAAACCACTACTTTCCCTCTCACGAGCACCCTCCACGCAGCCGCGGTGCAGGACCATCTGCCCTCCAGCCACATCAGATGCTTTTATTTTTAGTTGGCCTTTTTATACTTAACATTTTGGTAAATTATATTCTAACTCTTGCATCAACATTTTCTAAAAATATAGGCCAGCAGCTATTCCCTGAGAAATAACCTTGCCAAATAGGTCATTTTTCCCCCTTCAAAATGCAAATTGACTTCAGAAGATGAATATTTCTTCAAATGTTAAGCTAGTGTGGTCTTAACAGTAAGGATGCTCTTCTCCTTACCTGTGGAAAAGGAACCAGTTGTATCATGTCATAAACCATGTGGATACTTAATTAATTCTACTAAATATTTTATGTGACCAAATTAAATATGCTTTGGATTATTTTGAGGCAAAAAGGGTGAGAATTCTCAGTTAACTAGAACCTGCAATCCTCCTGTCTCAGCCTCCCAAGTACTGAGATTACAGGCCTATAATAACTTTGCCCAGATAAAATTTAATTAATAATGATGGCTTATGCTTGTGTTGGAGGAGTTGGGGAAAGGGGTGTCAGAAAAGCAGTTACTGAAGGTCAGACGCTGCTGTGAACATTTCAGACCAGGGCCTCTTCATGGGTAGACATTTTGTACCAGCGATTCTCCATGGGGGTGGGCTTGTCCCCATACAACCTTCCATGGTGTTTGGAGCCACTTGAGTGTCGTAAATATGGTAGGGAAGCTCACCATGGGATCTCAGTGGGCGGAAGCCACATGTTTTAACCACAATATTTTGGTTGACACCAGAGATGGATGAAGAAAGAGAACCTGGGGGTGGGGGTTACAGTTTTGTGATCCCCGACAGTTCTCTAGGAGCTGCAGGGTGTTCCCCCACAGCCCTGCAGAGCTCGTGATAGAGCCCTGGGGTCTTCCAGGAGAAGAGGGAGGGCTTGAGCTCATGCACTATGCCTGTGCTTTACAGAGGTGAGCAGGCCAGGCAGGGTGGGGTACGCAGGTTTAGCGTGGAATACCTCTTATTTTGCAGTACCAGGAACTGAACCCAGGGGCTTCAATTTTTTTTTGTTGAAACTATTTTTGTATTCTTTATTTTGAAACAGGCTCTCACTAAGTTGCAGAGGGCCTCACTAGGTATCTGAGCCTGTCCCAGTCTCCCAAGTACTAGGATTACAAGAATGCACCACCTTGCCTGGCTTGGGATAGCTCTTTTTAAGAGTGGACTATATGCTAACTTCCAACTCATTGCAACTATTGGAACTTTGGGGTTGGGATTATTTAAAGTCTTAAATAATTTTTGGCAGGATGGGTTCACTAGGGAACAGTGAGTGGCCATTTTTTAGGTGTAAAAACACCAATTAAAGAGATTAAAAGTGTGGTTAAGACACCAGGGGTGCTACTAAGTCATCCACAGCATGCTGGACCACCTCTTCCCACCAACAAGAATGATCGGATCTAAAATAGCAATGGTGCTGAGCTAGGGGAAGCTTGTCTTAGGACCTAGTGCCCCAAAGCCAATGAACAGCAAGCTCCCCGGGGTGAAATACTGGAGCAGCATTTTACTGGTGGGGAGAGAAACTGGAGCTTGGGGTAGGTGCAGGAGCTCTCCACGGGGACTCTGAGGTCTCTGGACCCTTCAAGCTGAAGGGGAGAGCAGGGAAGGTGTGGAAAGCTGCTGCCTCTAGAATAGCCTTCCTTTCTGACGTGGTAAGATCTTGACTTCTTCAATTCCACTTGGAATTCTCCTACAAGACTTTCTCACTTACTGTGAAGGGGATTCTGAGAAGTAGTTTTAGACTTTTATGGTAGTGCCGCCAGTGTGACCACCAAAAATCTAGCACAGGGATAACCCATTCCCGAAGGAAGACGGGAGATAAAGGAAATCCATCTGACACTGATGGAACATCAGGGAGCCTCAGAGCGTGGACAGAGCTCTACTAATTTGCTTAGAGAAGGATAGAGCATTAGACAAATCCAATGAGCAGATACCGAGTTAAGGTATTAAAGCATATCATTTCTTAATTTAATTCTCTATAGAAATGTATATGGTTGTTCTTGGTTGTCAACTTCACTGGATTGAAAGACACCTAAAAATTGGCAAAGCACATGTCTGGGTGTGTCTGTGAAACACAGAGATGATCGGTGTGTGGGCCAGCCAATAGAGTGGAGAAGACCACCCGAGTGTGGGTGGCAGTGTCCAATCCAACCAGCTGGCGCCCAGAGGGAACAGGTGTGTTCTTTGCTGCTGTCATTAGCCCAGGTGCCTGGCTCTAGAACCTTCTACAGGCGCTCTCCAGGCCTTTAGCCTGGGACTGGGGCTGCACCCCCGGCCCCTCTGGTTCTGAGGCTCCAGCTTCTTGGACTGAGTAGCTGCTGGTTTTCCCAGTTCTCCAACCTGCACCCAACCACTGTGGGATGACCCAGCCTCCTGCGGTGGAAACCATTCTGATAAGTCCCCTGTCACATATACACTCCACTGATTTTGATACTTTTGGGTAATTCCAGTATAAGAACGATAAGAACAGCATGGAGGGAAACATAAAACAGTTCCACTTGCGGGACTGGAAGTCAGTTATTCCCTGAAATTTCGGTTCTGTTGTTTGGTAATTGATGGATCTTAATGGTTAAGTCACAGCACCAGTTCCTTTATGTCAAAGTGAGGCAGGCTCCAGAGCTTTCCTTGGACTCAGCGTTGAGAACACCAAATGAGGAGCTGTGTGCAGAGCATCCAAGGGGCACCGCGTGCCTAGCTGAGGCTCAGTAAACGTTGTTTCTACGCTCCAGGTTTGGCTTTGCCCTTTTGTGATCACAGAAGTGAAATTCAATTAAATCCCTCTAGCCGTGGTGAAAGTTAAGTGTCTTTTAACAATTCAAGTAAAAGAGGAAAGGAAATAGGGTACAGAACTTAACACTGCTGAAAATAAACAACAGCAGAATTGGAGTTTTATCTCATTTGAAATTAGGATAATACTGACGTTTATAGGAACACCGTAAGGATTGTGTGAAATAATTAATAAGTTACTTAACATAGTTTCTAATATATTGCTATATATTAGTTGATAAAAATCACAATGGGGGGGCAGTTGTGCCTATCTGTAATCCCAGTACTTGGGAGGCCAAAATCAGAGGATAGAAAGTTTGAAGACAGCATGAGGTAACTTAGTGAGACCCTGTTTCCAAATAAAAAATGAAAAGGGGCTGGTAGTATAGCTCAGAGGTGGAATATCGCTAGGTTTAAATCATAGTACCACCTACACATGACAAAACCATAATAAAAACAATGATAATAGCACTCATATTTTAATTTCCCTAAGAGGGGATAGTAAAATGTTAGCTAAAAAAAAATCAATTTTGCAAGTCATTGAGACTCATTAATCTATTCTAAATACAGAATTGGTTGCCAAAATATAGAATAGAATTATGGGCTCTGATGGTTCTCCAGTCCTGACCTTACGTGGGAAATACATATTCCTTTCTCCCATCCTCCCAACAAGTGCCAGGGCTCATCCATATCGGTCGTCCTCATTCTCAGGGTCAGTACTGGCCTCAGGCTAGCAGACTCAGAACACTGCATCATACGATGTGAAGCCAATTTGGCTATGAAACCTAAGATAGAAATCCTTCTTCTTGAAACAAAGGATGACTGGGTATCTAAGGTTTGAGATTTCAACCAAAAATTAGCTATTTGACAAAAAAAAAAATATTCTCCTCACTAAAAAAAAAAAAAAAAAAAAAAATCAAACCCCTCAACTCTCCATGCATAAGGTGACAGTCCCATGGCTGGGGTTTGCTTTGTTGGAGAGGTTTCCTCACTCTCCTTAGCAAGTCTGTGCTGTTCTTCGAAGCTCTCAGATGCTTTGAATCTCTATCGGACACTTTGTATGTACTGGCCATGGCGTAAAACCTTCTAAAATTGATGGCGTGTTCCTTTTTTCTGCTAGGACTTTGATGCTCTAATTATAAGTCATAATTGTGTATCTCCTTTCCTGCTCGCTTGCTTTCCTTCACCCTGTCTCGACGTTTCTCTCTTCTCTCAAAAGCATCCCCTTTTTCTGGTTTCTGCATCCTCATTACATGACTGAGTGTTCTGGCCTCCTGTGTAATTTCTCCTCCCTACATGTAGGCAGTATCAGTGTTCTCAGCAGGGAGCAACTATTCATTACACACCTTCCCCGTGCCAGAGAGGCGGGGCTGGAGGCATCATGTTAAACTCCTCCTCCAAGCGCAAACCTGGCTCCTTCTGGTCGCCTTCGGATCCCATTCTGCAATCCTTCCTGCCCACCTCTGTGTTGTGAGGAAAGCGACTTATTAAAGGAAGAGGCCAGCTGGTTGCGGTGATGCTGTGTGCCTGTCATCCCGGCTCCTCAGGAGGCTAAGGCAGGGGAATTGCAAGTTCTAGGCCATCTTGGGCAATCTAGCATTATCCTATCTTAAAAACCAAAAACAGAGGGACGAAAGACACAGTTGGTTTCCCAGTACAGTACCTCTGACACAGCCATCTGACCAGCACCATAGAAAACTGAAATATGGTCCCTAATTATTTCTCCTGGGATCAGTTAAGTGTACATTTCAAAAATGATCCCCGAAGCCAGCCAGGCGTGGTGGCGCACACTTGTAATCCCAGCATTTGGGAGGCTGAGACAGGAGGATTGAGTTTGAGGACGGCCTCAGCTACTTAGTTGGGCCCTTTGCAACTCAGTGAGACCCTATTTCAAAATAATTAAAATTATGCAAAGAATTCTTAATTCAAAATTATGAAAAGAATTTTAATTCAGAAGAATTAAAAATTATGCTAAGTGAGATTAGTCACACACACACACACAAAAGAAATCGGATGTTTTTCCTAATATGCGAAAGCTAGGGAGAAATGGGTAACAGGAGGAACTCTAGGCGAAGAAGGAGAGCCTATACAGAAGCAAATAAGGCGACCTAACTGAGGGGATGGGAGGGGGAGAGGGAAACTCTCTAAAGCACAGGATGTACTTAAACAAACACATCAAAGTCAGTCACTGAGCCAAGCCTGGGAAGGAGGAGGGGGCGGGAGGGGGTGGGAGTTGGGGAAGGGCTGATTGGGTGATTGCACATGTGTGTCTACATCTTCTATCCCATTAAGATGTATGGCTACAATGCACCAATAAAAAATTTAATAAAAAATAAAAATAAGGCTGGGGGTATAGCTTGGAGGTAGATCACTCCTGGGTTCAATCCCCAGTACCAAAATAAAACTAATTCAAATTTTATTGTTTTAATACAAACAAACCAGCGATCATTTCATTCAGTCTTGATAATTTCCAAAGCTGAAGACAAGTAGCAAATCCCTCCCTGATTCTCTGCTGAGTGACGCAGCCGGCACTCTGGGTCCTCGGGTACTTTCCCAGGTCATTTCGCAAGTTGAGTCTAGATTTGCTGAGTCCAAATTCTACGTTCTCACCGGGGGCACCAGATTCTCAGTGACAAAGTGTCGTTCTTTGTGTACCATGTAGTAACCGTGATAAGCTAATTATTTTATTACCTTTTTTGTTTGTTTAGTGGCCCTGGGGATTGAGCCAAGGGACATTCTATCTCTGAGCTACACCTCCACCGCTATTTTATTTTTATTTTGGGGTCTCGCTATTTTCTTAGACCGTCCTTGAACTTGCAGTCCTCCTGTCTCAGCCTCCCAAGTACTGGATTACAAGCATGCACCACTCACCCTGCTATTATTATTATTATTATTATTATTATTATTATTATGTTGTTGTTGTTGTTGTTGTTGTTGTTGTTGTTGTTGTTGCTGCTGCTGTTGTTGTTGTTGTTTTACTAGAAACCAGGGCCTGCTTAGTTTTGAGTTTCTTTATAGACTATCTAACACGAAGATAATGGGGGTATCTAATTGGTCTTTGATGGTGGATTTTAACCATGTAACTGATATTCTTACTCATTTAGGACTGCTTGGGAAAAATAGACAAGAAGATGTATTTATTGGTAACTAATGAAAAATGAGAAAATGTTGGCTGGCTGCTTCAGTATTATTATGACTGAATACTCCCCATCGATTCAGCTCTTTAGAATGTAAGATCAGCACAGGCAGTTCCAAAGAAGGCTACCTGTAGACCACTGAACACGTAGGACATTTACCGACACGCTGAATGTCTTCCTAAGGCAGCAGTGATTTCATCTACTGTTTTTTCTAATTGCTGTTTTCATTTTTAATTAAAGGGAGAAAATGTTATGTTCTTCCCTGGATGTCAACAAATCCTGAGAGTCCTTAGTGAGCGCTGTGATGTAGCTCATAAGGGACAAAAATCTGGTTACAGAAAATATTTTTAAGTTGGGTTTGATTTTTTTCACATTTAAAAAGTCAAATTACATGCCCCATCTTTTAATTTGGTAATGTATATCAGTATATAGTCATAGTCTTTTAATTTGAATTGATTGTATATATATCAGGGGTGATATTTTCACTTTATGGTTTAAATGTCCTTGTCTAATTTTCTCTGTTTGTGTGTGTGTGTGTGTGTGTGTGTGTGTGTGTGTGTTACTGGGGATTGAATTCAGAGGCATTCTACTTTTAAACTACACCTCCAGTCCTTTTCTTTTTTTCTTTCTTTCTTTCTTTCTTTCTTTCTTTCTTTCTTTTTTTTTTTTTTTTGCAAATGGAAAGGATGTTTCTCTTCGTAATTGAAATCACTCTGAGGTTTAGCTTGACATCTCGCCCTTACTGAGTTATTTTAATCGTTTAGGTTATTCGAAATATACACTTGTTAAATATGTTTCACTGAGGTTCTCAGTGGTCACTTGCACTCATATGATTTTTGCTCTAGAAAATGATTTTTAAAATATTTTTCCATAAAATATTTAATAGACAGTCTTGATAAAAATGTATTTTTTACTCATTCTGTAAACAAATTTCACAACTGTGTTAAGAAAAAGTTTATACTACTTTCTTAAAGAAAACCATTACAAGGTTTACCTTTGACAGAGTAATAATATATTTTAGAGGACTCTGTATACTAAGCAAAACAAAGCAAGTCTTACGTGTGTAGGAACATTTCTTTGACACAAAATCTAAGTAAAAAGAGAACATTTCATTCTTATTAAGAATCATGTATTCTTCTTAAGAGGAAAGTATCTTTGTAGCATGCCCTGTTGTGAAAATCAGAAAAAAAATCAAAAGATCAGTTCATTTCAGAGGTGCGACTGTAATAACATTAAGAAAGATGCTCGCTGTCATCGTGACTTTTATCATGTTGGGAGAAGAACTGCTGGTCTGTGTGGACTGCAGAGCAGAGCTATGAGCTCCTACAGGGTTTCTGTAAGGCTGATCTCCAGTGAGGCTTCCAAACTTTGTTCAACATTTAAACCATGAAATTCAGCCGGGCGTGGTGGCGCATGCTTGTAATCCCCGCGCTTGGGAGGATCGTGCTGGTTTGGAGCCAGCCTCACTGGCTTAAGAGACCCTGTTTCCAAATTTAAAAATATATATAAAATAGGTCTTTGAGTGTAGCCTGGAGGTAGAAGGGCTTCCAGGAACCCCAGTAACACCAAAATCAATCAATCAACCAATCAATCAATCATGAAATTCTCCCTGCAACTCAGATTAGAGGTTGACTGCGCATGCTAATTTCCAGGAAGAAGGTAATCTCAGAGCTGGAGATGGTATGAGTATTAACAGCTGTTCCTACAAGTATCCTTCCCCCAGGCCTACTGCAGAGAAGAGAACACATAAACCTTCCCCTCATCCGTCCTCTTCCAGACTCCAGACACCTTTAAATCACTGCGGTTGACTTTCTGGTTTGTGGACTTCAGACTGCAAACCTTTGCCTGATTCTATCTTTGAGTCAAATATCTACCAAGTTCTGTTAGTTACCTACATGAGTCTCTAAGTATCACAGAGGTACAATGGCTTAAACAGAGAAGACACATCTTAATTCATGTACATGGCGCCCAGAAATAGGCCCGACTTTAGGATTATTTGGTTTTTCGGCTCAAGTATAAGAAGACTGGAGGCTTCTTTTCCTTGGATCTTCTTACCTGCAGTGTTGGTTTCATCCTGAGACCATGTCCTTTTGATTGTTGCTGCCAGTAGCATCAGGGTCTGAACTTTGTATGGCTTCTTGTGGACAGCTCTTAAGAGTTAGGAAAATTATTTCCAAAAGTGTACAGAAGCTTTTCTCCCATATTTTTGGGCCAGAATTGGGACACATGCTTATTCCTAAATGAATTAATGATGGGTATGGAGAAGTGGGGGAGAGACTTTATTCTGAGCTCAATCAGGTTCATTCTTAAGCTGATATTAGTTCGTCAGACACCCTCTCCAATCCCCAGTGGGTGTTGATTCAGATTGACATGGTGGGTCCTGTCTTGAGCTCTGACATGGCCCCTTTCTCTCTCTAGTATCTATACAAAGTATCCTTACCATAAATTTGAAGAATGTGTGTTTTTACACACGATGCTCTTTTTATGTGAGTCATGTAAGGACTCTTTGGTCTATATGTAATTTTATTTTACTTTTTTAGCATAGCCTTTTTTTAATAAGCTTTCTTTTTTTTTATTAATAAGCTTTCTTTAAAAGATAGGACTTCACTATTTGTACAGGCTAGCTCCAACTTCTGGGCATAAGTGATACTTTCTCTCCCCAGCAGCTGGAACTGTGGCGTGCATCTCTACGCTGAGCATTTTAATCTATTCTTAGGTTTTTATACTTCTGCCATGTGCATTTATGCTCATCGCATCTCATTTAGGGCTGTTTCAAAGTTTACCTTAAATTTTGTTTTGTATTTGCTATAATTTTTTTTAGTACGCTTTAATTGGTGTATTGTTTTTGTGGTACTGGGAATTGAATCCCGGGGGCATTCTACCTCCAAGCTATACACCCAGTCCCATTTTTTTTTTAATTTTTATTTTGAAACAGGGTCTTGCTAAGTTAAAAAAGAGTCTCACCACTTTCTGAGGCTGTTCTCAAACCTGTGATCCTCCTTTCTCAGCCTCCCAAGCACTGGGATTACAAGTGTGAGCCACCACACCTGGCTAATTATTTATTTTTAAAACTTCTTCAAGATGTCAAAAAAATTTAAAAGGATTGATGGCTAGAGTATTTCTGTACTACACATGTCATGCCAAAATATTCCAATTCCATGTTTAAAAGTTCATCTATTTAAATAAACAATTTCCTAGCTTATTTAAGAGTCAGCATAATTTATGATTAGCCTTCTTATAAAAGTGTGATTGTGTGTAGATAGAAGTCGCTCAAAGGCAGTTACGTATTTTACTTAAATGCAATGCACACAGACAAATGCAGATCTCCTTACAGGAGGTCAGTTCCTGTGACAGTTCAATCTTGCGTTGCTCAGGCAAATCAGGTCCTGGTATAATGAGGCAGATTCAAAGCTGCTCAGAAACGGAAGCCTGCATTTTGACAATGGCTTAAGTTTAATACCTAAATTATAGTCTCGGTGTTATTTTTACGATGCGTCTTGTTATGGGTTCATTCTCTTCTTTTAAAAAACAAATTAGCCATGGGTTATAATTATGTCTCTTAGTATAATTAATGTAACTATGGTGTGTGGAAGAATCTACCAGAGCTGCCAAAAATGATTCAGAGAACAGAGTGTGATAACAGAATAAAAAGCCCGGGTGTGGGATTCTACGATGAGTCTTCTGATAGCACCCCTTCCTCCCCTGCACCCTAAAGGCCAGATGGTGTCCCCATTGTTAAAATACTTTGGGTTCACCTTTCAAAAAACTAGATTTTAAATCTACAAGATTTCTAATTCCTTAATCTATAATGTTGATGTCTACAGAGATGTGGCTTTTTAGATACTTGGGATGCGGAGACAGGAGGATCTCAGGTTTGAGGCCAGCCTCAGTAGCCTATCAAAGCCCTGTTTTAAAATATAAAATGAAATGGGGCTGGGGGTATAACTCAGAAGTAGAATGCCCCTGGCTCAATCCCCAGGGGCATACCCAGGGCAGTACAAAATCCACAAAAAAAAAGAAAAGAAAGAAAAAGAAGGAAGAAAGAAAGAAAGAAAAAGAAAGAAAGAAAGAAAGAAAGAAAGAAAGAAAGAAAGAAAGAAAGAAAGAGGAAGAAAGAAAATAAAGAAATGTGGCTTCCCAAGTTAGGGAGAAAAGTTCTTTGCTTCTCATAATAATCTTCCTAAGAATTATGTGTCTGTGCCCAACAATTGGAATTTACTGAGGGTTAAGAATGAACTTGCCATTCTGTGGCTCTTATGACTTCCAATATTATTAAGGAAGGAGGAGGAGTCATTGAAGACTTTTTTCAAATATGTCACACATGTACAAAATGGTTATAACAACCCCAACTCTTTCTTTGGCCCATCAAGGGAAACAACATTCATTTGAACCTTAACTTCAGGATGTCCAGCACTCAAGATTGGATGTGAACTAACAAGACATTTATTTTCATTTATTCAATATGCAAATGTTTGCCGAACAATCTGTGTATGCCAGACACTGGGTTAAGTTCTAGGAATACGTGGTAATCAAGACAGATGAAGCTGGGCGTGGTGGCGCACGCTTGTAATCCCGCGCTTGGGAGGCGGAGACAGGAGAATCCTGCAGGTTCGAAGCCAGCCTCGCTAACTTAAGAGACCCTGTTTCCAAATAAAAATGTAAAAATAGGTCTGGGAGTGTAGCCCAGAGGTAGAAGGGCTTCCAGGAACCCTAGTACCACCAAAAACAAATAAATAGATAAATAAATAGATAAATAAATAAATAAATAAATAAATAAATAAATAAATGACAGATGAAAATCTTTGTGGTCATGGAGATTAAAATCTGGGGAAAAGGACACGCAGCTGAAAGTTACTGCTTTAAGAGCAAACAGTAAAAGTAAAGCAAGAAGAGTGTGTGTGTGTGTGTTGTGTATGTGTGTGTATGTGTGTGTGTATGTGTGTATGTGTGTGTGAGTGTGTTGTGTGAGTGTGTATGTGTATGTGTGTGTATGTGTGTATGTGTGTATGTGTGTATGTGTGTGTATGTGTGTGTATGTGTGTGTGAGTGTGTTGTGTGAGTGTGTGTGTGTGTGTGTGTGTGTTTTATGAACATGTGAGACATGTGCATCTTTAGTTGTGGCACCCAGAGATGATCCCACTGAGAAATGACACTGGAGGAAGCAGCTACCCAGGTGAGGAAGGAGGTGTCTGGACTTCTTTCCTTGAGGCGGCATGCTTGGGGGTACTCAGGGGCCGTCCCGGTGCCCAGGGATGCCGGGGCAGGATTGAGAGGGGATTGCAATAGCAGCTGAAGTCAGGAGGCAATACAAGGTTAGTTCTCCAGCGCCCTAAAAACAAGGGTGGAGATCCATTCCACTTAGTAGAGACCTGGCTTGTGGGTTAAAGATCTCTCTTGCTTCTTTGACAAACAGAAACTGCAGGCGGCAGAGGCTGAAGCAGACAGAGATTTGGCAAGGCTTCCTGGTGACCGATGAGGGAAGAGATGAACCCGGTGAACCGGGTGGTAGGAATAGAGGTCACATGGAATATGTCTGAGTTTGCTTTGAAAACAGAATTGATGAATCAAATATGAGAATGCATGCTATTGCTTCTTTTGGGTGGCCTGTTGTTTAACTGAAATTGAAGAAGAAGAAAAAAAATTTAGATCTCAGGACTAGGGCTTCATAGAAAAAATTCTAGTCGGGGCGTGTCGTTAGCTGTGTGACCTTGAGCTAAGCCCTTTGAAGACTTTAGTTTTTATTGGCGAAATGGAGTTGGATGTCAGACCCAGGCCAAATCTTCCCAGGGGTGATTAAAACTTTATAAGTAAAGTTTTATTGGAAATGAGCCACACAAACTCATTTGTTTACGTACTGTCTTTGGCCATTTTTGTGTGACAGCGGCAAAGTCAAAAGGTTACCCAGAGACTACGACCCATAAAGACGGGGATATTTACTTCTGGCCCTTTAGACAAAAAGAGCGTTGACTCTTGGACTATGAAGTCAATGAAGAGGGATTGTAACTATGTGGTGTTTTGAGTAGTTTTCTGTGAGAGGTCTATGGAGACTTGCATATTTTTTGTGTAACCAATCAAAATCAGACAATAAACAACAGGTAGATAGATTAATGATTGAAAAACATATGTGGGTCCTTCACCATTAAAATTATATTCTAGCCAGGTGTAGTGGTGCACACTTGTAATCCCAGTACATAGAAGGCTGAGACAGGAGGTCGCAGGTTCAAGGCCTGCTTAGCAAGTAGTGAGACTCTCATCGACCTAGTGAAGCACTGTTTCAAAATAAAGGTAAAAATAGGGCTAGGGGTATAGCTTGAAGGTAGAATGTCCCTGAGTTCAGTCCCCAGTGCCAATAATAATAGCAACAACAACAACAACAATAATCATCTAGCTGGGTGTGGTATCACATGCTTGTAATTCCAGTACTTTGGAGGCTGAGACAGAAGGATCGCAGTTTCGTGGGCAGCCTCAGCTACTTAATAAGGTCCTCCACAACTAAGTAAGATCTTGTTTCAAAACAAAGGAATAAAATATAGGGCCGGGGATGTAACTTGGAGGCAAAATGCCCCTGGGTTCCATTCCCAGTATTGCATTTAAAAAAAAAAAAAAATATATATATATATATATATATATATATGTGTGTGTGTGTGTGTGTGTGTGTGTGTGTGTGTGTGTGTGTGTGTTAAGGTATTTATACAGTAACAGACATTAAGAGATGACCATTTGTATTTTTTTAGTGAAAAAAATAGATCTTAAATACATACCCACATGATGATTATTCCTCAAGTTACACTAGTTTTTTCCATTATTATTTACTTATTTAATCAACTATTTATTCCTCATTATTAATTTATTCCTAAATCATTTATGTGTATAAAAAGGCTTAAAAACAAGTTCAAATGACATTTTCAAAAAAATTTTTTTGCAGGTCTGGGGATGGAACCCAGCAGCATTCGACCTCTGAGCTATACCCCTGCCCTATTTTTTTATTCTTTATTTTAAAACAGGGTCTCACCGAGCTGCCGAGGGACTCACTAAGTAGTTGAGGCTGTTGTCAAACTGAGATCCTCCTGTCTCAGCCTCCCAAATGCTGGGATTACAAGCGTGCGCCACCACGCCCGGCACCATTTTCAAATTTTAACAAAATATATTGTGGTTGGTTCTATTATTTTTGATCATTTTCATTTTTTTTAATTTTCTTAAAATGAAGGTGGTTGCACACAAAAGTTAAGAGTCAAGTGAACACACACCCTGTGTCCTAGAATCCTCTCTACTGGTCTACAGCTATGAAGAGAGGATCACGGATAAAGGCCAAACTGAATCTTAGTGGTAGACTATTGAATAAAGTAGATTATCTAGTGATTAATCCTGGTTGTACGGATTGCTATGGCCTGCTCGGGTTGTATGGGTGGACACAAACTTCATGAAGAAACTTAAAGGATGAAGAGAGAACGGAAAGGCAGAATACGTTTTCACCACTTTGCCTTGAGGAAGGCCATTATAAATAATACACACAGCTCAGCTGGTCAGTACACGTGACTTCCAAGTCAGAGTCTCGTGCACCTTTGATTTATTCTCTTTTATTCTTCTTATTCTTTCATTTTTCTCCAAGTTCCACACATAATTTAAATCCAGTAAAATTCCTTGAATTCTGCATCCATAAGATTCTTAATTATTCCTTCAATTGGGCATAATCCATCTAAATAAGTAGACATCTCTTACTTTATATAAGGAAACAAACAAACCTCCAACAAATATTTAAAAAACGAGCATGTTTTCCTTGGCATATTGGACGCAGCAAGGAACGATTGTTAAGGAGGAGCCTCTTTCTTCCAATTCAAGTATTTGTGTTCCCGAGTGCAGCAGGGAACCAACTCTCCACTTACTGTTTCTGCATGATTAGAAAGTAAGCAATGTTGAATAAAGTTAGAAAGATATCAGAAGACTTGAATCTGAGTGGTAATAAAGCTAAAAACGTGCACAGATGCGCAAAGGAGATAATAACAAAAAAAAAACTCCACAAAACTCAAACAACATCTGACTTTTTTGGACTTAAAACATGAAATGATAGCTCACAACCATCATCACTAACGACTCTTGTTTTTATTAAGTTGGTCATTAATCTCCGTGTTTGCTCTGTTTTCTTTATTCAGTAATGCGATATTCAAGGTCACCGTATTGTACTTAATGGATCTAGTGCTAAATTCCTAATGAAAAAAAATCAAAAGGACAAGAAAAGCAGAAACTACTTTCATCAGCAAGTTTTTATGGAATGTCAACTCACCGCAACCAGAGGAAAGACCTTAAATATGGGGAATATAAATTCCAGGCATATTCTTAAAAAGGGTCTGGTGAATTCTTCTAAATTGATCACACTATATCATTATTGATAAAAAATAAAAAAAAACCTTCTGGGCCAGGTGTGGTAGCACATGGCTATCATCCTCCTGGGACTATAGCTAGGAGAATCACAGGTTCAAGGCCAGCCCCAGCAATTTAGCCAAACTCCCAGCAACATAGCAAAATCCTGTTTCAAAATAAAAACTAGGAAAGACTGGGGATATAGTTCAGAGGTAGATGGCCTCTGGGTTCAATCCCGAGTACCAAACAAACAAAATACCCTTTGGTCTAGATTAGGGAATTTTTGTTCTATATGAAAATAAAATATTTTTTTATTGCAGAATGTGTTTAAGGATGAATTAGAAGTCAAGGTCCCACTTAGCTGTAAATTAATGGAAGAAACAGATGGTACAATTCATGTTTTCTCCTAAACAACCTTGAATGCAACAAACTCACTAAGGTTAATTTTATGTTCATAAAATTTTGCTTATTTCAAGGTTAATTTTGATGTTTTAGGTCTCAGAGTATTTTTTGTAGATGACTTTTATTGGCATTTGTTCATGCAAATGGATCTGTCTATGCATTTTACTTTCTATCTTTTTATATGACTACATGTTTGTTCACATTACTGTTATGGTCTTCTCTTTCTCGCATTTCACTTCTTTCTCTCTTCTCTCCTCTCTCTTCTTTCTCTTCTCGCTCTTCATCTCTCCTCTTCTCTCCTCTTCTCTCCTCCTCTTCCTCCTCCTCCTCCTCCCTCTCCCTCTCCCTCTCCCTCTCCCTCTCCCTCTCCCTGTCCCTCTCCCTCTCCCTCTCCCTCTCCCTCTCCCTCTCCCTCTCCCTCTCCCTCTCCCTCTCCCTCTCTCTCTCCCTCTCTCTCTCTCTCTCTCTCTCTCTCTCTCTCTCTCTCTCTCTCTCTCTCTCCTTTCACTTCCTGGCCACCAGGAGGTGAGAGGGCTCAGGCGCTGCTATGCTGTGCCCTCCCTACCATTACTTTCTATTTACCACAGGGCCAAGTGACGACCAGGAAACCTCCAAAACTGTGAGTGGGAATGAACCCTTCTCCCTTAAACTGTTTTCTTTGGTATTTTGTCAGCTTGGTGCAAAGCTTACAAACAGTCACTGGACAGGGGAGCTGTGGCTGGAGGCCTCTTCCATGAACAGGGGCTCTGGGAGCTAAGAGGTCCTGGAGAGCACAGGCTGGCAGCATCTGCAGAGTACCCACCATGGCTGGGTACTGAGAAGAAGAATCTCTGTCCCTTGGGCTCCTGGCATTGTCTCAAGCGCGGGGCGGGAAGGGCTGGGTTTTCCAGGATGGTCTACTTTTCGCAATGTGTCTGGGGTCCCTATGATGTTGGGCTCCAGCGTCTCCATCCATCCACAGAAGAGAAATCAATGTGTTAGCTATTCCATCCAGAGAACCTCCTCAGATTCAGAGCCCCATGCCTCTCAGCTCAAAAGGGCTTAAGAAGAAATGAGGAGCAAGTGAAACTAATCTCACGTGAAGTTCCAGATGAATACTGACACTCAGCTGGTTGAACATGCTTGGCCTTTGAAGCATGGCGGAGTAGCGAGGTCTGTTTTCTTCTTCCATGATTATGACTGCCCCATGAGTCGTAACCTACTTCTGGAACTGGCTTTATGATCTTTAATTCCATTTCTTTTTTAAAATGCAACTGGGGATGGAACCCAGGGGTATTTTACCTTCCAGCTACACCCCAGCCTTATTTTTTAGTTTTTATTTGGAAACAGGGCCTCACTAAGTTGCAGAGGGCCTAAGTAGCTGAAGCTGACCCAGAACGTACAATCCATCTGTCTCAACCTCCCAAGTACTGGGATCACAAGTGTGTGCCACTGCGCTCGCTTTTCAATTTTATTTCTTAATCACCTGGAGAGGGATTCAAACATAACTGCAATCTATCAGTCAATCAGCCCACCTTCATTATCTGTCCTCTTAGATATTAATGGAATTGCAGAGAAACTTGACAACCTTTCCTTCCAGAAACTTGTGGCATAAAAATGTAACAATAATCGTATTAATCACACCTACTATTTGTTTAGAAGTGATTTATGTGGCAGATACTGGATGTAATATCTAACTTTTTTATAGCATTCCTATCAAGTATACGTCACTAATTTTACTTCTTGGATGAATAAAGACTAAAATTACCTTATCCACGTTCACACATCTGGAAGCTATCATTGGATAATAGCTATGATGCCAAGAGAGGAGCCTGATCTATAAGATCATGGCCTATAAATAACGATCATAAGAGTCCACATCTCTAAGAAAGTACCCTAGAATGCAAAGCTCCCGACAACTTACATGTTTAACTTGGAGATCTTGTTGAAAGTGCAGATTTTATCCAGTAGGTGCTGTGGTCTGAATGTTCACTTGTTCAAGGTCATGATGAACAATCCCAATACAATAGCTTTAAGAGGTGTAGGCATCGCCGGGCGTGGTGGTGCACCCTTGTAATCCCCGTGTTTGGGAGGCTGAGACAGGAGGATCACGCAGGTTCAAAGCCATCCTCAGCTACTTAGTGAGGCTCTCAGAAACTTAGTGAGACCCTGTTTCCAAATAAGATATAAAATAGGTCTGGGAGTATAGCCTGGAGGTAGAAAGCCTCTGGGTTCCACCCCTAGTACCACCAAAAAAAAAAAAAAAAAAAAAAAAAAAAAAAAAAAAGAGGTGTAGGCATCAGGAGTGGATCTAGTCATGGGGGCTGCATTCTCAGGAATGGGTATGAGTGCTCTTATGAAAGGGATCAATGGAGTTTGCCCCAATTTAAACCTTCCCATCCCTCTGGTTTCATGACGACACAGTGTTCTTTTCCTCCAGAGGACATAGCAGGAAGGCACCATCTTGGAACCAGAGGGCAGCTTTAGCAACCTATCCTGTACCATAGCTCAGTTTTAGACATAACCAGCCTCTCGAACCATGAGAAAAAAATGTACTGTTTATAAATTACCTAGTGAATGCAATTATGTTATAGGAACATAAACTGACTAAGATGTGAAGCTGGAATTATCGCTGGCATTCTGGTGCACTCTGGAGTGGTCCAGTACTTTTAGTGAGCAGACATACTGAGTAATAAGATGTCAGGAAAGTCTGCATGAAGAAGAGCGAGACGGCATATAAAATTGGAAACTAGAAATTTCATGATGTTATAAGCCACTCAATTTTGGCTCTTGGATAATTTTGTTAAATTTTAGTTGAGATTTTAATGAAATAATACAGGCTAACAGTTTTCAGTAAATAAAAATAATTAGTAGTAATTCAGTGAATAATATTAATAATTTACTAAATAATAATAGTACAGGCTAATGGTTTTCTATAAACCTGTTAAATTAAAGAAGACAGCTTTTTAAAGTTTGCTCTCTTAACTGTCTCTATTGAACATTAAAAATACTGAACATTTGGTGAGCAGAAATCGAGTCTATAGTTCATAAGCTTACCCCCCAAAGTGACCCTTTTATAATTTTTCTCCACATATGCTTCCTATGTTGACATATCTACCTAGTAAAATGTCTATATTTGATTGAACTTTAATTTCTCATTTTTCTTTCTTTCTTTTTTTTTCTTGTGGTACTGGGGGTGGAACCCAGAGGCGTTTCTACCCCCGGGCTACACTCCCAGACCTATTTTATACTTTATTTTGAAACAGGGTCTCACTAAGTTGCAGAGGGCCTCACTAAGTAGCTGAGGCTGGCTCTGAACCTGTGCGATCCTCCTGTCTCAGCCTCCCAAGTGCTGGGATTCCAAGCGTGCGCCACCACGCCCGGCTCCTCATTTTTCTTTTTTCAAAAACAAGTATTTTTGCTATCAATCAAGTCTTCTATTACTCTGACAACTGTCCTCAGTTGATGTAATTCCAGCTCCAAACTAAAAAGATGACGAATCCTATTAGGTTTTAAAGGTAATTGGCCTTTGGGCTTTTTGAAATACTGAAGATGATTTAATAAAAATCCTAGCTTGTATAGAGGAGGGTATTTTTTTGGTTTTGTTTTGTTTTGCTTCTCTTATCTTTATAGCAAAAGTCATTACCAGGAAAAATCCCAAAAGGCTGGGCAAGGAAAGAAAGAGGAAACTGATTGCAAAGATAATTTGGCTTTGGGGAAAAAATACCTGGATGGTGACTAATGGAAACCCAAAGATTTCTTGGTACCAGCGACACGTGAGCGCTCTTGTTGACCAAATTCAGGGAAAGGAAGGCGCCAACCAATGGCCAGCCACGACCCAGCCAGGCCACTGTGATGGGTTTTGCTGTTCTTCCGCGTGATAGCTGGGCTCCTCAGAGGCTGGGCTAGTACCCAGAAAGACGGGGTCATTTAGAAAACATAAAAGAATGGGGAAGAGAAGAGTGGGAGGGAGTTGGGGAAAGCCACCAAGTGCCACACGCAGGAATGTCACTATCACTCGGAGACTCCATTGCAGCATAAAAGTATATAAAAAGACACTTAAAGAAAAAGTTAGAAACTCATCAGTGACTTTGTCCTGATGTTTTTAACAAGTTGTTAATTGTCTGTTGAAACAAGTAGCTACATTTCCTATCTATTTTCCAGTCTTGAAATTCTGCCTGGTGACTTGAGGTCTCTGGCTGAATGGCACACCATGTTTAATCCTGAATTATAAATCACGCAAGGTCTCTCATGCACTTAAATTATAAGTGCATGAGAGATCTTGCTTTTCCAGTCTTCTAAAAGATATACCTGGTGTACACACATAGTTTCAGAGATATATCTGAATAATATCTGATAATAGATATTATTTTGTACCACTCCTGAATTAGAAATAAAAATATCAGTCCCAAATTCACTGTATTTTATTGTGATCATAATTTAAATTTCAATTTTTTTTTCTTAAGTTGTGTGTGTGAGAGAATTTTTCTTTAATTCACAAAAGATTTGTTTGCCACTAAAAACGTTGCTGGACTCAGCTTTTTTATAATGATTCAACTGATATTGTTGAAGTCATTGTTCTAACTTATTATAGGTGAGGAATAACCTCATAACTCAGAACTTAAATGATTTTTTGTGTTTTTTTAATGAAAAGTAAAGTATAAAACAAAGGTTATAAACCAGGATTCTATTTCACAGAATAATTTCTCAACTGCCTTCATGAGAAAAGTCATCTTAATCATACTGATAAATGGAATTGAATTAAGTCTCATGCTATTTTATGTAAAGTTTCCTATTAATTTTCTGGGATTAGGGCATGTCTATACATTACCTGAATACTTGATAGGTGTCTAAGACTTAAAGTTACTGGGTAGAAGTACTTTGTGTGGCAAATAGAAAAGAAATGGAAGTTTCAGTGAAAGGTCAACCTGGAATTTTATTTAAATGTCTCCATGTTTTCCCCACATATTTAAAGCCCTGTGTGCCTACATTCTTTATTTAAAAAATGTAATGCCACCATTACTTTATGATCTTTTATCACACAATGAGATAAGAGCCCCCAAATAATATAGGTTTCATTGGGATAGCAAACTTAAGGTTTTTATTCCTAAATAAACTCTTTGAGCATCAGGCTGGCAATAGCCATTGGTTAAGCTCATTCTGGAAAAGTATAGAAACATTTTTTTAAATCTCATTAATTTGCCCCAACAGTGAGTCATCCAATCTCTATGTGAATATTTCCAATATAAGTTTTTAAAAACACTTTTAACCCTAAAAATTAGATTCCAAGAGAAATTAGTAATTCAGTATTCGTTAATGTTTTTATAATCATATAAATGACATGCAAAGTATGACCAGTTCCACACATTTTGACAAATAAACACAGGCAACCTGCCATCACTAAAATAAGGATACGGAGCTTCATGCGTTCTGTGCACCTTGGTCCCCACCACCTTCAGGCCCCGGCAGCCGCGGAGCAGCTTTGTGTAGTTAGTTTTGTCTTGTCAGACGGCCTGTAAATTCTCTCACGGTGTGTCCTCGTGAGCTTGGCTTCCTTCTCCTAGTATGACACGTGAGACTCATACCTGCTGTCTTGTGCATTAATATTCCACGCCTTTCTACTGCATTACATGGACGTACTGAGCGACCAGCGATTTACACTTAAGATATATACATATATCGATTTATACTTAAGGCTAAAATTTACTGAAACAAACTCAGTTGTTCTATTTCAACTTCTAATTGTAATATCCTAGACACCAGGAATATTTACTTATTAGTTTTTCCCTTTTCTAAAGTGATATGCTTATTTCATTTTAATTTTTTAGATAGATTTGATTGAATATCTTTTTAGAAAGGATCTCACTAAGTTTCTGAGGGTTTTAGGCTGGCTTTGCACCCACGATCCTCCTGTCTTAGCCATCCGAGTACTGGGAGTGCAGGTGTGTGCCAATACATTCAGCCTTATGAGTATCTTCAGGCATAAAACCTATCATAGAGTGAGCTCTGTCCAACAACGCTGCGTCTCTACTCCCTAGTTGGTAGGACTAGAACCATCAACACTGTTAACCAGTGGGCATTCGGTAAGCTCTATTCTGTGCCAAGCTCCGGTCTGTGTTTTCATGGTTTCACTCAGTGAGTCCTATGATAACACGATGAGGTAGATTATGGCTTCCTCCTCATTTTCTACACATGGACTCTTGGAATTAAAATAATTTTCCCAACTGTCCCGGGAACCCGTATTTGAACCCAGATGTCAGACTCCAGATACAGACTTCTTACCACTTTCTTTTATAGATAGGCAGCATGTGTTCACTAGGGGACCCATGTGACCCCACCAATAGTGCTTTGGACTGTTTGCCTTGGACTTCAATATCTTTTCAACAATATTTTTCTGCCATTTCTAGCCTGAATGTCATTCTTATAGGTCCAAAAGCCAGAGGTAAAATAGCACAGCTTAGCAGTTTCTCTGGTGGGAAACTGGTGGACTTTTTCTATCTACCCTGAACACTAGCATCCATGATTTTACTCACTCCTTTGAAAATATCCCAATTCTTTATGTTATCACTATCCCTGGACCAAACCAAATATTTTCTTGCATCTCAGTTGCTGAGATCTACTGGAAGCGATCAGCAGCAATGTGGATCTGGGCCACTAAAGGTACAGGGTTTTAAGTGTCAGCTGTAGGTACACTACCTATGTCCTATCTGCGCACATCGTTGGGACTGCTTGAAGTCTTAGAGTCGGAGCTCAGATCCAGCATTTATGGTCTCCCTGCCCAGCCTCTCAAGGAGGGGACTTGCTTCCTTCTTCAGAGCAGAGCTGGTGGAAAGCATCCATTCTCAGGAGACCCCCTGCTGTTTCCGGCCCCATGCACCCCTCCCTCTGTGCACACAGTGGATGCCAAGAGAAAACCTGTAGATCTCAGTACTAGATGGTTTTTTGTACTAATTTTACATGTTACATAATTTTAGATCCCAGCACAGTGATCTAAAGTGCAAACGCTGGGGCTGGCTTGCCTGGGTTCAAATCTGGACATAAATACTTGCTAGCTGTTTGACCATGGACAGGTTTCTCTAACCAGTTAGGGTAGTTCTGATTAAGCATCGGTAAGATTGGGAAAGTAATTGTACCTATGTCACCAGGTTATTATAACATCCAGGTGAGTCCATAGAGGCAGGCTGCTCAGAGTAAGGCCCAGCACATGTAAGTAGAGTGGTAATTATTATTATTTTAATTACTTGTCTTTCAGGAATCCTCTCCAAGTTTCTCCTCTTCCTTGCAGCAGTCTCTGCTCTTCCCTGAGGGGTAAAGTTACAGTCTAAAATTACACAGGTAGTTTTGCAGTCCCTTGTGTTTTAGTTTTACAATAGCACCTACTATCTCAAATTGTATCTGACTCTGTATAGCAGTAAATATCTTAAGGGTAGAGGTCATGCCTCATCTTTATATGCTAACTTTTTCTTCAATCAACCCAGGGCTTCAAAGACAAGTTGAATAAGTCTATTATAATGAGGTTGTAAAACTAGTCCTCATTTATATCTGAAAAGAACTATAATATCACTAGTCTGGAATAGTCTTAACTCTTCCCTATGCTCAGTATTGAAAGCGCTGATATCACATTTCTGGTGAATAATATTTTATTTATCTTTCTAGTGTGAACATCCATGGGTGTCTTAGAAAACACTATACCTTTACTCTGCCATCTTATAATACAAAGAAAAGCAAGTTCAGAAATATTACCTGTGGATTTGAAGAATCTTGAGAAAATTTAAATATATTGAGAAATAACAAAGTCTAGTTGTGTGTGTGTGTGTGTGTGTGTGTGTGTGTGTGTGTGTGTCTGTGTGTGTGTGTGTCTGTGTGTGTGTCTGTGTGTATAGTACTGGGGAATGAACACAGGAGCATTCTACTTCTGAGCTATACTCCCAGTCCTATTTTATATTTATTTGAAAACAGATCTTACTAAGTTGTCAACAGCCTCACTAAATTGGTGAGGCTGGCCACATACCTGCAATCCTCCTATCTCAGCCTCTCAAGTACTGGGATTACAAACATGTGCCAGCACTCCTGCTTCTGTAGTTGTATTTAAGCCCATAAAATTTCAACTTCTATGTAATTTTGTGAGCTTCCATTAATATTTACACTTTTTCTTTCTTTTTTTCTTATTTTTTTTACAAATCATAAACTTCTAATTCATATAATTCATGCACTTCCTTTCGAGAACATTGAATGATCAGGTTTGAGGTTATAATCCTTTGATGTTTTAGATCAACTGTCTTAAAGTACAGTCTGGGGACTCTGGGATTTCCTGAGACACTTTCAAAATGTTCATGTGTTCAAAACTATTTTAATAGTAATTACATGGTCTTTTTATTGTTTTGACATTTACATCGGCGGTGCAAAAGCAGTGATTTAAAAAATGTCTGTGGTAGGAAGAATCCGGGCAGTGGCACCGATTTGCACCGTGGTCACTGTGGTCTTTCTTACAACAGTATCACAATATTTAAAAATTACCCAGATGAACCCAAGGGTGCCCTAGATGAAACTAGACTTCACCTTTAAGAACTTATGCTTTTGAATATTTAGGTGATAAAACTGGTGAGGTATCAAAGAAAAATATATTTATTCCCTACAATCAGCCAAAACAATAGATTGAATATAGAAATAGATATACTTTGTTCTCCATTAAGACATATATTGAAGTGGACTTGTAAACATGTGAAATCACATCACTATTCTCACTAAATAATTTTTGGCTCTGGAAAACAGAGTTATTTCCCATAAAGTATACTATTTATATTCACAGGTAATGGATTTTTATTGTTATTTTAAAATGATTTCTATTATAGTTAAATTACCAATAGATATAATCCACATAAACAAAACTCTCTGGGATATTTTAATTTTTAAGAGTTTAAAAGACCCTGATACCAGAATGTTTAGGAATCACTGCCATAGAACAATAGTTCAAGCAGTATTTCTGAAGCACGTGGAGGGAGAAATTTCTGTAGGTAGCCGGGACGTTCCTATTCACACCCAAATGTGTTTTTCAAAATGAGATGGCAAGATGGGCATGGTGGTGAAGACTTGTAATCCCTGTACTTGAGAGGATCACAGGTTTGCAGCCAGCTTCAGCTGCTTAGTGAGACCCTCTGCAAGTTAGTGAAACCCTGTTTGAAAATAACAAATAAAAAATAGGGCTGGAGTTACAGCTCAGAGGTAGGATGCCCCTGGGTTCAATCCCCAGTACTAAAAAAAGAAAAAAGGAAAAAAAAAAAAAAAAGAGAGAGAGATGGCATCCGATGTAAACGATTATATTTTAAAAGGTATCTTTCCAAGTATATAAGCACTGTCCATTGCAATACAATTTCAGAAAACGATTGTTCCCCTATACGTTTAACTTATTAAAACTGAAGGGCTGTATATGGAATTCTGTGCTGCTAAGAAAAAAAAAAAAAAACAAGAAAAACTAGAGTATTAGAATGATCCAAGAGACAAAACTTTTCTCCTTTACTTTCCACATTACCATGTTATGATTTTCAGTAGAGAAAGAAGTTATGAGTTGGAGAAAGCATTTTCTACTCTGGACTAATTCCTCAAGGTGAACTTATAAAAGTGCATTTTGGAAATATTTTTTATTGGGGAAATGAAGTTAACATCATGAGCTCCTCCTGCACTTTGATACTCTCCTCAACCTCTTCTCCATTCCCTACCTTATATTCTGAAGAAAATGACTTCAAGGCTGTAGAAGATACTTGTTTTATGTCAAAGTGACACTTTCTTGTTTCTTCTGATGGAGAAGGGGCCTGGGACATTTCTGTGAATGTACACATCCTCCTGTGTGGGCCACGCAGCTCCTTCCCAGGAGGAAGACAGGCATTCCACACACAGCCTGAGCATTCCAATTCCCAGACAACATCGGAGAGAGCTGGCTGTTATTGGAAGACTTTTTTCCTCCTCGAGTAATTACCGAAATTCTCAAGTAATTGGTGCACATTGGAATAAGGAGTTATCAAAAGAATTCAACTCTCCATTGCTGTTGATGATGTTGGAACACTGGACTTCACACCTGGCAGGGGCCAGCTCTTAAAATTACTTACCACTCCCTAAATAACAACCCCATAGCCCTCATTAAAGTTACCAGGTAGGCCCTTCCGTCCTTGCACATAGGTTAAGGGTTTATAAAGTTATATGAACTCTTTGTGGTCAAAAGAATAATGCTTTTATTTAACTGCAATGGTTTATATATCTGCCTTTAGAACAGTACTATACTGTTTCAATTATTGTAGCTTTGTATGTTTTGAAATTAGAAAATATATACCTTCTAGCTTTGTTCTTTTTCGAGATCGTTTTGGGTATCTAGAGTCCATATTACATATTAGGATAGATTTTTTCATGAAAAATAAATATATAAATATATGATAGTTTCACCTAAAAAAAAGAAAAAAATATTCTCTGGTAAGAAAGAAAGCAAAAAGAAATATTAAAATGTTATCTTTAAATTATCAAAAGCTTGGTATCAGACAAATGAAACTGTTATGTGAGATTATCATTTTTAATTTTGGATAAATTGCTATAATACTAGATGTCAACCACTAAGCCAAGCATGGGAAGGAGGGATGGGGAGGGAACGGGGTGGGGATCGGGTGGGGGCTGACTGGGCGATGTGTGCATGTATGTCTACAAAAGTTTTTTGTATCCCACTATGATGTATGAATACAGTGCACCAATAAAAAATTTAAAAAAAAGAATAATGCTTCTCCATATGTGAGAAAAACTGTATACTCAGCCTTTGTGCTTTACAAGTAAGAAAATTACATCCTAGAAAAGTTTTGTATCTTAACTAAAATTGATATAATAAAGTCACTAATTTTTATACTAAGCAATTAGCTATTATTTCATGATATTATGTAATCACTTAAAAACACATTTTCAAATAATCATGAATGGTCTAAATTCATATCATATAAACAATGCATATGAGTTCTACATGCATTTTCAAGTCCCATTTTATGCTTGGAGATCATAGGCTCTAGCTGTTCAGATAATTTGTTGGTTATAAATTAATTTTCTTTCTTAAAGAGAAAAAACAGGTCTGGTACATTTTTCTTAAAAAAAAAAAAAGAAGTTTACACTTTTTTTCCCCTGAAGATTTTGTGAAAGAAAAAAATGCAAATATAACTTAAAATTTGGCATTTTCTATATGTCAGTTTGGAACCAAAAAGGAATAAAGGCCTGGGAAATACAATCTTGGGTGGTTTATAGGAATAGGGAGACATATATGAAAACCACTTAGAAATCTGGTCTTAGTATATGTTTATTTATCATATACTTAAACATCAGATGCCCTGTAAAGTTAGACTTGAAATCCTACCCAGCTCTTTCTATGCTCACCCATTCAATCTACCTGCTTAAGCAATCTAAAAGAGAAGAATTTCTCTTATGTTTCTACGCTACTGGTATCAATGTGGACTTTTCTTAAAGTATGCCAAAAAAATTGTGTCATTCATTTGAAATGTAAGAGAGAAAGAAGTCGTTTTATGATTTTCTGTTTTATTCTGTCTTTATTTATTTATTTGTTTATTTATTGTGGGTCTGGGGATGGAACCCAGAGGCATTTGACCTCCGAGCTACACCCCCTGCCCAATTTTTTATTCTTTATTTTGAAACAGGGTCTCACTGAGTTGTGAAGGGCCTAAGTAGCTGAGGCTGGCCACGAACCTCGATCCTCTGGTCTCAGCCCCCCAAATGCTGGGATTACAAGCGTGCGCCACCATGCCCAACTTGATTTCTGTTTTATTTTAAATTCAAAATGAGTCAAAGCCAGGTGTGGTGGCACACACTTGTAATCTCAGCATTCGGGAGGCTGAGACCAGAGGATTGCGGTTCGCGGACAGCCTCAGCTACTTAGTGAGGCCCTCTGCAACTCAGTGAGACCCTGTTTCAAAATAAAGAATAAAAAATAGGGCTGGGGGTGTATCTCAGAGGTCGAATGCCCCTGGGTTCAATCCCTAGTAACACACACACACACACACACACACACACACTTATATTGAGCTGAATTTAATATCAGTTTTTAACTGATATTAAACTGAATTTAATATCAGTTTTCTGGTATAGAAATTATTTTACAGTTACGTTAATCAGGCTTTAAATTTGTCTGCCATGTTCCTTTTATAAAAGTAATACGAGCAGATCTAAATAGACAGGAGATTTTCAGTTTTCACTGTGCTCCGTAAACAGAGAAACAGTGACCACTAAACTCACACTCCAGAGGAGGGAAGGACGGTACAAAAATCAACCAAGAAATGCCTGATCACTGAAGAGCCAGCCAGGACCTGCGCTTGTGAATAAGGAAACTTCAGCTCAGAGGGGAAGCACCTGGTGGTGATCCGGACCTTAGCAGAATCTGTGTGCCCAGGAGCAGGGATGGTGTCAGGCATTGAGATACACGTTGTCTTCCTTCCAAGGAATTAAATTAGAAGAAACCCACATAAAAGCACTATATATTTTTAAACACAGTGTAAGCAATAGTCTTATCTTTCAAGGGCAGAAAAAAGACAATGCACTCTGTTACGGGAATGTAACTTTATTAAGTACCACTGCACAAATGTCTCTCCTCAAGTTGCTTTCTTCTGAAGGTTAATATTTAAAACAGTTCCTGTTAGCTTGACTTAATAAATCAAGAATTCAGCTGTGTTTGCCAAATGTATGCGTTCCTGGTGATTGTGAGAAAAATATAAAAAAGACAGCATGACACAGAGAAATTGGAAGAACCATAATATGTTTACCCTCTTAAAGCAAAGTTACACACACTTAGAAAATATATGAAATGCGATTTTCTGGTATTATATGTTAAAATAAACATAGAATTTTTCTATTCAACTCAGAATAGAAAAAAATTAAAACATGACCTATTTCTAAAAGAAACATGTAAGAAGCTGGATGTGATGGTACACGCCTGTGATCCCAGTACTTGGGGGGCTGAGACAGAAAAATTGCAGGTCCAAGACTAGCCTCTGCAATTTTATGAGACTCTTAGCAACCTGGGAAGAGCCTGTTTTAAAACAATAAATAAATAAAAATTAAAAAAAGAAAGAAAGAAAACTGCTGGGGTGTAGCAGGAAGAAAGGATGCCTCTGGGTTCAATTCCCAGCACCACTGAAAAAAAAATACAAAACAAAAAACCGATTAAGTAAACATTTATTAAATATACTCAATATATAGCTCTGTATAAAAGAATCTTAGGAGGTAATTATAATGTAGGCCAGAGAAAATTCTTCCGTGGACTTTCTGTCAAATCATCAATGTTAGGCTTAGAATTAGGAGAGAAGTCATAGCATCATTTTAAAAAAGATAAGTCCATTCCCTGGAAGTGGGGCTCCAACAAAGAAAGTGATCTGGTTGGAAATGATTGCCTCTTTTCTGACGAATTCCTTGATGAAAGTACAAAGTGGTTTCAACATTGGCAAAAGCCGCTTAGCCCCAGCGCGGCAGCCTTGGCTGTCACTGTGCCTTTGGAAAAAGTATTTTTATTTTGCAGCCACAGCGAGTAAGATGAAATTCTGCCTGGTGAGTACAGGGGAAAGATAAGCTCTTGTGTCTGAAGTTTCTGCTAACCTTGCTGCATTTAGCATCAGTAAAGATTTGGAGCTTACTGAATTCCAAAGCCACGAAAATGAGATGGAAGGGAAAAATACATTAAAAAAAACTGCATAGATTCTGTTTTAGTCATCTAGTCTGCTTCCAGGGCACTAAATGCCTATAATAGGATTAGCTTCAAGACAGTTTTAATAAACAGTGCTCTTCAGTTATTGGGCTCATGCTATATCTTATACACACAAGCGTGTTTTTCTTGTGGTTTAATTGGGGATTGGAATTTCAGCCCCATAGAAGGTCTTCTGAATGCTGTAACAATAGAGTCCGTAGACATTTTTCTAATCCAGCAAGGCTACTTCTTTTTATTAGGTATGAGGATATTTTAAGCCATTCTATTATTAGTTAGGAAAAGGAAAATAATTGCACTGAGTTTAGGGTTAAGATGAGTAGACGTTTTGATCTCAAATCCTTGCATCCACCTTTCTCTGAATGTGCAAAGTTAAATGACTCCTCTGGGCCTCAGTTTCTTCGAGGTAATATTTATCCACCCTAGTTCTCAGCTGCCCGATTCGAGATATCCAACATGCTGCCATGGAATCTTATGCATCTCGTACACCCAAGACCCCGCATTATTATGACTGCGTTCATAGAAAAGAAAGCAAAAGACTCCAGGCATTAAATTATTTACCTCTGTTCACACAAGGAGGACACAGGAGCGAGATTTAACCTTATGTTTCCTGTCCCAGGGCTGTGCTCGTAACAGTATTCTAAACAGCATCTTCAGTTTATTGAAATAATAGCAGAAGGTGGCTCGCAGAAATATTGGGGGTGCTGGAAAGTCAGACTCCAGGCTCAACGACCAGGTGACGAAGCTCGGGACTGTGCCAGTGAGTCTGCTGCTGACCGCCGAGCCTCCGGGCTAAGCTGGGAGGTTTGTGCCATTGTGACTCGACACAGACAGTTCCAATTCTCTGCGACTTCTACCTCTGCCACAACCAGTGCCATCAGCAGCCAAAGGCCAGTATAGATGCCAGAGAGCCACAGCAGCAAGGCACAGCCGTCAGGAGAAACCAGGCCCCACTGAATCACAGAGACATGGATGACTGTGGGGTAAAATTAATGAGAAAAAAAAAAAAAAAAACACAAGTAAGTCGGCGTGTTAAAAAAAGGTTTTTACATTTGGTCCTTGAAGCACTCGGATGACTTGAGTTGTTCTTTTTTCTACTGAAGAGGATGCGCTCTTCTATTCAGTGCACGATTATTTTACATTCAGGATAATAACAAGTACTTGCATTTTCCCAGGTATGGCGCACCATCCTTTCTTCCAGCTCCCCTGTCTTAGTTACATCTTCTACTGCAGAGCAGAGGCAACCTAATGTGAGGTGTTGCAGAAAAGTTTGATCTTCTTAAATGTCAACAATCCCAATCCTTTTATTCAAACATTCTGGGTTTTGTGGCCTTTTTGGGGTAAAATTCTTACAACCAAAAGTATAAGACTTTCATCATTTTCCTCCGGGTTAGTTCCATGATCTAAACAAAATTATAGATGTATATCTCATTATGGGTCTATCTGTCAGTATTCTTGCAGCTATCATCTGAAGGTTGGCCATGTAATGTAGAAGAAGGAAATTTTATTTTCTCATGATTTGGGGTTTAGGCCTGTGAGGCCAGGGGCCACCCATCTGAAGCCATGGTGGTGGGAGACAGGGGAAGAGCACATGGCTGTGTTCTTCACATCATGGAGGCCAGAAGCAAGACAGCAAGCCAGAAGAGGAGAGACCATACATATAATCCCCAAGACTGCACCGCAGGGACCGCCACCTCCAGCTACACCCTACCAGCCAGCCGGGAACCACACAGATAAATCTATTCCAATGGGTTTATCCACCTCTGGGCTTAAAATCTTAACAACTCCATCACATCAGCTGCAAACAGCAATGTATGAGCTCGTAGAGGGACCAGTCTATATCTAACTGGAACGATGATGTTTTAGTTTATTTGCAAATGTGTGGCCAATCATTCCCACGTAATCTTTGAAGGCTGGCAATCAAGTACTTTTTGATAGTGTGTGCTGTGGAGCAGGGCGCTCCTGTCCACGGTTGCGGAGTCGACCTGCAGGCAGATCTGCTTTATTTCCCATCCAAGAGTTATTCTCTGATTCTTGTCTTTCTGTTGTAAGCCCCAGTGTCGTCTTCTGAAGAGCTGCATTTCCCTGCCCTAATTGCAAATAGGGCTATTCCATAGATCAGGCCTTGGGAAGTTGTCTGTGAGCGTCTTCTAGCAGGTCTTTGAAATCCTGTCTTGCAATAGAGGTGTGGTAACAAACACAGCTTCCAGTGGATGCACAGACGCTCTCCCCAGGTATTTCCCTTTTCTTCCTTCCTGGAATACAGTTGTGTAAGAAGAGTTAGCCCATCATCTTAAGCCATCAATACCTGTGAAGAAGACGTCCTAGCCAAAGAATGGTGGTCCTCGGCTAGCAGGGCTTGGGATATTGGTGGCGTTGAGGAGTTGCTGTCTCCAGCTCTGTGTGGCCTTCCTCCTGCATCTTGTTGAGCACCCAGTCTTATATTTCTGCTGATTTCAGTGAATGTCCAGCCAACAGACAGGGATTTCTAGGATCCAAGTATTCTTTTTATCAGACATGTGAAACCTATTTCCCATTGTCTTTTAGGTTCCATAGTTTCCAATTAAAAACATATTATTTTTGCTGCTGAGCCCTACCCCCTTTTTGGCTCTTTTTATCATTGTAAAATTTCTTGAGAATGCTGTGCAACGGGGTATATTCTTATTTATTGGTCTTGTGTGGCTCTTGGCGGGATTTTGTTAAATCAAAGATTTAATCTGCGCCTTTAGAAATGTGTTTTCCCCTCATATCTCTTGTTCAAGCCTTCAGGATCTTTCCTAGTGGATGCTGGGATTTTCAGTCTATCCTTGGTCAACAAAGTCTTGTCATGTTCCTCATCTTTTGTTGCTCATTAGTTTTTGTACTTTGTAACACTCATTCTCTTCAGCTATATTCACTCTCCTTTTGTGAACACCGGTGAGCTTTTATTATGGAAATCAAATGCAAATTCATGCAAATCGTAAACTCAGAGCCTATAGCTCACGCTTTCTTGTGGCTGCCAGTTTAGCAGTAACATTTGGAAACCTGCTCACCCCTGTTAACTGCATTTCTTTTGTAGTACTTATTGAAGCCTATTCAGCTTAAGGTATCCCTTTTGTAGTAATTACTTTTCCTCAAGTATTTAGAGATTTGTGGTTTTCTGTTCAGATTTATACTATAAAACTCCTGATTCTCCTTGTGGGTGAATACCGGTTCTGAGGTTTGGAGGAAGGCGCGCCAGCGGTTGCTGATCTCAGAGACCTTTGTCTGTGGGTGTGTGGGGCTCCAGGCCCCGTGGGTGTCTCCAGCTATGCCCCGCTAGTACATGGTGTTTTAATAATCAGTCCCCAATTCCCAATGACATCAATGACAAGTATTTGCCAGGGTTGCTCTGCCACCCAGGCGGGCATGGGTTCCATTAGGTTTGAGCCCAGTATTTCCACAAAAGGCGTCAGAGCTCACCATGCAGGATGAACAGGGCACAGAAGCATTTCCCAAGTGTTTCCGAAGTGGAGCGGCGTAGGTCATTTCTTCCCACATTGCACGGCTTAAGTGGATGTCACGTGGCCACTTCTAACCATAAAGTGATTTTACAGAGGAAGGGAGAAAGACAACCATCTGGTAAGGCTCTCAGTCTCTATCGTGTGTGGACCAGGTACTAAGCTCCAAGCCAGGGGCTGGTGGCTAGAACACGGGAGTCTGACCTTCTGGCTGCCAGGTAGGGAGGAGACTTAAGGGCCTTGGAACAGATGCTTGGAGGTCAAGAGTCCCTCGGACCAAGAGCAGGCTCCATTTAATAACTCAAGAGAAGCATTCGGGAGGCTGAGACAGGAGGATCGTGGTTCACAGACAGCCTCAGCTACTTAGTGATGTCCTCTGCAACTCAGTGAGACCCTGTTTCAAAATAAAGAATAAAGAAAAGAGCTGGGGGTGTAGCTCAGAGGTAGAAGGCCCCTGGGTTCAATCGCTGGTATGAAAGAAAAACAAAACAAAATAAAACAAAACTCAAGAGAAAACCTACAGCTTCTACAGCTTTTTTTTTTTTTTTTTTTTTTTTGCATTGAGGATTGAACCTAGGGGCACTCTACCAATGATCTACACTCTTTTATTTTTAAATAGGGTCTTACTAAGTTTCTCTGGCTGTCCTCAAACCTGCGGTCCTCTTTCTTCAGCGTCGGCATACTAGGATTGCAACTGTTTGCCACTGCCCCAGACAGTCTCCTGGAGTTTTAGCAACTGACCCACATGGTCTGCACCCAGCACACCTGCCCAGCTGGCCACATGAGCAAGCTCTGAGCTGTGTGGGAAACCTTGTGTCTGCTATTCAGCAAAGATACCCAGGAGAAGTGCCAGCCTACCAACTTCTCTAAATTAAAGCCCAGTTATTCATTCTGACCCTTGCTCTGCACCACTGTTTCTGAGTATGGTCTGCCCTTAGACCCCCCCCCCCCCCATACACACACAGATCTCTCTCTCCCACAGATATTTTGAGTTGTGGATCTTTTTCACAATTCCCTCCAAATCCTAGTCTTCTGGTTAGACTCTTTCTAGTTTGCCAGTAATCATCATATTGATCTACTTTTAAATCTATACCCCTTGATCTCTAAGAATATGAAGGAAGAAGGGAGACAGTCCCATTGGTTGGTTCTGGCTTGGCGTCCCGGTGATTAACTACTAAAGGTACTCCTTGAGAACTGATGCCCTTGCCTGACAGAAGTGTTAAGAAATGTGTTACACGGTTTGTTGACAAGATTTTGCCAGGAGTAGTGGAGACAAGAAAAACAAGGAAGGGTTGTATCAAAATGTGGGGCTGAGTCTCAGTTTCGCCTGTTAGTAACTAAATGCCTTTTGAAACCCATTTATTCACTAGGAATCTATTCCCCCATCTGTAAGAAGGAGGAGATAATATTTCCTATCTAAGAAGCTGGTGCAGATAATTGAGCTAATGTATACAAGCAAATCTGGATCTGAGTAGCAAGCATTAAATTGCAGTTCTTTATATTAATATGATGTTGAAGGCTTGGTCCTCGCTCCGATGCTCAGAGGTGGGGCTTAGGGGCGTGAGTGAAGGCTCTAACCTGACTCACGATGGAGTCACAATCTGATGTCTTTGTTGGGAGGTGGTGGGAATGTCAGCAGGTGGCATCTATGTAGAGGAAGAAGTTCACTTGAGGTGTGTCTTTGAAGGGATACCTTGCCTGCAGCCCCTTTCTCTCTCTCTGTCTCTCTCTGTCTCTCCCTCTCTCTCTCTCTCTCTCTCTCTCTCTCTCTCTCTCTCTCTCTCTCTCTCTCTCTCTCTCTCTCTCTCTCTCTGCTTTCTGGCTGCCACAAGGTGAGCAGATTTCCCCAGCCACACCTTTCTGCCATGATGCTTTGCCTCATCTAAGGCCCAAAGCAGTAGAGCCAACTATGGACTGAATCCTCGGAAAAGGTTAAGCAACATGTGCCTGCCCTCCCTGGAGTGTTCTTTTCCTCAGGCATTTAATTACAGTGATGAAAATCTGACGAACACAGCCAGTGAAGACAAATGTCTTTAGTAGAACTTTGTCGATAAAGGTTGAATTAACCTTATTCCTAGACCCATTCTGCCTTGTATCTTTTGATTGGAGGGTGTGCAGTGGCTAAGTACTCAGGAGTGGGACTAGATGAGCCCAGGTTGGAACCCGGAAGCTCAGGTGGACCAGACTGATAAACTTGGAGAAGGATTCAATTGATTGAAGCCTCATATTCCCGGTCTGTACAACAGAGACTTTGAAAATCAAAGTCGAATGAGGAAACGTGTGTCCAATACTTACCAGATCGTATGGCACGCACTAAAGAGTGTGACTCTTCTACAGAAGACAGAACGTGGTGTGCACGTTGTCATCAACCATGGAACATGTTTGTATAAGTTGGCTTGGGCACTCACATTCGTGTTAAACTGTTTTCCTCCAATGTGGAACAGATTTCACCTTGTCAACTGATTTGTGTTCTGTTTTAAAACCCACATGATATTATGTTAAGAGGGAGAAAATGGTCGTAATCCCGCTCTGCTGTTAAAGAGTAAAGGAGAAAACGTGAGGACTGTGTCTACCAAGACCCCAAGGGAATAGTTCTACTTGTTTCTGTTTTTTTTCACAACTCAAAAATCATTGACACAATAAGATTGTCAGAGGCCCCCAAGAAAGAGAATTCCATGTTTACTTCTGACGTATTGGTTCCTTCCATAATTCCAGCTCCTGGATTTAAAATGCTACGGAGTGGAATGGCTTTGTGGCTGTTTCCAGTAGAAGACCCTGGCTCTCAAAAATGTATACAATTTAAACAGGAAACATGCCCTTTTAGCACTGAAATAAATACAACTGCTGGTGAGCCCTCCTCCCCCAAAGCAGCTTCTAATGAAGCCCTGGAATCCTGACTTTCTTGCCACATGGGCCAAGGAAGACAAACATAGCTGTTAAGAAGACACAGTTGACCCTCATTCCTATTTCCACTGCTCCTAGTTTCAACACACAGAATTTTGATGAATACCATTGCTCCAAGGTCACCTCCAAGGTCAGCCCAGACTTCTTTCTCTCTTGCCAACCTTCCCAGTTATTTCTCTTTCTCTTCCTTATAGGAAAGTTTCATCCCTAATTTCCACATGTTGTTTATTAACACAACATGTGCAAGGAATGCAGACGCTTTCTATATTTCAAACATCTCTAGCCTTCAAGGATGGGGAAAAGAATTACACCAGGGTGAGGGCTGGCTTCCAGCAATAACACAGCTTTAACAAATACATGAAATATTTATAGAACACAGGAAGAACAAAGGAAGTGGAGCATTTCCCCTGTGTACGCTTTCTTTTGCTGTTTCTGTTGACCTGGTCTCATGAGTGTGTGTGTGTGTGTGTGTGTGTGTGTGTGTGTGTGTGTGTGTGTTTCTGATATGTCTGCTGAGCTACAATGAGTGAGATATACCTCACTAATGTTTTTCGACATGCTGACCTTCCGCTTTTAGTGCAAAGTGCATTTATATTTTCATTTGGAGAAGATGCAACAAGATGCCAGGACATTTACTTAATCAGTTGTAACTTCTTGAAAAAAGTATATAATTTTAACTCATATTTTCTCAAGAAAACAAAAATTGTTTTAGGTTATAAGGAAGGTTTGAGTTTTATTTATTTATTTACTTATTTATTTATTTATTTATTTTTGCAGTACTAGGGATGAAACCCAGGGGCATTCTATCTCCAAGCTACACCCCCAGGCCTACATTTTTTATTTATAATAAATAAATAATAATAAAAATATAATAAATATAAATAAAAAATAAAAATATAAATAAAAAATATAAATAAAAAATATAAATAAAAATATAAAAATAAATAAATAAATAAATAAATAAAATAAATAAAAAATAAAAATAAATATAAATAAAAAAATAAAAAAATAAAAATAAATAAAAAATAAAAAATAAATAAAAAAATATAAATAAAAAATAAATATAATAAAAAATAAAATATTCTTTATTTTAAAATAGGGTC
The DNA here is from genome assembly GCF_963383645.1 of Muscardinus avellanarius. Lineage (NCBI taxonomy): Eukaryota > Metazoa > Chordata > Mammalia > Rodentia > Gliridae > Muscardinus > Muscardinus avellanarius. Next base: position 3,112,102 of record NC_137791.1, on the reverse strand, counting down.
TCACTGAGTTGCAGAGGGCCTCACTAAGTAGCTGAGGCTGTCTGCAAACCATGATCCTCCTGTCTCAGCCTCCTCAATGGTAGGATTACAAGTGTGTGCCAGCACACCTGACTTTGGGCTTTATACCTATACCTCACCACTAGAGATGTTTTCATTTTGCTAGAAGTTAGTTTGAAAAGCCTTCATAAGCAGAATCATTTACTTAATTGACCACAAAGATTATTTTTGTATGGGAAGGAAGAAGTTTTAACATGATGAAGGTCTATTGCTGGTATAGCATACTGCTATCTACCATTCAGTATGATAGCACTAATGAGTATCTTCTCCATGGGTCATTATCAATATAACTTGCTCAAAGTTATATGACATGGTCTATCAATACCTGCTTTATGTCATTCTGCATTTCTACTAACATAATGTTTTATCCAATTAACTTTTAAAATTCAATGGCTGGCTTACATTTATTGTACAGACCACAGCCCTCTGCTATCAGTGGAAGTACCATTCCCATATTAAGGCATGTCCAGAGACTTGAAAACTTTAAGTAATCTGAGCATTCACAAGTCCGGGAAGAAGAGACCCTTGGGTCCACCCAGATGTTCCGTCACGGAGTATCTGGCCACCCGCTGGGACAACGGTGTCACTGTAGATTTGAACTTTCTTGGTTCCTCCTCCGTCAAGGAAATGATGATCTTTGATTTGAGATGGTGTTTTAGGTGTCAGATTTCTGTGTTGACTCTTTGCATTGGATTCCTGGGCACGTGTACATCAGAATGCAGGGAGTCTGTAGGGAGCCGTTGCCTAGGGCTCTGCCTCTGTCTCAAGAGCCTCCCCTCCCGTCCTCCTCTGGAGACCTTGCCGATACAGCCCAGTCTGTTCAGCAGCAGGTCATTTTTCACCTATAAACATTATCTCCTCCGGGGGATTCAAATCATCTGAACTCGAGACTTTTGGAAGAGCTGTCGTGCAAGCCACCGCAGGAGTTTCAGAGAATCGACACCAAGGCCGGTTCCTAGCCAGTCGCTTGGAGAAAGTTCAGCAAAGAAGGGTGAGGGGTTAACTGAACAAATGCTGGAGGTGAAAAATTAGTACAAATAAAGCAATTTTAAACAAATTAATTTCATTAAGAACACCATAGCCCAGATTAGGTCTCTAGACAGAACAAAAATCAAAACCAAAACTAGAAATATATCTATTATAAGACCATGCATAAAAATATGTATACACATATTCTTCTATTTTTAATCATTCTACTTATGACCTAAGAGAATAATGTATTTTTTTATAACAAATAACTTCTGTTGGAATGTTTTAATAAACTTAGCAACTTAATTTCTCCTAACTGTATTAAAACTGCTTGTTCCCATTAACTATGTAATGTGTACATAGACTTTGAGGGGTCACTTCTTGGTTAAGTTCAGCCTTTATTCCCTATGGCTAGTCTTAGCTCTGTCTTGAAAGTAAGTAATATAGAGCCATCAACTGGCCGGTTCCTGTCATTTGTGCATTATTGGCTGAATGGTTCTAATTGGTATTCTGTATGGGCTTCCCAATCCATCCACACCTTTTTCTCCTCTACGACTCAGAAGAAAAACCAGCTCCTTCAAGAACCTCCCCAGAACTCCAAGAAACATGACCTTCTCCAAGCCGTGACACCCTCACACCCATCACCAAGACTTCAGCCACTCTGGCTTCTCAAGGGACTATAGCCCTATGCCTGAAGTTGCAAGAAACTTTAGTTATCATCTTTGTAGGTGCGGGCTGCCTTAACAGAGGTAATATGAAGAGGGGTGAGTATGTATGTTCTGCTAAGCAGAAAGGTAAACATGTAACTAAACAAATACAAACAGGGTAAAAATTGTGTCCTAATAGGAACTTTTGCTTTTAGACAAGCTGAGACCCGGGTCAACAAAAATGAAGAGGCTGATCCAGAAGGTTCTAGGTTCAAAGCCAGCCTGGGCCACTTAGCCTGTCTCAAGATAAAAACTAAAAAGGGCTGGAGATGTAGCTCAGGGCTAGAGCCCCTGCCTACTGAGTGTGAGGCCTCAGCACTGAAAAATAGTTCAAATGATCAGCACCCATCTGAGGCTGGGGCTAAAGGAGGTCTGAACCCAGCTCTTCCCATGAAAGGTTCTGGAGCTTGTGTGCACGGTAGAGTCAGCGCAGGGGACAGGAGAGAGCGGTGCCTTTGGCTCCATTTTCTGCCTTTGTTCTGGCTGCCTGGTCTCTGCCTGGCTGCTGTCCATCAACTCTGAAGGGCTCTGCTCTAAAATTGAGTCCCCTAGTCCCTGTTAATGTGGGGTCAGCTCAGGGAGACTAAGAGGAATAACAGCAGACAGAAGACACCAGAACCGCTGGCTGCGCCACGGTTGGGAGCTTCTGGAAACGTCCAGAGAACCAAAGTTTGCCAGACAGGAACTTTGTCTACTGAGTGACTTCATGACTTGGATTCTACATAGGACTTCGCAGGAAACATGAAGCTACAGTAGTCCGAGGCTCCCTGGAAATCACAGCAGGTAGAGAGGGAAAAAAAAGATAAGAAAACCAACAGACAGAAGAGCATGAAAGCTAGAAGGAAGGGAAGAGGAGGTAAAGTAACTTGTGTGTGCAGCAGGGGTCGATTGTCAGCAGGGAGGACCTCCCGGCACCTAGGACGCCCGGAAACACCGTTGTTCTCTGGCTTGGAGCAATTTGAGAAATAAATGGAATTATTTGTTGTTTAGATGTTATGTTTTGAGGGAAAATGTTGCATCAGTGGAAATAATCATCAATCCGGTTTTATTCAGGACATAGGTGACTAACTGTAACAACACATTTCTTTGATCCCAGCAACTGTTCAGTTGAGTTCTCCACGTGTGGAGTGAGTGTGTAAAAGGCACACATTTACTAAATTAGAAATGCGGCAATTTGGCAGGTAGCCATTTTAAATGAATTTGTTTTGTAATATGTGTTGAAATAATCAAATTAATGTTGTGTCTTTTAACTAAGACCTGAGTTTCCTAGACTCTCATTTTGGAAAAAGTTGACCTTTTTCTACATACCTATTTTTGCTGAGACCTAAGACCCATTTAAACAAAATTTCATTGTCTATTGTGAAACAATACTGAAGCAGACCAGTCTTCAGCATCTCCTCTTCAAATACAAGTGGGTGTATGTGCGACACCCTCCCGCGGGGCTCCTGTAACAATTATTTTTAGGGGAAAGATTGAGATCTAATTTTGAATAAATTGGATTTAAACCCTCCGAGTTGAAATAGGTTTGGCATTTTCTCACTGTTGGTGACCGCCCATGTTATGAAATAAGAAACCTGAGAACCCTTTTCTTTCTGTGCCATTTTTGAAATAGCCACAGTGGCATCAGTGCTCTTTGGCGATTTTGGCATGACCCTGAGTCTCTTTTGGCTGAGATGCGGTTCAGGGACCAAGGACGCCAGTTTGCTTCGGTGCGGGTCGCTCTCCACAGCCCACTATTTTTCTTCAGGACGCGTTCTTGAGGTCAGTTCCCAGGACCCTCAGCAGCGCCACAACGGTCATGGTTCGGAAGACATACCTGCTGTAGAGGGCTCGTGAGGGCTTCGGTGTGCTCCAACTTCTTCCTTTATGGGATAGTGTGAGAAATTAGATTAGTTTCCTTCAGCGAAGGCTTTCCCAAAGGCTCTGCTGTGCCCATCTGTTACTATGGAATAACAAATATTCTTCATAATTTCCTTGAAATTATTAAGTGTCCACTATGTGCCTAAGAAACAAGACACAATCTCATCTCCTAAGGGATCTCTGGTCTTGTTGGAGAAGCAGGTGAGGATGGAATAGAACAGAGTCGGGAGTGAGGTGCTGGGAAGGTTCTGATCAGGGGTGGCCGCTGTCCTCCGAAAAGAATGAGAAGTACGGCAAGAGCCTGAGTTTTAGAAGTATTACTCGTCGGTACACGTGGGGACCAAAGTAAGTCCATCGATTAGCTAGAAAACCTTGAACTAATTCCTTAAGTCCTACATTTTGGTTTTAAAAACAGGGATAATAATATAAATTACAAAGGTTTTAGTAAACATGAAGTGCCCAGTGTCTTTCTCTTAGAAGAGACATCATTTGTTGTCCCCAAATTACTGTGTGGGAATAAAAATAACAAGAAATCTATACTTACATATCAGGGAAATAACCTAAATGTTATGAGAAACAATGGAAAAATGAACCATTTTATTGATGTTTAGTGGTCTCATGTTCTATTAGCTTCTTGCTAAATCTCATCAAACATAGAAGAACAGCGAGGGTGACAACGTAAACTCAGTGAATTCTTGCATGAAAATTTTTTATAACAATTCAAGATCGTATTCTCACAAATACTGTCTGGATTTTATTCTAAAAAATATATAGAATCAAAGCTGGGCGTGGTGGGCACGCTTGTAATCCCCGTACTTGGGAGGCAGAGACAGGAGGATCCCGCAGGTTCGAGGCCAGCCGCGCTGACTTAAGAGACCCTGTTTCCAAATTAAAAAAAAAAAAGCATAAAAATAGGTCTGGGGGTGTAGCCCGGAGGTAGAAGGGTTTCCAGGAACCCCAGTACCACCAAAAAAAATTTATAGAATCAGTAATTTAAGATCCAAAGTACCTACTTAATAATATGGGATTATTTTATAATTTAATATAAGATTTGCTAATATAAAATATTTTAAAATATATTACATATGGTTTTAATAAAATATATAGTAAGTTTTTGTTATATTTGTTTGTTTTGTACGAGGGATGGAATTCAGGGGAATTCTACCTCTGATCTAAACACCTACTCCTTTTTGTTATTTTATTTGGAAACAAGGTGTTCCTGGTTGCTGAGGCTGACCTTAAATCTGTGATCCTTCTGTCTCAGCCTCCCAAGTACTGAGATCAGGCACTGCCAAGCCCAACTTAGAAAGTTTCAACTCATTTGAACCTTAACTTTTGTCTTGAAACTTATGCACATAGGCATTTTACAAGCACACACTGCCGGGAAGACAGCAGGTGCAAGAGAAGAGAAAAGCTCGTGGGCACGGTTCTGCCCTGGGGAAACCAATCAGGAGCTGGTGGAGTTCTGAATGGAAGCACAGGTACCATGGCGGTAGGGATCTGACTGCATGTGGGGTAAAAACAGAACCAAAAAGACACCGGGGGCTGGTTTCCCAGGGAAACATTCATTCCTACCCCCACTTTGCTTCCTTCCAACCCATTTTTCCACATACTTATCACACTGTTCTTTAAATTTGTTCTCTTTTTATATAAAATTCTTGAAAGAGAAACGCCGGTGAATGCTGTGGCCTTGGTCCCTGCCAAGCTTGCTGGCCCGCCCCCTGCCTTGCACTGCTCTTATTTATAAACATCCCACAGCTACCACAGGTGAGCTCACGCCTCTCCCTTCCTCCCGCCTGCAAGTCAAAAGCGACTCGGCCTTGACTGCCACACCTGCCCGTTCCAGCAGCTTTGCTTAAACATTTTATCTTAAAAATTTCCTTGTATGATTACATGTATTTAACATGACATTTAAGGACTATGTAGAGATTCACAATACGTTAGTAACATTATAGAAATACATCTTCAATTTTGATCACTAGACAACCTTCTCCCATATAATAAGAATTACCTTTTCATCACCGATTTTCTGTTTCTCTCAACCTATGGTATGGATGCAGTTGCTTCTGTTCTAAGTGCTAGAGTCAGTTCAACTAATCAAGATATCTTCATTTTCAGGCCAGAGAAATGGCCAAGACAGGAGGGGACGCCTGAATTAATTTGAGTCAGTGAGGGGAAGACACAGGAATATTGTCCTGGGGACCACCATTAAAACAGCAACAAAAGACAAAGAATAAAATCTAAAGGCAAATAAAGGTTCAATGGCTGACAACAAGGTTTGGATTCTGAGTTCATTCATTCTGGAAATAAAATCTACTTCTTTTCATTTAATTGTTCATAAAAATGCTGTAATTGATATCTCAGCAGATAATTGTCTTCATGCTTGATAATTTCTTTGAGAAAATTACCAGACCTTGAGTTAATGATTCAAAGGGTAAGATTATTTTGTAAGTCTTTTGATAAATGTACTCAAGATGTTTTAAACACAGTTGGTAGTAATCCATATTCTTATCATAAGTAGGTTAAAGTGTCATTCCCTGCTCAAACAAAAACTTAAAAAACAAAATCGTTACCTTGAACTTCTCAAGAACTTACTTATTCTATATGCTAAAATTTAATTTGGAAGTGGTATGTATCCTTATAAGTGGGAAAAGTAATAAAAAATGAACCTACTTGATCAGAGACTAAATATCGATATTTTCAACATAGAAGACGTTCAGATGATTATGAACGGGTAGAAACTGGCTCTGAACAGGACTAGCATGTGTAGCCTAGATGTCTAATAGATGCGAGACAAGGAGCCACAGACAATTTCATTTATCACATCAGAAGCCAAACAGAATGGTTGGAATGATCACATTTTAGAATTTACTTATTTTTATAAGCATTCAATTTTAGTTATTTGCATGTATCCATTTAAAAAATATTACTCCGGCTTATTTGTAAAACTAAATGAGAACCGTCCAGTTAAAACTAAATAGTTTAAGAAACAAGTAAAATTGGCACATTGGTTATTTGGAAAATTGCCGGGTGAATTGGCTTTACAGGTCTGGCTCCGAGCAATATGACCTCGACGCAGATTTAATGGGTCGACTTTGGTGAGGGACTCGCTAGGAAGCTGTTCTGTAGGTCTATAAAGGACGAGATTCAGAAACAAATAACGAACATGAAATAAAGAATATTGAAATGTGATGCTTCATTTGCTTTTGTGCTCAGATGCCTGCAGCTAAGTCCTCTCCAAGCTCATGAGCACATAGTCTCATCCAATACAAGGAGCAGGAGAAAGCTACCATGCCGTGGGCCTGGGGTGTCCTCCACGGCCCGGTGTTGAAGCTTGGTCCTCAGGTGGATGCTATTGGGAGGTGGAGGGCCCCTCGAGAGGTGGTTCCTATTGGGAGGTGTTGGCCATTGAGGGTGTGCCGTCTGGGAGGGTATATAAAAGTCCTGGCCCTTCCTCCTCTCTCACTTTCCTTCCTGGCCCCGTGTGGTGAGCATCCTTTTTCACTGTGGGCCTATCGTGATGCACAAACTCTCAGAGGGTCCCCCTAACAGTGGAACCAACGAACCATGGACTGAAACTTCCAAAACCGTGAGTCACAATAAATCTTTTATTCTTTGAAGTTTGTAACTGCGCAAGGCTGTGCTTGCTACACGATGTTGTCGGTGAATGGAGAGACATGGGGAAGAAGAGGCTTTGCTGGAAGATGGCAGGCTCTCGCCGTCCATGAACACCTTGCCTCTGTGAGAGGAGGGGGTCTTTGATGTGATTTTTCAGGGGAAGGATGTGGCCTTCACTAGGTGCGTGCCTCCGTTGCTCTGTGTTTGGAAAAGCAGAGTTTCTGGAGCATGGGGTTTGCATATCTTCTCTGGTGAGCTGTAGCTGCATGGATGATCAAACTTTCCACGTTGATCTGGTTGACCGTGTTTACTTTTTATTGTGGTCAGTGTTTCTGGAGAGCTTCCTTCCAGGTGTGACCTTCTCCCTCAACTTGAGACTGAGCCGTGCATTTTTAGCTAACTTTGGTGCGCAGTTCACCTATACAAGGTGAACTTGAGCGGGCAGCCGACTCTGAAGAGAGAGCAGGGAGAAGCGAAGAGGGACTAGTGAAAGTTGGGTCTGCATGACGGGGCTTCTGTGCGCTTAGCAGTTATCTCAAGTATTTTGTCACAGTAATGGAAAGCTAACAAACACAAAAGTCAGAGATGCTGATGAAGACACTCTACAGGTTCCAGGAAAGTAATCAGAGGATTTCAAGCAGGGGGAAGGCTGCCTTTGCTGGAAGAGAGCTGTTGCTGGGGGCCTCGGGGCAAATTACAAAGAGTTTGCACATTTCACAAAGTGACTGGGAGAGGAGCTGTCAAGCAGGATAAATAGGATGCTTTTGTCTGGTTCTGGAAGCAAAACCTGGTTTGGGATCTTGGGGAAGTGATTATTAAGAGAATCTTCTCAGGAGGGGAGAGGGAAGCAGGCATGGTATGGAGGAAGTGGGCATTGGATTGGGCTCAGTTATAGACTAGCCTTTGGCCTTTGCCTGACCATCCTAGAAAATGGAGCAACAGTACTGGAACGTGGAGTAGCCTCCCGGCACAAGGAGCACCTCTGAGTTCATCCCTCCTGGTTGGTCAGCCATTGCACTATGACATTCAAGGTGAGACGGGTTTCAGGTCTTTGTGTGTATACGCTCTGTACTGGGAATTGAGCTCAGGGTCATTCTACTTCTGAGCTACACCCCCAGCACTCTTTATATTTGGCTTTGAAACTGGGTGCCACTCGGTTGCTGCGAGTTTGCTACATTGTCAGGACTGTCCTTGAACCTGTGATCTTCCCGTCTCAGCCTCCCAAGCGCTGAGATGACGGGCATGTGCCACCATGTCCTGTTTGCTAATTCTTGCCTATAAGTCATTGTTGTGCTGATTTTTAACTTGAGAAGTTTCATTGATTAAAAACAATCCTTGTCTGATGGGGGCAGTTGTAATCTATTGGTAGCCAATACTTAAGAGCTGGGGAGAGAGTCTAGGAGCCCCAGGCATCCACCCTGCATTGGACTGCGCTGATGCATTTTCTCAGCTGTCTCTGATCAGTATGGGATTCATTCACGAGTTACCGCTATTCCAGGAGGGGGGCTTTTAAATCTGTGCTTAACTGCCCACCTCTAACATCCAGGTGAGAATGGATATTGTGTAACAAAGTGGCTGCCAATCATCTGCATTTCCTCAAAATGACCTGTTTTAACTCTAGAATTCAAATGAATTTATTTCATATTCTCCTTGCATACATAGGCCAGTTTTGATGACAAACACTTTGTTATAGGAACTTTCAATACTTGACATGTTGCCAAATCGTGGGTTAATATTGCTGTTTTGAGACGATAACTCAGATTTGCTCTGTAGCTGACACTTGGCACAGACCATCACATCTAGCTGTGTTTGTGAAGCACACCTGAGGATCATTGGCCATCTCTACTGTATATATGAGGTAGTCACTAATCCAGGAATCAGGGGATGCTGGCCTTTCTATACATACTTTCATGCTTGCTAAAGTCCAGGAGCATCATTGAGATGACGCTGACCATATTTTGTTTTTTCATCAGAACATGTTGTCAGAGCAGCAGAATCATTTCTCACTTGTAGGTGCACTTAGGATACTAACGATTTCGTAGGTATCCATGTTCTTTCCCGTTTCTTTCATACTTCTATCATTTGATCTAAGTATATGATTATTTCATTTGTTTATTTGAACTTCACTGGAACATGTGGTGGGGAGTATAGTTGAGTTTAACCAGTCCTCTGTACCTCGTGGCGTGGTCGCTGAGCTAGACCACAGAGCGCTGGTGACCTGTCATCACTAAGCCAAACATGACGGAGGGAGAGGGAATGGGGTGGGAATTGGGGAAGGGCTAAATGAGTGATGTGTATATGTGTGCCTCCACCATCTTGTACCCATTGAGATGTATGGCTACAATAAACCAAAAACAAAGAAAAAAGTGGAATTCTAATCAGCATCAGTGGGGCTTCATTTCAGTTTACCACCAAATCGGCAAACCAGTAGTGCACAGGGCGCATGAAACAAGAAAAAGGACCATTACTCAACCTTGCGTTTCTCCAGGACACTTTTAGGAGAAAAGGACCTGTAGGAATGGGAATCCTGCCTGGTTATAGCAGCGAAAAAAGGAGAGTATTCCAGCCAGTAGGCTGAGGCAGGGGCCACTGTTGTTGGTACTCATCTGTTTCTACCAATATTTATGGTAAGTTTTTCTGTGCTGCCAGGACAACCCTTGGCACTGCTCCAAGACCCACCCTGGGGTCACCACATAGTCAGCTTCTCTGCTGGAGACCCTAGGGTGAGCACACTTGTGGTGGAGCCAAAATACGTAAAAGAGAAATTAAACCTATTTCTAGGAGGGAAAATCCCAGTATACAGATATATGCTAAAAAATTCATCCAATCGTATAAAAACATTTGAAATTGTGTGTTGGAGACTGATTCCATTTGACCAGAAGACTGGTTTACAGATTTTATCGATTCCACAAAAATTGGCCAAAGGCTAAATATCAGTATGGATCAATTAATACACAAAATTCAGCAGCCACTCCATATGAACAGAACTCCCCAGGCAGCAGGAAAGTATTTTAGGTGATGCATAATAAACAGCTGCTATATGTATATTGGAAGAATTATTTTCTGCGTAACTTTGCTTCAGAAAAACAAGTGTTGAAACATATTTTTAAAAATATTGTGTTTACCTCAAATTGCAGTATATTCTGCCCAGAAAAAGTAAATGATCTTTTATAGTTTCAGTCCATGAGCTATTCAGACATATTACTGTCAAGAACTTCTGCAGATAATCAGGAGCCTGTAATTTCCATAGCCTGAAAACCTCATTTCTCAAAATATATCTCTTTCCTGTTTTCTTTCTCTCAAATATTAACATGCACCTCATGGTGATAAACTAGATTTGAGGGTACGGTCAATCCAGGTATTTTTGGACAGCAATCCTGTTTTCCAGAATTTCCATAGCTCATTAAAATGCCATCAGGTTAAAGGCTTGCCTCTGCTGCGTACCTGAGGGTTTCTAGGCACTTACGCATTTAGCAGTGATGGATTATTCAGGATATCAGAGTCAAGTGAGTCACTGGGGATCATGTGCATTTTTAATTGTTTTAGTTTTTTCATCTCTTACGTTTTGTCATTTATCTGAGGGGTAGGAAGTAGTTATATGTCCATTCATTCCTGGAAATTTATCAGGCCAATTGAAGATAATGATGATTTTCTTTAGAGAAAAGGAGCATACAATTCAATTTTTCTGCTTAAAATTGATTACTCTATTAGTAAATCATTTGTAAAGTCATTCTACAAACACATTTTAATAAATACTCTAAGACTAAAGAATGAATTTGATAGCTGTGGCTACTAAAGTATGTTTTGTAAAGAAACACCCTGAAAATTCCTACCATTCTTTTACAAGACCAACTGATTTTATCAATAGCAAAATTATCTGAAAAAATTTAAATTATGTCAAATTAAACTATATAGTAAAAAATTCAATGGTAAATCCTTTTATATATCAGAAAAGTATATATAAACCATGCTTTTATTTAGTAAACCAGTTTATTCTGTGGGCTGGAGCATAACTCAGTAACAGCACTCCAAGAGTTTCTCCTTTAGTTAAAACCTAGCGATTAGCCAAGCACAGGTTGTTCACAGTGGTTAGGCCTGATAATTCAAAATCATACTCTTCCTAAACATTCTCAGCTTTGATCCTATCAAGATTTTCCTTGAGTTTCAGAATCCTCGTATTAGGGATTTGGGCTTAAGTGATCCGTGAACGACTTTCTGGCCCATGTTACTGAAACACAACACTATCTTCACTTTCTCTCATCACTATGTAATTTACTCCTATTTTTAGGGTTATAATAGTTTAAGCCATTTTGAGTACTGTTTTACTTTAAATACAGGTATTATTTCAGATTTTTTTTTTCTGGCAAATGACAGAAACCCAACCCAATGCTTAAGTAGAGAGAGAGAGAGAAAGAGAGAGAGAAAGAGAGAGAGAGAGAGAGAGAGAGAGAGAGAGAGAGAGAGAGAGAAAGAGAAAGACTGACTTTATTGGCATTGAATACCAAACTGCAAGCAAGCCAGCTGTGGCTGCTGTGAGCCTTGGGTTCATGCCCACCTTCCTCTCTGTGGGCTGCGGATGCCCCTCTTTCTCCAGCCAGTGTGGACCCCAGTTTTCTGTTTTAGCAGCGCCCAAATCATCTTCTTCCAAATTTGCTGGCAGATCTCAGTAATTCTGGAAGTGCTGGTGTCCCCAACACTATGATTCAGAGAGACGATTTGCTCACATGAGGAGCCTTGACTAAGCTATTAGCCCATCGCAACACTGGCCTTTAAAAAAACGTGACTGTTTTCCTGTTTTGTGATAAAATGGATGTACCACAAAATTCACTTCTATAGTGTACGATTAAAGAGTTTCTATAGTTATAGAAACGTGCAAACATCACCATGATCTAATTCCACGATATCTCAGGACACCCCAAAAAAGAAACCTACACATTTATATGCCTGTTGTTCCCTCTAGTTTCCCCTGAAGTTTGCTGATCTACTTTCTGTGTCTATGGATTTGCCTGTCCATGACCATTTCCTATCCGTGACTTGGCCAATATGCGATTTTTGTGTCTGGCTTTCTTGAGCATAACGCATTCACGATTATCTAGTACGCAGCAATGCTCCGTTTCTTTCAACAGTTCAGTGATCGTCTCACTGTATGTATATGCCACTTCTGTTTTCTGTTGATCTCGCTTTTTTTTTTTGAATTTGCATTATTTTTGCAGTGCTGGGGATCAAAATTGGGGAGGGTCTTGCTCGTGCCAGGCGGGCGTTCCAGCACCCAGCGATAGCCCTGGGCATCATCCTTACCTTTATGCAGCAGTTGGCAGATTTGCTTTTTTTATTTTAATCTTGTTTTCACTTCTTGGCATTTATGAATAATGGTACTACGAATGCTTCATGTTTCTGAATGGATATGTTTTCATTTTCCTTGGCTCTTTCTTAAGGAGTCAAATTTCTAAATCATATATCAACTCCATTTTAATTTTCTGAGAAGCTACCAAAATATTTTCCAAATCCACTGGACTATTTTACATCCCCCAGCAATACTCTCATCATCATCTGTTATCAGCTATAATTTTATTTTAGCTACTCTCGTGGGGTTAAGTGGTATTTCATTGTGGCTTTTATTTGCATTTTTCTGCAGCTAAAGATGTTGAGCTTTTTTTTTTTTCTGTCCCTATTATCCATTGTATATCTCCTTTAAAGAAATACCTGCTCTTATATTTTGGCTTTTTCATACATTTTTATTAGTATTGAGTACTCAGGGTACTTTATGTTTTGTAGAGAACAGTCTCTCATTTGAGACATTTTCTCCCATTCTGTAGGCTGTCTTTCGCATTTTTCTAGTATTCTTCGAGCAGAAAAGCTTTTAACTTTGATAAAAACCAGTTTATCTTTTCTTGCTTGTGCTTTTAGTGTTCTGTCAAGAAAATGTATTTCCTCCTTAGATCTCACCAAGATCTAGGCTCTTTCCCCAAGTATAGCTTTAAATTTACATTTGTAATCTATTTTGAGCTAATTTTTTAAAAGCTGTGTAGTAAGGATCTAGCTCCAGTTGTCACTGTGTGGTACCTTACTGTTCCATGGTATTGGTTGAAATGCCAAGCTGCTTTCGTCGGATCCCTAGGTGGTATTGTCCCAAGTCAAGGGATTAATTCTGGATTCTCAGTTTCAATGGTCCTTACTTATGTTCATTTTTGATCCTTATGTTCCAGGGACTCATCCTTTTGTTAGTCCTCTAATATCGTCATAGCTTTGTGGGAAATGTGGAAATTCTAGTAAGTTTGGAAAATGTAATTTCTCAGTTTCAGAATATTTTGGCTATTCTGGGTCCTTTGTCTTTTCATCTAGCTCTCAAGATCAGCTTGTTAATTTCTGCAAAAAAAAAAAAAAATATCTGTAATTTTGATTGGGGTAGCATTTGAATCTGTAGGTCAATTTCTTTAGTACAGGTTTCTTGACTATATATATATTCTTTCAATTTATGCTGATGGGAAGTCTTTTCGTGTAGATCTTTAACTCTTTCAATGATTATTGTTTTTAGTGTACAAGTCTTACACTACCATTGCTAAGTTCATTCCTGAGTAGTATTTTATTTTTGTGTGATGTTACCACAAATGGAATTATTTTCTGATTTTATATTTGGGTTATTTATCAAAATATATACATAAAATAATTTTTATATTTTATTCTTTATCCTACATGCTGAATTTATTAATTAGCTCTGATGCATTTCATTATTATTGTGGATTCCTTAGAATTTTCTGTATTCTGACATCTAATCTATAAATGGAATAAATTTTATATGTTCCTTTCTAATGTGGATTTTAAAAATTTCTTCTTGCCATCTCTCATGGATAGCTACTCAACAATGTCCAGGAGAAATGGTAAGAGAAAACATCTTTGCCTTATTCCCAAATTTAGAGGAAAGGTTTTGCTCCTTTCATTATTAAATAGAAAGTTGGTTCTGAACTTTATTTTTTAAATTTTTGTGGTACTGAGAATTGAACCCAGGGGCATTCTACTTCTGTGTAACACCCCAGACCTACTCTCTTTCTTTCTTTCTTTCTTTCTTTCTTTCTTTCTTTCTTTCTTTCTTTCTTAGTTTTTTTTTTTTTTTTTTTTTCTGGTGGTACTAGGGGTAGAACCCAGAGGCTTTCAACCTCTGGGCTATACTCTCAGACCTGTTTTATATTTTTTATTTGGAAACAGGGTCTCACTAAGTTGCTGAGAAGCCTCACTAAGTAGCTGAAGCTGGCTTCGAACCTGCGTGATCCTCCTGTCTCAGCCTCCCAAGTGCGGGGATTACAAGCGTGCGCCACCACGCCCGGCTTATTTCTTTCTATTTTGAAACAGGGTCTCGCTCCGTTGCAAAGGAGCTGGCTCCAGGTTAAGGAGCTGAGGCTGCCTCGGCCTCCCGCCATGCCTGCACACCTCTCCCCTTCTATTCCAAGTCTGCTGAGTGGCTTCGTTTTATGAAAGGGTGTCGGATGGCGTGCAGTGCTTTCTTTGTGTCATTAGATCGTTGTGTGGGTCGATGCCTTAATATCTTCATGCCATTTTTCATATGATTATATTTTATTAATATAATTAGCATTGCAATAATTTTCCAAACCAGTAACATAACATGATATCTTTTCTTATTTTAAGTCATTCTTACATTTCTGGGCTACATCCCACTTGGCCACCCTGTCCTGGTGTGCAGTCCTTGGGATATGTCGCTGGATTCAGATTGTTAGCATTTTTCCCAGAATTGTGCATCTGTATTCATAATGACTATAGGTCTGCAGCCTTCTTTTCTTGTGATATTTTTGTATGGTTTTAGTATTGAATTTAGAATGGAGTCATTCATGGAGTCATAGGTTGAGTTAGAAAAGATTTCTTCTCTTCTACTTTTTTTTCTTATGAGTTTGTAAGGATTTGGTGTTGATTTTTAAAGACTTAGTAGAGTTCACTCATGAAGCCTTTTCGTCCTGAGCCCTGGGTTGTGTGTGTGTGAGTGTGTGAGTGTGAGTGTGTGAGTGTGAGTGTGTGAGTGTGAGTGTGTGAGTGTGAGTGTGTGAGTGAGAGTGTGTGTGTGAGAGTGTGTGTGAGAGAGTGTGTGTGAGAGAGTGTGTGTGAGAGAGTGTGTGTGAGAGTGTGTGTGAGTGTGTGAGTGAGTGTGTGTGAGTGTGTGTGAGTGTGTGTGTGTGTGTGTGCATGTGCACATGCTATGTTTTCTGATTGCTGAAAATATAAGGGAATATGTTGAACAATTGGGTCCTAAAATGTTGAATGGTTTCAAGGAAATGGACATCCCAGAGACATGCCAATTACCTTGCTTGGCCTAGTTTTTTTTTTTTTTCCCCCATGTCTAGCAAACACAATGTTAAACAACTACAAATGTTTTCAACTTATTTTCCCAGGAAAAAGATCAAAGGAGAACAAGCTCTGATTTAGGTCAAACAATAGCAAGTTTTCGAGTGAGATTTTCTTTTTTTCTTTTTTTCCCCATGATACAAGGAATGAAACCCAGGCACCTTCTACCTAAAGGCTACACCTCCAGACCTGTTTTATATTTTATTTGGAAACAGAGTCTCACTAAGTTGCTGAGAGCCTCACCAAGCTGCTGAGGCTGGCTTCGAACCTGCGCTCCTCCTGTCTCAGCCTCCCAAGTGCGGGGATTATACGCGTGTGCCACCACGCCCGGCTTTCAAGTGATATTTTCCAAAGGACTTGCATCCAGAAGGAGCCAAGTATGAGAGTTATGAAAGTCGTTCTGAGCAACTAGCCTGGTAGTTATTATGGGAGCAAAGGTGTTCTAATCCTATTCTTTCTCTTTCACTGGCTACTGTGTTGAGGCTTTCCACCAGGATTAGAGACAGGTTTTCTGGGTTATCATAGAAATAAGGAAAGAAAGATGGGCAAGTCAAAGTGCTACGAGCTTGTCCCTTGTTACTAAGATTTAGAATGTTTTTGATTTTATTTATATTTTTGGTACTGAGGATTGAACCTGGAGCATTCCACCTCTGGGCAAAACCTCCAGCCCTTTTTATTTTGCAACAGGGTCTCACTAAGTTGCTAAGGGTCTTGCTGAGATGTGGAGGCTGGCCTCAAACCTGTGATCCTCCTGTCTCAGCCTCCCGAGTACTGGGATTACAGGCGTGCACCACCACACTCAGTTTAGAATGTTCTTAAAACACTCCAAAATAGTTACAAGTATCTGGTGAATTTGCACAGTTCGAAATGTGTTGATGTTGACAAACTTTGGCAGCAGCGTTCTTGTTCCCGTTCCAGCGGAGGCTCCCAGCGTGAGTGACAGCACCTTCCCAGGGGCTGCTGGAGTGAAACACGGATACATAACACAAACTTACTACCGCACCTTTCTGTTTGTTCACTTAAAGGTAGCACAGAGTAATTATTTTCTAAAAAGGGGGCGGTGAGCCCAGCGAGTACGTGAGCTCCTGAGAACATATTTGGAGACATACCTTTCCTCCTGCTGATCTCACATCTTACCTGCCACCGTCATGTACAAGAATTTGAATTTTCTTTGTCTTCTGAATTGCAGCTCTAAGTATCTTGGCAGAAATCCTTCTCTACGCGGTATGGTATATGGCTCTTAGTGTTTACTTCAGAGCTGGTCTTGCAGAGTGAGCTTCTCATTCAGAAAACCCCGGGATAGCTATGACCAGCACAGAGGTGTAGCCGAGGGCCCCGCACAGTTACTAGTTAAGACGGGGTAGCCATTCGATTGTCCCAATGTGCCCTGATGGGGGCAGCTGAACTGTGCCTGAAAACCCCACCTTGACCACATGATTGGAGTCGGGTTGTAACCCTTTTCCCAACGTGGAGTGATATTGGTCTGAACAGACATGATAAGCCTTGTTCTGTGAGCACTTATTATCATTCTCAAAAAGAAACTAGGATGCTCTGGCTATTTCCAACGGCAAAATCGGTAGCAACCTGAGTCTCCGCATTCTGCGTTGACTTTCTCATTCCACACACCCTGACTGTTACCACAGTAAGCTTCTCCACACCACACTCTATGCAAGAACGTACTGAATGACGACTTCTCTTATCTGTAGTATCATGGAAGGGTTTTATGTAAGGGCTATTGATATAAGAAGGAAATACTAAAGAAAACTAGTACCGTTTTACTCATCCAGAAACGGATGCCACAGTTTCTCACAAATAACAAAAGTGATGAGGGAAAATACACTGCCAAGTGTACCGCACAAATTAAAAAAACATTAAATATCCAAACAGAAGTTTTTGCTTACAAATTCTGATAAAGCCGTAATCACCACGATCACATTTTAATCAAGTTAGTATTTTGCTCTTGAATATTATCGTAAGTCCAGGGCTTTGATAGTGATTGTGTATTTTGAAATTTATTTTGCTTTTGAAGAAAAAGCAATTTTCCCTCGGTGAATGGATTTTGGTGAAAATGGCTCTGGGAAATAATTGTCGAAGTTAGATTCTTCTACATAATCATAAGCCAACCTTTTAAAGTTTAACGCAGTCCATCCTCTTAGCTCAAAGTGTTACCCACCATCCAGACAGTGGTGCTGTTAATTAAAATAGTGCAACATTCTTGATACAAGTAATGAGTGGAGAGAGATTCTAAACCAAGGAGAGAGTGTTATCTAATGTTCTTTCTGGCAGATTCTATTTAGACTGAGGGAAGACTGGCTAGATTCCTAATAAGAGTAGTAGAAGGGTCATTCCAATGTCCCCTTTCTTGTGTATAAATAAATATTTCACGAGTCTCAGAGTGTCAGAAATTTAATCTTATTCTCTGTTCTGTCTTTGGAGCCGTGGCCAATACAATCTCAGGAGCTGTAGATTCTAAAGGGCTGATAGCGGAGTGAGGTGTGAGCTGTAGCTATTTGATGTGTTAAACCTCCTTCCAACTAGATGTCTGCCGAGAGGAGAGAGGCCAGGCAAACTTTTATATTCATAGGTTGTTCAGTGATAGATAGCAGGCTTGTCATCCATCACGCTGTTTATTTGGTGTAAGAATCACTTTACATCATCTTCAACCGTTACCATTCACCCTCCGTTTACATTTCATGAGTGGAAACTATACTTATGGATGACATAATCCGTTTTATTTTCAAATACCATAGCTGCTAGAAATGTCTTCATTGTAAAAGCTAAAATCTGCCTTCTTAAAAGTGCAAACATTACACTTAGTTTTGCCCTGAGTGGGTGAGGAAAACTAAAAGTGTCGGTGAGCACTGAGAAACTTCACACTAACTGCACAGAAAGACTTCCACGCAGGCCTTTGCTGAGCTAGTCAACTGTAAGATTGCAGGTGTGCTCTAGATACTGTGTTGATGGTCCTTTAAGATATTTGACAGTTTCTCATTATTATGAATATAATATGAAAGTATAGCTAGGTGATAAATTATTCAGTAGAACTGATTTTAGGATGTCCCCAAGGAGTACTTATTAACGGGGTCCTGTGATCTTGTCTAAGAAGGACTTGTCCAAGTCAACATTTTTGTTAATAGTTTGTTTCAGAATGAAGAAAGGGGCATTTACTGGTGTAAGTTTGGCAGAGATGAAGATTTTGTACTTAAAATGGCTAACAGAATGCACATTTAAAAACTTGCAATGCATAGATGCACTGGCTAAATCTAACCAAACGCAATCATGATAGGGAAGGACATGAAGCCTTCTGCAAGTAACCGTTGGAGGTCAAGGGTTTTTGAGTTGTTGGAGGTCAACAACTTAAATGCAGAGAGTAAGAAAGCCTCGACATTTTAGTCCACTAAGAGCATATGAGTGATTTAATGTAGACACTAGCAAACTCAAGTCCACTGTTTTGGTAAATAAAATTTGATTGAAACCTCTCTCATTTACGTGCAATTTAAGGCTGCTTTTGTTCCAACATAATTGGATATTACAACAGAATCTTATTGAGCAGACTCTAGTTACTTTCTGCTCATTTATAGAGAAATTGTTAACCTAACCTAATGTGACCTTGTGGTCAATATATGTATCATCCACGGATGAGAGAAAGTTCCCCAATGTTCTCTGCACTGTGGCTTAGTTCTATTTTTATCAGCAGTTTCAGTTCTGGGCTCCACGTTTTGCTGAGAACATTAGTAAGTATCTGGAAGAAAGATAAAGAAGTTGCAGAGAAGCTGCATTTCATGAAGAATAGGTGCAGACAGAACAATTAGCCTAGAGAAAGACGGTTCACAGAATCTGAGACTACACTCAGGACTTCACCCGCAAAAGATAATAGTGTGAAAACGTTATTTTCTGTATCCCAAGGCTTCAAAAATGTGGGTTGATGAAATACATAGGTATTTTTCCATACTAAGGAATCATTTTTATTTTATGTTTTTGGTGCTGGGGATGAAACTCAGGGCCTTATACATGCTAGGTAAAGCATGCTACCACTGAGCTCTACCCCCCAGCCCAAGAGCAATTATTGGTTAAAATTATCTGAAGAGAAAGTCTATTGTATTGGAAAGAAGTTTTACTACCTGTGGACAGAATCAAGATCCGGAGGCCTGTCCATTCTTAAGTACACATTATTTTAGGAGCAAGAAGAAGCATGCTTTTGAATGACTTTGGGGTCTCTATGAATGCTGCGACTGTGCTTCTTTATTTGTTATCACCACGATTCTCCTAGACTTTATTTTTCCCTGGCTAGTTTCAGACTTGACCCCCTCTGCTCCTACCCCTGGGCCTATCTGGTATTGTTATACCCCTGAAACATAGCACCTAGGGCAGATTCAAATCACCCAGTCCTAATATCTCTAAGATTTTGTTCCAACTACATGCAACTTTACTTAAGTTATTTTATCGAAATAGCTGTAATTCTGGCCTTGAGCTGGACAGTAGTAGCCAAGTCATGAGCCAAGCCTTGTGATCAGGCTCATTCATACATCAAACACACACTCTTCACCTACCCACCAAACATTGCTCTAGGACCTAAGGATAGCGCCATATTTTTAGCTCATAAGTGAGCTAATTTGGAGAGGCTCTTGGAAGGGCCATACATTTTCCTGTCCACTTGTTATATAAGAAGAATATTGACAGGGGACTACCATTTTTTAATATGCAGAAATATTTGTTGCATTTGACAAACATTTAACCATTGCATACTAATTGCTAGATATTATTTTAAGCATGATGTAAATATTTGATCAATTAATCCTAATAATACGTTTATAAAACAGGGCCCATTCTTCTTCCCATTTCACTTATGAGAAGACAGAAGCCCAGAGACTTTGACTGTCTTGAACAAGGTCACAGCCCAAAGTCTGGATACAAACACAGTTGTGGTCTAGTTCTAGAGCTCCCTCCTGTAACAAGGATACCAGGCTGAGTGCAGGTGCCGCTGGCCTGGGTGGAGGAGCCTTTCCCCCCAATTTTCCTTGCATTGCTCCAAATGTTACTTCCAAGGGAAGCCAGTCCAAGAGAGGCTGGGCTGAAAATTCTACCCTTCACTGGAGTTCCAGCAGGCATCTGTCAGATCAGTGCCTGATGGAACTTACCATGATCATAACATGGAAGCTTAAGAGTCAGCCTAACTCTAGCATGTTGATGGAGCTAGGAAAATTGGGGAGGAGAAACGGATAGCTAGACAAGAGAGAAAAATCTTCTACGAAGATTACTCTTTTTTGTAATCTACAAAGAACTATGCAATGTCCACAAGAAATAATCTTTAGGTATAATTATGATGGTGGCGTATAGAAAATATATTGATCTTATAAGAATTTACAACTAATCAAAGTGCTTCTATTACAATTTGTAATTATACCCAGATACTGGTTCTTAGCTCTAAAGGTGCCATGGACTCTGGCAATCATAAACTTCCCCAGAGTACAGCAGGATTAATCTACACATAGGGACTTTTAGAAAAGCACTTTGCTTGACTAAGCACCACTCCTAAGTGTATACTTGTTTCCATGACAACCTTCTTCTAGATATTGCCTAAGCCTTTGTTCTAGTCTTGGATATAGACTTCTCTGTTCTTGGTTTTCACATGGTTTTATTGTCTACAAAACAGTTTTCTTTTGACTCTTTGCTATCATTATCACACTGGACCATATAGAAATTTCATAGAAGTGAGTTTTTGCTTTGGATTTTTGCATTTGATACAGTGAACAGACACTTTATAGCATGTATTATACATAGGAGAACTATAATATAGGCCCCTTCCTCCTCTCATCTTTGATCAACAGCCCAACCTGTCAGGCTTTGTGTTAGCTTCCAACAACCAAGGAAAAAGAATCTGTCATCCAGTGCTCGGTAAGCTCACGGCCCAAAGAGCAGTTTCTAAACATGGTACCAATGCACGCCGTAATGGAGATGGAACTAAATATTGTGATATCATGAAACACTAGGTGGATAGAATATGCTTCATGAGGAGTATGTTTAATAACACATGAAGGTTCTTAAACACAGATTTTTAAAAACAGGTAGCAAAGTGAGGATGATGAAAAATCTCTAAAATGTACAAGATCTATACTTTGATTTTTTGTGTGTACGGTACTGGGGATTGAATCCAGGGGCATTCTACCTCTGAGATATACCCCCTAGTCCTATTTTCTAATTTGTAAAGAGGTTTTCACTAGGTTGATGAGCCTCACTACTTGCTGAGGCTGTCCTTGAACCTGTGATCCTCCTGTCTCAGCCTCCCAGGACCGGGGATTATAAGCATGCACCACTATGCCCAGCTAAGACCTATAGTTTATTTTGTTGTATGCAAAGGACATACAACAAAATAAACTATAAATCTTTCTGAATCTAAACTGAAGATAAACGTCAACCCATGATGGCAAGGGAATTGGGGAAAAAGGAGAGAGCCTACTGTGTGTCCAACTCTGTTGGTACATGTCGCCTGCGAAGGTGGCTCTTGCTGTAAGGACTTAGGAGTCACAGCAGAATGTTCTTGTCTTATGCACAGTAGCTTGAAAATGGCTGTGGAGCACCCTCGCGCTCTTTCTCTAATTTCTCTATATGCAGCCAAGCTCTCTTTGCTTCAAGTATTTACTGTGCGGATTCCTTCCTCTTCTGTATTTTATGGCACATGGAAAAAATTAGGCAACTCTTCTTCGGTAGTGCTGTGAAACATCCTCCAAAGCAAACACTCTAGAAAAGGTGTCAGCAAATGACGACTCGACCCCGGGGCTAAATCTGGGTGCTACCCGCTCTTCTAAATAAAATGGTATTGGGACGCAGCCACGCTCACTGCTCAGGCAGATGCAGCACGTAATCATGGCAGCCATGGCGTGGGTTGCCAAGTCTGTCTGGCTCTTCACAGGAGGTATTTGCTGGCCTCGGTCTGGAATAGCCTTGTGTATGCACCCCAGGTCTAATGGAGGGAGGGCAGCAGCTGGCTCCCAGCTGTCCTGAGAGCTCCTGTTGTCTTTGAAGAGGACCAAACTTATACATAGCAGGTGGCGGGCTTTCAAGTGATTGGGAAGATGACATGGTCGTGCTCCTCTTAATTTTTTTAAATATTGTGTTTTCCTGTTTTGGGGTAGGGAGACCTGAAAAAAAATTGCTATTTTTAATTTCCATCAGTATGTGGCAAGAACTTTTAAGTGAGCAAAAACTTTTGTTCTTTGCTGAAATGAAGACTCCGCCTCCTTCTGCCAGCTAGCCAAGTACTGTTATGTGAATGGCGTTTATTCTCACAATGGATCTCATTCTGAATTGGTGAAAGTGTTAGCTGAAACATCAGAGGAATTTTGTCTTGAAGCGTCCCTGTTCTTATATCCATCCAATTAAATTTTGATGAACTGGTTCTTTTTCACCTCACTGTAGAAATTCTTATCACCAGGACCTGATGGCCTGTGGCTTTGATTTATGATTGACTTGTTACCGTTTGCCAGCTCTTGTTTCAACTACATAATGGAAAGAACTGTTTTAAGCAATGCCACATCCAGAAGGTGACTTCTGCGAGCTTGGCATGCAGGCTCTAATCCTTCTTGCAGGTTAGCCTCCGGCTGGCAGCCGAGCAAGCCTGGGCTTCTAGACCCGTTAAGGATTCGGGAGGGGTCCGCCCCAGACACCCTGCGTTCCTGGCTGTTCTGGTAGTGCGTGTGTGTCTGGGTGGAATCTTCTCACGTTACATTTAGGAGAAGTGATTTGTCTCCAGACTACAGTTTTCCCAAAGTGGCGATCCTGTGGGTGAACTGAAATCGATTTCCAACGCGGCCCGCTCTCCAGCCAGTGGCTAGGAGGACCCTGCCCCCTGTTCCTGCCCGTGCCCCCTTGCTTGCATTTCCGCCACATGCTCATTGGACTGGAAAAGATTAGGAAGACGGGAGTCGGGCTGGCAAGAGCAGAGGAATGGAGAGAAAATAGATTGCAGGGTATTTCTCCTTTTTCTTTTCTTTTCTTTTTTTAAATTTATCCATTGGAGAGAGAAAGAAGGTGAAATCAATCTGTCCAGGGCTTTAGAGCTATGGGATGAGAACTTAGGTGGTAGGTTCTTCCAGAAAAGTCCAACTGCCTTTGCCCATCCATCTGCTGAGCTAAAGATATAAACCAGGGAGCGGAAGATGTTTGAAAATATACAGAGTAACATGGAGGTTTCTCCTTTTTTAGAGGAAAATAATTCATTAGAAAAATGTTCCCTCTCTTTCTTGTTCTCTCTCTCACTCTCTCTCTCGCTCTCTCTAAATGTTTGCTGTAACTTAAATATTTAAAGTATTTGTGTAGGTTTTCTATTCTTCTTGGCTAGAATAAGAATCTGCTTTGTTAAGCAGGAGCAAAGAAAAGTCAGTCACTTCATAAAATTGGGCCAGGAAACATTGTAATTGTTAGAACTTAAGGTTTAGGATTTATTTTAGGGATCATTACTATGTGAAGATATACATTTCTGATGAAAACGTTTTAGGGATATGCAGTTTAGATATTACCATGAACTAAACTGCAATATTCCAATTCAAATATTCCTATTCAAGCATTTTATGGACTTGAGTTATTAATGATCTTGGCAATAAGAATGGACCTTTGTGGAAAAAAATTTTATATGCTTTTATTGGTACATTATAGTCTCACATCAAAATGTAGATGACGTTGACAGAGACATACATGCTAATGACATAAATAGCAAATTATCTCAAATTAGGAACCAAAACTCCAATGAGATAGAATGGGAACAGTCTCACTTAAAAACTTGCTTTATCCTATGAAAATGTCAGAAAACAAGACTCATTTTCTGCATCTTATTACTACTCACCCAGGATTTTTGTTTTAAATACTTAGAGATTAGAGAGTCATTGAAAATAGTAACGTGCTTCTAGCAGATTCTCAGTGTGACAGCTATAATTACACGTTATTGGAATGCAACCTGTTAAAATCTCTCAGCCATTAATTAATACATCCAATGATTTCACAATTATTAGGTATTTATGGAACTCCACGACAAAAAGAAATTTGAACCAAATTCTCCACTCACCTTTATCTTCAATAAAGATAGTCATTTCCCACAATGCTGGTGAATTAGAAGACCAAATTAGCAATCAAAACATTTAAGCTATCGAAATAATCTTACCTTTCTGACCAGGCAGTCATCGATAATTTAGCAATTCTAGAAATGAAGCGATGCTTTAGGCTAAGTCAACTTGCTTTTGCACCTGGTACTACACCAGAAATGGAGGTGGAGCAAATGATAGAGCTGGACGTGGAAATACGGCTGAGTTTTTATTATGTGCTGAGGGTTATTAGAATTGTAAGTGCAACATATACGTAGATACTGTGCATATGTCAAGAAGACCAGAGACAAAGGCCGAAAGTTGTGTGGACCCATTGCACTCCAGAGTCTGTGCCATCCAAGAGCTCACTGTCCCCAACAGCAGCTGGGTGAGAGCAGCAAACCCCAGGATGTGAGACCCTGGTCTGAACCCCAAATCTGGACCCCAGACCTGATACCATCATTTACCTGCCAGTACAGCGCACACATGATGTCAATATATATATATATGTATAGTTTTTTTTTTTTTGCAATACTTGGGATAGAACCCAGGGATATTCTACCTCTGAGCTACAACCCAGCCCTATTTTTTATTGTTTATTTTGAAACAGGTCTCACTGAGTTGCAAAGGGCCTCACTAAGTAGCTGAGGCTGTCCACGGACCTGCGATCCTCTTGTACTGGGATTACAAGCGTGCACCGCCATGCCCCACTCTCCCAAGGTTATTAATGAAAGTAAAACCATCATGTAAATTTTGATGCAGTAAGTAGAGGCCTCAACTCTTAGAATCTTTAAAGATATGTCTTCTAGTTCTTTCATTTTGGTATTGAATTAAAGTGGAATTTCGACATACAATAGATGTTCAAAATAAGTTGAAAATCATATGTAGCACCATTTCTTTAAAAAATGTAGTTGAGCTGGGAGTGGTGGCACACGCGTGTAATCCCGGCATTCGGGAGGCTGAGACAGGAGGATCGTGGTTCACAGGCAGCCTCAGCTACTTAGTGAGGCCCTCTGCAACTCGGTGAGACCCTGTTTCAAAATAATGAATAAAAATCAAGGTAGGAGGTGTAGCTTGGAGGTCAAATGACCCTGGGTTCAATCCCCAGAGCTGCAAAAAAAAGTATGTAATAAAATAATGGGATTTATACCAATAGATGGTAATACAATTCTATACATAAATAGGTATTACTATAGAAACAAATGGAAATAAATCCAGACATGAAGTTCAGAAATAGAACCAAGGATGTTTGGCATATGATAACTATTTGTTTGTATGTAATAAAAATAGGCTGTAAATTAAGGAGAAAATATGCATTTCTCAGTAACAAATCTATTTCTCACAATTAAAGTCAAATGGAAAACTAGTAACAATGGTTATTATTGGACATATTAAATGATTCATGCTCTTACTATGCATAACTTAGTTAAAAATATATTAAAAGATAAATATTAGAGGCAAAGGGCAAATAAAAAGAAACAAAGATGCCATAAACACATGAGAGATATACCAACTTCCTAATAATCAAACATGTGAATTATATTACTTTTACCTAGCAAACCCATTTTCTACCTGTGTTAGCCCAAAATAATTATTTGTAAGCACAGGTAGAAAATGGGTTTGCTAAACATCTAGAGACCACAGACCAATCTAAACCCTTCCCCATTTATTGCTCCTTACAAAAGTAATTATAAGTGTAATATCAATACGAATAACAAAAAGAAAGAAAGTGCCTACGTTGAACAGAAACAGCAGTTCACAGCACTTCTTAGGAATGAAAATGATCGATTGTTAGCAAAATCTCTGAAAGTCTGCACTCAGATTGCTCTTCCACTACGTACCCCCCATACAGGAAAATTTACTAATTATGGTCAAGGGCCAGTGTTTACCAAGGTGTTCTATGAATGTTTATAGTGGAGACAAAAGAAGGTCAAGGGGCCCTTCATAGAGGGGATCCACATGGCAGAGCTCCATTAGAACACGATATATTCACTTAAAGTTGCATTATCGAGGACTTTCCATCAGCGAGACCAGCCAAGCACAGAAGAAGGTACATATGTTTCCTCTAATATCCCAAACTAGGGAACACAGAGGATACCAGTGGGACTCCAGATAATGGAGGGGAAATAACAGCAAAGCTTGAATGGAAAGATAGAGGAGGAGGAAGGCTGAACTTGATTAATGAGGGTCTACATCCGAATATGTATAAAATTATGAATAAGACATGGTTACCCTGGGCAACCATTGGTGGGAGGGGGGAAGGGAAAACGGGGGCGTGGGGGGGAGAGGGCACCAAATATAGCTTAAATGTATACCATTTATGTTCAATTAAAAAATTTGTTTAAAAAAAGTTGCATTATCGAATGTTAAATGAGGTGATAGCTCTGTGTGATATTTGTGAAACTGAATGGGATGGTAGGATTTTGGAAAAAGCTTGGTTATATTTGAAAGTCTCGGCCGGGCATGGTGGGAACACTTGTCATCCCCGCGCTTGGGAGGCTGAGACAGGAGGATCGCACAGGTTCGAAGCCAGCCTCAGCTACTGAGTGAGGCTCTCAGCAACTTAGTGAGACTCTGTTTCCAAATAAAGTATAAAACAGATCTTAGAGTATAGCTTGGAGGTAGAAAATGGATGCCACCCCCAGTACCACAAAAACATAAATAAAAATAATGTACCAATAAAAGCATATTTAAAAGTCAAATGAGGGACAGGTCTAACTATTTTGTGTGTGTATGATACGGGGGATAGAACCCAGGGACATTCTATGTCTGAGCTACACACTCCCAGCCATATATATAATTTTTTTTGGTTCTTTATTTTGAAACAGGGTCTCACTGAGTTGCAAAGGGCCTCACTAAGTAGCTGAGGCTGTTCATGAACCACAATCCTCCTGTCTCAGCCTCCCAGATGCTGGGATTATAAGCGTGTACCACTATGCCCGGCTTAACATTTTAAAATAAAATATTAAGACTTTGAATATCCATTGTCTTGTGATTTGTGTTTCATTCTCTGACCCCCACATTCTGCTTCCCAGAGTTAATGATGACTAACTGCAATATATGCGCACTTTAAGTGGACCTGTCCTGCCCATCTTCCACGAAGTGCTTGAGTGTGCAAGTAGCCCAGAAGTGAGCAGAATTTGGTTCAGGGTCCTCTGTCTCAGCTCCTCCAGGAAACCAGGGCCCACAGGAGTTAATCTTTCAGGCGTGACCCTCAGTCCTAGGCACCAACTTTGACTGCGTCCTTTTAAATGTGCTGGAGAAATCTGCATTCTTCTGGAAATCACTCAAAAGAGACGAGCCTCGACATTCACTCAGTCCATCCAGATTGCTCACTATTCCGTGACAGAGAGCACCGAGGTCCAGATAACAGAGGCTACAAAACAGAAGGCATCTGTAGAGGCAGTAAAGTGGGAACGCGATATATATCTTTGTTGATTCTGTAAGATCAGGTGTATAAAATGGTGCCTCTTGATGTGCGTGTGTTGTGACAAGATGCAGCCAGGTGCCGTTGCCAGTGTTACTGTCTACATAGCCGTTCTCAAAAAGCAGGGAGTTACTGGATGGGTCTCCGTTTACAAATGAGCACCGTCGTTCCTACGGCATTTGGCAGCACGCGTGGCCATTTGCAACTTGGCAGAAGAGCGTGATGGATCCGGTAGCTTCGGTTTGAAATCACCCATATTATTTTAGCACAGCCCCAACATTATTGTCTTAAACATTTATATCCTCTAAAATCTCCTGTCTGTTAAGGTTCTGCCAAGTGCCTGATAAAAAGCAGAAAAGCAAACAAACAAACACAAAGCACTCACTAGCCCAGTACCTGTTCTCTACCAGCCTCAAGCTCCTCTTTTACATTAGGGCATCCAGAGGCTTTCTAACATCCTAGTCGTGCCTGGTGGGCACGCTTGGCATCCCAGCATTCTGGAGGCTGAGACTAGAGAATCGTGGTTCGCGGACAGCCTCAGCTACTTAGGCCCTCTGCAACTCAGTGAGACCTGGTTTCAAAATAAAGAATAAAAAATAGGGCAGGGGGTGTAGCTCGGGGGTTGAATGCCCCTGGGTTCCACCCCCAGACCCACCCACACCCACACAAAAATGGACATCCTTAGTCCCCTGAAACTTAGAGCACTCTCCTGAAGAAACAGGCCACCGCATCTTTGACCAGTTTTCTCTCCCTTCAGTCAGTGACCACTCTGGCTCTCTGTTTGCTGGTGTTACGTGGAGCCAGTGTAGGATCCTCCTATTGTCCTCACTGTGGAGGAACACGAGGGCTTCCTGAAGGAGGCCTTGCGCAGGCTTCCATGTGCACGATGGAAATGGAGCACTGCTCAGACCCACGGCAGGGAGCGTGAACCCCACGCTTCTCTTTAGCTGCCCTCCCTCCCACTCAGGGGCTGCGAGGTCCAGCAGGCAGGACTTCAAGGGCAGGAGTTCCCCGGTCTGCAGATGCTTGCCTGAGGCCGTAGAGAGAAAAATCCATCATTTTGATGGAATGCA
This sequence comes from Muscardinus avellanarius, assembly GCF_963383645.1. Lineage (NCBI taxonomy): Eukaryota > Metazoa > Chordata > Mammalia > Rodentia > Gliridae > Muscardinus > Muscardinus avellanarius. The sequence goes on along the minus strand of NC_137791.1, from coordinate 3,082,968 downwards.
ATCTGCCCTTCTGTTATAGCTCGAAGGACAGAACAGATCTTTTTCCTGGGGAGGACCTGAGACATCTCCTTGAGATGTCAAACCCTGGGTGGGGAGGGAAGATGGTACTTGAGTCAAAGGGGCTGCTGAACAGAGCCAGCCCTGGAAAGTTCTGCCCAGTGAAGAACAGACACTCCACCCTTAGCAAGACCCTGAAGGTTTACTGCCAACCCCCCGGAGAGCCTTCCCTGTTGAGGTGGCTGCCTCTGCCTGTTCCCCTGGAGGGCTGGGCCGTCTTCCCAGCAGGCCTGGTCTTTGGGGTTTTCCTTCCTCTTGGTACTGCATTCTGGGAGCTCGGTTGCTGGCGCCAGTGAGTCCTTCTGCTTGGTGGAGATTTCTTTCCTACCATCTTTGCTGGAGGCCCTGCCAAAGACTCATTCCATTGCTTCTTAATTAAGCTCTCTATCTCTAGAAGTCTTCTAACAAAGTGTTCAGTCTTAGGCAGCAGGAAAAGAGAAAAGAATGTAAGAGTGGCCAATAATACACAAAATGAAACCATTCATAATTGTTAAAAAGAAAGAAAAAACCGGGAAAGCCAGCAGCTGCTGCTGAATTCCGTTTATTTCTGTTATCTGCAGAATTTCTCATGGAAGGCAAGATTAATCACTGTGCTCAGCAGCTTGAGAAACTTTATATAATAACACACAGATTCCCTCAAGCTGCAAATGGCAGGAAGTTGAACCATGTTTGAATGTGGGGGGGGGGTGTTGAGACTGGGAAGAGCGCCTGAAGTTTTTGTCTCGAGACAGTAATGGATCCTCGGAGCTTTTCACGTTCCCAGGAGTTTGACCATCTCCACGTCGTGTTACCGGAGGATTTATGAGCACTGGGCAGTGATAGGGACAAGCAGGATTCTGGCTTGCCAGTTCCCGGTCCCAAGATCATCCGCAAGCGCTCCCCTTCCTTCTCAGCTGGCCGCCCCAGCAGAAGCTGTGCCCAGCTGTTCCTACACTGGGGCTCTCCTCTTACCTAAATGCAAAATGATATTGCTGCTTCCTCTATTAATGTGGGTATTGATTGTTCCTGTGGGGAATCGCTCGCCCTCTCTGGCTTCCTGGAATAGTTTTCTAGTCCAATGTCCTGTCTTGTTTTCCTGGACTTCCCAGACAATGAGATGCTTCTGGTGGGGGAGGGAGGGGACTGGACCAAACTTTAAAAAAAATTGTCTATGATAGATATTTGCCACTTCTTTCCTTTCAAGGATGAGCCTCAGTGAATTTGTTTTAGAAAGATTTTTTAAAACATCTGATTTGATTTTACAAACCCAAGAGCTCTGCATCTGCCATCTGCCCTTTCAAAACACTGAACCTACTTCGAGGTAGTTGTGTGTCTGGTCCCCAGGCATTACCTCCTTGTGCGCCCACAAACCTTCCTTCTGTCCACCTTTGCAGGCACGAGCCTCTTCTTTGACCCAAAACATCCCTTTGTGGTGCTTGGAACATACAAGGACCAATTCTGAAAACTAAGACAAAAATTGGGACGTCATATTTCTTTTTTCTTTTGATAGTACTGGGAATTGAGTACAGAGGCATTCTACCTCTAAGCCACATCCCCAGCCCTATTTATTTTATTTCTTAATTAAGCTTCAGAGGGCCTCACAAAATGCTGAAGGTGGCTGTGGGCCTGTGATTCTCCTGGAACAACAGTCTTGGGACAGCCACTGTGCCGGGCTCATGTCACACTCTGTCACAAACGTCTGGATAGGTAAGCCGGAACACTGACTCTTTTGCAGTCCTGTGGATAGAACCTGGGGCATTCCACCTCCAAGCTACACCCCCAGCCCTACTTTTCATTCTTTATTTTGAAACAGGGTCTCACAAAGTTGCAGGGGGCCTTCCTTGGTAGCTGAGGTTGGCCTCAAACCTGGATCCTCCTGTTTCAGATTCCCAAGCACTGGGATCACAAGCGTGCGCCCCCATGCCCAGCTCTGATTCATTCGTTTATTTAGTCAATTATTCTGTCACTCATTCCCCAAGTCGTTATGAAGCAGCTGCTACTGAATAAGTCTTGCACTAAACAGTCACAAACCCAATCTGGGCTGTCCCCCACCATCCTGCATTCTACTATCGAGCAAGGGGCCGTTGTATGACTTCATGACTTCTAGGCCAACGTAGAAGAATAGAGTCCTAAGAGACTGCATAGAGACATACTTTTTGTGGAAACAGGAAAGCCTCTCTGGAATGAGAAATATCTGCAACATGAAATGTGATTAGGGGTTGTCCTGGGAAGAGGGGGAAATGAGTGTGACATAAAGTTCCCAAAGAGGAGAGGGCTCACTGCATTTGAGAATCCCAGCCAAGTTGAGCGTGGCTGCGTGTGGCGTCTGGAGATGGAGCTGTGAGAAACAGGGCCCCACAGCGGCGCGTGTGAATGGAAGCTCCCGGCCTGGGTCCATCGCAGATGGTAGAACTTGGTGTTCTCTTCCTCTTTGTTCTTCAAGACCATTCTTTTGAGAGAGGGTGAGTTAGCCAAAAGCTATACAATTTAACGAGTTTGGAGATAATTATACACTCAGGAGGTCACTGCTCCAACCAGCACCATCAAACCATCCATCCCTTTGGCTGATTTGATATGATCTGTGGCAAGAGCACTTAACCCAAGTTCTACACCCTCGACAAATTCTCCAGTATGCAGTACACCAGATCTGCTCTCTCTGGGCACTGCAGCGTGTGGCAGAGCTGGAGGATTTGTCTTGTGAAACCGAAACTCCCCATTCGACCACTCCTTCACCCCATCCTCCTCCCCTCAGCCCTGGAGACTCCTGTTCTACTCTCCGCCTCTGTTAGATTTCCTTTTTAAGGGCTGAGCAGTAACTCCATTGTATGTATGTTCTAAGTTTTCTTTTTTCTTAGGTTGTGTTTTTAAAGCATTCTCTTCTCCTGGGTAAAGGTTAGGTCCCAGGTTCTCCAGATGGTTACAGGACAAGCAGAGTGAGCTTTACCTGGGATTTTGTTAGAAAGGCAAACGGTTGGCCTCCAGTCTACCTATGGAGATGGGGGCTCACCAATGTGGGTCTAAGAAACCTTCCAGGCAATCTTAGTGCTTGCTGGAGTTTGAGAACAGATAGATTAAAGAACAAGATGGAAAGGAGAGAGAAATGTAGGAGGCTGAGAAGGAATCCAGGTAAGATTCACAGACCAATAACTTGAACATCAGCTAGAAGATTTCTACGTCTCATGGAGGCACAGGTCCTGCTGTTCAGGAGATGATGCTAAAGGCTTCGTAAGGACCAGCTGTGAGATCTCAACCTGACCTCTTAACTTCCTTCCCCATGCATTCCCTTCTCCAACCATACTTCTAGTCAGAACTATCAAAAGGCTTAATTATCACCTTACTAGTTTTATAGAAACCATAGCTGCTGAGTTACTATCTTCCTAGAAAATCATTTCTCAGTGGAACACTGTATCATCATCAAAAAAAAAAAAATGCAGAATCGATTGGCTTTTAAACCCCTTAAGTACTGTGGACAAAAATTACCCACAGGGGAAAAATACTTCATGAGTCATATTTAAACATAGAACATCCGTTTTTAATTGTTCATGTATGTATAATATAAAACTGATGTCCTTGGCAGTTAATGAAAACATCTTTGTTTGATAGAGATTGTGGTATTACTTCCATGAAACATTGTAGCGCTTTACTTTTCTCCTTCCTGTTTTGGTTTCCCTCCCCTCCTCTTCCTTTGCCCTTCCTTCCTTCCTTCCTTCCTTCCTTCCTTCCTTCCTTCCTTCCTTCCTTCCTTCTCCCTTCTCCCCTCCCTCCCTCAGATCTGTGACCTATTATATTAGGAAGCTCTGGGCTAGGTTTGTACTTCAGTCCTGAAGCCCTTGCCTAGAGAGATTCCCAGCACCACTTTATAAAAAAGAAAAGAAAAGAAATCCTGTAGATTTGAAACCCAGAGGAGAATTAGTTTTTTTCTTTTTTCTTTTTTGACTGTGTAGCACAAAGGTGGTGTGAAAAAAATCTTCTATTAAACAGAACGTGTTTTTCTTCTTGAGCAAAGTCAAATGGAAACTTTGCAAAGCTTGCTTTTCTTCACATTCACATGCTTTCTGTCTGGCTTGTAAAAATAAGATCGACTTTGTGCTTTTTCTTCCAACAAATTAGCACTTATTTTAATAAACACTTCTGACATTTCTTAATACTCCTTTATACTTGACTTGTTATAAGCATGTGCAATATTTACTTCTAAAAATGGTAATATTGAGGTTTTAATCATCCAAGACTAAAAAAAAAAAGACAACTCTAGGGCTTAATTTTTGTATATATACCATATGTATGGGTTTAATTTTCTTTTCTTCTCAGTTTGAGTCTTCTTGTATAAAGTAAGGCCAGTGTAAAATATATAAAAAAAAAATCCCAGAAGGATTAAGCCCAAGTAAACTGAACAAAGAGTCAACTTTGCCAAGTTTCTTACAAAGCCAGCTGTGTGCATCTGTTTGTTAACATGCATTATTCGGAGCTGGGAATTGTGTGTACACTTCACGGTGTACATGGGCCATTTGTCCTGGGAACATACCTTGTGGCTGCCAAAACTACATGGTTCGCCAGTCCCCATGGGAAGACGGCGAAGACTAAAACAAAGAGAACTGAATTGAAGGTCTGCTCTCGCTGCTGGTGGGGAAATGAGCTGGAAATGGGAGGGATAAGTACAAATTGAATCTGAATACTGGCAAAACTTTAATGGAGTGGCTCTTAGTAAAGGCAGGACGTGACAGTGTGCCACTTTTAATTTGGAGAATAAAAATCTGACCTTGGTAAGACGTTTAGGACAAGAGAAGTAGTGTATGATATTCAGTGTTGTTCTTTAACAAGCCAGATTCTGAGTACACACACATATTTGATTTAAAATGTGAGCTAAAATTTGGAATTGCTTCCTAGTGCTAACTATAGAATGGAGCTCAGATTTTCTGAAAGTGCATATTGGTTAGGATTGGGTTCAGAGGCATCAGGTTGACAGAATAAACAAAAATTACAAGAAAAAAATAGCAGAAGTTTAAGTAAGTCAGAGCTTAGAACTGGAGTCTCAAGTCATTGGTCAGGGCTTGTGGGGCAGCTCCATGAAGTTCTCAGGGCCTAAATCTTCAAGTTCCGGCCCACATCCCTCATCCGGCTATTCTTCTGGTGTTCAGGGAAGGTTCTAGAAATCATGATCCAAACTCTGCCCCAGGCAACAAGAAATAAAGGTGTCTCTCCCCACCCTGCCACAGACAGATCTTTCCAAATATTGATGAATATTTAATTCTCTTTCCCAGATGCCTGGGTTTTGCATGGCTATAGTTGTATTGCATTTGTAAGACTGCTTTTCCTTTTAACACAAGGGGTTTATGCTCATAATTATTGCAATTTCCTCTTTAAATGCCTTTGAAGAGATATTCCATTATGAAGCTATTTCCCCAATTCATGGACATTTTGTGGCTTCTGTTTACAATATTTGTACACAAACAAACCATGTCTTTATATAAAGAAGAGTTTCTTGTGTATTTCAAAATAAGTGGATGTTAATAAACAGGATAATTAGAATAAAGTATACAAAAAATGAGAAATCGGATGCCTCTCTAATATGTGGAAACTAGAGAGAAAATGGGTCCTAGGAGGAACTCTAGAGGAAGAATACTGTAGATGAGCAGATAAGGTGGCCTCACTGAGGGGATGGGGGGGGGAACCTCCCTGATGTACGTGATGTACGTTCACGAACACATCAAAGTCAATCACTGAGCCAAGCAGGAGAAGGAGGGAGGGGTGGGAATAGGCGGGAACTGGGGAAGGGCTGAATGAGTGATGTGCGCCTGTGTGCCTCCTCCATCTTATTCTCTGTTAAGATGTACAACTACAATGTACCAATAAAAATAAAAAAGAATAAGTATACAAGCATTTTTGTAGTTGAAATCTTTTTTCCAAAAAGAATAGTGCTAATTTACTTTGCTATCAGCAAAGCAAACTGTTTTTACTATTATACTCTCACATAGTAATGGTGATAAAGTCAGCACGTGGAAAATGGTCTGATGTGGTTTTTCCAGTTCTTTATTTCTTATTGAAACTGCAGACCTCTCGTTTCATTGGCTCCCATTGGAAGGAATTGCATGATCATGTTTGATATATATGTTTCCAGTTTTACTCTTATTTTTTTATTGTACTAGGGATTGAACCCAGGGACTTTGTACTTCCAAGCTATACCCCAACCCTATTTTATTTTGAGACAGGGTCTCACTGAGTTGCTAAGGGCCTCACTAAGTGGCTGAGGCTGTCCTGTGATCCCCCTTTCTCAGCTTCCCAAGTACTGGTATTACAAGCATGCACCACCACACCTGACTTCAATTTCTATTTTAAGATGTAAACTTTATTTTTAATTTGCTGCAAACATTTTTCCAGAAGCATATACCATTTTTTTAGTTTTGTAAATAATCCAGACTTTTTTTATGTTGGTTACATACTTTAGTATTTATCCTGTTGTTTCTGACCGTAGGAGGCCTAGGTATTTGTCAGCGTATGAATTTACTAGGTTTTCCAGGTAGCTGATGAATACTATTAATTTGATTTTATTTTTGTGGCACTTTTGATAATGTGTAACCTGCCCTGTGTTACATAATGTGTATTCACTCCTTTATATAGTTGCTATTGGGTTGACCTCGCATTCTTTAGAAAGTAACTCAAATATTCCCTTTTGTTTTTGAAAAAAAAAAAAAAAAACTCTTCCTGCATTAAATGTTGATGTCCATACACTTGAGTCTATTGGGAGTTTTCAAGTTCCTAATGACTATTCACATATAAATAATTCACTTTCAATTAGTATTGTTTAGTTCACATGCTCATAAATTATTGAATTTTCATTCATTCAAAGAAACATATAGTTATGACATAAGCAGTAGATAGGTTGAAGTTCTTTTTCCCAGAGACTAGATATATTTCTGGACTGGTAAGCTAACTGCACAGAATGACCTCCACAAGGGCAGAGCCCTGTCTACAGAAGCAGGGCTTCTCACCATCAACAGTCAGTTCTCCATGGACCCTTCTTGAAAAGCACGGCTCAAGGTGAAGACAAGGCGATCTTGGCTTTCTACCTAGCGGATGGGAATGAAAGGGTGCTGGAGGAAGAAATCCGAGCTCCACTTTCCAGGCCCCCTGACCACACATAGCACCTGTACTTTCATTTTACTAAACTGCTGATACATTTGGGCTGACCAACCACGGGTTCACTTCTGAGGCAACTGGGCTGTACTTCCTTGTTATATATATATCCCCTGTGGCCGTGTCCCCATCCTACTGAAAGTGGTTACCTGCAGCTCCAGTGGCCACCTTGGACGGCTTATTTCATAGCCCCTGGAAATTTATACACTTTTGCTATAAGGACATTGGATGGAAATTAATGTAAAAAGTAACCATAATCAAAGCAAAACAAATTTGCAATGACTAGGTAGCTCTTTTTCTGACTCTTAGATAAATTCATGTTATATACATGTTTCTCTGATGTTGCTTAATATTTTGGTACTTTCTATCATACAAGAGCTTCAGAGGCAATTTAATCTCTCCAAACTATTTCCTGTAAATTTTATTCAAAAAGTAAAATATTACTGTGACTTGTTTTCCTGTTGCATCAGAGACTAGCAGTTTTCCACAATTATGCAATAATCAATACTGCATGCCAATCAATGCTTTTTTATGTTCATTCACTGTCTTAACACAGTTGCTTTGACAAATGACCTCTTCATCTGATGAAATTTAGAAAATCATAAAATAGTCGCCATTTGTTTGAACAGCACTTGAAAATATCATTGGTTTTCATGAATTTCCTTATGCCACACTTTTGGTGCTTTCTCTGTTTTTGAGGAATGCAATATACTAAAGAAACATGAATTGTGGCAGGCAGCCATAAGCCGTTGTGGATAAATAGCTGAAGTTGGTGTTGGCCATGATCGAGTTTGGATTCTGCCCCTTTACCAGTAACTACGTTGGCACTTAGGTTGATTTTTTTTTTTTTTTTTTTTTTTTTTTGGTGTTACTGGGGATGGAACCCAGGAGCCTTCTACCTCCGGGCTCTACTCCCAGACCTACTTTTTATATTTTATTTGGAAAAAGGGTCTCTTAAGCCAGCTGAGGCTGGCTTCGAACCTTCACGATCCTCCTGTCTCAGCCTCCCAAGCGCAGGGATTACAAGCGTGCGCCACCACGCCCGCCTTGTGTTGGCATTTAATGCAACAACAGGAGGCTTTGACTGAAGGAATTGCTAGATCATTGCATCTAAAATATGGCATTGTTAATTTGAGAGTAGGAGGGAAACAACAACAGGGATGGGGAGGGAAGGAGAGCGAGAGAGCGAGAGAGAACAAGAGAGAGAGAGACAGAGCGAGAGACAGAGCGAGAGACAGAGCGCGAGAGTGAGGGAGAGAGTGAATCCTGTCTCTTGGGAATCCCATGAGTTAGGTCTGTCTGATGTGAATCCAAGCAAGAAGACTTTGTAATCAATCAGTGCCTATCACAATGTAAATACCTAACTATATCCAAGGTTTAATCTTTTATTTTCATATAAGTGCTAACTAATTCTGAAAATCACTGGGAGTTATTTTGTTGTTGTTGTTGTTTTTTATCAGTTTCTCTGGACACAAATTATACTTATTTTTTTTTAAATTTGTGGTACTGGGGTTCCTGGAAACCCTTCCACCTCTGGGCTACACTCCCAGACCCATTTTTGTATTTTTATTTGAAAACAGGGTCTGTTAAGCCAGTGAGGCTGGCTTCAAACCTGTGCTATCCTCCTGTCTCCGCCTCCCAAGTGTAGGGATTATAAGCGTGCGCCACCACGCCCGGCTTTTGACTTAAAAATTTATTTCAGTTAATCTGAAAGTTGAGATTTGGTACACAGATTATTAGACGCTATAAAACTATTGGCTGGCCACCTTGTCAGCTAAAGTTTTTTTCTTCAAGCATAACGAGATTTTTTTCTCGAGACTCTATAAGCTGGATGAGGCAGTGGGATTTTTTTTTTTTTTTAGTTCCTTTCTTGTGCTTATATGCTATAAAGTACCTAGATTGGCCTCCAGTTACGTTTAAAATGCATTGCTATTTAGCTGTGGAGATAACCCACATCCGTCTCAATCAGATAAGTAAGATGGAATTTTCTAGAGTTTATAGTGTCTTTTTATGGTATTAGAGTTCCTTTGTGATTTCAGAACGAGATTTGGAATCCAGGTGCTCTGGTCACAGAGCACCTGACAATCTGCCCTCACCCTATTGAGCTGTTGGGCCAGGGAAGCTGCAGATCTGTCCCCCTGTGCACAGCCGGCAGTTATCCCTGTGCAGGCAGACCCCGTGCTAACTGGCAGTGGGAAAGGAAGCCCGGGTTTGAGAGACTCACGTTTGTGCCATGTTCCACCTTGTCTGCTCTGTAAAATCGAAATTATTTGCTGGCCTGAGACTTTAGCTGTTTATTCAGGGGAAAGATGACAGAGACCCGAAATGCTTTCCAGGAAACAGGCATTATAGAAGAGAGAGCATGATTCCTCCCCACCCGGCTGGCTGGGAAGGATTATCTAGCTGAGAGCCAGGCAAAGGGATTACAGTCCTGAGCCAGGCAGATGGAATCTGTTAGCCACTGCCGACTGCAAAAGAAGACAGTCTCTGTGTGCCCAGCAGATGAGAAGGGCATGGAGCACTATAGTCTCTGGGAAATTTTAAGGGATGTGGGTGGGTCCAGGATGGAGGAGTCTCACTAGCACAACTCCGTTCAGACATGTGTCATCCTCTTTGGCTACTGAGCTCTTCCTGTTGGTAATCTTTTCTTCTTTTGCTCTGTGTTTGTTCAATAACTACGGAAATTTAGTTCTCATGGGCATTTCCATGTCCTCGCCTAGAGAGTCTTTCTTGAACATTTATTGAGGGACTCATGGATGTTAGGCCTGGAAGAAAAAGAGCAGTAAGACTGTGCTCTGCGCCCTGGAATCTGCAGTTCTAGTAGAAGAAATACACACTTAACACAAACAACCAAAAAGAAGAGAAAAATGTAGCATGTTGTATTGACTCCAGCCAGACATCTATCATAACTGTGCCTGTGAGTGTTTTATCTGTGCTTTCATCATTTATTTATTTATTATTTTTGTGGTACTGGGATGGATCCCAGAGGCATTCTACTTCTAAGCTACACCCCCAGACCTATTTTTTTTATCCTTTCTTTTGAAACAGGGTCTCACTAGGTTGCAGAGGGCCTCACTAAGTAGCTGAGGCTGGCCGCAAACCTGTGATCCTCCTATCGTGGCCTCCCAGGTACTGGGATTCCAAGCGTGAGCCACCACATCAGGCTCCTTCCGTTTCTTTGCCATCGAAGGTTAGGTTTTGGGGCGGCTTCAGGCCAGCAAGGGGACTTTCATGGGGGCAGCCTGAATTTCACTGATTATTGTCTGAGAAAAGAGCCACTTGAGTGATTTTATATTTCATCTTAATAATAAAAAGCCTGCAGGGGAGAGTTGGAATATGTCAGGATCATAAACGCAAGTGGGTATAGCGGGATGAGGGGCTGGGGAGCAGCCAAGTGGCTGGGGTTTTATCTTTTTATGAGAAGGTGGGTTTAAAAACTCCAAGGGGGCCAGGGTGGCTGGAGTGAGGAGCTCCTGGGGTGGGGTAGAGGGGACGTGATGCTGTGTAGACTGAGGCTAGGGACTGGGGACATTTGGCTCCCATCAAGACAAGTAAATGTTGGAGAGGGGAGAGACGCTCTCAGATGTTTGAAGAAGCGTATCCCTCAGTATTCCTCCACCTATAATTTTTGTGTGTATGTGACACGGGAATTGAGCTCACGGCCATTCTTCTACCTCTGAACTACACCCCAACTCTATTTTATTAATTTTTTTTAAATTTGAAAACAGGGTCTCTCTAGGTTGATGAGTCTCACTATTTACAGCGGTTGTTCTCAAACCTGCAATCCTCCTGTCTCAGACTCTCAAATACTGAGATTACAAACTCGTACCAAAATACTAGGCCCTTGCAGCTATAATCTAAAGGATTGACCAAGAGACAGTTTCGGGTTCAGTCCATGCGATGCTGGTGACTGCAGTCTCAGGGCATGGGGTCGGGAGGTGGGGAGAGAGCAAGCTAGCGAGCTGTGCTCACATCATGGAGACGGGAAGCAAGGGAGAGGCAGGGTAGGAGGTCTAATCTCCACGGCCGCGCCCCCAGTGATTAGCTCCAGCCACACTGTATGGGCCTACCAGGTGCCACCCAGGTAAAGCATTATAATGGATCCATCCGTGGCTGGAATCACAATCCTCATGACTCAATCACATCAGCTCCCGACATTAATAAAAGAGCTCTATAGGGAACATTTTATATCTATAACAGAAGGTATGCTGATTTTAGTGCCCTGTAGATCCTCAGAACTTTCCCTGCAAGAAAATTCCCAGTAATGAAACACGTCATTGTTCAAAGGATTAGCACACTTATTTCCAGTTCTGCGTCAGTCGGCACAGAACTGAAGTCGCAGCGGTACTGAGCTGCCTGGACACAGATTCTCAGTCAGGATGTCTCACTCACGTTCCAGGTTCTGAGCAGGATGTTTTATCTTCTTATGAGAAGGTGGATGTAAAAACTCCCAAAGAAGGTTTCAGTGGCCACAGACAAGAAAAAAATATCATCTGATTAAGAGACTTTGCTCAGGAATCCTCTGGGTAGAGAGGGGTTCTTTAATTTCAGACTTTTTTTTTCATTTCATTTTATTTCACTTGATTATTTCACTTTATTGTTGCAGGGGACTGAACCCAGGGGCATTCTACCTCCGAGCTACCACCTCAGCCATTTTTATTTTGGAGCAGGGTCTCCCTAAGTTGCTGGCTGGCCAGAGACCTATAGTCCTTCTTTGTCAGCCTCCCCAGGACTTGGATGACAGTTGTGCATCACCATGCCCAGCTACTGCAGTCTTTTGAAGCGTCTTGTAAGCATGGTGCCTGAGCAGGACAGATTCCAGGTGCCTGAGGTCAAGGATAACCAGCCAAGTGTCATTTCTCCAGTCTAAAGGCCCCAGGAAGTGGCAGCAGAGGGTACCACAGCCTCTTCTAGGCATCAGGGAAGGATGCTGGACAAGAAAAAGACGGGAGTCAGGTTAGCCTCCTCTCGCTGTCTAATATTCCCATTGAAAACACTTCCACCGTGACAGAAACACTGCGTTCTTCCTGGGAGCCAGTCCGAGCCAGCCTGCATATTGCCACAGATGAAAAGATTGAGGCCTTGGCAGGAAGGCCAGGCGCTCCAAGCGCCCACGCTGCGGCGGACGCTGTGGCCACGAGAGCTGCAAGCACCTCTCCTCATCTCTCTTGCTCCTCAAAACCACCTGCCGCGTGGGGTCGGAGGCAGGGATCCGTGTCTTGAAGGATGAGGACACGGAGGGTTGGTGACTGGCCCGATGCCCCATTGCTGTGAAGGCAGCTGTGCTCCAGGGACACTGTCTTTCACTGTTTTGTACCATTCGGTTGCATTACAAGGCCTTTCACTGTCTCTCTCCAGAACACCGACCCAAGGAAAATCTCACGAGGGGAAAAGCTGCGGGGATTAAGATTGTCCTGTGCTTGCTGCACAGATAAAGCTTCCGCTACACGGTGGTACCGTTTTTCCTCATAGAGCAAAATGAGTGCTGTGCTAGTATGCCGTCGCCATAAGTCTCACCTGTGCTTCTTCTACAAATTAGAGGTGCGTGTCAGCCGCGAGAATCATTCTTGATCTTATTCCAGTGTTTTGTCTCCCATTATTAACGTGCAGAGATACTTTCAAGTCATATGAGGCCAGAGGATCTGAGGTTCCAGGCCTGCCTCAGCAACTTAGGGATACCCTCAGCAATGTGGTGAGACTGTGTTTCAAAGTAATGAAATGAAATGAAATAAAATAAAATAAAAACATACAAAGGGCTGGAGGGGATAGCTCAGGCAAAATGCTCTTGGATCTTGGATTCAATCCCTAATACGAGAGAAAGAAGGGAAGAAAGGGAGGAAGGAAGGAAGACATTGCAATATGTCCGTATGTGGTTTCTTCTCTCATCAGACTCAGAAAGCTAACTCTGTATTTTCAGCTGTTTGTTTTTAGCACAGTTCCTGAAATTCTGCTGATAGATATTTTGTTAAAGGTAGAGGTGGTGGGGATGGAAGTGCATGTATCTTTTACCTTGCTCTCCTAAATACATTTAGACAGATGCTGGCTGAGAAGAGGTGGCTGGCACCTCTCCTTCCGCATCCCCGGCTTCACGTCTCAGCTCTGCCGGCCCCAGCCGCACTTCGGGGCCAGGCTGTGTTCCTTCAGCTGCGAGGTGGCTGTCACGAGAACCTGCCTCTAGGTGCTGCCGAGAGACTGGAAGGGCCAATGTGGAGATGTGGTTAGTCGAGGGGTTGGAACGCTGTGGCTGTAGGTAAATGACTAATATCATTGTTCATTGAAAGAATTAACCTTAGCTTCTCGCATAGCTGAGGGAATGTCTCATGTTACAGCATTGTTAATATAGAGAAAAGCTACCCAGACTCTGACACAAAAGATCATGCCGTGCCCTGACTTTCTAAACCCCATTTCTGAAAGAGAGACCGTGGCATCGGGGAGAAGAGAGATTAGCGCACACTTGGAGGAATGACTTACTTTTTCAGTATCTCTGCATTCTCCCCTTCTCTAACCCAGCTTCTAAGTCCCACTAAAGCCTCAGCCTCCTCCAAACTTTTGATCAACTCAAAGCTTAATCCTTTCTATTTCAGCAGGATTTGTGGTAAGAATCAGCTGTTGAATTACAGAAGACGGCTCAATCTTCACTAGACACGGGTGAATTTCACCTTTGTTTCTCTTATTTTTTTAATTTCAGAGGATCCGAGTATCAAAAAATAACAGTCTGGAATTTGTGAGAAAATAAAGACAGTAATATCCCCAACCCAAAGTTTCTATCAGAGCTGCTGTGGAGTGCCGATGCTAGTTAGCTCCACTACACACTTCTACTGTGTCTTCTCAGATCAGAACGCCACACTGTACCCCACAAGCACACACGATTACTATTTCAACTTAAGCCTAGAACAAAAGGAAAGCTACCATCCTCATGTGTATTCTGTGTGTAGAAAGCTGGCAACGTCTTTTTATAAGAACCTCACGTCTCATGAGGAAGAAATAGAGAAGCCCGTAAAACATCCTTCTGACAAGTCTTTTAACATAAATAAATATATTGTCTTTTCCTGTCTCTTCCACCCAGAGCTGAACAATGGACACTTAAAAAGGAAGTGACGTCAGTACCCTGCTGATAAGATCAAACTGAACTGGAGGAAACGAACAAAACAGCACCCAGCCCAGCCCGGCCTCTGGCTGCCGCGGTTACTCCTGGTGAATCCGTGAACCTGGTCCAGGGTTACCCTGAGGCCTTAGCTCAGTCCACGGCTGTGCTCAGCTGCAGTGTGCACATCTTAAACCAAGGACAACTAGAATCCTGAAGAAAAATGACGGTAGTCTTTGGCAGGCCGGGCATGGTAGTGCATACTTGTAATCCCAGCACTTGGGAGGCTGAGACAGGAAGACTGCATAGGTCCGAAGCCAGTCTCAGCTACACAGTGAGGCTCTCAGCAATTTAGTAAGACCGTTTCCAAATAAAGAATATAAAAATAGGCCTGGAAGTAGAAGGCCCCTGGGTTCCATCCCCAGTTCTACCAAAAAAGAAAAAAAAAGTGTCTTTGGCCAGCGGGATGCCTTGTTCTACACGCACAGAACTCTATCTTGATTGAATCGTGGTGTCTGATGGGCATTCGGGTGCCTTCCTGTCTCTCCGTCCTGAAACCGTCTCTCTCAGCTGAGTGTTCAGGTGATTATGGGAAATATCATGAGAACTACTTATCAACTTAATGATCCTGAAGAAAGGCTTGGCAGACAGGCATGCAGGCTGCGGATTAAAGATAGAACATGTCTGTGGCCAGTGCGCAGTGCTGAAGTTTGACATGTTGCAAATTAATCTTATTCTCAAGAAAGCAATTTCTTCCATGGAGAGTTTAGTTATGCTGAATGAGGAGGTATCTCAATGACCCATTTTTGCCAGTTTGAAAAACTAAAGTCAAATCTCTTTTTAGTCCTTAAGCTGATGTCTGCAAGACAACTGCAGTGTGTAAATTATTATCATTTGGTGGGGGGAGGCGGTACTAAGGACGGAACTCAGCAGCATTCTACCTCCGAGCTACACCCCCAGCCCTAGTTTTCTGTTCTTTATTTTGAAACAGGATCTCACTGAGTTGCAAAATGTCCCCCTAAATTGTAGCCGAGGCTGTCCACAAACTGCGATCCTCCCGTCTCAGCCTCCCAAATGCTGGGACTATAAGCGTGCACCGCCATGCCCAGCCGTGTAAATTATTTTGAAGCATAAACTATTGCAATAGTGATAGGCTTTACATGTTTTGCCATTGATATTTCTTTGATCATTATTAGCCAGATGTGATTATGAAAGGAAAGCTCCCATTGATCTGATTTGAATGTGTGCATGTGAGGGCGTCATGTGAACTACTAGAAGCTGACCCCAGAGCCGATCTTCCTTGGATCTATACCCCCAGCCCTATTTTATTTTCTTGTTTTTCAGTAGTGTCTCGCTAAGTTGCTGAGAGACTCACTATGTTGCTGAGGCTGGTCTTGAACCTTTGACTTTCCTGTCTCAGCCTCCCAAGTACTGGGATTATAGTCACGCACCACCACACCCAGATTTATCAAAGTATTTGAAGCCTTTCATATAGAAGCTATAACAAAGCGGATGTAGTCCTGGTAGACAGTCCTGCCTTTCAGAGTGGACAGTGACTTCCCACACTGTTACCCTGCGTTGTAAAAGTGGCAGAAAGACATTGCTTAAAATGGATGGTGCCATCGAATCTGTAGAGATTACTGTGAGTCTAAAGTACCCCAGCAAGAGTTGTGATAGGGGTGAATGCCAGAAGTCTCCTCTTCACTGCGTGATGCAGAGGTCTTATTTCAATCAGAGGCACACAGAATGCAGGACTCAATTCCCACCAGAATGGAATAGCTCATGATAGCGGCCATCAGAGGACTGTGTCCTCAAGGAGCCCTGTGAGCTGCTCTACCTAAGCCTGCCTCCGCTCAGCAATCCTGGGTTGCACTGAATCACGAAGGGCGACTTATCAACACAAAAGAGAAGGGCAGTCTGTGAGTGACCTTGGAGATTGCCCAGTGGCTTGACACTCTCTATGGATGCAAAAAGAAAAAAAATCAGGGAATAAGGTAATAGCATCAATAATGTATATTAATTCATTATCCTATACCATAATCTAAGAAAATTTTTTCTATGTAGCAGCAGCAATAAGTCATTATCCTAACCCATAGTCTAAGAAGATCTACTCTCTGTAACAGCAGATGAGCAGACAAAAAAAAAAAAAAGCAAAGAAAAGCTTAGAGGGAGGATGGCCATTTTGAGATAGATATCGCTACATTTCTACTAAGCAGCCTTCTTTTGTTCGCTTTACATTTTTGTTAAACTCGGTATATAACTAATTATAACTGCATAGAAATAGAGAAAAAGAGAAATACCTCAAATATTAAACGTGTGTCTCTTCCAGTTGTGCATGTTAAATTGCAGATCAGAAGAATAAAATAAATTTTGCATGATGACAGAAAAATTGGAAGAGACGGAGTGCTCATAAAGGACTTTGGGGGCGGCTGTTCAGGGAAACAAAATGCTTGACCGACCTACGTTAGAGTCTTCATTTTTCTGAGCATCAATGGATTTAATCAGTTTGGGTTATTCAGAAGGAATCAGCTGTCATGGTCATGGTAGGGAGCAACAGCTCTGAAACGCATAGGACAAATTCATCTGAATTTTCAAGAGACTTTCTCACTTATCTCTGGAGTTTGTGAAATTGGGTAGTGAAGGATTAGAGATAGTTTATCCAGAATATTGTTGTGCGTGCTTTTTCTTCCAAAGTACTTAAAAACAACCGTGAACTACGTCACATTTAGCCTCATCATAATGCCATTGGAACCTGAAAACAGAAGTGGTATCGCTTGGTTGCAAAACTGCAAAAGGAAGGGAAGGAGGAAAGAAGATTGTCACGTGATTGCGCCACTCGTGATTCTACCTGACCTCCAAGTCTAACGGACCTGCAGCAAATCACGTTCAGTTACGGGCCAGTCCTGACCTTGAACCCCAGCCTGCACCTGTGTTTGTGGGAGGGAGGCCATGTTCTGTCTTTGCTATGAGCATCAGTTACTATGACTCATGGGAGTTGCCCGATGTACAACGACATTGGCTGCCTCGGAAGAGTCAAGTTGAAGATGATTTCATTTCATGTTTATGTCTACCACAGAGCTGCTCCTCCAGGAGCCCGGCCCTGTCATGGTCCATGTGTGGACCCATCAGGGGCAAAGATGTATGCATCGTTGGCGTGTGAGCGCTTGCTTGTCCTGCTGACAGTGTCCAAAGCTTTTAGGAATTTCCTGGTAGTCACGGGGACTAAGGGAAACCGGCATTTCCTTCAAATCAAATAAACATTCTAATTTTAAAACAGAACATGATGATCAATGAGAGAACAAGCCAGCCACACAGAATGATAAAAGAAGCTAGGGAGGCTGCATCTAAAAATGAGGACAGGGGTATCGGAGGGGGGGGGGCTGGCTGAATTTCACTTCATTGTCTTTTATCGCGATACTGTGTGCATACAGGACACATTTTTGGTTATAATTATTTTACTTAGCACTTTAAAGAAACGTTGGAAAGAAAAAGCATTTAAGTACATCAGCACAATGTGTTCAAAGCAATCTGGTCTTGTAGAGTTTGGGGAACACTTCAGCACTTTGTAGGGACTCAACTGAGAATAGAAAGTTCGTTAAGCGTATTCTTCACACACATAAGTTTTAAAAATTTTTGTCTTTGTTTTCAAATGAATCATCATATCCCTTGTGCATCCAAGTGCTCGAAACCATTTTTAAAATTTACACGTAGAAAACTAGCATCAGAAGCAGCTACACAGAGACATTTTAACTAAGAAACAAACTTTTTTTTTTTTAAAGAACTGTATGCAAAGCTCCTTGCTAGGCCTTGTGGGGGAGGTACTGGGAAGACGTTGTATAAATATTGTGAAGATATAAACTCCTCTGCATTCTAGACCATGATGCAGCGCTGAAGGCAGACACACACTTGAACTTCCACTGTAAGGCATCGTGTGTAGGTCCTGTAAGTGCTGATTAAGAGATGCTCTTTCATGTAGAGGAGGGATGAAGTTAAACACAGGAATTTGAGGAAGTGTCTTAGAAGAAGGCCTTCCATGAACAGGTGCCTGAGGCGCCAGCCGAATGAACACCTTTCAGGCAGTAGGAGCAGCTGAATTGAGGTGGGGTTGGACTAAGGGTGTGCTCAGAAGGAGAGGGTACTGGGAACCAGAAAAATAATCGACGGCAGGGGACAGGCTCCTTCCAGCAAAGAGCCAAACTGGATCAGAGATTGCACACCAAGTTCTGAGCTTTGAGCATTTGTCTTTAAAGATGGGGAACATTTGAGCTGGGCGTGGGGCGCACGCTCGTCATCCCAGCATTTGGGAGGCTGAGACAGGAGGATTGAAGTTTGTGAACAGCCTCAGCTACTCAGTGAGAGGCTCTTTGCAACTCAGTGAGACTCTGTTTCGAAATAAAGAATAAAAAAGGCTGGGGGTGTAGCTTGGAGGTAGAACGCCCCTGGGTTCCATCCTCAGTACTGCAAAGAAAAAAAGGGAAACATATGAAGATTTTCCTATCCAACTGACATGCTCTTTTTGCTTTGTGGCAGAGAAAGGGAGGCTGGGTGGGGTGTAGCTCAGGACAGTGCAGTGTGGGTGCAGATGGGATGGTACCCAAACATGAGCCTCTGAATGGAAGAGAGAACCGTGGCCCCCAGCTGAAGCAAACGTGGCAGCGGGTGGGCTCGCGTCTGGAATCTCCACACAGCCTCCCCATGCGCGTCATTTTCCATACTTGGACGTGTGTTCCCGTCGTGAAGAGAAGCACAGGCCGCCTTGTTCAGTGCCTCGAGTGAAGTGGAGATTCAGGCGCAACTGGCTCTCAGTGAGCACAGTCCAGTCATGCTGGCGGCCCCAGCCATGGGGATCCCTGCAAGGGTTACCACTGAGATGCTGCTGCTTTACCACTTTCAGCTGGATGCATTTTCAGTATCTGCTCACGGGTTTATTGCAATTAAGGATGCTTTTCCTGTGGAACTGGGTTGTTGTATAACAAAATGCTGTGTAGTAGCTTCCGGAGATAATTTCTCAAGATAAAGTTCTAACTGGAGCTTGTGGTTCTTCATATTAACAGATCTTTTTCCAATTTAGGAGTTCTAAGGGGTGGCTTCTAGAATTCCCTGGAGGAGCCGCTTTAGTTAAGTCTGTGGTTCACATTCTCAAAACGCCTTGGTGGTTTAGGGAAACTCACATGGAAGCTTCTCACTACAGATCTGCCCACAGCATCAAACTTCAGAGGAATTTTCCAGGGGGCCTTTTAGAGTTCACTGTTTTAATTAGGAAGATACCTGGTGTTTAATGGAGGCTTTTCAGGCTACCGGAGCATAACTAGAGTAAAAGACCTTGCATACTTGGAGAAATCAACCTAACAGTGTTACAGATGCCCCATAAAGCCACATGTAATTGCAAGAAGGAGGTAAGAAAAAGAGAAATTTGCATCCAGGGAAATTATATCCATATATGTATATGTAGTTGTTGCGTTTACCAAGAGCTGTCAAGTCAGTACTTCTAACAAAGACAAAAGAAAAGCTCTTTTCACAGCTGAATATCCATTCGAGTGTTTATTTTATTTAGCTTGAACTAGGCTGCATTGTCAGTTGGACTTAACTAATTTCCAGCAATATGACTTGTCTAGTTATCGAGAGAGCCTTGTTCCAATTTAGGCTCTCGGGCGCTTTAGTTAAGAGAGGAAAGTTCCATAAATGTCTCCGTAAAACTTGAGTATGATGTTCATGTTGTTTTTAAAACACAGACTATGCAAAAATATGAGGTCTTTTTAAAAAGTGAGTTGGGGCCAGAGGGTTCTGGAAAGGGCTAGAAAAAAAACAGCTGAAGCCTAAAGCGCTTATAAAAGAAAGTGCATTAGCACTTAGTAGAAAATATTCACTTTTATGCCAGTTGGTTATTTTAAAAGAGTTTCCAGGAATGGCAGAAAGGGAGGGGAAACCTCACCCTATCGGAAAGAGACCCATCTGGAGAAGTGGTGTTGCTTCCTAAAAAATGTATACACTGAGCTGGATGATTCTTGCTTACCTGAAGCCACCTGCAGCAGAAAACTATAGACATTTGGAAATCCAGGCAGAGTGGCCTCAGAGACTCCGGACACTACAAGAAGTTCTAAGAAGCAACCCGAGGGCCTGTCTCTGAGAGCGGTACACAGCAACTTTCTCCATTTACACTTTCCCATTTATAGGCATTTTTACCTGGGTTGTACAAAAGCACCCAAGTACTGGTCCTAGAAGGCCACAGTAAGTCAATGAATCACCTTGAATTTGGGAAATCTGCTTTGAAAATGAGTTAGGACAAGACTTAACTTTGCAATGGCTGATTGTAAAAAAGAGAGTTCATTCAAACATTTATTTCATTGAAAGCTGTCAATATTACCATTTTTTATTTTTTATTTTATTTTATTTTATTTTTTGTGGTACTGGGAATGGAACCAGGGGCTCTCTACCACTGGCCTACACTCCCAAACCTATTTTATACTTTATTTGGAAACGGGTCTCACTAAGTTGTTGAGAGCCTCACTAAGTAGCTGAGGCTGCCTTCAAACCTGTGTGATGCTCCTGTCTCAGCCTCCCAAGCGCTGGGATTACAAGTGTGCCCACACGCCTCGTTCAGTATTGGCATTTATTATGTATAGGTTAAATGAGTAAATGTTCAAAAATATGTTTTGTTATTTTTCACAAAGATGTTGGGTGGGCAGAAAAGAGGTAGAAATGACTAAAAACTGAAGGCCGTGACCAGTAGTGCATGAAGATGTATTTGGTGCCCGGCCTCCCTGTGTATTCCTGTAGAAACTATGTAGGACAGAGCTCAGACATCCGCTCTGATCTGTGGAGGGAGGGGCAGGACGAGAAGACGTCATTCTGGACAAGTGTAAGAAATGGTCATTGTAGCTACTCACATCCCTCAAGTGGGATAAAGTCTGAATCCCAAATTCGGATATTTCAAATAATACATCAAGCTGTAACTTAAACTCCAGGGTTTAGTCCTTTGCTTATAATGGATTATTCATTAAAATAAGTGCCCACATCCATTCTAGAATATTCTAGTGTGCTCAGGACACTTCACAGATAAGATTATCTTGGGTTTTTTCCAGGACCTTCCTAACGGTTTGACTTCACTGACCATCCAAGCATCCCCATATGACAGGTATCTGTGATCCCATGAATTAAACCACAGAGGCATGGGAAACTCATCCTAGCTTGAAATTCATGAATATTGGGTGTGTTGTGTGTGATGGGTATGCATCTCTTTTTCCTCACTTACCAAGACCAATAACCAAAGAGACCATTGGGAAGGGAAACGGGCAATTACACCATTACCATCACTTAAGAGATGGAAAAACTGAATCCCCACAGATTTCTAAACCATTTGCTTGGATTTTGGTTGCCAGGCTATGAAGAAAACTAACAGAATTGATACATAAAGACCAACTATTTAAATGTTCTTCCTCTTGGTAATCTCTAAGCAAAAAAGAAAAATTTAAGCAAACCTTTATTTTTAGTTACTAAATTTACTTTGAAATAAATATGAGGTATGGTCTGAGGAACTATGCAGTCATCTTAGGCAAAAATTGAATTTGTTTCTATTGAGTAGAGTTGAATTCAGGTTTTGTGGGTATGAAGGCTAATGTGATCAAGGGTCTTAAAGAAAATGATATCAAATTGCCAATGCAAAATTACCTACATGTAAATATTTGTTGATAATAAGAATACCAATAAATTCCAAATTTTCCCAAGGTTACAATTATAAGCATCAAAAATCTAGAAAGAACTTAATAATCTTATTACTTTATCACCTCTCCTTTATTTTCTTGTGCATTCATTTAATATTCCAATAATTCTATAATATTTTCTATGGAGAAAACAGAAATAATTTAGTTTCTTCCTTGGCACATTAAATATTACTCCTTGAATGAGTATTTTTCGGGTTTTGAAATTGTTCTTAGCTTCATTAATAACTACTAATGTTACATGGGGTTGCTGTTGAATATATGGAAAACTATCCAGTATCTTTCATGTAAGACCTTATAATTTCAGGGCATTCCAAGATTTCTTGTGCAGATTTCTTTGCATGAACCTAATGATTATAAAGCACCTCTAACGGTGTCCCTTTGAATCGAGGGCATTACGGAGTTTTCAGAAGCTGTCCTGCCTGCACACTGCACACCGAAGAGGTGGTGTGCCATGTAGATTCAGCCCATGAAGGTACCTTGATTCAGTCCCTTTAGCTAGATTTCAGATATGTCTGTGACCCGTCCAGGATCCTGACTCCGCAAGAAACTGGGATGGGAAGAGATATCAGCCTTCACCGACGGAGGCCAAGTGCCTTATCATGGCACATTTCGTAAAAAAGACCCTATGGCCTTATGAACGTCCCTGGGCCTCATTTCACAGAGGAGCTTGGGTAAGTGAAAGGCTGTCAGATAAGTTTGTCTCTGCTGAATTTAACAGATGAACGAATTTCAGATGGCTGTAAAATTTAGGATATAAAAGAGTGCTAATACGGGTAGAAATTAAGATCTGTTCTGAGCTGCATTCTTTGGTCATGTGACAAGTAATAGTGTGAGTTTATTCCATATATAGACTATATATTTTCTATATATAGTATATATAATGTATTATAGATAGTAACAATATGAAATAATATAATACTAAGAAAATATTCTCAAGGGACATTCATTTTTTTAGAAATTTACTGGATTCTAATGTAAGAATAAGTCCCCAGATTTATAGAATCCTCAAAGGCAGATATTAGCACTCAGGTTAAGGAACAAATGCCAGTATGCTAGTCAAGCCCTTAAGTGTTTTATTAGTTAAGAAGGAATCTGAGCATTTATCTATCGATGTAACCCTGACAGAGTTTCTGTTTAGACATTTTTGTGTGTGTGTGGATCTGGGGATGAAACCCAGGGGCATTTGACCTCCGAGCTACACGCCCTGCCCTGTTTTTTATTCTTTATTTTGAAACAGGGTCTCACTGAGTTGCAGAGGGCCTCACTGAGTAGCTGAGGCTGTCCGCGAACCGCGATCCTCTGGTCTCAGCCTCCTGAATGCTGGGATGACAAGCGTGCGCCACCACGCCTGGCTTTTATTCTTTATTTTGAAACAGGGTCTCACTAAGTTAGGGAGAGCCTCACAAGTTGCTGAGGCTGGCCACAAGCTCATGAACCTTCTTTCTCAGCCCCCCAAGTACTGGGATTACAAGCGTGCACCATCACTCTCAGCTGTTTCATTTGATTTGACAGACAGCAGAGTTAAAGTGAGGAAGAGACAGCTCAGTTTATCATCCGCAGCGGTTGCCAGGGGCAACAGACCTTGAGAAACAAACAGGAAGCTGGTGGGCTAGGCCTGCGAACCCTCTAAATCTCCCCCAGCCCTGCGTTTACAAACAGGCTGCTGAGCATCCCGACAAAGGAAGGCTGAGAACGAGGTGCAGGCGCCTGGGAGGCTTTGCTGTGTGTGTATGTGTGTGTGGCTCTGGGGCCGCTCAGACAACACAGAGCAGGGGTGGGAGGGCCACTGCTGGCTCAAGTCTGCCTGGGCAGGGGGCTTCCCTTTGGGGGCTAATTAATATATGTTTAAGATGAACAGACTCTGAAGGTTCGAATGCTCGGGAAGAGGGAGCTCAGGGCAATCTGAGCCAGAACGGACTGAGCCTCAGGGCCCATGGCTTTGCTTCCTAGGGTCTTGCATTAGGAGGACCCAGTTCCAGAAACCAGTGTGTTAATAAAGGACAGTTTTGCTGACCATCTGCTGGTCCTGCGAGCGCAGCAGCTAGATTCCTCTTCTGACCTGGGGGGATTATGCTGAGAGAGGTTTAAATATCTCACTCCCTTAGGGTCTTCTAGGCAGGAAGGAGTTGAAAGCCAGAGCACCAAGGCACCCAGAAGCCCACTCTCCGCACCCCCGTGAGCTCAGTTAAATGCCCACTAGAAGGCTCTGTTGTGCTCCAGTAGTGCACACTGGTGTGGCCGGCGAAGCAGCCTCGGGGACGCATTTCAGCAACAACAGAAAGCTATCAAACCTCCTCCCTGCGGCCTCGGTTGTTCTTTTGGCTGGAAATGTTGTCTTAGAGCATTTACTCAACATCTACTGAACAGCCGAGCCGGGCGCTGCCTGAGGCTGAGAACAGCAGTACCTGGGCAGACCGGTCTCTGTTCTAAGGAGCGCTGACCAAGTTCAGCGGCGTGGCCCCGGGCTGAATTGATCAGCTTCTTCAGAGAAGGCCTTAGGGTGGGATGACAGAGGCACTGAAGAAGTAAATTCCAAATTTCTGTCTCGATGTCGTTGGCAGGGTGTGTGTGTGTGTGATCATGAGGAGACATGGGGTTCAGGGGTGAAGCCTTCCTTCCTAGTCATTCTTTCTTTCTTATCTGACACAAGCCAAACATAACCAGAGAGATCTACTTCAGACTCTAATGTGACTATTAAATAAAACAGAACTTAGAATATAGCAAAATAAATTGCTGTCTAAAGTCCGCAGACACCTTTGAAAGACAGCCAGACCCATTATATTTTGGCACTGGGAATTAAACTAGGGGTGTTCTACCCCTGAGCTGCACCTTAGCTCCTTTTTATTTTTTATTTCGAAACAGGGTCGTCTCGTTAAGTTGCTGAGGGCTTCATTAAGTTGAGGAGGCTGGCCTTGAACCTACGATCTTCCTGTCTCAGCCTCCTTAGTACTGGGATTACAGGCGTGTGCTGCTGCGCTCAGCTGAAAATATGAGTGTTATTGGGAAAAAGAACAAGAGACAAATTTGCCTGACTGCCACCTCTCAGATTAGACTTCAGCTAGTTCCTTCTCTCAGGCATTAGGTGGTTTGTTTATATTTCAAATGATTTGTATCTCCGACTTGCTGTCTTGTTGTGAAAAGCAACAGCTCAGTCGAAAACCTTAAAACTATAAATATCGCAGCTCCCAGAATCCACCAAACCGGAATCCACTCCCAGAATGCACCAAAGAACGACATGCTGTGCTATGTGGGGCTGTGCTATGTGGGGTCCTTTTGCTACACTCCCATGAACTTACACACGGACAAAGTAGGGGGGGAAATCCCTATGTTTTTCAATGTAGGGTTCAATGTTTTTGCCCAATTAGTCAACATGGGATTTTTCTCTGATGAAATGATAAATATTTAGCTTAGAAAGTATTTTTGAGTCAAGATAACCAATAGACTAAGAGGAGGTATTTTACCAATATTTTTAGAACATACACAAAGGACTTTAGCTACTGAAGTTTTAAATCAGAGCTAAGAAACATCCGTTCTCCTTTCATGCTGGATTTCTCCATCTTGCACTTTGGCACTGCATCCAAAGGTGGCTTGACGTTTATTTTATTTGCTTCATGTTCGTATTTCTTGGCTGTCGAAAAGGTGCATCCATTAAAGACATTTCAAGTACTATAAAGCTGGGGTCCTGACTTCTATTTCCTCTGCACACCCAGCAAATCACCTGCCCACATTTGAAGAATGGACTTAAGTGATTAACTGGGTGGAGACTGGGGAGCTGTCCTGAAGACAGGGCAATAAACTAGATGTACAGAGCGTAAGATTGTCCTATACTAAGCTTCCTTATGCCCAATCCTTGATCTCAAATATTTTAACCAAGGCAATTGCCTGAATCATATATCTATTGTCAACCCCACATAGCACATGGGCTTCAAATCCAATCAACTCTTCAGGAATGTGGAAAATCTGCAGTATAAAAATGATCCCTTTTTGGTATTGGAGGTCTCAGAGCACAGATGTGGAAGGAAGATCATCATTGAAGGGCTTTAGATTTTGACCATGAACCACTAGTTCATGAGAACAGAAAAAAGAGAATGTGAGCCATCCTTTTGTTCTCCGAAGAAAATGCCTTAGAAAGGTTTTCAACAAAGGATGCCCATTGGAGCAGAAAGACTCAACCGGACTCAAGCTTCGCGATTTCAATATCAATGCCTGTGTTTTTCTTTTGGCTTGGATTTCTTTCAGATATGACTTTGGCCATTTGGACTTATGCTAGATCTAAGCACATACATGTACTGTGATGTGTTTAGGCAGGCTGGCTGGAAATCACTGCTGGAGAAGGATTTTTACATATTCCCAACGTGAGAATAAGTGTTTCAGTATAGGAAAAGTCTTTCGCAAGTCAATCCATTCTAGTAAAGTCGTGGTATAAATCTGCTCAAGTGTTCTCCTAGGAAGCAGAACAAGCAGGAGCAAGCTGTCTTGCTGTCTGTCTGTCTTCACCTGACATCTACTGATTTTAGCTCAAATCTTACTGAATTTATTGTTGGAGTCGAGTAGATCCAAAATCACGTGAAGGAGGGGCTGACGCGCAGCTGAGGCGGTTTGCGCTTTTCTTGGGCCTTGAGCCTTGGCTTTATTGGAACAAATTATTGCAGAATCATTTCTGGCTTTTATAATGGCATTGGGTATCAGTTTAAAAAAAGGAAGAAGCAAAATGAAAATGGATGGAGAACATTTATTTTCAGAGAAGAAACAGTTTTCCTACAAATGTGTTGTTTGTCTTCTGAGTGGTCTGGATCAATGGATGCTTATACTGAGGGCCCTGGTCATTCCTCTGTTGTTCGGCTATTTTAAATCCACCACTATTTACATCATGAATAACAAAACAACAGCAACGCAGAAATAGTGAAGGATGAAGAAAAACAACTTTTGTACAAAATCTAGGAAATTGAAAGGCTTGAGTTTAAGGCAAATGATCTGAATAAAGATGTCTCAAAAGAAGATATACAAATGAGTATAAGCATTTGCAAATGTCCAATATTATTAATCATGAGGGAAATCCAAATCAAAAACCACAAGGAGATGTCATCTTTGTGTCTTAGAACAGCAATTATAAAAAAGAAAGCACTAGCAAATTCTGGTGAGGATGAAGAGAAAGCGGAACTCTTGTACACTGTTGGGGGAATGCAGATTAGTTATGGAGAACAGTATGGAGGCTCCGCAGCACCTTAGGCCTAGAGCTACCAAAAGCTATAGCAATAGTGACTTTGGTAGAGATACACAGAAATGAGGCCAGTGGGTCAGAGGGACGACTGCACTTGTCACTCACGACAGCCAAGATAGGGTGGATGGACAGATGAGGAAAATGGAGTATATACACATGCAGTGCAATGTTATTTAGCCACCAAAATAAGTAGGTTCTGTCACTTGTAGGAACATGAATGGAACTGAGGGAAGTTATATTAAGTGAAGGGTCAGGCTGGAAGGACAGACACGCCCACACATACTCATGTCTGGAAGCTAAAAAGTTGATTTTCTAGAAATAGAGAAGGAAATACTGAGCCTGGGAAGGGGAGACTGGAAGGGATGCCGAGAGAAAGGTTCATAGGTTCCTCCCGGTGTAGCCAGGTAACCGGGAGGAGTAACTTCTGATGTTCCTTGAGCACTGTAGGGTAGCCATGGTTGACAACAATAAATTGAATATTTCAAAATAGTGTGTAGAGTTTTTAAATGGTTCCAACACATATGAAATCAGTTACTCTGACCTAATATATATATGAATACTGAAATGTCACTTTGTACCTATATATATTTATATATAAAATAATGTACATATAATATATATTTAATTTTCAAAAGGCTCAGATTCTTGCCTTTTCATTTACTAAATACAGAATCATGAGTAAGAGACTCTGAATCAGTTTTATCATTTTATAGAAAGGCAGAGATGGAGTGATGGTAGCTACTCAAAATGTTCTCAAAGGAAAATTTGTTTATGTCCCAATAAGAAAAGATTTATGAACAAATAGGCATATGCCTTTTAAATGTTAGGTATTAGATAAACGTTGTGATGCATTCCTGTATTCAGTACGTGGGAGGCTGAGACAAGAGGATCACAGGTTCGAGGCCAGCTTCAGCAACCTATCAAGACCCTGTTTCAAAATAAAAAATAAGAGGGATTTGAGGTATAGCTAACAGACAGAATGCCCCTGCTTTCAGTTCCCAAAACAAAACTGTGTGTGTATCTTCATATATATGTATATATATATATATAGTTGTTACACATAATATAGTAAAATATGAGTCTTACAATTTGAAATATTAGAATCAAACTTGGTCTTTTTCTAGAGCAATATCATCTCCTGGTACTGTCACTCAACCCTGGCATTTTATAGTGTATTTTCCAAGTAAAAGATGACCAAAGAGTACATTCTCAAAAATACGTCACTATCATGTTATTTTAAAAGTGTCATTTAAATTATTTTTGCTTATATTTAACCATGTTTACATTTGGTGCTCTTTACCATCTCCCAGATTTCTCTTTTAGAGAGGCGTTTAAGACTATACGTTGCTTATATTTTTTATGTATACAATGCTCTCATCTTTATCAGTTCCCAGAATGCCTGTACCCCTTATAAAGCAGACGGGGGCACGTTGATTGGCACGGGTTGAATTATGCCCCGACAAAGAGATGCAGGAGTTCTAACTCTCAGTACCTCAAAAAGTGACTTTGTTTGGAGCTAAGGTCATTGCAGACATCTTTAAGGCGTACTAAGGTCATTGTAGATGTATGTAAGATATAGTTAAGATGGGGTCCCACGTAGCCCAATGTGCTTGGTCTTCTCAAAAGAAGATGTGCAAATGAAGCCAGAGACACAGGGAGAGAATGCCACCTGCCAGTGGAGGCAGAGATTGGAGCGGTGCAGCTGCGAGCCGTGCAGTGCCGAGGTAAATCTCGAAAGGAAATCTAGAAAGAAAGGCTCCCCGCAAGAGTTGGTAGGTCATGGCCCACGCACACCTGCATCTCAGGCTTCTAGTCTCTAGAATCCCGAGACAGTGGATGCCTGCTTGTCAGCTACCCAGTTTGTGGCAGGTGGCATGGCATGTCAGCCCTGGAGAACTCGTGTGCACTTATGATGGTGGCTAACAGTCAGCGTGTACCACGTGTGTATCATGCACAGAGAAGTCCATGAGTCCAGAAGGCACCTCCTTGCATTATTTACTTTTCCATATTAGGAGACTGATAGCCAGAGGCATCAATGAGTGGATCGTGGTCCACATACCTCATCGTGACTGTGTCATTTGTTTGCTTGCTTGTTTGTGGTAGTGGAGATGGAACTCAGAGGAATTCTACTCTGAGCTACATGCTCCAGTTCTATTTTATTTTATTTTGAAATGGGTCTCACTAAGTTGGGGGAACTCTCATGGATTTGCTGAGGATGGCCTCGAACCACTGATCCTCCAGTCTCCACCTGCCAAGTCCTGGGATTGCAGGTGTGTGTGTGCCACCACACCTGGCTTTCCACCTGCCAAGTCGTGGGATTGCAGGTGTGTGTGTGCCACCACACCTGGCTTTCATGGCTGTTTTTGATTCCTCAACCTTAGCAGGGGAGTTGTTGGTTTACTTTGAAGAGGAGGAAATTGAGAATCATGGATTGATGGGCCCTTGGCCTTATCTTTTTTGAAGCTAAGTGCATTCATTTCCTGTGGCTCTCTCTGGTGGCTTTTGACCAACTCATTGTTACTTTTTGTTTTCCCTAAGAGGACTACAGGATTCTCATTTAAAAAAAAATCTTCAACCTGAATGAGAAATCTGGTCAAACTATGTATGGTCAGTGGGGCATTTGCAGAGAGGATGCGTGTTCCGATTGTACACACTTTAATGCTTTCAGCACATCTTAGGGCTCGTCTTGAACACGGCACAGGTGTAATGCTTGTTTTTAAAGGGTACAAACAGTTATGTAATTATAGTTACAGCCATCATTTATTGAGCAACATCAAGTGTTAGATATTTAGAACTTCATTCAAATTTAGTAATTTCCTATAAGACTATTATTATTATATTATTCTTAAGAAAAAGATTGAAACTCAAGTTTGGCTTTTTTTCTAAGGTTAATCAGTGGAAATTCAGGTCAAGTTCAGTACACATCTGAAACCCAGGTAATAACTGCTACTCCAACCCCCCTCCTCAGCAGATACCACCACCACCCACATACAACGGAGTAACACGAAGTTTCCTGCAGTGTCATGTGCTCATAGAACACACTTAATGTTTGGGGTTTTGTTTTTGGTTTATGTTTGCGGTACTGGGGATGGAACCCAGGGTCACTCTACCTTTGAGCTACATCCCAACCCTATTTTTTTCTTCTTTATTTTGAAACAGAGTCTCACTGAGTTGCAGAGGGACTCACTAAGTAGCTGTGGCTGTCCAGAAACTGTGTTCCTCCTCTCTCAGCCTCCCAAATGCTGGGGTTACAAGTGTGCGCCCCCACGACCCACTCACTTAACGTTTGTTATTTAATATTGTGATTCCTCACATGCGTGTTGCTCAATTATTATCCCACCTTTGGTAATTATGAGCTAGAGGCAATTGCCACAAATTATTTTCAATAAAACGATTTGAAAGAAAACAGTATAAACAAATTTTGTGTCAAGGTCTATCAAAAGGCAGATAAATATTTTAAATCCTGTAAAGTTGAATGATTGGTTAAAGAGTATGACATACTCTTTAAAAGTAAAAGAGGAAGCAATATCGGGGTATATAACTCGTGGTAATGGCAAATGGTTTTTCATAAAGCATATGTATTGATTCTGTGCAACTATAATAAGGCAAATGTATTTCTTTCTATGATTTTCAGTTAGAAAAGTCAAAGGAATTGTTAACAACTGTCTTTGCCAAAGAGGTCTCAGTAGAGCCAACCAGTATGTGATATGCAGAAGTGTTATGAGAAGCTAGAGGAAGAAGAAAAGGGAGCCCGTAGTGGGGGCTCACACTTGTAATTCAGGGGGCTGAGACAGGAGGATCACAGTTCGCGGACATCCCCCAGCTACTTAGTGAGGCCCTTTGTAACTCAGTGAAACCCTGTTTTAAAATAGAGATAAAAATAGGGCTGAGGGTGTGGCTCGAAGGTAGAATGACCCTGGGTTCCATCCCCAGTACCTAAAAAAAAAAAAAAAAAAAAAAAAATCCTGCATTTCTGCCTTCCTGGCTGTGAGGCATGGAGAGGCATGGATTGAAACACGTACCCCCTTGTTGATTTTACATTTTCTCTAAAACTTGGCGCCAACATAGAAACACGGAAAGGATCACAAGAGATAAGCGCTTTCAGCAGCTACACACTCTTCTCCGCAGGGCGGGTCTTAGCCGGGCATGCCTTGCAAGCAATGGAGACCGGCTGTGGGCAGCACGGGCTTCAGTCCTGAGCACCTTCTGGAGATGGACGGGCAGCGTGCACGGACCCCAGCACGGAGCCTCTCTCTCCACCGCGCAGCCGTCTGCCATGACCGTCTGTGAGTCCGTCCAGCTGAGCTTCCCCAGCACGGGCTCTTTCAGACGCCCTGGGCCAGTACTCAGCCCCGATTCTCCATCCCACGACATCCCATAATTTCAGAAACTGGGCATACGTAAAAGACAGGCTGGAACTGGGCCTGTTTTGATGAATTTTTTTCCTCGATCACACAGTGCAAAGACTGTCGCAGATGCTCGATTCCCAATTCCGGTCCCCTCTGAAATCGCTCGGCTAATGCAATGGTGCAGTCGTCTGTTAAACTCACTAATTCTCTTACAAAGGAGCCTCCTTTTCTTACTAACGCGCCACAAGTTTCTCTTACTGTAGTTGTGTGCGCATCTAAAAGCAGGCCGGGAATTCTGATCTCGGTTCAGTTACTAATTAGTTGGATGCTCTTCCTGAAAACGTTAAAATCACTGTGCTTTAAGTTTTACATATAAAAAACAAAGTGTTTGCAGTAAGATGATTTTAAAATTTCTTCTCAGTGTTAAAAATCCCTGATCCCCCAGATTGGGAACTAACAGTCCTGCTTTGGAAGGTTAAATTTGACTCATTTTAAGTTGTCTGCTTCCACATTACATAGGTCTAAGAAAGCATCATAAACTATAAAACAAGGAAGAGAAATGAATAGTTTGATGGGGGGACTAGTTGGATAGATGTATGATATAGCAAGGGCAGTAAAATATCAATGAGAGGTGGCAGGTGTAACCAGTACTCATGATAAAATTATTTCAATTTTTCTCTGGAAAATTTCACATTAAATTATTGCAAAATTCTATCATTAGAATATATGCTATGTTCGCCAGGCATGGTGGCGCACGCTTGTAATCCCCGCGCTTGGGAGGCAGAGACAAGAGGATCGCGCAGGTTCGAAGTCAGCTGCGCTGGCTTAGGATACCCTGTTTCTAAATAAAAATATAAAATAGGTCTGGGAGTGTAGCCCGGAGGTAGAAGGGCTTCCAGGAACCCCAGTACCACAAAAAAAGAAAAAAAAAAAGGAATATATGCTATGTTCATGTGTGTGTGTGTGTGTGTGTGTGTATAATGTGTGTGTGTAAACACATAGATATGTACAATTAAACCTTCTCAACGCAACCGCTGCTCCTGTTTGTGATTTCTTGGTGTTGTGTGCTCAGGCGCACAGGAACACATCTCTCCTTCGTTGTGCAGTCTGGCTTTTACTCCTTGGGCGCTCCTCTGTACTTCCACGAGATCCGGAGCATTCCACGGTGATGTCAGAGCATGTCAAATTCATCGCAGCTGCAAAACAGCTGGCGCAGGCAGGCAGCCCACAGTGGCACTTTGAAATGTGGTCAGAATTAATTAGAAACTTGTGACTTGAATATAAACTTGAGTTTAGCGTTTTAGGATGTAATATGAAGAATGCTATTATGTTTCTTAGTGATTCCTCACATGTAAAAAAAAATGACATACACTGCCATCTGAGCTTGGCTGATTTATATATCTCCTTGGTTTATTTTTATAGCATATGCGTATCGTTTCAGTTAAAGTAAGCTCAATCCATGTTGTCTAGTGAATTGCAGCATCTCGTCATCCAAGTTGGGCGAGGGGATTTTCTGTGCTGTCACCTAGAACGTGGCGCAGGCTTGTCACACGGAGGTTCCAGGGAGCAGCCTGGCTACAACGGGAGGGTGCGGGGCAGCCTCCGCAGCTCACTGGTCTCGAGGGCCTGGGCAGGAATGACAGTGGCGCTATCTCAGGAGGCTGAACTGTCGACCTGGTCAGAGCCAGAGGATGAGGACCAGTTTTCACAGTAATGGTAAAAATGCCAAGCCGGAAAGTGGTACCTAGCACCAGGAGAAGAGTCTAGAAGACACGGGTGCCTCAGCAGACAGCCATAACTGGAGGGCAGGGGAAATGGGCGGATGCCATGGGTCAGCACAGAAGACTCGTTCATATCCAGGGAACCATCCCTGGGGCATGCCTTAAGCACCCAGGGGCTGAAGGGAGGGCTGTGTGACGGCAGGTGAGAGTAGCTGAGAGTCCTCCAGACACGCTCTGCCTGTGTGCCTGTCTACATTTCCAGCACTGACAGCTGATACCTTTTTGCCTGGAAACTGGCGAAATGGCTGGATGATTGAGTGGCGAGGCCCTTGGCTGAGGCCAGAGCCTAGTGACTCTTTGACTTGGGTCTGTGTCTCCCCATCTGCTCTGTTTCACACACCCTCCCAGTGTCCCAGTGAACCACTCATACTTGTCCCCGGCGGCCCAAACACACCCGGAATTTTTTGTTTTTAAAAGTTGATCTCACTCGCAGAGAGCTCAGCTTCTTTACATCTTCTTAAAGTTCACATTATGGTAGACATTATGCAAATGTGTTCCTTGCTCTGACTCTTGCAGTTCCATTAGCCACTGCCCAGTGAGGCACATTGCAAGTACGGAAGATACGATGTCCTTGGATATCAAATCCTGCTACCAAAAGCATCTCATCTTATGAATGGATCCATTCTGTGGGTGGGAAAAGGTTACCAGTTGTCTATGCCTTTCACAGGTGAAATCATTTATTTGGAACTTGTCATTATCTGATTTTTTTAAATACCTCCTACTCTTCGAGTTAAAGCATCGAGAGGAGAAAAAGGCCTGCCTGTAGCAAAACAGTCTCACTATGACTTTGTTAAGCAGTCGTGAGTACTATGCACATCGTTGTCTACTGTCTTTTTTTGTGTTTGGTACTGGGGCTGGAACCCAGGGGCATTCAACTTCCGAGCTACACCCCCAGTCCCATTTTTTATTCTTTTTTTTTTTTGAAACAGCATCTCATTGAGTTACAAAAAGCCTACACTAAGTAGCCAAGGCTGTATGCAAACTCGGATCCTCCTGTCTTAGTCTCCCAAATGTTGGGATTATAATCATGCGCCACCATGCCCGGCTTTATACTTTGTCTTATTTAATCCTTGCAATTCTTCCATAAGAAAGACAGGTCATAGTATATTTTATCATTCTGAATATACATTTGGAGATCAGAGGATTCTGTGAATATCCTAAGGTTACCTCAAATTGGTGAGTTAGAGGTTTGGGGCTCTTGAAGGATGTGGCTGGCCCGTTCTGTCATTTCCGTTTCTTGGGGGGTGGGCAGGCCGTTGTCAATGGCAAAGAATGTGTATTGAAGGCTTGACAGGACAATGGGTTATAACTCCTGTTTTGCATTTTGTTTTTACATTGTTATTCATATGGCGAAAGCTGGAAGCCTGGACCTACAGGCAAAACATAGGGTGTTGCTTTGGGAATTCTCCCACTGAATTGACTAACCCCAGGCTTCTCACTTGAATCATCAGAATATGTGTCTACTCCTAAGTTAATCGCGAGACTTCAGGAGAAGGAGGGTGGATAGGCAGGTCTAACAATCCCTCTTAATGTCCACAACGCAGGGATTAATCTGTCCCTCAAACGTTTCTCTCCCACCTTTAAGATCTCAGAAAATGCAAGCTGATTTTTCTGATTGCTCCAGTCAAGGTTCGTGACTCTTCACTTTAACCCTATGTTCCACGACTACTCCCTCAGTGAA
The DNA here is from genome assembly GCF_963383645.1 of Muscardinus avellanarius. Taxonomy (NCBI): domain Eukaryota; kingdom Metazoa; phylum Chordata; class Mammalia; order Rodentia; family Gliridae; genus Muscardinus; species Muscardinus avellanarius. The sequence continues at coordinate 3,047,964 of NC_137791.1, read as the reverse complement.
CCCAGAAGGCTGTGCCGCGACAGTCCATTCAGAATCTGACAAGGGGCGCTATGTTCATGGTACCACGTTGGTCGGAGCTGATGATCATTAACATGATGTCCAAATGATGCCCCTGACTCACCTTGACCTCCTTTAGTCTGGCTAACAGGCTAGTGGAGGGATCATGTTAAAAAGAGTGATCAGATCGTGTTCCTCCTTGTACAAAATCATGTGATGACTTCCCACCTCACCACAGCCTGCAGATCACCCACCTCCTCCATTTCTCCTCCGCTCTCTTCACCAGCCACACCAGCCTTCTCTCCCCCCCTCCATGATGACGCTCTTTCCTGCCTTGGAACTCTGACGTTCCCTATTCCTTGTGTCCTTCCCATTCCCCAACAGCTGCACATGTCCTCTCTCCCCTTTATCAGCTCAGGTCTTTGTTCCAACTTGAGCAAGTCAGCAAGACCGTCTCTGTCACCTGCGCAAAACTACACCGCTCACTCTCGCTTGGCTTTGACGCCGCGTTTAATCATCAGCTCACGTGTAGTATTTTATGTATTGTTATTTTATGCTTTACCCAATAGAATCTGACTTGAAGGAAGTCCAAAATTTGGTCTGTATCATTGCTGTAGACCTGGCACTGAACATAGTCCTGGGTATGTAGTTGGTGCTCAATAAGTACTTGTTGAATGAATGAATTTATTGAATGGAGAGTGGATTCTCTTTTGGTAAAACTAAGACTTGTGCTGACTTTTTTAGGGACTATAAGAGATTTATTTATGGATGTGGGGTGCAGTTTAGGAGAAGACTAGGATAAAGGGTTACGTTCTAGAGGAAGAGTCTGGGATGGTCCATTTCTAGACGTGGAAAACAGTCTTTACTTTCTTAATTGTTTCAGAATGACAATGAGCTAAACATGAAGTGGACCCGGTCCACCATTCAGCAGAGCTCTCAATAACTTGCAAAGAAATTTTACAGGCATGCTTAGGCTTCAGATTTTGATAATAAAAATATAATTTCCTCTTTTTGTAAATAAGGAAATGAATATTCACAGGACACAGGTAATTTGTCCAGGATAACATTATTAATGCATGGCAAAGCTAGCATGAACTCTTCTAGATAGAAGGATCTTAACACTTTAAACCAATGCCTCTCTCGCTTTCCCCACACACAACTGAATGGCATATTTTAGTATCAGTGATTCAGTGACAGGAAAATTACAACTTAAAACTCATAATGCCCTTAGAAAGGTTTGGTATTGATACCAAAACACAACTTAATACCCCAAAGAGTAGAAATAAAAATTCAAACACTTTATTACTGGCATTGTTTTACACAGAGAAAGCAGGAGAAAATATGTAAAATTTTCATTTTGCTCTCAGGAAAAGTGAGAGCAAGTGTCACAACTCCAGCAGAGGAGAAATGCAGAATATTCCTTATATTAATATTTTTTTCTTTTTTTGTGATACTGGGGTTCCTGGAAGCCCTTCTACCTCTGGACTACACTCCCAGACCGATTTTTACATTTTTATTTGGAAACAGGGTCTCCTAAGCCAGCGCGCGCGGCTGGCTTTGAACCTGCGCGCGCGGCTGGCTTTGAACCTGCGCGATCCTCCTGTCTCCGCCTCCCAAGCGCGGGGATTACAAGCGTGCGCCACCACGCCCGGCTATTAATATTTCTCAACATCCACCTTAGGAGCGTAACGGCAAAGAGCCATGGAGCCACAGCATCCCGCGGTGACGCTAAAGAAGAGGGAACACAGCCTTTCTCGCTATGATGAGGAAGTTTTTCCAAATTGAAAACATTTGGATAATTGCCACGAAGAAATAATGCCTTTGAAAGATATAATAATTGCAGGCTATTTTTGTTCTCCAATTATGTGTAATTTGCTGGCCCCTTCTCAGGACCGCAGCTCAGCCATGTTTATGAACGTTTGCTCTTCCCTCAGCCTACAAAACGTTCAGTCAAGTTTGTCATTCTAAATGTTTCGGCACAAGAAAAGGCTGTGCTTCCTCTGGAGGATGAATAGAGAACCAACATGAGGGGGAGGGCTAAGCTTCTGAGACCCTACAACCAGGAGCATCCGCATGTAGGCCATATGTTGATGGCGACTCTTTCTAGATGATTTTCTTAAAAATATTTTGAAAGGTAGTCTCTTGTTGCACTTAGGAATTTAGTTTTTCATCACAACACAATAAATAGAAAACATGAATACCACAAACAGGCCTTAAGTGAAAGGAAGGGGTCATCGTGCATTAGGGACAATCTGTGACCATCTACTTTGTGGGCTTTATTCTACAATTCAGAACAAAGCTTCACTGTGGGTTTTAAGAGCTACAGTTGACAGTTGAAGGTGACGAGACTCAGAAACGACGTTCTTAGGAATGGGCAGATACCAGGTTTAAATGTCCATTTCTTCATGCCATTTTTCAGTTTAATAGAATATCATGGCCCCAACTAGTAATGGAGGAAATTCAGGCTCCATGAAGACTTTTATCTGAAATCTACTCTAGCTCTGCACGGTTGTTTAGGGAGCCCGCTCCCTCCCTGGACCGCCTGTGTGTGGTGTGTGTGTACTCTCCATCTCCTCCCCACACAGAAGGACCACTCAGGTGGGTTAAGGTGGCACTAGGTAAGCCAGGCATGGTGGCACATACCTGGAAACTCAGTTCTTGGGAGGCTGAGATGAGAGGATCACAAGTTTGAGATCAGACTCAGTAATTTAGTTAGACTCTGAGTGAGAGTTTAGCTCTCAGGTAAAATTCTCCTGGGCTCAATCCTCAGTACCAAAGGGGGGGAGGACAAGAACAAGGTAATGAGATCATAAAATGAATGTTGGTAAGAACATCTGCCCAGACTTCCCTTTTGATTTTCTATCTTTAACTCTTTCCTAATGCCGAGCTCTTTCTGTTGGAGGGACTCTTTAAAGTGTTGGGCTCCAGTTCACGTCTGGAGCCACTCTTCTTCCGTTCTCTGCTCTGTGACCTTCCCGCTCCTTTTCCTCACCCTATCATATCTGCCCCGTTGCTCATTTCCTCGGAGCCGCAAGTCCAACTTTGTGAATAATGATTAGATTTCTGATAATCAAACTCTAACGTAATTTAGTGGTTGACACTGAGCCAGTGTTAGGTTTCATTCTTCAAATATTTGGTTGGGCTTATTACGTGCTATTTAAATATTGTACCAGGAAATAGTGATACAAAAGATCAGGAAAACAAAAGTTTGGTTCCTTGACCTCAAAAACTTCACAGTTTATCCAGAATTTTTAAAACCTTATTGTGTATATGAATAATCTGAAAATTATTGTTAACATTCGGGGTCTGATTCACATGAGGACCCGTGAGTCTGGGTTTCTAGATGTCTCAGAAGTTACTAGGCAGTGCTTGTGCTGTTGGTCTGCAGACCATATTTTATAAAACGAGATTTAGTACCGTCCTTCTCAGCCAGATCTCAGGAGAGAGGGAGGTGCTAACGCTTAACCATCGTTTCATGTAATGAATTAACTTCAGTGTATCCAGAATGGTAATTGTTATGGAACATCTTTGACAGAATTGGGAAAACAGTCTCCAAGTCAATTGTCTTTTGTGCTCAGTTGGGAACTCTTATCAATTAGGATCGAATGTAGGTTCAAGCAATCAAAAGTCTAGACAGGGACTTAGAAAAATAGAAGTTATTAGTCAGGCATGGTAGCACATACCCATAATCCTAGTGCTTGGGAGGCTGAGATGGAAGGATCACAGGAAGTCCAGCCTCAGCAACCTAGTGAGATCCTGTTTCATAACTAAGGGCTAAGGGTGTATGTCAGGTAGAATGTCCCTGAGTGAGGGGTTAGCCATCCAGGGCTCCCAGGGACCTCCTCGCTCTTCTGTTCAGTTATTCTCAGCATGTATATGTTGCTTCTCCTGTCTCAGGTGGTTAGATGGAAGCCACTCAGTAAGCTCATAGAAGCTTTTGGAGGAAGTAGGGAGTGGGAAGAAAAGAGCTGAATAGCACCCTAAATGCCCAGTGGTTTTAACTCAATCTCTGGGTGCACAACTGGTTACGTGGTACCCAAACTAGCAATGAGTGTGGAGCGTGCATATCTGAGCTTTGAAGGAGGAGCTTCTACAAAACAGGAGGATGGGCAAGCCACAGGCTGAGAGCCTGCCATGCACATAGAATTAAAGTGCCAAACGCCCAAGGTGCATTTCCGTGCCATTGTGGAAACAGCGCTGTAGTGCCTGCGTGCTTTACAAACGCCCAAGCTTACTGTGCTGCTGCTGTGCTTTGCCTGGGCTCTGCGGCGCTGATTATAGGTAGGCTTGGTTGATTTCAGGTAGGCTTGACTCATCTACACCACAGCAGATGTGAGTTTCCCCCTTGGTTGTCCCAAATAATCTGTCTTAAAAATTCCTTTGGGTATAGAAACAATATCTTACTGCACACATACATATTCATATTGCGCCTTTTACCCATAAAATATCAAATCCTAGCTGGGCATGGTGATGCACACTTGTAATCCCAGCATTTGGGAGGCTGAGACAGGAGGATTGTGGTTTGTGAACAGCCTCAGTTACTTAGGCCCTTTGTAACACAATGAGACCCTGTTTTTTAAAAAAGACTAAAAAAATAGGGCTGGGGGTGTAGCTCCAAGGTAGACTGTCCCTGGGCTCCATCCCCAGTATCACAAAAATAAATAAAAAAATACCAAATCCTAACCCAGGCTTGGTGGCACACGCTTATAATTCCAGTACCTGGGAGGCTGAGACAGGAGGATCACACGGGTTCGAAGCTGGCCTCAGCTACTTAGTGAGGCTCTCAGCAACCTAGTGAGACCCTGTTTCCAAATAAAATATAAAATAGGTCTGGGAGTGTAGCCTGTAGCAAGAAAGCTCCTGGGTTCCACCCCAGTACCACACACACACACACACACACACACACAAAATACCAAATCCTTGCATAAGAACACAGCACTGTGAGCAATCTTAACATTGTAAGTTGTAGAGAAACTGTTTGTATAGTTACTTAAGTAAGATGGCTTTTCTTTTCCATATAAAGCAAGTTCTGTATTTAGAGTTTCCTGACTTTAAAATATCCACAAGACATACAGCAATACACCTACCTTGTCTTAGATATGTTGTATATTTTAATATTATTAATCACCAGTCAAACTCCTCATGTTTCCATTTTTCCTAGTGAGAAAGCCAAGGTTTAGAGAAGTTAAACTCTGGAAAATTACACAGTTATAAAATGTCAGATTGGATTTGAAGCCAAGTATGTTTAAACCTTTTTGATTCCCCTCTCTTTTAGGAAGCATGTATGAAATATACTGTCTGTTTATTAATTATTTTAATGCAATTCATGTTATATGTGAGAAAATGCCAAGGATTCATTATTTCTATCCATCTACCTTTTAAATTTTATCTGAATTTAACCATTAGAACTGCAAGTGAGACTTAATTATTGGAAATATAAAATACATGTATCTTAACACTATGATTTTAACTAATAAAAATTAGAGAAGAGCGAGCCAGGCGTGGTGGCGCATGCTCGTGATCCCCGCGCTTGGGAGGCAGAGACAGGAGGATCGCGCAGGTTCGAAGCCAGCCGCGCGCGCTGGCTTAGGAGACCCTGTTTCCAAATAAAAATGTAAAAATAGGTCTGGGAGTGTAGCCCAGAGGTAGAAGGGCTTCCAGGAACCCCAGTACCACTAAAAAAAAAAAAAACTAGAGAAGAAAGAAAAGAGCAGAAGTATCTAGTAAGTAAAAACAGATATGGGTGATACATAAATAATACAATTTCTCTCTCTATGGTATGTTAGAAGTAAAAAAAAAAACAGAAATAAAGCATCAGCAGTCCATGCACTTTAGAAAATAAATAAAATAAAATATTTAAATTTAAAATTAAAAATTTGTATATGTGATCTCAGGTGTCATACACTAAGGAAATCTGAATAATAATATAATAATTTGATTGTGCAGAAGATCTAAGTTTTGGATATTTGAAGGATTTATCTCTATAATGTAAATTAGTCAAATAATAGAGACATATTTGTGTGTGTGTGTGTGTGTGTGTGTGTGTGTTACTGGGGATGGAACCCAGGGGCATTCAACCTCCGAGCAACACCTTCAGTCCTAATTTTTATTCTTTATGTTGAAACAGGGTCTCACTAAGTTGCAGAGGGCCCCACTAAGATGCTGAGGCTGGCCGCAAACCTGCAACTCTCCTGTCAGCCTCCCAAGCCTGCACCGCCACACCTGGCCATAGAGACATATTTTAACAAGGTAGATAACGTTCTTCTCCCATCACAAAGAGACTCATGGAGGGCTGCCTGTTGCCGCTTGGGCCCCATGCTAGAGACACAGAGGACGAGACACAAGAACAATTCCAGCATCTTCTGACACGTGAGTGGAGAGCTGAGCAGCCAATCAGGAAAGCTGAGCTGTGTAAGAGGCTTTGAGAAGCCTGAGGATTAGTAATTCATTTATAAGAATTACTAAATTCTCCATTCAAATAAAGCAAGTGAAAGGTCTGACGTATATAAGTGAGCAAAACCCAGTTATCCTGAAAAATGTTCCACTTCAGCATGAATCGTGTTGGAATCTGCAGACTGAAGCCAACTGCAAATGAGTTAAAAGGTATACCTGAGCCCGGCCTGGTGGCACATACTTGTGATCCCGGCATTCGGGAGGCTGAGGTTGGAGGATCGCAGTTAGAGGACAGCCTCAGCTACTTACTGAGGCTCTTTGCAACTCAGTGAGACCCTGTTTCAAAAAAAATAAAAAGACTAAAAACTAGGGCTGGGGGTGTATCTCGGAGGAAGAACACCCCTGGGTTACATTTCCAGTATATCACACACACACACACACACACACACACACACACACACACACATACACTTGAGAATACTGAAGGTGGAGGAGGAGGTGGTGCTGGTGGTGGTCTTGGTACTTCAAAGGATAAACACCATATGGCTTCAAAGCTCAACTTTAAAAGAACATGTCGGTCGGATATATATGTTCAAAAACAGTTCACGTTTGGAGCAGGAAGTTTGGCGGGCAGAACACAGGAGCTGAGGAGTCGGCTGGCTGCCTCTGGGAGTTGGCAGGAAGCGCGGAGTCTGCAGAGAGGAATTAGAAGCATTTGACAGCCCAGAGGAAGACGTGGCACCGAGGGGAAGCAGCTGAGACACGGGGGTCACAGAAGAAAGGCCGCCTCGGCCCCTCCCGGAGGATGCGGCAGGAACCCGGGCTGTAATCCAATAACCAACAGCAACGCAGAGGACCGCCATCACCAGGCAAGGCCCTGGCGGGAAGCGGAGCTCACGCCACTGGGGCCTCATTCTCTCCTCTGTCAGCCGGGAACAGGCTTTATGACTCGACTTCAGACAGAAGACATTTTAGCAAGAAAAAGATGGCACGAAGTTTTAGGGAAAGAAGAAACATTGCCAGGAGCCAGTCCAGCCGGCGGCCCCTCCCGCAGACTAGGTTATGACGGGAGTGGGGACTAGTCAGGGTCTTCAGGACTGGAATCTTAAGATGTGAATTCTTATCTAAAGGACTAGATCAAGGCATATTTATATATCTATTTTTCCATTTGAAACTGGTTATCAGAGATGGAGGCCCTCTGAAGCCCATAGAGCTGGGCATTTGGGTCTTCTCCACTGAACGGGTCCTCACAGGCCTTTTGATTTCTCATTCTTACTGTTAGATCCTTTTCAAATTGTAGAATTCATAGGATTTCTAGAGTAATTGTTACAATGGAGCCACATGGGCAAATGGCTTTCTGCATTGTTAGTGACAGAATTGGTAGGTATAACACTTTCTTAGCAGCTTAAAAGGGCCCAGCGTTCTGCAAAGTAGAGTTCCTAGCACACCTAAAAGAATAATGCATCTCATTAAGAAAACTGAACAATTAATTCTGGAATTCTACAAACTGCGATTCAATATATGTATATGTATATATCTTAAGTATATGTATACACATATGTATTCTGTATATGTATATGTATAGGTTACATGTGGCATTATACCTGCATTCTTCTCCTCTGGACTGGCATATGTGTGTGTGTATATATGTATGTATATATGTGTGTATCTGTCATAGTGTGTGTTATGTGTGTGTGTGAGTGTGTGTCTGCAATAGACTTCAGTTGGTCAGATACGTGAAAAACATTGTAATTGACAATCTCCGGCCCCAGATTTAACTTCCCATATGAACAAACCCAGTATAAATTAAACACTTCTTATAAATTAGGTGTAAATCATTACTTTGGTCCTTATGTTTTCTTCTGCTTTCATATTTGATGATCAGATGCGATGCTTCAGGCAGCAGGTAATAGTGCATGAGTGTGTTGAGATCTCAGCTGACGGTGTGGAGCAGGCCTGTGGGCCAGCAGTGTCTGCTCAGGGAGACCACTGCCTCTATTCCATCAGTTCCCCATCTGCAGCCCCCTCCCCATCCACAGCCTGTGACCATCATGGCTCCGCTGGTCCCAGTATAGCTGTGGTAGTTCCAAGATGCACAGGTAGACACCACCTGCCCAGAGAGAGAAGGAGAAAGGCGAGCCCTCCTCAACGCCACTGTGGTGAGTGGGGAGGCTAACTCAGATCCCAGTTCTCAGCTTTGGTTACAGAGAGTGTCACGGCTACAGGCTCCCCAGGGGCCTGTGTCTGACATTTCAGCTTCTAAAGTGGGGAGTGGGCTCTGTAGGGAAAGAGTCCGGGCAGGAGGAGAATTCTGGCCAGAGTTGGCCCCAGGGAGCCCTTTTTCACCATGGTATTGGGGTCTAAACCCAGGACCCTGTGCATGTTAGGCAAGCACTCTACCACTAAGCCACATCCCCAGCTAAGAAGCCTCCTTTTAGAGGGGAATCGGTCACCCATTTGCCAAACCCTGGTTTGACGGGGTGGGATGTCTATTTCTTCTCCTCGGAACTATTCTTAAACTTACCAGCAAGCCTGCATCTCACTGTGGGTGTATATTTTGGTTTCACCTTCTACCAGCTTCAGTGACCACAAATCTTACTCCAGAGCCTGACAATTTTAAAGGGTTTTTTTATATTGATAAAACTTCCTTTGAGCCACAGATCTTGGCTGAGCTGTAACACATTCATTAAACTGTAGAGATCCGATACCCCGCTAAAGGCCAAGATGGTGGGTTGTGGGCCCAACAGCATACAGCACCAACCATTCACATACAATCCCAAAGGCACAGGCCAGAACAGTTGGTGGCCCAGTCATCAGACCACACCCCAAGCTGCTTTCTCGGGAAGCCATGGGGGTCAGATGGTGTCCCAGGAGGTCTTTTCTGATTCTACTTGCTGGGGACTAGCTGAGGCTCCAGCTGTGGCATTCAGCTGGTGTCCCTGAAGGCCAAAGGGCACTCCCCCTTTCTCTCCACAGGTAAAGGTGCAGCTCCATCCTCCAGGCCCTGCTCCCCCCCAGGAAACTTCTTGGCCCTCAGCTGACCATCTTCTTAGATTATATAACATTTTGTGTCGCTAGCATGCCTTCGGTACTTAATCCTATATGACTCAGCAACATCTTTTTCTGATTATTTTATACTTTAGGAATTTGTGTGTCTTTTCCTAAAAGTACCTCATAAAAACTTTTAAGTCACAAGCCCTGTTTTTTCCTTCTTACTGTGCTAACCAGCCACGCACCTTTCTACTTACTTTAGCACATCTAAGTGATTATGAGTCACGGGAGAGATCCTGTAATGAACATCTTCTATGGCCGGACACAACGTCAGATGGCAGAACTACAGAGAAACACTTCAAAACGGTGTGGGAAAAAGAGATCAGAACAGACCTGTCTAGGTCCTCTGTGAGGCAGGCATACAGTGGTACCCAAGAGGGGCTTAAAATCTAGGGCCAAAAGAGACGTCAGATCAGCAGCCATGCCTACGACGTAAAACTGTCACACTTGCTGGGCTGTCCAGGAAGACCTGACCTGGGCTGCTGGCGAGGGATGTCTTCCTGAGCAGGCACCATCTGACACGACCCGCAACGATGGGGTGAATCCTCAACTCAGGAACTCAGGATCTGCAGGCTCCCTGGCTAACGTGATGGGGAAGAAAGGCAGCATGTGCCAGTCAGAGACACGGACAGAGGTTCAGCTGGGGAAAGGAAAGATATCCACATGCAGGAGACAATGTGAGTCACTTCAAGGTGAGGAAGGTGTTTTGGGGGTGTGGGCTCTTTCCTTCAGGGGACCTCCTTGAGTGGTGAGCTAGAGGAGGTATGTGGGGTGACCTCAGTCCTGTGGTCCCCAGGCAGTTTCTGGTGGTCGGGTGAGCTTTAGGGAGGATGATGTCTGTCTGGTAGTCCTGAGGTGCTTCCTGACGCCCTGGTCAACCTTAGGGTCCTCAGGCTGACTGGGGTCTTCATTGGCTGATTGACCGATAAGATGGAGAATGTCCTAAATTATAGGTTTTCTCAAAATATTACACCTGCCTTGTTGGCAGTGCACAGGACAATTAGACTTTCTTTTAGTTAACTCTAGCATCTACAGGTTTCCCAGGAATAGTCAGGCTTGGGGAAACAGAATTGGTTTGTAAAGACTGAAGCACTTCAGCTCCAGGTTCTTATATTAAAGTTTTATTTTACTTTGCCTTCCTGTTTGTCTCTTTTCTACCTACTTCCTTCTTCCATCCTACATCGTGAGGAGCAGGTAAGGTGCTCATCTGCAAATGTGAAGCAATGGCGGAAACCGAGATCAAGGTGCAGGGCAGCCGAGAACAGAGCTGGGCAGAGGCGGCCAGAGACAGCTGGATGCCCTCCAAGAGCGCTGTCTCTTTCCCAGTGGAAGTGGGCAGCTGTGGCTAGAGGCTGCCTCTCCCTCCTTTTCTGATTTCAGTGTGGCCATCACTGCTTTTCCTTGTGGAATGGGAAGAGATACCACAGCTCAGACTGGATTTTAAAGCAGCAGCTCTTCCCCATGATTCTGTGGGTTTTGGCTCAGAGCTGGTGATGCTGGACCCTGAATAATGAAGAGGCTGGGACCCTCAGCCTGGGGCCCTGGAGACCGCTTTCAGATGGTTCTCTGCCAGCCTGGAGCCCTTCCTGGGCTGTCATTGGGCAGCAGCAACTCCATCTTTAAGATACTGAATTTTGCATGATCTTTTGCGAAGTTTGCTCATCCTACCAATCCAAGGAAGTCAATAAAAGAAGCGCAGAGAAGTCACTGAAGTGCTTTCAGCAGAGAGATGTCTGATGAGATCAGTATTTTGAAAAGCCTTATGTGTTTGCAAAATGGAGACTATTTGGGGGCAGGGAGAGGAACTAAAGGAACAGACAGACAGGCAGACAGACAGACCAATGGAAAAGCTGCTGCAGATGCCCAGGTGAGAAAGGCTGGATGCCCTGGAAACCCAGAGAAGCAGATGGAGTCATATCTAAAGTGATGCTGACAGGACTTGGTCCACGAGAGAAGAATCCGCCAAGACCGCCACCTGGCGGGTGCTGGGAACTGGGAACTTGGTGGCGGCCTTCTCTTGGCAAGGAACACAGAGGAAGATTCTGCGTTCAGACTGGCACACACGCCGAGCAGACATTCTTATCATGTACAGAGGACACTCTCTTCTTTCTCCAAAGTGAAGGAAGAGCAGTGCAGCCTGAGGGAGGTGGCCTGCGCGTCAGGGTCAGGGCTGGCCGTGGTTAGCGGGCAGGGCTGAGGCTGGGGTCAGCCGGGCTCCTTCATAGGGTGGCTGGCAGCCCAGGATGGCTGTGGAACCTTTAGCTCTTCCATCTCGAGCTGCCAAATGGGAGAGATACGGGTACCTGCTGCACAGGTGTGTGATCCGAATGAAGGCAAGAATATAAACAGACCAGGTAGGAGGCCACTGCTTTATCACCAGACCTCCTTCACTATCGCTTCTTAGGCAGGATCAGGACATCAACATGACTTGAGGTCATGGGGCATCAACATGTCACAGGCTCTATTTAGGTGGCAAATACACGTTTAGCCAAGGCATGTTGATTTTAGGATGCATGCTCTATGCAAATACTTTGGAGAGGGGATTGCTTTGGTCACTGGGTTCCATAGGCAAAGCTGAACACTGGTGATCTAATTCCTTTCTACTCCCATTTTGGCAAGTTGGTTTTCAGCCCCAATTTTCAGATGCACATAAACTCAGCCGTTTTATACAGTCTCCACAGGGACCACCACAAGACAGATAATGATATTCTTCCAGAGTCACCAAGTCAACCCGTTTCCATCCATTCGAAACCCAGGACCCTCTCTAGGATACCTTCATTTCTTCACTCTTTCAGCATGGTCAGCCTGCATAACTCTGTCGTTGTTTGGGTTATTTTCTTCTCAAACCCACAGATGTCCTCACCCTACTCTTTGGAGCGGTGGTGTCATGCACCCTCTGATATTTCTGTCTGGCACAGCAAGGAAATAGTCTCACCATTCAGTCCTTTCACCATGACTAACAGAAAGAAGGAATGAGCGGCTCAGGGAAGGGAAGAGATGACATAATACACTAAAGTAGGAAACAAGCTCTCCATTAATGCAGTGTGCCCAGGTACAAGTATTATCCCAGCGCTCTGCGGGGACCTCGTAAGAAAATGTTTTAGTATCGCTTGTAGAAGATTCTTGAGTTATCTACTGTGTTCTCCACTGAGCAATTCTTTCCTCTTTCCTTAAAAATGGAAAGAAAAGAAGAAAGCCAAATGTGGTGGCATAAGCCTGAAATCCCAGTACTTGGGAGGCCAAGACGGGAGGATCACAGGTTCAAAGCCAGCCTTAGCAAGAAGTGAGACTCATCAGCCTCATGAGGCTAGGGATGTGGTTTGGAGGTAGAATTCCTTTGGTTTCAATCCCTAGTACCACAAGAAAGAAAAGAAAAGAGAGGGAAAGAAAGAAAGCAGGAAGGAGAGAAAGGAAAGGAAGGAAGGAAGGAAGGGAAAGAAAGGAAAAAGAAACATCATTTTTGTCAGAATTGTATGTCTTAATGTTCGTGTTTTTATATATGCCATTTTAGAATGGTAGTGAATTTTGTACCAAAATGTCACCTTTTATTTTAATTCAGTGTCTCCGTGTTTTATACTTACATAAAGTTCTAATGTTCACATGTGGATTGTAACTCTTACAGTTGAGGTTCAGGGAGCAGCCTCAGGACAGACGAGGCAGGACCAGATCTGCGTAGTTCTGATTAACTGGCCAGATAGCCTCATAATACCAAACCCTATCTTCATAACATCAAGTCATATCCTGCCTTTATAACACAGCAATAGGGTCCGAGTGATAAATGAATTTTCAGTTCTCCTCTGCAGAAATTCTCCAAGGGCAGCTCATCTGTCTCTGTAGGGTATAACAGAATACCAACGCTGGCCCGGGTACATTGCTCCCCACATGAGAGAATGGACTTGGAATGAGAAGCGTTTGCTATGGGCCTCTTGCTTCCTGTGCCCCCCTACTAAGAAAACCCAACTACGGTGTGGCATTTGTATTGCTTGGAGAAAAGCAAAGATTAGAAGTTTCTCCTAATTCAGGAGAAAGACAGCAGGGAGCCAGCGACACTGTCTGGCAGAAGTTCAAGTGAGTGGGAAAGTTAAGGTAGGAGCTACAGAAAAGGATGTTACATTACAGGGAAATGGTGGCCCCGTTTATTTAAAGAGCAGGAAACATTTCCCAGTATTCAAATGTTTTTATTGCACAACTGGCCTCACCCTGGGGGTTATAGACTCCGGTCCCTTTCAAGTTAGATACTTTTGACCCCTCCACTTTACTTTTTGTTTCTGGCTCATCAATGCCGATCTCAATGTCAAGTACGGGGGGGGGGGGGGGGGCTCACCAAGTGCTGGGTGCACGTGGGTTCCGATCGCTCCGAATCTCATTGTGATCTATAATCACAGGGCACCAACGACAGTGCATTAACTAAGAGGAGAAAGGGTTCTGAGGTTCCACAGTGAGACCCAGAGGGGATGTTGTTGCACGGACATTTGTGGATCAGTAATTAGAAACCAGGCACCAATTCCCAAGTATCCAGTATCTGCCTATTGAATAAACAAGTTTCTATGAAACGACTCAGTGCCTGCAACCTTAAGCTGTGGCCTCTAACAAGTATATCATAAAATCTGCGTTTTTGAAGTTCTGACCTTGGGTTAATTAGCTTGCACGTAGGCAAGGGATATCGATGACGTCTTTAAAATACATGCAGCCTTATAATTACAGGTGGTTCCCAAGTCTTAAACTTTTCCAGGGTTGCAGAATATTTACTATATATGAAAAAGAGACCATGACTTCGAATTCCACGTGTCCAGCCCAGTTTTACAAAGGCCCCTCATTGAGGGACTGCCCTCTAAAATACACATAAACTCCCCGGAGACACGTTCCAAGGGACATTCAGGGCCACAGAATCTCCTAATACTGTCGAAGAGAACAGAAAGAAGGTGAAGGAGGTGCTAGCTCACAGCCACAGGACTCTGATCTAGTCTTGTTCATCATCTGACGAGCTATCTGTGTGATCAGTGGTATTTTCCTCCTAAGGACCCGTGTCTACTCTCTCATGATCTTTCAGTTCTGCTTCCTGGTGGACACTGCCTCATGCTAGTAGCCTGCTCACACAGAGTGGGCTGGAGTATCACTTGGGACCGCTTTTCTAGAGGAAAGCTTTATAACATGCATCATCAGGTAAACTGTGAGTTCTTTAACCCAAAAATTTCAAGATATTTCTTTTAAAACGATAAGGCATGGCTGGGTAAATGGAGGTAAAATAGCAAAATTGTCTGGAGAAGAGAGGTTTTGCGGGATTCACTCAAAGTCCTGTGGATGTGAGATATGAAACCCACTCACTTTCTCTCCTTTCTACTGCATCAGGAGATTGGCCCTGACTGCTCCTTGGAACTTGCATCCAGAGAGAGTTTATGTGCATTTTAGGGGGCATCAGTTAATGAGGAGCCTTTGTAAAATTTGGCTGTAGACATGGAATTTAAAGTCATGGCCTCCTTCTCATATGACCCATATATTCTGCAACCCTTGAAGAGTTTAAGAGCTGAGGACTACTTGGAATTGTAAAGTAGTCCTCAACTACTTAAAATAAAATGCATGCATTTAAAAAATGCCATCTTTTCCCCTTGCCTACATGCAAGTTAATTAACCCAAAGTCAGAACTTTAAAATTCTGTTTGTTTTTTTTCCGGACGTGGTAGCACATACTTGTAATCCCAGTACTTGGGAGGCTGAGACAGGAGGATCACAGATTCACATCCAGCCTCAGCTACTTAGTTTAGTGAGGCCCTCCTCAATTGAGTGAGACCCTGTTTCAAAATAAAGAATGAAATATAGGGCTGGGGCATCACTCAGAGGTAGAATTCTCCTGGGTTCAATCCTCAGTATCACAAAAAATAAAATTCATATTTTATGATAACTGATTATACTTCACCTGTTTCTCCAGAATCAGTCTGTCTTAATCTTTGTGTGTTTTTATCAGTAACAAACAGCCTAAAACTCTATGCTTCTTGTTGAAGAAAGAATGAATGAACCTGTAAATAACTTAGTAGATGATGGTGCTCAGGCCTCACACATAGTCTTTGCGCTACTCAATAACCTCAAGGGCTTGTTGACTCGCAGGTGGAGGAGCTCCACCTTCAGATGACTTTCTGATTTAAGCAGGTCTGGGAGGGGCCCTGGGAATTTTTACTTCTAGTAAGTTTTCAAGTGATCTCAATGCTGCTGGTCCGAAGACCATACTGTGGAAACAATTAAGGAAGGGTAAGTTAATTAATTAATTAAATTACTGCAGTTGATTTAATTAGTTAATTTACTGGGCTTGAGACTTCTAGCGACACAACTGAGCAGAACCTTTAGGTTCTTGGTCTTGGCTTGATTATTTTAAAAACGAGCTTCCTAAAGTGGAGTTGTGGAATGTCTGTGATGCCCGGTGTCAAGAAGAGTGAGACCCACTAAGAAGCGATTCATGTGTAGGGGGCTGTTTCTTTGCCCTCCTCTGAGAATATGGCCGAGTGTCTCAAGCTACAGACCTACCTTTTCCTCGTCTCCGTCAGTTTTAGAAATGGACACCCCACCACTCATTTATAAAGGTGCCCAAGTTGAACCGCACCTGTCTTAGAACCAAGATATCGAATAACAGGAGAATCGCATAGGCCCCGGCATAGAATCATCACTCAGCGCCAGCAGCCGCTCTCAGCTCAGATGACGTTGGCTTCCCGTCACAGGATCCCTGTTTGCACACAGCCTCTGGCTTCAAAACAACTCCCACAAACGGACTGCTTTCTCTTTTATCTGCTGCTGTAGCTGTGATAGTGCTGAAAGTTATCCCAATCTGACGCTGTTGGGCCTCACTCCATCAAAAAGGCACAAAGGCGCCCTCTCTTTGCTGTGAAAGCCCCCGCCCCCTTCAACAGACCTTGGCTTGAGAGAGGATAGAGCTCAGCTTGAGTGATCCTGCCTCATTTAGGGACATGACCATCAGCACAATTAATTGTGAAGAGAGAGACAATAGCAGCTTTAAATTCTCCAGTGAGCAGTATCTCTTAATTTTAAGTAGATGGATTACATGAATCTAGACCTCTATTTAAGCCTGTATTGTCCAAATGGTTTCCTCTAAAGTTAAAAGAACATTTTTATTTGGGGGTAGGGAGGCTATTACTGTCTAAATTATGACATGAGTTATCTTTCTTTGACTCATTCACTCCGGCTAATCAATGGTCATCCTGCTCCAGGTGGGTTCCGAGGTTGATCTGATGCTTGAGTCACAGCGTGCAGGTTCAAGCTTCGTGCCCTTATAGACGCACGCAGAAGGCCGCACAGGACCAGCTGGCGCTGACTGACAGCAGGCCTCCCAGGCCCCGGGAGGAGTTAGAAAATCTCTAAAAGCACAAGGAGCTCCCGGCGCATGGCACAGAGAGCTTTTGAAGGTCGAGTGCAGCCTCCCTCCTGCTCTCAGAGAGACGTTTCACCCCATGCTCGGGAGATGGATTGCTCCCGCTTGGTTTGACTTTCTGGAAACAGTTCCCTTCTGGTTTCTGGCAGTTCTACTCCCGCTCATCAGCACGACTGACCAGTGGACTGAATAGGTCTGAAGTCCCGCCGGTGACAGATGAGGGGCTTCTGTGTGCCTGACTTTGCTTTCTTCAGCCTGGCATGCAGCTCCTTTTCATCAAAGAGGAAAAACGAACCATGGAGAACAAGAAGAGAAAACCCCTTTGTGCTGAGTCTGACACCAGATGGATCACCCTGTCCTGCCAGTAGCAAAAGGGTAGAATGTAGGAGAGAGGCCTGGGGCACACGTGGACCTGTCTCTTCCTCTGGGCAGTCAAGCTTACTGCAGGAAATCATAAAATCATATATACAGATCTATTTTAGATAAATGTGCTCTAATTTCAACTGAACCTTAGGGCCGGTGAGTAATCGCTGTATTCCTCCCTGTTGAATTATAATTTCCTTTCTGATCCAGCTTCCTTCAAACTGCCTTGAAGTCTTGCATCTCCAGGCCTAGCCAGCATCCTTCAACTCAGGATATAATGCTTCCTCTAATTGCTGGTGATGACAGAGTCCTGACAGCAGCAGTCTCTCTGCCTTCCTTCCCCTGGCTCCTGGGTTTTAGAGTCACCATCTCTTTCTGCATTAGATTGTTCCACTTGAGCTATTATAACAAAATATTCTAGACTGGGCAACATACAAATAACGGAAATTAATTACTTGCCATTCGAGAGGTGGGGAGTCCAGGATCCGGGCAGATGTGCAGGGGAAAAGACACACTTTCTGACTCCTATGAAGGAACCTGTTTTTTGGTGTCTTCACAGTGTTAGGGACAAGGAAGCTCTCTGGGGCCTCTTTTGTTCTGGGGTTTTGGGTTTTGAGATGGGCCCTACTGCATCGCCCAGGATGATCTTGAACTCCTGGGCTCAAGTGTTCCCCCTGCCTCGGCCTCCCAAGTAGCTGGGACTCCAGGTATGCACCACATTCCTAGCCAGGGGCTTCTCTCCTGAGAGCACTAATCCCATCATGAGGACTGATCCTCACAACCTGGGACTCTAAGAGCCCTCCTCCTGGCAGCATGGCCCTTGCCAGCAGGGATTTCTATCTCAGAATTTACAGGGCACACTTGTTCAGACCACAGCACATGTGCCGCACACACTTCCAGGGGTGGGGTTTCTGCTTCCTTCCCATCCTCTCCTACTTCCTCTTTGACCAGCTAGTTATTTCCTGACTCTGCCTTTTCCTCCTCTTTCTCATTCTGTAGGCACTCATCGGGACCTTTTACTTGTGCCCATATACAGCTGTCGGTCATCACCCCTCTTCCCCCAGGCCTCCCTGGCCTCTCCATCCCTTCCCACTGGAGACCGGGCGTTGCCACAGCCCCCACCCCCTGCCTAGCGTGGTTTTAGTTCGCGCTGCGTGCTGTGCTGAGTTAAGCAGTGGAAGCTCCTTGCTTCCTGTTGCGGTCTCGGTGTCTTATCTTTGGGAGTCGTAACATTGACGGTTGTCTGCTTCATCTCAATTTATTCTTGGTCACCAGCTCATTTCCCACATGTAAGTGTTTCCAAAGATTCCACCCTAAACACCGCTTTTGCTTTTTCTGCATTATTTTTAACGAGTTCCTTTAGTGTGATGGTTCCAACCACTTACACTGGATAAAGAACAGTTTATTCGCCCGGCCTTTCTCCCTACCTATACTCCTACCACATTGACTTCTCTCATTCAAGAGCTGGTAGAATAAATAAAACCATCTTTTCTGAGCAACCCCTTCTCCTGGTTCCCAGTTTTGATCATACCACATTTTTTATGTTCAGGATGTCAACCTCTCATTAGGGAGTAAGTTCCCTGAAGACCAGCATTCCCATATCTCCACATGTACCACAAAACTAAGGGCGACAGGTGCCCATCGCCACATAGATATGCACCCGATCGACACGTGGGCGAGGGATGAGTTCTTCCTCAGTTTAAAAACGTTCAGCGATTTTTATCCTTCCCATTACCCGACTAACCCAAATGGCAGTCAGGCTCCTTGGTTTTACCTCGATGCCGTCTCTTCTCTTCGGTTCCTCTCTGCTCTCTCTGTTCGTATTGTAGTTATGTGGTAGCTCACATCCTTTCTTCCTCCTTCTGGCTCCTCTTGTTTTAGGTTTCTGGTTGGGCTTCCCACTGGCTCGATGTAATTTCTTTCTTCTTTCAATGTCTAATTCCTCCCGTGCGTTTAGGATACTGATCACCCGTGTTAGGTGGTGGATCCATAGCACACACTTCACAATAACTGTCTCAATTATGCTCTCATAAGAGCAGGCTTATCAAATAATCCCCCTATTCTACAACACCGGCTGTGTTCCTTTATTATTGAAGTTGCTGGTAGGTGCTGGTGTAGACTTACCCAAGCTCAGCTCTGCCCCAGCCCCTCCCCAGCAGCTGAAGTCTTGCCTGGTCCCTCTTTGCCTGAGCAATCATATTCCAGCTCCTCGCTCTCCGCTAAGAGTTTGGCCTCTCCATCTCTTCCTGTAACATGATGCAGATGACCTTCCCAAAGACTTGCTTTCTTCTTACTCATGCATCCTGTTCTCCCACCTTTCTGGGCCACTTGGCCAACCACCATCCCCTTGAAAAAAATGTCTTCACCTTGTCTCTGCTGCTAAAATCTCATGTCTTCAAGACCCATCATCAAGGGCACAGTACTTTGGAAACCAAGTCGAAACAGTAAGAGTGAGAAGATAAAGAAAATAAATAAATTGAAGTCTTCTTTCCTTGGAATTTTTTTTTTTACCAACTCCACACCTGAACCCTACAAAATTACTGTCATTGTCTCTTTGCCATAGAGCTATGACTAGCTCTGAATATATGCTGCGTTAAAAATAGTTATGTAGCCCATAATTCCAGAGCTTGTAATTCCGGGTTCAAGGCAAAACCCTCAGCAACTCAATGAGACTCTGTTTCAGAGTAAAATAAAATAGGGCTGGGGATATAGCTCAGTGATAGAGTTCCCCTGGGTTCAGTATCATGCAAATAAATAAATAAATTGAATCCTTTAGTTGATTCTGTTTCTCCAACCTCAATTCGTTTATAGTCTTGTACAACAGATTGGCAAGAGTATAACAAAGCATATTGTATGACAAACGTGGAATTTAAAGTCAGAATAATGTAGACAACTGAAAAATCCTTTTCCTATAACATATGTATCCGTATTTTTAACATTCGGCTCCACATAACTTCTTGGTTTCCTTTCCCGTGAACATAAAACAGCATCTTTTAATCACTGGGATGGTGTCAGTGGTATCAACTGCTATATAACCAATGGATTTTTACCAATGTTAATATAAAGAGAGTCCTACATAAATATAGGTAGCATCGTCTGCTCCAGGCTGAGATCCTTAAGGCTCTAAGCATCCCAGATAGTGGCCTTGTAGTTTGTGATCTCAGGGTGGCCAGACAAACCACGTGACATCGGACACTGGCTCCTGTTTAGGGACCACCCAGGAAAGCCAGAACTGGACAGAGCCCGTGAAATAGACCTAGATCTTTTTGTTCAGGTACTTACAACCTGAGACTTAAATTCTAAGTCCTCTTCTCAGACTCTGTCAATATCAGAAGCTCTGCTTGCCCATTGTCTACATGGGAAGCCATTAATTAGCACATCTCCTTGAACAGAGCTCCCTCTGGCTTTCTGCTTCATCCACTCTGTGTCTTAGGACCCTGCTGGTATACACAGGTAGAATCAAAAGCTGCACCTGCTAGTTAACTGTGCCCCCCCAAGTCTGTCCAGGTATTTATGACTCTGTCTACCAGCCAACAGCTTCCCTTCCCCTCCACCACAGAGCATATTCTATTATGGGCTAGGCGTTCTAGAAAGGATGCTACACAATGCCAGGAAAACACTAGAGCACATCCTTTAGAGAGAACCTTCTGCGTATCAAAGATAAAAAAAAAATTGCATGGACACACAATTATGCCCAAGTAGCAAGGATGCAGAGACATGAAAGTTCAGCGGCGATACGAGTGAGAAGACGGAGTAGACAAGGGACCCAGAGCCGCTGAATTACCTAAAGCCAAGGAAAATGAGACAGAACGCATGATTGGCGATTCTGCAGAACGCAGGGAGCCATGTGGAAATGTGGCGATTCCCTCCTCCCAGCCCACTCGGGGCTTTGTAATGCCGTCCATCTATTGTGGCGTGTTTGACTTGGAGCACGGCCGATTCTCCGCCATTTCTCTATAGAACGGGCTTTCCTGTGAATGCAGAGCTTTCTAGGATGACTAATCTGAGAAAGAAAAGGGGGTCGCTGGCATAGGAGTGGCTGCCAGATGGCAGCGGGGACAGAAGTGCCCCCAGGCAGCACGAGGAAGTCAAAAGCAGCGTTTGCTCCCAGTAATAAATCCACTCACAGCCTTGCAGATCCCCACAAACGGATTTGGGAATGAGCTAGTCTTCTGGTGTGGATGCTGCCCGGGTATTCACTGAGACCCAAATAAAAACCAACTCTGAACAACCCAGGGAAACTAATGACATTTAAATCTATTCTTCTAAAAGAGAGAGCGAGGCATTCCTAGATTATAGCTGGGGCTTTGTGCCCCCAGAATAATTAGCCTGTAAAGTCCTCTGACACGGCTGTGAATAACGGGAATGAATACAGTCTCAGTTCAACTCGGAATTAAATTGCCATTTACAGTGCTGTTGGCATCCGTGCTATGCTGGCCTTGGGACAAGTGTCTGATTGATTGTTTATTTATTTATGTATCCATTTATTTATTTACTTCTTCATTTATTTATGTCATGGCCTCCCTGTTGAGCAGTTAGATCCCGTCCTGCCTCTGCAGTGCACAACTGTGATTTCAGGAGTCACAGCTCTGAGGTTGATGTGGATTTAAGCCCTTGGGGGAGTTACCAAGAGGACCTGGCACTGTTCTTGCTGGGAGACCAGTGGAGACAGCACTTTTAACACATAAGCACATCACTGATCTTTTATTTTTTTTCCTTTTAGTGTATGTAAAAATGGGGGAAAATGTCTCAAGGAAAATTATTTAAATTCTGTCTCATTTTTAGTACCATTTCCTCCTTTAAAAACACAATTATACTTTCTTTGTGTGTGTGTGTGTGTGTGTGTGTGTGTGTGTGTGTGTGTGGTACTGGGGATGAAACGCAGGGGCCTTCTACCTCCAGGTTACACCCCCATGCCTATATTTTATATTTTATTTGGAAATAGGGTCTCACTAAGTTGTGGGGACCTCACTAAGTAGCTGAGGCTGGCTTCAAACCTGCGCAGTCCTCCTGTCTCAGCCTCCCAGGTATTAGAATTACAAGCGTGTGCCACCACGCCTGGCTTGCTTTCTTTTTTAACTGAAAACGTACCCGTGTGTCTCTAGTACTTTGAATTTCATTCATATATGATAACAATGCACCGATCAAAATTTAAAAGAAATCGCAAATTAAAAACATTTGTAGAGTTTAATGTTTAATTTTTATATTTTAACTTTTTTTATTCCCAGGGTGTGTGTGTGTGTGTGTGTGTGTGTGTGTGTAGTACTAAGTGTGGCCCAGCTCCCTATTTTTTTTTTTTTTTTTTTTTTTTTTGACACAGGATTTTGCTAGATTGCTGCAGGTCTTGCCAAGGTGCTAAGGCTAACCTTGAACCTGTGATCCTCCTGTCTTAGCCTTTCAAGTACTAGAATTACAAGTGAGCGCCACCATGCCCAGTTTCAGCTTTCCTTTTTAACTGCCTTTTGCGTCTTGCTTTTTATGAATAAAAACTGCTTAATTTATTAGTCTCTGTTTTTGTTAACAGATGTCAGGAACGTGTTTATTGTGAAATAATAGTCATTAAATAGCATGACTTGTGCTTTAGTTCATTTAGTAAAAAAAATCTGGGTAATTCAAAATACAATTAAGACCATTATCTGAGGAAGCAGGGCAGTTACCCTAGGGAAATATTTGCTCTTTTCAAATCTATCTTTTTGTATTAAATTCTAGAAAACCTAAAAAATATATAGAAACATGTAAGAAAAATTGTATGTATCATCTGCATTTCCCAAACAAAACACTTTGTTAATCTACTAAACTTATGAAATACTGGTTTACTTATCTAAAGTGAGTTTATAACAAACATGGTGTATTAGTTTCTTTAGCTGCTAAAACAAATGAGCACCAATGTGGTGGTTGAACAATGCAAATTCCAAGAGGGTGTCACTGAGCTGAAGGCAAGGGTGGGGTTGACTTCCTCCTAGAGGTTCTGGGCGTAATCCACTTCCCTGCCTTTCCAGTTTGGTCTAGAGGACATCTGAAGCTTTTTGCTTGTGGCTCCTTTCCTCTATTTTCAAAGCTGCTACAACAATAGCCAGAAAAATCCCCCTCACAGCACATCACTCTGCTCTTTTCTGTAATGTAATCACATGTCCCTACACACTGCCTCCTCTTCCATTGTGAGGACCCTGTGACTATACTGGTTCTACCTAGAAAACTCAGGATTATGTTAAGATGAGCTGACTAGTATCCTTACTTCCCCCTGCAACATTAATTTCCCTTTGACAACAGCATCCTGACTTGGTACCACAGTTATTACTGTGACCTTTTAAAGACAAGGTTTGAAATCCCAAATCACCCTCCCTAGTTCTTTCTCAGTTATGTGCACCAAACTCCCTGTACCAAAGCCATTTCAGGAGAAAACACTTGGAAGGTGTAGTTTGTCTGACGTAGCAAACTCACACGTTTTGGGATTCGGATGTCTATGCATTCATAAGGTGTGGAGCTCATTCTTTCTACTACATGTGGGAAAGTAAGAAAAATGGAGATGGTGCGGTATCCTGGTACTCACACACCCAGAACCCAGGACTTCTGCATGGCAGTTATTGTTGAGAACACAGGGGCATCTCTGGTCATCTGCTAAACCTCTTTGGGAACTCAACAAAATAGCTGTTGAGTATGACAGTGCTGTATCTCGTAGACCTTCCATTCTATCGTTTTCTTTTGGTATGGTTTAGTTTGGCCGTTACTCTGCTACTCTCTTCCTTCTAGATCATTCCATGGCACTGAGAGGACCACAACATTTTCCAAGCGCTCTCTCTGCCCTTCTTCCTCTATGCCTCTCATTTCTGTACACTCCTGCCATAAGAAGCTTAGGTTATGTTTCTCTGTGGAGTTTCTTCCACACAGATGAAATGGTAGGCGTGGAGGAAGCTCTAATGCTGAGATTACTTTCATACCTGTCTGTCTGTGTCCATAAGAAGTCAAGGAAACTTCCAAAGGAGAATTGTAGAAAATGCTTCCAAGCCGGGTGTGGTGGCGCACGCTTGTCATCCCAGCATTTGGGAGGCTGAGACCAGAGTATCGCGGTTCATGGACAGGCTCAGCTACTAAGCGAGGCCCTCTGCAACTCAGTGAGACCCGGTTTCAAAATAAAAAATAAAATAAAAATAGGGCAGGGGGTGTAGCTCGGAGGTCGAATGCCCCTGGGTTCCATCCCCAGACCCGCAAAAAAAAAAAAAAAAATACTTCCACCACTGTGGAGGATGTATCCTTCAACTGAACTTTTTCAACTGGGCATTTTCAAGTTTTTACTATGATAGCAAATGACTTCACCTGGATTCCTGATTAATACTTCAGCAGAAAGTTTTGATATGCAGTTACTGGGTCAAACCAGTTACTGGTTATAAGCGTTTAAAAATTCTTTGATAGTTTCATTGGCATTACTTTTCAGTAAGATGGAGCTTTGTACATTACTACATGCCTTTAAAATTACTCAGAAATAGTTGTGTATTTGTATTTCCAGTTTCAATGTTGCTTTGAAATTATCCTATCTATTGATACAAATATTCTTTTTTGGAGGGTACTGGGGCTAGAACCCAAGGGCATTGTACCCCCGAGCTACACCCCCGGCCCTATTTTTTAGTCCTTTTATTTTTGAAACCGGTCTTACTGAGTTGTGAAGGGCCTTGCTAAGTATCTGAGGCTGACTGCGAACGATCCTCTAGTCTCCGCCTCCAGAATGCTGAGATTACAAGCATGTGCCAGCCACCACGCAGGCTGGTCTTCCTTTTCTAAGAGAGCAAAGATAGGGAGTAGCAGGTTTGGGGAAGGGAATTAAAAGCTCTGCTCCGGACATCTGAAGTTGGAAATGCCAATTAGATATTTAAGGAAGAAAAAATGACATGTTGACCCCAGGTACTCAAGAAAGACATGTTCCTTGGTAAGAGCATACACCTTTCCTTTATTGTATCAGTGAAACAGTGGTAGGATAAAAGCAGGTGGATTGCCAACAATTGTGTCAGGCTTTTAACTTGTCATCAAATAAGCCCAAAATGCCCTTGTTATTTTTAGATAACTATTTTAATTTAAAAGTTAATTTTTAAATTTTATTTTAGAATTATAAACCTCAAAATAGGTCAGCTCACCCATTTGATAAACACTGGCTTATAAAATGAGACCAAAATATGTAATCTTAGCTTTTTGAATACACAAAGCCAGTTTCTTAAATAGAATTCTGCTGTGTGTGTGTGTGTGTGTGTGTGTGTGTGTGTGTGTGTGTGTTTTACTGGGAATTGAACCTTAGGGAACTCCATCTCTGAGATACACCCATAGTCCTATTTTATTTCTTTTGGAACATGATACCACTAAGTTGAGATGGGCCGAGAAGCTACAGTCTTTTATCTCAACCTCCCAAGCACTTGGATTACAGGCATGCCCCCACCCACCCACCCCCCGTGCCCAACTTCATTTCTTTCTTGAAGAAGAAAGTATCCCTCGCTGAAAAGCTAGTAACATTTTAATATTCCCCAGCCCAGAATCTGATCTGGAAGAGAAGATGCCGTGTCCTGGCTCCTCTGGACAGTGGAAGCTAGTCTTGTGATGAAAATTTTGCTCCAGGTTTACACAAAATCCACACAGGTGGCAGTGACTCTTCCTGTCGTGTGACCACTCGCAGCCATGAACTTCTTTTGCTGTTCTAGAGAAGAGTTCATGCCCTCATACTTCTTCACAGGGACTTGTTCTCTGCCCAGGATGCTCCCCATTTCCCCCCCAACCCCATTGCTAGCAGGGTGCCAATTTGATCTACTACTTTAGAAAGGATGCTGGCTGAAAAATTGAAAGCAGGCTGATCCATAATATACATAGAGTGCTAGTGAATAATTCAGAGACAAGAGATGATATTTTTATCTCATGGGGAGACCTAAGGAAGGGTTCCCTGAAGAGATGAAGTCTTATCCAAGCAGAACAATAAAGGACGCTCAACACTGGGATGCGGAGAGGAAGAGAAAAAGGACCAGGCAAAGGAAGAAACCGACATGATTAGAGAACAGAATATGTATCAGCCCAGAATACCTATGAGCGGAACAGAGGTCCAGGAAGAAGAAACAAGTGTTAATCAAAGTGTAAACTTGCATCTACATAAGAGGCGATGCAGCTCTGAGATACAGGGTAAACACTGCCAACATCAGTCTGAAATCAACAGATAGTCCGCAATGGTTTAAATATGGTAGGTGAGGTGTTCCATGACTAAAACCATGGTTTTAAAAAACAGATGAGGCAACCGTGTGACAGGAAAACAAAGATAAAAAACCCTGAACAGATAGTGCTGTTAACCTTGTCCAATGCCTCGGCTTGGAAAAGCAGATTCAATTAGATACATCTGTGGTCTGGTCTGTTTGGTTTCCATTAGACTTCAAATAGGAATGGAGTTTCTTTTAAAACCAAACAGTTTAAACCAATGAAACAAAGTGCCCCAAATAAAACAAGGTCAGAAATTTTATTGAATTTTTAAACTTCCACTAGGCAGGGAAAGTAATGACCTTGTTTTCCCCAGAGATTTCCTGATAGCATGCCAAATCAAAAGCTTCAGAAATGCTTGTCCACAGCCCCAAATTGGCTATTCATAAAATAATCGGTGTCCTCAACTACTACAGCTGGGCCATGTCCGAACAGCATCAGCTATGTATTCTACATTGCTCAAAACAATGGGCTTTGGGCCTTTTAACCTAGCAGACTTATTTTCACTAGAAAAAAGGGACCCTTTATTTTCTTTATTAAATTAAAGCAGTAGACACTTATATAATAGCTTATTCTGTTATTTATTTGCCTTTTTTCTAAATGACTTTAATTATGTCTTTATTTATATATTTGCCTACCTAAAGGATCCAAGGAGATAGAATTGGTTGGGACCTGTTGAAGCTATGTTACAGAAGCCTCAGCTGGCTTGTTAGAATACAGGTGTAACTTCATTCACAAAATACTCGACTCTGCCCATTACAGAGAGTCCTTATTCTAGAGTGCAAATCTGTAGAAATTTGTAAATAAATGTGGGCTTTTATTCTTACGTTCTAGGAAAGGGAGTTATTTGCTCTCATATGCATAATAAAATTGCTTAGAAAAAAAACAAAAAAGGAATTTATGCTATGTCATAGATGATTTATTAATAATTCAACAAATGGCTAAATATTGTCTGCATTATTGATTTATTATTTTCACCAAAGATTTTTTGAAATGATAAAGTCTAATGCAAAGTAAATTTACTGTATAAATGTTTCTGTTGTTTTCAAATCTAGAATGACAGGTATAATTCCAGTATAATCAAAGACACTGGGTCCTGGTCATCTTCTGCTTTCTGGTGGAATAAAATATAATTTTTATAGTAAATAGCTTGTGTTTTCAGTCAACAAGAAAACAGAAAAAAAGTTGAACTATAGTAAGTGCAGAAAAATATATATTGAGGCAAAACATGTTTTTAGGGTTGCCACCTAAACAGTTTTTATTCACTAAAAAGATGCAATGATTTTGACTGTATTTGTCTCTACTAACCTCAAATTACATATATAATTTTAAAAAGAGAATTACTAGGAGATTCGGGTAAGTCCATTTTTGCAGGGAAAGTACAACACCTTTTGATCCCTGAAAAAATAGATACTTCCCCACTCCCCACCCCCAAAAAGAAAATTAAACATATGATTTAAGTAGTTAAAAAAAGAAATTTGTTCTAGTAGAGATGAAAAAATTCTTGTGCCCTCAAAGTGCAGTAGACACATTTTTCCTTTTGGGTGTATATGGCAAATTAATAAAATTTACTAGATCATCAGGCAAGAAGCATTACATTTCAAAGCTCACATACGCTAACCCTGTCATCTTGGGATAATGAAATTCGACAAAAACTGTAAAACAACAACTAAAAAAAGATAAACCCCCACATATTTAGAAATCTAGAAAATTATCTAAACAACATATGGTGAAAGAAGTTGACATAGTACAAGTCTAAGACATACTTAGAAGCGACTAAAGAAAACCACATTGTCCCTCAAAACTTGTGGAAATATGCAAAATAGTGCTTTAAAGAAACATATTGCCTTTATCGCTACACCAGAAAAGAAAAATAGCTGTAATAATAGTCATGCTTGTAGGAGTGAGCTGTGAACTGGAAGCTGAGGTGTATTCTCTGCTTCTGGATGCAAAGGAGGAAGGTTTGGTTCTCTGGGAAATGGAATGTGAGATTTCTGTATGTAAAGTGAAGGAGGAGGAGAGGTTGAGTTGGAATCTAGTCTCAACAAAGCTTGAGAGGCCCCTCGGAAGCTCTGGTGTGGAAAGGGGGAGGGTTTTATAAATTTGTGCTGCGGAGAAGCAGAGGCCAGATGTGCACATTGGCTTCTCCACCCACACAGCTGCCCGGATGCCTGCTGCCTCTGGGAAGGAAGAGGTCTTGGGAGAGAAGGCTCAGGGCCTCCCAGGACGAGAGGCAGCAGGACTTTCCTCTCACCGGGACCGCCAGCACTCAGCTCAGTGAATTTTCCTATCTTGAACAATTAACCAGGCAGCCCACATCATCTGGGAAAAGTAAACTAAAAAGTTAGAAGAGGTTTACTTCTACCAGGGGAGAAGATAAATAGGTAGTTTAGTTAAAAAAAAAAAAAAAGCCCTTAGAAACAAGTTATTCATGAGGCCTACTGTTTAGGAATTTATTATCTTATTAGATTAATATTTAAATGTGTAAACCTAAAAATTAATTATTTTATGTATGTATGTATGTATGTATGTATGTATGTATGTATATATTTTGCAGTACTGGGGATGGAACCCAGGGGCATTCTACCTCCGAGCTACATCCCTAGCCCTAGTTTTTATTACTTTGGAACAGGGTCTCACTGAGTTGCAAAGGGCCTCACTAAGTAGCTGAGGCTGTCTGTGAACCACTGTCCTTCTGTCTCAACCTCTCACATGCTGGGATTACAAGTGTGCACCACATCTCCTGGCTAGACTAAACATTAATTAAAGAAGCCTATACCTGGGCAAATGATGATGGTTTGCCATCTACCAAAAATAGGGTTGGGGACGTAGCTCAGTGCTAGAGCATTTTCTTATCACGGATGAGCCTGGATTCAAGCACCAGAACCGCAGGGAGAAAAAAAAATCTCAACACATAAAATTAAATATTCTTTAAATATATATATATATATATATATATATATATATATATATATATATATATACACTCATTTGCGATTCTTCGTTAGAGATATGTGTTATCCGGGCACTGTAGTATACTTGGCGAGGCTGAGACAGAAGGATTGCAGGTTCAAGGCCTGCCTCAACAACTTAGCAAGACCCTGTTTGAAAATAAATACTAATATAGAGTTGAGGATGTGGCTCAGAAGTAGAATGTCCCTGGGTTCAGTCCCCAGTATCATACACACACACACACACACACACACACACACACATGACACACACAACCACACACACCACACACACACACACACACCCCAAATGTTAGCCTTTGGGGCGGAGCATTTCACCATTCCCGCAAGCAGCTTCTCCAGCTCTCCTGATGCAGCCTGTGCCTCAGATTTCCTCTCTCCTTAACGTGTTAGCAAAGCGTTTTAACACTTCTAAAGACTTACACGTGCATTCTTGCTATTTGCTAACTTGCTGTTTTATCCTTTGAGAAGTAACAGAGAAACCTACTCGCAATCCGGTCTGTAGATCTCGGAGATGAAGAGGAGACAAAACAGTGCGGGACTTCAAAGGCTCACCATTCACCATCATTTTCTTGGCTTTTAAAAGAGGGATTGCAATTGATTTTTCTGTTTGTTAAACCTGAGTTCAGCAAAAATTCACGTGAGGAAATCACTGATTTGTGGAGCTCTGAGACTCCTGCAGGCAATTTCTGCTTGCAGTTTGACTCCACGGGCTTCACTAGAGCCAAAGCCCCCAAACGGTTCTGTGTTTGCAAACAGCAAACCCCTGAGGAAGACAGTCATTTGTTCCCTCTGAAGTCTGACTCCCTAGACAGGAAGCTGTGAGTATTTACTTGGTGATGTTTGGATTTTTCTTCTTAGCTTAAATTTTGCTTCACACCAACAGAAGTGTTTGATACTGGGGGACGGGTGCCGGCAGACAGAAGATAAGAGGTCAGGTCCTGGTGCAGGCATGATTTTAACAAGGAAATCCCATCCTCTGGTTTCCAATTTCCCGTCCAGATTGTGTAGAGACCCCCGGGCTGTGTCTTCCAGCTCCCCACCCCTCGCTATGTGATGCCCGCGGTGTTGATCTGTGCCATGCGGAGGGTTGCTGTGAATGCAAAGGAGCTTCCCCAGCCGGCCATTGTGTCTGCAGTGGTTTTGTTCCTGGGAAAGTGCATCGGCCTGCTCTTCAATGGAGGTGCCAATCAGGTCCTCTCTTGCAGAGCACATGCGTGGCCCGGCTTGCCTCTCAGCCTCCTGATTTGGGGTGGCAACAGCCAGACTTGACACAGCCTCCACCTTTGAAGTCAGTCACCCCGGCCCACAGAGCCCTGCTCCTTAAAGACTTGCACCCGGCTGGGCGTGATAGCGCACACTTGTAATCCCAGCATTTGGGAGGCTGAGACAAGAGGATTCAGTTTTGTAGCCAGCCTCAGCTACTTAATGAGGCTCTTCGCAACTCAGTGAGACTCTGTTTCAAAATAAAGAATAAAAAATAGGGCTGGAAGTGTAGCTCAGAGGTAGAATGCCCTTGGGTTCCATCCCCAGTACCGCAGAAAGAAGAAAGAAAGAAAGAAAGAAAGAAAGAAAGAAAGAAAGAAAGAAAGAAAGAAAGAAAGAAAGAAAGAAAGGGAGAAAGAAAGAGAGAAAGAAAAAGAGAGAAAGAGAGAAAGAAAAGAAAGAAAAGAAAGAAAGGCAGATTCACACCAGTGATAGTTAAGTTAGTGAAAGTTAACAATACCTCTTCTTTAAAGATACGTTTATTACCAAAGCTACCAGGGACTTTTCATAGAATACCATCGGTTGTAATTTTTCTACCACGGTGCAGAGCTTAGAGGAGAAAAGAGGGTCTGGGCAGGGTATCTGGAATGTATCTCTCATTTTATCCTCATTACAGCATTAGTATATTATTTATTGTTATTTTACAAAAGATAACTGGAGTTAGGGGATGCTAGATTTTTTAAAGGATGAAACAGGTTGATCAGGTTCCTAGTTTGAGACTCATTTTCTTATTACACTGGAATTTTGCCAATTTCTTCTGACTGACAAAGGTTTTAATAGACATTTATTAAAAAAAAACAGCATTGACTCCATGGTAACATTCTTGGAAAGTCTAGGTTAATGCAGGATAATCAGATTGCTGCAGTATCTTCAGTAGCATGGTACGTGTGTAGTGTCACCCACCCACTCCCAAAGATGTAGCATATCTTGGTAAAAAAATCTATATATATCTCAAGGGCAACCTTATTCCAAGATACAGAATTTGAGAGAAGTGATGCTTTTAAAGTATAATCCTTTCCAGTGAAGTCATCCTTGAAATAATCTAGCTCCTAACAAGAAACAAAGCATCACAAACATCACTTTTCACCCTCGGCAGAGGAAACACCGTCTTGGAGTATCTCTTGAGATTTACCTGCAGCTTCTTCTTAATTTTTTTTAACTCCATAGGGAGCAATGCAATTTTGTATATTCTCTCAGATCTTTGCATCTTTAAAGGAAGAAAGACAAAGATGCTAGGCTCTGATTTATTCTCAAGGAGATTTCTATGTGGATTTTGTAACCATTTCTTTTTTTTTGTAAAGAAGAGATGTTTATTTGGCTCAGGGTTGTGGAGCCTGGGAAGCCCAAGAGCTTCCAGCTCCTCATCTGGCTAGTGTCTTCTTGCTGTCCACAGCATGGTAGAGGGCATCTCAAGGTGAGATGGAGCCAGAGGGCTGACTCAGGCTCTTTTTCCTCTTCTTATAAAGTTAGTAGTACAGAGTGGAGGCCCAGCACTCGTGACCTCATCGACCTGCTTTCTTCCCAAAGGCTCCTCCTTCAGGGACCATTAACATGAATTTGGTCACTAAGTTTCCAACACAGGAATGGACTTTTTAGAGGGAACAGTCACACACTCAAGCTATAGCACTGATGCACAATTTTTAAAAATCATCCTAATGTATTTTGTTCAGTGTGAGCCCATCCATATTTACTGTGCTTCTCTTGAATCTCAGTATTTGTGATAGGAACAGAAGGGTCAACTATTAACAACACAGATGAAGATATGGACGGTGTGACTTAGTGTCTCGTGTGGATACTTTGTATCAGGAAAGAGGAGGCTCTAGATACAGGGGCATTGGGTTCAAGCCTGGGGGTTTCATCTTGTCTGGAGAAGAGGAAGTCTTCCTTAGGGTATTAACTTGTAAACTGACACAAAAGGATGAATAAGAATAGGATAAAAATGGAGAAATAGTGCCATCCCATGCAAATATTTCCCCACACCAGAAGGTCTTAGAACAGTTAGATTCCACATATGTCTCAGACAACATTCTCACTGATAGCATTCAAAAGACCTGACCAACAACTTACAGGAAGGAAGACTTAATTGCTCACAGTTTCTTGGAAATTTCAGGTTCAGTCCTTGTGAGGCCGAGGTCTATGGAACTCAGATCATCATTGTGATTGGAAGCAGAAAGAGGAAGAGCTCACTGGATCTGCTCCTCATATCATGGAGGCAGGAGAAAGCAAGCAAGGGATTCAGAGACACAAGCCCAGTTCCCAAGGCTGCACCCCAGGGACCCACCTCCGCCAGCCCCAGCCCACCAGCCTCGGTTACCACCCAGGCCCTGGTAGACCCATAAGGATGGATTTACCTGCTGATGAGTGACAACCCTCATGGCATAATCACATCAACTCTGAACTTAATCCATGAGTTCTTCAGGGGGCTTTCCTTATCTAACTGTGACAATACCTGCTGCTCGGAATCTGAAAAAGTTTAGAATAGCTGGAGCTTAAGGGACAAGAAAAAAAAAAGTAACAAAAGTAACGTGAAGTGAGGGAGGAGCCTTAGCGACCTGATCAGGGGTAGTTGCAGATCTCAGCTAGTATTTTAAGGCAATGTGAAACTATCGTACAGCGTGAAGAAGAGCAAGACAGGACCAGACTTGCATTTGCAAAAGAATCCCTCTGATTTCCAAGCCGAGGACCTCTTAGGAGTGAAGGTAGCTATCAAGAGAACGATGATACCCTCCACAGTGTGAATTCTTTTGAGTCTCCACGAGGATGACATAGGAAAGATTATTAATATTCCATACACAATCCTGAGGTGGGAAAAGCACGAGGTTGGATGGTTAGGTGTGGAATGTAAGGGAGAAGGAAAGATGGAGGCTTACTTCCTCATTTTGGTTTAATTAGCTGGGGGACAAAGGTCCCTTAGCAGTGAGAGGGACGCTCATTGAGATTCATGAATAGGTTGACGTGGAGGCTGATGACCTACCTCTAGGTTACAGGCCAGGTTTCCCAGGATTACCGGAGCAGTGAGAAGGGACAGAAGTCTCAGTGCTCCTACGTCCTCATCCTGGCTGCCACCGGCCCCAGCCCCGCCTCGCAGCCCAGGGACTGTTAGATTTGGTAATTACATCTTGCTGCCTTTCATCTTTGGGTCAGTTTGGTTCTGAATGGCTTCCAGAACTAAGAAGGATGTGTAAGCTCATACCTGCTTGTTGTTCGTGAGTGCTGAGGTCCCCAGAGGTACCACACAGTCCTGTGGACACTGAGCAGGCCTCCAAGGGTCACAGCCCCATCCCTCTGACCTGATGGGCACTGGTGAGTGCTGCATTCTGAGGCTGGGGCATGCCCACTGGGAATCTTCCTCTCCCACGTGAAAGCGGTAGGTGCATATTCGTGTGTGTGTGTGTGTGTGTGTGTGTGTGTGTGTGTGTGTTTAACAGCTTGCATTATCATTGATTTTTTATTCTCAAAGCACCAGGTAACAGCAGGCATGTATCCATTTTAGCTTCCAAAAGCTCTCTAAAGAGACCAATCAGAACAGCAATGATTGTCTATTGCTTCAAAGAATGGCAGGTCTCTTGTCATTCACAAATTAAAACTGACATCTAGCGGGTATGCTCAAAGATGCTAAATTTATTCAGTTGAAAGTTTATCTCAGACCAAGCCTCAAAGTTAAGTTTTAATTCATGATCAGCTGACCAATTTTGCGTAGCAAGGATACCAAGCAGTTACTCCCAACCCAAGATGGGATCTGTGTGCCGACTGGAATGAAAACTGGCAATCCCGTCTTCTTGGGCACTCTTACCTCAGCAACTTAGCAAGACCTTGTTTCAAAATAAAAAATAAAAAGGCTGGGATGTAGCTCAGAGGTAGAACGCCCCTGTGTATTCAACCCTCAGTAAGAGGGGGGGGGGATCCTTTATAGAGTCAAAGAGACTCATGGTGAGAAACTTAAAAAGGTAAACAAATTTAGTGGAAAGAATTACTAGAGATTAGTTCTTTGAACTTTTCAGAGTTTAAGATAGCTTTGCTTTTTTTTTTTTAACTGAATAAGAGATACAATTGAAAATATGTTAGAGAAAGTCTTAAGATTAAAGAAGAAAAAATGTTTCAATTCTATAGTTTCATTACTGTGCTTTGTGTTCCAATCCATAAAATGCATGTCATGTTTGAAAAAAAAATAGTGTCAACCATTGGAGAATTTAGTACACATTGTAATCTTGGCTTGACTTTATCCTAACTGAGTTTATGGGAAGCCAAAATTCAGTTCCAAGTTCAACTGGAAAATTGGAACTTCAGTCTTGTAGCAAATGCATATCATGAAACTAGCTTAATTGCCTGCTATGGCTGCTGTTCCTATTACCTTGACAACGAATCATAAACAACAGTAAATGCAACCATTTGGAGCTTTTAACTCAACCAGCTACCAAGAGGGTATGAAAGATTGCATGAAAAGGTGGCACTTCAGTGAAGAAGACCAGGATGCAGAGTTTGAGAGAAAACGGCTTTGTTCTGATGGACAGTGAGCACACATGCTTGGATTTATCACCTAAGAAGATCCTTGGAGTTTAGCATCAACTCCCTTTGTACGGAGAGTTGAAGACTGAGATTAGCCTTTCGTGATAGCATGCTTTCTTAACCGGTGGGCTACTGCAAAGGAAATTTCATTAAAAATAATCATTATATCGTACTGGACATGTATCTGTGTAAAATGTTGAAGATAGAAACCACCTATTTACCAAATAGGTCAACCAAACAGTAATAAGGACTTTGCAGAATAAAAATAAAAAACTTAAAGGTTCATGATAGAAATAATTTTTATTTAAGTTAATCAAAAAACATCAAGATAGGTACATGATTTCATTTTCATGTACTCCAAGACTTAAAGAATGTGGAAACTAAATCCATATCTTTCTATCTCTTAGACCCCTTCTGCAGAGGAAATGACTTCCAGTGTTTCCTTCTATGACTGCCATGTTTCTGTGCCATGTGTTGATACTGCTGTTTGGCGATTAGTCCTTTGGTATTATCCATTGAGTCCTGGTTATGCTAAATGAAGGGCAGTTGCTTTCGCATCTTACCTCCCTCTCATATAATGACATAACTGTGGCGTTATCAAGTTATATCATCTGTGTCTGTGTCATCACGACTACATTCTGTGGTCAATTACAGAGCCATGTACTGCGCAACAGCAACATTTTTATTGAATAAACTTTTATTTTTCTTTAATGACTCCCCTCCTTCCTTTCCGTCATCTCTTTTCATCTCTCTTTATATAAAACCTCCATCAAATCACCAACAATAGTGACCTTCAGATCATTTCTCATATTATACATTTACCAGGTCTCTCCCCACACTAACAAGGGCACTGGTGCTTTTAGAAGTCTCCCTGATTCCCTCCCAGCGGGCTCACCGCTACGCCCTGAGGTCCCATCCACCCAGTCTAGACCCACTGGGTCTGTGTCTTGGACTCTATCACCCAGGGACACAATTTCTAGGTTCCATATCTGAAATGTGTCTTTACTTACTACACATGCATGAGTGCACATATGTCGGCTTACATGCAGAAACATGTCAAAGCTGTTCTGAGATTTTCTTTCTAGTCTGTCCTGATGCGGCACTGACTGGGTTAAGAGAAGGATGAAGTTTAAACTCTATGAAGCTGAAATATTTTAAAAAATGAATAAAAAGAAACAAGCTCACTGTTATAATCTGGAATATATCTCCTGATCAAGACACATTTTCCTCTTTTTTTTTTTTTTTTGCTGCTCTAGGAATGGAACCCAGGGGCATTTGACCTCCAAGCCACACCCCCTGCCCTATTTTTTTTTTTTATTCTTTATTTTGAAACAGGGTCTCACTGAGTTGCAGAGGGCCTCACTAAGTAGCTGAGGCTGTCCGCGAACCACCATCCTCTGGTCTCAGCCTCCCGAGTGCTGGGATTACAAGCGTGCGCCACCACGCCCGGCTTACGTTTTCCTCTTAACTGAACAATGCATTCCTTGCTCTAAAAGGCCGCTTACTCTATGTTCATACATGAGTTTGACCTGTAAAATTTATTCTTGTGAGATCTGTCACACATTTGAGATGAAGGCAAACTAACCTCTTAATATCAGGGTTGGTTCCCTTTTTCTTTCCTCTAAAAGAGCTCACTTAAGATCTATTTTTGCCTTTAAAACTATGGGAGATTCCATAAGCAAACCTGTAGAAGGCTGCGGTGGTGGTGGGAGGAAGGCTGTTTTCCTTTGCATGAGAAGGTATGATAGTTTAAATTATTTTATTGCATGACTCTTTTATTCCTCTCAGCCAATGCTCGTAAATCGCACTTTGTGCCAATTTTATTCAAATTTAATTCATTCCCATAAAAATGTTTCTCATATCCGTCTGTTATGTTTCGCTACCTGTGTAAGCTGCATCCTTGTTTTGTCTCTAATGTATGCCTCGGACACTAATCTTCAGCGAGATCTTCCTCAGTTTTATGAATCTCCCTGGGACCAACGCTCAGCTCCACTCATCTTCTCTTTTAAATGTGTTTTCTATTTGATTGATTCCTGCTATAATCTTTATAGTCTTTGCTTTTCCAAGCTTGAATTAATTTTACCTGCTTAGCTCCTTGGGATAGAGCTTATTTTTAACCTGTTTTCTTTTTAACGAATCTCCTTCAGGCTTCAATTTGTGCAACTGAAATTCTGTTCTGCTTTTGCTTTTTGCTTTCAGAGCACTGATGTTTTTATACTTACTTTTTATTTTTATTATTTTTCTAGTATAATTCCCTGGTCACCATTGATTAGGTCATTTTTATGGCCCCAAACAGTATGTTTGGTAAATGTTGCAGGCGCTCTTGAAAAAAGTACCTGAGCTGGGCTGAGGGTGCAGTGCTCCTGACAAGTCCCTGGACCACATTCAGCCCTCTTCCTCCAGGCCGGCCCGCTCCCGACAACACCTGCTCCTTGCTCCTTGAGGCGCTCAGAGGGGCTTTAAAGTCAGCTGGAGGGTTTATCCCTCTCTTATTTCTGTAGGTTTTCGCATCATGTGGTTTTAAGTTAGGCTTTATTTGATTCAGGCTCAGGCCTGTGCTCCATTTCAGCTCACCTTTGTACATTGTGAAGCAATCCTCTTTATTTCGCTCAGAGTCTCTTTTGACTAACATGATGGCAGCTCTATCGGTTTTACACAGGTTCAGGGTTAGGGTTGGGTTTGCATATTTTTGTCTCTTTCTAGAACTTTTTGTTATGTGATCATATTTTAAAAGGTAACTGTTCAAGTACCACACAGTCAGGGTGTATTTTGTCTTTTTTTATTTGCTGGTGTATTCTTACCCTCTAATAGTAGACTAATATTACGAGGACTCAATTCTCCTAATGTACTTCCAACGTGTGTAGATTTGTGGAAGTATCTTCCTGTTGTCCTTGACTCGCTGGCTTTTTGATGCCCTTCTCCCTGTTTTTGCCTCACTAGTCAAATACTTTGCTCCTGTATTTAATTCCTGTCCCGTCATTTCACCTCCATCCTTTCAGGAATTGCCAAGAGATGAGGCGTGCACACTTCTGGCAGAGTGTTCAGAGGTGCTTAGCTTCTGTTTTGTAATGAGAATATAAATAAACAATATTCAAATTAACTTGCTATTTTTCTTTCTAATGGGAATATATCATTAACAGCGATTTTTAAAATGTAAATCTTATGGCTAACTTCCCTGTGAGTTCAATCTTGCCATCGTGATTCAAATATTATAGGTACAATTTCCACGTGAACCCCTTTTTCTCGCGCTTAGAAACTGTTATTAAAATAATGGAAGGCCTTCTATTTTGTCATAGAAGTTTCTTTGCCTCATTTAAATTATATCTAATAGAACCACCATTGTTGAACAAAGTGTGTACTCTTTATTGCTATAAAGATATTAAGATATTTCACGCTAATCTGGGTGAGAAATCGTGTAACAAGATAGAGTCTCAGTATCTAAGATTCATATTAATGTAACCAGAACTGATATTTCTTTCATAATTTCCATTTAATTACCTAAACTCATGCAGTTTTAATGATACAGTTGTCACCACAAAGAGGTTCTAATAATGTCCCAAGCTCCTGGGACAACAGCCCACCAGGGCCACAAAAGTCGACAGCCCCCAAACAGGGAAGCATTCTTTAGTTTAGCTTACCCAGCATAGTAAAGGTTGGAAGAGCTGGTTAGGGTCCATCAGAGTGTCTGTATCTTTATATGTTTAAAAGGTAGATTCTAAATTTTAATAATCAGTCAAGTATTCTTTAAACTCTTTAAAATGTGGCAAAACACAGGTACTTCATTTGAAAATATGAAAAAATCAGCTTCTATTTTAATTTCATTTAAAAATCAGCTTCTATTTCATTTAACTTATATCTCATAGGCACGTGTTTTGGAAATACCATAAAACAAAATAAAAATTTTCTTTCATGCTTACCAGGCATGTAATTGCAAATGTACACCAGGATTGGCTTCTCCTTTCTAACTTAAAAAGAGTGGTCGTGACCTCTTTGATCCAGGTAGTTTGTCTAAAAATTGAAGGTATCATGTTAGTCTTTCTTTTTGCGTCTTCCTAGGTGAACTATGTCTGAACACAGGATGCTAGGAGCTCTTCCCGTCTGGCGGGTTTGCACAGTGCTGCAAGTGGACGCAGATGTGATGGACAATGAGATATGACTTAGACTGAGAGTCATCAGTCGGTACAATGGAAAAGAATAACATATTGATTGCTACTTATTTATTTGTATTACTGCTCTTCCTCCCCACCCCCAAATGGACCCACAACAAAAATAAACAAGACATAAAACTGCCTCAGATCAAAACAGGAGGATATTTGAACATTCCTTATTTTCCTTCATGATTACTCTTTGGTTGCTATGTAGCTCCTCCTCCTCCTCCTCCTCATCCTCCTTTTTCTTCCTCCTCCTCCTCTTTCTTCTCCCTGTTAAAATTTAAATAAATTGGATTAGAGCTGGCCAGGCCCAATGGCCCATGCCTGTAATCACGGTACTTAGAAGGCTGAGACAAAAGGATCTCAAGTTTGAGGCCAGCCTCATCAATTTAGCAAGGCTGTTAAAAAAAAAAAAAAAAGGCCTGGGAGCATAGGTTAGAAGTAGAATGTCCTGGGTTCAATCCCCAATACAAATAAATAGATTAAAAAATTGTTAGTGTTGATAAGTTATCTCAATTAAAAAGTCAAGTCTGTTGGCTCATAGGACAAAAAAAAAAAATAACCAAGTTTTACTTGTCTCCCTTTTATGGAGGCTTGAATGGAGTTAAAAGTTTGAATAAAAACACATAAATGTTAACACTGTGATTATAACATGTAATTGATGAAGACATGGAAACAAGTACCCTTTTACTGAGATGTAGGCAATTTTAATGTCGAGATATAAAATAGACAATACATATTATATCCATAAAGTCCTAACTGTCAAGATGCTAAACTCAGAAATGTCTGGACTCAATATTTTTAGCTGATCCTTCTTTCAACTTTCATATTTGTGCTTCTAGTCTTAGAACAATAAGAAACGTATCTTGTTTCACTAATTAGCATCCCTAGTCCCCATTTTCACTATTTCTCTATAGGATCTAACTTTGTGGAAAACTTTTCTTTATTGAGCATGGTTTCACACACGTATAGTCCCAGTACTTGAGCAACTGAGGCAGGGGTATCACAGGTTCAAGACCAGCCTCAGCAACTTAGCCAGGCCCTTTGCCATTTATTGAGATCCTGTTTCCAAATAAAAACTAAAATAGGGCTGGAGGGTGTAGCTCAGAGGTAGAATGCACCTGAGTTCAATCCCTGACACACCACACACACACACACACACACACACACACACACACACACACAGCCTTTCTTTGATGTTTATACATTACATATTTGATTACAATTGTCTTTTTAATTACCCTCTCTTTGCATTTTTTACAAGTTTTTTTCACCTGGATCCCACATGATGAATGTACCATTGAGATTTTTTTCCTTTGGTCATATTCTTTTTATTTATGTTCGTTTTTCAGACTACTCCTGGTCCTCAGCAGAAATTCTTCTCTGTTGTTATATTATTTCTATCAGCTTCTGCCAAAAATCTCTAGATATTCCACACAAATCTCAAATACTACCGACTCCAAACTTAATGCATTAAATCCACCACTTACAAAGTTTAGGTGTATTCTTACTCGTACTTTTACTACACACCCACCTTCTCGCCAAAAATTAATTCAGGAAACTTGGACTCGTTCTTGTTCCTTCCGCACTGGCTCAAATCCCCAACTTCTGACTATCTTTATTCCAAAATGTCACTCCAATGACTTCTTTTATTATTTATTTATTTATTTACCTTCTTGTTGTATTGGAGTCTCACATCTTGATGCAGTTCAGGATGGCAGTGACCTATGCTCTCAGCACTTGGTGCCTCCCCTTTGCCCCCCGCTTCCTCACCTCTCCCCCTTCCTTATGCAGAGTACTGAGATCGGCACTAGTGTTCTCACAGATGTATATAACGTCAATGGAAATGTTTTCATCATTAATCCTCTCTCTTCCAAACCCCTCTACTTCCTCCTAAGCCACCTCCCTTCTTCCCTCCACTGGGATTTCTCCTATTTTTATCTATAGTTCCTCCTATATCCAGATCCCTCCTTAGCCTCTGCATATGAGAGAAAGCATACCTCCTTCACTTTCTGTGACGGGCTGATCTCACTTAACATAAGGTTCTCCAGGCTCATCCATTTCCCTGCAAGTGACATCGTTTGGTTCTTTATCTCTGACTAGAATGCCACTGTGTGTGCATCCCACAGTTTTTTAATCCATTCATCTATTGATGGACATCTGAGCTAGTTCCATAATTTGGATATTGTAAACTGTTCTGCTATGAACATAGATATGTTTAACTATAATTCTCTGATTTCAGTTCCCTTTGGAAAGATAGTCAGGAGTGGTATAGCTGGATCATATGGTAGATCCATTCCCAATTTTCTGAGGAATCTCTACACTGATCTCCTGTGGGCTGAGCTAATTTGTAATTCCATCTGAAGTGTAGAAGAGTTCCTATTTCTCTGCATCCTGGCCACATTCATTGTGTTTTGACGTCTTGATGACTGCTTTTCTAATTGGGATTAGATGGAATCTCAGTGTGGTTTTGATTTGCATCTCCATGATTGCTAATGGTGCTGAACATTTTTATGTATTTACTGGCTGTTTGTGTTTCTTCTTTAGCGAAGTGCCTATTTAGTCCAATTGGCCATTTTTTGATTGGGGTGTTTGTTTCAGCAGTAAGTTTCTTAAGTTCTTTGTATATTCGAGATATCAATATTGCAATATCTATTAAAATACCAATGTCATTCTTCAAATAGCTAGAAAAATCAGTCCTAAATTTTATATGTAAAAATGAAAGACTCAGAATAGCCAAAGCAATTCTTTAGCAATAGCCATGCAGAAGGCATC
The DNA here is from genome assembly GCF_963383645.1 of Muscardinus avellanarius. Lineage (NCBI taxonomy): Eukaryota > Metazoa > Chordata > Mammalia > Rodentia > Gliridae > Muscardinus > Muscardinus avellanarius. The sequence continues at coordinate 3,005,897 of NC_137791.1, read as the reverse complement.
ACAACACCTGACTTTGGATTAGACTATAGCGCTATAGTAAGGAAAACTGCATGGTCTTAGCGCGCGCGCGCACACACACACACACACACACACACCATAGACCTACGGAGCAGAGTAGAAGAAACAGAAACAAATTCACACATAAATAGTTAATTTTTTTTTGACAAAAGCTCCAAAAACATATCTTGGGGAAAAGATAGCTTTTTCAACAAATAGTGTTGGGAAAAGTGGCTATTTATTTGTAGAAAAATGGAATTAAATAGCAAACTCTCACCTCGTACAAGTATCAACTCAAGATAGATCAGAAACACGAAAATTAAACCAGAGACTTTATTTTATTTTTGCGGTACTAGAGATGGAACCCAGGGACATTCTACCTCCAAGCTACACCCCTAGTCCTATTTTTTAAATCTTTTTTTTTTATTTTTTGAAACAGGGTCTCACTAAGTTGCAGAGGGCCTCACTAAGTAGCTGAGGCTGTTCATGAACCGTGATCCTCCAGGTCTCAGCCTCCCAAATCCTGGAATTACAAGCGTGCACCATCATGCCTGGCACAAATGATTTTTAACTGTTTCTCATGTTAAAATACATTTGGGCCAGATGGTTCATGCTCATAATCCCAGTCCTTGGGAGGCTGAGACAGGAAGATCGCAGGTTCATGGATAGCCTCAGCAACTTAGCAATACCCTGTCTCAAAATCAAAAAATAAAATAGGACTGAGGATGTAGCGTGGAGGTAGAATGCTCCTGGGTTTAATCCCCAGTACCAACAACAAATAAATATATAAATAAATAATAAATACAACATCTCATGAACCACTGGTTTTTCACGTAAAGGGCAATGTTGCCACTTGAGTTTAATATACAGGTGTACTTCCTTGTACTGTGCTCTGCCATGCTATGATTCAAAGAGAATGCGTTTTCTAGAGATTGGATGTGTGTGGAAGTCTACAGCGTCCTTTTCCCAACAGCTTAGATAATGATTGGCATTTTTTAGCAATAAGGCATCTTTAATGAAGGGATGGCTATTTTTAGACATAAAATAACTGGATACTTAGGAAAGTGTAACTTGACTTTTACATGTACTAGGATATCAAAAAACTGCATGACTCTTATTTTGATACTCATTGCATTAGTTTGGTGCTAAACCTGCAATCTCCCTGAGGTGTGCTTCATAAGGATAGCTCATCTTTCTATCATCATGTATGTAAGATTTGTCTGAGTGATATAATATCACAGTACTTTCTAGTAATCACAGAGTCTTACTTACTGTCTTTAGTGCTAACTTTAAGCATTGCAATTTGCTTGTGTATTACTCATGGCATAAGAAAAACACTGAGTGTTTATTTCTTATGTGTCAAGAAATTTAGAAAATGTTGTTTCAACATTTATAGCAAGCTTACATGATAAAGAAACCAAGATGATAAGAAATCAAGCAACTTGTAGCTGGGCGTGATAGCTCACTCTTGCAATCCCAGTACTTGGGAGGCTGAGACAGAAGGATCGCAGTCTTGCAGCCAGCCTCAGCTACTTAGTGAGGCTCTTTGCAACTTAGTGAGACCCTGTTTCAAAAGAAAGAAAAAATATAGCTGGGAGTGTCGCTTGAAGGTAGAATGCCCCTGGGTTCTATCCCTAGTATGGCAAAAAAAAAAAAAGGAGGAGGAGGAGGAGGAGGAGGAGGAGGAGGAGGAGGAGGAGGAGGAAAGTCAGGTAACTTGTCCTGGGCCACACAACTAGTCAAAAATATTTAGAATCCAAATAAAAATTGTCAGAATTCTAAGCATTCATTTTCTATGACATTATGCATATTTTAAATATATGTTGATATAGAATATTTGAAAGGGGCTTAATTCTATTCCAATTTTTACCAAAGACTCTTTCTGGCCTGAATAAACTATAGGAACTCCTTTTATTTATTTATTTTTCATCTGAAAATGAATGGGTTATTGTACCATTCAGTACAGGAAATATAAATCATCCTAAAATTTTTAACAAAAATTCTGTATATTCTTTATATAGGTCATTAGATATTGGTAAAATCTTGGAGGGGCTAGAGAGGGGCCGGCGTGGTTGTCACTGGGTGTCCCAGCAGTACTATGCTAGTTGCTACTGCTACCAAGTTCATAGCGGGTGATAGAGGATGATGTCCCCAAGTCCCTCTCTCCCAGAAAAGGGACTGGTCTGTCTTCCTTCTGCTTCCAAACAGCACAGGGCTGCCTCTCATTGGCAGAGCACCTAAATCCCAGCATTTGTAAGCCTGGCAGCCAGGGAGGCTGGAAAGCTACCTGGGCATGAAAAAGGAAATAATCAAGACAGTTGGTATGGATTCTGGGAGCCAACAGGGGTGTGCAGCTTGTGGGTTGGCTCAGGGACTTGAGAATCCTGCTCGTGACGTCCTGTAAGAGCTCCGCACATCCACGCACCTCAGGCCACCCGAGTTCCAGCCTTCTTGTCCTATATGGAAGAGTTTAGGGGGAAAATGTGGAGAGACATGTAATCCTGATTGTCCTGCCTCAACTCTGTCCAGTGGAATTATGGTACGAGACGTATGTGGACTGCTGGGAGTGCAGACAGTATATGCACCTCTGGCCCTTTTCCGTTTTTTATTTTGAAATAGGGTCTTATTAAGTTGCTGATATTCTCTCTAAATTGGAGAGACTGGCCATGAAACTGTAATCCAGAGGCTGGCTATAAACCTGCAATCCTCCTGTTCTCAGCCTCCAAGGACTGGGATTACAGGTGGGCATCGCTGCACCTAGCTGGTAGCTCTCTCTCTCTCTCTCTCTCTCTCTCTCTCTCTCTCTCTCTCCTCTCTCCTCTCTCCTCTCTCCTCTCTCCTCTCTCCTCTCTCTCTCTCTCTCTCTCTCTCTCTCTCTCTATATATATATATATATATATATATATATATATATATTTTTTTTTTTTTTTTTTTTTTTTTTTTTTTTTTTTGCGGTACTGGGGATGGAACCCAGGGGCCTTCTACATCCAAGCTACACCCCATACCTATTTTTATTCTTTATTTTGAAACAGTGTCTCGCCAAGTTGTAGAGGGTCCTCACTAAGTAGCCGAGGCTGTTCGTGAACCTGAGATCCTCCTGTCTCAACCTCCCAAGTACTGGGATTACAAGTGTGCACCTGTATTTTTAAAAGTGGAAACAAACAGAAAAATTAGCTTTCAGAGTATAATTTAGTTAGTCAGTATATCCAAAATATCATTATTTTATTATGATGAATATAAGATTATAATAAAATACATTATTTCTCATTTTAAGTCTTGATAATATGGTATGTATTTTTACACTGACAACACTCCTTGAATGCTAAAACCCAGAGAATAATAAGCAGGATAAGTACAAAAATACATTGTGGAATATAGTATTCAAACTGAAGAAAATCAAAGATAAAAAAGAAATATTCCTGATAGAAGCCAAAGGGAGAAAAATAACCTTACCTACTGAGAGGCTAAGATAAGAATCAGATGCAGCTTCTCTTCAGAAACTTCAATGCAAGATGAGAACAGAGTGAAATATTTAAGTTCTCAGGCAAAAAAAAAAAAATCAGTCTAGAATTTTATACCTTATGGAATTATTTTTTCAATGTAAAACTAAAGTGTTTCCTCACATAAAGATTGACTTCTTTTGTGGCCAGTGGGCCTACCTCGCAAGAAATGTTCAAAGCAGTTCTTTTAGAAAGAAGGAAATTTAGATAAAGACCAGAAATTTAAGTCTAAATAAAGGAGGAGGCTTAGGGAATGAACGAGTTAAGATAAAATAAAAACCTAGTTTTCTTCTTCATGATTAGGCTAGCATGATAATTTGCTCAAAATAGTAACAATAATGCATTTGGTTAGATATGCTTATGTATGTGTATATATATGTTAGCTTATGTATGAGTGAAATGATACAAGGGTAAGAAGGAGGAATTGAGAAGATTTTGCCATTGTGAGGTCTTTGCCCACTAGAAAAGCAATATATCAATAGGAGCTTGGATCAGTTTTAGATGTAAGTTGCCAGCTCTAGGGAAACCACTCAAATGAAGTGTTCTGAGACTTAGCATGTCAGCTGGGAATCCATCCATTCTTAGAATGCATCGATTATTAACATTGCAGCATAGGTATGCACCTCACTATCTGTGTCCATTCTCGATGAATATTTAAGGTGTTTCCACTCCTTTGCTACCCTACGTAAAGCTGCAGTGAGTATTACCATGCAAATTTGGAGGGAAACACAGACCTTTATTTCTTCTGAGTAAACACCTAGAAGGGGAACTGTCGCATCTTCACTTAGGTGCAGGTTTTCAACGTGCTTGTATCATACACTTTGAGGGAAAATAGATGAGGGGTCCAGTGGCTTCCAACCCTCTCCAACTACAGCACCACTCTTTATAATATAATTTATCAGCCTCTTCAATTCTAGTCAGTTTAGTAGGTTATAAAAGTAGTTTGTTGTGATTTTACCTTTCATTTCTTTTTTGAAGATTTAAAGAAGTTTATTAGAAAGATAGAAATACAGAAAATAGAAATACATCCCCATGCCAAAATGGCATGGGGAGGTGACTCGAAATGAATACACCTACCTTTCATTTCTAATAAACAATTATGTTGCTCATATTTACAGGTCATTGTTAGCCCTCCGTGTATCTTGTATTTTAGAATATTATCTGATTTATTTAGCTACTTCTAATATTGATTTAGAGAAATCCTTTGAATACATGTATTAAGAATATTTTCTCGTAGTTTAAATGTTTCTTCTCGTGTGTGTGTGTGTGTGTATGTGTGTGTGTGTGTGTGTGTTGGGGGATCGAACCCAGAACCTCCATCCAGGCTAGATAAGTGTTCTATCACTGAGCCATCTTTCCAATCCCAAACCCAGGCCTTTGTGCATGCTTAGTGTGTGCTGGGCTAAACCCATAACCCTATTAATATATTGCCATGAGAAAATTACTAAAAATTTTTTATGAGGTCAAGTTCACTTTACTTTTATAGTGATTTTTAAATTTTGCTTAAAACAACATCTGCCTTCCCCAAGGTCACCAAAATTTTCTGCTATGCTTTCTTTGAGAAACTTGATAGTTTTAGCTTTTCTCTTTAAGCTTGGAATTCATCTCAAATTACTAATTTGTATGTGGTTATGTAGGGGTCAAAGCTAATGACTATTTTCCAGTTGATTCAGCATCTTTTCTTTAAAAGATTACCTGTTGATATGCATTGGTGTCTTTGCCAAAAAGTTGTCTAACCTTACTCAAGTAAATCTATATATTTACTTTCTGTCCTGTTTTATTGACCCATTTGCTTGTCCTTAGATCAACATAACACTATCTTAATTAATGTGGCTTTAAAAGTATGGATTTGGTCAAGCTAACCCATATACATTCTTCAGATGTCAAGAAAAAAATTATACAAGGCAAAAATAAAAACTAAGAAGAGAAATTCTTTTTTTTTTTTTGGCAGTACTGGGGATAGAACTCAGGGGCATTCTACCTCTGAGCTACACTCCATCACTATTTTTTATTTTTTATTTTTTGGTGGTACTGGGGGTGGAGCCCAAGGCTTTCTACCTCTGGGCTATACTCCCAGACCTATTTTATATTTTATTTTAAAACAGGGCTTCAAAATAAAACATGCCAAGTGCTGGGATAACAAGTGTGCACCACCACGTCCATCTATTTTTTTTTATTTTTTATTTTAAAACAGAGCCTCACTGAGTTGTAGAGGGCCTCCCTAAGTAGCTGAGGCTGTCTGTGAAGCACGATCCAACTGTCTCAGCCTCCCGAATGCTGGGATGACAAGTGTGCGCCGCCACATCTGGCTTAAGAACAGAAGTTCTAAAGAGTGGGTGTGTTCACCACAATTTATGCATCAAGTAGAACAAAATTACCAAAGAGAAAGACAGGGTGCTTAAAAAGACAGGAAGAAAACACTGGGTATTGACATGGAAGTCAGGAAATATAAAAGAATTTTAAGAGGAAAAATTACCAAAAGGTTCTTGTGCCTCAGAGAGTTATCTGGTAGCAAAAACAAGTAATTCTGAGAGTTACAATAAGTTTCAGGAGCAACCCTGACACGAGGGCATGGATTCATTCAACAAACAAACATTTGTTGGTTGCCTTGGCCCATGGCAAAGTGTTAGCAACAAGAACAAGGTCAGGCATCCTGGGGTTTCTCATCCTGTAAACCCAGAGCTGTCACATCCCCCGGAGGGATCACAAGAGGGGAGACGAGAAGACGAAATCCAAGGCACATATATTTTTGGGAAAACAGGAGAAAAAGAAGTAATATTTGGGGATTTCATGCTCAAACATGTTGAGAGGGGAATTTTGTTTTAGTAAACAGTAGGTTTTGGATAATGGGATCATCAGACCAGAAGGGATGGCTTGAAAAATGATTCTCAAGAAATTGGAATCATGGTAGATTGAGGTGCATGGGGAACCAAAGATAGGGCTTCTTAGAAAAAGCAAAAGTAAGGATTAAATTTGGGGGAGAAGAGGGTTCTTTGGGATGACCAGAAGCAGAAGGAAAGCCATAGAGAAGAGAGCATTGATAGTGGGCCCCCTGTTCTTGGAGAAGAAATTTTGTTGGAAGGATAAACCTACAGATTTAAGACATGAAAGAGGGTGGTTAAGAGCTGCACACAGAGAGGGTTGATAGAAGGAATCTATCAACACAACTATGAGAATGATAAAAAGCATAAAGAGACACTAGACTTTAGTTATTATACCTTATGATCCAATCTTAAGATACAGATAGACTGTTTTCTCTAGAGTCTTTACTGCCAAGGGAAAGAATTAGAAAAAAATAAAATAAATAAAATCAATGCTGATCCTGGAATAGCTCTGAAGGGCATATGTAGTACAAAGAAAAGGGCTGGGGAATTTGATCCTTCAGCAAATTGTGTTGGCAGCGGTCACCAATACGCTATCAACCAGGATCGCCATAGTTAAGAGACTCAAGGTTAGAAAAACTGGGGGAAAATGGAATTATAAATCTATGATCCAAGGTATGCCAAGGCTGGCCCTCCCAGCTAGAAAGCCAATGGTGGACATTAACTCCCAACTCTGTATTCAGTGACATCACAGTGACAACTTGAAGTTAGCCAAAGGGCAAGTATTTACACTGTGACAGTCAGCAGCCACAGCTAACCAGCGCCCACCAAACAGGTGGTTGTGAAGTGTTGGCCAGGACACCACTGCTGTTACCACTGGGAAGATTTTCATTTTTCTTCTCCCGGATATAACTGAGATTAGGCCATGGTGGAGAATTTACATGAAGTAGCTGTAGTGCTATGACCGTAAACACTGCAGTGATAATGACATCAAAACCATCTGAGATGAGATCAGGAGGTGAGCGTGGTGGCTGGTTCAGAGTGAAAAGAGTCTTAAGTATATAAAAGATTGGGATACCATTGAAGAATCTAAAGATGGTGGAAAAAGACAGCGGGCTTGAGTGATCTGAATCTCACAAAAAGTGTGGAGTCACGGTGGTTGCCATTGAGACAGTAATTTGAAAAGCCACATAAATGAGCCAGAAAAAAGTTAAATTTTGCACTAAATTCTTCTGATAGGCAATTAAACCATTGAAGAAATATTTTAATTTAGGACCCAAGAACATTCACTCCATTCACATAAGATTACTTTCTATCTTGAGTTGGAAACTCTTTTACGTTTTGTTAGAAAACTTTCCACATTGAAATAAGTTCTAAAGATAGGTTATGTTCATACTTAGTGATGGATTCATTTGCTTAACACTGACAGCATTTTAGTAACAGTTAGGTATTATTATGCTAATGGCAAATAGGCCTAGCAGCTCAACAAAATATAATTGTTATCTGATTGAGAAGTTAGAAATTCAAGCTTTGGAGCCACAAGATTCTTTTTTCTGTTATACTATTTTCCGAGGAAAAGTCTTTCCCAATGTTCTGTCTCGTGTTAAAATATACCTTATTGAATAATGGGAGACAATGGCTCAGAAATTACCCACAAATTGGATTTTCTTGGGAAAAGACAGACACACCCATTTTTCCAAAAACATTATTGGACTCAATGAAAACAATGGATCAAATAATAAGTAAACGAACACATGTACATGTTACACATAAAAGAGTTAAGAGTTCACACACATCCCCACAAGAATTAGACTTCCTGAAGGATAGTTGAAACACCTGGCCAATTGGCTTAAAAATGGACGTTAACATGGGAAAATCTTTTGGAACTTGATCTCCAGAAACCTTGAGAACACGCACTTGGGAAGGCTTTGTGTATTTTTAACTCTCTTGCGAAACTCACATAAACAAGACTCATTCAACAAAGTACCTAATGTAATTATCCAGCATCCACTTGGACTTCTTTCTGTCAGCAGGCCTTGATTCCTTGAACCAAATGTTCTTCCTGGTCTTTTCAAAATACCAAGTACAAACATATGTGTATCTTTAGAACAAAACTGTTCTTGTTCCGGACACATTTCAGAATAAAGTCCCGAGTAAAGTCCACAAAATACATCCTAAACTAACAAAAGAATGCGCTATCACATCCTCTCTCAGAGATTGCTTTTTTCCCTCCTGACTCCAGAGAATATGAATTCTTCAGCATGGAGGGAAGAGAACCCCCCCCTCCTCTCCTTTCTTCTGGCCCATCCATTTATTCTCCAGACCCCAAAGCAAAGAAACTCTTCACCCGGAAAATAGCCAAGCGTTCCTCCCAGCACTAAACTCTGAACTTTCAACTCTGAACTGTTGGAGACAGGGAGGGGCTTAGGAACTTCCCAGCAAGATTTAATGACTGTTTCAACAGTGCTGGGTTCAATTCTTAATACCCCTCCCTCCCCCCACACACTCACAAAAAGAGACGTAAAAATGGCCAGGTATGTAAAAAACATGCTCAGTATCACTAATCATCAGGAAAAGATGGCCCCAGGAAGAATGGGTATTATTAGAAAGACAAAAGGCAAGTGTTAGAGAGGATGTGGAGAGGCAGAATGTTAATTACTACAGGCATTAGGGAGAACCCTTTGGAAGCACCTCAAAAAAATTAACACTAGAACTATCACATGGCCCAGCAAGTTTGCAACTTGCAAACTTAGAAGTTTGGCAACTTCTGAGTGTGTATCCTAAGAAAGCACAATCGATGTGTTGAAGAGATGTTTGCACTCTCCTGATTCCTGATTGTTGTGACACAATCAACAATTGCCAAGATATGGAGACACCCTACGTGTCTATCAACCAATGGAAGAGTGACTAAAAGACATGTGGTCCACGTACGCGATGCAATGCTGCTTGGCCTTGACCAAGGATGGGGTTCTGTCATTTATGTCAACACGGAGAAACCGGAGATCATAGGTTAAGTGAAACCACGATGGGATAAATTTAAACACGTTTTAATCGCGTCTTCATTTAGTTCCGCATGAATACTAATATTCGGCACTTGGTTATTTAATTTCCTCTTCACCAGATGAGATCATCAAGGATTAATGGAGTTGCTAAATCACTCACATTCATTTAACTTGTTCACTTAACATCAAAGTGAGTACCTACTCTATCACAAGCACCAAAAAATCAGAGATGAACAGTACGTGGTCCCGGTTCACGGTGAGACACCGACCATCGCTCACAATAGTGTGCGTCCTGACCGAGCCAAGCTGCTCGTGTAAGAGGCAGTTCTAGAACTTCTCCCTCCGAGTTCGTATAGAGTGGCAAGCCGTGGTCCATCTGGGCCATTCATAGCTTCTTGCTCTCGCGCACACAGAGAATCAAAGCACAGCTTCATAGCGCTCACAAGCCGGGATGCGTCCTTCCATCAGAATCTGCTCGGTTTGAAATGAAACCTGCTTCACAACCACGAATGTGGAAAACAGGCCCCAGGGAATGGAGGGAGCTGGGGGTGGTTTTACTGGCCTCGGCTGTGCACCTGCCGAGGGGAGCAGCAGCAGAAAGAGGGGTAGAGCCGCAGACATTCCAGCTTTTCACGGTCACACTTTCTGGATTCTCATCATTTCCCAATCCCCACCTTGAAAAAAATCATTCAGTAATGCTATTACCGGCACTCTCCTTTTCTTTTAGTTAAAGATCAAGAAATATGGCCGGGCGTGGTGGCGCACGCTTGTAATCCCTGTGCTTGGGAGGCGGAGACAGGAGGATCATGCTGGTTCGAAGCCAGCCACGCTGGCTTAAGAGACCCTGTTTCCAAATAAAAAATATATTAAAATAGGTCTGGGAGTGTAACCCGGAGGTAGAAGGGTTTCCAGGAACCTCAGTATCACCAAAATAAATAAATAAATAAATAAATAAGATCAAGAAATAGTGTTAACGTGTCTATTCTTTATATATTGGAACTCTTGTTTGCCTATATCTCATTTGCTTTTAATTAAAGGTTAATAATGTTTTGTGTTTTATAATTAAACCTCAAAGTCAACTCCCAAGTCCAGCTTGTTATATTCTAATAGCACAGAAGAAGGACCAATATATTTTATTCTAATAATTCATCATACTATATTATGATATTATATTCTATTAATTCATCAAATTGTATTCTAACAATCCAGCATACTATAATCTATTAACCCAGCATACTATAATATATTAATTCAGCATATTATATTCTACTAATTTATATTATGTTCTAACAATTCAGCATATTATATCAATAACTCATCATGGTATATTTTATTAATTCCATATTATATTCTAACAATTCAGCATCTTATATTCTATTAATTCATCATATTATATTCTATTAATTTAGCATATTATATTCTAAAAGTTCATCATATTATATTCTGATGATTCAGAGAAGAATCCAAAAGAATGTTTGTCTGAGAGCCGTTTTGTCAGAAAACATTCTTCACGAGGGCAAAATACAAATGTCTTTTGAGGGCCAGGGGCCTGGAGGGAGAGGTAGGTTTGGCTTTTTTCTAAGAATCAGCACTTGACATGAACCTGGTGGGCAGCCAGTCACTGTGGCCTTTGGGTGGTGATGGAAGGAGAGACAGGACATTCCAAGCCCCCAGAGAGGATGAGAAAAGTGACATGCGTGAGAACAACCTTACCGGGAGAGTAACTCTGATTCCTGTAATAGAGAGAGCGGCACAAGCCGGCCGGCAGCACAGTAGAGACAGGAAGCCTTATCCCTCAGAGGCAGCGCGGCGCTCTCGCCAGGCCTTGTGTGGAGAACCCCTCCAGCAGCTGGGGCACAGATGGACCCGAGAGGTCAGGTCAGCTGGCAGCGGGCCCGTGAGGTGGCTGGGAACATCAGCTGTTTGAGGAAGGATGAGAAACTCTACGACCACATTGACAATATGGAAAAATTGTTCAAAAATGGGAAAATGTTTAGGAATAGAACTGGTGAGTGTGGGTTTGGGAGGAGGAGAGTGCCTGGATCCTCACACTGAAGAAGTAGATGAGTGATAATCCCCCTATGAGAGAGGACGAGGAGAAAGAGCCGAAGCCCTTCCAGAACTGGACTCCCGCCTCGCACAATTTGATGGAGCTAAGGAATTCAGCCCAAGAGAAATCTGTTTGCCAAGGACAAAGAGCCGGATTTTTGCATTTTAACCTTTTGCTTTGCATTGAAAGACAAAGCCTGTGTCTGCCAAGAATGGTCCTGGGGCCACTTGAATATTCAAAAATAAGAACAGACTTTGAGAGAAAAAAGTAGAGGAGGGATCTCTAAAATTGAGTGTGCAGGGAGCTAAGTAGGTGTTTGATATCATGATCAATTTCCCCAAAACTTGTAGAAGATGCTTCGCACACATTGGGGAAGCAGCTTTCTCACTAATAATGACAAAACCTAGACAGTACTTGGATCGAGTGCTAGTACTTACTCGTTTCAACAGCACACAGCCCTGCGCCGTAGGTACTATTGTTATTTGGATTTGCAGAAGAGATGAGGCTGCACCCACGCACAAGAAGGCGCAGAGCTAGAATTCTGTCCTCCACTCTCTCCCTCTGTGCACCATGGATGTGCTGTCCTGCCCAGCCCTGCATGGACCGCCTCTTGCCTCAATGAGGAATATTCTATATATATTTTGTTTGTTTTTGTACTGGGGATTGAGCCTATACTTGAGTCATACCCTCAGCCGTTTTTATTTATTTTTTATTTTGAAAGGTCTCTGTAAGTTGCTGAGGCTGGTCTTGAACCTGCAACCCTCCGGTCTCAGCCTCCCAAGAACTGAGATGACAGGTGTGCACCACCATGCTCGACTCAGTGTGGGATACAATAGATGTGGCTGTGTACCTTGTGCTCTGGCACCATCATCAGATGTAATTCAGCCACAAAACAGTGCAGCAATATTGGGTTATTCCATATTGTAAACATGGTAGAGCTGGAGACGCTGCCACCTGGAAGCTCTGGGCAGGGGTGGACCACCTCATCCTCTGCTGAGCCTGAAGTTCCAGACATCAGCTTAGAATGTCCTCGAGGGTCAGGAGCAACACGCACACATCACGGGATGCCTTTTCATTCCTGGGCAAGGGACTCTTCATTTAAGCATTTTCATTAATTTATATATTACTTTCCAAACTAATTTTTGTTTATCATTCCAAAAGTCTTGAAAAGGAAAATTAGTATGCATGGGCTCACTCTTGTCTTGAAAAAATCATCTACAGACTTCTAACCAAAGAAATCTCTAACCAGATGTTTTTTAAAATCCTGAATCAAATGGGATGAAAGGCAGCTCATTTGAACAGACATAATCATCCTGTTTTCGGGAATGAGCAAAGCATGACATGAAGCAAACCTTTCCCAGAGGGTCAGGAAGGACGTTTGATTTGGGAAACCATCGAAGACGTCACAGGAGCTTGTTGGGAATCCGAAATTGCTGTAGCCATTGGGAATCTAGAGATGGACCAAACATCTAAGTGTGTAGGGAGAATAGGGATGAGCTGCGTAGGGATCACGGAAGAAAACCCAGGGAAAGGATGACCCCAATGATGGTGCCTGTCTGTAACCCCAGGACTTGGGAGATGAGACAAGAGTGTCACAGGTTCAAGACCAGCCTCGGCAACTTGCCAAGATCCTGTACAAACAAAGAATTGGGGTTGTAGCTGGGTGGTTCAACATCCCTGGGTTCAATTTCAAGTTCAAATAAGAGGGGGGGGGAGAGGAGAGAGAAGGAGGCAGGGGGACAGGGAGAGAGAGAGAGAAAGGAAAGAAAAGAGAAGGTTTCTGAGTATATTTTACTATACATAATTTTCACATAATTTTGCTATTCTTGATACATACTTATATATTACCTTCTTATACATATTTTGGTGAGCTTTTAACATAGTAATTTTTAGTATTCATCAAGTACATAACTAGATGACCGGCACTTTTCTAAATACTTTATACTATTTTTAAATTTTCTTAATCCTTAGGTAAAAATAAGTACATAAAAGTGTTAGTCCCACTTTACAGATACTGAAATGGACAAGTAGTTTATATAAGGTCACACAGCTGGTAGGCAATGGAAAAGTTTCAAAATATTTAACTGGCACTTTCTTACAATGTACTTGCTTTAATTTGAAAACATGAAGCTATTTTTCCAAAATAATCATAAAGTACAACTTAAAACTGTGGCCAGCATAACTTATTTGAACAAAGACCATGACATACTAAAAGAAATACAACAAGAACTCTCATTACTGGAAAAGTAATATTATGCTGGAGATGTTTTATGAGAAATTTTTCTGCTGGAAATACAATGATTGCATTTTTCTGTATAAAATGAGAACACATGGCCTGAATTGAAAGCAGCACACTGAAACAGAATCTGCTCTGTTTTTGAGATGAGCATTTATCAGAACCCAAAATGCACGGTCCTGAGGCCACACAAGTTCTAGCATGAAATAGAAATCCCCTCTGTTCCCTTCTTCTTCCCAGGGATTATCCAATGATGTTTAAGATACGTAACCTAGATAGTTCAAAGATAGACTGTATCTTCATCTCTCCATGGCACTTAGGAGACCAATTCAACCAATTAGGAGCAGGGCAGGGTACCGGTAGTGCCCAATTTACAATGGTTGAACCTGTCATCTTTTGACTTTATGATGGGGCTGTGGACGCTATATATATATTCTGTGGAAATAGTGTTTGAGGACTTGACTTTGGACCATTTTCTGAACTAGCAATTTGCTGTGTGCTGCTCTTTGGAGATGCTGGATACCACTCAGCCACACAGACACTAGGACCAGCAGCCAGCAATACAGTGTGCCCTGTGGGTCCTGGTGCTGGATACAAGTGTACTAAACAGATTGAGATTGTCTGACCCATGTGATCTAAATCATTTTTCAAATGGATTTCTTTTACTTGCCAAATGGAAGACTGACAAACATGTTGGAGGGCACTTCTGTCATGCTTTTCCTGTAAGCTCTTCTTAAAGTGGACATTTAATACCCACTAACGAGAGAGAACTGCATGTCAGTAAACCTTTGTAGCTAGCACTTTTTTGCCATGAGATTATTAAATTATTGATTGTTCTTTTCCAGAAAGTCAGTTTCAATTGCTGTCAATTTTTAGAAATGGACTGATTATAGTCTTTTATGTACTTGCAAAGAAAGAAACATGATTACCCCCATCCTCAAATTTCTTTATTGCCTAATTATATTAGCCAAAGGGTCATCCAGTGAATTCCTACTGTTCCTAACAGCTAATGTCAAGATTCAATAGCTGAGAAACCCTTAGTCCAGGGCAACTGAAGACTACCTAAATCTTAGGAGTCACGGGCTCCACCTAGTGGTATTTTCCTAGCTGTTATTCTGATTTTAAGTTAAGATATGGCTCTCTGTTCAAGGCATCCCTTTTTATTTAAATTGTTTTAATAAAATTATAGAGTAACAGCTCCGTTCCGCTTTGGTAACATGCAATACATCTGTAGTTTCCGTCTTGCTTCTAATTATGGCAGTCTTCTTACTACAGCGCTCAGTACCAGGCTTTTATTTGATTTGTGCTAAATGGAAAGAAAATGAGGGGTTTTTAATGATAAGGAAGTGGACAGATGTGTATGATAGCATTTCTAAAAAGGGGTCCATTAACGAAGTCTGAGCCATTCCTAGTGTTGCATCTGAAGGAACTCACAAAGGAACTGAACCTAATGAGTCTGTAATATAAATTATACAAAGCAGTGATTTCATGCCTGTGGTTTTAAGTTCTTTGTAGCCGTTTGTTGCTCTGTGCGACCCCTGATTTCTTCACCAGAACAAGAGCTTGATGTCTGAGCACTTGTAATTACACTCGGCACCGTTTAAGTAAGCCCCTGTCAAATGCCAATTAGGACTTCTGAAATGATCATACGTTTTGCTCACCATGCAAATGATAAGATCCCTGGAGGTCCAGCTCCAGCAAGCACATGCCACCCCACAAGGTCAGGCAGGAGAATACTGGTTACCTGGTTACCTATGGATCAGGGAGGCTTACAAAGAGCTCTGAGCTCCTTAGCACAGCATCATGACCTGGACATGCACTTGTGCTTCTCCCCATCCGCATCTTAACTCGCTGCCCTGTCCTCTCTCTATCATCTGGCTTGCCAACGCTCCTCACGTGCCGGTGAGTGCTTCTACCCAGTAGCTTTCACAGTCTTGACAAGAATCTACTCAGACTCTCCAAGGCTACCAGAGAAAGGGCTGGGGTTGGTGGAGGGGATGGCTCCAGCGGCATCACTTACCCCTTTCCAGAGCTGCCGGGCTCTCCCCAGCCCAAGGGATTCTTCTGCCAGGAGCACTTGCTGTGTGTCTCTGAGCATTCACCAGGGGGTGGCCGGTACCTCCTCCCAGGGTCTTGGCGGTGACACTGCTACCCCGAGCTTTGTGGCAAAGATCTGGCTCGGTGGCCAACATCGCAACAGAAAGATGTCACAACCACTGTCAAGAAAGCCCAGCGGAGTCCTGGCAGGCTGCGGAGAAGCTGGTTGCTCTACCGTCTCCTCTGTGTAGATGTAGTCCTTGCATACCGCAGGTGATTGGTAAAGACTGCAGGACAGAGGGGTGAAAGCAAAGGATTTATAGCCCTGTGTATAATGAGGTGCTGCCTCCTTTTGAGTGAGCACATTAATATTAGCATGCGTGTGTTCTTCCCTGAACCACTCTGTGTGGTAACAACAAATACTTGGAAGCATCAGTCGCCAGTATTTAGCAGGTGCATCTTTCCTGAAGCCCACCATGGGCCATGTTGGCAGGCAGGGTGGACCTGAGGGCCGCCTCAACACTTTTTAGGAAAACCTCAGGTTGCACACGGCAAAATTTGGGAATATTTTAATAATCTGGAAAGGGAAGGACAGCACTTGCTTTTTTCTCACTTTTTCCAGAATTGCAGCTAGAAAGCAGCTTGTAAACAATTCATACACAAACCAAAACCAGTGTTCACAGGACTGATGTGCATGTGAAGAGAATTTCAGGGCCAGGGATAAAATGCAACCGCATGGGCTGGCGTGAGGGTCACAAGAGCTCTGAGCCTGACAGCTAGTGGATGTCAAAGGGAAGTCTCAAAGTACAAGGCCCTGAAGATGGCTGCCACCAAGATGGACCATTTAGAGTCCCAGACCTAGAGGACTCGTTTTAATAACTTCCATCAAGAAGCAATACAGGGAAGCGGATGGAGCTGCAGAATATTATGTTAAGTGAGATGAGTCAGCCACAAAAAGTAAAATATCAGATGTCCTCCCTAATATACAGGAGCTAGGGAGAAAAGGGGTCATAGGAAGAACTCTAAACGAAGAAAGAGAAACCACAGATGAGCAAATGAGGCGACCTGACTGAGGGGACAGAGGGGAAGGGGAAACTCCCTAATGCACATGGTGTTCATTCACAGACACACCAAAGTCATCACTAAGCCCAACATGAGAAGGAGGGAGGGGGCGAGAATTGGGGGAGGGCTAATTTGCTGATGTGTGCATCTATGACTCTGCCATCTTGCACCCCATTAAGATGAATACACCAATAAAATTTTATTTTATTTTATTTATTTATTTTATTTATTCATTAATTTTTTTTTTGGTGGTGGTGGTACTGGGGTTCCTGGAAGCCCTTCTACCTCCGGGCTACACTCCCAGACCTATTTTTACAATTTTATTTGGAAACAGGGTCTCCTAAGCCAGTTCGCACGGCTGGCTTTGAGCCTGCACGATCCTCCTGCTCTGCCTCCCAAGCGCGGGGATTACAAGTGTGCACCACCACGCCCGGCTTAAAATTTTATTTTTTTAAAAAAAGAAGTAATAGAGCACCGTGGTTGATGGCAGGCACAGTGCCAGGTCCAGATCCTCGTTCAGCAGGGCACGCAGGAATCCATGCTTTCTCGTGTCGTGGACTCTGGACTTGCTCTTGCCTGTGTTCATGCGACCCCTGTGTGTTCAGCATCACCATCTTCTCATTGCTTAAAGACCTCCCGCTTGCCTTCTCTACCTTCTAGACTCCGTCACTGACACCCGCTAGTTCTGTCTCTTCTGTGTAGACAAAAAATTGTAGAAGACAACATGCTTTAAACTCTCATAGCTGGGAGATAACCTTGGAGCTCTCTGTACGAATGTGGAAGTCAGACTACACACAGGGACAGGAGCTGGACTGGCCCCGCCTGCCTAGGCAGGACCGCGGCACCTGTGCTGGGGGGGTCTCCCTGCTTTTACAGTCAGCGTTTGTATTCTGTTTCCCACCAAATGTCCTCCCTGTCTCTGCTCACAGTCAATTCCCTCCAGCTCTCTCAGTCTTATTTGGAAAGCTGAGAATAACTTTGCAATTATCTTTACCTCTATAGGACCAGTAGGGCAATCCCTGGCCAGTCTCCAGACAGACTGAGGCCCAGCTCAGGCTTGGGGGTGCATCAGACACACCTGGGGAGTGTAAACCGCAGCCTGCCAGCCCCACTAACACAGCTTGGGGTGGGTGGGCTTCTGTGTGAGGCTGGAGACCTCAGCAGATGTACCCTTGTTGTTGTGGGGATTGCACTTTAGAACACAGTCCAAAAGCAAACAGCAACCGGCTCTTTCTCAAGATATAACCAAGGCCGCTTCCCTCTGCTGTGGAGAATGTAAAGGAAGCGAAGTCCTTGAATGCAGAAGTCAGTTTGACAAGACATCCGGTAAATTATGCCTCAATAAAGCTGATTAAAAATTAAAAGCTAGGTACAATAAGCCGTCCTCCCTCAGTCCACAAATCCCCTGACGGTTGCAGGCCATTGTGAGTGTCTGGTGTGTGTCCTCTTGTTTCTGAGCCAGGTTAGGTCACTTACAGTTTTCAGTCTCCTGACCACTTAAAAATGGCTCTATTCCATCTGCCTCCATGTTAGGCTTTATTTATTACCTATTTGTATCTGTTTATTATCTATTTATCTCTCTTAAGCATCTTTAGAAAATTCTTTGGCATTCCAGAATCCTGTAGATTCATTTTTAAAATGTAAACAAAAAGGCCAAACATGGTGGCCGGCACCTATAATCCCAGTGCTTGGAAGGCTGAGACAGGAGGATTGCAGATTCTAAACCAGCCTCAGCAACTTACTGAGTCTCCCAGCAACTGTCTAAGACTCTATTTCCACATAAAGAATAAAACAGGACTGGAGGTATAGCTCTGAGGTAAAATGCCCCTGGATTTAATTCCTAATGCCAAAAAAATAAATAAAATGAAAGCTAGACAAAAAGTAAAATCCTGCTAATCATTTATTAATGAACACTGGAAAAGAAGACACAGAAATACTTTAAGGCACGATGGTTTCAAGGTTTGTGTCAGGCACCCTTCCAGTTAAGCCTCCTCCATGGATGCCAGGAGACCAGAGCAAGACAGAGGGAGCCTCTTAGCCTCAGTGCCACATTCTCAAATCCAACTTCAAAATACTCTGCCAGTTTTCTGAAAGAAAGAGAGATTTTGCTCAACCTGACTTGGCCTACTAAGGAAGCCCCCCTGTTTTAGCCCTAGAAGGAAAGTCACTTAAAAAGAACTGATAGATCTTTTACTCTTTCTACATTCCTCTGTTCTTATAATTATTATTATTGTTGTTGTTGTTGTTATTATTATTATTATTATTATTGTTGTTGTTATTGTTTATTATTATTATTATTATTATTATTACTATTATTATTATTATTATGTGACACTTGGGATTCAGGGGCTTCCTACCTTAAGGCTACATTCCCAAACCTATTTTATTTTATATTTTATTTGGAAACAAGGTCTCACTAAGTTGTCGAGAGCCTCACTAAGTAGCTGAGGCTGGCTTTGAACCTGTGTGATCCTCCTGTCTCAGCCTCCCAAGCGCTGGGATTACAAGCACCCAGGGGGTGAGCAAGGGCAGCAGAACTCAGAATTGCCAGGTCCTTGTCTTACATGAGTGGCTCTTCTTTTATAGAAGACTTTGATGAGGAGTGAGGAGGAGGAGGTATGTGTGAATGGCATTAGTCTAGTAGTCATGCAATGAGCTAAGAGGTCTTGGTCATATTTGGGTCCTGACAGGCCTTTCACTCTCCTATTGGTAGGTAACACTTTTGTTGAGACTAGACAGGTCTCCTTCCTGTGACCTCCATCTTTGATCAACAGGTATCTCTCCTGCTTAACGATTCCTCTGTGATATAATTGACAGTTAAGGTGTATTGTGAGTTTCCAGGGCAGTGTGTCCACCCTTCAGATCCTTTGTGTGTTCTCTGTGGTCTGATCAATAGATACCCCTTTGAGGACAGTCAACAGTGCTCAGGGGAATTAGTGAAGACTCATGAGTCCCCAGAGATCTGGGACTAAGAAGACGTACTGAGGAGTCAGGGTGACAAGGACTCTCACCCCAGGCTCCCATTAAAAAGTTATATTTCTCTTGACCTTTCTTTATGCCTTCTATTTCTTGTTTATTCTATTCTACCTCAAAATAACCAAAAGTATAATTGTTCTACCTGACATGGATGCAGGGATCAAAGATCTGGTCCCAGGCTTTCCTTGCCTACCTATATTCTACCTCAAAAGGTGGCACCCAAGACATGTCCGTGTCGCTAGGAAACTAGCGTGGGGCACCCTGGCAGGGCAGACATGGCATGAATGCCAAAACCAGCAAATCTGTCTTTTGTCTCTACCCTTTACACCATCACAGTGCGGCTGTGGGCAAATGTCGCCACTGGGTCTGTTTCTATACTAAAATGAAATAAAAAATCTCTTGCTGTATGTATTGTTATAGTAAATTCAAGTATGCAGTAGTCCCTGGGATGTCCTAAGAATCGCCAGTGTTAGTCCTCTCTCTCTTTGTTCCCTCTCTGCGTTTGAATTGGAAAGACTGACACAGGGAAGTATCAGAGTTCACTATTTTCTCAGAGCTGTTTAAAGTCCAAGGCAAAGCAACAGGAGCTTGTGCCTACACCTAGAATCCTCCGCGGGAGATATTAGTTCAATAGGATCTTCTCTTCTTCCTTTTAACCTCTGAAGTACTGAAATATGAAAATCATGAAATAGATCGATGCAAAGATTTTTCTTCTACGTTCAAATGACAGAAAAGATAATCAGGTAATCAGGACATATGCCTTTCAAGCCTCTTATTTATTTTATTTTATTTTTTTTTTTTTTTGGTGGTACTGTGGTTCCTGGAAGCCCTCCTTCCTCCGGGCTACACTCCCAGACCTATTTTATATTTTTGAAACAGGGTCTCTTACGCCAGCACGGCTGGCTTCGAACCTGCGCGATCCTCCTGTCTCCGCCTCCCAAGCGCGGGGATTACAAGCGTGCGCCACCACGCCCGGCTTCAAGCCTCTTAAATTACCAATTGTGTGTGTGTGTGTGTGTCTGTGTGTGTGTGTGTGTGTGTGTGTGTGTGTGTGTGTGTGTCTGTGTGTGTTACTGGGAATTGAATCCAGGGGCATTCTACCACCGAGCTCCACCCCCAGCCCTATTTTTTATTCTTTATTTGGAAACAGGGTCTCACTGAGTTTGGAAGGGCCTCAATAAGGCTGAGGCTGTGCATGCTGCGCTCCTCCTGTCTCAGCCTCTTGAAGGTTGAGATTGCAAGCATGCGCCACCACGCCTGGCTTAAATTGCCAAATTAATACCACTTTAATGCTTCTGGAGATCCATTGTAGACATAAAGAAATTTGAATTTTAGAAATTTCAACGAAAAAAAATTAAAAGAAAAACCCAGCATTAAGTAACCCTTCTTGATCAGGCTGATAGTGCAGTTTTACAGAAGCTCCTTTTGAGCTGCCTCTCGGTCTTCCCAGGCTGCTGCTCCTCTGAACAGGCGGGGTGGGCTGAAGACACAGGAAGACTTCTAGGCCCAGGTAGGCGTTTCAATAAATTCCAACAGATATCAGTTTTGTATTGGTCTCCCTGTGTAGTTCTGTGCACAGCTCAGTGGCTAGGCTAGAAAGCACACCATGGACATGTGAGCTTGATACCTAATATTGCCACAGGGAGCTGTTTAGTGTTGATGTAAAAACATCAAAGTCTGACATTTATACCTCAGAAAGGCAAGTCCAGACTCCTGGGAAAACCCCCTCTGTGCATCACATCTGACGCTCCTGGATGGGATTTGAGGCCCAGCCCCGGGAAAGTGAAGTTCTGAGGGACACGAGCACTCGGTGTGTGTCCGCTGCAGCCGCAGGTCTCCTCTTTTGAACTCCAAAGCCACGTTTAAACCCAGAAGGCATGGGTCTGGGTTTCATGCTCTGCCCTCCCAGTGGAATTAACAAATTTCTAAATAAATACAACCTCTTTAAGCTGAGTGAAGGAGAAATGGAAAATTTAAACTAACCAATAGCAATCAAAGAGACTGAAGCAGCAATAAAGAGCCGCCATCAAAGAAAAGCCCAGGACCAGATGGCTTCCCAAGGGGATTTTATGAAACCCTTATAGAAGTGCGAATCCCAATACGCTTCAATCTATTTTGTGAGATAGAAACAAATGGGACTCTCCCAAATACACTCTATGAAGGCAACAACGCATTAATACCAAAACCAAATAAAGACAGCTCAAGGAAAGAAAACTGCAGGCCTATATCACTGATGAACCTAGACACAAAACTGCTAAACAAAGTACTAGCAACACGCACTCAAAAGCACATCAGGAAAATCATACATCATGACCAAGTAGGGTTCATCCCAGGGATGCAAGGCTGGTTCAACATATAAAAATCAATCCATGTAATTCATCACATAAACAGAACCAAAGACACAAATCACATGATCATTTCAATAGATGCTGAAAAAGCATTCGACAAAATCCAACACCCATTTATGCTAAAAGCCCTGCAGAGAATCGGAATAGAAAGAACATACCTCAACATCATAAAGGCAATCTGCAATAGGCCCATAGCCAACTTCATACTAAATGGGGAAAAACTGAGAATTCCCCTAAAAACAGGAACAAGACAAGGATGTTCATTATTACCACTTTTTTTCAATATAGTACTTGAGACTTTAGCCAGAGCAATAAGGCAAGAAAAGGGGATCAAAGGAGTACAACTAGGAAAAGAAGAACTAAAACTCATTATTTTCATATGACATGATACTACACTTACACGACCCAACAAACTCGACCCAAAAGCTTATATAACTGATCAACAAATTCAGTAAAATGTCTGAATATAAAATTAATCTTAAACATTCAGAAGCTTTTTTGTATGCCAACCAAAAATTCACTAAAAAATAAATACAGAAAACACTTTCACTTAGAATATCCCACAAAAAAAAAAACTTAGGAATGATCCTAAACAAGGAAGTAAAAACATCTACAAAGAAAATTATAAAACACTGGAAAAAGAAATTGGAAGCCAGGTGTGGTGGTGCACGCTTATAATCCCAGCAATCAGGAGGCTGAGACCAGAGGATTGTGGTTCGTGGACAGACTCAGCTACTTAGGCCCTCCGCAACTCAGTGAGACTCTGTTTCAAAATAAAGAATAAAAAATAGGGCAGGGGGTGTAGCTCGGAGGTTGAATGCCCCTGAGTTCCATCCCCAGTACAGCAAAAAAAAAAGAGAAAGAAATAGAAGAAGAAGAAGGAGGAGGAGGAGGAGGAGGAGGAGGAGGAGGAGGAGGCGGTGGCAATAAATCTACACATTCTGACATCCTGAAGAGAATTAATGTCTTATTATTACTAACAAATGATCTTATCAATACTTGGAACAGTTCAAACTTCATCTCAATCACTGTTTTCCTTTTAAAAATGTCTGAAAAATACAGTGAGTAGCTTTAATAAGATCTAGTAGAAACGTGCCTTCAATCTCACTCAAAGCTCAAGTCAGATTTGTAGGACTTTGCAGTTGATTTATACCCTGTACTTTATGCAGTGTTACAGCAAACATTCTGGGGCCAGGGGCGCTGCAATGCGTCCATTTTTATCCATGCCAGGAAGAAACTCTTCAAACTTCAAAACCACCTAGTGCTCCGTTTCATCAGGGTCTCCGCTCGAAGTTTAAACACAGTCTCTTCCCTGGCGCTTTGCCCTCCTGGTTTTCCTCCCCGCTCTGCCCGGTGGCTTTGGGTAAAGCGGGCCAGGGGTCTACCCTGCTGCCCGGCCACAGGGCTGCACGGCCCTCTGCGCAGCCCCTCAGCCCCGCCTCGGCTCTTTGCCGTCTCTTCCCCCGATTTCCACATGTGAGTATTTCTTCCAAATGACATTTTGTCACTTTGCCAAATTTCTCATACATTAGACTACAGAATACATCTTGAGCCCTCAGGAATCTGGATGTAAGTTTTAAAGATTTACTTATCAGTGCCCCCCTTTGTTTCCTCTTTTAAAAGTTTAATAAAAAGACACATCTCTCTTCCTTCCTCTCTTGCGTGAGCTTTGTGATATTTCACTATGGAAACCCTGCGTTAGAACTGCACGTACCATACCCTCTATCTGCCCATCTCTCAATCCCATCTTTTCTAAACCACTTTACACAAAGTTACCTTTCATCACGCACGCAGGGATCTTATAGCATGCATGCAAACGTCCTCACAGTATCTGCCAAAAGGGACCAGGGAGCGGGGTCTGTTTGGCTCAGAAGTCTGCACCATGTTGAGATTCATGACAGCTCTCCTTAAAACAATCCCAACAGCATTTTATTTTTCTGTAGGTCCACTAGATGGCGGGGTTGTCTGCCATTTTTAATTTTTGAAAATGTTGCCTTTTGGAGAGGGGTGATTTCTGTATACATCGCTGTTCAGAGGCTTTGTGAAGTTATTATAAACAAAGTAATCGTCACAAAAGGGACCGTAGACCGAGCACATGCTGGCGCATGTAGCCTTGTGCTTGGCTATAATTTGCTTTATGATTATAGGTATATATGCGTTACTAAATTATAACAAAGTGAGAAATGTATTTCTGATACAATAATGGTGATAAGGTCAACGGGAAGTAAAACACTAACACACGAAATACTTACGTTTTATAAAATTGGCAAAGAAACTTTTATAACCTTAAGTAATCTGGACTATGACTGAAGGTGCAGAAACGGCTACAAACGCATTCATGTCTGCTTCTCCTCAAAGGTAAAGGAAAGCACAGAACCCGCACGTGGGAGGATAATGCTATTTCTGGGTCATGTTACCATTTAGTACTTTCTGTTCCCCTCATTTACTAAATGAATTGTTTGGATTTTTAGAAATACAGTTTTTTAAAAGGTTAAGTATTGCAAGATGAGACGTCTTGATTATATCCATACACAAGGGTAAAATGAGTAATGATTTAGCTTTTCTGGAAAATGGTACTTAATTTTTTTGAAGTTTCCAAAGCCAAAAAACATTTATTTTACTGTTCTTTTGAATAAAGTTCTGCCAGTGTTCTTTAACCTGTAACTCCAGACATTGAACCATAAAAGTATCTGCCACTCCCTGATTTTAAAAAATTCCCCTAATTTGATTTAAATGTCTGCTTCAGTAGATTTAAAACTGGGTGCTGGAAGTTCTGAGGAGGGCTGGTGGGGTCTTTAGTGGGTAGGAGCCCCAGACCACCCAGTCTTTAGGTTTAATTTTTTGTTTTTGTTTTGTTTTATTTTGGGAACTGGGGATTGAACCTAGAGGCATTCTACATCTAAGCTGTGCCCCCAGCCCAATTTTATTTATTTTAAAAAAGGGTCTGTTTCCGAGAGTCCCACCTCATTATCAAGACTGGCTTTGAACCTTCGATCCTCCTGTCTCAGCCTCCCAAGTACTGGGATCACACCGCCACCATGCCCAGCTGGGTCTCGAGTATTCCAAGCAGGGTGGGTCTACATTGCCACCTTCCTTTAAACAAAGTTCTGTCCAACAGACACTGAAATCTGTTATGGCCAGACATACATCAAATGAAAGTCATTAAGGGCAACACAGAGTAGAATTCTAAATGGCCAGAAAGTTGGCAATCTGAATAATTTGGCAAAAATAAAAATCATAATTCTGTGCCAAATAATGTCAAACCAGATAGCAGCTATCAGATAAAGGGCAAACTTGTTAGCCCAGATTAGTGATTTCAACCGGCATATGGCTTAATCAAACACAATCGCGTCAAAGACAACCAAAGCAAAGCTGGTCCAGGCGGCAGTTAAAACTGTGTGTGTCAGCTGGACAGTGCTCCTGGATCTGCTGCAGGAGACACAGAGGAGGGCTGGCAGGCAGCAGGTGCACCAGGCATGGAGAGAGGCAGGCAGGAAGGACTTGCTCTGTGATGAGAAGGCCAGGGGTGAGCTGGGGCCGCTGGTGTTGTGGCAAAGTGGAACGGGCTTTCAGCCCTATTTTTTTTTTTCAGTACAGGGGATGGAACCAAGGGGTATTGTCCCTCCAAGCTAAACCCTCAGCCCTATTTTTTGTCTTTTTACTGTTGAAACAGGATCTCACTGAGTTGCAAAGGGCCTCGCGAAATAGTTGAGGCTATCCACAAACCACGATCCTCCGGTCCCGGCCTCCCGAATGCTGGGATGACAAGCGTGCGCCACCACGCCCAGCTTCTCAGCCCTGTCTTTAAGGGCTCACATGCCACTGCTCTTCCAAACATCAACTCAAAGGATAAGACAAATAAAGGCATGGCTATTACGCCAAACAGAGTGGGATGGCAGGGAATGTACTAGCAACGTGTATTTTTCCTTTTTGCAAATTCCTTTTGTGCCATTACTCAATGCTGCTATTCCCATGAAACTTTATTTACAAAAATAGGCAAACAGGAGTTGGCCTCCAGGCTGCAGTCAGCTGGCCGCTCTAGAGAATCAACTAACAAAAATATGAATGCATTCAACAAATTTCAAATACAGCGTTTAATGTAGTCAACATACTACCCATTATATCTCTAAAATGTATTCATCCTGCATAACTGAAATGTTCTGGCCTTTGATCAGCATGTCCCCATCAGCGTGTCCTACATCATTAGGACCCTACATCCAACTATTTCTCTTTCTCTCCTTCCTTCCTTCCTTCCTTCCTTGTGCTAGGGATTGAACCCTGGGATATTTTACTTCTGAGCTAGACTCCCAGATCTATTTTATATTTTGTTTTGAAACAAGGTCTCAAAAATCTTGCTGAGAGACCTGCTAATTTGCTGAGACTAGTCCCAACCCTGAGATCCTCCAGTCTCAGCCTCTCAAGTACTGGGATTACAGACATATGCCGCCATGCCTGACTATACAAAGTATTTTTTCAGTGTAAGCAGAGTCATTCTGCTCTATTTTCATTATTATTTGTGGGAGCATCTTTTTCTCTTCCTCTACTTTCAGCATCTGTGCCTCATTCAGGCTAAAGTGAGTTTCTTTCAGCAGCAATGAGTTGGCCCTTGCTTTGCATACACCCAAACCCTCCAGCTCATCATCCTACAGAGATAACCTGAAGACCTGACCACATAACTTAGAGGAAAGGTTTATTTTCTTATGGCTTCAGGCTTAGTCTCTGTGAGGCCAGGAACCCTGGATCTCAGAGATGGTGGCGGGAGGCAGAGAGGGAGAGAGAGCGATACAGAGAGTACATGGGCTGTGCTCCTCAAATCATGGAGGCCGGAAGCCAGAGATCAAGCAGGGGGAGGAGGAACCATCTATTTAATTCCAAGACTACACCCCAGGAGCCCACTTCCAGCCACTCTCTACTCCCCTGGGTCACTACTGAGATTATAACCCTCATGACCCAATTACATTATATCCAAACATTAATAAACGAGCTCTTCGGGGGACGTTTTATAACTAGCTACGGCACCGTGCCTTTTGATTTAAGACTTTAATCCACTTATGTTTAAACTAGAGAGAGGGCGGAACTTGCTGCTACTACATTGACAGTTGCCTTCAGACCCTTCTGTACTGTCTCTACTTCCTTCTTCTTGTCTCGCTGCATTTTCAGACTCGCCCTAAGGTGCTATCATCCACAAAATAGTGAGATTACAAGCTTGGCGGTGCACGCTTGTAATCCCAGCACTTGGGAGGCTGAGGCAGGGGGATCGCACAGGTTCGAAGCCAGCCTCAGCTACTTAGTGAGACCCTGTTTCCAAAAAATATATAAAATAGGTCTGAGAGTGTACCCCAGAGGTAGGAAGCCCCTGGGTTCCATCCTCAGTACCACAAAAAAAGAGAAAAAAAGTAAAAGTTCCTCAGTTTTTTATTTTATTCCTTTTTTAAAATCCTTTGTATTCTATGTCTTTTCCTCTGATATAAAAGGTTCTTTTCTTTCGTAAGGTACAGTTTGTGTTACTACCACACAATAATCTAATTGCACATCCAGCAGGTCAGTAGTTCAGGAAGGCTGTGCTCCCTGAGGAGTTTCTATTATTTTTAATGATTGGCTGGGTGTGGCCGGAGCCACGCTGCTTCAGGGCATGCAATTCTAGGTTTCCCACTCTGCCAGTGACCTCAGCATCATACATCAGCCTGCTCGAATTTCCTCAAGATGCTTATTTAATGACAATGTTAATACTCTGGGCCTGGAAAAAGGAAGGTTATTAAATCAGAGTCAGAGGTAGGTCATAAGTTTTGCTGGTCAAGTTTTTAAGTTAGAAGATAGCATTTGGGGGCCTGGAAATTTCAGAACTGTTTTGAATTCATTGTTTAACCCAAACTTCTCATCTAACATACCACTTCAAAACTTTAGCAAGCTGTATTTTCTGTGGTTGCTCCAGTTTTCAGGTAAACCAGCTACTTGTGAACAGATGACAGTGGAAAACTTTGTATGACCATTTGATTTAGGTCTTAGATGATCCACACCAGTGTGTGTGTGTGTGTGTGTGTGTGTGTGTGTGTGTGTGTGTGTGTTGATATTTTACCTACCTTTTGAATTATGTAGTTCAACTAGTCCAGTGTTTTCCACCTGCATTACAGTCTGGACTCCAAGGAGAACCCTTAGGGGCCGTGATATCGTGGAAAGGGTCACGGGTCACTTGATGTTTCGCGGCATCCCACTTCTGCATCAGCCTTCATTGGTAGACTGAATTCAGTTGCCTGAATAGTTTGAGAATCACTGTTTTAGTTCATTATTGTTCCAATCTATGGGTGAGAAACCCAACTTCAGTTTGCTCTGGTACACCTTGCTCAAAGGAAGAAACGCTCTTCCTGAGTCACTTAAATTAGAAGGCATATTTGTAATCATTTCTGAGAACAGAAACACTTTAATAATTAGCAGGCTCAGATATTTAAATTCATGGCAAAGCAATTGAGTTTATTAATTCCACTGGTTCAAATGTACAATTTCTAGATATTTGATCTTTAAAATATCTGTTCTGATTGTATGTGATACATTTTTTTTTTTTTTTTTTTTTTTGCAGTACTGGGGATGGAACCCAGGGTCATTCTACCTCTGAGCTCCACCCCCAGCCCTATTTTTTATTCTTTCCTTTTTTTTTTTTTTTTTTTTTGGTGGTGCTGGGGTTCCCAGAAACCCTTCTACCTCTGGGCTACACTCCCAGACCTATTTTATATTTTTATTTGGAAACAGGGTCTCTTGAACCTGCGCAATCCTCCTATCTCCGCCTACCAAGCGCGGGGATTATAAGCTTGAGCCACCACACCCGGCTTTATTCTTTACTTTGAAACAGGGTCTCACTGAGTTGCAAAGGGCCTCACTATGTAGCTGAGGCTGTCCTGAACCGCGATCCTCCTGTCTCTGCTCCTTGGGCTCCATTGATCTTAGACCTGTGCCCCTGTTTCTGAACTCTATTTTCGTAGTTTGCAACACGGTTGTCCTGTCTAAAGGACATCCTGGGTTCTCTGAGGTTTCAGTTTTCCCTGGCCTGCTTGCCCCGCCTCTGTGATAGCTCCCCTTCATGGGACTGATTTCAGAGCCAGGCTGACTGCGCCTTCATTTCCAGAGAATTTTGGAATGCAGAGGAATGAGCCCGGGGCCAGGAGGGGAGAAGGGAGAACAGGGTGCATGTTTCTCCCTGGCACTGGGGAGCCGGCCCTGGGAACTGCGGGCGCCCTGGGCCAGGAAGATGCTTCAGTGGGGTGTGGGGAGGGGCCACAGTCTTTGGCCTCTCCTGCAAGTTTTCTCCAGGGCAGCCAAAGTGCGTGTTGAAAGAGGTTCCTTTGGGCATCGATCCCAGAATGTGAATGTCTTTGGTGATGCAGAAACAAGTAGAGCCTGGTATTTTTCATATTTCATGTCCACAGTTGGAATATTTGGGATGAGTCCAGGGTGGGTCCCTGAGGTGTGGATAGGAGTCTGTCTGTGCCAGTGGTTATCCAGTGGAAACCTGTGTTCTCCTCCCAACCAGGGTCTGCTCAGCATTCACTGGAATTAAATTCAAAAGATAGCTTACTGTTCGAGTTACACTAACTGCATTTAATAAAGTACATTATTTGAGTGAGAATTGGGGAATCCAGGGAAGTTGGGGCCTGTGTTTTTTACACCTATCAAACATGATCTCTACTTAAAAAAATGTTCACAGGTATTTTTCAGAACCCACAATAAAATGGAGTGGAACTCTAAGATGGTAGGTGTAATTGGATGAAATGCCTATTTAATATTTGACAAGAGTCATAACCTCTAAGTCAGTGGGAACCCTACACAGTTCCATTTAGATTCATTGCTAGCTGGGCGTGGTGGTGCACGCTTGTAATCTCAGAACTTAGGAGGCTGAGACAGGAGGATCACAGGTTTGAAGCCAGCCTCAGCAACTTAGTGAAATAAAAAGTAAAATAGGGCTGAGGATGTAGCTTAGAGGTAGAAGGTGCCCCTGAGTACTGCAAAACATAATGTATATAAATATATATAATAAATTTAATATAAATATATAATATCTAACATAAATCAATTTATTCCTCAGAAGAGTGAAGATGTCCCCACACCAGGGCTACACTCTAGGGCTGACCAGATATTCCTGTAAGGATAGATTATGCGTGGTCATGACCTTTGGGAGAAGTTTGAGGAGCAGAGACTTCCAGTAGCATTAGCTTAGTGCATGGCTCCTAAATCCTTACGTGGCACGCTGAGTCCACGAGGTCTGTCTGTCTCTGAGAAGGTAGGAAATTCCACCTCCTACATTACTGACCTCTGACCCAATTCTACCTTAGCCAAAAGGGACTTATGAACCCCCAAACAACATTTTTAGGGGACAAGGGGCTGGGGAAGGATCTCCCATAATATAAAAGAGAACCACTAGAGGGAGGGCAGGAAGTGAAGAGAGAGTAAAACCCAGATGCAACTGAACTTACCTTCTGGTTGGATGGAGAGGGTCATGAAGTTGAACACCTGGAGGGACCCGCACCAAGCGCTGTGTGAGCGTGTGTTTTATCTCTCTGTCTCATTATAATGTATAATCGCAATGCACCAATTAAAAAAACAAAGAACAGCATATTTTTCTTTGTACACTTGTATTGGCACATTACAGTCTCACATTAATATGTAGTTGGGGGGACCGTGGCTACCCGCACACAGCCCTCGGGGCTCCCCAGCTTCCTCCCCGCCCCCTTCCCACACAGAATATTGAGATCGGCATTGGTATTTTTATATATGAACATAAGGTCAATTGAAGAAATGTCACATTTTTCAAAGTATGTACTTGTCTTTGCCATTTTTATAAGATATACATGGAATTTTAAGTGTGTTTTATATACTGGCCCTATTTCATTGTAATTTTTATTTGCTTTCTTGTGATCATGAAGAAGGAAGATGGAACCCAGGGACAATCTACCTCTGAACTACACCCTCAGCCCCATTTTTTTATTCTTTATTTTGACACGCGGTCTCACTGAGTTGCACAGGGCCTCCCTAAGTAGCTGAGGCTGTCCATGAACTGCAATCCTCCTGTCTCGGCCTCGGGAATGTCCTTTGCGTTTAAGTGAAAACTGTAGTTTGAGAAAAGAGATTTTGCTCTGGATCACTGACCTGTCTACCTCTGTCTCCTTGTCTTCTGTATTCTCCTGAACTTACTGCACCACTAATGGGACATTCTGATGTTTTCAAGAGCGAGGCTGACAATGTGACGAGATAGTTGTATTGGACATGGGCTGTGGTGTCTGTCACTGGGTTGAGAAGGTCTTCCAAACTTTCCAAACCGCATGGAACTCGAGATGGAGAAATTTAAATATTTTGTCTACAACTCATGGTTACCTCCTGGCCCTGCCTGGTTTGCTGACATGTGGAAGCCTTCCCTGTGCACTGGGGCTGGCTGGAGAAGGATGCGTGCTTGGACCTCAGCTCCCCAGCTCTACAGATGGTGACCATCAGAATCGGATACAGCACCGTTTACTCATCACTCTGAGTGATAAAAAAAAATGTCCCATCACTATCAACGTGGTGAACTGCCTCTCACACCTTTACACGTCCACTGAGAAACCTCTCTTTGCTCCAAATCTACGTTAGAACAATGAACACTGCCACTCTAGAGCGCTCAGATTCTGCATACTGCATTCCTCCCTCCACCAAAATGAAACAGACAATTGGTGGCATAGTTATTAAATATCGCCTAAAGCAGGAGACTTTGCCTGGCAATGTTGGATAGCAAACTTCCAGTTTATGATTTTACGGGTACCAGTCCCTGAAGGTATTGTTGCAGTAACCAGGGTGCAGTAACTATGGTAACAAAACCTGACTTTCGTATACTTATTCATTCTTAAATTAAGATTAAAAGCAGAGTTTTCATGCTTTATGAAAAGTCGATTTCACAACTCTGAGTTTACACAGACTGGGTTTCTTGGGATGCAGCTGTATTAAAACAAAAGTAAATTTTTGCAAAAAATCTTTTTGAAGGGTTTAATGGATCTATTCTAAATCTTTCTATGGATCTATCTTCCCGTTAGGCATACAGTTTATAAAAACCAGTAGGAAGCTTTTGTTTTATATTGGAGTTGCATTTATTAAAACCTTGTAACAAGGGACAGCATTTGCTTCCAGACAAAAATCCCAGGAGCTTTCTGAGCTTTGATTTTTTTTTTCTATTTCAGTTTTGTAATGGAACTTGTAATGTAAAACTGTAAAACCTAAAACAGGAAAATAAATACTATAAAATTCTCCCTTAACTTTGCATACCATTGGAGGAAAACAAAGTCCTAGGTATAAAGGTATAGTCATATATATTAAAAGAATTCCAAATCAGGAAACAGGAGGGCACATTAAGTGAAGCCTGCTTGCTCATTAGCATCTATGTATGAGTTTATCCATTAAAAGTGAGGCCTTCAATTCTTTTTTATTTTTTTCATTACTGGAGACTGAACCCAGGGGCATTCTACCTCTGAGCTACTACCTCCAAGCCACACCCCCAGCCCATTTTTATTCTCTATGGTGAAACGGGGTTTCACTGAGTGGCAGAGGGTCTCACTAAGTAATTGAGGTTGGCCATGAGCCTGCGATCCTCTTGTGTAGCCTTCCAAGTACTGGGATACAAGCCTGCACCACCGCGCCTGGCTTGAAGTCTTCAATCTAACACACACCCTATTATACTTTATTATTTGGGGATGTGATGCTTCATGCTAACAGGATGCTTGTAACCTCGAGTTGATAAGCCCATGCTAGAGCCCCAGCTTCCCCAAATACAGAAATTTCTTGGCAAAGGAGAATTTTAAAATGAACTGTTTAATTTACAGACACAAAAGAAAACAACTAAAGACATAAAGCTTGCTTATCATCACCCCCCAAAAAAGTCATTCATTTAACAACTATCTATTGAGTAATCAGCGTGTACGAGGCTCCGTGCCAGGAAGGTAAGTTAGAAAGATTCAGAAGAAAACATACCAGAGTGGAGACCCCTATTCTGAGCGCTGAGCGCGTTCAGGGAAGAGTGAGGACAATCATTACTTCCAGAAAGAAGCAAGATCCCCGGCCCACCTGAGGCAGCGGAGAAAGGCTGAGCAATGTGAGGTGAAACTTGGCGCGTAAGCAGGTACTGGCTTGGTGAATTAGGAGAAAACGTGTTCAGAAACACCGAACACAAGCAGTGATCATGTGACAGCTAGAAACACCAGGCTTCTGGTTGGGAATGGACAGAAGGTGAGGAGTCAGAACCGATGAAACAGGTGCCCAGGAGAGGCAACCTGTTCTGCTGTTATGCACAAAGCTGTTTCCTGATCTCTGTGGGTACATATTTCCTTCTGAAATAACTTGTAACATTTTTCTGCAGTCCATCTACCCCCACTATAAGGTTTTGGTCCGTCCTCTCTCCATTTTTCTGGTGGAAGAAAGTTACTTCAAATCCACCTTTCCACTGTTCCACTCCAGGAGACCTGAAGCAGCACTTCAAAACCGACACGCTTCAAATCCATGACTCCTCCCTAAAGGCGCACTGCCTGCTAACGGACCTTCTCAGGTCAGCTCAGTCAGCACCGCGGGGGGAAGGTTCGAGAGCGGGCGTCTCTCCAGTCAGAGCTGAGGAGACAGCTGCTGAGTGCTAAGCACACAGAGGGACAGCGTCGATTGTGGGTGACGCTGTCTGCTCATGTACCCGAGATCAAATACTGAGAGGAAAAGCCCAGGGAAGAAATGTTCTCCCCACAACCTCCCCTGGACTTCAAGATTTCCCAGGTGTGTGGTTTCCTGGTGGCGAGGATTTTAGTGTTGAAAGAAAGTCCTATGAGCTGGTGACTGAGACGCACTGAAGATACCACTTGGAGCAGAGCCTTAGCCGGGCCTGGCTGTGGGTCGCGAAAGATGAGAGGGAGGTGTGCTTTCTGAAGCAGGCCCCTTGACGTCCTCTATCTCAGCCTCAGGAGCCATCGCACGTCGGCAGTTGGAGATCCATTGGCTTTATACTCTTTTCCAAATAAGACCAGTTTGGAAATAACGCCCTGTTTAAAAGCAGGCACCTACATACACTTCTTCACGTAGCACGTTAAAGTATGGAAGAGGCGGTGTGCAAAGACGTCGCGGGCTCTGGAACGAGCAGAACTTGATCAAGAACCCGTCCACAGTCATTCGCTCTGTCCACACGCTTAAACTTGGTATGAAAGCTGTGCTAAATAAATATATATAATTTTCTAAACAAAGCTGTAAAGAATATTGGCAAGTTTTCTTTTTTAACTATTTGGTAGACTTCCCTTGTAAAAGCCACCCGAGCTTGGAGGTCTCTTTTGGGAAGGTTTTCATTACAGATTGAATCTCCTAATAGTCAAAAGGCTGTTTAGACTTTCGATTTCTACCTATATGGTAAAATAAGGTATAATAGTAAGTGCTTTTCCGGAAAATTAGCTAGCTCTTTTCAAATTCACTGATATAAAATTGACTGTAATTTCATCTTATAATATGTTGTCGTTGTATGACTCTCCTACTATGGTTTATCCCCAAAAGCTTTATACTAGAAACTTGGGCTCCAGTGTAGGTGTGTCGAGAAATGGTAGAACGTTTAAGAGAAGGGGTTTAGGGGAAAGACATTAGATTGCTGCTTGCGGCGGCGTCCTTTGGAAAGAATTAATACCCATCTCAAGGACCTGTGTTAGGTCTCTTAAGACTGGATTATTTCCACAAGAGGAGGCACACTTTACCATCAAAGGTAGGTATTCATAATTTTCTACAGTCCAAATATGTTAACTATATTGCCTAAGTCTTTTGAATCTTTAGTTATATGTCACCTATTTTATAAATTGCTGATAAAGTTTTAACACAGTCACCTTTAATTTAGATTTAGGTTTGTTTAGTCTTCGTTGTAGGTCCACCTATTTTTGCTTTATATTTTGAGTTTGTTTAAGTAGATCCAAACATAATTAGGATGGTTGTATCTCCTTGGTGAATTTAGTTCATGAGCATTATACAATGATTCTCTTAATGCAATTATGCCTCATATCTTAAAATATATTTTGTCTGACCTATAACAGCCTCCATGATTCTATCTTCTTTAGTATGTGCACCAATACGTTTCAACCCTTTTATGTTTAAACATTTTGTGCCTTTATCTTATAACATACGTGCATGTTATTAACTTTTAATTACACATAGGTATGCATTTTCACTTTCCGGCATATTATGTTGCTATAGGCATCAAAATATATTTTTATTTTCCCACATAGTCTTGCAACTTAATTCATTTTGAATCTCCATCTGTTTATTTGAATATTTCTTTCACTTGAACATCTGCTGCTTGAAAATAGTCCAACTTTTGTTTATCTGAGATGCTTTTATTTCTCCCTCATCTTTGAGGAATACTTTCTGTTGTTATTGAATGTACGTCCACGTTGGAAATTTGTTCTTTAAGTGCATTGAGAATGTTTTCCAATCTCTTCTGGCTTTACTACTGCAGGGAAATTATAGCTATTCATCTTATGTTTGACCTTTAAAAAATTCATCACTTTTCCACTTAACATTCCTCCTCCTCCTCTTCCTCCTCTCCTCCTCCTCCTCCTCCTCCTCCTCCTCCTCCTCCTCCTCCTCCTTCTTCTTCCTCTCTCTCTCTCTCCCCCCCTTTCTTTCTTGGCACCATTCCTGCCTGAGTGGGAAGATTTTTTTTATTCTTTTATTTTGGTATTGTTGGTCTAATTGAATCTGTAACTTGGTTTTCTTATTTTTTTTTAAATAATAACAAAGCTTTCTTATTTTTCAAAACTCTCAACTATAATATCTTCTGACATTGCTGTTGATCCCTTCTTTCCTCTCTTCCTTTAAGACTAAAGTGTATACTTTACATTTTAACATATTTCTCTATATTTCATCTTCTTTGGGATCCTTTTGTGCTGAATTGTAGATATTTTATATATTTTTCACCTCTCTCTCTCTCTCTCTCTCTCTCTCTCTCTCTCTCTCTCTCTCTCTCTTTGGTGGTACTGGGGTTCCTGGAAGCCCTTCTCCCTCCAGGCTACACTCCCAGATCTTTTTTTTTTTTAATGTATTTGGAAACAGGGTCTCTTAAGCCAGCGAGGCTGACTATGAACCTGCGTGATCCTCCTGTCTGCACCTCCCAAGCGCAGGGATTACAAGCGTGCGCCACCACGGCCAGCCAGTTTTTCTCCTAAAGAGGAGAATTTGTCTGGATTGCATGAGAGAGGGTTTGTTATTATGTTTAAGTGAATTTAAATCTGAAGGTGCTCTTGGTAGGATCTGTCTCACCATAAGACATTAATAGCATCAATGAACGAAAAGGAATCTTCCGAGTTGACCAGGAAATACCAAGCTGTGCCTTTAGAAAAGCCTTTTTCATTTTCCAGTGAACTCTAGATAAAAAAGAAGACTGATCTGAGCAGCTTTCACGTGATGACGGGGACTTAACTTTAAAATACTTTGGCATTGACTTTAAATAACTCACTCGGTGCTTTCTGGGAACTTAACTATCTTTGTAACTTAATCACAGAGTTAACATTGATAATTATTTGAAATGAGATTACTTTTTTCAATGTATTTTTAATCGTAGGAATAGTATTCACCGTCACATATCTTTCAGAATCTGTTGACATTTAGTTAGACATAAAGTGATTATGTATCTAACAGTAAGCTTTCCATTTTCAGGTCATTGATGAGCGAAGTGGAAAAAAATTCTAAATACACACTACTCTAATTTTAAATGCTGTGTCGATATTCTCACTACCAACAGTAGAAAAGCAAGTAATAACCTAGTTTATTTTATTTATATGCTACATTTTTGGTGATTAAAGAATTAAAATTTTTTTAAAAACAGCCAGGCACAGTGGTCCATGCCTATAATCCCAGGATTTGAAAGGCTAAAATGTGAGGATTACAAGTTGGAGGCCAGCCTCAGCAACTTAGTGAGACCCTCCGAAACTCAGCAACACTCTGTTTCAAAACTAAATAAATAATAAATAGGGCTAAGGGTGTAGCTTGGAGGTAGAGTGTTTCCAGGTTCAACCCCAAGCATTAAAATAATAATAATAATAATAATAATAATAATAATAATAATAATAAGACTGAAAGAGTGGACCATGGGAGAAGACTTAGATGTCACACATAAACATTCCTTGCTACTATCTTATACCCAAGAGGCAGCCAAACACTGAAGTCTAGTGCACACAAGGATGGTAGAGGTCAGGAGCAGGTGGCACCTGAGCACCAGATGACATGGCTGAGCACTGGAATCCTCAAATCCTGAAGCCCGCCCAGCCGTGGAGGCCAAGCTGCAGGAGCTAATAGATGCCTTAGAACATTGGCTAGTTTGCTTCAAGATTTAGTTACCGAAGCTAAGAATATAAAACCGACTGGATTCCTTTCTCTCTACACGTCTTTACCCCCACTGAACTGTCATCTTAAGAAGTGTATCAGGGGAAAGCATAGGGTCAGGGGAGAGTGAACACGCGTCACAGAGTATCAGAGATGACGTGAGTCTGTCCTGGGGGTAGGGTGTCCAGCTACCCTAGAGAGGCTGTAGGCAGAGAGTCTCGGCCACACAGCCAGCTCCAGTGTGCCTGAGGGCAGAGTGAGGACTGGCTTGGCTCGACTTCAGCAGTCAGTGGGCTTTGCTGGAAGGTGATGTGAAAACTTGTCCAAAGCCAGGAGGTAATGCTGCTGCCTCTGTTGCTCCTTCCCTGGCTCTTCCTTTTCCTCTTCCTCCTCTTCTTTCTCCTTCTATTTCCTCTTCCTCCCTTCCTTCCCTTCCTCTTTCTTTCTCTTCCTGTTTATGCCTAGCATATATGACTTTCATATATACTTTTTGTGTGTAGGGGGGGGGTCTGAGGATGGAACCCAGGGGCATTTGACCTCCGAGCTACACCCCCTGCCCTATTTTTTTATTCTCTATTTTGAAGCCGGGTCTCACTGAGTTGCAGAGGGCCTCACTAAGTAGCTGAGTCTGTCCGCGAACTGCGATCCTCCGGTCTCAGCCTCCTGAATACTGGGATTACCAGCGTGCGCCACCACGCCCGGCTCATATATTCTTATACTATGATGTAATTATGTTATATATCCTAGTGAGCTACTGTGAGGTACTTATACCTCATAGTGAGCTGCAGAGAGATTCATGAAGACCTGCACACATGACCTGGTTCTTATCCAGGTAGGCTGCAAGCCGATGCAGGCGTGACTCTTTCCAACAGCTGGGATTGCCGTGTCTACCCTGGGAGTTTTCCAGGACTGCCATCTCCTTCACCTTAACCCCTCAGCGAGAAGGCCCCTTCCCCTAGCTGTGGAGTCCAGGTAACAGGGGCCAGTATATTGTGTTTATTTCCTGTGCTATAGTCCCAGGACTCTGGATTTGACAGGGAATCTGATTTTCTCCTATCAGTTTCTGTATCCTTCTGGCATCGCCTCAACCTGCTGGTGTACAGTGTTTCTTTGGTCCTTTGTGGAGGAGCAAGGGAGGATCAGGCGTCTCTATTCAGCTACTTTGTCATCTCCCCCGGGTATTTTCTTATTGTGTACTGTGTGCAAAGCATATTGTGTGTATAATTTAGTCAATAAAAATGCAAAACTATTTGCAGCTTGTATTTGTTTATTTAAATATTAAGTGACCATAAAATATTTGAATATTTAATAAAGTGCTTGAAAGAATTTATATATCCAGGTGCCTCTCCTTAACAATAAAATTATACTCTGTTCTTGATTACACTCACAAGTTCTTGGGCATTTTCAAATTGTTTGAAATAGTGCAGAATGTAATCCGTCGTGTAAAACAAACAAAAATGCAAAAGGCTGGAACCACTTACATTATAAAATGTTCTCTGAAATACTACTTTAACATTAGGAACTGTGCAGGAAGCCAAAATAAAAGTGGATACATTTCCTGAGAGAAGTAAGACCCCTTTCTCTGCTACACAATTCTCTTAAAATCAATGACTAGAATATTGACCCCTCTCTTTATATATTTTTATGTTTTAATGTGTACAGGGATTTCTCAAGTACTGTGGACTTTTTAAACTGCACATATCTTACTGGACAAAGTAGCTGGATTCTTTTATGCGACATCTCAGTACACAGTAAGATTTAATTCTCTGCTAATAGTGTGTTAATATGAGATAGAAGTGATGCTTTAGAATTTAGGAATATTACAGTAAATTTCAGTTGTTAGGTTTTTTTCCACCCTTTTCCCCAGGCCGCATGAGGAGGATGAATGGGCAGCGCTGACGACTTGGCTCTGTGCCCAAGCAGAGCACAGAAGCGGTGCAATGTGGTTTTATTTATTTTCAAGGGAAGGGGAAATGAGCACACAGTCCATGTTCTCATCCTCCACAGGCTCCAGAGGGGAACAGAAGCTCCCTTTATCCCTAGCCCAAGTCTAAAATCGCCTTCTTGCAGCCAAGTCGAAAGTAAACTACAAGAGGTGCTCACTTAGGCCAAGCTCAGATTCCAGCATTTAAGAGACACTGCTTGCCAACCTGCCCGCCCTCGACAAGTTTATTCAATGAAGATGTAAGTACAGCTTCCTGAAGCCTCAGGGAAGGACTAGAAAGGCATTTCATAGCAGGTTTGTAGATCGCTGTGTGTGTGTGTGTGTGTGTGTGTGTGCGCGCGCACGCACGCATGTATCAGCATCTCTCTGGAGTACGTGTTAATATAATAGACCTGGGGTATTTGGAGGTTCCTAAAGCTTAACTAAGTGGAGGGGGGAATGAAACACCATGTGTCACACATTTCATTGGCTTATTCTGATATTTTACCTGCTCAGAAGACCGTATATTTTTTTAGAACCACAGATTTATAGAGGAAAGCACCCGCATATTTGATGGAGAAGGTGGCCATCTTGAGGGCAAGGAGCTTTCAGAGTCAAACAAGAAAAACACATCAGGGGAGAAGGGGCCATTTCCAGAGGGGAGCCAGCAAAGGATTCTGGTGTGAATGAGGGAGTCTGAGACCAGTGCTTCACGTGAGAACTCAGGCGCTTCTTCAAAATCCCGATGTCAGGACCTGTCCTCAGAGTCTAATTTGTTTGCCATGGGATAGGATTCTGCAGAATGAATCGGGAAATGCTGCTGGTTCCTCAGGAGCCATGGCAGCCCGCGTCGTGACGATGGCATGGAGAGACTGGAAGTTGGGAAGTATGTCGTGTGGGTAGAAGAGGTCAGCTCTGGCTGCAGGAGGGATACTACGGACGGGAGAGAGGTTGTGCTGAGGATTATTTCCAGGCTTTTAGCTTATGCACATAGGTACACAAGGAGTCATCTCTTGAGGCAACAGCAGCAACAACAGTGAATTAACTGTGGATACGCACAGTCAATCAAAAGTCCCGTTTCACTAGATGCGAGGGAGGTGCGGAGATGCCCAGCCGGCGGTAGCTGATAGCAGCACCGAGCTCAGAAGACGGGTTCTCCTCTATCTTTCTACTTCCAGAACAAACATCTTCTTGGAGGAAAACTTTGAGGAAGTTGAAGCATGTTTACCTTGTCTTTGATATTTAGGCAACAGACCCCACCTATTTCCACAGGAGTTACCAGAAATGAAATTTAATTGTCACATTATGGTTCCAAGTTGCACGTCGGAAGACAACTGCAACCAAACCAAACAGAACCGTGGTTAATACTGTACAGTCAACGGCCGCATCTGCTGGCGAGCAGTGTGCCCATAACCAGTTCGGCACCTCTTCCAGATCCCTCGGTCTGCCAGATGGGAAGGTGCGTATTCACTTTGCGTATTTTCTTCTGAAACCTATCTTGGGATCTGGCCACCTGGTCTGTCACTGTGTGTATCAATTGACTAGACCCTGCCAACAATGACAATATGTGTCACTTTGAGGCAAAAGCCATTCTGACTCCCAGAGTGAATTCCTCTTCTTCCTAATTAAGTAAAACAAAACCACGGGGAGTACAAAACAGACCCTTTCTACTGCAGGCATTCTCTGCCACACTCCTCTGCAAGTAGAAACACAGTCAGAGCAACTTGAATAAACTCAGAGAGGAACGCCTAGGAAAAATCAAGGGTGTCTCTTTCTTACTCTGTAGTATCCAACCCAGCGGAAAACAAAATATAGGTGGATCAGGAACTTGTGGGATTGTGCATCCATCTTGAAGTCCTCTCCAGTCACAACGCAGCACTGTGCTCTGTGTTAAAAAGACATTTCCAGTACTTCTAGCTATGAAGGGTCTTAGGACAGAAACCTGAAACTCACACTGTTGCAAACAGCTTTGAAAAGAAAGACATTTGTAAAACAGAGAAAACTCTGGAAATAGTAAATTACTCTGTGCTCAAAAAATGCTCCTCCCTCAAAAGTTCTGCCTGCCCTGTAGGCTTCTTGCTTTCCCGTCCCAAGTCTTAGATGAAGTCTTGGCCAAGTTCAAATGTCACACTCACCCTGGAACCATCCGCGGTCGCCTGAGGCTCATGGCTCTTCCTCCTGGCTCTGGCCGCACTGTGTTACAAACGGGAACTCGTATCTGAATTTCTCTGAGTTGGACTTCAGGTTGCTGAAATGGTTTTGGAAGCAGAGAACATTTACTGATGAGTAAAATAATAATAATAATAATAATAATAATAATAATAATAATAATAATGAGGAGGAGGAGGAGGAGGAGGGGGAGGAGGAGGAGTCATCATGGAGACAAAGCACATGTTTATTGAATGAAACAGAAGACCCCTATGGACACAGACCTGGAATCTTGAGCCAGGGCCGCCATGAGGTGGAGGAGGGTGCCGCATTCTCTGCTCTGATGGCGCGGGTATGTCTTTGGCCCTCGTATGGCCAGCGCTCTCAGTCCTCCCCGCAGGCGTGGCTGGCCTGCGCGCTCACTCACACACTGTGGCTTTTTTATTTATTTATTTTTTCATTATGGAAGGAATGATTAGTTTGCTAATCTTCTTAGGCTCGCTCCAATGCTGCAGCCCCCCAAGAAACTGCTCTCACTGGTACAGGAAGGGGAGCCTGGTCCCCGGGGTGGTCCAGTAGCCTCTGGTGACAGTTTGGGTTACCCATCTAGGGACCGTGACACCGGATGTACTTTCAAAAAGGGGAGTTAGTGGAAGGGACCTTGTATTTGCTTTTGTGTAAGTGAACTCCTGATGACATCAGGTGGGAGCTTCCTGGGGTCGAGACATAGCACAGAACAATTTCTTATGGATTCATTTACTATGGAGCATAAAAGAAAACTCCATAGCGTTTATATCTGTTAATACAAGGCAAACATGATATGCTTACCAAGATGGCACATAACTCTACTGATATTCAAATCATTGTAAGGACTTTGTCATTTCCAAGAAAAGGCAAGCTGAATTGCTATGAAGTTTGTCAAAGCTTAAAATAGATTCGTTTAAAATTAATGGTAAGCCAGGCATGGTTCTACACACTTATAATCTCAACATTTGGGAGACAGGAGGATTGTGGTTCTCAGACAGCCTCAGCTACTACTTAGTGAGGCCCTTTGCACTCATTGAGACCCTGTTTC
The DNA here is from genome assembly GCF_963383645.1 of Muscardinus avellanarius. Lineage (NCBI taxonomy): Eukaryota > Metazoa > Chordata > Mammalia > Rodentia > Gliridae > Muscardinus > Muscardinus avellanarius. The sequence continues at coordinate 2,963,381 of NC_137791.1, read as the reverse complement.
AAAGAATAAAAAATAGGGCTGAGGGTGTAGCTCGGAGGTACAATGCCCCTGGGTTCTCTCCCCAGTACCATAATCATCATCATCATCATCATCATCATCATCATCATCATCATCATCATAACATAAAATTAATGGTAAATACTAAAACCTCAAACATTGGTAGGAAAGCAAACTGTTAGGGTATTATAAGTAAATAGGTATATTTTAAAGGACATAAGGATTTCCATGTAATGTAGCAGCCCCAATTAGAAATAGCTTAAACATTCACAAGGAGAATAAATGAATTCTGGCCAATTCATTTAATAGAATACTACACAATGATAAAGAGCAGTGGATGGTTACAGAGAACAGGTTAAAACTCATATCTACTGTCAAAGATAGGTCCTTCCACGTTAGCCCACGCTACGTCCCGACCCGTGTCTTTATTAATTAGTGTTGTAATATTTGGAAAGAAAGGAAAGAAGAGGGAAGATAAAAACAGAAAGATAGAAAAGAAAGAGCAAGAAGGGGGAAGGAGGGAGCGGGAAGAAAGGAAGGAGAAAGGGAAGGAAGAAAATGCAATAAAGCATATTTTGTAGATATCTGAGGTTTTTCTTTTACAAATAATTTGGACTGTTTTACTAGTAATTATTTCAGCAGAGATGAACTCTGAGCCTTGTTTGAGTAAAGACAAACTCTATTCCTATTTTTACTCTTGCGTGCACCCCTAAGTCATGGAATCTAATTGCTTGAAGTGTATACATGGTGCATTATGAGATGTACTCCATATCAAATGCTGGGCCAGTGATGTATATTGAATAAGTGACAGTCTTGTACAAGGAAACTAAACCCAACATTAGGAGTAATAATACTATCTACATTTGGTTGAACTCAGTATTTACTGCCTCTTTCCCGAACTCACCGCGAATAGCAATGCTTGAAATTTTCACAAACATTCCACGGATAAAATTATTATACCATTTAATTTCTAATTATAACTGAGGCCTCGCAGGCTTGGCGCTCATGAGCTGTAACATTTTGTTATTATTTCTATCTCCCATTTGCTGATGATGGCATTGAGGTGGACAGGTTAAGGAACTTGCCTGGGGTCCCTGTGGTTTACCGAAAGCCCCCTCAGCTTTGCCAGCTTCAGACTTAATGTTCATAAACTGAAGATGTAGACCAGGCAGGGTGGCACACCCTTATAATCCCAGCACTCGGGAGGCTGAGATAGGAGGATGGCAGGTTCGCTGCCAGCCTTGGCTACTTAGTGAGGCCCTCTGCAACTTGTTGAGATTGTACTTCAAAATAAAGAATAAAAAACAGGACTAGGGGTGTAGCTTAGTGGTAGAATGCCTGTGGGTTCAACTCCCAGTATGGAAAAAAATAAAAAATATAAATATAAAGAGAGAAATTGGAGATGTACTGTATCTGATTTCTAAGGTCACCTCATGTTCTAAGAGGCCGTGGAATTCTAACTCTACACGGACTCATGTTTGTTCTTCAGTCAGTAAGATATACCACTGGGCTCATCCGAGGAGGATGGTTCTGAGGGCATTTCTTATTTGATGTGTCTCCACATGTCTGCAAGTGGTCTCGGCGCCCTGTGTGTCCTCGTCTGCATCGATACAGACTGCAGAATCAGCAGAGGGCAGTACGACTCTAAGCATGAACACGGGATTCTAGGGCCGCACGGGCGGCTTCTGTAGCGTTACGGCATAGGCTTCTCATAGTGATTCATTTGAAAAAAGCACACATAACTTTGTGGCTTCACTGAATAATTACAAGTCCACTTAGGATTTTTAGTACAACTATTTTGGTGTAGCATGGTTCAAAACAGCTCACTGAAACCAAAGATTAGAGTGTATGCCCAGCTTTCTGTTGGAGAACTTAATAAGGATTGTGTTTCCATTTAAAAAATCAAATTATTTCAATTACAATTAGAATAATGAAATTGGTTGTTGTCCTCAAATTAGTAAGCAAGGATGCTCATATTACTAAATGTTCATATTAGTGAAATAAAATTATAAGTGCCTCCACTGGCATTTATGAATACCTGAGGGTATTTAGGTATTTATACTTCTACGTAGGTATCAAATTTACAATTTGAAGCTGGTTTCCTCCAGCTGGAATTCAAGGTTTTTCATTGGTGCATAGTAATTGCATGAGATACTGAGATTGGTAGTGATACCTTTGTCTGTGCACCTAGTATTACCTGGTCTGTTTCCTTCCCTCTCCTCTTTCCCTGAGCCGCCTTCTTCTCTGGATCCTTTTCTGCCGCTCTACTGGTCTCTCTCCTAATCTTCACAAGGTCGATTTTCTTTCCCTCTAACTCTTACATGTAAAAGGAAACATGTGGCCTTTGATTCTTCTGAGTCCGGCTGGCCCTACTTAGCATGGTATTCTCCAGTTCCATCTATTTTCCCGCAAATAATTTTGTTTATCTTTATGTCTGGACAAAACTCCATTGTGTATCCATACCACATTTTAGTGCATTCATCCACTGATGAACATGTAGGTGGGTTTCATAGCCTGTCTATTGTAAAGTACGCCACTATAAACAGGGCCATACATATGCCACTGCAATAGTCTTTTGTTAGAAATTAAGTCCCTGAGGTTGGCCTTGAAGCTGTGATCTTGTTCTTACTTGCTAGAATATTTTAAAATTTATTTTCATTTTTAGAATTAAGGAACAAAGGAGAACTAATTTTAGGGTTATAACCAGCTATAACCCATAGAGTTCATTGACTCTATTCAAGTGTTTCATGTAAATTTTGGAGAAAATGTATTTTTCTTCTTTTTTATTGTATGGCTTTATTGAGATATAGTTTGCATGCAATAAAGTCTACATTTTTTTTCAGCACTGGAGATGGAACCCAGGGGCATTCTACCTCTAAGCTACAACCACAGCCCTACTTTTTATTTTTTATTTTGAAACAGGGTCTCACTGAGTTGCAAAGGGCCTCACTAAGTAGTAGCTGAAGCTGTCCCCGAACCGCGATCCTCCTGTCCCAGCGTCCCAAATGCTGGGATTATAAGCATTCACCACTACGCCCGGCTTAAGTCTACATATTTTAAAAGTGTGTGGTTGAATAAATTTATTCACACCAGTTAGAAACGTATGAATGAAGCTGTAGACTATGTCATACTCCAGAATGGTTCTGTGTGTCCCTGAAATAGATTTCGGGTTCTAAATTTTATGTACATGTCATCAGACAGCATACCTTTCTTTGTGGCTAGTTTCTTTTGGTAAACATAGTGTTGTTGAGCTTTACATGTTGTAGCATGTATTGAGACTTTGTTCATGGATTTACGGTTCAGAAATACTCCTTTCTGTGAATTTACCATGGTCTGTCTGTTCACTTGCCTGTTATTGACTGTTTGGGTTGCTTCAGTTTAAGGCTGCTCTGAAGTAAGGTGTCAGTAACACCTATGCTGGGACTGTTTATTTTGGTTTGACATAGATTTTCATATATTTGGGGGTAAATACCTAGAAGGGGCATTGCTGGGTTGTGAAAGAAGACACTAGCTTGACTAGAAGTGCCCAGTCATCACAAGTCCTTTGGCAACGTGCCTGTCCACCAACGTGCATTAGGACTCTCTCACCAACCCTGAGTGCACACAATTATCTTAATGTCTGCCATTTTATATCTGTTAGTGGCATTTCATGGTATAATGAAATTATACTACATATAGTCTTAGCAACTCCTTGATTAATGGCTTAGACATCTTTTTCCTTGGGCCATTTGTTTAGCTTCTTTTGTGAAGTGTCTGTTGAAATCATTTGCATAGTTTTACGAAAATTTTAATTTGGGCTATTTGTATTTTTATTGGACCATAACAGTATTTTATGCATTCTTTATACCTGCTCATACATAAGCACTAGAAAAAATTAAGTATATATTTTGAATGTAAGTTATCACGTGTAAATATTATGGATATTTTCTACCAATCTGCTGGCATGAATCTTTATTTCCTCAATGATAGTTTTGAAGTACAGAAATTAATAATTTTTTTTTTTGGTGGTACTGGGGTTCCTGGAAGCCCTTCTACCTCCGGGCTACACTCCCAGACCTATTTTTACATTTTTATTTGGAAACAGGGTCTCCTAAGCCAGCGCGCGCGGCTGGCTTCAAACCTGCGCGATCCTCCTGTCTCTGCCTCCCAAGCGCGGGGATTACAAGCTGTGCCACCACGCCCGGCTCAGAAATTAATAATTTTTGTAAAATTTAATTTATAGGGTTTTTTTCTTGTTTTTTGAAACACAGTGAGATATAGATAGATAGATAGATAGATAGATAAACACAGTGCTATATATATATAATTCCTGCTTTCCCTTTTTTTTTGTGGTACTGGGATTCCTGGAAGCCCTTCTACCTCTGGGCTACACTCCCAGACCTACTGTTTATATTCTTATTTGGAAACAGGGTCTCTTAAGCCAGTGCGGCTGGCTTCGAACCTGCGCGATCCTCCTGTCTCTGCCTCCCAAGTGCGGGGATTACAAGCGTGCGCCACCACACCCAGCTTCTGCTTCCTCTATTGTGAATATTTTCTTTTATTTCTTCTCTAGAATATTTTGAGTTTGGGGTATTATCCTTAGGAATGAGATTTACTTTGAATTAATTTTTGCATAAACGGTGAAGTAAAAACTGAAATGTATTACTCCCTATATGAACAGCCAGTTGTTCTAGAGCCATCTGTTGAAGACATTTTTATTTCCTTTGATCACTCTGGCCCCTCCTGGAGGGCATCAGGAGACTCTGTGTTGTCTGTTTCTAACCTGTTTTGTTCTAATAAGCTTTATTTTTATCCCAAGGCCAATGCCACGCTGTCTTAGCTAAGTAATTCTGTGGCAGTGATGCTCAGCCAGAAGGATGGAGACCCCAGGAGTATTTGTGGATGTCTGGAACACTTTGGTTGCCATGACTACAGGATGTGCAGGACACTGGGGGCTTCCAAGGGACAGAGGCCAAGGATGAAGCTAATTTTCTCTCAGGCTCAGGGAAGTTTCTTGAAGAAGAACTGTCCAGTCCAAATGCCAACATTCTTATAAGAATTTTTCAATCAATTGGCATAAACTCTGCACTGTTGTTCATTTAAAGAATTATTTTGGCCAGACTTGTGGGCACATACCTGCAATCCCAGTACTTGAGAAGGCTGAGAAGGCAGATCTCAGGTTCGCAGACAGCCTCAACAGCTCAGTGAGGCTCTCAGCAATTTAGCAAGACCCTGTTTCCAAATAAAAAAATAAAAAAAAAAGTTGGGTGTGTGGCCCAGAGGTAGAAGGTCCCTGAGTTCTACTCCCAGTACTATAAAAATAAATAAATAGCTGTTTGGGCTATTTTAGCCTCATGGAACTAAATTTAAATCGATTTGTGATTTGTGCATATCCAAGAATAAAAAACACAAAGCCTGGAAAGATACAAACTTGTAAAACCTGTAGGAAGTTAAGCTGAGAAGAATTGATTTCAGTTTATAATTTTTTTTTTTTTTTTGGTCCCAGAGAGGTTTGCTGAGGACTTGAGGCTTCCCCAGGCAGTGGACACAAACCGTTTTAATAAAACAATCATCACTAAAATAACTTAAAAATGTACAAAAGACATCTGAGCGCAGACTGTGTGCTGGGGTCACAGAAGGAGCTGGTTCCTTCAGCCTCAGGCTCTGTTGGTACACTGTGGTGGATACACCAACACTTCATTCTGGATATTAGTTCCCTGTCAGAGTGGTGGCTGGTAAAGATCTTCTCCCATTCTGTAGGCTTCGTCTTTAGGTTCTTGATGGTTTCCTTTGATGAGAAGAAACTTTTTGGTTTGATGTCATCCCACTTATTAATTCTTGCTTTAATTTCCTGCACTTTGGAGGTCTTGTTGAGAAAGTTACTGCCTGTGCCTATATGTTGGAATGTTGAGCCTATGCCCTCCTCTAATAGCTTCACAGTGTCTGGTCTAATTTCTAAGTCTTTGATCCATCTCAAGTTGATTCCTATGCATGGTGAGAGGTAAGGATTTAGTTCCATCTTTCTACAAATGGGTAGCCAGTTCTCCCAGCACCATTTGTTGAAAAATCTTTTCTCCAGCATATGAGTTTGTTCCCTTTGTCAAAGATCAAATGATGATAGGTGTGTGTATTTGTTTCTGTACCCTCTATTCTGTTCTACTGGTCAGTATGCCTGTTGTTGCGCCAATACTATGCTGGTTTTACTACTAAAGCTCTATAGTATAATTTGAAGTCCGGGACTGTGATGCTTCCTGCATGGTTTTTATTGCTGAGAATTGCTTTGGCAATTCTGGGTCTTTCTCCATATAAAATTCACGATTGATTTGTCAAGTCTATGAAGAATGTCATTGCTGTTTTAGTAGGAATTGCATTGAACCTATAGATCACTTTTGCCATTTTGATGATACTTATTCTGCAACTGATAGAGGGATAATATCCAGAATATACAAAGAACTCAAAGGACTCTACACTAGCAAAACAAACAGCCCAGTCAAGAAATGGGCAACTGAATTGATAAACACTTCACAAGAGAAGAGATACAAATGGCCAATAGATACATGAAAAGATGTTCAACATCATTAGCCACTAGGGAGATGCAAATCAAAACTACGCTGAGACTCCATCTAACGCCAATCAGAGTGGCAAGCATAAAGAGGTCAAATAACAACAAATGCTGGCGAGGATGTGGGGAAAGAGGAAATTTTTAACACTGTTGGTGAGAGTGCAAACTAGTTCCGCTGTGGAGATCAGTGTGGAGATTCCTTAGAAAACTGGGAATGGATCCACCATATGACCCGGCTATACCACTCCTGGGTATCTTTCCAAAGCAGTTGAAATCAGAGAACTACAGTAACATATGCATACCTGTGTTCATAGCAGCACAATTTGTAATAGCCAAAATATGGAACCAACTTAGGTCTCCATCAACAGAAAAATAGATTGCAAAAATTATGGGAAATACACACTATGGAATTCTACTCGGCAATAAAGAAGAACAAAATCATATCATTCTCAAGAAGATGGAAAGACCTGGAGATCATTATGTTAAGTGAAATAAGCCAAGCACAGAAAGAGAAGGGACATATGTTTTCTCTAATATGCTTAAACTAGGGATTATTAGGAATACCAGAGGGACTCCAGATAATGGAGGGGGAACCTCGGCAAAGCTAGAAAGGAAGGGGAGGGAAGGAAGAAGGCTGAGGTTGATTAACGGAGGAGCTAAGTCCAAATATGTGTAAAAGTATGAATATAGCACGGTCAACCTGGACATTCATTGTTAGAGGGAAGACACCAAGCACAATCTGAATGTCTGCCATTTTAATATGTTCCACATCAAAATAAGAAAATGATAAATTTAAAAAAAACTTAAAAAATAAAACCCTGCAATGTTGGGGTTGGGGTTGAAAAAAAAAAAAAACACATCAAACCAACACCGTGTGTTTAGCAGAAACAAAGCATCCGCCAGGAGAGGAGAGCGAGCTGAGCGGACGGCCGGGGTCCTGGGCCGCTTCTGTGCACTCTGCCTTCTTTGTCCCATGGGAGAGACCAGAAAACGGTGGCTGCTTCCAAGGCCAGACTCCATTTCTCCCTCGTTCCCTTGCAGAGCCAAGTCCTCTGGCCATTCACCTGAACATGTCTTCATGAGTTTCAAGAAGAGCTGGACAAGGTTTGCCCAATCTCTTAGTGCAAATTAACCTGGAGTCTAATGGGCTGCCAACCATCCTATCTATATTGGCGGTCTCTTCAGCTAACACCTCCATTTATTCCTCTGGAACAATTCGCTAGGCACAGGAAATTTATATCAAACAAGCCACGAGACAAATCCTTACCCAAAGAAGAATGAAAATTAAAAATAAAGCAAGCAGCTGAGGTAAGCATGTTAAGAGAAAAAAAAATATTTACCAAACAGTGCACCATGAAATCAAAAAATGATCACCTTACAGGCTATCAGAACAAAGTGAAACTGAGTTTAAGATACGAAGATAAGTTTTGTAATGAGAGCTCAATGAAATGCATTAGTGCTCAGGTTTTTGTTTTTTGGTTTTCTGGTTCTTTTTGGTCTTGGGGATGGAACCAGAGGCATCTATCTACCTCCGAGCTAACCCCCAGCCCTATATTTATTCTTTATTTTGAACCAGGGTTTCACAAAGTTGCAGAGGGCCTCACTAAATAGCTGAGGCTAAACTCAAACCTGCAATCTTTTGTAACCAAAACTTATACTCTTAAGTGAAAATGGATCAGAGGAATAGGAATTTAAAAATTCTTAGAATTAAATGAAAATAGAGGCACAATTTATCTAAATCTATGGGATACTCTGAAGTTAAGAATATTTATTTATTTATTTAGTTAGTTAGTTAGTTAGTTGAGGATTGAACCCAGGGGTATTCTACCTCCTTGCTATACCTCCAGCCCTACTAGAGCCCCAGCATGCTGTTTTCTGGCTCAGTTAGCTGAAATTGGGAGCTCCAGACTTGTTAGCTTTTCCAAATTCTGGACATGTGCATCTCTGGAGCCAGTAGTATCAGAGTCTCCTTCATACCCACCTGGAACACCATTCAGAGTAAGCGAGAAGCTGACAAGTATTTTAGCTAGTCAAGAAGTTCATACAAGGGTTGGGGATGTAGCTCAGGGCTAGAGTGCTTGCCTAGCACGTGGGGGACCCTGGGTACCATTCCAGCAGCAACAAATGAAAAGGTCCATATGAGATCTGATACCTATGATTAGCTCCTGGGTCTGTATCTCCCATCGTGGTTCTGCTTTGTGATTGGCACCCAGTGCACCTGTTCAAGATGGGCGTTGCCTCCTCTTTTGACCAGTGGGAATCTTGCACAGGTGAACTTGCAGGCTTTTGTCTGCATGTCATCCACGCTATATACATAGTTTGCTAGAATAAACAAGTCCACATTCATTCTTATTTTATTTCAGTAGGCACTGAGTAAATGATGTCAGTTCAGTTTGACTGGTTTTCATTCAAGCAAGACTTCTCTTGCTCCTGAAGCCTGATTGTTCAAAGTCAGTGCAACATGCTAGGTGGGTTACCAGAGACAGGGGAGCTTTCGGCCACAGGATCAATTTCTCCTTGATTCATTTGCATTAATTTCCATCTGCCTGTAATGACAGTGAAATTCTACTTATTCCTTTAAAATTGATTTATGTTTAAAAGCAAATTGGCTGTACTGTAGAATGACTGTGTACAGTAGAATCGGGCATGCTGCAAAGCAAGTTAAATTTGTTCATGAAATGCAACTTTGAAAATCAAATGGGTGTGGTAATGGATGGCAGAGCTTCAGATGAACTTCAGACCGGATCTGTAACGTGAGTCTATGGCATTTCTTTTTTTTTGGAAAAACATGGGAAGAACTTGAGGAGCAATTTTCTTTGAAATTAATGCCCTGGTGAATATTATCATTTTCATCACCACAAACATTTAAATCAAATTAGAAATGAGAAATAAACTTTACCCATTGTATCTCTAATTTAATTTTAAACACTGAAGCTGGAAATAGTTTGAAGCACATAAATACAGGTATCAAATGGAATGTCTAACCATTCTCTGCCTTTGGTTGATGAAAACATGCATTGTAATCATTTTTACTTGCCGGGTTGGACAGTTCTTTGCAAAAATATACGGAATGTGCTTTCACAGGACATCTTTTTTTATGAACATATCTTCCTCTCAACAAATGTACTTAATAAATTACTCATGTAAATGAATAGCTAATCCGATTAGCCAGTTACCCAGAATATTCCTGCCACATGAATTCCACAGCTATTTTGAGTAGGCTGTGATGGGTCTGGTCATATTTTGAAACGTCTATGTTAACTCTTTCTTATTAAAAAGGAAGAGCTTGTGGTTGAGCCTTCCAGGAAAGACAGATATATGGAGAAAAGAAAGGATTTGTATTCTCCTTTGCATTTTAGAGGATGCAAAATAATCTTTATTTTGAGGGTACTGCAGGCTAATATAGAAATAATAAATTATTATGACAGTGATTACCATTTGCTGTGAAATACATCTGATTCTCCAAAATACATTTTACTCTCTATCTTAAGTAACCACCTAAAAAAAAACCTGGCTCAAAAATTGGAATTATTAATTGATTATTGAAAAGCAAATGAGATTTCATGGGCATCAAAATCAGCTTCGGAGTTTCTCTTGCATTAGTCAACCTACAAATAAGTTTTCCAGAGGAAAAAGCCTCAATCAGTTCACAGACTGTGAGAAGATGAAATCCCAGTAGGGACATGTAAATTGCTACTACAGAGATGTGAGGTCATAGAAATGGCGTGCGATTTGGAAGACTTGAGTTCTATGAATTGCACCCAAATATTTGCAATTCGCATTTGAAGATACATAGTAGTTTTTAAGTATGTTCTCGAGACTAAGTTAACTTGTAATCAAAACCTACCCCTAAGTTCTTGACTAGTATTCTATTTCAGTCTTAATGTTGGAGTTCCTCCAACCTGTGGTGGGATCAAGACTTCCAAAGGGAAAAGTTGCTGAAGAGATGGATTGTCTTGGACCTGCTGCTGGGTGGTCACCCTGTGCTCACTCTAAGTGTGAATGACTCCTCCCCTTCCTGGTGTCACCACCCCCAACCACACCACACAACCCTTTTCCTTTTTTCTTTTTGCATCCTTCACAGCGACCTCCTCCTTCTCCCTCTGACAACTCTTCTATTCCTAATCTGAAGTTCCACTTAATGGCTGTCTTCCCTCACTGAGTCCAGGGTTGTATATGCCAGAATTATAGTATATTTGCTTATTTACATGTATATATTTCAAGAAAGATCTGCATTTGAATTTAGTAGGAAGTTCAAAAGCAACAAAACAAAGATGAACTCTTTGCTTAAAGAAATATGCCAGAAAGGCACTTTGGTTATAGGAAAATACACTAAGAATGTACTTATAGTCTTGGAAGATCGCAGCCCTTTGTAAGTAAGCCAAATGCTCGCATTTCATGTGGGATATTAAGCAGCCTTAACATAATGTTGTCTATAGCGCTACCCCTTTTGTGAAAGCTCACCGGCCACCTTTTTCCCGTGGAAGAATGGTCAGAGATGCTCGGAATGCCACTGAGAACAGACAGAAGCAAAATGGACCAGCAAGACAGCACCCGGGACCACAGGAGTGCCACCCCGCTGGAGGGACATCAGAGTCCAGGGTACACGTGACCCGCCGAAAGGCAGCCGTGTCCACCGGGGCAGCATGGGCAGCCAGGGGCCTCCCGCTGGGGATGGCAGAAAGAATTAAGGGCCTTTAGGGGTGTGGAGGTGAGATCGGCCAGCAGGTTTGAGGACAATTTCTTCTTCCTTTTCATGGATGATTCTGCCTATTTTTTAATAATAATTGTCAAATACATAATCAAAGAAGTCATCCCTTCACTTTAGATGTAAAGCTTTCTGGATTGCGATGTCTTGTAACTCCCTGGTGCTCAGGCCAGAGACACAGGAAAACCCTAAACCTTTTTCCTCCCCATCCTGCACATGTGATCGATCCTGAGATGTGCCGTGTTTTACATACGACATATTTCTTGACCCAGTTATTTCATTTCCATACAGGTTTCAAGGCTGGTAGCACAGATTCAGGTCCTGAGAGTGTCTTTGTGTTACAGAGTCTCCTCCATTGAATATGCTACTTACACCCTTGGTACCTGGATTAGAACATCTAGGCTGTTTAGGGAGAAACCTGCTGAAATGGGAAACCTCAGCTTTAATGACTGCATTATTCAAGAGGGAAGTTCAAATGGGGTGACTTAGTCTCCGAGGGTATCATTGCCTGGTTCCTCCTTTTTCTGCAATTTTACCTTCTAACTTTTTCTAACCTATATTTTGCTTTGTGGTCACGCTGTCCTATATAGAGGTTTTCTAACACGTACTACAGCTTTTTTTTTTCCATTCATAGTTCTCTTTCCCTGTCCTGGGGGTACCCATCTTCTTTGACAATGGAGTAGCTCATAAGAATTTAATTGTTTTAGGGTTACTTTCACGTGAGATCCTGTGGTATTCTGTTTTCCTGTGCCAGGACTATTGTTCTGGGCATAATGTCCAGCTCCATCCAAATTTTGTAACAAAATGACAGAATTTCTTTCATTTTGAAGGCTGAATAGTATCCCACTGTGTGTATAGACATATTTTCTTTATTCATTCATCTACTGATGAATACTTAGTTTGTTTACATCTCCTGGCTATTGAGAACAGTACTGTCATAAACATAAGAATGCAAACATCGCATTGGCAAACTAATTTCAAATGTTTTGAGCCAATGCTCTGACCTGAGACACTGAATCACATGTTAATTCCATTTTGGTTTTGTGAGGAACCTTTATAAAATTCGTCAAAATGGCTGTATTAACTCGCATTCCCACCTAGAGCTCCCTTATCGCCATGTCCTCCCCAAAACTTAATTTTATCTTTTTTGATAATAGCCATTCTAAGAAATGTAAAGTAATATTTCATTGTGGTTTTTCCTTTGCATTCCTCTAATAAACATTTTTGTGTATATGTTGGTCATGTGTATGCCTTTTCTGGGGAAATGACTATTCAGGTTTCTTGCCCATTTTTAATAAGGTTTTTTGTTCTCCTGCTATTGAGTCAAGTTGCTTATATATTTGGATATTAGCTCCGTATGCATTCTATGCTTCCAAATATTTTCTTTCAGTCTAGTCCATAGATGAGCTCTTCAAAGTATTTTTCTCCTTTTACTTCTGTTATCTTTACATTTTTGCTTTAATCCAAAATAAGTTATTGGCAGAACCATGTCAGGTAATTTCCTCATGCTTTTTTCTAGACATATTTATTGTTTTGAATCTTATGTTTAAGCCTTTAACTAATTTTGAGTCAATTCTTATTTATGGTGAGAGATCGGGTTTGTTTTTCTGCATATGATTATCTAGTTTTTTGAATACCATTTATTGGTTAGACCATTCTATTTCCTTGAGTATTCTTGGTGCCTTTGTAAAAAAATCAATTTACCAGAGAGACTCATTTTTAGACTTTCTCCCAAGCTCTGAGGATTGATGTGTCTGGTTCTGGTTTGTGTATTTGTTTATTTATTTATTTTTTTACCAGTGTCATGCCAAGTTAATTATTACAGCTCTGTAGCACATTTTAAAATCAGGGAGTGTGATGCCTCCAGCCTTGTTCCTTTTCTTTTTTTCTGATTATTTTAGTTATTAGGGCATTTTTGGTGATTCCATATGAATTTTAGGATATTTTGCTATTTCTATGAAAAATTAATGTTAGAATTTTTGTAGAGCTTACATTAAACCCATCGATCACTTTGGATAGTGCTGGCATCTTAATATCAGACTATGAACACATGACATCTTCTCATTTTTTATGTCTTTTTAGAAATTCCTTTCCTCAACATTTTATAGTTTTCAGTGTACATATTTGACACCTCATTGGTTACATTTATTCCTGAGTATTATATTTTGGGTAGTTATTGTAAGTGAGGGTTTTTTTTGGTTTCTCTTCTGGAGAGTTTTTTTGTTAGTGTATGAAAATGCTACTAAATTTTTGTTTAATGTTCCACCTTGCAACATCGCTGAGTTCACTTTTACTACTTCTAAGTGGTTTTGGTGGAGTCTTCAGGCTTTTCTATCTGGTAGGTCATGTTTTCAGCAGACAGTGATGATTTCGTTTCTTCTTTTCCAGTTGGAGAGCTCTTGTGTCTTTCTTTGGGTCCTTGCTCAGCTGGGATCTTCCAGGCTGCATGATGGAAGTGGTTGGGTTGGGCACTGCTGGGCATTGTTACCTTGCTCAATCCTAGAGGACAGCCTTTCAGTTTTTCACAAAGGAGCAAATATTTGCTATTAGCTAACCAACAGTGTGATTAGTACCTGGTGTGGTAAGGTTGTTTTTTTATCTTGTCTTAATGGTGTTCTGTATGTCTCCTATATGTGAGATGTCCAAGTCTCTTTCCATGTTTGGAAAATTCTCTAAAATTACTTCTCTGAAGAGATTATGGATACCCTTGGTTTGTGCCCTGTCCCTTCTTCAATGCCTTTTATCTGTAAGTTAAGATGTTTCATATTGTCCCACAGTTGTTGAATATTTAGGTTCTGTTATTATAATGTCTTCTGTATACTGTTGACTGTGCTTTCAGTTTTGAATGAACTGTCTTCTAACGGTGATATTCTGTTTTCCATTTCATCTAATCTTCCAGAATTTCTTTCTGTTGCTGTCTTCATTTCATTTATTGACTCTTTTATTTCATTCCAGGCCTCTTTCTGATTCTTTCTTAATGTCTCAATTTCCTCTTTCATTTCCTCACTTACTGTGAGGCCTTTCATCATATTGAAGATCAGGTTTCAGAATTATCCTTCTTGCATTTCTTGTAGGTCAGTATTTGTGATTTCCCTTATTTCCTCATTGTGCCTCATTCTCATATTTTCAGAATTCTAGGGTTTGTGTTTCTGTTGTCTTGGCATCTTCTTTCTTTTTATGTGTGAGTCTGTGGATAACCTGTCTGATCCAATCTTAGCAGGAGGATTTAGAGGTATCAGCAGGTTCATGCACAGGTAAGTAGTGTTTTTGCAATGGTGAGGGTTAGGCAAGGGGGGAAAAGCTGAAGTAATGGCTATAGGAGTCAGATAAAGTAGATGATATGATTAATTTGAGTAAGAATTTAATTATAATAAAGTAGTATAATAACTATAATGATAAGTAGTATAATATAAGTAGTATAATAAAATATGATAATATATAATAAAATATATAATATAAAATATAAAAAAGCATAATAAGCAGTATAGAAAGGTAGTAGAATAAGTAGTATAAGGTAGTTAAGAATGAGAGATGATGATATAATAGGATTCTTGTAGTTAGTATCAAGTATATTTAAGTATGGAGATATGAAAGAGCTTGAATATAAAACAAGGAGATACAGTAAGGGAAAAAAGTTTTGCAAGAAGAAAGTAGATAGGCTAGAGAGAGGAAGCTTGTAAAAGGAATGGGGAGGCCGGGCGTGGTGGCGCACGCTTGTAATCCCCGCGCTCGGGAGGCTGAGACAGGAGGATCACACGGGTTCAAAGCCAGCCTCAGCTACTTAGTGAGGCTCTCAGCAACCTAGTGAGACCCTTTTTCCAAATAAAGTATAAAAAATCGGTCTGGGAGTATAGCCCGGAGGTAGAAAGCCTCTGGGTTCCACCCCTAGTACCACCAAAAAAAAAAAAAAAAAAAAAAAGGAATAAAAGGAATGGGGGAGGGAGCAAACAAACACGCATAAAATAACAAAACAAGAATAAAAAATGAACAATAATAAGAGTAAACCAAAGACAAACAACAACAAAAAACTAGAGACAATGAGAAAGAAAAAATGCAGTACTGCTTATTTACATATACAAGGCCCATATAATGTTCACTGCAGTCGGTTCTGGAGCATGTTCCAATATCCCTCATTTGCTCTTTAACCTATTGTCAGCTTTTGGACCCACTTTTTGAGTGTCTGCACCCCACTCTCACCTTTCACCGCTTTGTGCTCTGGTGTCAGGGCTGTGAGTGTCAATGTAAATGTGTTCCATGTAAGCGCAGGGTTCCATGTTTTTCCACCCTGGGCTCTGTACTTCCAGGCCCTGGGCTCTGCATTCTCTGCCCTGGACTAAAACGCTCTCTGGCCCTGGGCTCTGCAGCTCCTCTGGGCAGTTGTCCACCAGAACATGGTTACCTTACTGTCCTTGGGGCTGGGTCTCTGTAGGGCATATTACACTGCTGCAGGTGCTGGCTTTGCTGAGCGCACGGGCTTTGGCTCTTTTTCTCTGTCGCCGAAGCATGGTGCTGGTTTCTTAAGATGTTGGAGCTCTGCCGCCATTTCTTCACCTCAAGTCTGTGTGTTTTTTTGCTGGGATTCCTTGGCTGCGGAGCCAGCAGTCATGCTTCAGACCAGTGGCCCAATATGGTGCCGGCTACCACACCAGGTCAGTCGCATGCTCAGGCTCTTTGCTGTAGATCTTGAGTTCTGAGTGTTGGATTTTCTTCTGCCATGGTTCCCATTTTTGTGTTTTCATTCATAAATATCTTTGCTGCTTTGTTTTGGTTGTCAAGTAGCTGCCTTCTTTGTAGTTGATTTTTGTTCATTAATGTTAGAATTAAATGTGGTTGTGACAACTTCACTCTGCCTCCAGCATGTAAAGGCAGGAGGAGAATACCTCTGTCCTCCAGGGGCGCCTTGCAAGGCATCCAGGAATTCTAATGCATCTACGCTCTTCTTCCTGCATGGTTGCCTCTTAACTCACACGACACCAAAACAGATACAAATTTCTCTACGTTGGTGGTATGTGCTCATCCGCCATGATTATTCCTCCTGTTCAGAGATACATGTCCTGGTCGTTATCACTTCCCATGGCCTTTTATCCCTCAGGTAGTCTAGGTTTCAAGGATGAGGACGTGGAGGTGTCTTTTGGGGTAACACCCCTAGAACCACTGCACATTATAAAACAGTCACATTTTAAAGCTTACTTACACTATTAGCACAACTTGTGGTTAAAATCAATATCAGCTAAAATTCTTTCTTCCCAGGGCATGCATACATTTCCTGTGCTCATACCCTGTCAGAAGTAAACAATTACAAAACTGCTTCCCGTAAGATGTCATATATATCTTGAATGATAACATAATCATGGAAAAGTGGTTGTGAGATATTAGGCTATTTTACTATTTAACTATATATCTTTCTTTCACTTTTCTTCAGTAACATTGAACTTAGATGGTGTCATTCCATGGTCAAGAGCAGAGTAAAATTTTAATATATTTCTTTCATTTTGGCCAAGTACATTTTGGGATCTACTGGACATTCTTCAGGGATATTTTATATTCCTAGCACACACACAACAGGCACTATCACACATAAACCATTTGACTATTGTTGTTTTTAGTTGAGAATGACCTCAAATCCACTCAGTAGAGCACAATAAATGAAGGTCATCTGGTGTTGGGAATAGAAAAGAAGAAAGAAATTTTCTGAGACACAAATTTATGATTTTTTGTTTGGTTTTGATTTGCAAAATAATGAAAGATGAAATTCAGAAAGTATTAAGAACTCAGAACAAATTTTACATATTATAAATAAATAGAAGACAAATGATTTATAACAGTATTGTCATATTATGTTAATCTTAAGTGGCCTCTGTGTGGCTATTACATAACTGTTACATAATAGTATAATAATCAAGCTACATAAGGTCAAAGAACAGACAAGTACATTTCAAATTTTTTATAGATTTTAAATAAATAACATCTTTGGAATTACCCTTAAAATTTTGTATGATCTATAAAGTATAAAAATACAGAAAACTGTAACAAAATAAAATCTAGACCTAATCCATTTAATTTTTACTATTTAAGAGCATTAGTGTTTTTCATACGTGTGCACCATATATGTAACCAGTGACAGCAACTTCTAAAATGAGTATGGTGGTAAATTTTTCATCCTTGGAGATAACAGAGTTGGCTGGTGGCCCATCAGGGTAATGATAAGGGAGCTATGTGAAATCTACGGTTCTGTGATTCTCAGCAAATGGGTATGCATGTGTAAACAGAATGTGGCTTAGATTAAAAATAACAGAGTTTGAAGGAAATATATTGTATCAATGGATAATGAAGGAAATCTTTGAGGAACACTCCTCAGTTTTGTGCAGATGTAGCAGGTTCTAGGTTATACTATCTTCAGCAACGCTGACCTTCTATCTACCTCTCCACTGTTATATTCAGGGAACACTAGCTATGTTGATTATCCAAAAGTCCATCTTCTAAGTGAAATCATAGTAAGCCTAAGAACATCAAATATTTAGAACCGTCTACTGTTCAAGAACATCAGCCTTTCATGCCTCGCATTGGGTAATTAAGTTTGGCTGCAGTTCTGTAAGTCTGTATCTGTAAAACTTTGTTTTTTCACAGTTTCTAAAATGGTCAGGTGGAAGGCAGCTGTTGAACACAAAGCTGAAATGAGATATGGGCTATAAATAAAACAGAAGACCACTTTATAAAAGGCAAATCACTTATATTCTCTAGGTTACAAGGGAGGAAAAATCCTAGCAAGAAGGTTGTACAGGAAGCTTCAGACAGAAGATGGAGAAGCCAGACCTGTTCCACTGGGTCTGCTTGTCTGTCAGTACATTTCCAGACAGAGTAGAGAAGCTCTGCTTTGAAAGCACCTGAGGCAGAGCTTCAGAGAAGGTTTACCCCACAGAAGCACATCATTTCCATTATAGCCCACACTGAGAACTGAAGGATAGGCTATTTTTCCCCCACGGGAAGCAGTACTCATAAATCCTAGTAACATAAGAAATTCCAAAAGGAAACATTTCAGAGCACAAAACCATTTAAAGGATGCTTTTTACATATTAAAAAAAAGATTTCTAAAGAAATAGGACAGTGTTTTTAGCCTATACAATATACAATATCTCACACTAGCAATGTCTCCTTTCTGACTTTTGCTTTCTCAAGGTGATATGTGAGCACAAGTCACTTGAGTGACTCCCAGGGACATCCCAAGAAGTTCTGTGATAACATAAGCATACTAACCAACTCCTGTCATTGTGAAGCCAAATTAGCATCTCCTCAACAAGCTCCTTAATTTTCATGTTTACGGAGCTCTGAACACGGAATGTGACTTAGAGTACATTTCATTGCTTCTGATTTCTTATTGTTTCTAATCACAGCTATGAAAGGAGAACTCAGAAGATCCTTCTCAGTTTTTCTTTTAACCAACTAAATCAATGCATAAACAAAACCCAACTAAATATTTCATATGCCAGGTGTCCCAGAAGAGCAAACCAACTGGCTTGAAATTAAAGGGGAAATGGGGTGTGTTTTTTATATGTTGCAAGACAAATAATAAGAAATTGTGTAAAATCGTGTATGGTGTGATTAAAAAAGAAAAAAGGTAGTAGTTCCAACGTCAACAATCTCCTTTGGGCACTGTATTGAGCCCAGAACGATCCTTTGTGTACACTTTGTAATTTTTAACTGGAAAAAGGGAATGAGTGAGAAATGTGATTCTTGGTCTTTAATTAGCAGGTATATTAATCTTATATAAGCTTAACGATTACTGTACGAACCGGGAAACACTCAAACATTGAATTTTCTTGATTAAACAATTACCCTCTACCTTCTGCAGAGTAAATACCAATGCTCCAGGAAATTAACACAATTCCACAGCCAGAAATGAGTGCATGTATTTGATAACCTGTGATTGATATTTTTGGAAGAGGAAGATTTTGTGAGTTTTTGTTGTAAGGCAAACTAAAGCTTATACTTTAAAGAAAGAACTAGAATTACTTTGATTGGAACATCATGGCCTGGAAATGTTGCAACAGGTGAAAGGTTTGGGAGAGAAGGAGGCAGGAGATGACTGAGGGCAGAACAGGCTTTATTGGGATGAAACCTGCAGACGGGGGTCTCCAGAAATGGTTGGAGCCTATGTCTGCTTATAGAATAGAAATGTATGTAGATTGTTTAAGGACAGATTCTACAGGAAGGGGAGAGCAATGGTTAACCATTGCCAAGGAGGTTGTCACATCATGGTTAAGCAGGATAATGGGACTTGCCCATAAGCAGAGGGGTCTGATAAGCACAGGGCTTGTTAGGTAAGACTTAGACAAGACAATGGGGACATTTTGGGGAAGCAGGGAGCAAGAATTTGGAATTTCTGGTCAAGATAGAGACACTTTTGTTTGATGTTTTAAGAAGAAGCTTTGTCTTACTTCAGTCTATGACAATGGGAAAGGTTTTAATGCTAGAAGGTTGAGCCCAGTGGAAATGTGAATGATTTTGTTAAACTTAATCGATTGGTAAATATTCTGCAATTATGAGGGTTACTTCAGAAAGACAATATAACATCTTAATGTGAACAACAGGCATGATGGGGAATAACTACAAATTCATCTAAATGAACAACTTCAAATTTTTGTATGATAATAACCATTGTGTTTTTTAAACATTTATAAAATGATATTCAAAAAATTTCCAAAAGTTAAGTCTGAAGTAAATTTAGCAAATAACTATGCACATGAAATTTGAATTAAGTTTATTTTAGAAGGGCTGTATAACAAATTACATGTACTTAAAAGGTGCTATAATGTTTTAACACTATAATTTAAAGTAATGTATTACTGAGACCTCAAATATTTGGGGGAAATATAACATTTCTAAAATTATAAGAGGAAGATATGCAAATCTTTATGTAGAAAAACTCAGATACTCTTGCTTTGCTCTACTATCTGCATTTATTTGTTATAATTAATCCTTTTACTTCTCCAATTCTTATCTGACAAATATATATGATGTGTAAATTATATTAAGCAAACCTATGGTTTTCTTCTATGTTTAAAACTTTCTGATTCTACATAAAAATAATAAACTATGATTTCACACACAAATCCTTACTTTTATGCTTTATTTATTTATTTATTTATTTATTTTTTTTTTTTTTTTTAGTGGTACTGGGGTTCCTGGAAGCCCTTCTACCTCCGGGCTCCACTCCCAGACCTATTTTATATTTTTGAAACAGGGTCTCTTACGCCAGCGCGGCTGGCTTCGAACCTGCGCGATCCTCCTGTCTCCACCTCCCAAGTGCGGGGATTACAAGAGTACGCCACCACGCCCGGCCTTTTATGCATAATTTAGAAATGGGCAATTTGTAAATCAATTTTCAAAACAAAAACTTTAATAGAGGTGACAGAAATATCTCAATACTATCATACATTATAATTAGTCCATTTATTCACTTTTTCTGCAAGGTATTTTCTGATTTAGAAAGGAGTCTGCAGGTTAGTCAGAAGACATGATCTAGATTAATAATTTTATGCAGCCTAGGAGATGATGCCACAGAAGCCCCTTGTAGTCTGTGATTACAAGCATGGACTCTAGAGTTATCCAGTGTCCATGTCTGTTGTCCACCCACCCTGTGATGTTGGTCAAGTTGTTTGACTTCTCTAAACCTCTATTTCCTAAAATGGCCATAATAATGTTGATTAAGTGAGAAAATGTGTCACCTCCCTTAGTCAATGTTTATAAATGTTAACCAGGGAGCTTAATCATGCTCTTAGATGTGCTGAAATGCAGAAGAAAACACTAAATGTTCAGCTATTTCCCAGGTGCATAGGTCTAAAGAAATAGGATCGCTGAGCTAGTCTAAAGAACGAGAGGGAGTTCATTGGGTAGACTGGAATCGAGGGAACCAAATCCCAGGAAAAAGAGAAAACAGGTGCAAAGTAACTAAGTTGAAAATAAGGCTCCATGTGAAGGAAACGCAAATAGCTCCTGGCCAAAGAAGTGTGTGTGTGTGCGCGCGCGCGCGCACGCGTGCATGTGTGCTTGTGTTTGTGCATGAATGTTATTAGTGTGGGAAAAGTGAGCTTAGACATTGAGTAGAGCTAGTGCTGTGAGGAGCTAAGAAATATCTCAGGTATAAGTGATTTAGACTCTAGTTCTCTGGGAAACAAGAGGGAAACACTCAAGATTTTTAGTAGTGGGGTGGCATGAGCAATGAACTTGCTAATTTAAGGAGATTACCTTCAAATCAGCATGGAGACCTGGCCAGTGGGAGGGAATCTTGAATAAAGGGAAGCACCAGTTAAGGTTAGTGTAGATGGTTGAGGGCAGGTTGACAGGCTGGTGACTCAGGACAGATCAGTGCTGTAGTTGAAGTCAAAAGACGGGTGCTGGCAGAATACCCCTGCCCAGGGACTGTTCATCTTCTGTACCCTTTAGGCCCTCAGCTGATGATAGGAGGTCTAAGCACAATAGAGAGGATGATTGGTTTTACTCAAAGTCCCCCAATTTAAATGTTAATACCACCCAAAAACTGCCCTTCCAGAAATAGCTAGAATAACCCTTGACCTAAAATCTCATCTTTGTAATCCAGTCAAGTTGACACATAACATTAACCGTTATAAACATGTGTTGAAGACTAGGATAAAAGAAAACTAAACAGAGAAAGAAGCTGAAAAGGAATATATTTTTCTCCTGGGTACAAGAAGCAGTATAATAAGTAAGAAAAGAAAAAAAACGAGAGGAGAGATAGGGTTGAACAGGGAGTTCGAGTTCACTGAATTCGAAATGACTGTAGATAATCCATAAAGATGTGTCTCAGAAGACTTCAACTATTGGTTTGTTGCTTGGATAAGAAGCCAGAGCTAAGAAAAATAGACTTAGAAATTAATGTTCTATCCAACTAGGGATATGGATAAGATTAATGAGGCTAGTGATTCTCAAACCAAGAGCTCATAAGAATCATTCATGAAATGTTTTAAGAGTACAGAGTCTCATCCCCACCTCCGGACACATGAAGTCATAATTTTTGGAAAAGTAACTCCAGGTCCCAATTTAGAAAATCCCATACATTCAACCAAATTTGAGAACCACTGATTTAAACCTTGGTAACTGTTGTCTTAAAGTAACAGAGCATGGAGTTAAGTAAGTCCAAGGAAGAAGGATGATCTGTAGAAAAAAGGCACATTTTAAAGTTCCCCAAACTGATCTTCAGGAAGTCAAGTCACAGTCAAGTTATTACAAAACCAAAGAAAAATAATTTAAAAAAGAGTTATGTCAATCCAGGCATGGGGTGCACACTTGTAAGCCCCAAATTCAGGGGGCAGAGACAGGAAGATCGTTGTTCGCAGCCAGACTTGGCTACTTGGTGAGGCCCTTTGCAATTCAGCGAGCCTCTGTTTCAAAAATAAAGAATAAAACTAAAATAGGGCTGGGGGTGTAACTCGGAGGTAGAACGCCCCTGGGTTCCATCCCTATTATGGCAAAAGAAAACAAAAGAGTTAAGATAAGGAATGTAAATGACACCCAAGTTGATTTTCCTCAACTGGATTCCATCTTGAGCTATTAAGAGTAAATAGAAAATTCATGTGTCTGGAATAGCCAGCCCCATGTTTTCCTGTCCAGTCCCAGTTGCAGGTCCCCCAGGGCCCAAAGCAGCTATCGTACTAGATGGAAACCAGCCAAGACATCTTTGTCCTGCCAAGTTAGGAAGAAAGACAGGCACAACACAAGATATAGCATCAAAGCAAAAGACCAAATAAACTGTGCCATAGACAACAGCCTGAGCGTCATGTTCAGAGACCAGCAGGATGAGTGCAGGAGTAACTAGATGTATCTTCCAGCTGGAAAATGTTCCTAACTACAGAAAGGAGGCCAGAGGACTCTGAACAAATCATTATGACTGAGCTATAAAAGGACTACAACAGATCCTACCTACTCCGCATCACAGCAAGCACTAGTCTTAGCTCAGAGAAAAGCCCTGCATTCGGTAAAACTTTGTATCAGCCAAGCCTCAAAGAACCACAGCCATTATATAATGAAAACACCTCTCTCTCTCCCTCTCTCTCTCCCTCTCTCTCTCTCTCTCTCTCTCTCTCTCTCTCTCTCTCTCTCTCTCTCTCTCTCTCTCTTTTTCTCCTCCTTCCTCTTCCTCTTCTTCTTCTGCGTGTTTTACTAGAAATTGAACCTGAGGGCATTACACCTCAAAGCTACACCCAGCCCTATCTTATACTTTTGTGTGTGTGTGTGTGTGTGTGTGTGTGTGTGTGTGTGTGTGTGCTGAGGATTGAACCTAGGGGCATTTTACCTCTGAGCTACACTTCCAGCCCTTCTTTCTAATCCAGTTTATATCCTAGAGAGCGGAATGCTGAACTAATTATTTTTGCATGCTAGAGTTGAAGCGAATAAACAACATTCTGGTGATGGATTGAAAATCAGGATCCTGCTGATGTACTCCACATCCTTCCAACCCCCAAGATGGGTCCATTCACATTCTGTTTCCATGCAATTAGCAAGACCCAATCAAATGGCCTGAGCTTACTACCTTCTAGGGGGGGGACCCTCCTAATAGCAACCCTTCAGGCTGTGACTGAAGATGGACTAAAATTGGGAATGGAAGGGGCCTTTGGTTTCTGATTCAAATTTTAACTTTATAGATGTGAATTGGAACAAGAGGATGGAGAAGTCACTGTGCCCTGGCCAAGGCAAGGAACAGATCCAGGGTTTGCACTTGGCGCTCCTGGGGTACAGAGGCGCCCCTCCTGCTATTACACTGAGCTTCTGTAATTTTTCTAAGCCACTGATGACTTGGTAGTGCTTCCATGATTGGCAAGCCTCCCCCCTCCCCCTAAGTCACCTGTCCTCCTTCCTGTGTGTCCCCCTCAGCACTGCCTTTTATCGCATCCCTCTGCAGGCTCCATCCTCTCCTTGTCCATGGGACTTAGCTGTTCCTCAGTAGGTCTGCACAGATTTGCATTTTCTCCTGAACTTCAGCCCTGTGGACAAAACGTACTTGGGCTCTCCTCATCTCAGGCGCAGATTAGATCAACAGGGGTCTGAAGTAACTTGGGACTCAAGTTACCCCGGGTGACCTTTGTCTCTGGAAAAGATGTGTTTTCTATCCTGATCTTTGAAGTATGCCATTCTTAGTGATATGATGGAGAAAATCAAGGGAGCTGAGAGTCTACAGTGGATTGTACATATGTTGGCACCCCCCCCCAAACTATGAAGCTGTGTCATACGTAGAAGGTGGGTGTAAAGGGCGGATGCTCGCTGCTTTGTGTAAGAGCACACGCTGTGTACACTGAGCACTGGCCTGTCCCCTTTGCGCACGCCTTTCTGCTTGCGATGAGTGGTTTTCTCCCCTTGGAACTCTGAGAAAGGAAATATGACCTGGGCAGTTGCCCACCTGTCTTCCAGGAGCTTCTTTCCTGTGTCTTACGGGATCGACATGTCATACAGGAGCCGCAAATGACAGAAGAGACATAGAAGTGACTTTCCCAGATAGAAAATAGGAAAGAAGGCAGGCATATCCCCTCCATGTGACTTGCTTATAAAAGCCTTCTTGTTGGTTTTACATTTACTAGCCAGAAATACCTAAAGTGCTCTTGCTAAAACTCCCAATTTTAATGGTAGAATAAAAACACACAAATGTGTAGATACATGAACCTCGGGACACTCAAAATGCATTAACGTATTCACACAACATTTATGACTGGAATCTACTCAAAGGAGGATGAGAGATGGCCGGCACAGTGCTTGGGAATCCCTGCATCCTCTACAGCCAGCCAGAGACAAGGACTCAAAGAAGGTGACCTGCCAGGATCACAAGAGTTGGGTGTCAGTTGCAATAATGGTGTAAATGCCATTTTAATATAAATAAATACACACATGTTATTACAACCAGAAGACAGGCCTTTACATTCAGTGAAATGTCACTGATGACAGTGTATTCACTGGCTTGGGATTCTTTGCAAATCCTTCTGCCTTCTCTCGCTAGACACCTGTTGAAACGGCTAAGTCAGCAGCAGCACAGAAGCCCCCTGTACCACCTGGCAAGCTGCCTTCCCTGCCTTTGACCGATGGCAGCAGTTCCCACCTGCCAGTCTCCCATCACGATCCCTGTGCTGAAGGCAGCTTGTGGGTTCTTCAGCCCAGGCATGCCCAGGAGCACGTGGGGAAAGCTGGCATCGCCCACACCATGATCCGCCTCAGCGGGCACAGAAAACACTTTATTTTCCTGAGAAGCATCACCTCAGCTGGAGCAAGACGGGCGTGCTGATAAAGAATACTGACCTCACGGGTGCTCCGGGAAGAACTGTCTTCCTTGGTCACGTGGAGTCAGCTGATGCAGGATCCATGGGGCTCCATCCCACACTTTCTCTGGTGATGTTTTTACTGAAACCTGAGCTGAGTCTTCTCGCCACATTGAGACATCTCCTTCAGAAACTGTTATGAAACTCCAGTGGACACATGAAAGAGGTGTCCATCTGAGAGACAGAAGAGACCATGATGTCGCCTGGCCCGTCAAGACCCTTTCCCTCGTTTCTCTTTCCTAAGAGTTGCTCTAATTTTGAAGTCTCAGAGATTGGCATGCATCCTCTCCCTGAGAGCGTATTTATTCCATTTTTAATCGTTGTGACAATTAGGAAATATCTCCTGAGGGTCTGTCCAAATTTCCTGTGCTGAATTTCTTCCCATGGACCTTTGGTGATGGCACAGAGCTCTGAAAATCAATCAAAAGCAGCTGATGTGGAGCGATGGATTGGCAGCTGTGCAGGACTCCTGTCAGACACGACGGAGAGGACGTGTGCCTATTGTGAGCACCTGGAATCGCCTGACTTCCTCGGTGAACTCTGCTTACAGGATATAGAGTGCTGCAAAGTCAAGTTTACAGAAGGATCTGAAAACTTGAAGGATGTACTTTTAGAGCTGAGGAAAACAGTCAACGCAGGTCAAAGATTCCCACTAGGGAAAGATTAGTTATGTGTAGCCAGCGTCACTTAGGGGGTGGTCTGAATTTATTTTTTTCAACCACGGTGGCCCAAAGCTGGTGAGAGCATTAAAGGAATAAATTACCCAGAAGAATAATTTCCTCTTCAAACACCATTGTGTACCCATTTAGAGAAAATCGAACTTGTTCATTGGATACAAAAATTTGTCTATGTTTTCAAGACACCACAAAGTTATGTCCTAAAACCCTTCATCACTCAGACCTTCTAACCAACTAAAGATAATAATAACAATAAAACATCAAGCCGAGTGTGGTGGTGCATGCTTATACTGCCAGCATTTGGGAGGCTGAGCCTCAACTACTTAGTGAGGCCCTTTACAACTCAGTGAGACCCTGTTTCAAAATAAAGAATAAAAAATAGGGCTAGGAGTATAGCTCAGGGGTAGAATGTACTGGGGTTCCATCCCCAGTACTGAAAAAAAAATCAAGGAAAACTTAAGTGAAACAATAAGCAGTTCTAGTAATTTATAAAAATACAAGCAGCCACAATAAAATTGCAAATCAAATTTTATATATTTTTCCACTTTACTTTCTTTTTTTTTTTTTTGCAGATCTAGGGATGGAACCCAGGGATATTTGACCTCCAAGCTACACCCCCTGCCCTATTTTTTATTCTTTATTTTGAAACCAGGCAGGTCTCTCTAAGTTGCAGAGGGCCTCATTAAGTAGCTGAGGCTATCCTCGAACCGTGATCCTCCAGTCTCAGCCTCCCAAATGCTGGGATGACAAGCGTGCGCCACCACGCCCAGCTATCACTTTACTTTCTAAAAAATTTAAAGGCATCCAACAATATTATGACCTGAAAATGTGCTGTTTAGATTAAAACAATCAGAAAGGCTTTAATCGGCATGAAATACTGGAGAATGTGAGTGGGAGGGAGTTGTACGGATGAAGAGCTGAGATGTTAGCGTCTACTTATGGTGCAATATTGGTCAAGTTACTTAAATTCTCTAACCGTTCTGAGCCAAAAGTGGAGACAGGGTATGCCGTGGGGGATGAAATTAAATAACACGTGTGATGCTTATTAAAGAGTTTACAGACTACAATAGCTGGCTTTAATCCTACCTGTAAGGAAAATTGGGACACATAATCATCCGGATCAGAAAGTTGGCTGTCCTCTTCAGCAGAGCTGGGTTTTTTCATGACTCACTGCGAAGTTGCTATGGAAATCACTGAATAGGAAAGGTGATTACGTTAACAAAGTCTTCTGTAGCATATTCACTGCAAAATGCCTTTGCCACTGAGTCGCCTGAGATCTGCGGTTCCTCTCTGGAACATTCTCTAAGACGTTCGTTGAGACAGACACCCATCGGACATGATGTAGTACTAATAGAAACACTGAGTTAGAATGAGATGCATCAGAGATTTGCCGATAAAACTAGGCAAACTTTGTCTTTTTAAATGGACAGCCTTTAAGATTTTGTTTCTGTTTCTTACATATCCAGCACACTTTACTGCTCTGTGACTTGCTAGTCATTTCTGTAGAGTCCTCAGAAGATGCAATTACAACAGATATATATTGTAGATATTTATCTGCTGTCTGAAACCAGCCTAGCTTAATGTACACAACTTGCTATACTTTGAACCTTGACTGGCCCCCAAAGGCCCATGTGTTGAAGGCTTAGTCCCACAGCATCACTGCCAAGTAATGCGCTGTTTAGGTGGGGCCTGGGGGGGGGGAGAAGTTAGTTCATTGGGCTCTGCCCTTTAAAGAGGGTATTGGGATCCTGGCCCTCTTTCTTTGCTTTTCAGTTTCCATAAGGGGAATAGGTCTATTCTACCACATGCAGCTGCAAGCCAAAATCAGCCTTCCCTCTTTCCAAGTTTGTCAACTTGAAAAGTTCATCATCAGGTACCCTTGGGTACCTCATCAGAGTGACAGAAAACTGACTGACAGTACTAGATAACCATGTGCATCTTCTTTTCATAACTTGGCTTTCTTCTTACTTTTCATATATGACTCTTGTGCTTTAAAATAAGAATCGACTGGGCGTGGTGGAGCACGCTTGTAATCTCCGCGCTTGGGAGGTGGAGACAGGAGGATTGCGCAGGTTCAAAGCCAGCCTCGCTGGCTTAAGAGACCCTGTTTCCAAATAAAATATAAAATAGGTCTGGGAGTGTAGCCCGGAGGTAGAAGGGTTCCATCCTCAGTACCACCAAAAAATAAAAAATAAAATAAAATAAGAATTGTGATATCATGATGACTCACACAAATCAAAGAGTATTCTGAAATCTTTATGAAGAAAGGGCTATTTAATCTAAGCTAACATAGTTAGCAGGCATATCACATACTTTCTAATGCTTCACATTTCCTTTCTTTTAAAAGAAAAATTTAAGTTCTAAAAGAGACGAGAACCCTAGAGGGCCTTAGGAAAAGACTAGTCACAACATTATCCTGAGAAAGCCATATGAAAATCCATGTACTGAAGGCTTAGTCCACAGCCCACAGCACTACTGAAGTGATGCCCTGCTTAGGAGATGGAGTCTATGGGGAGAAAGTTAGGTCATTGGAGAATGACAGGTAATTTTTTACATTTAGTCCTGGTCAGTGGCGGTCAGTCCTGCTCTGTGGAAGAAAATTTATTATTGGTGATTATGTAGAGAGTAATCATTCTTCACAGCACCTTTTCTTGAATCACTTTCTGTTGTTCCACTATACAGTTTTAAAGAAGAAAGCATTGAATGTTTCTATTCTCTGAGATTATTTTATTATGCCCAAGTAATTAGAGTATTAAGAGTTAAAAGACAATTAAGATACACATTTAGTAGTCCCATCAAAGAGCCATTATCCTCAGAAACTTTAAATAAATTGTATATTGAGTTCCTAGATAAGAAAAGGAATCATGAAAGTTGGGTTGAGTTTATTCAAACATTCATATAACACTGTCACTTTACTGCTGAAACACAAAGTTAAGCTCAGTACTCATGCTGAGTTCTTATCCTCCTGAGCATGTGATCAACCAAGGGAGACTGTCCTCAATTGCACAAGCCACACACTCAAAAAACTGCAACCCTGTGAAAGAACTGGAGGGCTTTTTGTAGTCCAAAGGCCTGAGGGTAGGGAGAAGTATAAGAAACTAAAGTGAACTAGTATGGCTAAATTCCATAGAGTAGAATAATAGAAAACAGGTTAAGGTTTTGAATGAATATCCCCAAAAGATATTAAAAAAAATGATGCTGGAATTTTTAAGCCACAGAATCATGACTAGATTTTTGTTTTGGAAAAGTAATTCTAATTTCAGAATAAAGACTAGATCAGAGACAAAAAGAGCGAAGCCTAAGGCATAGCTCAGATGAGAAACAATGGGCTCTGACCCACCCACCACCATCAATTCCCCTGTTTGCACACAGCTGCCCAACCTCTCTGCCTAGACCAAAGTCCACAGACCTCAACTCTGTGAGGCAGCTCAGCCTGACCCACCCGACCCACCTACATGGTTGGCCTGAAAACACACACACTAGCAAAGGCTCGTTCTAGTTAAAAGATATTTTTATTGGTGCATTGTAGTCATACATCTTAATAGGGTGCAAGATGGTTGAGGCACACATGCACACAACACTCAGTAAGCCCTTCCTGCATCCCGACCACCTTCCCTCTCCCTCCGTCCTTCTCATGTTTGGCTTGGGGATTGACTTGGATCTGTTTGTGAATGTGCGTCATGTACATTAGGGACTTTCTCTCTTGCTCCCTCCCATCCCTTTCAGTGAGTTGGCCTTATTTGCTCATCTATGGTTTCTCCTTCTTCCTCTAGAAGGCTAGAAGTGTAGCTCAGTGGAAGAACACCTCTGGGTTCAGTCCCTGATACCACGAACATGTAAAAAAAAAATACCCACGAGTTGAACATTATTAGTCTATTTCGCAAATAAGAAGAGTGAGGCATAAGAATAACTGGAAATTAACTTGCTATTCCCCAGACAGTACATGTTGGAGCCAGGAATGCAACTTTCATCTTATAACCCCTTTCCACATTGTCTTTTATAAACAACCTAAGAATTGCAAGCGGAGTTTGGCTGGCTTTGTGTATTCAGATAGTTCCATTAAAAAATATTGGCACAAAAATAAGGTAATGTCTTATGGAATATGATAGGGACAGAGTCAGAAAGATGACACATAAGATTCTTGCTCAAGCAACTACCAGGGCTGTGACCTCAAACGCACCCCTCACCTCTCAACTTCAGTGTTCACCCCTTTAAACCAACAATCTTCAAACTTGTACACTGCACAGTGGGATAGCAATGATTCACGGTTATGGCCTGTGAAGAATTATCTATGTACTAAGTAATATTATCATTACTAACAGGCTTGGAATCTTAGTTCAGGACATTTGCCTGCTTTTTCAGGTCTTATCTAAACCATCTTCAAGCCCTGGGTCTTCACCACTGGCCTTGCTAAAGCTTTCCTGCTGCTTACGGTCTAAAGTGGTTTCTAAGAAGAGCACTTACCTAATGAATCTTCCAAAATTTCCAAATGTCAGCTTTTAACATTAATCTTCAAAAGGAAATGAAGTGGTATTCATCAGGACGCAAGCGCAGCCCTGAGAGAAGGGCTCCTTCAGCCTCGCCTTTGGTCTCTGCAGCCTGCAGTGGGTGCTGCTAATTTTCTGAATGTGTGATGGAGCCGTCTTTCACAAGAGCGGTGGGATTCTTGAACGCGTCCTGAAATGATGAAAAACAAGGACAAGAAAAAGGGAGCCACTGACCACAAAGTGGGTCATTAAAAACATCCAGCACGGACGCCCAGCGACTTCTCTCCATACCGACTCCAGGGTCTTCACTGAGGTCCCCGTGGCATGTGCCTTTTTCTCAATGCAGAAATTATTTTGACAATCTTATATCACATATTGATATATGACTTACCTTGCTACTCAGTGTTTAATGGGTAAGAAGGATTTTGTAGACACTGGAAAGAAAGACACGGGCATTCATGTAACAGAAATGCTGGTGGAGGTGAGGTCAGAAACTTCAGTGATGCTGAAGATGGTGCTCTGTGTCACTGTTGAGAAGCACGCATTAGGGTGGGTTAGAGCAACACTCAGCCGCATGGCCTGATCCGAGCTCCATCTCTGCCCCTTCTTAGGCCGTGTGTTTTGGGACCTGTTATTTAATACCTCTGGACCTCATCTCTTCATTTGATAAACGAAGACATTGATAGACCCTACCTTGAGGACTGTTGAGATTAGTTCATGTATAAAATACTTATCAAGCTTCTAGCAGAAATCACATGTTTTGTAGTTTCTTGTTATCATTATTCCACATCTGCTGCTCTTTCTCCGGTCGTGACATGTAATACGACATTTTAGTGAAATTTAAGTTGCTGTCACTCTAGAAGATCGCCAAGTAACCGGCAAGGCTGGGGAGTTCTATGACTGAGTACCATTTAGGAGTTTCATTTGGAACTTTAGTACTTCCTCGCTGTGTGAACTTGGACGAGGTCCTTCACCCCTCTGTTCTTCTATTTCCTCAACTTCAGACAGGAGAATTAATAAATCACTTACCTCTTGAATTTCTGATAAGGGAGAATTAGGTTAATCAATATAAATGAAGCAAATAGAAGGAATCCTGGCACACTGAGTCATTCAATAAATGTCAGTTCTTATTTTTGTATAATGTCAAAAATATATTATGATCAAAAGAAAAAGATCAGAGTTTCTTTGAGTAATTGATATCATCATGTATGCTTCTAAAGCACAGAATGCTTCCTCGAAGGTCAGCATTGCTATTATTAAAAATAATTTCAAAATATTTATAAGCCAGGTGTGGTGGCGCACACTTGTAATCCCAGCATTCGGGAGGCTGAGATAGAAGGATCGCAGTTCACAGACAGCCTCAGCTACTTAGTGAGGCCCTTTGCAACTCAGTGAGACCCTGTTTCAAAATAAATAAAAAATAGGGCTGGGGGGTGTAGCTCAGAGGTCTAATGCCCCTGGGTTCTATCCCCAGATACACAAAAATAATTCACTTAATTTATTAATATTTAAACATTATTTAAATTATTAAAATTTAACTATGCATGTATGACCAGGTCTAGAGTCACTGGAGCCATAAAAGCACAGCAGGCAGCAATCCATCAATACTTTACTCTTTTGGGGGGGCTTTTTATTTGTGGTACCGGAGATGGAACCCAGGGGCATTCTACCTCCGAGCTACACCTGCAGCCCTATTTTTTATTCTTTATTTTTGAAACAGGGTCTCACTGAGTTGCAAAGGGCCTCACTAAGTAGTATGAGGCTGTCTTTGAACTGCGATCCTCCTGTCTCAGCCTCCCAAATGCTGGGATGACAAGCGTGCGCCACCACGCCCAGCTTGGAGGATCTTTTGGACAAGCGACTCTGGGTAGACGTATGTCTTCTAAATTCATAGAGCACCTATCAACGAGCCTGAAGCCCTTAACAAGCCAGGGCACCAAGTGACTTAAAGTCATAGCGGGGAAAAGAAAAACAAAGGACAGCTGAAGGAAGGCCCGTTCTGTGGGGTTGCGAGGGCTGGCGCCAGCCCACTCCAATCCCCAGCCACACTGGAAGGGGCCCCTCTCCTCGCAGTGTGTCCCGGGGAGCTTGAGTATCCAGTATGGACCAACATTTTACCCTAACTGGCATGGGTCTTTTATAACAAGCATCGGATGTGTTTTGGGGCACAAGTGTGGTTGCTACTGACAACATGCAAGAGTCCCTCAAATGCTCAGGGATGGAGGCACTTGACTGTGTGAAGTAGGACAGTGAGGACCGCCTTACAGTCCCTCCCACCCCACTCCAGGTTCTTTTTCAGCTCCTTGGATTCTTGTCGACAGCCACCAGCTCCCAGCTATACCACCTTGCAGCTGGCTCCAAGAGGAGCTAGCCATCCCGGGATTGTGCACACTACTGATGGTCAGGGAAGGCCACGCCCTGCACAAGCCAGGACGGCAGGAACTTACCCTCCTGCAGCACTGCCCGTGCGCCATGCACCCAGCCTGTCCCGTGGCAGCTGTCTCAGGCTGAAGGGGACACTCTGGAGGTGGCCTGGCCGGGACTTCAAAGGCAGGAGAGTTTCTCTGGGGCAGTACAAATCCCACAAGATGGAGTGGTTTTCCCCTTAAGAACTGTTTACCAAAAGCCTTACGAATAGTTAGGGATGTTCCAGAGAATTTGGAAAGAAATTCCACTTGTACAAGTACTATAAATATATGTCTTTGGATTTTTAAAAAGTGATAAAAAAACATGTTAATATGTTGTTGAATTTATACTTGCTAAAAAATTTTAAAAGGGTAACTGGGTCTTTTCTTAGTTAAGACGGCCAAAAGCAGCTATGACCAAATGGGTTTGATTCTGGTTCAAATGAAGTTGCATAAATGTCTATGTCCGGGACATGCCTGCACACCTGTGAGCACTGAGCAATGAGTCCTCTGTCTACTCCTCATTCTTCCTTAGATTTTCTGGATAAAAATTCAAGCAGCAACTACAAAATCTGCCTCTGTGTTGAAGAAAGCTGTGAGAGTTTATTAAAACTACTGAATAATTGTGTGTGTGTGTGTGTGTGTGTGTGTGTGTGTGTGTGTGTGTGTGTGTTTCTTCTCTGGTTTCCTGAATGTCTACAAATTGTCAACTTAAAATGCTGCTAATAATGGGGGAAAAAAGTGAGCCCTGTTCCCCTAGCTAGGTTTCCTACCAGGATTATTTTTCCAGTGGTAATCCACATGTTATTCTTGATAAAAAAAATAATTTACTCCAGACCGTAACTTTCTCTCGACTTCAAAATCAGTTGGAAAAAACTGAATGGAGGTGTGGGAAAAAAACATTTGAGGTGATACTTAGAAGATTGTTTCTCGTCATAGAAGAGTTACTTTGAAAAAAAGATAAAATATAATGTTTGGAAAATGTCACCTCAAGATATCTGCCCTCAAACTACAGTTATGGAAGAGATCCAGTTTAAAGAATTAAGGTTTACAGTGAGCCATACAAAAGGCTGAGCAGTTACATACAAATCAAACTTTTGAACTTTTCAAATTTGGCTACATGCACTGCTAATTTAGAGAACTACCCTGAAATGTTTTATTTAAAACAAGATATTTCCAGATTATTGTTTCATTATTTTCTGAGGTAATCCCTCAATATTTTTTTAAATGAGGCATGCCTATGATATAAAAATAAGAAAAATAGGTGGAATTCATGTTGTAATACCTGTAACCCATCAGTTTAGTGATTATACTGAGAACTATTTAAAATTGGTCCTAACTGGAAAAAACTTCTTTAAACTTTGGTCTCAGAATGTCCCATCTTGTTTCACAAAAGGCGTTCTGAAGTGGAGGTGGTTTTGCGACCTCTATGCAATTTCACGTTTCACATAAGTCTCTAGCCCACTTTCACCCTGAGAAAGGGAAGGCTTTGCACATCGGGGCCCTTGCATGATTGCTGAGTTCTCCAATATTGAGTCTCCTGCAAATAAAATACATCAGTTCTTCTCACCTGCTTTTAGAAGTTAGAATGGAGCATTTTGAAGGAGGCCCCATATACGGATGCTGGAGAAGTCAGCCAGCCTTGCCATACCTTAGAAAAACAGCCATGAGACATTTTTCAACACTGGCGATGTTACTGTTACTTGGATCATTTTTTCAAATAGAGACAGAATGAACCTTCCTTCCAAGAAGGGATCATATAAAAAATGAGACGGGAACAAAGAAACGAAAGCCCACATCTTTCTCCAGGTGCAGCTTTACGAGAGCCTGTGTGCTCGCTGACTTAATCACTGCGGGAGCCCAGCAGGCCGCGCTTTTCACCTGCAGCCATTTGGACCAGGAAGACGACCACAGACGTAATTGAAATGTGAGTCACGGGATGCACCGCAGGGCGGGACAGGGCACGGAGCACGGCCACACTCTTCAGACCCTGGGGGTTTGGCGGATTTTAAAATCTCATTTTTTCCCACTTTTTAATTGATTGCTTTTGGGGTTTGGTTTAAAGTTCTATGCTTTAGAATTTGAGGTTCCATTAAACATAAAAACATGGTTTGTGTTGTTTTTATGATAGCTGCTTTCAAATAATTTTGGAGAATTATTTTATGTGTGCATACTACCCAGGTTTTTCTTCCTTCTTTCCTTCTTTTTTTCTTTCTTTCTTTCCTTCTTTCTTTCTCTCTCTTATTTCTGTTGAACCTTTTCTTGATCAAATAAATATCTTGATGAAAACTTATCCATGGTAAATACACAGAAAGAGAGAGAGAGAGAGAGACAGACAGACAGACAGACAGACAGACAGACGAGAGAAGGTTTTCTTGGTCTCATTTTAAAAAGGAAGCCATTGGTCCTAACATTGGCCCAGCTAGAGAATGCTGACAATTTGCTCATTATTATGGATATTTCTATTTAACCTGCCTAAAAGCCTAAGTATTTCTTCTACTCTAATAGATCATTTACCTTAATGAGAAATAATGTAAACTTCCAGTTGTAAAATTAATACAGATTAAGAATAGAAAGTTTAGCCAGGCGTGGTGGCACATGCTTGTCATCCCAGTACTTGGTAGGTTGAGACAGGAGAGTCAGATTCATGGCCAGCCTCAGCTACTTAGGCCCTCTGCAACTTAGTGAGACCCTATTTCAAAATAAAGAATAAAAAATATGGGTGGGTTCAATCTCCAGTACTGCAGAAAAAAAAAATTAAATCCCAAATTTCTCTACCTAGAGTCAAACTTTGTATTTTGGTTACTAAGAATTGGTCCCAGGGGCATTCTACCAATAAGCTACACACCCAGCCCTATTTTATTTTATTTTTTATTTTAAAACGGGGTCTAGTTAAGTCACCGAGGACCTCGCTAAGTTGCTGAGGGTGGCTTTTAACCTGCGATCCTCCTGTGTCAGCCTCCCAAGTCCTGGGATCACAGGTGTGCGCCAACATGCCCGCCTCTGGGCGTTGTTCCTGGGACCGCCTCCTGTAGGGTTACTTCACAGGATCTCTGGCACCTCTCTTCATCCACTCGTCCTCACATGTGGAGAGAGGTTCTTAGGTTCCGTTTTACCAGCAGGAGTCTGAGTGTCCCTGCTGATGTCCATGGTGCTATTGACCATCTGAGTGCATCCGCTTGAACCTTGTCCTCCCGGCTGGATTAAAGGCTGTTTGTTTCCCTCCATTTTTCAGCTAACGACACTTTCTTAATAAGCGCATGAAAGATGTTCAGCATTGATAGCCGTAAAGACGGGCAGATGAAAAGCTCAGATGATCTTCATGTCTAATAACATAGTTACAACTTATTATCATTATTGTTGTTATTGTTACTGCAGTACTGGGGATGGAACCCAGAGGCATTCTACCTCTAAGCTACACTCTCAACCCTATTTTTATTCTTTATTTTGAAACAGGGTCTCACTAGGTTGTGGAAGGCCTTTCTAAGTAGCTGAGACTGGCCCTGAACCTGTGATCCTCCTGTCTCAGCTTCCAAGTACTGAGATTACAGGCAAGTACCACGATGCCCAGCTAAGACTACGGCTTTTATAAATGTTCCTCAGTAAGAGTGGTGAGAACACACGTGTTGTTGGTGGGAAGGTGGAAGCACACGGCACACCAGCTCTTCACGGTTTCTACTGAGTTGTGGTACAGTTTCCTTTATCAGAGCTGGAGTTCTCTGAGCTTCTTGAATGCGTGGACTCATGTCTTTCTTCAGATTCAGAGCATTTTTCTGCCACAGTTTCAAATATTCTTCCTGCTCCTCTGTCTCCTTCCCCTCAGGAACTCCCATTACGCACATTCTAGTTAGCTTGATGGGAGCCCAAACCCCTCGGACCCCACTCATTTGTTTTTTTTTTATTCTTTCTCTTTGGGCTTCTCAGACTGAATAATCTAACACACTCATCTCTTGGCATGCTGTCTTTTTCTTTCTTCTTCTGCTCAAATTTATTATTGTCATTTTCCAGTGAACTCTTCATTCGTTTCTAGTGAACTTCCCGTTTTGCTTCCAAAATGTTCCCTTGGCATTTCTCTCTCTACTAAGGTCTTATACTGGCTGAGACCTGGTTTTCCTGACTTTCTTTTATTCTTGGTCCACAATTAGCTCTTTGAACGTATTTAAGACCGTTGATTAAAAGTCTTTGTTTCGCAAGTTTGGTGCCCAGGATCCGTCAGAGATGTGTTCTGTTCCCATGAATAGGCCATACGTTATTTCTTTGCAAGCCCAGAAATTTTTATTGAAAATTAGAAATTTCAAATATTACAGTGTGGCAGCTCAGGAAATTAGATTGTCTTTGCTTCACAATTTTTTTGGTTATTAGGGTTGATTTTGTTTAGTGACTTTTGACACTAACTTTATGACATCTATGTTTCTTATCTTATGAACATTCAAGGCCATGCTCTGTTGGCCTCTTCTTTTCCTCTTTCTTTCTTTCTTTCTTTCTTTCTTTCTTTCTTTCTTTCTTTCTTTCTGTAGTGAGGATGGAACCCAAGGGCATTCTTCCTCTGAGCTCCACCCCAGTCCTATTTTTGTTCTTTATTTTTTTATTTTGAAACAGGGTCTCACTGAGTTGCAGAGGGCCTCACTAAGTAGCTGAAGCTGTCTGTGAACCGAGATCCTCCTGTCTCAGCCTCCCAAATGCTGGGATTACAAGCTTGTACCACTATGCCGGGCTTAGCCTAATCATCATCTAGTGACTGACCAAGTTTTCTTAAACCTCTGGGCAAAGAAAAATGAGGGGGGAGCATTGCATGTTCTCATTCTTCACCCACTGACATGCCAGTCTTATCCAGGGACATGCTGGCCCTATCCGAACTTGGGCAAATGGTTTACAACTCCGCTGAGACTTTGCTTGCTGTGTGTGGCTCCTGAGGTGAGCTGCAGCCAAAGCTTGGGGCCTCTTGGGAATTTTGCCTATGGGGCAGCCAAACTGACTAATAATGTAGTTTATAAATCAATCTGCTGTTACTAGGACTAAAGGGTCTGATTGTTATCTGGGATGCGTCCACACACACACACACACCCACACACACAGAATCCATCTCAAAATGTAGTGGCTTCAAACGAATGTGTCTTGTTTCTGCCGAGTGGATTAGTCAGCCGAGGGAGGGGCTGCTGCAGATCTGAGCCTGGCTCAGGGACACCGCCGACTGGCTCAGTTGTCTGCAGAAGCAGCTGGCAGGTGCTCTGCAGTGGACTGTTTTCTAAAGTCCTTGACAAGGACATCTGGCCCCATTCCAAGTGATTTTCTATTCTTCAGCAGGATAGCCCAAACTTGTGTTGAGAGTGTTGACAGGACAACCGAGAAAAGTAGAGTCTCTTAGTCAGCATTCTTGCAGCTATAAAAAAAAAAAAAAAAAAAAAATCTGACCATATAACTCAGAGGAGAGAAACTGTGCTCAGGGTTTGGAGATTTTGAGTTCAGTCTGTGTGCAGCCAGGGACCGAGGGTCTCAGGGCATGGCGATAGAAGGGTAGAGAAGAAAAGCACAAGGCTTCACTCCTCATATCATGGGGGCTAAAAGAAAAGAAAGGGTGAGGGCGAGGAACCGTATGTAATCCACAAGGCTGCACCCCGGGGACCTACCTCCTCTAGGCCATCACCCAGATAAACCCATTACAGTAGATTTGACCACTGCTGGGATTACAACCCTGTGACTCAATTACTCAACTCTAAATACCAACTCAGGAGCTCTTCAGGGGCCATTATAGTTCTAATTATAACATAGAGACAGAAGAGAGGGAGAGAGGACACAAGATTAGGCTGCTCTCTTTGAAGGATTAAAAATGGGCAGAGCGTTGTATTGCCAAAAGCAAGTCACAGTTCTGCTTAGACCTACTCTCTAGTGCATAGGTAGGTTTAAGTGCACCTCTGGAACTCAGAATCTGCAAAATCACATACCCCAGAGAACAGGCTCCAAAGGGCTGGAGATCACGGCCACTGTTAAAATCAACCCACCACATAACTGGGAAAATGCTACCTACTGAACCTGCAAAACACCTTGTACCCATGTTGCCTAATATGTCTTGATATTCAATGTTACACTTGTTATGAAAATTTATAAACATTCTACGAGATGTTAAATTCCTCTTAAAAGATATTGTAGGAGGTTCGTATTAGAGCACTGAATACTACCTATTGTGTATCTTACATTGTATAGAATTTTGTTGTTATTATTGCATAGTCACTTGAAGTTGGCTAATTTTATTTTTTGTGATACTGGAGATTGAACCCAGAGGTATTCTACCTCCAAGATATACCCCCCAGCGCTTTTATTTTGTTTTTATTTTTGAAACAGGGTGTCACTAGGTTGTTGAGAACCTCACAAAGTTGCTGAGGTTGGTCTCAAACCTGTGGTCCTCCTTTCCCCACCAAGTACTGGGGTGCGGACATGTACCCCCATCCCTGGCTTTGAAATTGGCTAGTGAAGGGTTAACTTCCAAGCACACAGTAGTAAAAGGAAAGCAGGTTTCTTGAAAGAAAAGATTCTGAGTTTTCGAGAATTCAGTCTGTCAGTGCTGCCAAATTTTGCTCTGACAAATTCTCTGCAGACAGATGATTCTAGCAGGCTTGAGCAGGTGCTATTTGTAAAATCTACTGGGATTAATTCTTTGTAGTTTAACAAGCACAAGCCATAGTATGCACGAAGTCATCTCAATGTCAGCCTTCTAAAGAATGATTTAGCTTTAGCAAACATAATCTGTTGCTAAGAGAGATAAAATAATAATAACAGTTAAGCAAGGAAGTGTTGCAACCTTCTGACGGGGGCCTCGTTGACATCTGGGTCTTTCCATGAATTGGACCCATCAGATTTCTATAGACAGCGTCCCACTGATTACATTTCAGCCGTATTATTGCAAGCTTATGTTGTATTTTTTAAATAAAATGTCAAGAAGCAGGACAAATAATGAGGAGAATCCCTGAATAAGGACACATGCCAAATACTCATCACAGGTCAAGATGATAGTCCTACTCACTTTTATGCCGTGAAGCGCAGGAGTCTAAAGGAGAACGCTTTATAAGAGGATTTGAGGCTATTTTTTTCCAGTTTTAACTGGCATTAAAGATTCAACATACCTCACTGAGAGGTAAACCACGTGGAGCAACCTGCAGCTGTTAGAGCCGGCAGTATACCCTTGCAGAAAAATAAATGATGTGCAGACACGGACCCTGATTACACTGCAGAGAGGCAGATGTAGCCTCCAAGAACGTGTGACTGAGCAGGGCACACCTTGTCTCCAGCGTGCGACGGGCAGGAGGTGCCTCAAGTGTTGTTTAAACCCAGAGAAGTTACCAGGGCGCCACATGTCACGAGTCATCCAGGTCCTCGGGGGAGGGCGAGACAGCTGGGTCACGATCAAGAACAGAACACTGGCCTCCAATGAGTGTCCTAGGCTAGTACGGGGTTCCGGCTGGAGAGAACTGGGCGGTCCAACATAAAGCTTCTGCCCAAAGCAGGAGCGGGCTAAGTGAATGAATGAAAACTAGCTTGTGAGATTAAGGAATGCCATGCGAAGTCTCTGTAAAAGGCCCGATACAATTGATATCTCCATGCATTAGTTATCCGTCTATGTATTTATGATCCCCTGACTTGGAAAATGCTGCTTCTTATCACCTTCCTGTAATCTGACTCTGTTCTGTTTTCCCGTTAAACACTACGCAAATTGTTTATAACCATAATACAGATGTGTTTTCCACTTACTTAAGTAAGTGTCCTTTTCTCTGATTTGCCACTGCGAGTCATCCTTTCTGCCGACTTCCAGTTGTCAGGGCTGGACGTAGAGGGGCCAGAAAACCGTGATGGACAGGGATATGCCCACAATACGCCGCGCACTGGAGCAGCGTGCCTGCCGAGGAGGGCAGCCTGCCGCACACCTCCTTTCATTTCTTGAGACGATAACTGTAATTTTCTGGTTATAACCCTCATTGTACTCGTGTGTAGGCAACTCTGAATTTGGATAGTTTCTCAACTAACAGGTGGTTTATTAACCATTTGATGTATCTTTCTTCTCTGGTTTTCGGAGCAGCAGAATGAGTTCCAGTAACACAACTATTGACGTGCAAGTTGCAAAACTCAAATGTGGTAGTGGTTACAGTAGCCCGAACTTGGTGAAAGGTGGTCCTTGGCAGCTTGATTTTCATCCATATTTGTCATCTATTAAAAGCCAGGGATGCTGGCGCATGCTTGTAATCCTACTGTTTGGGAAGCTGGGACAGGAGGATGAGAGGTTGGAGGCCAGCATGAGCAACCTAGCAGGCCCTGTTTCGAAGGAAAAACTAAAAAGGGCTGGGGATTTCTCTTGGAGGTAGACTTTCCCTGGGTCCAATCCTAGTACCCCAAAAGAACCCCAAAATGAACAGGGATATGAAAAAGAAGAAGAAAAAAAGGTTCTAGATGTAGAATTTCCATCATTTTATTTAAAAATATATGATTGTTCATTAATATCTTTAAATTTTTACCTCCTTGATAATTTTAAGAAAGTCGATATCCTACGTATTCTGATTGATCTTATTGAAAATTCAGAAATTATAATTTTACTCAATTTGAAAAAGGGTCATAGGAGGAACTCTAGACGAAGAAGGAGATACTCTAGATGAGCAAATAAGGCGACCTGAGGGATGGGAGGGGAAGAGGGAAACTCCTAATGTGCATGATGTACATTATAAACACATCAAGGTCAATCACTAAGCCAAATAAGGCGACCTGAGGGATGGGAGGGGAAGAGGGAAACTCCTAATGTGCATGATGTACATTATAAACATGTCAAGGTCAGTCACTAAGCCAAACATGGGAAGGGAGGGGGAGGAATGAAGAGGGAACTGGGGAGGGGCTAATTGCGTGATGCGTGCATGGATGACTCTTGTACCCCATTACGATGTATAATTACAATGTTCCAATAGAAAAAAACTTTTAAAAACCAAGAAGTTGGAGGAACTAGGTTAGTAACGGTATACATGACATACTCAAAAGCCCAGACTCCTTCTATTTTTCTGTTGAATCATTACTGTCAACAGCTTAGAAAGAGAGAGGAATGAAACCAGGTGTAGTGGCACATTCCTGCAATCCCAGTACTTTGGAGACTGAGACTAGACAATAGAAGGTTTGAGATCAGCCTCAGAAACTTAGCAAGACACCCAGAAACCTAAGGAGGCTCTGCTTCAGTAGGACTGGGGGTATAGCTCAGAGGTAGAATGCCCCTAGGGTCAATCCCCAGTCAGTACCACAAAAAAGAAAAAGAAAAAATTGAAGGAAGAGAGAGCTTGTATTCCTCTGATTTATTAGTTGCATGACATTAGAAAAATCATTTAACTCATTTCTGAAATTTAGTTTTATCTGCAAAAAAATTGGCCATAGAAAACTATAGTAAGAATCAATCATAAACTACACATAAACCAATAAAACAAGTATTGAACAGTTACGATTGGTATTGCTATTGCTATGTAAATCTACTTATGTTCACCTGCTGATTTTTTAAAAAATTGGCATCATATATAACATTAGTTCTGTTGAGTTTTCTATGCAGTAAAGACAGAATAACAAATTATTTTTGTACTGCCAAAATTGGCTTGTGACTTTAAAAATAGTGACTGAAAATTGAACTAGGTTATATTCATAAGAAGCAAGCATCAGCTAGGTGTGCTGCCCCTGGGCTTTACCCTCAAGTGTTCATGTATAAAGAAATCTAGTCTAAACATGGCAAAAAATATTGAACGGTCCTACCTCAAAAACAAAACAAAAATCAACCCACATGTGATGAAAGTTCATGAACCTTGGCAAAACTTTGGTTGAACCTGTTGGGTTTCAGATTTATTTGACACTGAAACTAGGTGAGTCTCAGATTTTGTTATGAATGTTCCACAAAGTTCTACAGATGAAACATGGTTTGTGCAAAAAGAAATAGTTGATACCTACCTGTTGCTAAATCTTCTTCAAAGTTTCTCAGTACTTTTACCTGAGTTTTATTCTGTCAGCCTGAAGTCTATAATTTTCAGAACAAATTCTTCTTGTTTTTTTTAAGTTCAACATTGAGAACAGGAGGAAATGTTCTACCATAACAAGTATCTTTACATAATAAGGACTTTGACAACTCCCAGAAATTCACTCTTCCTCTAAGAAGGGTGTACTGTAGAGCCATATGACCCTCTCACTCTGAACTTCATTGTCATGTGAAGTTATAATGTGCCAACAAAAGCATATTTTTAAAAAAGAAAGATAGAATTAAGAATCTTTCTTTTAAACAGTATTGAATAAAAGTAAAATTTATTTAATATTTTCAATCTTTACGCTTAGAGTTTTATACTTATTGGTCTCGAGTTTATCAGCTCCAGTTCAGTGTAGCTACTTCTTATGAGCTCTAAACACATGACTTTAATTTTACACGTTATTGATATTTTGATAACTACCAGACT
Source organism: Muscardinus avellanarius (assembly GCF_963383645.1). NCBI lineage: Eukaryota > Metazoa > Chordata > Mammalia > Rodentia > Gliridae > Muscardinus > Muscardinus avellanarius. The sequence continues at coordinate 2,919,797 of NC_137791.1, read as the reverse complement.
GATAATTTTCTGGAATAAATTTTGTATTTTAATAAAAATAGAGAAACAGTGACCAAAGTGCCATGATACATATTCTGATTTTTTCAATAATACCATTGTATATACCCAAGCACAAATGTTATTTTCTTGTGTAATTGTTAGTTTTTATATCAGTGAGAATACACTGGTGACCAAGCCCCTGGGAACAGAGGTGTCATAGATATGTCAGATGAGGATCTGGATTTTCAGAGGTTAACAAAGTCCCTATTTTAGGTAATATGATATAGAAAGAAAACTATGCATAAGTAACTGAATAGCCATTCAATAGGTGCCTCTCCTGTTACAAAATTCATAGAAAAATGACAGAGGATCAATTAAAGCCATTAAATGTCTCATAGCATAACATCTCTGTAAAAAAAAATCAATTAAAGATGAAGCTACATAATACAATGTGGACACAGCTAAGAAAATAGTGTAAAAGCAAGAACAATATTGGTTTAATCAGGTTCCTGAAAGAAGTCTCTGCCTCGTTCCAAACTGTGCCTGTATTCGTGTATTTTTAAAATTATATATCCTAAAGCTTTTTACTTAAGGAAATATATGGGCAAAAAAGTGACCATCTAAAATGTGATGCTAGAGAAACTTTCAAACAGTGAACGGTGCATGTACCAAGTGGGAGAGACATGGGATGCTCCTGGCACTGGGCAGGGTCGCCTGGGACCCTCTGATTATCCCTCACCTCACATTTCAAGGGCAGCTATGAATCTGAGTCCCACCGTCACACATTAGCCTTGTCTGGGTTTGAAATGAACAAATGTGGAATCCTTTGGTGTGAGCCCATTTTGCACCTGATTTCTTTCCCTGGCCAGGATGTGATTCACCCATGTTCAGAGGGTGTTGTAGATTTCTTCTCCTTCTTCTCCTTTTCCTTCTCCTTTTCCTTCTCCTTTTCCTTCTCCTTCTCCTTCTCCTTCTCCTTCTCCTCTTTCCCCTCCCCTTCCCCCTCCCCTCCCCTCCTCCTCATCCTCTTCCTCCTCCTCTTTCTTCTCCTCCTCCTCCTCCTCCTTCTCCTTCTTCCTTTTGGCGTATTGGGGATGGAACCCAGGGGCATTCTACCTCCAAGCTATACCCCAGCCCTATTTTTTATTCTTTATATTTTTAAAAAAGGTCTCACTGAGTTGCAGAGGCCCTCACTAAGTAGTAGCTGAAGCTGTCCATGAACAACGATCCTCCTGTCTCAGCCTCCCAAATGCTGAGATTACAAGCGTGTGCCATCACACCCAGCTCATAGTTTTCTTATTCTTATTCCATAGTACTCCACAATTTATTTTTTTAAATTCTGTTGTTGGTAGACCTTTGGGTTGTCTTTGGATACTCTGTCTATAACTCCATTTTTCATATATGTAGAATAGAATTGCAGTGTCGTGAAGTTGGGGGACACTGCCACGGGGTCCTCTGATGTAATTGGTGGAGGCTGCTTTTCTTTCTCACCAGCTGTGGAAGGACAAGCTTCCCGCTCCTCCCTCTCATGCCTAGGCTACAATTATCATCTTATCCAACCTCACAGAGGTAACAGTAGTTCCCTGTGCTTCCAATTTGAAGCATATATTTTCATATATTTATTTCACATATTTACAATATATATGAAATACATGTTTCATATATTTATTGGCCATATATTTCTTCTCATATATTTTATGTATTTTCTTTTTATATATGTATTGGCCATGAAGACCGCCTCTGTTGGGCAATGCCTGTCATTCTTGTGCCTGCTCTATTTATTAGGCTAGCTGCCTCTTATAACTGAATTTTAGGGGAACCTCATAAATTCCAAATATGAGCCCTTCATCAGAAATATGAGCTAGAAGTGTCTCCCCTCCTGTGTAGCTTGCTGCTTCACCTTCTGAAAGCTGTTTCTAATGATTGTAAGTATTTCATGTGTTCCAATTAATCAGTGTGTCGTTTATGGTGAAAGCTCTTCTATATTCTCTGAGTTTCTTCATTTCAGACAAAACAAACCTATAATGCCCTCATGTCTTAAGCATGTGAGCAGTGAGTGTGTGACTTCTGGTAGGCAATTATCAAAAGGCTCCAAGTGAATTAGAAGGAGAGAAATAAAATTAATATTGAACTTTACTTTTTAATATATTTTTATTGGTGCAAAGTAAATACACATTGTAATGAGATTCAGAGTGATACAGAGCCGGGCGTGGTGGCGCACACTTGTAATCCCAGCATTTGGGAGGCTGAGACAGCAGGATCGTGGTTCAAGGACAGCCTCAGCTACTTAGTGAGACCTTCTGCAACTTGTTGAGACCTTGTTTCAAAACTAAAGAATAAAACAAAGTCTAGGGGTGTAGCTGGGAGGTAGAATGCCCCTGGGTTCCATCCGCAGTACCACAAAAAAAGTGATACAGACATACATGTGCACATAACGTATATTTCTCTCTGTAATTTCTCTCTGTATACCTTCCCCTCTTCCCTGCTCCTTCCCCAGGCTTGCCTGTGAGATTGGTAGTGAAACCTTGTACATATATAATCTTATTTGAACTATTCCCTTCCTCAATTCTTTCTATTTTTCTCCCTAATGCCCTTCTGCTCTTTTACTGGTGTTTATTTTTTCTTCCTCATTTGACTAAAGGCCCCTTTGCTTTCAGTGCTTACCCTAGCTTCCACATCTGAGAGAAAACACCTAACACTGAACTTTAGAAAGCATGGCGCTGCTCACCAGAGTAGATTTGCAGCAGGGAGCTCAGTTAGAGCCTACCGTAGTCTCTAAGGTGAGAAATAACAAGGTTTCCAAACTAAGGCAGCTCGGCGGTGGAGCGGGAGGAGAGAAGGGTTTCCAGAAAAATTTAGACAATTCAATAAACAGGCCTGGGTGGCTCAGGAGAGGGAGCGAGCTAACTCCTGGGTGAATTCTGTGTAGCTGGCTCGAATTATTAGTTAATATAATGGCAGTATCATCAGGCATGACCCGGGCCTGGATTCTGAAGGGTGGGTTTGGAGGGAGTTTCGTGGAGTCTGTATTGAGCAGGAAATCCTTGTGGGATTGATGTGTGGAGCTGTCTTGAAAGGCTTGAAATCACACTCTGGGTCATTTTGTCCTCTCCTTTTGGTTTCTGTTCATTAAAAAAAAAATTACATATTAAGTTGGTAACAAGATCAAAGCAATGGCAAAGATGCCTCCTTCCCCTTAGAAGGATGTGGGATGCGTGAGCTGTCAATCATGGCCCAGGATCCTGCTGCTCACGTCTCGTTCCCAGTCCTGGGCCCATACGGTTTTCAAGGCTGAATGATCAATAAATCCCGGATACTTCTGTGCACTTGAGACTCTGGCCTTGTGCTCTAGCCAGATCCGCACTGCCTCCTGGTTAACATTTCTGTTCCTTCCAGGTTTCTGCCTCCTGATGGATCTGTTCCCGTAAAGGCTCAATATCAACCCATTCTTTTTGGCCTCTATGTTGGGGTGAGGCTCCCACTCACTTGGAAAATCCTTTTAAGAAGTCAAAACCGAGCATTTGCCTAAATATGGATCCCTTGCTATGGCTCCCTGTCTCCCGTCTCCTCTCTACAAACCCCAGTCTGGACTGTTTTATATCATTTATGTGGAACTCATTCTACATCACGTGCTTGGACTCATCAGCCCTGTCAGTGTGGTACAACTAACTCCAAAACAAAAAACAGCCAAAAAATAAAAGCATTACCCTTGCATCAAGACTCCAGGTTTAGAGAGAGCTGCCGGCATCACTAGCAGGAGTCGCCCACTCACTAAATCAACTCTGCTGTGTAGAGCAAAACCAGACTTCCTGACGGAGCCGTGTGGAGAAGGGAGTTGGCTTATATTAGTTCTGGGAAAAGGGTCATCCTCAAGAGAAAACGAGTGACCCATGAAGTCCCAGAAAGTTGTATTTCTGATTGCAATAAAAAAATAACTCTATTTCCTGCCACATGTGACATCACACACAAAAAAGAGGAAACAAAATAATGGATTCTGAAGAACCTGAGCATCCCCGTGTGGAGAAGTTGTGGTTTTTAAAAAGCATTGAAGGAACGTGATAAATAGTTGCTGGCGTTTTAGGGTTTGATGCAAGCACTGAGATGTTTTACAAGAAGCATGACACCCTAAAACCTTCAAGGAAATGATGCCCTAGAGCCCTCCCGTATTTCACACGACATCCTGCTCCATCCCACACACAGCAGAGCACTTCTCGGGACGCTGATCCAGAAGGCTAAAATCAGCTGGACTCTGGGGAGCTGGTGCCTGTCAGGTCTGCCTGACCCTAAGGTGCCTTCCACCTGCCTACACAGCAGCCCGGTGGGTATGACTCGACTACACTTTTGTGTGTGTGAAAGTGGTGGTATTAGAAATTGAAATGGGACATTCTACTTCTGAGCCACACCCCCAGCTTATTTTTTAAATTGTAATTTTGAAACAAAGTGTGTCATTGAGTTACTGAGGCTGGCTTATATTCCTTAATCCTCATGTCTCAACCTCCCAACTACTGGGATTTCAGACATGCCCCACTGTGCCTGGCTCACCCCAGAGTTTGTACATGTGTGTGTGGAACGGACACACGTACTACAGGGAATTGAACCCAAGAGCATTCTACCTCTGAGCTATACCTTCCAGTTCTTATTTTGAAACAGGGTCTCATTGTGTGGCTGAGGGCCCCACTAAGTTGGCAGAGCTGGCTTCAAACCTGCCATCCTTCTTTGTCAAGTACTAGTATTACAGGCCTTCGCCATCATGCCTGGATTGATCAATACTTTTAAAAAACAAAATTAAATTCTAAAGTTCTTCCCAAGGGCTCTCATTTTTAGCGGTCCAAGGATATTGTCCGTCATTGTAATCCAGTGTCACGTTACAAATAGTTGCTTGGGATAGTTGAGCTTGCAAGTGTCTCGTTTTCCTTCCCTCCCCCCATTTGTTTTCTTAACATTGCCATTTTTTATTCCTGTGTTTCAATTAGCAGTAATAAGAGCTTTGAAATAGCAAAGGCTCTCAGCTTCCTCCGAAAGCTGCCTCCTTCCCACAGGAAACACTTGTGGTCAGAGCCTACCTCCTGGGTCTCTGAACAGGGCCAGCCTCTTGCCAGTGGCTCTGCTCTGGAAGGCTGCTCAGTGCTCAGGGTGGTTCCCAGGCAACCGGCCAGCTGATCCTGCACTGTATGGCTCTACAGGTCAGATCGAGAAGTAGAGGTGGGCTGACCCAAGACCTGGATCAAGGGAAAGAAGAGGGAGAGACACAAACGGAGTGTGGAATCCAAGGAGCTTGACAGTGTTTGGTTTGGCTCCCAGACATGGCAGCTCAGCCACAGGAAATGTCAGCTCGTTAAAGCCTTCAGATGGCATGCTCAGAAGACAGCCACCGGCCGCTGGGCACGAGGCTCACTGTCACACTGCAGGTAGAGAAACCCTGTGAACTGATATGAGTGTCTAGATTGCCCTTCTAAATCAGCAAAGCTCCTGGGGCTGGCTGGCCTGCAGACTGCAAACAGCATGAATTAGATTGCCTTGGCAGAGATACGAGGATAGAGAAAGAGGTCTCCAGTTCTGATGCCAGCACCGACTGCCGGGGATGGTCACACACGCACACTGTCACCCTGATGCTCTTGGTGAGGTAGGGGTGTTTCAGGTTGGAGATTGCTGCTTGACATTGGTCATGTGCAGGTCCAGGAAAACTATGATTCCTGGTGCAGCTGACAGGAGTCACCCCCAGGGAGGTCGGGTTCCCAAGACGGTTCCTTTGTGAGGCTCGTCACCTCCGTGAATGCCACTTGCTTTGCCAAACTCGGCAGTGCATCCTTTGCTCCAAAGCTGAGGGCCTTTCCTTGCGCAGAGTCTTCTGTTGAACTGTCTGCTGCATGAACAGGATGTTAGCTTCTTCCTGGGGAAGGAAGAAGGGCGCTCAGCTCTGGGGCCGGTTACTGGGATGTCATGATGTTCCGCCTCCTGGAGAGGAATAGGACATTGTCAAAGTGCACATCTGTGAGTCGTGTGAAACTCTATTGATGGATGGGTGGCTTGTTTTTTTTCCTTTTTGCATGCTGGATCTGCAGCTCAGCTGACCAGCTCCCATAGCATCTGAAGTCCTGTTAATATCGAAAGCCATAGCTAAACAGGACTGGAAGGAGTAGACAGAATCCACACAGTCTGTCTTCTAGACATTTATGACAGCCTCCTTACTGATTGTGACATGAGCAGTGCAGAGACACAGAGACAGCGGATGCTCAGATTCACACACCATGACGGGGCTCAGTTGGGCCTCCATTCATGAGAGTATCCTTTATTTCTTTTGGCTTCTATCTCTTTTAATCATCAGGCTTAGGAAGCCAGGCCAGGCAGTTCGGCATCCAGAAGGTCCAGAGGAACCAGTTAGAGGCAGATAGAAAGGAAGGGTGGGCATCGCAACCAAGCAGGGACCGTAGTGAGCGTCAAGCCCGCAAAGAGGCTGCACTCTGTCGAGCTTTGGTTATCACTCCCAAGCCCTCAGAGATTCTGCACTACCCTTGACGAGGCAGTCTCCTCCTTCAGGGGAAATGCATCTCCTTTATTCTCCACATAACCTCCTGTCAGGGCTACTTTTCCAGCCCTCTGACGATGGCTGCATGAGCACTTGACTCCTACTCATCGTCTCTTACTTGTTTATATAGGATGGGTGGTAAGTTAAGAATTTAGGATGTGTTAAGATGGGCGATTTGCTTAATGGCGTGAGTCATAGTCAGTGTTGTTCATTCCATGAACAGGATTTATGTGACTCAACACCGTTTGTGCAAGTCATTGTGCATGGGGCAGGGGCGGGGGAGGAAGGGAAATAAAGAAATAACCAAGCATCTTTCCAGACACTACTTGAGGGAGAGACTCGGCACATTTTCTTATTCACCCACAAGTGCCGCACTGAAGATTAAATCTGATTTATTCTTTATTTGGTAGGATCCGAATATTGATGGATAAGCCAAGGCTCTTAGCTGGCAGTAACAAATAATCTCTTGGTAATTTAATTAGTAAAAAACAGAAATCCAAATATGGTGGATAGCTCATATAACTTGCAGAGAAGCCAGAGGCTTCGGCTCACAGGCTGACAACACAATAATGTTTCAGAACATCCGGGAGAAGAGCCACAGCCGGGACCGGGCAGGGACACCGTGCTGTCACGGGGCAGCCTCTGGCCCCGGGGGCAGGAAAGCTGCTTCTCCCTGCAGAAGAGTGTCTGTGTGGGGCACCTGTGCCTTTTCATCCCCGGGTTCTAGACACAAGTCTGGGGGAAGGTGCCTGATTAACAGATCTCTATCTGTGTGCACACCCCAGCTGAGTTTAAGCCTGGAAAAACCATCTATGCCATTTCAGTCTCCATAGGGAGATGGACATTTCTGAGAGAGAGAAAGACAGGGAGATTTATTTGCCCAAATATGCACAGTTTTGTATCAAAACCCAGGGCATCTGCTACTCTTCTCTGATTAGGGCTTGTTGCAAAGCTCGTGGGGGGCTAGCCAGCCACAGGCCCGAGTAATCCTCCAAGACAGAAATGACATGGGCAAATGCACCTTTGTCAGAGACTCCATTGAAGGTGTGAGCTCAGGAAGGTGTGAGCTCAGGAAGCTGACTGACTCTCCTTTGTCCACTGCAGTACTTTTAATAAACCTCGTCTCAGTGGTGACCCGCATTTCAAAAAGTGGGTGTTAACAATTTCTTGAAATTTTAGAAAGAGTCCAAATAGGTTCGGAATTCTACCCAGTGAAGCGTGGTTAGCACATGTGGTCCACCTGCCAATCTCTAGCATTTTGTCTCAAGAAGGCTCTGAAGCCCGTTCTTCTAGCCTTTGAGAAAGAGACCCTGAGAGATATATTGTGATTTTATGACAGTGTCTGTGAGCATGCCTGTTATGCAAATACAGACTTTCCTTACAGTTTTCGTGAGTTTGGGGTGTTAATGTTCCTGTTCTTCCTTGACTCTACCTGAATCAGTGTTTCTCCTTGACCTGGTCCACTTAGGTTCTTAGGCTAGAAAGAGCCTGACTTGTCTGTTCTCAGTCCCTGACATCTACCTGTGCGCTTGGGCTCACCACACAGCACGAGGACGGGCGAGGTCCTCTCTGTGTGCGTGCAGGCTATGTCTGCCTGCACGGTGTCCTTTCCCAATAACAGATGTCTCCCATCTTGTTGGTACTGCAGATGGGATACAGGGGCATTCTTCCTCCAACCTACACCCTCAGCCCTTATTTTTTACTTTTTTATATTATATTTTATTTTGAAACAGGGTCTTGGTTTCTGAGGCTGTCCTCAAACCTTCAGTCCTCTTCCCTCAGCCTCTCAAATCCTAGGATTACAGGCATGAGCCACCGTGCCCCGCTCAGATGTCTCTCATTTACTTTATCAGTCTCATAATTATATATAATATTTAAAGTATTAGAATCATACCCACTATGCCACCCCAGAAATTATTATTCTAGTATTTAATGTAAACCTATGGGCCCCAGAGTTAATGGATTACCTTCAGAAAGTCGATAATATCCCCTCCCCAAGACTGTATTCGTTAGGAGTCTGATGTATTGTAACAATTGCTTTGTAGGTGAAGAAATTAAATTCAAGGTTAGAAAACTAACTTGCTTGAAGACATTAGACTTTTTAAATCCTTGTTCCCTTCCATTTCTAAACTCAATTTCACATAGTCCTGGGGATATAAAATTCCACTGAAAGTCTCCAAAGTCCAGTTTTCTGCCTGCAGGAAAAATCTGAAAAATCTGCCATAACAGTCTCAAGAGATGCAACCCATGGTACTATTAAAGGTCACCTGAGGAAGGAACTTCAAAATATCCTTCAGGTTTTTTTTTTTTCATACAAACAGCCTTTTATAGCAAACACTGCATTACATTACTTCTTTTCATTATATTCTAAAACAACTGTGCATGTGCGTGCACACGCACACACACACGCACACACACGCACACACCCTAAGGCCTTCTATTTAGGGAATCAAGTAAAAGTATAATTTACCTTACTTGTCTCTCTACCAATACTTCAACTTAAGCTTCATTTGAATATGAAAATTAAACAAAACAATACAAATTAACTTGTTTTATGTTTTTGCTTCATAAAAACCCAGATGAATAAACTCATAGCCATTGATAAATCCTTCAAGCAAAGCAACAATTCTTCTGTGCTGTTAGCATGCCATGTGTATTCTCTTTGTGTGGTTGGAACTGAGAATGAAAATCTGGACCCTGACCTAGGCTCATTGAGAGAAAACCACAGTAGTGAAGCTGTGGGAGGGCAGAGGGCAGAAGGCAGGGGGCTTCCTGGGGTGGCTGGGCTAGCAGGATTTTCCCTCTTCCTAGCTCAGCGCCCCCTAGTGTTCAGGACTCTTGGGTTTTCCTAACGGGCGCAGGGTAATTAGCTCCTGCTCTGCAAAAAGAGTAGAGATTCTGAGCGATCTTCGCTTCCTGGGTTCACATGAAACCATTTCAAATCATTCCTATTTCCGTCACCAATGTCTTAGGGAAAGGAAAACAGTAAAAAGAGATAGAAAGTGATGTTTAGGATCTAAATGCAATCTCCCAAGAGGATGATTCCTCAAAATACTGCTGCCCAGCTCAGATGGCCATTTGTAGGTCTGGAGATGCACAGAATCAAAGGGGCTGAGTCTAAAATAGAAAATACGGTGTACTTTTCTTCAGCCTAAATTATTATTTATGCTATTAGGGTGGGGGGAGTCTGAACCCATCTATCAAGTGTGAGCCTCAATTATTAGAGCCAGTGTGGAAAAAATATATAAAAGAACAGACAATTTGGCAACCGCTTGGGCCTGTCCAGATGCCCAAGATCAGGCGGTTCAAAGCAAGAACTTGAGCTGGACCTCTAAGAGTGTTGACGGAAGAACTGCCAACGAGGACGGCTGGGCTGTGGCTACCCGGGGACTGAATATGCAACTAGCGCAGGAAGGTGGTGGGAATACAATTGCCTTGCCCCTTACCCCCAGCAGGTTTTACATGCAGAGCGGAAAGTATTTGAGAAAAACTCAAGCGTGCTAGCTGGGCATGGCGGCGCATGCTCATGATCCCAGCATTTGGGAGGCTGAGACAGGAGGATTGCTGTTTTCAGAGAGCCTCAGATACTTAGGCCCTTTGCAGCTCAGTGACACCCTGTTTCAAAATAAAGAATAAAAATAGGACTGGAGGTATAGCTCAAAGGTAGAATGCCCGTGGGTACCATCCCCAGTACTGCAAAAAAAAAAAAAAAAATCAAGGATGCTTTTTCTGTTCCAAGAGAGGAGACTCCTCGTTGAGATGCCTGCCATGGGCCTTCCCAAGGTCCTGCCTTTCTGGGAAATTGTTCACAGTCGGCACCATTGCGTGTCAGAAATCTCTCTTTATTTGAAAACAGCACGCCCCCCTGCACCCTCACAGGGCACTGCCTTTCATGGGATTTTTCTCTGTAGGGGTGTAAAAATAGTCATTTTCCTGGCTCAATGACACAAAGACAGAGCAATGTGGCAGGCTAGACACTTGTGACCTAGGAATTGTCTTCCTCTGGACCGGATGCATTCTCCTAATTTCAAACTGTCTTCGGCACAGGGCTTCATCTGAAAAGGAGGCGTTTGCGTTTAGATCACGCTTCCCGGTCCTTGTGCAAAGGGAGAAGTCTTTCTAAAAGAAAGCCCAAAGGCATTATCTTTTCTCCCTGAAGCATCAGTTCCCTGCTAGAGTGTATAGAAAGCGGGATGAGGGTGAGCTCAAGCCTGGAGCGCCATGACAAAGAAAGAGACACCCAAAGAGGGAGGGCGAGGATTTCAGTGGAGTGTGAAAGAAAAAGGTCAGTCCTTAAAACATGGGAATATATTTGAATAGAAAAACTGTAAAATCACTAAAAAAAAAAAACTATTTCCCAGATAGATTATTTCAAATAGAATAGTCTTTGAGACTCTGAGGAATAAAAATAGGTAAAAGAAAAGTGACATCATATTAGCAAAATTTTACTCCTAATTCAATCTTACAGTATTTTCATTATAAAAACAGCTGATGATACTCAGAAAGCTGTTTTATAAATATAAAAATGTAAAATATGAGAGCATGCCATGTTTGGGGAATTTCTCTAAATATCTTTGTGGTCTTCGTTGTTCCGTAGGCATCATTTCTCCTGAGTATAAAATCCTGAGATTTCCTCTTTGAAATCAAGTAGATTAAATGGCATGCCTGAGGTCAATACAACCTTAAAATTTACAACCATATCCTCGAATGAAATGGACTTCCCTAAGCCATTTGTAAACTCGGCAGAAATGTCAGGCATAGTGGTGGACGCCTGGAATCCCAGTACTTGGGAGACTGAGACAGGAGGATTGCAGGCTCAGTGCCAGACTCAGCAAATACAAGACTCTTCAGCAACCTAGGGAGACTCTATTTTAAAGTAAAAAATAATTTTAGTATTTATACTAAATACTGGGAGTACATAGCTCAAAGGTAGAATGTTCTTGGACCCAGTCCCCAGTACCTCCCTCTCCCAAACACACACAAAATAAAATCAGAAGAAAAAAATGGCTTGACAAATTTTAGAGACAGTTAAACTTTTCAGGTATTAACATAAAAATAAGTTAGAATATATTCTATCTGCTTTTTATACATTGAAGATGACTTGATTACTATCATAGAATAAAGCATACATTTTCAAATAAAGCTTTACTTGTAAGTTTAACAATTACTCTTCTAAATACCTTTGATTTATTGCCTTTTAAAATAATGACTGTTATAAGGGAAAAAGTTAAATTATTATACTCACATTGAATAAATTAAAAGCAAAATTAAACTTTCAATATAATATAAAGGTTCAAAGATTAAAACGGAGGAAAGTAAATAAGATGATTTAACGGATGCTTAAAAGACAAAAATATTAGAAGAAAAAATAGAGTGGTGCATGGTGGTTCATCCCTGTCATGTTAGTACTTGGGAGGCTGAGACAGGAGGCTTGCAGGTTTGAGGATGGCCTCAGCAACTTAGTGAGACCCTGCTTCAAAATGGAAGCATCCCAAGGAAGAAAGAAAGAAAGATAGGAAGAAAGGAAGAAAGGAGGAAGGGAGAGAGAAAGAAAGAAGAGAAAAGAAGAAATGATATTTTATGGCTTTCCTAAGCAACTCATGCTCCTGAAAATACAATTTATGAGTTGTTGTACAAAAATAATAGCAAAATAGATACAAAAACCTGGGAGTAATAGCTTACTCAGAAGCTTTCACACAGCCTGACAACCAGAGAAAAGAATGAAGCCTTTCTTACCCTAAGAGAGAGCCAGAGAAGAAATGGCACCGATAAAGAGCGACCCTATTGTGCGGTTCTGTTTAACGGCCTAAAGACAGTAACATTTAGTTTCAGAGATCCTTTATTTAAGCTTCATAAACCCACTCATTTCTTCCTATACGGCTTCTGCCTATTAAGTGGACTGGAGGGTCAATTTCTTGAAATGCCCACAGTCCATCTCAGGTGCGTCCCGCATGCTAAGTGAGAACTTGAAACACCAAGCCAAGTGGCTCCCGGTACCGACCCCGAGGCAAGCAGGGATCCGCCAACCCAGGGGAATGTCTTACAGGACGCTGAAGCCACAGGCAGCTCCAGACATCTCCCTTCAGAGTGAAATTGGTGTGCCGATACTAGATTTAATTTACTTATTTATTTTGCTTTTCTTGGTACATTACAGTCTCACATCACGATGTAAGTCATGCTGACAGTGTCATACGTGCACACGGCGCCTTGTGCCCCCCTTTCCCTCCCTCCCAATACCAATACCCAGGTTAACAACGTGCACTGACATGTCTACACACAGGAGCAGGCAGAGTTTCCATGAATGACCCTCGGTCTTCCTCCTCCCCATGCTTCCTCCCTGGCTCCACTGAGGGTGTCCTCCATCATCCGGTCCCTCTGGCATCCCAAACGCTCCCTAGTATATCAGAGGGAGCATATGGCCCTTCATTTTCTTTGCTTGGCTAATCTCGCTTAACATACCGTCCTCCAGCGCCTTCCATCTTCTCATTTGCCAGTGTTGATTTAATCATAGAGCTATTCTACTCTCACAATCACTCACCAGGAAATGGCTCTCAACCTAATTACCTGGAAAAGCCATCGCCCCAAACTGCATATGGTTCTTAATGAACACCAAGGTGGAAGGAGTCTCTGCAAGCCTTCTATTAACTTTTATGAAGATAATGCAGAGAAATTGATTGTAGTGGACATGGCTCTTTTGACTTGATTGTCAGTGGTGGTGCTGTTGAAACAAAAGCCAATGATGTCACCATCTTTAATGTTTGTAAATTTCTGTTTTTTTATTTAAAGAAAAAAAAAGAAAAATTACTTAAACATCTGATTATTGCTTTTTCCTAATTACATATTTTAGTTCTAGGAACCATGAAATGTATCGCTGTTACAGAAAAAAAAATTCTCAAAATTATCAATTTTACTGAATACTATTTAAGTGAGATTTTTCTGGTTCAGAATAACACTTAGTAAACAGGAAAGAATAAGACAGCTGGGCATGAGGTCAGGAGCTTAAAATTTATGTTCAAAATTTATGTAGGCCTACCTGTATAAAAATGTTTTAAGATTAAAAAGTACACATTACATTACAGGAGTTTTTAGAGTAGATTTCAAATGTGAAGCAAAACAAAATAGAAGCTGGGCGTGGTGGTGCACACTTGTCATCCCAGCATTTGGGAGGCTGAGACAGGAGGATCGTAGTTCATGGCCAGCCTCAGCTACTTAGTGAGGCCCTCTGCAACTCAATGAGACCCTGTTTCAAAATAAAGAATTAAAAATAGGGCTGGGGGTGTATCTTGGAGGTAGAATGCCTCTGGGTTACATCCCCAGTACAAAAAAAAAAAAAAAATTTAGCAGAAAGAGGAGTATTTTCTATGGCTTCAGACAAAAAAGTGTCTCACGGGGGCTAGCTAGAGGCATTATGGGAAACATATTGAAAGCACACAAAAAATAGTAGTTCAGAAGATGTTCACTGAAGTAATGACCACTCCCGTGTTCATACGTGCAAGCTAGCCCATTTTCAGGACTCATCAAGCCCTTGTTATACCCCAGCCGCTCCTTGTTATACCTATGAGATATTATTCTACCCAAGAAAATACGTGCTTACCAAGGCTCGGTTTATTTTTTGTTCTCAAAAGTGTTAGTAGGAACTATAAGAAAAATTTGGGGAGATGAGTGCAGCCAAGATAACCATAAAAAAAATATTTGAAGGGGTGGTAAAAATGTAAAGAAAAAAATCTAGGGGAAAAACCCCACAAAGTGTCAGATTGTTTTCCTACTGTCTTTCTTTCTTTCTTTCTTTCTTTCTTTCTTTCTTTCTTTCTTTCTTTCTTTCTTTCTTTCTTTTGTGGTACTGGGATTAGAACCCAGGGACATTCTACCTCTGAGCTACGCCCACATCCCCATTTTTTATTCTTTATTTTGAAACAGGATCTCACTGAGTTGCGGAGGGCCTCACTAAGCAGCTGAGGCTGTCTGAGAACCACGATCCTCCTGTCTCAGCCTCCCGAATGCTGGGATAACAAGTGTGCGCCACCACGCCCAGCTCCTGTTTTCTAATTCTCACTCTGCTTTAGGAAAAGGAAAAGAGAAGTGCCCGTTGATGAATTCATCCTTTCAGTCATAGCTGTGTCCATCGACACACACTTATTCAGTAGCTATGCAGGGAGTACGTGCCGAGAGCCACCAGCAAGGACAGCAGCCTCAATCCCAATGCTCTCTGCAGTGTTGAAGACAAGCAATACCTATACAAGGAAATGTGGGTGTGAGGGCAAACTCCCAGGAGGCAGGGAGCCTGGGCTGCGGTTCACAGGGGTGTAGGGGCGTCTCAACACCCTGCTGAGGGGCCAGCCTGGGGCTGTGAGAGGCTGGGACTGGGAGTACCAAGGGCAGCCATGAGGGGCCAGCTGGGGCCTCTCAGGAAGCCAGAGGGGGGCGAGCTGGAGATGAGGGCAGGGAGGGAGGCCAAGCACAAGGAGGAAGTCAGTCAGCCAGGGAAGCTTCCATGGGGTGGCCAGCTCTGCCCTTCCAGATCCTCAGGTCAACTTCCCAGGAGAGAGGAGGAAGAAGTGGACCCCTGGAGAAAGGAAGGAGGCGTCTTTTAGAATTGCCCCTGTGGAAATAAAGGAGCTCTGGGTGTGTGCTCTCGGTGTGAGAGACACTGAACTTAGCAACTACTCCAGTGTTTTGGGACCTCCAGCAAGCAGAATATTGTTTTTATATTATTATTATTAGTAGTAGTAGTAGTAGTAGTAGTACCATCATCATCATCATCATCATCATCATCATCATTATTCAAGAATGATAGCACAGAAGTCTCTGCTTAAGGGGAAAATGACTCTGCTACATCAAAACCAGAGAGTACTTCAGAGAGTAACATGTTTGCTGGGCAGATGTCATGTGTGTGACTTCAAAGTGAAATTGATTCACACAGCTAATGCTTCTCTCTGTCTTCTTTTTTGTTACTTTTTTCCTTTTATTCTCATGTAAGAAAAAATAACATAACTAAATGTGGGGGCATATGCTTGTAACCCAGTACTTGAGAGGCTAAGGCAGGAGGATTAAAGGTTTGAGGCCAGCTACAGCAATTTAGTGAGATCTTGTTTCAAAAGAATAATAAAATATAGCTAGAGATATCACTCAGAGGCACAATGCCCCTGGATTCAATCCCTAGTACCAAGAAAACAAAAGAAAAAGAAAAGAAAAGAAAGAGAAGAAAGGAGAAGGGAAAAAATATATCACAAAATAAACACATCTTACCTTCTCGTGCTGGAGACTGGATGCCACCTCAGTGTGCTCTTGGTGAAAAGTCCCAAGCTTCTGCAATTCTTTCCCTTCCACTGTAACCCAGGCTGGTAGATGTTGCAAAATTATATTTCTAGAACACAGTAAATGGAATCCTACGCAGATTTAAAAAAAAAATAAATAAGACTCTCAGAACTCAAGGCCCTGTCCTCTTTGGGGAGAGGCTGTTCCAGCCCCTAAGCTTCACGGAGGAGTTGGCACAGTGGATGTGAAGGTGGGCACTGGGGAGGAAGCCGGGCACCATTCAAGGGCAGTCGCACCCATGGGACCTCAGCACCTCCACTTCCTCCCTGCAGATCCCGCAGTTGGGGAGCCCTGCAAACAGGGTGCCACCCTGCTGGCCGGGCAGAGCAGGGCCCCACCCTGATCTCCTCCTGGGCGCCTTCCCCACTTCTCCATGGTATTGTTTATAGTCGTGTCAGTTTCAGGTACTTACTTCCATCAAACTTAAGCCCAAGGCAATAAAAGTTCTGTCGACCCCAGGATATTTATGTCCGTGTGGACAAGGGCTTCAGCATAACCCCGGCTCGCCTTGGGGAGTGATATCAAAGCGGATCCCCTGAGAACCGGGCTCCTGGAGAGGTTGTTTTTGTTGTATTTATTTCCACTCCTGCTGCCATAACTTAATAGCCGTAACGGACCCGTGATATCATGTAGTTTCCAAGAATTGTTTCTCTGGAAGGTTTGCAGCACAGAGCTGAATCCTTGAGCGATGGAGTGTCCTGCATGAGCTATAAAAAGCAGGAGGGAATCAGCACCCACGCCAGTGTCTTGGCTGGGTGTCCCGGTCTCCCTTAATGGTGGCAGCCTATTAGAACATCGCTAAGCAAGACGTTTTCCCATCACCAGGAAAACTTTCATTTATAGGGACTTTACAATCTGGGATTTAAGGTTTTAAAAGACAATGTGCTGTCTGTTGCCTGGAGTATGTAAAAACATTGGCGAGAACTGTCAATACAATTGGTTTGAGATTGGAAGGTTTGAAACTACTTTTAAGTTAAAAAAAATGATATCTCAGAACAATGGAGTCCTGGACAGAAGGCCAAAACATCTCATTCTGAAGAAAGCAGGAGGTGGTAAAGAGCAATGATTGTATAAGAAAATATGAATGAAAACAAGGGAAAGATCACTTTATTCCCGTTAACCGTTGCCATTCTTGATACAGTCTTAGACGCTGCACTTGTATTTTCGTGGTAAATTTCAAGCGTTTTGCAAAAGCTTCTGCAGCTTTCCATTTACGTGTGAATATATTTTGCAGAGCACGTGTTTTGCTATAACCAGGGAGCTTGACAAAGTGTTCTCATCCAAATCAGAGTTGCCATTGACATTTTGGCTGCATCGTTCTTTATTGTAGGGAGGTGTTCCTGTACATGATAGATGCAAGCAGTATCCTGGCCTCTTCCTATGAGATGCCAGCACCACCCTCCCATTGTGACTGCTGGAACTATCTCTAGACATCTTTAAATAGCCTCTGATATATAAATTCACTCCCAAATAGGAACAAATCTAGAAGTTATATAATAAAAATTTCCCATGTATCCATTTATACATTGTGTACACATCCAATTTTACCTCCAAACTCACTTCTTAGACTTCATAGCTTAATGCAATTAATTTACATTGTACTAAGTACAACAAAACTGTACCTAAGACAAGTAAATCATCTTATGTGGATCCTGAGGTTCAGTAAAGGAGAACTTACCTCTGTTCTGAGCAAACAGACTTTTACAAGTGGTCTGTTCCCCAGTCTTTCAACTCAGATTGTGCAGCCTCCAAATGGCCGTTCAGTCTAGAGGCCTGGGAAGGAATTCTACGAAGGAGGAATCAAGGTCTGATGAGAAAGGAGAGGTTCTCTGAGAGTAATTAAAACTGAGTGAACATCTGAGTGAGGAAGAAGACAGAACTATTGGAAGAGCAAGTGGGGCGACACTGGGAGCTTTGTACTGGAAGCGAAGGCATGGGAGCAGAGTCCTTATAAGCTTAGAATTTCATACAAGTCACATGTACATATTTTCCTAAAGATAGTGGAATATTTGAAGTAATACAAAAGTAATCCTAAAGGTTTCCACAAGAAAATAGGATGCTTATACACATGACTCATGACACAGGCTTCCAGGTCTCTGGGACTTAAGAATCTTTGTCCTTCCAAGAGAACTTTCCCAGATCAACTGTTCTTGATATGATGTCAGTATCAGGGAAATTTGGGAAATATATATTCTAGAAAGAAAGTTAGAGAGGAGAAAAGGAAATTATATGTCAGATTTGCTTTCCTGTCTGCCCCGTCTTGCGTGTGCCCACTCAAAAATGGAGGTTTACCAGGGCAATTGTTTTAAGAGACGGGGCCTTCAGGAGGGGATTGGGTGATAAGGGCTCCTCTCCCCTGAGTGGTCGAGGTCCTTACAGAAGAGCCTTTGTACAGTGTGTTTCATCTCTGGCCCTTCTGCCGTCGAGGATATAGTGTGCCTTGCCTCTGCAGGATGAAACAGTAAGGCACCACCTTGGAAGCAGAGAGCTGCCCTCGCGAGACCACTGCTGGAGTCCCGTCTCTAAACTGTGAGAAGTCAATCTCTGTTCTTTACAAGTCACCCCATGTGAGGTATCTAGTTAGCAGTTATTCCCAGAGATAGACAATAGACACATTGGAATAGCAGGCTCCAAAACTGATGGAAATACAGGAGGATCTGAAAGGGGTTTAGCTGAGGCCTGATTTCCTTTGTCTGGGAATTGTACTCTGTGTGTGTGTGTGTGTGTGTGTATGTGTGTGTGTGTGTGTGTGTGTGTGTGTGTGTGTGTGTGAGAGAGAGAGAGAGAGAGAGAGAGAGAGAGAGAGAGAGAGAAAGAATGAATGAATGAATGTGTATTTCTTGGGGGACTGACAGTTAAAACTCATGTGAATAGATGCAAAAACAGATGTGTGAGCCCTTACCACACAGGCTCACACATTCTCGTACCTGCAAAACATAAGAGGTGCATCCCTCATCAAATCTGGTTTAGTCACAAACACTTAAGATGGAAACTTATCATAGAGTATATCTGGGGTCTGCTATGGCTGAGTATTTTCTACCTCCAAGTTCATATATGATGGTACTAACCTCCAGTATCTTAGAATGTGGTTTTATGTGGATACAGGGTCTTTAAAATAGTAATGACATTAAAATGAGGTGATAGGGTGGACTCTGATCCAATCTGTCTCGTAGCCTTCTAAGAGGGGAAATAGGATGCAGAGACAGAAAAGGAAGGATATGTGAAGGCACAAAAAGAAGATGGAGATCTCTGAGTCAGAAGGAGAGATCACAGAAGAAACTAACCCAGTACTTGGGAGACTGAGACAGGAGGATCGCAGGTTCGAGGACAGCCTTGGCAAGTAGTGATACTTGCATCAACCGGATAAGACCCAGTTACAAAGTAAAAATGAAGTGGGTCTGAAAGTGTAGCTCGGAGGTTGAGTACCACTGGGTTCAATCCTCAGTACCAAAAGAAGAAGGAGAGGAGGAAAAGGAGGAGGAGGGGGAGGAGGGGGAGGAGGAGGAGGAGGGGGAGGAGGGGGAGGAGGAGGAGGGGGAGGAGGAGGAGGAGGGGGAGGAGGAGGAGGGGGAGACTTTTAGTCTCCAGAACTCTGAGAAGATAAAATTCTGTTGCACATACCACCTAGTCTGTGGTAGCCCTAGCAAGTGAATGCAGGGTCTGTGCCATAAGATTCTGAATGCTGAGCAAATTAGCCATTTTCACAAAAAAGGATTATCCAAGAGGACAAGAATATAAATTTATATTATCCTGGGGATTAAATATGCATAACACAGAATGTTAAGAAAAGTGAGTTTGCTAACGCTTCTCTTTGAAATGAATTTCAAACCTTAGAAATAAACGCTCTGGGCTTCTCAGTGCCGTACTTTCCTCTAGCTTTTATTGGTTTATTTTCCCAGGGCTAGAAATCTTGAGACATAACTTTTTTTTCTTTTTTTGGTGGTACTGGGGTCCCTTTTACCTCGGGGCTACACTCCCAGACCTATATTTATATTTTTATTTGGAAACAGGGTCTTCTAAACCAGTGAAGCTGGCTTCGAACCGGCGCGATCCTCCTGTCTCCGCCTCCCCAGAGCAGGGATTACAAGCGTGCGCCACCACGCCCGGCGACATAACTTATTTTCATAAGCGTTATTGATAGTCAACTCAGACAGCTGTGGAGTTATTAACACCTCTCTTCAATCTGTGAGCAAAGAAATCCAATTTGTTAAAGGATCTCTTAATAAGAAATTTAGGTGCTATAGACAATGCAAGTTTATAAATCTAAACTGAAATATAAAAAATAGTTAAAACCAATTAATTGACTTCATACAATGCTTAGTTTTAAGATGTGAGCACTGGAATGGGTAGAAACCATCACATATAACAGGTGTTCATTATTTATATTATTATTGATTTATTATTATTATTATTATTATTATTATTATTAATGACACTAACATCAATTAGTAACTTTCACTAGTTAAAGATACAGGAAAGAATTATCTTCACACATGCAAAAATGATGTGTTTGTCCTACTGGGTTGATTTTTATTGCCCTAAAGTTATTTCTCTTAATTTTTTCGAAAAGTCCTCTTGAGATTTGGAGGATCCAGATATATATTTCTATTCCTAAATTAGTGTTAGAGAAGACATAGCTCTTTTTATGAATTTCTTTTAAGCTCTCTCCCAAATTTAACTCCACCTTCTAAGTGAGTTGAAATTACAGACTATCTCCTATGCAAGTAACTTAAGTCTGTTTTCTGCACTAATAACAAGGATGAAACATAGAAGATAGATAGGTACCTTTTACAAAGAAAAATCTTTAATCTCTTGACTGCTACTAACTAAAGCTCTATTCCAATATGGTGGTCTTTTTGTCCTCGGTCTATATCACGGCTAATTCTAAGACTGTTCATGTAACAGATCTTTCCATTCTTTTACACAATTTCTAATTATATCCAAGATTCAAATGTAACTTTATTGGTAAAGAACAAGATCATGTCAACATCTCTAAAAGTGTGGTTTTATTCTGTTGAGAAAAACCTAAAAGTTAATAAGGCATAAAAAGCTATAGCTTTAAAACTATAGCTAAATTTTCTAGAGAAATCCGATCATCCACAAAGAAAAAATTGCTAGGATATCTCATGGGACTTTGCCTTTCCAGTGTTTTTCTGTGAGTTACTTCTGGTAGCAGACATAACCTATGGGATTGTATGAGGTTGAGGGGGGCGGTTGCCACAATCAGGGTTTTACATGGCCCCCCAAAAAATTAATGAAACTTGATAGTTTTTTTAAAAGCAAGTTGTTGTTTTTAAGAACTTCTTAGTTTATGAAATAACTAAGAGCTGAAAGGCACAATGGTCACATTTGACTAGAAAGGTCTGGTGCCCCTGGATCTCTGTTTTAGAGCTGAAATAGGTCCTATTTCTGGGATGTGGTTGTAGCTCTTAGCCATTTCTTCTACCAGAGATGAGTAGAAATCATACAATAACAGGCATATAAAAATAACTAATCAGAACAGTGTGAACAGTTGAGTAATAGAATTGGTCTATGATTGACAAAACAACCATTTTTAAATAATACAGTGAATATTGGTAAATAGTTTCTTATGCCTAAAGCTCTTTCTTAATTTAATAAAGCCAGCCACGTTAATAATCTGCTGATATGATTTCTTCTTTTGGGGGAAGGGGTGGGATAGGATGGGACAAGTGGGGCTTGAACCCAAGAGCATTCTACATTTGAGCCGCACCCTAAGCCCTTTTTATTTTTTTATTTTGAAACAGAGTTCCCCTAAGTTGCTGAGGCTAGCCTTGAATTTACAGGTCTATCTGGGCCTCCAAACACTAGGATTCCGGGCGGGCACCACCATTCCTGGCTTGAGCATGCTACTCTGTAAGGTGTTATTTCTGGAGACCAGTTATATACCTGTAGTTATGGTAATAATCATCATTTTCTTTCTTTTTTTTTTGTTTTTGGTGGTACTGGGGTTCCTGGAAGCTCTTCTACCTCCGGGCTACACTCCCAGATCTATTTTTTATACTTTTTTTTTAATTTGGAAACAGGGTCTCCTAAGCCAGCGCGCATGGCTGGCTTCGAACCTGCGCGATCCTCCTGTCTCTGCCTCCCAAGCGCGGGGATGACAAGCGTGCGCCACCACGCCCGGCCAATAATCATCATTTTCTAATGCTTATAATCTTGCAGACACCTTCTATTGTTATCTTATTTAACTTCTCTCTAACTGCAGGAGGTAGATGTGTTATTTTACTCCAGCTTGTAAACAAAGGTGCCAACGTTGAGAAAGATGAAGTAATTTCCCTCAAGTCGCATAGATAAAATACGATGGGAGTGGAAAGGGATGGGTTTCAAAAGCAGATCCCCAAGCAGCTCCTTGTGCTGCTCCCTCGTGGGAAAGATAGTCACTTGGGGTCTGTGGAAACCAGCCCTGGCTAAGAAAAGCAATTAGCGTTCAGCTATCTCTGTTCCCACAGTGTCTCTCACTGCCAGGCTAGGTGCTTATAAAATAACCAAGATCCTGTTCCAGCCAGCAAAAATTATAATTAGAAAGCAACGTCTAAGCTTCATTATAATTAATTAATATACAGCTAGCCATTTCTTTTTTTTTTTCTTTATTTTTTAGGTATTGGCATTCTACCTCTGAACAACATCCTTAGCCCTTTTAATTTTTTTTTTTAATGTTTAGACAGCATCTCACTAAGTTGCTGAGGCTGGTCTCAAACCTGAGATCCTCCTGTCTCAGCCTCCCAAATACTGGGATTATAGGCATGCAACATCATGCGCAGCACTAGCCATTCTTAAAGGCATATTTTAATTAAAATTTTTCTTTTCTTAAGTAGAACATAAAGACACTCATATTTCCTGATTTTATTCTTTCCCTACACACATCACACCTTCATGTCCTAGGTAATGCATACTATTTTTGTTACAAAATAAATAAATGTGTTATAAACTTCCAAGAAATCTTCTGTGTTCACACCACTTCGTTTTATTTGCATCCAACCACTGCAAGTTCTACTGTTGTGTGTATTTTTATAAAGGTTAAATTCTCAGCTTCCTCTATGTGCTCTTAAAAACACATGTCTAACTTTAGACATCTAGAAACTGTACTAAAGATCCTGACTCGTGAACGAGTTTCTACCCCAGCTGACACCGTAACTCCTGTGACCTGGGCCCTCTCAACACTGTCCTGTGTTTCTTTTTGCAATGTGAAAGGAGTGACTTCCTCTCCCCGGGGTACGCCGGCACCACCCCTGCGCACAGGTCCCTGTGCATGTTCCCACTGTTTTGATGGGCTCTGTGCTCCTAGCTCTCCACGGACCGTGGCAGAGTTGAATGAGCCCTTCTCTGTTTGGCAGGAGTGAGGGAACACCCAACACCTGCCAGCTGTCAAGGATGTAAATGGTGATCTTGTTTCACTTGTACTGAATTAAAGCAGGATTGAAATCTAGCCAAAGACAGCGTGTTTGACCTTTTAAAGGAAGAAAAATGAAAGGCAGTGATGTCTCCTTCTCTCTGGGCATCGGATTGGTGAGGTGCTCAGGACTTCGCTGGGGTGCCCAACACCCCAGGAAGGCTGTCAGAGGCACTTTCTGTCATTGGCGTCTTTTCCCTCTAATTAGATGCATGCAGTAGTCTGAAAAGACAGACAAATTCTCATTCTCTGTTAGGGAAATTGTTATACCTCTGCCTTTCCTGAAGGCAGAAACTGGAATATTTCCCCAAATGTTTTCATCTTTCAAACTGTTTCATAAGGTGGGCTGGGAAGAATGCGCTACTAATTATATTTTTATTTGTTGCTTTCTTTTCTTAGTTGGCAATAAATGACGTTTACCCGTGTCACTTTGATTCGCTGAACCAAAGCTGGTATTTGTGATAACTGACAGCCTTCAAGTGCACGCCTCTCAGATGCTCTCAGAAATACCTTATTTTGCTGTTAAGTTTTGTTTACGACCAAGACCAATTGGGTTTTACCTAATCATGTGTTTATCTGTGCAAGAAATGTGCAAGTTTTTAATTGCCACTTATGCCTACATTCTAGTATTATGTGAGTGTGTGTGTGTGTGTGTGTGTGTGTGTGTGTGTGTGTATTACTTGGGATTGAACCCAGGCACATTCTTCCTCTGAGCTATACCCCTAGCCCTATTTTATTTATTTATTTTTATTTTTGAAAAAAGGTTGTTCTAGGCTGTGGAGAGTCTCACTGCATTGCTGAGGCTGTCCTTGAACCTGCAATCCTCCTGTCTCAGCCTCCCAATTGCTAGGATTGCAAGGGTGTGCCACCATGCCTGGCTAGTCCCAGGATTTTTCAATACTCATACTTTAATGTTTTGTCTTTAATATAAAACTACCAAACTGGTCAAAACACACAAAAAGAAAGTCAATTTCATTGTTATCCAGGCTTCATTTGTGTTCCTTCTCAATGATGTAGTAACGCAGATTTTGCTTTCTCCCATCTTCTTTCTACAAACAGTGGCGCAGGCGTGTGTATGGACCCTGCTCCTCTCGGGGGCTATTGGTCCTCTCTCTGTTAGAGCTGGCAATCTTGCTTTGCCTCCATGTCAAAAGAAAAATGAAAACAGGAGCTAGAAAATGCTTAAAAAGTTGAAAGAGTGCAAATACAGTGAATATAGCATCATTTCCACTCTGCAATCACAGATTTAACTTTTCTTTTATAGAGTTTGCTGTGTCCAGTACTTTGTGTCCTTTATTTTGATATTTATTCATTATAACATATATTATGGGAGAAGCATCTATTTTCCCTAAACTTTTGCTCAGTGTTCTAAGTGACGTATACTGATACCTTTACAAAATTTCCTCTTCCCATTAGTGGACTTTTTAGTGATTTTTAACCCACAATGAAATGCCCCTGAACTGGTATAGTTTAAACATTCTCACACATCGTATCTCCGAGTGATTCACCTGCCACTGAGCAGCCTTCCTCTGTGGCTGGAGTTCTCTGGGTTCTGAGTGTCCCCTGCTCCCTCCCCAGCCTCTGCAGTTGTGTCTTTCTGGCGGTGCTGATCCTGGGCTCTTCTCTCCCTTTCTGCTCTTTCTTTATCCTGACCACAGTTCTGTAAGTGATCTTTTCATTATATTCTCTGTATCCAACCCCACTGAGTACGCTATCTTTCTCCTTCTGGGACTCTGACCTATTTGTATATGAACAATATTATCAACCGTATTTATTCTAGGGAAAGTGAGGTTCAGGGAGAGGAAGTCATATTTCAGTGCTTACAGCAAGGAAAGGAGGCAGAACCCAAATTTGTACCCACGTTTTTAAGTGCCAGTATCGCTAGGTGTTGCCATGTTGGGTGGTTGACAAAGACTGATCTATAAACAAAACCAGATAGGCTGCAAGTTACGTACCACGAAACATGCTTTCCCAATATTTAGTACGTCAATGGCTACTGTCAAAGTCGTATTCCAGTCAGTACTGAGGATTCTCGGCTATCCAGCAGTGGCAGTATTTTCCCAGAGCTAGCCATAATATCACAAGATCTGGGGTATTTCAAGGCCTAGATCTAGTATGAGAAGCAGACACAAACAAGTGGATGTTCCACAGTAAGAACTTTTATAATGACGGGTGTCCACAGAAAAGAGAGTCCAAAAGGGTGCAGCCTATTTGCCTTCTTCCTGATTCTTTTAAATCTTGAATAAAGTTGCCAAAATCTCAATTTGCAATTGGTGCCAAAGGAAATGTAGTGAGAAGGAAGAAGATGGGCATCCCCCTGTATTTCTTGGCCAGTCTGCTGGAAAATCACAATAAATTTGCCAAACTTACTCAGAACTTTCTGAGTTCCACTCAGCCTTCCGTCCCTAATGAATCTGAGGCTTTCCGCATCACTGTAAGGCACACATGTCTTTATCCGGCTTCTGTTGTGGTTTAATGATAAAAACCACAGACATTCACCGATGCACAGGAAATTCAAAAGAGCCTGAAAAAGAATTCTTCTCATTTTGTTTGGCACATAGATTCTGAAGTCTGGAACGGGAGGAAACGGAAATTTCAAAGAAAGCTTAGTGAGATAATCCCACCAAATCAGTATAACCAAGCTGACACAACTTGAAATAACCAAATGTGCTGTGCGGGATGTGGTTCCCCTTTTTAAAGTACTTGCACTAATGCCGAAGAGCTTCTCTATTCAAAATTGTACAGAAGCCGGGCGTGGTGGCACACACTGGTAACCCCAGCATTCGGGAGGCTGAGACAGGGGGATCGCGGTTGGTGGACAGGCTCAGCTACTTAGTGAGGCCCTCCACAACTTAGTGAGACCCTGTTTCAAAATAAAGAATAAAAGATAGGACAGGGGTGTAGCTTGGAGGTCAAATACCCCTGGGTTCCATCCCTAGACCCTCAAAAAAAATTGTACCTTATATAATCAGCCCAAAGCTCCACACTATAAAATAGGCTGATGCCTTGATAACTTATAGTTTTTTAAACTCTGAATGCATTGTAGTTATATATCATATTGGGTCTCAAAGTGATACAAACTTACATGCATCTCTTTGCTGCTTCCAGAGAGTTCTTGTAATAGTAGAGATTATGGTTGGACAAAATGCAAGCCCCAGAACCTATTTAACAAGTCTCTAGGGGAAACCAAAGGCAACAAAGGAGATGAACACAAGAAAACTACAGGAAACGTTAGCCATCACAGCTAAACCAACAGTAAACACAACCCAACTCCTAGCCCAATACATATAAAATCCCATTCTTGGAAGACGAGCGTAGCTCAGTGGTAGAATATGTTCTTGCATGTACAAGGTTATGGGTTCAATCCCCAGCAATGCAAGACAAATTAAATAAGAAAACAAAAGAAGGGAAGAAAAAGAGATGGAAGAAAGAAAAGATCAGAAGGACATAAGAAAGGAAGAAAGAAAATACAGGAAAGAAAAAACGAAGGAAGAAAAGAAGGAAAGAAGGGAGGGAGGAAGAAAAAGAAGGGAGAGAGGAAGAAAGGGAAGAAGGGAAGGAAAGAAGGAAGAAAGGGAGGACATAAGGAGGGAAGGACACCAACAGCATTGACGCTCCGTGACATCATGAATTTGCGCCATCCTCCATGTCTTCCTCTATGATCGCAGCTCTATGAGAGAGCAGATCCCTCTGTTCTCTCAGATTTATGAGAAAACAGATCCTAAATTCATAACGGGCATTCACAAACCTTTGAGGAAGACGTAAATGAGCCAGTGACCGAAGTAAACTTCTCAAGACCTTTCCTCCAAATCCACTGTGGGTGATTTCTAATACATAAGTTGGACATGTAAAAAAATTATATTAAACTTGCGTATCCTTTATTTTCCCCAATTAAGACCTTATATAGAGAAAGAAAACAAATTTACCAAGTCCGAATGTGTTCCTTTCCAAAAGTACATGCTGTAATCCATGTTTACATTTCATTTGCATCTCTTATTTTTTCCTAGTTTATGTATGTAGAGTAGACTGATACCTTCTGAAAAATCGCCAAGGATGAGTATACAATATATAAATAACATTTATTTGTTACTTAAAATACTGAACTCTGTATGCCTGTCTACAATCTCAACAAGCCGAATGCCTTTAGAATTTAATTCTAAAGGTTAATTGATTTTAAAACTTATAAATATGGTTTATGAATAAAATCTCTTCTCTTCAAAAGAATATAGAAGAAAAACGAATGCATGAATCACACGAAGAATGAAAAATTTTATAAGAAAGTAAGGTCAAGCAGGCGTGGTGGCTCATGCTTGTAATCCCAGCACTTGGGGGGCTGAGACAGAAGGATCGCAAAGCCAGCCTAGCTACTTAGTGAGGCTCTCAGCAACTTAGTGAGGCTCTGTTTCCAAATAAAGTATAAACTAGGTCTGTGAGTATAACCCAGAGGTAGAAGGCCCTTGGGTTCCATCCTCAGTTCCACAAAAAAATAAATAAATAAAGTAAGGTCAAAGCCAATTATTTTAGAAACTCTATGAGCATACACACATGAATTTGATATATACACAAAAGTGAGACGTACACTTTTTGATATATTCCTTTTACCTTAAAGTAAAACTCTCTCGCGTCTCTCCGTCTGTTCTCGCCTCCCATGGCCAAGTTGTCTAGGGTGTCCTTACATGTCAATTTTTTGAGCAAGTCAAAGATGCTTCACCTGTGGTCCCGAGAGACTTCTGACCTGCATAAACCCCGCTGCTCACTCACGCTCCCACGGCGCTCTTGAGAGACTCCAGAATCTTCCCTTGCTGCGTGTGCTGCTGTCAAGGCCTCTGGGAATGTCACGTGCTCAACTTCTGCTTAGCGTCTGCCAAATTTACTTCTCTCACATGAAATGGAAATCGAAAGCAGAAGTCTCAACATACATCACTGTATATAGCATGCATATTAATATATGTAAGTATATGGTCCTCCCCCTAATATGTGGAAACTAGGGAGAAAAAGGGTCATAGGAGGAGCTCTAGATGAAGAAAAACAACCATAAATGAGCAAACGAGGAGCCTGAGAGGGTGGGAGGGGGAAGAGGGACGGTCCCTAATGCACATGATGTACATTCACACACACGTCAAAGTGGATCACTAAGCCAAACCTGAGGAGGGAGGGGAAGGGAATGGGGCGGGAACTGGGGAAGGGCGAGTTGGGTGGTGTGTGCATGCGTGCCTCCACCATCTTGTACACCATTAAGATGTATGACTACAATGCACCAATAAAAAAAATTTTTTAATTAAAAATTTAAAAATGTATGGACAGACACGTATGTCATATATATTGCTTCTGCAATGTCCTTTTAATACTAATGCAGATGCATCCTCTGTGGTACGTAGCTGAAAGCCACATAGTTTTTATGGAAATAAAATTGCATCTCTTTCTGCCATTACTTTATCAGTTATTTCAAATGAGCAGTATTATTTTCACTTTTGACGAACAAAGCCAATCGTCTATATGTTTAGGTAACTTCAAAAGTTTTCATGCAAAAAAAAAAATAATAATAAAGAAGAATGAGCAAGGGTTCCGAGGTCTGAGGCGAAGGTAGTGGTGTGCCTGCGACTGTGCGTATCACCAAGACACCCAGGACAGGCGCACAGAGAAGTACTGTCCCGCTGAGCCACAAGGCCGCTCTCTGAAGTGTTCCCACTGAGTCATTTGTTAAATATCCTGAAGGATTGTTAGCAGACAGAAGAGCGTGGGAAGATCAAAGAAACCATGAAACGGAGCCCACTCTCTGGAGTGTTGGTCCTAGCAACTTTAGGTGAAAATCGACTCATGTGGACCAGGCGCCGCCCTTCAGTTAGGCTGTCCAAGGAAGAGAAACAAGACAAGGGTCTCGTCCTAGCCATGATGGATTCCAGGGGCATCATCGGAGTGGGCTAAGAAGATGCGCATTCACACCCGATTTCTAGCAGTTGAGTAACAGTGGCTATTTCTATTTAAGTCACTGATTATCCCTGAAACTGGGTCCACTCTTCACCTCGGCCATTATGTGCTCAGACCAAGTAAAACTTCATAAATAACCATAAACATGATCTCAACGGCACCACAAGAGGAAACTAACCATGTGTCGGGCACATTGCTGGTTCATTTGTGCATCATATCGTATTACTATATTTGTTCATCCAACAAAGACTAATGGCAGACCTTTGCTGGGCCACTGCAGCCTAACAAAGCAGTTATTTTCCACATTTTATGGATGAAGAAACTGAAGTGTAAAGATGATACTCTTTTGCAAAAAGGTGACATATGAAATTAGACAAGCTGAGACTTGACTTCAGCTGTACTTGAGGCCCAGACCGAGAGCAAACGTCCTAACCATCTTAAGCTGTCAAGCTTATTTTTCCCAGACACACCTAGCTCTCAGATACCTCCTCCTCTCTTCCTTCTCCTCCTTTTCTTACTCTTTCTCCTCCTTCTCTTCCTCCTTTTCCTTATCCTCATCCTCCTCGTCCTCCTCCCTCTCCTCCTTCTTCTTTTATTTCTTCCTTTATTTTCTTCCCTTTTACTTTTCTTTCCCTCTGGGAACCAAGCCCAGCCAAACACTTGCTGTGGACAATGTAGAGAGGCCAAGGTTTGGAGGCTATTTTCTTACATTCCTTTTTTTTTTCCAGCCACTGTTTGCAAATTATTGCACAAGATGCCTTGATATTCCCTGACTGCATCAGATGCGATTTCTTGACAGATCCAGTTCCTACAATAACAGCCATAAATCAGAAAAGGAGGAACTGAGGGAATATGTGGTTTGGGCCTGTGTGTCTTGGCCTAGGAGTAGTACAAATGTATAATCTGGATAGATGCTAGCTTTCTAAAGAAACATAACCTCTAGTTGCATTAAAGGAGAAAATAAGTTTAAACATGTTCCCTTCATGAAACAGCTTTACAAAACCAGTGCGTTGCTGAGTTCAACTGGGGTGTTAGTTCTGATGAGCAAAAACAGAGGTGGGGGTGATGGAAGAGACAGAGGAATTGTAAGTCTTTGGCTTCTCCAGTGATCACAGGGATGTTTCCTGGAGAACAAGTCTCAGGCAACTCACTAAATGTCAAGTAAGACTCGAATAGTTTAGGTTGGTCTGTGTAAAGTTCCTCAATGATGGCTGGGTTTTGATGGGAAGGTTGAGTTTCATCAAAATATTCTTTCTTCTAGAGACGTCAATAGGCCCCATGCTACTCTTGTGACTGTGGCCAAATCACAGACCTCAGACTTTTATACAGAAGTTCCAAAATGAAGGCGAAAAAAATAAAGCAGGAAGAAATCAATGAAATAAAAGGGAACCACTGTTTTGTTGATGGCGTAGAGCTGAGAGGAGAAAGCCCGGGGTCAAGCACGCCCAACTGCTGCACAGAAAAAGTTCATTCCAGTGTGACACGAGAAAGCAATGTGAGTGCACAGAGATGCTTGTCACCCACAAGTGCAAGGCGGTCTGGAGTCTGGACAAGATAGGTCCAGGGAGTCACATAAATGTCATGTTCACGTAGAAAGGTTTCACACACAGCATAACTATGGCTCCTTTAAAGTGCAGTTGTAGTTGCCTGGAGGGCACCATTAAGAAGATGCAGGTGTAGGGGTGTTTTGCTTCTTTACCTATTGTATGAAAAGATATTTAGAATTTTCTGCACTTAAAAAAATTCAGGTTCTACAATCCTGTTACTATAAAGGCAGTGGCCTAATAAGAGATAAGATGCAGAAATACAATTTACATGTGTGTCAAAGTGAGACTGAACCAGGAATGTCTCCTCTTATAGGGTTCTTGCTCAGGTGGTTTTGATGAACAAAGTCCAAGGACTGAAGAAGGGTAGAGAAACATGAAAGTTTATTTCAAGTCAGGGGAAGAGAAAAGACAAAGCAGTTCCCCGCCCCAACATAGCGGGGAGGGAGCATCCTTGAAAGAGAGCAACCTCAAAACTCTTGTGAAGTGGCCTTTAAACCTGCCTGAGGTTTCCCAGCTGCTCTTTTATGATTGGTTAGAATTGTGTTTGGGGAACCAATGACGTGCACAATCTTGATCCCTAATTTGATTGGTTGTCTTGTGGGCTGGTGGTAGTCTCCTAGGGCCCACGGGGTTCTTCTCTTTTTCTTAATGTCCCCAATCCCACAGAAGGCATACAGATGGCCTCTTTTTCTTCTGTTTTCAGGTCCTCTGCCCTGTCTCACCTCTGTTCTGTGCCAACACCCAGAAAAGATGTGGAGAACATCTTTCTTTGCAGCTGTTGCTGAGGATGTCTGATATTTAGATAAAGATAAAGACAGATTTTCTCAGCTCACATATGCAACTGAAATACTTCTGACAGCATATAAAGACATGTCTGTGATTTTATAATAAATCTACTTTTTGATAGCCTACCTTTATAATTCTAAAACTAAAAATTTAGTAGAGGAGCACTGATTATTATTTAAAGGGGTGGAAAAGTATTGGGAGATATTAGAACAAACCTTTCTGCTACTGACCTTATATCTATTACCAAAACAATGCATAAAATCGCGTATAAAATTATACACTGAGATTGGTAGGACTCACATGGATAACAGAATTAGAAGCAAACTGTTAAATGGCTGTAATGGCACTGTGGGCCCTTTTTCTCTATTCAAATAAATATGTTGAATCAGGAAATTAAAACTACCAGCTTGGTTGTCGCTTCAAACAAATCTTTATTAAAAAGTCAGTAGGAAATAGAAAGGTAAGAGAAAAAAAGCAACATGCCTGGAGAGCCCAAAAATGGAACTCTGTCCCCCTCTCTGACCCTGGCCCTTAAATACAGTTTTCTTATTGGTATGTTCTTATCCGTATTGCCTAAGAAATAAAGTATTTCTTAGCCAGGTGTGACTCCTTGTCTGTGGGCAGTGCACTTAGTAAGTATGGGGGTTAATAACTTACCTTTTTCCACTTTTATTATATCGGGCTATATTGATTGCCTAATGATTATGGGTGCTTTGAAGTAACCCATGGAGTTTACATTCCCCATACCGAGGTCGAGTCACAAAGAAAAGGGGGAAGCAGAGATGCTGATTGCCTCTGTGTATCTTAGAGGTTAAAGATTTTAATCTAATCGTCTCTACATTCTTACTACAGGTTAGCATCAGGCAACAGGAGGGAAGAGGGAGTTCTGAAGTGTCGCGGGCTAGGCTGTATTTTTCCCTGCCTGGTGCTGCATAGTATCCAGGCCCTAGCTTCCAATCACATTTTTATTGGCGATCAATACCAGAGCAGTTTCCCAATACTGGCACAAAACCACTCAAACTCTGCTAACTTTGTAATCTCATCATTATAAAACAATCTCAGTAGTACTCAGTAGTACTACTGTCACAGATAACCGACACTATGTCCTGTCGGTTTTGAGTTGCTTCCCTGGTGAGCGAAGGGTCCTGTTTCGAGAGTTTCTGCTTGCCCTTCTCTATCACAACAGCATCTACGTCACAGGCCAAGGGACTAATAAAAGGGCTCCCTGCCATTGGCCATGTGCATCTGTTCCAATTCTGTATTCCAAAGCTCACAGAACTGCCCAGCAGGTGGGTCTGTGAGCCCACAAGCCCCAGCATGGGATGAACCTGAGCAAGAGTCCATTTGTTACCTGACCTTATGTGTTTCTTGTCTGGTAGAGGTGAACCAGCAGCCTGTTGTAGGATAGGGCCTCAGGAGTAGCTCAGATCCAGAGTCCTCGTGTGTAAGTTCTGGAGTAATGGCCGCAGGACCCCTTGTGTTCTGCTCAGCATCCTCACAGCCCTACTCTAAAGCCCTGACCAAGTAACTTAGAGGAAAGAAAATTATTTTCTTATGGTTTTAGTTTCAGTCTATATGAGGCTGGGGACCATGGATCAGAGGCATGGCGGTGGGAGGCAGACAGAGGGAAAGCACATGGGCTGAGATCCTCACCTCATGGAGGCCGGAAGGAAGAAAGCCAGCAAGCAGGGGAGGAGGAGCCATTATATAATCCCCAAGGTTGCATCCCCAGAGACCCACCTCCAGCTGCACCCTTCTGGCCCAGGTTACCACCCAGGTAAACCCATTATGGTGGACTGATCCACTGCTTGGATCACAACCTTCAAGCTCAGTTATATCAGCTCCAACCATTCACAAATAAGCTCTTTAGGGGACCAACTGTATCATCTTAAAGCCTTCCCCATGGATATCTGGACTCTCCTTCAGTTGATAGGTTCTATGTCTAAAAACTAGCTCAGGTCTGGAGCACGGACAAGAGATTGTGAGTTCCCACAGAGACGGGAATCTATCCACCCTCCATCTCTTAACTACACACATAGCCTCCCTCCGAGGTGCCCTCAGGATGGTGCTGTGCTTTAAGGCAACTCTACTTTGCTGCCTCTGAGAGACCCAGGTGCCACATGGCTTCTCCCCTCCTTGGACTCCATCATCACATGCTGCTTGGGGACGCAGTTCTACGACAGCCTCTCCTATGATCAGACATGGAGCGACAGTGCCCAGCGGGTACACCCCTCACCAATACACTCAGGGATTCACTGGACAAAGGGCGTGCTCGTCATGGCTGCCAAGATCCATGTTGGCAGGTAGAAAACTCACACTGAGTGGTAGACACATCCCGGCGTGCTCACATTTGAGACTTTCACTCCTTTGTTCACAGTACAGCATGCCATGGGGCCTGGTCATCCCTGGCCCAGCCTTCCAGAGGCAGTCCAGTCTGTATCAGGACACCAATGGCAATACGAGTTGTCCTCCTCTGGAATCTCTGTTAGGACGTGGAATTTTGAATCATAAGAAACTTTCTCTTCTAGTGACCAAATCTTCATGTCCTAACTTTAGGCTCTGCTCCCTTGCTCAGAATCTGCAGAATCCACATGTAGGCAGCACATGGCCCAGGTGGTGCGGGCCCTTTGCTATGCGTTCCTCTTCTCTGTGACAGGTCCCGTGCTTCTCTGGTGGACACGTGCTAAGATTTGTCCCTGACCACCGGTCTAAAGGTTAGAAAGAGTGCCTATACCACAGGAATCTTCTGCATGATCTTTGAGTCAGAATCCACACATCCATATGCAAATATGCACATGCCTACGTATGTAAAGGACATAGCCCAAGGTAATTTCAATAATCCATTCAATCCTTGACAAATAATTATCTGGGCTTGACAAGATCAAGAATAAACATATTATTAAAATAAATTTTAAAGAGATTCTGTTATTACTTATGTATATTCTCATTTGGCAAATACCTGGAAACAAACTGGAATCTCAGCTAAGATTTAAAAAAAAATAGAATGGGTTTCCTTATTCCTTTATTTACCTACTCACCCTCCTGCTAAATTTCCTTATTCTTGACCTGATGGTCTTAACCTTTTATCATTTTTTGTGTTTTGTAAGGCATGCATTTGGAGAATAGGCCAACCTAAAAGACACTGATTCAGAAACCTTGATTCCAACTTAAGGTGCTACCCCCTGCTGATTTTCCCTTCTTATGAAAATTTATCATCATACACAATAGATCTTATTAGAAAAAACTGGAATAAAGTAATTATAATGAACCATGTTACAACTCATTAAAACAAAGCATACCATTTTGAAAGGCATTGACGTGAATGTATAGATTTTTATAATGCTGAAAGTCTTCGCTGGAAAAAATAGGCTACAATATGAATTTAATAGGGTTGTTACAGAAACCCAACTATATTTTGACATATTGTTTTTGGAGAGAAACTAAGCCTTTAAGAAAATGATTCCTCGGTTATGAGTGAAATGTCTTAATTAAGGAAATGTCCTCTACATTTTAAGGTAGAATTTCAGAAGTAGGCACTAACATCCCTTTAACAAAAAGAAGAGACGCATGTTTTGAACATCTTTTTTTTTAACAATTTTTTTTATTGAACATAAATAGTATACATTTACACTATATTTGGTGCCCTCTCCCCCCCGCCCCCGTTTTCTCTCCCCCCCCCACCAATGGTTGGCCAGGTTAACCATGTCTTATTCATAATTTTACACATGTTCAGGTGAAGATGCTCCTTAATCAAGATCGGCCTTTCTCCTCTCCTATCTTTCCATTAAAACTTAGCTAGTATTTCCCCTCTAATATCTGGGGTCCTACTGGTATCCTTTGTGTTTTCTAGTTTGGGCATATTAGAGGAAACATATGTATCTTCTCCTTCTGTGCTTGGCTGATCTCACTTAACATGATGCTTTCCAGGGCTTTCCATCTTCTTGCAAATGATATAATTTTGCAAGAAGATGTTTTGAACATCTAATTCCCATCAATGATGATTTTCATTGTAAGGGGAGAGGGTCTCTTGTCTCTCTCGGGTTGGATATGGGCTAAGGAGC
Source organism: Muscardinus avellanarius (assembly GCF_963383645.1). NCBI lineage: Eukaryota > Metazoa > Chordata > Mammalia > Rodentia > Gliridae > Muscardinus > Muscardinus avellanarius. The sequence continues at coordinate 2,884,244 of NC_137791.1, read as the reverse complement.
AGCTCCTCCCCCTGCCCTTTAGTTCTCAGGTTCAAAGAACAACCAGGTGGCTTTTATCAATCCGCTGAAAGCAAGAACTTTTTTGGCTTCAATTAAATGGTACATTTCCAAATCTATTTGTGTGGGGGATTTAGGCACTGAAGCCCCTAAGTCACATTAATAGGTGTGACCAGATTTCCATTTAGCAATTGAAAGCATACCTTTTCAGCTGTCCGAACAAGGCCTCACGGGGGTTTTAATCTTCAGTTAGAATAAGTGAATTTGAAAAGTCCAATGGAAGTCCCTTCCTTCCCTGGAGACTTACGCTAAACCCCTTTTGTGATTACTCAGAATGGCCACTAAAGGTCACTCTTACTCCATTTTCTCTGCCCAATTCTGCAACCTGGGCTCAGGTACAAAAATCTGTGGCTATGAAGACATATTTGAACTAGTGAAGGATGCACCTGGGACAGCAGGTTCGGGACCAGGGCACAGAGTGCTTCCCTACCCATCTCAACAAGAAACCCAGCCTACCCTTGTAAGCAACCAGAGACAGAAATCTGTGTCAGGCTTCCACATTAACGCACTTGTAGGTAAGCTATCAACATTCACAGAAGCTTCATTTTAAAACGAACACAGGGCAGATGTGAAACTCAAAGTTATAAAGTTTAAAAGTAAATAAGTCATCCTTAAGAAGCACACTCAAGATCTCAAGCCTTCCCTGGGTTGGAACTCAGACGTGGTCCTATTTAAAGGAGGGGAGATCAACTGAAGAACAGCCCTTGCCAAAAATCCAGCAGCTTAAATCATCTGTAAAAGTAATGGCATTACATATGGGAGCCATTTCCTTTTCCACATAAGTGCTTGGGCTATTTAGAAAATGTTCATATTTAAAAGTCTTAGATTTCTTGGGGAGGAGAACATATTTTCTCTGCACAGTTTACAGGAAACTCATGTCAAGTATCCAATGTATATGCAAAACATCTTTAGTAATGACAGGAGCACAAGTTAAAACAACTGAATGACTTGCATTTAACCTAAAATGACCACAGTGTTAAATGGAAAAATATCAAATATTAAGAGTACAGAAAGTCAAGGTTCATTTTGTTAGTGTTACAAATATAGGCACTAGTATTTCATAATAATTAGTAAGAAGAATGTGTATTCTAGAATTTACCTTGGGGAAACACCACTCATTTTTTAGACAGTATTTAAAATATCTAAAAGTGAAAAAAGCAACAAAACCCAAAAGTTTATTATTGAGAGGATGGTTAAAAATGTTATGACTATCATTCATTACCTAAAAAGAATTGTTTTCTAAAAGAGTTGAGTGATGAAAATTCAAATCCTATTAGATATGTAAAATAGAATACTATTGGTATATTCAAAATTAAAAAAAATTATTAGCCAAATGTGGTGGGGCATGCCTGTAATGTCAGTTCCTGGGAGGCTGAGACAGGAGGATCACATGTTCAAATCCAGCCTCCACAATTTAGTGAGCCCTCAGCAATTTGGTAAACCCCCCATTTCAAAATAAAATATAAAAATGGCTGGATGTATAGCCAAAAAATAAAAGGCCCCCATGAACATTCAATCCCCAGCACCAAATATAAATAAACACATAAGTAAATAAATAAGTAAATAAATAAATAAAATTAAAAAATTAAGTGAGCCAGACATGGTGGTACATGCTTGTAATCCCAGTACTTGGGAGGCTGATACAGGAGGATCACAGATTTGCAACCAGCCCTTCATAACTTAGTGAGACCCTGTTTCAAAATAAAGCATAAAATAGGGCTGGGTATGTAGCTTCAAGGTAGATTGTCCCTGGGTTCCATCCCCAGTACCATAAAAAAAAATTAGGTCAAACTATATGAAATTGCCAATATCCAACTCTTTTTAATCTGTAAGAAGACAATTTCCTATGGTTCAACCTATATATAGAAATAATGAGAAAGTAAACATATTTTCTTGATGAGGACTTCAGATTAGGGAAAGCGATATTAGGAGTTCTCTGGTGCTGGGGACTGACCTCAGGAGCAGCCTACCTCTGAACTGCACCCCAATCTTTTGATTTTTTATTTTTAGAAGGATTCTTGCTAAGCTGCTGAGAGTCACACTAAGTTACTGGAACTGTGTGCAGTATTTCACATTAGGAATTTTTAGTTTTAACACGTGTTTCACACAAATTGACATGAAGAACAGACTGTAATCTGTTACTCATTCTGTAGAGAACTATAGTGATCCAGACAAATAAAGGAATTTTACATTTTATATGACTTCACAGAGTAAATGCTTTGGAAAAGTAATCAAGAATTAATCCAATACACTTAGCTTTACAAAGTAAAATGACCAAACACAATCCATGTAGTAATTTCCCATTACATAGAACTAACACTTGAGAGTAAATATTACAAATATAAAATATCAGGCATAACATATTCTAATTTTCTCTATGCAGTGACAAGGTATTTAGCTATAATATTTAATAATGACTTACATATGAACTTTTGTTGATAGCATCAGCTGTCAATATCACACTTCTTAAAAATTAAAATTGAGCACATATTAACCCAGAAATCTTCTATATTTCATAATCAATATGAAACACACATGTACACACACGCACACACTCACTCAGCAGGTATACTGCTGTGAGCATTCAAGAAACTTTGAACCTGAACTCTACGTATGAGGCTATTAAATGTCCAGCCACCAAATATCTGGCATTCACTGTTTTTATTTTTTATTCCAACTCATTCTCTTTGTGTGTGTCTCTCTCTGAGCTTATTTATGTATCTGTGCATTGCTATATAAATGTGTACGTACATACACACTCATACACACGAGGCAGGCCATGGTAGATGCGGGAATTGGACTGTATTCCTGGCACAGAGCTTCAAAAACACTTGGAAATTCCCCAGTGGTAGAGGTATCCTTGGCTATTTGTAATGAGCCTCTTTCCTTCTGCTGGGAGTGGGTGCTTCCATTGTGGGTTTCAAGGGATGCGCTAGCCACACACATGATGAGAGCTCTGCCTCCAACCTCTAGGGAAGGGAGAGAAACTGGAGGCGACTTGCAGTTAGGTTGCCAGTGCTTTAATCCGCCATGCCTGTCCCACGAAGCCTCGATGGAAACCTGAACAGAGATATTTGATAGCATCTGGTTTAGAGCGTACATTGATGTTTCTGGGAAGTGACGTTTCTAGATTCCAAAATAGCAACCACAGAAGCTCTGAGCACCTCCTGCCTCCACCCCACTCCGTCCTATGTATCTTTTCTATTTGGTCATTCTTGAGCTGTGTCCTTTAAAATAAAGCTTTAAAATAAATGAGTACTTTCTGAGTTCTGTGAAACGTTCTAGCAGGAGGAGGAGTTGTGTCCGCCAAGGCAGAAAGAAGCTCAGGTGGGTGTGGGACCCGGAATGGCTGAGGAGCGCTGACGTGGAGGCAGTCTCTAGCCCAGGGGGTCTGGACAACATCCGGCAGTGTCAGAATCGAAGGGAACTGGAGGACCTCGGCAGGTGTCAGGAAGTTGATGAAAAGGTGATTTTAAACCGGTTCAGTTGATCAATGACAACGTACTTTTGTGAACACACTAATGAGGAATGGCTTCGCCTGGTGAAAGTCAGCCAATTTCCAGTGGACCCACTCCAAGCCACGTTTCTAAGACTAAAATTAATCCACTCTCACGTCTGTAACCAACACAAACCATACTCTAACAATGACCTCATCCCGCTTCTGTCCCTCTATCCAACACAGTCCAAACAGACCTCCCCCAACACCTTTGTGTCACCGCCGTTCTTTGGTTCACTGTGACTCTGTCAGACTGTGTTCAGTCTCTGTTCATTAAAACAGGCACAAAACAGCTGAGTGTGAGTGGTGATGCGATACTTTGATGTCTAAATAAATACTCTCAGAAGCACTATAACGAAGAAATAGTCCTCAGTTTATTCTCAGAAGTGAGTCTTCTAATCTTTTAAGGGAAACTAGGAAATGATAAAATAACAAAGGAATGATACAGGCTCTCATCTTTAATAAATATGGAAAACATTAAATTCCTGAACAAAATATTAGCAAATCCAATATAGCAGATAGTAAAAAAAAATTCATTATTGTTATTGGTGATAGCCCAGGTATATAAGGATATTTCTATATTAATGTTAGCAGTTTACTTCATATCAGTTAATATAGAAAAACACTTGGTGATCATGTAAAATCATCGTTGAAAAAAATTTTAAAGTCTATAAATTAAAGATAAGAGGCAACTTCTTATACTTGATTAAAAATATGCAAACATACAACAAATATGATCTGAAAGGGGAAATTTTAGAGGTGTCACGTTTAAAATGTGAACAAACTACTCGTGTTATCACTTGTATTCAGCATTACAGTTCGCCTGGAAGTATAAAATGCCAGAAAACAGTGGCGATGAGGAGGAACAGAAATGAAAAAATAGAATTGTCTTAATTGGCAGATGAACTGATGCTAAACATAGAAAACCTACAGAAATTACAGACAGGTTATTAGAAATGAACAGACAATTTAGCAAGGTGGGTGGATAAAAGAGGGATGTATAAAAGTCAGTTGTATTTTTATGGGCTGATTTAAGAGATCATAAATAATTTGTAATCAATCATTATGTGACGTCTAGAATACAGCACAAAATGTGTGGCATTACAATTTTTTTAAAGTGCATCCATTTCTGTATTCATATGTTTTGGAATTAGACTTTTAATGCTTATTTCTTATAAAAATTAAAACTAGGAGCCAGGCATGGTGGGCACGCTTGTAATCCCCATGCATGGGAGGCTGAGACAGGAGGATCCTGCAGGTTCTAAGCCAGCCTCGCTGACTTAAGAGACCTTGTTTACAAATAAAAGTATAAAATAGGTCTGGGAGTGCAGCCCAGAGGTAGAAGGGCCCTGGGTTCCATCCCCAGTATTACAAAAAAAAAAAAAATTAAAACTAGGAAGATAAATTATTTTAACAGTATATTAGTAATAAATAATTGAAAAATGTGTCACCTCATTAGGAAATGCACTTCTGGTACTAGCCTTCTAATATTTAACGTGATATGGCAAATGTTATATTAATGCTATTTCTTGGATTTTGTGTTATTATATTTACAGTAAGTCCAGTGATAATCCACTTCAATACGCCCAACTCCATTCTCTCTTTCCGTAGCCCACAGGGAGCACAACTCTGCTTCAGTTACCACCACTGAGCCTTGGAAAAGTGTCCCTAGGCTGAGAGCCAAAGTGAACTTGGGGGCAGGGGGGGTCACTGCATATGTTTCCTTTCCCTCAGGGATGCAGCCCAGAGTTATTTGTAGCCCAATGCTTAAAAACAGTTGCTTTATATATTTTGCCCAGATTTATAGTTATTTTCTCAAGGGTAAGCTGATACCTGTTACTCCATCATGCCTGAAAAGTTAACAGTTCTGTTTTTACATGTCACTCCTCATAACATTCTAAAAACTCTCTTTTGCAAATATTTAACTTATGATAAAAATTCTAGATAACCCCAAAGTCTGCAAGTGTGTAAATGGATGTGTGTGTGCACGCAAATGTGGAATAACATCAGAGGAAAAGAAGCTGCCCTGGTTTGAGTGTGCCGCAAGGGAGGGGGGCTCATGTGGACATGTTTGCTTTGGGACTTTCACAAAGATGGTTGGCTCTAGAATACCAGGAACTGAACACTGGACGGGAAATGTCTCATGTTGTCAACTGTGATGTTGGAGTTATTGTCAAAAAGGGTCCCTGTGGAGTTCTCTGAGTGGACAAGACACCCTGGCTGGCAGCAGCGCCGTGGAGGAAAACAGGAGAAACCAGAAGAGATTCCACAAGAGCTGTGGCTGGAGGAGGAGAAGGCAAGAAGACAGCAATAAGGGCAGAAAGGAAGGAAATGAACTATAAAAATCCCATTCTATAAAAGCCAAGGAACTGAGTCAAGAAAGCAGAGTGGTCAGCTCTGTGTAAATGTACAATGGACTCAGCAAGTCCATTACAGATGGGCATGAGACCACCGGACCTGACAGTGTGCCGCGGCTTGGGGGGTCTTTGCATCGTGATGCTACATCTCCAGAGGCGGGCATGAAGAGTAAGGACAAGGACGCCTGCAAGACGGCCTTGGTGGCCTCATAATAGTAAGAGTGGTCCAAGACACCTGGCAAGGTTGGCTGTGCTCAGGAGAAGTCTTATCCTACTACTTTTAGTAGGATGAGAAATCACTATCTTTAACCTTCTCTAATCCCCCAGTGTGTCTAGACAGAATAAAGAACACTCTTCGTATTAAATGCATACCCTTTAAAGAGGGACCATGCATTTCTTGAGTTGAAAGGACAATGGCTTCTCTACCTATGCCTTTTAATTTTCCACCCTGGTCCAGTGCAGGATGTGTTAAACGTTCCTGACATTCTCTACCGGTTGCGGTGCCTGGAATTAGATGTAGGTTAGTAAATTATTCTGAACGCTGACTCTACCACTTTTTTTTTTTCTAACTTCTGCTCAGAAAAAGTTACCGAGGTCAGGTTGGATCTGAAGGTACTGTCCAATTAAGTAATGATGGCAGCAGTCTTCCCAATCCTAGCTCAACTGTAAGGGTTTGATTCTCCCTGTCTCCTCTCCCCGTCAGATCCTGTACTTTAGAGCAGGTCATTCTTCTCAACAACTGCACGTTGCCCTAGAGTGCCACATCAACAGCAGCTTGACTCATTTCTTATTCAAGAAAGTTGGGGGTGAAGTTGGAAGAGTCCCTGTTAGCTCAACAAGTTTTTTTGTTTTTTATTTTTTTGCTTCAGAAAACAAAATTAATAAATAATAGAAATAAGAGCATTGTGCTAAATATGTTTAGGATTCATTCCCAAACTTAATGTATTTCAATCAAATTAGTGACTATATTCTTTTGAGAAATATTCATAAATTATATCTTATATGAAAAAGACCATAGATTTGTACATTTGGTGATGAAAAATCTAGGTGGACATTATTTTCTTGATGAAGTTAGAAAGCAAGCTAATGTAAGAACTGAACATACCGAGGTATGTTATTGAAGGTAGTTGGATGCCTTTGAAAAATACTCCTCAGAACCGAGACATACGACGGGTAGTCAACATCACTGATCATGAAATTAGATTGATACTGATATGCCATGTGTATGTTTTTTTCCAGAGCTGCTCAACAGCCAGGAAAGGAAAAAAAGGGAATTTGAATACTATGAACTATAATTTTTATTGGCAAATTAATGAAAGAATACAATGGTAATGTGGTTTTAGGTACTATATTATCTCATTCTGCAACTGGACCAAAACACCTGATGCTGGGTAATGCATAGGAAATGTATAAGAAAGAGGTTTATTTATCTCACAGTTATCTCACAGTTTGTGAGTCTAAGAACAAGGTTCCAGCATCTTCTGAGCACAAGTGAGGGCTTTCTGGATTCATCACAACATGGTAGATGACATCATGGTGGGAGTGCATGTAAGAAAGACCACATTATAAGAGTAGAGAGACTCAAGAGTTAATAACCTGCTTTCTCAGGAACTCTGAGAACTAAGTAGGCCAATAGAGCAGCATGCATCTCTTCCAAGGGCGGAGACTCCAATGACCTAATGACCTCCTACCAGGCTCCACCTCTTAAAGGTTCCAGCACCTCATTGCTGTCACATGGGAACCAAACTTCCAGCACATAAACCTTAGGGTGACACGTTCAACCATGTTCAAAAAATAGCAGATATGATAAAAGGATTGCACATTTGGAGTATGTTGAGCAAATAAAGCCAGAAAAACCAACCAACCAAACAAACAAACAAACACAGTAAGATAGGAAGCAAATCTAGCAGGCAAGCTAGAAACAATATGAAATTGTGTGTCCAGTGAATATCAAGAATTCTGAAGGGTCTGAGATCTTACCCCATATGCAAGATAACAAATTGGTCTTTAGCTGTTACATGGTTGTACATAGAAGGTGGTTAGTTACTCATAGAAATAAAATTAGCCAAAATATTAATTTTCTGCCAGTTCTCTCAGCCCCAATTTCTATAGGGTCCCCAGAGGGCACATGTCCTCTAAGTCTATGGCTTGCTATAGGGGAAAACATTGACTGTAGGGAGGCCAAATGTTTTATAGCAGTCTGTCAGCATGCCTGCTTTGCTGTAGAGGAAGAAATTATATTAAATATATTAAATAGCAACAAAACTGCTTTTTGCTGGGGAGGGAAACACTATCTCCAGCTCCCAAGATTGTGAGAAAACATGTTACCTGTCCATTTTCTTTCTCTGAAATATTTTTCTATATCTTTCCCTTTTTAGAGATAATTCATAGCCAATGAGGATCAATATCTTACTTGTAAAGTGAGCAGAAACCTGGGATACTCATGGCGAACTCTCAAGATGATGGGCATCTGATTCAGGGACTACGTGAAGGAAATAATTCCAAGTAATAATAACTTCCTGGTTCCAGTTTTGAGAGTTCGTAGCTCACAAATGCTCCAAGATTTAGATGTGTTGCACATTTGAGATTTCCTGAGATGATGACAAAGGTTTGAGTTGACATGGAAATAGAAATAAGAATCTCAGTGCATTTATGGAAAGATAAGCAGAATATCAGCAAACAAAAAAAGGGTTAAAAAGAGAAAAATTTACAAACCAGGCGTGGTGGTGCACGCTTGTAAACCCAGCACTTGGGAGGCTGAGACAGGAGGATCACACAGGTTCGAAGCCAGCCTCAGCTACTTAGTGAGGCTCTTAGCAACTTAGTGAGACCCTGTTTCCAAATAAAATAGAAAATAGGTCTGGGAGTATATAGCTCAGAGGTAGAAGGCCTCTGGGTTCCACCCCCAGTACCACCAATAAATAAATAAATAAATAAATAAATAAATAAGAGAACAATTTTATACACATAGATAGCTTCAACAAACTGGGACTTCAGACAATGAATAAAGTTAACAATTTTTTAAAAGGCTTCTAATTTGAGCACATTATAAGCTTAAGGCAAAGAAAGTCTTTTAGAAATGTCACCGAAGTCCTGATTCTCAAGCCTCGTGGATGTTCCTAATAGTGACTCACTGCTGACCGTCATTTGCGAACTCGGTCCTGCACTTGACACATCACTTTGTATGTAGTGGATTCTGCTGAAAGGCCTCCTCAGAATGACTGGAAGGCATTGCCAAACTACCCAAATCTACAGCATTCTGGATGGCATCCATGCTGTAATCACTCCCTGGTACTATTTGAAAGAAAACTAATCAAGTCGTCTTATTTTCCCTCAGAAATAGCAGAGCCACATCTGAGTAAAGCACCAACATGTTTTATTTGTTAAGAACCCAGGCTTTGGAGTTTGAATTAATTTGGAATCCCAGGTCTGTCACTCAACTCCTTAAATAACCTAAGGGAAATTAATTAAATTATTTATTTTGGTTTCTTCTTCTTTAAAATCAAACAAAGAGGAGGAGGATAAGAACACCAATAGTATGATTATTTTTTAAATTAGATAAAATATAAAGGTTCTGGCAACTATAAAATAATCTAATTATTTTATATAACATTTTAATTATTATCAATGTTATCCTGTTATTACTAAGCTGACATAATTCTATCTTGTCAACAAATAAATCAGAAGATTGGGTTTTTGTCTGTAAATAACCTGAAGTCATATTGAAATTTTAGTGATTTCCCTTAACAACTAATTTGGAGTAGTGCATTAGTACATACATTTCAAACAAGATCAGTTCAAAATAACACATCAGATGAAAAATTTTTAAGAGCTTATTTCTGTTCCGAGTTCTCGGAATTCATATATGAACAAGTTGCTGACCCACTTATAAAGAGTATAAAATATCTCGTCAGCTGTGACACAGATCTGTATCTCTCAGAACACTTTTAGTTAATGGATAACAGTTGCCTGCAAAGAACTCCAAGGCCATATAGAGATTAAGCAGCAAGTTACCACCATTATCTCGAGATGCTTTCCAAAGATGGAGGAGGACTGAATGCATCTTCAACCCACTGGGAGAAGCATGGACTAACATTTAGCTTTGCCTGCTGAGAACAGCCTCGTTGCTTTACTGAGAATCTGACATTTGAGTTGATCCAGAAGAAAAGGGGGGAGAGGGTAGGATTGCAGGAGAAGAACTGGAAAAGCCTTTCAAGCAGAGAGACAATAATAAACAAAGACATGCATGAGCTAGAAAGAATAGCAAGTGCTGGAAAAGAGGAGAAAGCTGAAGCATCCCTGGAGCAGTGGGAGGCAGGAGTGCAAAAGTAATGGTCCAATGGTGTGCCAAGGGCTGGACTTCAGCATCAGCTGCCGAGAGGCACCCATGGACGTGTGGTGATAAAGGCACAAGCAGATGGGTATTTTGTTTAGTATTCCTGGCAACCGAGCATGTGATTCATTTAAAGGACGAGATGCTAGAAGTGAGGCCAGGTCCCAGGATATTCAGCCAAGAGTTGGACAAGACCAATAAGTAGGAGAGAGCCAGGCAGACTGTGTAAGACCAATAAGTAGGAGAGAGCCCGGCGGACTGTGTAAGACCAATAAGGAGGAGAGAGCCCAGCGGACTGTGTAAGACCAATAAGTAGGAGAGAGCCCAGCGGACTGTGTAAGACCAATAAGTAGGAGAGAGCCCTGCGGACTGTGTAAGACCAATAAGTAGGAGAGAGCCCTGCAGACTGTGTAAGACCAATAAGGAGGAGAGAGCCCAGCGGACTGTGTAAGACCAATAAGTAGGAGAGAGCCCGGCAGACTGTGTAAGACCAATAAGGAGGAGAGAGCCCGGCAGACTGTGTAAGACCAATAAGTAGGAGAGAGCCCGGCAGACTGTGTAAGACCAATAAGGAGGAGAGAGCCAGGCAGACTGTGTAAGACCAATAAGTAGGAGAGAGCCCTGCGGACTGTGTAAGACCAATAAGGAGGAGAGAGCCCGGCGGACTGTGTGACCAGTTAGACATGGGAACTACAAAGCGAGAAGCTAACGAGGGCATTCGAGTATGTGTTTTGAGCATGTTGAGTTTTCCAATGCCTGCTGCAACTTCATGAAGAATCAAGTGTCCTCGGTCAAGTGTTGGCAGATTTTTGGTGAAGTCTAGGATAGTAAATAGTTTTTGGCTTTAAAGACCAAATAAGCTTTGTCTCGGCACTTCAACTCTGCCAGTGCCGTAAATGAATGAGCAGGCTGTATTCCAATAAAGCTTTATTTACAAAAGCAGATGAGCAGCTCAGAGACTTGTGGTTGGAACGATACCTGATAATGAGGATATGGGAAAATTCATCCAGAACAACCTCATGTTTAAGGAGGAAAACATAAACTGTCCTGAAGAGTGAGAAAGGGAGAATAGTCAGAGATGAAACAAATTAGCCACCAGAGTGTTGGCTGCAGAAAAAGCAGGATGGTATTCCCAGAAGGCAGCAGTGTCCAGGGCCCTGTGCCCGGAGGTGGCGGAAGTTACTCCATCAGAGACTGGATCACGCAGCCTGTCAAACAGAACCTATGTCATGTGTTCCAATAATCCAACACAGGAAAACTTGAGAAATAGTGCTCCTTCTTGTACCCAATTAATGGGGTATAATAATAATGATTCTTCTCTGTGTCTCCCACATAAAATGCAAAATCAAGAGGATGAAAGAGAGAAGAGTGTGCAAATATCACTCAGTGGAAAGTGCTGCTGCTGGGTACCTTTGCAGAGTGGTCACATGCTGATGTGGTGGGGTCCACGGGCTGTGAGGTTTGACAACTGTGTCCCACATCAAGTCACCAAGATGCCACTGGAAAACTTCCAGGTCAATAGCACTACTGAATATTCAGCATAAACTCATAATATGATTCGGGAAATATTTCATAAATTTCTGAGTCAGTCCCTAATGCTACTGCTTTTTCTCCTGCAACTATACTCTTCTTATTTTTCATGGTTAGAGAGAACTCAGAGAACTCATTAGGAAAGTAATCAGCAAATGATTCATTTTCTAGGAAAAATGGACTAAAAAAAAAATGCTCGCAAGTGTCGTCAAATCCAGTTGGACAAAGAAAGTTTCTAAATTAGCAATTGAGAGCTGGTTAAAATGACATGTGGTTACTTCCTGAAGAATGTCCGATTAAGTTCAAGATTTAAGATGTGTATTGTGTACCTAAGGACAGGAGGAGTGCATGTGCTGTTTGTGTTAAGGCTTTCGTGGGAATCAGCGGCAACGCACAATAAGCAAATAATGGTTCGGATTGCTTCATATCCCAAACAAACAACCAAAAAAAAAGGATGTTATTCCTGAAGGTTGACTTTGCCACAACTCCCGGCGGCTTTGTGGGACTTGTGCTGGGGCCGAGACGCACAGCCAAGGCTGTGGTAATAGGTTTTGGTAATAGGAAGGCTGCCCGTTCCTGGGGAGAAGCTGTTAGACCACAGAGTGAAAGCAAAACAGCTTCACGTCACTGGAGAAGCTTCGGAGTTGACTTCCATTAAAATGTAACCTTAGAATAGGATGTGGAAGATTAGAAAGTACTTAGGACAGAGGTTACCTTTCCCCAAAGAGAAATTATGCTCCAGTTAGCAGAGACACACAGGAGGCTGAGGGACCCTGCCCTGTTCCCGGCTGACTAGTTGACTTGTCTTGCTTGGCAACCTGCAGGCTGTCCCGCCTCCCCTCCATCCCTGAGCCCAGGGAGCTGAGCCGGTCACCTCGGTCACCTCGCAGCAGGACCAGGACCGTGGCCTCCCTCTCTTCCGCAGCCCACCGCCTGCATTTCTTCTCTCCAACCCAATCCGACCTGCTCACGTTACCTCCCTCCGTCCCAGTCAGTCCCTCTAGCTCACTTCCTGAGAAGCGCTCAGCAGTTCCCCACCCTGCCTTTCATAGAAGCCACTTTTCTTTTTCTGGGCTTTGAGTTTCTCAGCAGCTAAAGTGTGCTGTCTGTTTATACTCACCAAACTGGTCTGTTTGAGGAAGAACACGGACAAACCAACCCAACAGCTGAAGCCTGTGCAGGGGCATCAGCTTCTGCATGTCAGAGGGTTAACGAAGAAGCCTTCCACCAGTTCCTGGTTTTATCAGATAGAAAAATGTGTAGTGGGAAAAAATGGTTCGTTTTTCTCTTATTTTTAGTTTAATGTCAAAGAAGATAAGTTTCATCTAGGGCTGACTACCCCAAAATGTTCTTACATAATCTAACTCAGAGAGTTTTCTGAGATAGAATAGACTTTTGAAATTATCTAGTCTAAGTTTGGTAACTGCTGCTGGTTTTCCGACCAAGATTTATTTATTAAAGATACACCATTGCAAGGTGTGGTGGAGCAGGCCTCTAATCCCAGTACTTGGGAGACTAAGACAGGAGGATCACAAGTTCAAGACCAGTCTCAGCGAGAGTGGGACTCTCGGCAACCCAGCAATGACTCTGCTTCAAAACAAAAAATTAAAAAGAGCTGGGGGCGCATCTCAGAGGTAGAATGGCCCTCGGTCCAACTCCCAGTACTAAAAAGAGAATAAATGAATAAATAAATAAATAACAGAATGTAGATTTCTTATGTATCCTTTACTTCTCAAATTCCCTAACGTGCATGACATACATTCGCAAACATATCAAAGTTAATCACTAGGCCAAATATGAGAAGGCGGGAGGGGAGAAGGAGTGGAGTGGAATTGGGTAGGGGATAGATGAGTGATGTGTGCATGTGTACCCCCTTGTACCCCATTAAGACGCATGACTGCAGTGCACCAATAAAAAACAGAGAGAAGCCGGGCATGGTGGCACGTGCTTATAATACCAGCATTTGGGAGGTGGAGACAGGAGGATCGTGGTTTGCAGACAGCCTCAGCTACTACTTAGTGAAGCCCTTTGCAACTCAGTGAGACCTATTTTAAAATAAACAATAAAAAATAGGGCTAGGGATGTAGCTTGGAGGTAGAATGCCCCTGGATTCCATTCCAAGTACCGCAAAAAAGAAAATAAATAAATATAAAAAGAGAGAAAAACCACACTATTAAGTAAAAATGGAATCCCTCTAACCACCAGCTACATTCAGTAGCAAATATGGTCATTTAACATAGTTAGCCACTCCAAAACACGGTGTTTTTAACATCAGAAATCGTTTCACATCTGTAATGTTTCCGCTGTTGTTGTCGTCACTTTCCACTGACAGGTAAGAGTGGGGTTCCCTACTCTGTTCCCCACAGGGTGTTAATCTTATAATCACCCTGTCACCACTTTCTGCCAGAGTGTTAATGAGCATCTTCAGCCACTCAGACGCTCTTGCCAATAAAAATAAAACTGGCATTCAGCCTACCAGAAGGTACATGGCTACTTTTTTCCCCTCTCATTTTTAAAAGCAACGAATAAATTAAAAATGAAAAAGGTCCCAGCTTGAGAGGTAGAAGTCTGCCTCTCTGCCAAACTGGCCTGTTGCTCAGACGGACACCCTGCTTAGTAATAAAATTCAAGCTTTCTCATTGGTCTGAGTCTTCATTATTACATATAAACTACCTAAACCATGTCATCATTTTTATGAACTATTCCAATAGAAAGGTTATCTTCACTAAAAATGTAAAGAGCATCTTTTCCTTCAGCCAAATCAGAAGCCCAAACCAAGCCGGGCGTGGCGGTGCACCCTCGTAATCCCAGCACTTGGGAGGCTGAGACAGGTGGTCGCACAGGTTCGAAGCAGCCTCAGCTACTGAGTGTGGCTGTCAGCAACCTAGTGAGACCTGTTTCCAAATAAAATATAAAAAATAGGTCTGAATATCCTGTATATCCTGGAGGTAGAAAGTCTCTGGGTTTTTTAGTACCACAAAAATAAAAAAGAAGCTACAACCACGTACCCACGAGAAAGAAACAGCAAAGGAGCAGCACCTTTGAAAGCCAGGGCCGAGCCTCGTCCGGGTGTGCTAGGACAGGGCCGAGAGCCCACGCCACCTGGAACTCGAGACACGGGATGTTACAAAGACTTCCTTTTTATGCTCTGAATTTTATCCTTTATTAGATAAATACCAGCCTACAGATTTTGCCTCCTTTGTTAATTATCAAGCAAATACAAGACTAGGAAGTGAGGACGGGCCTTGACTGCGTGGGGAGATGATCCCACCGGCTAACCATGTCCTTCTCTCATGGCCACTTCAGTCCAGACTCTGCTTTCCTCCCTTACTTCTGATCTCCGCCCACCTGGGCTGAAGGACTCCCCTTCTCCCTTAACGACCCTCTTCTTGCTATATCAAGAGCTGCCCCAACTACCCTGTGTCCAAAAGGTCTCAGTGTTATCGTACGTGTGTGTGTGTGTGTGTGTGTGTGTGTGTGTGTGTGTGTGTGTGTCTGTTTTGGGTGGGGCTAAGCATGTGTGTGTGTGGCTATATATGTCTGTAACGTCTCTGGCAAAGAAACAGTTCCATGATGCATACTTTCTTCTTGAAATGTCAGAGTATTTAAGCATCACAAACACGCTTTCCTCAAAAGGAACCTTACTCAGAAACACACAGCAACCCTAACCACAAAGGTCAGCCTGGGCATAGGACACACGGGGCTGTGCTTCTCACTTTATGAAAGTGCCTTCTCTCCCGTGTGTGGGTTGGGCTTTAACAGAGGTGACACGCTTCCACCGGTGCTCAGAGTCGCGGCCATTGAAACCGCAGAGAGTTTCCGCAGTAAATGAACTGATTTATCTGATGTCAAGGATAAATCTGTCCTCCTTTTCTTTTTAATCATAATACTTTTAGCTGGTGTTTTATTTTTCCTAATGGCAGGCTACACATGGAAAATAAATTTCTGAGAAATAAAATCCAGAGAGATTCATAATAGTCTCTTCTCAATGAAAATTCAGTGAAATGTATCAGCAATCCTTCTCCTGGGTTTGGCTGGAAAAAAATGAAGGACCAAGTATAAAAACGAAATTCAGTGGTATACAGATCACATACTTTTGTAAGAGAAATTTCCTTTTTAAAATGCTGATTAAAACAAGCTGAAACTAAAAACTTAAGCTACCGAATCCAGATATAGTTTTTTAAAAATGCATTACCAGTTAAACAAGCTGTGTTTGTACCATGTTTTACCTAGACACAGAAGGTTGGAGTGGGAGAAAGAAACGAACTCAAAATTCTAAGTCAAAATTATAAAATTACAATTTATGTTATAAATTATAAATTCAAGTGAACTTTTTGTTTTAAGGCACTACAGTTGTCTCAAAGAAAATCTATTAAAATCTCCACTGATTCTAGAACTCTCCTATGGTAGAAATTCAGTGTAATCATGGTGCACACAATGTGACTATAGCCCTCGTTGAAAACTTAATCCATTTTAAGCAAAAAAATAAGACTAAGAGTCTTTAATTTCATCTGTAAAATCATATCAGACTAAGTAAGGGTTCTCCCACTTCTTATGAAGATAATCTATTTTTAACTCCTCAAGACTTCAGTGTTCTAGAAAAGGAAGAAATGTTTAGAGGGTCATTAAAGTAGACCTCACCTGAGTTCAAAGAGATGCCAAGTCACTGTTGCTTACTGATGTTGAGATTCAGGCTTAGGCTGGGCAAAACACCCACGCCACCAGGATCTGTATGTGACGCTGGGGTTTTGATCCAGCAATCAACTGCATTAGACTTACCAGGATACACTCCAAGACCCCAGTGGAGGCCCAGGATGTGATTATCCCAAGCCATATGTATTCTGTGCCTTTTTTTATAGACACACACCTATGATAATGTTTAAATTATAAATTAGGTGTAGGAAGTAGTTAACAATAGTAAAACAGAACAATCAAAACAATGTACTGGGGTAAAAGTCACATGAATGCTGTCTCTCTCAAGGTATCTTATTATACTGTACATCTTAGCAACCTCAGCATACAAAGTTCTCAGTGAAGTTGAGAACTTTCACTGAAGGGAGCACTTCATGGCTACTCTTTGGCATATCCAAGTCACCCACATTACTACTCTGGTGCTTTGGGGCCATTATTAAATAAAATAAAATAAAAGCTATATGTATAGGAGCCGAATGATACCAGAATAGTTGATCTGATCATTGAGATGGATGCTAGTTACTGATGGGCAGGTAGCATTCAGTGTGCATAGAACAAGGGTGGCTCAAGGCTCCATCACGCTACTCAGAAGGGTACCCAATGCAACACTTTTATTTATTCCTGTAATATTCCACCTAATACTATTGGACAACAGTTGATGCAAGAAACTAAAACCACAGAAAGGAAAATCATAGATACGAGAAGACATTATATACATAAGTAATGTAAAGTAATCTCACTGAATGCTTAATAATAAAAACTTCTAATTACAGTTAAGATATCCCTAAATTTAAAACTCTGGTGTCTGAAATGTTGCCACATACGAAACATTTTGAGGGCTAACGTGACACCAAAAGCGGAAAATTCCATTCATCAGACCTTGGTTTATGCGCAAAATTACTAAAATGTTACTTAAAATTATCTGCAGGCTATGTGGATAACTTGTATATAAAACAAATTAACTTTAAGTTTAGGCTGGGGCCCCATCCACCAAATACTTGTTTTGTGTGCGCAATCATTCCAAAATTTAATCTGAGACACTTGGGGCCCCAAGCATTTCAGGAAAGGGTTGCTCAACTGTGGTAACAAAAGTTCCCATGAAGCTGTGCTCGGCACCTGTCTATCCATCCGCACAGGAAAGAGGAGAGGAAGTTAAAATTGAGAGTGAGCATATTACAGAGTCGTTTCGTTTGCAAGCAAATAAAGCGACTTTAGGTTAACTTACAGAAAGCTACTCCATTTGAAGGACAAGGGGGAGCTCGCAGGGGTAGAGGAAAGACTGGAGGGGAAGAGTGATGACTGGAATCGAGCCCGTGAGCGTGACTAGCGGTGTGGGTCACTTCTAGTCTCATCAGGGAAATGGAGGAAGCCCACCCTTGAATTGCTCCAGCTTCAAAGTTGGTGCTTTGGCTGGTAGGGAGATGTGAAAGGTGTACCCAAGAGCCTGAAAGCCCTTCCAACGCAGGAGGGCAGCTGCCGGGGCTTCATGTTCCACCCAGATGAGTTTCAGTGGGAGAGCCCAAGCTCACGTTAAAGTGTGGTCCTGGAGCTGGCAAATGGTTAAATCCATGAGCATAATAGTCCTCTTTAAGTGAGGCATTAGAGCTCCAGCCAGTGGCAAGAAAACTCATGTAAAAAGTGATGGATAACTAGAACAGAAAGGGGGAAGAGTCTACTTTTTATAGGTGATGCAGGAATAACCAAAATGAAGTCTTATGTTAACATCCTCTAATAACGGCAAAGCATGAATGACATAGGACTTATGGGCTGGTCACCGGGGACAGACTGAAAGAAGACGCTGAATAAGGCTGATGACAGCTTAGCTGATGAAATCCTGAGAGGAGGTTAGAAGTGTCTGGACAGTTGTCAGTGAGCTAGACTCGGTTTCTCACACCTAGTGTAAAGGAGCTTTCTTGGTTTCTTTTTATCATTAAATAAGCCTTGCTTAGTGAGTGTGTGTCAAGCTGTAGTCTAACTAGACATGGAATGAACTAAAAAAGAAAATTGAAAAAAAATATTTTAGGTCTTTTTGTTAAATGTACCAGATGGAAATAAAACAAATTAAAAAGTAGAATTTCTGCAAAAATATTGAAAATAATTTTTAAAACTTGAGAGCCCTTGGGAAAGTAATGAAAATGAAAAATAAGACATTGCATGCAAATTGAGTTTAAAATGTGGTAAATGATAGCATGAGGAGGTTTGTCCTCCTAAAAACATAAAAACTGAAATAAGCGACAGTAAAGTGTAATTGGACTTTAACTGTACTCCAAAATGTACCACTAGAGCAGAAAACAAAACAAACTTTTCTTTCTTTACCCAGTTAATTGAATTAAAAAGCTTTTAAACTTCCCACATCTCAGAATCTAATTTTCAAGACATATCATTGGGAGCTGATCTACACACCACTAATTACACTATGATGGTCTGCAACAACTTTTTGAAGTTGACCAATCAAGTGATAAAGGCCCAGAAAAAACATTTTTGTTGCAAGAGATGGAGAAAAATAAAAATTCATCTCTCATCTTAGAATAGAAAATCTGTTTCAGGGGAAGAAAAAGCATTTAGCAGGAAGCAATCCACTCGATGGAACAAAATCCAGGGGCGCTTGGGTTGTGGGGAAGTGTTGGAAGTGGAGCTGCAACCTGAGGATGGCGGCGGAGATGGGAGGAAGTGGCCTGGACGTCCCTGGAGACAGAGGCAAGTGAGAGGATGGTGCTGCTCACTCTAGGACAGGGGCTCTGGAGGGGTCAGGACCCACGCTGTGGGTCAGGAGAACACCCAGGAGAGTCGTGGAGAGACAGAGAATGTTACTGATGAATCAGGAACGCTTATGGAAAGCCCCAGAAATCATACAGAAAGAATAGGGACATGTTTCTACTTGAAACCTAGGGCATGCCAAACGATAGACCCAGAATGTAAATCACCGAAACGGCTGGTGGGGACTTACAGAAAGAATACATCTATCTCTGTGTTTCCTTGACATGATGAACACCAGTGGATTTAAAGTAGAGGCTGACATCAACTAAATCACAGAGACCAGAAAATGTACTGCCAAAGAAATGGAAACCCACAGTTACATCAGTGATGTAACGCAAACACAAACTTAAGGAGTTTAAAAACATAAAGTGCATTATTTAAGCAATTCAGGGGAAATGCCAGTCCCTCCTGTGCTCCTGCTACTCAGCCATAATCACATGGACCTTGAACCTCCAGCTCAGGCGTCAGATGTGAAGCTAGCTCTCCTTGAGCAGGAAGGGTGTTAAGATCTTTAGTCAAAGCCAGATGTGCTGCACAGCTGTAATCCCAGTGCTGAGACAGGTGGATCACAGGTTTGAGGCCAGCCTCTGCAACTCAGTTAGAACCCTTAGCAATGCAGGGAGACCCTGTGTCACAATGGCTCAGAAGCAGATGCTCTTGGGTTCAATCCCCAGTACCACAAGAACAACAACAAAAACAAACAAACAAAAAAAAAAAACCATCCGATTATCTGGTTCAACATTAGGACAGCCACAGGTATTAGTCACTGTTCTCTTCTCAAATTCCTTTAATTTAAACAGGAGAAGAAGGGGAGTGGAAGAGAGATAGCAAACAGAAGGCAGGTTAAGGGCCAAACACAGAGTTACAAAGTTGACTACTTTACTTTTTGAAGCATGGAAAGTGTATCAAAGGATGGCTATATTGTCAGGACAGGTGATAAAATCAGAGCCTACAGAGAGGATGTCACCCACATCCATCTTTCTCAGAGTATAGTGCTACATGACGATCTTCCTTAGAGATCCCCCAAAAGAAGGGTGTGGGTTGGGGATATAACACAGTGGTAAGAGTGCTTGCCTAGCACAGGTAAGGCCCTAGTTCTATCTTGTACAAAAGAAGGAAAAGAGAATAAGAAAGAAAGAAAGAAAGAAAGAAAGAAAGAAAGAAAGAAAGAAAGAAAGAAAGAAAGAGGGAGGGAGGGAGGGAGGGAGGGAGGGAGGGAGGAAGGAAGGAAGGAAGGACGGAAGGAAGGAAGGAAAGAAAAAGGGGGCGGTAATTTATCCTAAAGAACTCTGGTCTTGGAGGTTAATAATCTGTCAAAAAATGGGAGATAATGTACACACTTGAAAACAGACTTTTGAAAAATCTGTGTATGGGCTGGACATGGTGGTGCACACCTGTAACTCCAGGAGTTGGGGGGCTGAGTGTCACAGATTCAATCTTGTGACTTAGATGCTCAGACACAGAGTTAGATCCTGTTTCATAATGAGAATACAAATACAAAGGGCTGGGGGTGAGGTAAGTGATAGAATGCTCCTGGGATCAATGCTCAGTGCAAACTACAGAAAAGAGATCTGTGTATGGACGATTTGCCACACCCTCCCACAAACACACATGCCCCACATGCTCACGTCACATTCCCTGCGGTGTAGAGATATATGACCATCTTCTCTTCGTGATCCCCCACCCAGACACAGGACATCTCCACCTTTCTCCTGGATATGACATAAGAAAGTCATGGTTCTTTTAACTGAAGCGATAGAACAGGTAGTTCTATATGAAAGAAGGGAGGCACAGAGAAGATGATGGTGAAGTATCAAAAAGAAAAACAGACAGTGATGAGATTCTTGGCCACTGGGGGCTCCAGCCCCCTTCCTCAGCCATTCTCTCAGAATACGCATGGCTGGAAAATAACCCCAGGCAGAAAAAGAGCGACCCTTTTCTGGAGAAACATCAGAGTTTGAGGAAAAAAGATCTCTAGATATTGATATTTGGAAATCTCTCAGAAGCCCATCAGTGCAGGAGGGCATGCCAATTCCTTTAACAAATCTACATTTCATCTGCTCTGTAGGAAAACGCACCTCACCCGTGAAACACAACGGCTAGCCAAGTAGAAAGCACCCGGCCGAGAGCAAAGGATGACCGCTGGAGGGGCCACGTTTTAGGCACTTTGTTCTCATTATTCTTTTTCACGTTCTCAAACATTTATCATCTCCTTATGATGAGAATATTTAAAATCATTTCTTTTAGACTTTTGAATTATACAGAGCATCCTTATCATCAGTGGTCACCCTACTGTGCAAGAGATCAGAGCTGCATGCTCCCAGTTCACTATAACCTACGACCAAAGCATCATGTTCCCATGAACTACAACATACTCCCAAGCACCGGATCCCCACCTGCCCGTAACTTACTACCAGAGAGTTTTATTCCCACTTGACTAACTTACTACCTGTTGGGTGTTACCTGTCCCTCCCTCCCATCACCTCCCCGGTCCCTGGCAACTTCCATCCTACTCTCAACTTTTAGGAGATGGAAGCCGGATGTGCTCGAGGAATGGGAGAACCTTTTCTCGTGGAAGGCATATTGCTCCCAGCCAGAGCTGTGTCTCATTACACTCTGCTTGCACCGTGGCTGTCCCTAGACCCCAGGAAACTATGTAGAGAAATTGCTACTTTACTGTTTCAGATCCATGGCATGGTGTTAAAGGATTTGGTCACAAAACCATGTCTTTTAGCTGGCCGTGGTGGCGCATTCTTGTAATCCCAGCACTCGGGAGGCTGACACAGGAGGACCGATCGTGGTTCAAGGACAACCTCAACCACTTAGTGAGGCCCTTTGCAACTCAGTGAGACCCTGTTTCCAAATAAAGAATAAAAAATAGGGCTGGGGGTATAGCTTGAAGGTAGAATGCCCCTGGGTTCCATCCCCAGTACTGCAAAAAGAAACACGTCTTCTTTTTACTCCTATTATTTTATTTTAATTAGCACATGATCATTATACATATCTATGGGTCAAGGTGTGATATGTGAACACATGCATATAACATGTACCAACCAAATCAGGGTAACAAACATTTCTGTCTCATCATTATTTCTTTGCGTGGAGTCTTTGAGATCCGTTCTTTCTGTTATTCATAAAATATATACTAGCTTATTGTGAACTGTAGTCCTCTCTGGTTCTGCAGACCCCTAGAAATTATTTATTTTGTTTTGTGTTTGCCATCCATTATCCATCTCCTCCATCCCATATTTTCTAGCCTCTAGAAATCACTATTCTACATTTAGACTGACTAAAAATTAGGGCAGGGGGTGTATATCTCAGAGATACAATGCTCCTGGGTTCCATTCCCAGTACCGCAAAAAAAAAAGTTATCAAGCATATTTAACTCAGGTCTCAGCTTGCTGTTCTCCATAAATTAGAGTCTGTGATCGGTTTCATCTTGTCTACCTTTTACTGTGTGATACCTTTTTCCTTGTCTGTCAAGGCCATACACATTTTAAAAAAGACAGAGACTTACTACAGGAAGATAGATGTTTACAAAATCCCCCAAATGTTGAGGCAGGTGTGGGATTGGTTTAGAAAATAAAGCATAATCAAAAGGATATGTGTTTTATATGTGTGTTTGAGAAAAAAATGTTTTTGCCAAACAATTGAGGGCAACCTGGGATATTTTTTTATCTGCTATACACTAGACATGATACCTAAGAGATAGATTTTCTTTGTCTTTTACTCACTGGGAGTTGCTGAGCTAGAGATTTAATTATTCTACTTTTTATTATCGTTTTCTTTTGCTTTGTCCAGCAGTCTTCAGAGTCCCATGTGATGATGTCATTTTTTACATCGACTGAATGAAGGGCGGATCTTGTAACTTTATTCTCCTAGTGGAAGTTCACGCCAGAGAATTTCAAGAGCCACTCAGTTTAAGATCTTTCCTCGTCAGGGTAGACAAAACATAGCTGAACTATCTCAGCATCCTCAGCCTGATCAGACTGTCATGGGAGAAGGGTCTGGAGGAGTTCCCAGTGGGGAGAGAAAGCAGCACAACTCGGGACTGACCGGAGGGGTTTTCGGCTTACATCACAGATTCCATGACAGATAAGAGTGAGGTGGTCAGAGACATAATGATTTATTTTTAAAAGGCAAGAAAAACACATTCAAGGGATATGAGAGCCATCTCCAGAGTGAGAGATGTATTGGGAGGGTTCATGGTCCTTCTTTTACGAGAAGACCTTCGTGAGTGGTGGGTAAGAGGAGGTAGGTGAAGATGGCATCAGTCCTGTAGTTACAAGATGATTTAGGGAGATGTGGTCATCTTTGGAGTCCTGATGGGGCCTTCACAGTCTTGTCAATAGATTTATCTTTAGACTACTCAGGGACCACCAGTACCCAAAGAGATCTCTCTTTTGTGTGACCTCCGACCTCTGTCCTCTGACCAACGGATATCTCTCCTGTTGAACTGATAGTTAACAGTGGAAAGTATTTTTCAAGATGAGTGCATGTCTAGTATGGTGTCTGGCCACATTTCTGGATATCTTGCATGACCTCTGTTGTCTGATCAATAGATATCTCCTCTAGGACAGTCAGCAGTGCTCAAGGTAATGAGTGAAAAGTTGTCAATTCCCCAGGCGGTAGGAACTAACCATCCTAACTACCTGGAAGGGTGACAGGCTGGCTTACGAGTAAGGGGACTGGGGAATCTTGTCACAGACTTTTGTACTAAAGTTACATTTTCTCTGATCCTCCTTCAAGTCTCCTTCTTACACGTTTCTTTTATTTCTTTTCTCCTAACTCAAGACCTGGTAAAATTAGGATGGCAACTGGTTATTAGTGCACCGTCCACCAGGCCCCCTTGTCTGACAAGATTCTAAGCCTTTAGTCTGTGAATCGAGCTCCTCACTTCTTGCTCCTTGAATTCTTATCCCAGATGATCCCTCATGGCCCTGGATTTGTCTCTAGAATTGCCAGCAAATTCCTGGAAACCAAAACCCCTCAGTAGAGACCTTCAGTTTATTCACTTACCATTCTTCATAATCTCCCTCAAAATCCAGCTCACTATCTTCTTTTTTTAATACAGTTTTATTGGTGCATTGTAGTCATACCTTTTAATGGGATTAAAAAAAAACTTGTGGAGATATACATGCACACATCACCCAATCTCCAACCCCTTCCCTCCCCCTCCCTCCTACCATGCTTGGCTTCCTGATTGACTTTGATATGTTTAAGTACATCATGTGCTTTAAAGAGTTTCCCTCTTCCCCTCCCATCCCCTCAGACAGGTCACCCTATTAGCTCCTCTGTAGGGTCCCTTCTTCATCTAGAGTTCCTCCTGTCACCCATTTCTCCATAGTGTTTGCACATTAGGAAAAGCATCTAATTTTTTATTTTTTGTGACATTTCACTGTAAATACCATAATTTTGTTCTCCATTATGGCTGGGCAAAATTCCTTGTGTACACATCCCGTAGTTTTGAAATCCACTCATCCGTTGAGGACATCTTGGCTGATTCCAGTTTGGCAATGGTGAACTGTGCAGCTATGAACATGGTCGTTCATGCATTCGTTTGGTATTTTGGTTTTTATTATTTTAGTAGATACCCAGAGGTGGTATTGCTGGATCAGATGGTAAGTTCATTTTCCTTCTTCGGAGGATCTTCCATTCTGTTTTTCAAAGTGGTTGCACCAACTTGCAATCCCACCAACAGTGTATTAGAGCTTCTATTTCTCCACACTTATTCCCACTTACTGAAATCCTGAATGCCAGAAGGTGAGTAACTTGGACAAGATGATCCACTCACAGCCAATTTTTTTTTTTAATAGAGGTCACTTGGATCTGAGAATCTGCAGAGAGATGAGGTGAGACAGGGGCAGCTTCCAGTGCTTCTTAGCCACATGGTTGCAGGGACCTGCTGGCCCTTTGTTGTGGAGCAGGCCCCGGACCTAGTCCCACCACACAACAGGCTCTGGGCCAGCCTTGCAGGCTCCAGGCCCGGCCTTGCCCTGCAGCCCCACTGGTCTGGAGCCAGCGAGGCTAGGCCTGGAGCCTGCCGTGTGGCGAGGTCGGGTCTCACAAACATTAAGTTCATTCTACAGACCTGTTCAGGGTTCTGCACAAAAAGGTACAAGCCATGCCAAGGGGATGTGTGTGTGTATGTTAAATTTTGCTTAATTATTCCACATGCCTGGTACACTTTGCTTAATCATTGCACATAAACATATGTAATGTGCATACCCAAGATATGCACACACTTCACACTACTGGGAGGCGTGTGTACCAGGGGCTGTGTGGGAGCCGTGTGCACCTGTGGCTGTACAGGACACCACCGCATCCAGGGCTGTGAGGGCCATGCGGTCATCACCAGCCTGAATTCTGCTGGCTCTCCACAGTTAGAGGTGATGATAGTTTATTCAGTAACTACTGACAGTAAAGGAAAGGGCCGAGCTCCTTGGTGATCTGCACAGGGTGACTGGGTGTTTTAAAATGAAAATTAGCTTTTCGGAGGGGGAGCAAGAGGAGTGCAGGTGCAGTTATAAAGACATGGTCCTTATCCGTGTGACTGGGCCAGATGTATCTGCCAGCTGGCAATTATGGAAGTTAGGATTTTGTCCTCCCACAGAGACTGTGAGACCCAGGCCATGTCCTTCTTCATGATTATATTTCAAAGGAATGGCTTTCAGATCCTGGAAAAGACAGTCCTGAGTTGTAGGAGATACATATACATCTCAGAGGAACAGAGGAAAGAGTGACACTCATAAGCCCTTTTGAGCCAATGCTGAAGAAAGGGAGGGCAGGTGTTGGCTGGGACATTCATTCCTTTTGACAGCTCTGAGCGGGCAATAACTCAGAGGGGCTGGGTTGTCCCAAGGAAGTGGCCTGAGGCTGACAGCAGCTATGCTAAAGTTTGGTCAAGTCTCTTAGAGCGGGGGATCAAATGCAATATTCATGCGGAGAGTTTTTGCAATTCTCAAAACCTACCCTTCATGGAATATCAGTTGCTAGAACATTCTGTTCTTCATTTTTCTCTGGATTCACATTTGGAGAAGGGTGGCAATGATTGTCGAAACCCGCTATTCTAAGAAAAGACGTTTCCAGGGAGGCAGAGCATGCGATGACTAATTTAATATTCTTTTACAAAAAGTGTGATAAATAACATTCAGTCAAATCCCAGCCAGGAGTGGGGAGTAAGCACTAATGAACAGCCAACCAGTAGAAAGAAACCCCATGATCTAGTTGTGCAGGGTTGGAGTACAGTCATCATCTCAGCTCCAGAGACTTGACCTGGGCCAAAAGCAGCACAGGCAAGCCATTATCCACTCAAGCTCAAAGCCATCTAGTAACAGAGGCACGTGAGATGCTAAAAATGCTCAACATGAGGGATTACATCTTTTTCTCTTTTTTTCTTCAAAAGATGAGTGTAAACTAAATCTTAAGCATAAAATTAACATGAAACAAGCATAGAATCGATCTGGAAAAAGTCAAGTAAGATAAGATAACACACTTATCTCTAACCTGTCTCCTTCCCTGTGGGAGTTCATCACACAGTCTGTAAATGCATGGGGTCCTGTGGAGAATTTCACAAAGCACTGGTCAGGGTGAGGCCCCTTGGGCATCTCTATGAATAAGGCTCCCGGGGCTGATGCCAATATGAACTTCCAACATGGTGTCCTTTCCGCCTGAGTGCTCAGGGCAGGACCAGCAGCCTGCACATCATCTGCAGTAACCCCACTCTGAGAGCTTTCTTTCTTTGCATGAAGACATTTACCAAAATTTAATGCTGAGCCATTCATAGATTTTCTACTCTGCTATGCTCTTTCAAATACCTTAATATCTGATATTTTACTGAGTAAATACTAGTAACATTATAAGTGTGATAGACTGATGCTTTTGCCTTTTGTATGAATATTGAAGGCTCATTTAAATATAGCTGAAGGCTTTATTTAACATATTTTAGCTGAGCTTTAAGAACTTCATGAACAGAAGTATTGGTCAGCGTTATGTTGCTATAACAAAATACTAAAGGCAGATAACTTTATCAAGAATCTGCTTAGATCACAGTTCTGTAGTCTTAGGATTGGTGCCTGCATTGGCTTACTTTGGATGACGGCCTCCCTTGACTGTGTGACATGGTGTGGCTTGTGAGGATGGGATCCTCTAGGAGAGCCAACAGTTGCACCAACAGAGAGGCATCAAGAGAGACTTGGGGGTGAGGGTCAGGTTTTGTACCAACCTTCTCACAAGAATGATTTCCTCTCTTCGGAGGGCAGCATATCCAATTACCTAAGGAGAATTTTTTATCTCTCCCTCTCTCTTCCTCTCTCACGCCTCATGGGTGAATCCACATGGGACAGTATACCTCCAGGATATACCCCTATCCCTTTTGTAATTTTTTTTCTTAATTTTGAAATAGGGTCTCACCAGGTTGTTGAAGTTTTCATTAAGTTGCTGAGGCTGGTCTCAAACCTGAGATCCTCCTGTCTCCGTCTCCCAAGTCCTGGGATTACAGGTGTGTGCTACTATGCCTGGCTAACCCATCTTCCAAGGTCCCACTCCATCTCCTACTATGACATTGCAACCACCCACCCAGAAACCTTTAGAGGCCACACAATAATCATACCCTAACGCTCTTCACTACATCTTGCATTTTAAACAAAAAATTATTTTAAAAGTGTATAGAAACCAATTTAAAGAAACACATCACAAAAAAAGGCATATGGCAAAGACATAACTTACTTTCCAGAAAAATGAATAGATTCTGTATTAAGGGTCTTGAAGTTCTGATTTTTAAGAGTTTTCACCAAGCTTTTACTTTTAAAACAGAACGGTAATATTTGTTTCTGTGTAAAGGAGTCAATTTTGTTTTCAACGTATTTACAAATGTTTGAAGGAAATGAATGTATCAGTTTATCTTACTTTCATATAATTCACAGGAATATAGATATCCTTAAGCAGGAAATATCACTACCACATGTCACTCTTGCATATGAGATATTGCTCAGAATATTTAAAAGTGCTGGTAAGTTCACTGCAGTTCAAATAAAGAGGTCTAAGAGTCTTATCCAAGCAGCTGTGGTTCCTATTTGAATTTTAGCCTAGATTATTAAAACCTCAAACCACAAAATCCCCCTAGGAAATCTTGTATGACCATTGTTCTCATTGAAAGGCCTGGGATCAGAGGGAATCGGGGGTCTGTGCTTTAGTTGGCTTTAAAACTTCAAACACAGAGTGGTCAGTTCTTCTTCAGATGTGTGTTCATAACCCCTCTTAAAGGCAATGGAAATTACATGTGTGGATTTGGGGAGAACATACCCCCAAGTAAACAAATTAAGAAATGCCAAGTACAGCCAAATTGCTTTCAAAAAATTGGCTTAAACAATGGTTATTTTTTAAAAAATGATTTTATGCAATATGTCAAGAAAGTCTATTCATCTGTGATAGGATTTCTATGACCAATTTGAAGGAAAAACTTAAAAAGTACTTCCACCATTTTTTCTTCTGGTTTTGTTCAGAAAAATGCAGTGGCTAACTTATTTCTGAAAAAGCCATTGTTTATGTTTCTCTAAAGCAAGTATGTCATAATTCAAAATCCTGGGGCCTAATGGAAACATGTTCCGTTTGCTAATGGCATAGCATGTAAAACAGCTCTTTTGTGGAAAGAGCTCCTGGAACAGTTATGTTTTGGACATAGATCTTATCACCAGGAAAGGAGGTAATGTTCTGCCGAATCCCCAAGAATGTGTCTGGTGGACAATATTAATTCAGCAGAGGATTCTCATTCCGAGTATATTAATTCAGCAAAGAGAAGGACTGGTGGGGGCCTTATTAGTTTTGAGGAAGTGGGTAGGGAGTTCTGTTGAAAATACTCCTCTATATCCAAACCACAAAGGTTTACTAAACAGAAATTTAAATCAAAAGGCAAACAGGATGTTCATCTGGGACACATTTTTGGACACAGACGTTTAACACCACATGAAAGCAGGGCCATCCAGATGTGAAAGCTATAAAATTTAAACAAAAACTAAGCAATAAAGTAAGAAGTGAATTTGGAGGACAGCCTTCAGCCGAGAGAGCCCTTCCTCCGTGAGGAGACCAGAAATTTACCCCAAGGAAGAGGTGGGGCGGTCCTGGGGCCTGTGTTTTCTCACAACGCAAGAAGTGGAGTAGCAATCTGGCTTTAGGAAACAGAACTTTGGCAGCCTATGCTTTCTGGATTTCTTAAATTATCTATTTTAGACCAAAGTGGAAGCCTATTAAAGCCAGCACTTTAATATCATCACATCAGCTGCAGGAAGAAAAACAGAGGGGAAAAAATGATCCTTGGAACACATCCTACCCTGGACTTCATGGAGGAAGAACTAAATAACGATCCCGCCCTCCACCTAAGACTAGTCATCACAAACACAAATGATTTAATTATTTTAAAAATTCTTAATTTTGACATTCTTAAAGTGAGGAATGATTGTTTTTATAAAAGACACGACTTGAGTTTTATGTATTCTGAAATAGCTAATTTTCTCTATTTTTAATTTTTTTAATACATAGAATATTCAAAGTCCCTAGCCAACAGTGTCTGGGTTGTGATAAAACTTGGCAAATATTATCTTTCAAATAGGTACGTGAACTTTTAAATTGAATACAATACTCTGAATTATATTCAATTAAATCATTGTCAGAGTATAAGTCATTTGTAACATTTGCCCTAGGTTAGCTACAAAGATCAGGAAACAAGCTACTGAGTGTTTGCTCATTTAAACATTTGTGTTCTTTGCCAGGTGTGGTGGCGCACGCTTATAATCCCCGCACTTGGGAGGCGGAGACAGGATTGTGCAGGTTCGAAGCCAGCCAAGCTGGCTTAAGAGAACTTGTTTCCAAATAAAAAGTATAAAATAGCTCTGGGAGTGTAGCCCGGAGGTTGAAGGGTTTCCAGGAACCAGTACCACCAAAAAAAAAAAAAAAAAACGTATTCTTTAAGCCTCATTTTGCTATATATTCTTAAATTTTTAAGTGAAAAATACATAGTCAGAATTAGTAAAGTTATTTTTGACAGTGATTTAGTCTGCTTTGTGTTGCTATGACAAAATCCCTGAAACGTGGTAACTTTCAAAATGAAAGGTTTATTTTTGCCCATGGCCTCATACTGCATAGTAACCTGGTGTATGGAATCACAATAGGATGTGAGTCCCATAGGCCTCACTCTATACTAGCCCTTCCTTATGGTGACTGACCTAGCCCTGTGAGACCTCATTCACTCCCAGGATTGAAACATGACTTCTCTCTTCTCTTCTCTTCTCTTCTCTTCTCTTCTCTTCTCTTTCTTTTCTTTTCTTGGCGATACTGAGAATGGAACCCAGGGACATTCTATCTCCGAGGAACAGCCTTATTTTTTATTCTTTATTTTGAAACAGAGTCTCATTAAGTTTCAGAGGGCTTCACTAAGTAGCTGAGGCTGGCCAAGAGCCTGTGATCCTCCTGTCTCAGCCTCCCAAGTAATGGGATCTCCAGCGTGCACCACCACGCCTGGCTGACAGGAGTCCTGTGTGAGTGTAGTGCCCCTTAGATCTTATATCTGAAGTTCCACCACTTCCCAACACCATCACACCTGGACCAGGCATCCAGGACATAAACTTCAGGGGTAAAAATAAAAGTACTTCAAAACCACAGCAGTGACTAAATAACACATTTTATACTGCATAAGGGAAAGAAAAGAATTGGAGAAGGACCAGTTTATGAGACACGCATAATTTCACAGAAGTAAATTATCGATCTTTCATGATAAAAAAAAATAGCCTAAGGAGTATTTGAAATTCACATGATTGGTACTGAACTACGATTGCTTAGTTTGCATAATTTTTGGTCTTTTTTTTTTTACATGGTTTTGTTCTCTTAAATAAATCAGATATCGAACTGTCAGAATAGAATATTCAAAGTCCCTAGCCAACGGTGTCTGGGTTTCCTGTGATAAAACTTGGCAAACAGTATCTATCACATAGGTAAGTGAAAAATTCATTGAAATTTTAAATTGAATACAATACTCTGAATTGTATTCAGTTAAATCAGAGTCAGAGTGCAAGTCATTTACACACTTAATTTACACAGTAATATTGGTCACAAGCTACTTGAAAACCAAGTGGTAGATGATATTCACTTAAATCTGAGATGAGCACCCAGTTAGATCCCCCCCCTCCATTCATTAGAAGCTGTGAGGCTGTGATAGAAGGAATGGTGTGGCATTACACCTGCAGCAATTGAGAGCTGTGCAACACTGGGCATGTTGCTTAACCTCCGTGAGCTTTGTTCTTTCAACTTTCTAAAAATGTGGGGTTTTTTAAAAAAGCATAACTGATACCATTTTATTTGACAAAATAATATTTAGTTTCCATAATGTTCCAATGATCAAGGAAAGCCCAGATATCCTGAGAGAAAAGATAGAATAAGCAGCTTTTGAAAGCTGAGAGCACAGTCAATGTAAAGTGGCTCTGAGTTAACACAGTGAAAGGGGGCACAGAAAAATAGGGGAGCTGGACCATCTGAGCTGAGTTCTGATGGATGGGTGGGAGGGGCCAAGCTTCAGACATGTTTCCCAGCAGGTGTAACAGACGCATGCAAGGGTGTGTGCATAGGGAGGCATGCACATAAATCAGTAGGATGGAATGTATCACGTAGCTAGCACTGCATCGAGCAGGTGCTGAGTGAGGACCTCAGGCCACGTCTTGCAGGTAATGAATAACGATGAAACAGCAGACTCTTGACTGCATCGAGCAAGGAGCGGTTCAGGGAGTGACAGAGGAGGACGATAGAGGGTCAGGAGTCAGAGAAGTCAGTTGGAGAAAGCCATACCCAACACATTAGTAATGGCAGGACAGGAGACAGCCCAGTATTGCACACAGGTGAGCTAGGAAGGAGGCTTCCTAGACATACAATGTTCATGGATAGTTTCACATGCACAATGTGAATAGGCAAAAAAGGAAAGAGGGAGGGAGTCAGCAGGGAAGTTGTACCTGCAGAACCGTGACACCATATTGATAGGGATGGTGCAGGGGCATTCCTTTGCGGGGTCTGAGGTTGTAGGACCAGTCACAACATTTCCAGAGGACCAGAGGCCACTGCTGATGGCGTTTGGCACAGTGGTCAAATGAGGATCAAAGCCTTACCCGAGCACTGTGGATATGAGCCTGAGCATCTGTTCATTGTAAGGAGGGCTAGTGGATCCCATCCCAGTGCCCACATGCTGTGCTGGGACCATGACAACAACCACACACACACTACAGACATTTGAATTGAAAGATACTATATAAACATGTACTATTTTGACAACTACTACCTCCACTACCAGATAGTGGAGGGAGGTGAAAGATTCACTTCAAGGTAAATGTGGTCAGAAGGGTTTCCTTTTGTATGAAGCAGGCTTTGATAAAGAAATAATTAAAAATCCAACTTCCCATTGGAACAGGTTTGCTCATTTTCTCCCTCCAAGATGGCACATGGCCTGGAGAACACAGTCCTCTTGGAGCTGGGCGGAGGCTCCCGGGCTTCCTATTCCTGTGTCGGCTGAGTCGCAGTGGGGCAGCTGGCTGGTCTTTGAAGGGAAAGGAGCCTGTGTATGTCCCTCCTCCTAGGTCCCCACACAGACTCGCGGGGCGGCTCCGAGCCACTTTGCTCATTCATTCTTCCTCTAACACGTATCCCCTTGGACTGTGGCCCCCAGCGGGGCAGTGGGACACATGGGTCACATCACATATACACGCAGTCCCAGCCCACCCAGGCCACTGAGGAAGCCCTCCCACCTTCCCCATAGCAGACGTCTTCAGGACACAGAGTGACTAGTATTTATCCCTGGAAAATAGAAAGTTAAGTAGAAAATATTTATGTTTGGTGGTGAAAGCCAAATACTTACATTAGTGGGAGCCAAAGGGTTTTAGTTTGTTTTTATTTTTCCTTCTCCCCATCAAGCCTGGTTTTTAAAACTTTATTCTTATTTTGGACTCATTTTTTTTTTCTGGAGACAAAAGCTGAATAGCAGCTGCTTTTAACTCATTGGGTCCAGCTTTGACAATTCCAAACCTTCCTGGGAAGAGTGGGAAAAGTTTCCTACCCAAAAAATGCAAAACTGAAAAAAAACACACGTTAATTTCTTTTAGAATGTTGCTATGATTCTCTATGAGAAGACTTAGCATGCTCTTAGACCATGAGCAAATGAAAAGGAGACTAAAGTTGACAGAGAGAGAGAGAGAGAGAGAGAGAGAGAGAGAGAGAGCATTTGCTAGAGGCAGAGGAAATTGTATCGAAGCTTGGCATGGTGGCGCGCACCTGCTATCCCAGTACTTCAGAAGTGGAGACAGGAGGGTCGCAGGTTCACAGCCAGCCTCAGAAACTTGTGAGGCCCTTCACAACTTAGATTCTGTTTCAAAATAAAAAAATAAAATAAAATAGGGCTGGAGGTGTAGCTAGGAAGTAGAATGCCCCTGGTTTCAATCTCCAGTAAAACACACACACACACACACACACACACACACACACACACACACACACAGCACAAGTAAAGAGTTGTTTTCCTCAGAGAGCAATTCCAATGAAATACAGAAGAAGGCAAGGCAGAGACATTGAATGTCAAATGTTTCTTTCTTTTTTTTTTTTTCAGATCTGGGGATGGAACTCAGGGCCATTCAACCTCCAAGCTACACCTCCTGCCTTATTTTTTATTCTTTATTTTGAAACAGGGACTCACAAGTTGCAGAGGGCCTCACTAAGTAGCTGAGGCTGTCCAAGAACCGCAATTCTCCGGTCTCCACCTCCTGAATGCTAAGACTATAAGGGTGTGCCACCACGCTCAGCAAACATTTTTTTTTTAACATACTAAAGTTTATTATGTGGTAGGAATAATAAATGCATTGTTTGGAATATATCATTTTAGTTAATCTTATCAACAACCCTGTGTGACAGGTAATATTTCTGTTCTCATGATAAGAATGGACAAAGTAGGCACAATGAAGCCAACATCATTCAGTAAATACCCACTTAAAAAATTGTCATAGGTGCCCAATTTCAGATTTTTATTTTTAATTTTTAAAAAAATTTTTAGATTTTATTGATTTTTAAAATTTTTTGTAATAGTTATCAGCCGTGGAAAATGAGAAAATGTTAAAAAGTGTTAAAATAATTTGAAAAAAATGAGGACCAGAGGAAGGGAGCCCGGGATGCTTGGTGGAGTCTCTTGAAATGGAAAGCTCTGCTGTGAGAATGCGTCTTCCTCCTGCCATCCTCCCTTCAAGTGCATTGAAATCGCGTTATTAGAAAGTGGTCGCCCTGTCCACTGGCACCTCCCGCACAGCTCTTTTATTGTCTGAGTCACCAGTGAGGTCCTTTCCACCCCAGCTGGCCCAGGTCTGCACCAGGGCAGGTACCTTGGCTTGTCTTTCTTCTCGCTGTTTCCTTTGTAATGCTTTCTTTAGCGCATGTCTATTCGTTAGCTCTAGAGGAGGTTGGTGTCCAGACGTGGGGGCGTTCGTTCCTTCGATAGGAAACATATATGCTTGTTTCACGCATGCATCCGTCTACTTTCAGGAATGTTAAATAAATAGTCATAACAGCTCCAGAGCCACTGAGGGTAAGAAATGCAAACCACAGCCGGGCTCTGGAGCACTGGCAAGGGCACCCGGGGTGGAATGTAATTAAGAAGTTGGAATTCATGGTTTAGGCCACCAGGGTTAAAGAATATGTCTCCTGAACAAGTGCTTTAGAATTTTCAAAGACCAGACATATTGGCTCTTAACAAAGGGTGACCACAGCACCTTCCCTCCTGGAGCCTCCACCAGTGGTGAAGATCCGAGGTGTCACACAGTCAGCTCTGTGCTCTCAGCCAAAGCCAGAGAGGAGGAGAAACTGACCTCCTAGGACAGGGAGAGGAAAGTCCTTTTCAGCCCTCATTCCAGAACATACGCTCCAGTGACTACAGCAGCTGCTTCTCTGTCTCGTCTTCTTACCCAAGAAAAACAGATGTTCGTATTGTCGGTGTCTTTGGTGGGTCATGGGCATGAACAGCAGCACAGGAAGGAGCCTGGTTAGAGAACTGTTCTCTTAACACAACTGCATTCCCTGCTTTCTCTATCCAGGGCCACATCACTGAAGTACATAGTATGAAACAGGTCTGGGCAGCGCAAATAACAGAAACGAAACAGAACTCATTCATGACTCGATGATTAGCAATGACAAAGGTGAGAATAAAGATTAATTATCACTAGGACGTTGCCAACAGTAACCAGGCCCTACTCTTTGAGAACTGTATAAGTGCTGGGCGTGGTGGCACATGCTTGTAATCCCAGTATTTGGGAGGCAGAGACTGGCAGATCACAGCTCATGGACAGCCTCAGCTACTTAGCGGGGCTCACAACTCAGTGAGACCCTGTCTCAAAAATAAAAAGACTAAAAAATAGGGCTGGGGCTAGAGCTCGGAGGTAGAATGCCCCTGGGTTCCATCCATGGGACAAAATAAATAAATAAATAGCAAAAGAAAACCATAAAGGTAACCTTATTCGGCTAAAGAGACTTTGCCATGGGATTAGGTTAAGGATCTTGAAGTGGGAAGACTTCCCTGGATTTTCTGGATGGACTTTAAGTGACATCCTGAGTAGCCTTAGGAGAGGGAGATGGGGGAAGTTTGTCAACAGAAGAAAACTAGATGAGGGAAGGCAAGGGAAGTCAAGTCAGAGATGGAAGACAGACGCCACTGGCTTTGAAGAGTCAAGAATATATCACAATCCTAGGACCACAGTTAGGAAGGTAGAAGCTGGAAATGACTGACTCTGCCGGGACCCTCCAGAGGGGGCGCTGCTGAGGGCTGGATCTTAGCCCAGGAGAGCCCACGAGGGACTTCTGGCCACCACAGCCATGAAGAGCATGTTCCTATTGGTTTACACTGCATAGTTGTTACCTCAATCCTCAAAACCTCATGTACCACATAGGACTGTGATCAAAGAGTGTATCAGGAAAGTATTCTGAGCTTCGTAAACCACTTAGCCCGAGTCTGAATGTCATCCTTAGGCTCCAGGAAACCGAATCCCTGTAGAGACTGCAGGATGCTTCAGATAGGAATATTTGTACAACACTGTCATTAAACACAAAGTATTACTTCCTTAGAATAGCTTAAGCTCCCATTCTTACCATATGATCCAGCAATACCACTTCTGAGTATCTATCCAAAGAATGGAAACCAAACTACCAAACTAATGCATGCGTATCTATGTTCATAGCCGCATAATCCACCATTGCCAAACTGTGCAAGCAGCCAAGAAGTCCATCAACAGATGAGTGGACTACAAAACTATGGAACATGTACCCAATGGAATTTTACTCAGCCATAAAGAAGAACAAAATTATGTCATTTTCAAGGAAATGGATGGAACTGGAGGACATTATGCTAAGTGAGATTAGTCAGTCACAAAAAATAAGAAATCAGATGCTCTCCCTAATATGTGGAAGCTAGGGAGAAAAAGGGTCATCGGAGGAGCTCTAGAGGAGGAAGAAACTATATATGAGCAAATAAGGTGACCTAACTAAGGGGGAAGGGAAGGGGAAAGAGAGGAATTCATTAATGTGCATGACGTAATTTACAAACATGTGAATCATTAAGTCAAACATGAGAAAGAGGGAGGGAGAGAGAAGTGGGATGGGAATTGGAGAAGGGCTAATTGGGTGATGTGTGCATGTATGCCTCTACCATCGTGTACTCCATTAAGATGTATGACTACCATGCACCAATAAAATAAAATTAAAAAAGAATAGCTTAAGCTCAGAAATGAAGCCAACATAACATGTAAAATCTGTTCCCGTTAGGTAACCTTAAAAAAATAAACCAAATGTAAACAAGTAAATAAAAATAATTTAAATAGCCCTGAAAGCCATCCGAGCCACATGTTTGCCCTGTATGTGTGTGAAATATGAGTGGAAAATTCAAATAACAGAGCAACGTTGATGGATCGCTTTTTCATATCTTGTTAAATAAATGAAAATGTTACCTGGCAAACGACTAATCAACATTGGGGTGACTGTAAATACTACGTAAGCTCATTTTAAAAACGAGGCCAGCATGTAAAAAGTAATTCGGCCTTTGCTATGCTGTTGGCTCATACTATGCTTTCCTGCTCAGAATCCCTGGCCTCCCTGACGTTCTTTCTGTCCCTAGAGTAAGCTATGGCACAGCCATCCATATCCAACCTCGTTCCGCTACACCTCTTTATTTTGGTTAAGATGCGTAACTTTCTCTGCCATCATCTTTTCATGTCTGAGTTTCCCTTCTCTGTGCTCTCGCTTTCCACAGAGGGCAGAAACTCCCCACGTCCAGACTCATGCAGCCCCAGAGGGCACTTGCCAAGGCGTAGTCAAACCCTTGGGACGTTAATAGCCATCATTTCTTTACTTTGATTTATGTCATCATTTAAATTCATATCCTGAGCTAGAGACAAATGGCATTTTGGCTTTTTAAAATTTCTGCTAAACTCAACAGAAAGAAAGAGCATTAAGTCCTCTGGTAGCCAAAGAAAACATGGACACACTGAAGATTGTAAATGTGATCAAGAAGGCCAGTGCGTCTTTGAAACATTGGCAGGGTATGTTTTTTGCATTGATGCCAGCGAATTTGATGGGTAGTAAAACTAGCTAAAATTTTTTCTTCTCAATGATATTAATAAATAATTAAATTGATCTTTTCCCTCTGGCGGCTTCAATTCTAGGATATAAATGTAAATACTGTGGAATTTAATAAACTTGACCTCAATAATTTTTAAAAAATTCAACTTGGCTTTGTTGGGGGTGGCAGTCATTTTGCAATGTGCAGGTATATAATCCATCTTTTTGTTGTTTTTACTATTTTTATTTTACTTGTTATTTGCTGTTCTGATTTCACCTGTCAGTGAGTTGCACTGGGATTGAGTAAAACATCCAGAATTTATCAACTTGATAACCAAAAGTTTTAACGATGTACATCAACTGAATATAGCGCCCTTATTATATATCCAAATATAACTTTCAGGCACCCTACTAAACTTGGCTCCGTGTGAAAGGCATTTATTTCACATCAACAGAAGCACTCCTACTTTCTGCCTAGACAATCAATTATTTACTGAACATTTATCTCCGTTTACATTGTCGTATTTTAGACGCTCATAAATTTTTACCCAGGTTATAATAAAAGTCCCGCTGCCCACTCTTCACTGTCATTTCTTTAATCATCAATTTTCCATCCTACTTTCAAAATAATCTTTCTAATCATAAGCTACTTGTGATTAGAAACTTTTCCTCTCTCTAGGGCTTATGGAAGATAATTTTCAGAGGTCTGCTGTGTCCCACAAGGACCTCCATGGATAACAGCTCATGTTTCTCTCCAGCCTCATCTTTTTTCTATTCTTTATTTTCATTCAAAATGAAACATTCTAAAATCCTCTATCTTTGCTATCATCTCTGGCCTCTATACAGAGTCTCCCTGCCTAAAAATATTTCCCTAAAATATAATATCCAGTGGTGGTCGGCTATATATATATCCCCTGAATCTCCAAGAGTTGAATCTGAATGCTAGAGCCGTCTGGGGAAAGAGTGAGTCTAGAACCACAGAAATGGATGAGCACACTTACAGAAAAGGTGTAAAGTCAAAAGATGGTCAGTGCTGGTCGCTTAAGATGTTGGAGCTCTACAAAATTATGGGAAATACACACAATGGAATTCTACTCAGCAATAAAGAAGAACAAAACCATGTCATTCACAAGAAGATGAAAAGCCCTGGGGAACATTGTGTTGAGTAAGATCAGCCAACCACAGAAAGAGAGAGACATATGTTTTCTCTAACATGCCCAAACTAGGGAGTATTGGGGGATATGAGAGAGACTCCAGACAATGGAAGGGAAACCTCAGCAAAGCTAGAATGGAAGGATAGGAGAGGAAGAAGGCTGAGGGTGATTAATGGAGGAGCAACATTCAAATATGTGTAAAATATGAATGTAGCATGGTCAACCTGAAGTATTTTTGAGAATCTAAAATCTGGGGAGGGGATGCAGGGTGAGGGCACCAAGCACTGTGTGAATGCATGCCATTTTCAATATGACCCACATAAAAATTAAAAATAAAGTCGGAAGATGTTGACAATGAATATCTAAGGAAAATACTGTTTCTAGCAGCTGAAGGGAGCAGGATTGAGGAGTGGTTCCTGGATGGGTAGAAAATGTCTGCTCTATAGAAAGAACAAATTCTTAGAGAGCCATGTACCACAGAGTGTCTATACTTAGAGTATTATAGGTGTACTCTAAAGTACATTAAGGACATAGGACACATATTAGCTGATTTTACCCACCAGTCCCCAAATCTGCACAAAGAACACAAGAAAAGTGTTGGAGGTGATGAAGATGTTGAGTACCGGCAGGGGTGATGGGTGACAGGTATATGCAAATGCCCATGCTCATCAAGATACAAAATTGAGTGTGTGAAACTTTTAGTATATCAATTATACCTCAATAAAGCTCAACAAAAAGAATAATGGGAAAAAATAACTCAAGAAAATTAAACAAGGTAAAAGAAATCACGGTCTGTTTATGCAGTAGAGTTCTATTCAGCCTTATTAAAGCGAATATTGCCATTTTCAGCAACATGAATGAACCCAGAGGAAATTATGTTAAACAGGACACACAGAGAAAAATATCACACGACCCCATTATACATAGAATCTAGAAAAAGTTGACCGCTGGGTGCAGTGCTACATGTCTGTAATCCCAGGTCTTGGGAGGCTGAAGCAGGGGGATCACAAGTTTGAGGTCAGCTTGGGTAACTTAGCAAAGTTCTCCACAGCTTAGCAAGACCCTATTTCAAAATAAAAAATCCAAAGGAAAAGGGAGCTGAGGGTATAGCTCAGTGGTAGAATGTCACTGGGTTCCATCCTTTGTACCAAAATAAATACACAAATACATAAATACATAAATACATAAATTTAGAAAGTTGACTATAGAGAAATAAAGAACAGAAAGGTGGTTCTAGTAGCCAAGAGGGGGAAGAAATGGAGAGAAGTAGGTCAAAGACTACAATCTTGCAGTTAATAAGAGACTGAATGCACGGCATGGGGATTATAGTTAACACAGTTTTATTGTGCATGAAAAATTTGCTGTGAGAGTTGGCCTCATGTATTGTTATCATGCAAAGGTCACCATAGGAGGTCATGATGGGATAATCAGGTGCTACCATTCTATACTGCACAGGTATGGACCCAAGCCTCATGCTGCACACAGTAAATACATGCAATAACTTGTCTGAGAGAGAGTTCCTTCCTGATATGGAGTAAATGCCATCAGAAAGTTGGCTTTGAGAAGATACCTTCTATTTTGCCTGCTAGATTTATGGCAGTTGCTAGTTCTTATTTATGTTCTCAAGGAGACAGAAACATAATTTATGTTTGCAGTTTCAGACTTTGTCACTTGATGATTTTTTCACTGTCTTGCACTCAGTACAACAGACTTTGTTCTCTGGCATTAATAAGTGTTTTCCACCACACTTCTTGTAAGTTGAGTGTCCATGAACATAGTATCTCTAAGCTGTACAAAACAACTGACTACTATATTATCAGAAGGTAGGCCCTGGAGTTGATCTGGACTTGAATATCAATTTATCTTAGACAAACAATTCAACTTGTCAGTAAAACTTCCCATTTGTATGGTCATGAAGATTAAATAAAGCAATGGTTTAAAATGAGGGGCACGTAAATATAGCTGTCAAGAACTTCTTGATTTCATATGTCTAATTCCATATCATCCATAACTGGGAAGATGAGCCAATGAAAACAAGGCAGAGCTTCCTCTGAATGCATTCAGGAGGGTACTGGGGAGAAAACAAGGTGTTTCCAGAGAGTGGACAGTTCTCGTGTGGCTGCTCCTGTCTATGGCCGTATGTTCTGTTCCTTTCCTTGCTAGGAAGTCAAGTGTGGCTCTTACACACACAATGTGCTATTGATTTTCATTCAAACCCCTGTCAACTTTATTTTGTGATAGGTAGACAGAGGTCTGCTTCCTGCCCATCCATCC
The DNA here is from genome assembly GCF_963383645.1 of Muscardinus avellanarius. Taxonomy (NCBI): domain Eukaryota; kingdom Metazoa; phylum Chordata; class Mammalia; order Rodentia; family Gliridae; genus Muscardinus; species Muscardinus avellanarius. Next base: position 2,842,979 of record NC_137791.1, on the reverse strand, counting down.
AGGCTTCCAAAAGCTGTTTCCATGCTGGACCATCCTTAAATTTTGTTCCAATATGCAGCATGCCCTGTTATCTACTGTTTCTCTAGCTCCTTAGTGGTTTTTTCCCAATTTTCTCTACCTAGAAAACTCCTGCATAATCCAGAGGACACAGATAAAAAGTTGTTCCAGTCAAATGCTGCCTCCCAGCCTGAGTTTATCATTTTGTCATTTCTGTGTCTGCCTTGTCTGTATGACTAATAGATGTACACATCAGAATCAAAGCTAAGTCTTTTAAATCTCATATGCTGGGGCACCAAGAGCGTGTACATGAATCTCATTGTCAGCATGATTTAATTATGATGTGTGACTATAATGCACCAATAAAAGCACACAAAAAAACTTCATATGCCCAAAGGACACAGCCAATCACTTATACTTTGAAAAAGTATAATGATTAAACAAACTTCCATATATTTCCATTGTGAATTTCTGCATAAGAAACACTATCTAGTATATATCTGTAAATATTAGCTATTGGTCTTTTTTAAGTCCTTTTTTCCATTAAACCATTATGTTTTGGGGTGTGTGTGTGTGTGTGTGTTGCTTGGGGTTTGGGTATTGAACTCAGGGGCATTCTAACTCTGAGCTATACCCTCAGCCCTATTTTATTTTTATTTTGAAACAAGGTCTCTCTAAGTTAATGAGAGTCTCACTATTTTCTGAGGTTGTCATCAAACCTGCAATCCTCCTGTCTCAGCCTCCCACGTAGTAAGATTACAAGCATGTGCCACCATGCCCAGCTAACCTGTTACGATTTCTGAAGAGAAAGGCTTAGTTCTGCTTTTTTGCTTCCCAAACTCAGAATGGTATTATACAAAAAGCACTCACTAAGTGTTATTTAATGAACCAGTAAATGGAGGCTAACTTTGACTCATGCTGCAGTAACTGCTTGGATACAGTTATTACTATACAAAAAAGAGAAGCTGTACTCTTCCTGATGTAACATCTTTAGTTCAAAATCTATCAACAGAGACTTTTGTGTCCTAACCTGACAACTAAAATGTGAAAGTTGTGCGTTATTTTGCAAGAGTTACTTTGGCAGTAAATAAGATAGAGAATTACTCACCACCAAGCCTTGGGTCCAAGATTGCTGTTGACAGGTATCACTGTGGGCCCAGGTAATGATGGAAGGAGACTAAGTGAACTCAGAGAAGGCTTCATGGAATCAGACTATATGTATAGATTTTTGTTTTGAAATTTTTATCAAGTCACAAGCTAATAAATGTGATGTCTTTGGGTTTTGTTTGGTTTTCTCCTTCCAAAGACAGAACCTACATAAAGATAGTTCTGCTACACAAAGGATACCAGTGGGACTCCAGATTATGGAGGGGAAATACCAGCAAAGTTTGAATGGAAAGATAGGAGAGGAGGAAGGCTGATCTTGATTAATGAGGGTCTACATCTGAACATGTGTAAAATTATGAATAAGACATGGTTAACCTAGACAACCATTGGTGGGAGGGGGGAAGGGAAAACGGGGGCGGGGGGGAGAGGGCACCAAATATAGTTTAAATGTATACTAGTTGTGTTCAATAAAAAAATTGTTTTAAAAAAAGATAGTTCTTCTAAACAGCCCTGGCCAAAGACTTTAGCCCTAAACTGGTGGTAGAAGAATTGATAATAAATGCTCATACTGCTCTGTAGCTATCTTTAGTATAACACATTCTAAGAAGCTCAAGAAATAAAAGTCTGACAGGACTTTGGCTACTTTTAAGAACCTAAAAAAAGTATCACATTCTTTACTGTAGAAATAGAGACATCACTTCACCTTTAAAGCACCATTTTTTCTTCTTTTTCTTCTTCTCTTCCTCCTCCTCCTCCTCCTCCTCCTCCTCTTCCTTCTCCTCCTCCTCCTCCTCCTCCTCCTCCTCCTCCTCCTCCTCCTCCTTCTCCTTCTCCTCCTTCTTCTCCTTCTCCTTCTTCTTCTCCTTCTCCTTCTTCTTCTCCTTCTCCTTCTTCTCCTCCTTCTCCTTCTCCTTCTCCTTCTCCTTCTCCTTCTCCTTCTCCTTCTCCTTTTCCTTCTCCTTCCCTTCTCCTCCTTCTTCTCCTTCTCCCTTTTCTTCGTTCTTTTTGGCTTAAGGTATTGGAGGATTATCTATGCAATGTGGTGGGATATTATTCTAGGAGACAGAAGGGAAACCTTATCCTATCACACAAACCCAAACCTGGAGTGATCTGGGAAAACCTAAAGTTTCAGAAGAAGCTGGTCAAAGGCAGGAGAAAGGTCCTCAGCTGAGAAACTTGGATTAATTGGACAAATTCCAGAGAAGAAAGGGGAGATGGGCTATTTCTCAACATTTGTAGAATGGAGCCCCAAACCAGAATTCCAGGCGTATGGGAGTGTGACCCTATACAAGCGAAGGAACTCTGAGTTATATTTGTGTTTATGAGTTACGTCACAGGCCACAAACATGTAATTTCACAATCAGCTAAGTCTTTTGTTGTTTTTATAAAGTCCTGGTTATAATAATTATCCTTTCATTATATTAAAGAGAAGTGACTTAAGTGAACTGAATTGATGATTGTCATCATTATCCTTGTTCCAAATGCAGATAGATGAGCTAGGCAGCAGTACTTAAAGAACAGAAACTAGCAGGTATGGCAGCATACACCTGTAATCCCAGCACATGGGATGTTGAGACAAGAGGACCCCAGTATTGAGGCCAGTACTGCCTCAAAATTTAAAAAAAAAAAAAGCCTGGGTTTGTAGCACAGTAGTAGAATGCCACTGAGTTCAATCCCCAGTACCAAAAAAGAAAAAATAATAGAAACTAAACCAAGCCTGTTCAAACTGGGCTGTGCCATGTGGTGGGTTATTGTTCTAGGAGACAAAGAGAAGGTAAACCTTATCCTGTCTCACAAGCCAAACCTTGAAGCCTGCAGCCCCGCCACAGTATCCTTGGACAGACCTTCAGAGATAATGTCGAAGCTCAGTGATGATCTAAATAACCAAGCAGGAAAATTTTAATTTTTTTTCTTGCCTAGAAAAGGGAAGGCAATAGACTATATCAAATGATTTTCTTTGCTTCGTTTGCCACCCCTCTGCCTCTGCAGGAGTATGACTATTCTCCCTGTATTACCATTTTTAGCATGATAACAAAGTGGGAGTTCTTCAGAGACAGCAACCACATCTTGCCTCTTGTGTCTCTCAGCTTCACCAGGACTGTACATCTCTTTGTCCCTAACAGGCCATAGACGGTTGGAGGTTCTCATCATGAAATGGTGATATTGACACAGCTTAATTCCTTGCAATAACCCGTGGTGATTAGAAACATAAATATACTTATATATAATCAAAGGTAATAAAGTCAGAAAAGGAAACGCAGGCCACTTTCTATTTTTTCTGGAGAGAAATAAAATGTCCTATGAATTTGGTCTCTTAAAATAAATGTGCTCAAAAAAATAAAAGACAAAAACTTGTGTCTTTCCCTGAAGGCATGAATTTGTTTGGAGTCAGGAGAGGTTTGAGAATGATTTGTTTTCCAAATCATCTGTTTCCCTCCTGTCACTAGTCAGATGGCCTGGTGAGCTCAGCCTCAAGTGACCTCACTGGAGTAACTGCAGTTTGTGCTAAGGTTTTGCCTCATCGTTCAAGATAATTTTCTTTTTTTAACTTTCTTAGTTGATGCAACACGTTGAGCACCAGTTGCTAACAACATAGATCTCTTCTGTGGCCAAAATTACTAAAGTGGGGTGGGAATTGAGGAAGGGCTGATTGAATGATGTGTGCACGTACGCCTCTGCCATCTTGTACTCCATTAAGGTACATGACTACACTGCGCACACACACACACACACACACAAAAACAAAAAAATAAAATTACTAAAGTGATCACACACACACACACACACACACACACACACACACACACACTCCAAATATTCTCTCAGGAAATTTTCTCTGGTGATAACGCTGTAAACAGACTACAGAGGTTAATTTTGCATCGGCTTTGCTGGAGTAAGGGATACGCAGGTAGCTGTAAGACATCCTTTCTGGGTGTGTCTGTGTGGCTCTTTTTCAATCAGTAGGTAAGTAAGAAAGATCATCTCTTGCCAGTAGAGGTGGGCGTCACTCAGGCCATTGAGGGCCCTAATAGCACAAAAGGCAGAGTAAGGGTGAATCTCTCTCTTCCCCTGAACTGGGATATTCATCTCCTATCAGACTCTGGGACTTACATCAAGAGTGCCCCTGGTCTTCCAGCTTTCAGATGGGACATGGGGGACTTCTTGGAGAGCTCCATAACCTCATTAACCAAGTCCCATACTGCATCTGCCTATCCACTGCCTATTGGTTCTGCTTTACAGGAGGAGGCTGACTAACACATGGACTATATGAAAATCATCCCAAAAAATTGCATCTTGGGGAAAAGGGCATTTTCCCAGTCACTAAATCAAAGCTGTTATAGATGCTCATTTGGTGAATGTAAAAACTCTGGGCAAAGAACGGGGGAGCCTGATGATGGCTTGAAACAGCTTAGGGAAAGTTAGGTTAGTACACGTTCACAGAGCTTTACAATAGTGCAACTGTTAGGGAAACGGTATGGAGGTGCCTTCCGAAATTGAAAACAGAACTGGCACGTGGTCCGGCAGTCTCATTTCCAGCTATATATACATCCAAAGGAACTACAGTGGGGATCTCCTAAGAGGTATCTGTGTTTCCATGTTCATTCCATGCCTCCATCTGTTTTCTGTTGCTATAGCGGAATACCAGAGACCGGGTAGTTGATAACAATAGATGTTTGCTTAGCTCAGGATTCTGGAGCCTGGGAGCCCAAGTCCAGACAGCGTAGTGATATCGAAGGTCTTCTAGCTGCTCTGTACCTGGGAAGAAGGGCACGCACGTGTACCCAGAGCACAAGTAAAACCAGAGTGACCTTCTTGTCCATAGCCCACTCTCAACCATGTCCGTGATCCCGTCACGAGGGGAGGGTCCCCAGGATCTACTCTTCTGCAGATCCCAGCTCTTTGACACTGTTGCAAAAATAGCAGTTGCCTCTCAACACAGGTTTGGGAGGGAACAGTCAACCACACCATTCCATTTTGAAAGTCCAACACTACAAGTTGTAGTACAGATTAGTTAACTCAGAGATAATGTCAAAACAAAGCGTCCTGTGGGTGATTTGTCTTTATGGGAAACGCACGGATGTCAGAGGGAGGTTAAACAAACACTACACAGATCAGCTTTCCGTCCAACTCACACACACACACACACACACACACACACACGCACACACACAATGATATTAAAAATTGTCATTTCTAAAGCAATTCTGAAAGGTACTGCTTAGAATCACCCAATTGAATAATTTAGTCAGAACTTCAGATTTATAGTGTAATAAGCTGCTAGCCATTTTTTCATCTCAAACACAGTGGATCAGGGTGCTTTATCTCGATATTTTATTGAGAAAACCATAAATGTTAAGAGAAAATATTCCACATACATGTACGGTTATTATTCCTTCTTACTTTAAGTCTAAAAAAAAATACATCTGTTTAACATTATGGCTGCACTGGAATCTTCGCTGAAAAATTCTAGGCAGAGTATTCCAAGAACAGGCGTAGTTTCCTCTCACTGTATAATTTTAAGTCTACTGTAAACAAAGGGAGCTTAGCCTTTCTGTCCCCTAGTTGGGACTCTTTCTGATTAATCAGGAAGCAGGAACATTTTAAGTGATATGTTTATATATTAGATGTTTAGTTTATCAATTATTTCTTCCTCTCGTCATTCTTCCAGAAATAAGCCGGATCTAGACACAGACAGGGGAGATTTGGGGTCAGCAGTTTTGCAGTCAGCATGCACATGTGCCTGACGGAACACGATGTTCCGAGCGGTTGTTGCTATTTCTGTCTTGGTGCCTTTGCTGGAAAATGGGTCTGCTTTTCATGAAGCCTGACCATTCTTATTGTTTGCTTTAATTTGTCTAATAGGTCAGTACTTTCACACTGCTTTAATGGTTCACAGTCCTTCTGAATTGTCCCACCAAATGGTTGCTTCCTTGAGAGACGTTTCTTTTAAGTCTGTGCACATTTTAGCACAGCCTTATCAGTGTCACGACAGTCTGCAAACTGATAGGCAATCACACTCTTTTCTTGTGCCTAGCATATGAGGTAAAGACATGAATCCGTTCTAATCTTTCCTGTGAGGGTCTACAGTCGCTTGTTTCTTCTATTTCCCTGAAGATTTGCTGTATCTTTTTATAGCCAATCGAAGTTCTCTATGTTTTAAACCTCACACAGTTTGTGTACATTCATATGTGAACACGCTTGTAATCCCCACGCTTGGGAGGCGGAGACAGGAGGATCGCGCTGGTTCGAAGCCAGCCGCGCTGGCTTAAGAGACCCTGTTTCCAAATAAAAATATAAAAAAAATATAGGCCTAGAGGGGTAGCCCGGAGGTAGAAGGGTTTCCAGGAACCCCAGTACCATGAAAATAAATAAAATAAAATAAAAATAAAGTCAACAGACAATTCTGTTTAAGTCCCCTACAAAATTATTAAGCTGCTAAATGATGTCTAAAACTATACTTAATGACACACTAAAATTAGAAACAAACCCAGCACACTGATGCACACCTATCATCTCTGCCACTCCGGAGGCCGAGGCAGGGAGAGTTGAAAGTTTGAGGCTAGCCTGGGCAACTTAGCGAGACCTTGTCTCAATAATGAAGGGGTGGGTCAGGTCGGGTGGCGCACGCTCGTAATCCCAGCATTTAGGAGACTGAGACAGGAGGATCGCCGTTCGGGGACAGTCTTAGCTCCTTAGTGAGGCCCTTTGCAACTCAGTGAGCTCCTGTTTCAAATTAAAGAATAAAAAAAGAAAAGTCTGGGGGAGTAGCTCAACGGTAGAATTCCCCTGGGTTACATACCCAGTACAGCAAAAATTAATTAATTAAAATAAAATGAAGGGGTGGGGGGACTCTGGGCAATTAGCACAGTGTGGGCACTTGTCTAGCACGTGCAAGGCTTTTGGTTCAATCCCCAGTCAGGCAGAATATGTAGATTTTAGGAATGCTGTGGCTTTGTGTTTCTGGCATTCGAATCATGTTTACTGTAGCCTTCCAGAATCAACGGCTGTGCAATTCATCTCATGCGCTTTAATAAATGGTGAGGACCAAATGTTAGGGTGCTGATTTCTAAATACTCTAACGAGTCCTGTAGTGACGTAGAGCTTATGCATCCTACTCCATGACCTGCCCCTGGCGGTCTCGTTAGGAGCCCCCTGGGCACCCCACAGCCCTCCCTGAGGAACCCCTCCCGCTACACACTAAGGTGCTGCACGCCAGAGCTGAGCGCCATTGCAGACCGTAGTGTCCACCTTCTCCAATCGCCAGCCCAAGGGAAGTAATATTAGCTATCCCATGGTGTCCTTTGGGGGTGATTTCAGAATTCCCAAGAACATGAAAATCCATGGATGCTCAATTCCCTTAAATAAAATGGTAGAGTGGCTGCATATAATCTATACACATCTTCCCAAAATATAATTACATTTCTATAATAATATAGTACGTATTATTACTTATATTAATATTACAAGTAATAGTTGCTATATTGTATTTTTATTTTTATTTTTAGGGGTAATGAGGGGAAAAAGTCTGTAGATGTTCAGTACAGATGAAACTGGGGATTTTTCCCAAATATTTTCTATCAAAGTTTAATTGAATCCACTGACAAAGAAGAAACATAGACGTGAAAGACTGTATATTTTTTTCAAAAAGAAATGTTTGCACGTTTTGATAATAAAGAGTAATAAAATTTAAAGTGCATGCAAGTAAATGCTATCTGGGAAAAGAGACACAATGCATAATACCAAACACAAGAATATTCACGAGTGGGGAGCCTCAGCTCAGAGTCTCATAAGGAAGCACCAGGAAGACGACACCTCCCCGGGCTCGTCCCTTGCAGGGGCAGCAGGAGGAGCTCTGCAAGTTAATCCCACTTTGCGGGAGCAGCTAGTCATCCTTGATGACGCCTGACAGTCAGAACCAAGGAAACCAGCTACACATCACCTCACCCAACCAGTGAGAAGAACGAACCTAGCATACCGGGTTTAGTTATTAACCAATGATCCGATTCAACAGTCAGACTTTTGGCCAAAATATCTTTCTTTCTCAACAACAGTAGCAACAAGATAACACAAAATAACTGCATCTTGAAAAGTTTTGAGTCTATTTTTTCCAACAAATATCACCAGGTTTTCACTGTATTTGTAGCAAACACACAATCTACATGTTTTTAGTAAAAAAGGTGTATAAGTTGGAAATATAATTAAGTATGCATTGTACATTGTATTCAAATAGTGTGAGTAGGTACACCTCTTGGTTTAATTATGATTGCAACATAGTCATAGTATAGGATTCTAATTAATGTCTTATATCATATTAAGTACTTAATTTTTGTTAAAACTGTTTTTCTCTTTTTTATGTAGTGATACTGAGAATACAACACATGACACACCCCAAAGAATACATACAATATACCCCTATACAATTGTTGTATGTTACATATAAAACGCCCCCTAAAGAGCTCATTTATTAATATTAAGGGTAGGTATAATTAAATCATAAGGGATATAATCCCAGCAGTGGATAAGTCCATCACATGAGTGGTAGGTACCCCATAGACCAGTGGGAGGAGGGTGGAGGAGGTGAATCCCTGGTGGTACAACCTTGGTGATTAGATATATGTATATGGTTCCTCCTCCTCTGCTGCCTTCCCTTGCCTCAGCCTCCATGATGTGAGGAGTGCAGCCCGTGTGCACTCTGGAAGCCATGCCCTGAGACCCAGGGTCCCCGGCCTCACATGGACTGGAGTTGAAACTATAAGAAAATAAATCCTCCTTCTTCTAATTTATGTGGCCAGATCTTTAGATGTGGCTGTGCACCTGCTGATGGACACAGAATGCTCACACTCTGAATACAGTAGATGATTTTATCTACTCGAAAGTATAATTTTATCATACAAATATAAAAAACAATCAAAACAATTGATTTTATAATATATTTTAAACTAACATTTTAGACTCCTTATTCAAGTAGTAACTATGCAAAGCAACTTATAAAATTTCTTTTTTTGTTGTTTGATTTGTTTTGTTGGTTTTTTTGTTTTGGTAATGGGGATAGAGCCCAGGGGCATTCTACCTCCGAGCTACACCCCCAGCCCTAGTTTTTATTTTGAAACAGGGTCTCACTGAGTCACAAAGGGCCTCACTAACGTAGTAGCTGAGGCTGGCTACAACCCGCGATCCTCCTGTCTCAGCCTCCTGAATGCTGTTGTTATTTTCTTGAAGCAATCTTAGTGTCAGGTATGATCGCAATGCCTGTGTTGCTTAAGCTCAGCATAACTGGGTGAATGTTACCAGCAAATAAATGTTCTGAGGCTAAACTTTACTCAGTTAAATATGAAGGTTAACAGTTTCTAGGTAGAGGTGTTGTACTTTAAAACGTTCCCACTGAACCCAAAGGTATTTCTTATTCACCTTAATGTATCTCTGTTTTCTACTTTTCACTTTTTCTTTGTTCTAATTTTTATGCTAGATTCTTCCTTGGACCTCAAATAAACATATTCTGAGATCAGAGAAAATTTCTTTACTAAATATTTCTGTTTTGAGTCACACTCAGTCCCAGAATGAGAGACAAAGATGAAGGCAAGGTGGACTGACTTTCCTCCAGATGGAAAAGGAAGAGAAATATTCAGTACCAACTCAGTCATTCCAAACACCATAGATTTATGTTCTTTTTACGTCCTGGAAAAAGATGGATTCCATACAACATCCCTGGACAGTGTTTGCCTGTGATCTGGACGTGGTGAAGATGTGAAATACTTCTCTGTGGATGGCAGGGCTTCAGTGGAAACATTCTGTCTGCCAACTCTCAATCATTCACGGGCCTTATTAAATCTGAAAATTAAACAGCCCCATTTTCTCTCTCCTTTTGCTTTTCTTTCTTTCTTTCTTTTTCTTTCTTTCTGCTAACTTTTTAACAACGCCACTGCCATATAGTTTTCCACCAAAAGATCTACCTAGAGGAAAACAAAGAAAAATCGATCTTCTTGGGAACCAGAGAAAAGGATTTGGTTAGAGAAAAACAAAATGAAATAAAACTTGATTCACATAACAACCACACATTTTTCAAGAAAAATGTTATCATATCCTGGGGAGCGTACAGTTTATTAAAAAGAATCTCACATTTGAGGTTCTGAAATTGTCTTAAAAGTCAGAATAACAGCTGATATCAAATGACAGTACATGGTCTCCACTGGCTGTTAGGTATAAGTGCCTTCTTCCAAGAAGAGACCATTCTTGCTATAATTCAGCAGACATTTGACTTGTAATACTGTATTTCTTCCTAGTTAAACAGAAGAATTTGGCAGCCATGAAGTTTTATGTATATGTTACTTTCCAGAAATTTGGCAAGAGTACTATCAATGAAATTTCCATTGCACAGAAATTTTACAGCACGTAGTCCAAAAGAACAGAATGTTTAGAAACAAAATATAGCTAAGAAGTCTTATTAAAGTGGCCCAGTGACAGTTTTTTTATATTTTCTGAAGGTCTATAGATGAAGAAACTAAATCATATATTCATGCATTATTTTTTTCTAGATAATAAAATTTCTTCTTCCGTCTTCTTACAGGGTTCAAGAGGAACCACTAACAGTGTATTTTCATAAAAACCTCACCATTCCTAGCAGTTCCAAGGTATTTTTATGTTTATGATTTTTTTATATCAACCTGAGGTCTATCATACGAAGGAAAAAAGAAAAGTGTAGCCAGGCCCAGTGGCATATGTCTGTAATCCTAATACTTGGGAGGCTGAGATAAGAGATTCAGGTTCAAGGCCAGCCTCAGAAACTTAGAAAGACTCTCAACAACCTAGAAAGACCCTGTTTAAAAAAAATAAAATAAAAATAAAAGAGCTGAGGTTGTAGCTAAGAGGTAAAATGCCTCCTGGGTTTAATCCTCAGCACCAAAAAAAGGAAGGAAGGAAGGAGGGAGGGAGGGAGGGAGGGAGGAAGGAATCGTTTATGCTGTTTTACTCAGTGTATCTGTACCTGTGCGATTTTAAATTTATTTTTTCTTTTCTTTTTTGTGGCACTGGTGATTAAACCCGGGGCGTTCTATCTCTGAGGTAAACCCCAGTCTTATTTTACTTTTTACTTGGAAACACCAAGTTACTGAGGGTCTCGAACTTGATGCGGCTGGTCTCGAACCTGTGATCCTCCTGTCTCAGCCTCCCAAGTGCTGGAATTACAAGCATGCTCCACCACACCTGGCACTCCCCACGCTTCCTACACAAGTAAAAGCAATATTTAAAATTATAAGATTTCTAAAACTGTTAGCTGGGCGTGGTGGGTGGCTTACACTTGCAATCCCAGTACTTGGGAGGCTGAGACAGGAGGATCACAGGTTCGAAGCCAGCCTCCGCAGCTTGGTGAAGCCCTCTGCAAATTAGTGAGACCTTGTTTCCAAATAAAATATAAAAAGCAAGTCTTGGGATGTAGCCCAGAGGCAGAAGTTCCCTGGGTTCTATTCCCAGTACCACCTAAGAAAAAAACCAGCATCTTTGGAGTGAGTGCTAGGCTAGAAGTCTGGCCACACCTCCTCTGGGTGTGTTTAGGCTACACTAAGGGAAATGCAGAGGAAACACTTCGCAGGCCATGAAAGCCGGCCCCTGCGCCATGTTCTGGAAAGCTATACGTCTTAATGCTCAGGTCCCATCTCCAGGGTAGAGGCTGGAGGCAGCTCTGGCCTGGGGCGAAGGCAGGGCACGCCTTTGAGACCTCTGGGTAGCGCTGGGCGCCGTCCCCAGCAGCCGCCCCTGGGTCTCCAGTGGACTTCTTACTGTGTTGTCCTTCCCGAGCCCATCCTCCACAGAGGAGCGATGTAAGAGACGCAGAAGGCCAGCTCGAGCCTGAAGACCACGGTCCTGGCGCGCGAGCGAGCGACAGCGGGACTCAGCAGTGACCCGAGCGAGCTGCCCTGGCGGAGACTGACGACGGACAAGGATGGAGGTGCCGGGACCGAGCCGCACGCTGAGCCGAGTCCTGCAGAAACGTTCTGTTAGGTCACTTTCCGTTATTTCCATTCTTTCTCATATAATTATCTGTAGTAGGGAAGGAACCCAGGGGCGTTCTGCCTCAAAGCTACACCCCCAGTCCTGTTTTGTTTTTGTTTTTGTTTGTTTTTTTTTGGGGGGGTGGTACTGGGGTTCCTGGAAGCCCTTCTACCTCCGGGCTACACTCCCAGACCTGTTTTATATTTTTATTTGGAAACAGGGTCACTTAAACCAGCGAGTCTGGCTTCGAACCAGCGCGACCCTCCTGTCTCCGCCTCCCAAGCGCCACCATGCCTGGCTCCAAGTCCTATTTTTATGCTTTATTTTGAAACAGGGTCTCGCTGAGTTGCAGAGGGCCTCACTTTAGTAGTGGCTGAGGCTGGCTGTGAACCGCGATCCTCCTGTCTTAGCCTCCCAAGTGCTGGGATTACAAGCGTGCGCCACCACGCCCGGCTGCATCTTCTTCTTCTTCTTCTTATTATTATTATTATTATTATTATTATTATTATTATTATTTTTATTTTTATTTTTATTTATTTTTTTTTTTTTTCTACATTCTCTCTTTGAAAACTTCCATCCAAGACTGAAGACGGTCTGGTAATGGCCTCTCACCCTGAGGCTCCACCCGTGGCTACCAGGACTGGGGAGACACACAGAACAGCGCACTGGAACTGTGTCAGCACTGTGAGGAGAGCCTGGTGCAAATGGTCGCCCTTCCTGCCTCTAGGCGGACTCTTATAGGCTTTGATTCTGATTGGCAGCGGTGGCTCAAGAATCCAACCAATGAGGATGACGCGGGGAGGCGGTGCCTTCTCTTCACTCCCCACTCCTCTGCACCTGCTTACTATTCTATAACAAATCACTTTTCTAACAGACACTGCCCCTGACCCACCAAAATATAAGACAAAATGTTCCCAATATGTAAAATACAGATTAACCCTCAGAAAGCCTTCTGTAAAGTACATGTGATCTAAAGTGAAAATCTTAGTAATAAAAATAATAAATGCTGCCAGGCATTTTGGCCCAGGCTTATAATCCCAGTACTTGGGAGGCTGAGACAGGAGGAGCACAGGTTCACAGCCAGCCTCAGCTACTTAGTGAGGCCCTCTGAAATTTGGTGAGACCCTGTTTCAAAATAAAGAATAAAAAATAGAGCTGAGGGTGCAGCTCAGAGGTAGAATGTGCCTGGGTTCCATCCCTAGTAATACTACGACTACTAATACTAATACTAACACTGTTACTACTATTAATAAATGATATAATTCATATTCATACACGTGCAATTACTTCTACCAAGTGAGTGAGTCTAGAATCAGTATTTATAGCATACAGGGTAAGGGTACGAAGAGTTAGTGTTAAAAATACACACATAGCCTTAAGACATCACTAAGAACCAAAGTAAACAACTAGGCAGAATAAAGGGTGTGGGGCTTGAACAGGCGACCTCCCAGACAAGTCAAAACAAAAGGTCGCGGACATTTGGAAAATGTTCCGAGTTGATTAAAAATCCAAGAAATGCAAATTAAGCTGTAAAATACCACATTTTATCCATCAGATGGGAGGATGAGGACCAGGTGATGGAGAGGGAAGGGAAACTGGCAGGTCTGTCGTGCAGGTGTCAGGACTTCTGATGCAGCTCTGTACTTAGAGATGTAAAAAGTATAAAGAGAAGAGCCGGGCGCAGAACAGCGCATGCACCAGGGTGGCTTTCTCACAAAGTGCCCGGGAGGCTTTCTGTTGGTCCACGAATCTATGACAGAGAGAGGTGCATAAAAACGCCCAGAGACAGGAGGATGGTGGTTTGCAGACAGCCTCAGTTACTTAGTGAGGCCCTTTGCAACTCAGTGAGATCCTGTTTCAAAATAAAGAATAAAAAATAGGGCTGGGGGTGTAGCTCAAAGATATAATGCCCCTGGATTTTATTCCCAGACACACACACACACACACATACACACACACACACACACAAAAGAAAATGATACACTCATGCATATATTAAGAGTGTTGTAACGAGATAAAAAAGTCTTCAACGAGATAAAAAAGTCAAATTCCTGCTGTATCAGTAGATGTCAGGAAACATCCATTGTGACATTAATTGTAATAGTTGATGACATATTTATATAATCAGCAAGATCTGACCAATATTTTATAAGTAGTACATATTATTTTAAAAACATAATACTCAGAGTTAAAAGGAGAACAATTTGTCCATATGAAACATTAAACATATGTGTCCACACACAGCGATGATAAGATTGCAGTTTTGGAAGGCCCATCAAAAGCTTGGTACTATTTAAACTTTCTCAATTACGGTTTCAAGTTATATTTCTTGTTCAGAGCATACGACAATCTGTTTTTACAAATACTGGCTGATGAGTCGCAAGGTGACGTTGGAGACTTGAACATCACTCTGATTTTTCAATTCCTTCAATGGAGACACAGAGGAACAGCAGAGTGGTCCCCAGTAAGACACTGAGGGGCTGAGTGTGCACTCGGGGTCTGCGTCTCTGCAGCAGAATGTGGTAGGCTCAGCCTATTCCCGGCAGGTTCCTTGTCCTTGGGTCCACTAAACCCAACTGTTTCAAATGCTCCCCAGCTTTTGCAAAACAAAGGCTCTTACTGGTTAAAAATATACAGGCTGATTTCTCAGTTCATATAACAAAAATACGGTGTGCTGTTCCTGGCTCAGCTGCTCTGGGCTTTAAAAAGTATGCAGTGAATTTGATAATTAACTTTTGGATCAGGAACCCACTGGATACCAAGCACACCTCGGGAAGAAGGAAAGAAAAAAAGTACGTGTGGTGTTAGCTGAGTGGGAAGGCTGCCCAGAACATGTCCCCTGCTGTAAGATTAGTTTGGGAATTAGGGATTTACGGTGCTTACCCCCCTCTAGAGGAGACTTGGCAAGGTTCCCTAGAACTGCAAAGATAAACTGGCAGGAGGAAAGGAAACCGGGCAGGCCAGCGGCCGCTGGGGAGCAGGCTCTCCTGTGGCTAAGCTGAGATGCTGTGAAGAGTTCTGAAATCAGGCCTGGTTTTAGCCTGAGCAGAGGAACACAGTTTCCATGCTGTAACAGGAACAACCTCCCAACTCCGCGTCCTGATGGCCAGGCTGGTCACAGCATGGAAAGATCACCTGGGTGAAGAAGTGGGGCGGGGCTGTCTCCTCCAACACCTGAGGCCTCTTGGGGTCCTGCATCCCAGGGAATCCTTTTTTTTTTTTTTTTTTTTTTTTTTTTTTTTTTTTTTTTTTCAAATTGAACCCAGGGGTGTTCTACCTCCAAGCTACACCTCCAGCTCTATTTTTTTATTATTTTATTTTTAAACAGGGTCTCACTGAGTTGCAAAGGCCCTCGCTAAGTAGCTGAGGCTTTCCTCTAACCACGATCCTCCTGTCTCAGCCTCCCAAATGCTAAAAGTACAGGCGTGTGCCACCACACCCGGCTCATCCTTGGGATTCTTGACGATTACACCCGATGACCATGAAGTGACCGTTGACAGACAGTGCTGCATTGCAGAGCGATTTGGATTACTGCAGGAGGCAGGAGGAGTTAATTCTTCTCACAAAGCACCTTGAAAACATAAACACATGCAGTATACACATGAAACACGGGCAACAGATTCCAGTGTGTCCTTTGCAAACGGACGTTCACCAGAATTCGTGCACAGGCAAGTGTCGATCCAGAAAAGAAGTCGTTCCTAGGAGCTGCCGTAGACAAGAAAATGCTCAGATCCCGGAAGGAAAGCAAAGGCAAGGAGTGCCCAGCTCTCCCTGGAAGGCCCTGCCCCGTGGGCGCTCCTTTGAACGTCCCACTGGGCTCTCGGTCACCCTACTCTCTCCGACTGTGAGACCAAATTCCAAGTGAAAACCCAGCGTTGCTGGCTGAATTCTGTGTAGGAGTGGGGTTGAGTGGTGTCCGTGCTCCTTCTTGATCCCTGTATCTCTCCCTCCTTTGTCCTCACTCCTCCGCCACCTCCTCCGCCTTCCCTCCTTACATTCTTTCTTCCCTTTCTCCTTCCCTCTCCCCACATCTCCTACCCTAGACCAGGTGCAACCAGGTCGGAGCAGCCTGGCTTCCTCAGTCAAAGGCATTCCTTTCGCTGTAGTTCTCTTCAAATATTCAAAAAGGAAACAAACCAACAACAACGATAAAAGAATTCATCCGTAAATACAATTATGTTATTTACAGGGAGAGTGGAGCTGGAGGACTATGCCAAGTGAGCTTAGTCAGTCACAAAACACAATAACTGGATGCTGTCCCTAATATGCAGAGGCTAGGGAGAAAATGGGTCAGAGGAGGAACTCGAGACGAAGGAGGAGAAACTAGAGATGAGCAAACAAGGTGACCTGAGGGGATAAGAGGGGAAAGAGGGACATTCTCTAATGTTCAGGATGTACATTAACAAGCATATCAATGTCAATCACTAAGCCAAACACGAGAAGGAGGGAGGGGGAGGGGAGGGGCGGGAACTGGGGAGGGGCTAATTGGGTGATGTGTGCATGTATGACTCCACCATCTTGTACTCCATTAAGATGTATGACCACAATGCACCAATAAAAAGTTAAAAAAAAGAAATTAAAAAAATCAAATTCCCAAACCCCCAACCTGCATAATTGCCCACTGGACCTCAGCTCTCCTGACTTCTGCTGCCTCCACTTGCTGCCTCTCACCACTGAGGGGCCTCCATTTACGCTGCTGCTCTTTTTCTTCCCTTTTTCTTTTATAATAGCGTAGCTGTAATAGAAAGAAAAATAATTATATTAGTCCAAAAAAGGCAGCCATGTTAGCCTCTACAAAAATGACAGCAAGTTACTTAAAGAAAAATCTACTAAATATTTATTTTACATCTGTGTAGTATAAGGATTGGTTCTTTGCTTTGGTTTTGTGTTTTGGGATAGAACTCAGGGTCTTGAACATGCCACGCCAGCACTCTACCACTGAGCTGCAGCCCAGCCCTTCGTCTTGTTTTTTTTTTTTTTAATATAGTGTCTTGCTAGGTGTCCCAGGCTGGCCTCAAACTTGTGATCCTCCTGCCTCAGTCTCCACAGTAGCTTGGATTATAGATGTGCAACAGTTGGTATAAAGATGCCGCTGAAGGTTTTCTTTATATTGGTAGAGTGCTATCATCTTTCTGGAGGTTGCTTTTATTTGAAGTCAGTGTTGGTCACAGAAGACCATTAAAGCCATAATCTTTGGTGCCTTTAAGTCAGTGTTTCTGTGGTTCAAGAATTAACCTGACTTGCAGTGAAATGTGCCTAGCATCAGCCTGGCCTTGAGTCTTGGACTCTGATCTCTCCCAGCAGTCAACTCCAGTGAGTAGCGTAACTGCTCAGCCTTGAATGCCCCAGAAAGCAGCACCGACCTCGCAGGCTGACCCCTGGAAAAGATCCAGTTCAAGAGGTCAAGTAAGACTGGGTCTGTAAGTCACCGTGACACAGCATGAGTTTCCTCAGTCGCAGGTAACTGGGAATCATGGGAGCTAATCAACCTGCTGCCCTTCACACGCACACTACCGCAGAAAGCAGGATAACTAGTAGAGGTGATGAGAAGACCTCATCTTGACATCGTCTCCCCACCTACATAAAAATATACAGCTACCAGTTAAGTTTGCATTTCATACCAACAACCAAGCAATTTTAGGACCATATGCCTCATGCAATATTTGGACCATACTTATACTAAAAAAAAAAATGTGTGTTACTTATTTGAAAATGAAATTTAACTTGAGCTTGGCATCCTATGTTCTTTTTCCTTCCTTAATCGTGCTCCTCCATGGTACAACACCTCCCACTCAGCTCTTCCTTACCCTAATCCTCTGCGGTTATCATACCGTCCGGTACTCTAGCGCTCATTTACTCTTTATATTGCTGTATTTCCAAATGGAATTCTAGCTCTAGGGAAGCAGAGATGTTTCTCTCTTGCCTCTCCCTGGAGCTGGAGTGCCTTGGACAATACCTGAAACATAGTAGTTGCATAGTAGTAGGAAGTAGACCTACATCTTTATCAAATGGATGAATGAATTGAACATCTATGCCGAAAACATGTTGCATGTCCACCAAACCAGCAAAAAAAAAAAAAAACACATGGATATCTCCATCTCTAATATTTGCTATTTGTTTTTATTTTTCACATATTTATCTAATCAGGTTGAAAATTAATATTATTTGAGGCCTTACTGTGGGATTACATGCTAAGTCACTGCACCCTCACTGAAACCTTGCAAACTCAGAACAGTGTTTACTCCCAGTATGGCCAGCAGAAGAATGAACCTTAGCAAATAATCATGTCTACATTTCATAAGCCAGCTACCCAGGGAGTCCTGGGAACTCATTTAAAACTGCCCATGTGATAAAGCGCTCTCTTCATTGAGCATTTTATGTCGTCAGTATCTCATGTTAGTAGAAACTTAAGCTACATTGAAAGTATTCTTGCATTTTTTTTCTTTTTATAAAAATTGATTCTTATAAATCCTTGTCTACTTTACTGGCAGAAAGCAAGGAGAGAAAATTGCCAGCAAACAACTGACTTAAACTAATGTTTGTTCACCGATAAAAAGGCAACCTAGCGTGACATTTTCTACAGGCAAACTCATATGGCTTTACAATTAATTTTATGCACAGATTATAAATAATTAAATAGAGTATCAAACAACACAACTCCCCAAGAGCTTTCATTCTGCGTTTCACTAATGCGACTCTACATACCTTGGGAGGAAGGGAGCCCACAGGGCAGCCCTGTGTTTTCCTATGTTATTCAATCTCCTGCAGGCTTCCGTCCAAACCAAGCAACTGCAATGAGAGGGGCCCCTCCCCAGGGCTCGCCCCTCCTCCCCTGGCCTCCAGTCCCTCCTCCTTGACTTTCCTCCTCTCCATTTGCCTTCTCTTCTCTTTCTTTCTACCATGGGCACTTTTGAAACAGCCTTATACAGGAGGTGAGATCAGAGCTCCACCTGGGAGCCCACTGTGGGTGATCTGGCAGGCGCTCAACACAGCTGCCATGAGACCCCGCTGCTCATCCGCCTTCAGTGGTGGGCAGAGGCGAGTGACCAGGAAAGGCAGAATAACCTGCAGAGGTACTCCCCGCCTTATCTCTACAGGATGACGGAGTTTCACAAACAGACTAAATAGAACACTTGTTTTGCTTAGGCACGATGAAAATATTTCAAAGGCATGCATTTGGTCACTTCATGGCTATCTGGAAAGAAATAAATGATATATTCCCTATTATATAAATACATGACATAAGCCGGGCGTGGTGGCGCACGCTTGTAATCCCCGCGCTTGGGAGGCAGAGACAGGAGGATCGCTCAGGTTCGAAGCCAGCCACTCTGGCTTAAGAGACCCTGTTTCCAAATAAAAAAATAATATAAAAATAGGTCTGGGAGTGTAGCCCTAAGTTAGAAGGGCTTCCAGGAGCCCCAGAACCACAAAAAAATTTTAAAAAAACAAAAATAAATACATGACATATATTATTTAAGGGCTTATATTCTGAGACCTGAAAAAATAATTCAGTTTGCATCTCTTTTTCTTTCACCTTAAATAACTTTGAAATATAGTGTTAGACAGACGTTGGTGTCACCATGTCTTAGAGAAATCTGGTCTTATCTGTTATTCAACAAGTATTTCAATCATTATATATGTATCAATTATATATTTTAATTATAAACATATTAATCATATATATATATATTAAGTGTATATATAAAAGTCATATATAATGCTGAAAAATGTTATGTCAAAGTATATGTAAGCAGCCTTTCATCTTTGCCAAACAGAGAGTCCCGTGAGAATCTAGGTAGCACATACCCACTCTTCCAGGTGTGCCAGGTGTTCTCTGAGGACTCTGGGAAAGCAAGCCACCCAGTGTTCAGATCACCCTGCGAAGAGCCATTTCACAGATGAGGAAACAAAGGCTCACAGAGGTTGATAACGCTGACTTGGGAGCGTCTGTCTGGTACGCTGTATGCATTCATTCTTGTGGCTGTTATAACACATGACCGCAGGTTTGGTGGCTTATAACAACAGAAGTTTCTTCTCCTGCATTGACAGGCCCCACGGAAAGCAGTGTCACTGGGCAGAGCCGGGCTGCCCCAGAGGCTGTGCAGGGGAAGCGCCCCCTCCTCTTTTCTTCCTGCTTACATCTCGTGGCTCGCGGCCACGCCGCTCCAGTCCTCGGGGCTAGCTGTTCAATCGCACTCTGTTCCTCTCCCAGCCCTTCTCTGTGACTCTCCAGCCTTCTTTCAGTCTCTCTCCTGGGGATGAGGATGCTCATGATGGCTGCCCCGTTTCCTAGGATACCATGACACACTCCTGTACCGCCCAGCCTGTCTCCCAGAGCAGGCTGCCGTTCACGCCAGTGCTGGGGATAGGAGGTCCAAGGCGGAGGTGTGGGCAGGTGGGCTCTCCTGAGTCCTCCCTCTATGGCTCACAGTGTTCTGCCTCCCTGCAGTTTCCTCTGGGGCCTTTCCTCTCTGTGAGCTCAGCCCCTCTCCTTACAAGGCACTGTCAGGTGGCTTGGCTCCACCCCAAAGCTTTGTTGTGCTGCTGCTTTATTTTGCAGTGCTAGAGATCACACTCAGCCTCCTGGTTCTGACTCAGTTGCCATTTAGTGATTCCAAACATAATCATAGTCAGAGGCAGTAGGGCTCAGGCCTTCCCCGTGTGGATTTGAGGGGAGCACAAGTCTATACACACCCACTGGAAGGATCCAGGAAAATCTCACTTCACCATCCCCAATTCAATCACTTCTGGGAAGGCTTTACCACTGAGTGACATTTGTAGGTTCTCAGGACCAGAATGGGTGCTAGAGATGGAACCCAGGGGGTTTCTGCCTCTGAGCTCTACCCCAGCCCTATTTTTTAAAGTTTTTTTTTTTTTTTTTTTTTTTTTGTGTGTGTGTGTGTGTGTGTGTGTGTGTGTGTAGTGCTGAGGATTGAGTCCAGAGGCATTCTGCCTCCAAGCTACACCCCTAAGCCAGATTTTTTATTCTATATTTTGAAACAGAGTCTCACTAAGTTGCAGAGGGCCTTGCTAAGTAGCTGAAGCTGGCCACAAACCCTGATCTTCCTGTCTCAGCCTTCCAAGTACTGGGATTACAAGTATGCACCACCACACCTGGCTATTTTTAAACAGGGTCTTATTTTTAAGTAGGGTCTCACTAGCTTGCAGGGGACCTCACTTAATGCTGAAGCTGGCCACAAACCTACACTCCTCCTGCCTCAGCCTCCCAAGTACTAGGATTGCAAGTGTATGCCACTACACTCAGCTGCCCGCTGTCTTGGGAAAGCCACCACTCAGTCCAGCACAGGGCAGATCCAGGACCGGAACAGGTGTCTGCACCAGTCTCTGGGCAATAAGTATCAAGATACACTGTACCTCCGGAAGGGACTTTATCTAGCCCCATAGAAAATACCATGGCTGAGGATCTGGATATAACACAAAACCGAAATAAAAAGCAGGCGGAAACTTGTTGATAGTGGAAGGAAGGGAGAAATCAGAGGGAAATGTCTGTTTTTATAAGAATGGTAAAGCACATTATAAATCATGAGAAACAAGACTGGACTGGAAGACAGCAGGCAGGACAGCCCTGTAGCCTCTGACACCCAGAAGGACCAGGGTCTGCGCTGGGGGACGGGAGGTAGCCCAAAGCCGGGGGTGAGATGTGAGGGAAGGAATGCCAGGCTCGAGGCTGGGGCTCTGGGGACAGCCGAGTTGGGAAGCCTCTCCAGGAGTCAGCAGCCTTTGTAAGCACTGAGTACCAGATGTGATCTGGACCCCACTATGGAGGATTAAACACAGTTCTTAACCTCAAAATGTGCCCAGCGTCATAAAAGATGGTAACAGAAAGTGTCCCATCGAGTAGGCGGGGCGACTCTGCGTCAGGACCACAAGAACACCGCAGGGAGGGCGCGTGGGGACCTGGGTGTGTGTCCGGTTCCTCCAGAGGCAGCCGCAAGCCCAAGAGCCCAGAGCCAGGAAGAGGGAGGTGGAGAATACAGTGAAGGAAACGACCAGGGACTGAGCGAAGGGAGGAAGAGCCTCGAAGGCGGAATCTCCTTTTTCTTTTTCTCTGTGGTACAGGAGATGGAACCAGGGGCTATGTACCTCTGAGCTATAACTCCCATCCCCTTTTATTTATGGCTTTAAAATTTTGAAATAGAGTCTCACCAAGTGGCTGAGGCTGGCTTTGAACATTTTCTCAGCCTCCCAAGTATCTGGACTACTGGTGTGCACCACCACGCCTGGAAGTCTTCAGTGTGGTGAGAGCTCCAGTCCCCTAGGGACCATTTGAGTCAGGCTGATCATCTGCTTTGTAGACGCTACCCAGAAGGCAAGGGCCTGGGAGACCTACACACCGGATCCCAAACGAGGCTAGAAGATGCCGTTGGTATCACTGTTTTAGAGTTAACATCTGACACACACACGAAAAACTCTTGCCTTTCTTTTAATGGTGCATTATCATCATACACCAGGATGCAGGTCAGGGTGATGGAGGCGCCCACGCACTCAGCACTCGCTGACCTCCCCCAGTGCCGCCCCACTCCCTCTTCCTCTCAGCGCAGAGATCGGCTTTGATGAGTTCCTGTCTGTCCATCTTGTCCATCATGGCGTTTCCCTCTTCACGTCCTCCCCGCCCATCCCTCAGTTAGGTCCCCTCCCTCACTCCACTAAGGCTTTCTTCCTTTGTCTGGAGTTCCTCTGGTGTCCCGATTTTTCCCCAGCTTCCACTTTTGAGGGGGAGCATCAGACCTTTTGCTTTTGGTAACTGACTCATCTCACGCAGCATCATGTTCTCCAGTTCCATCCATTTCCCTGTAAATGAGATAAATTTGTCCTTCTTTTGGGCTGAGTAGGGTTCTATTGTGTACATATCCCATAATTTTGTTATCTATTCATCTACGGATGGATATCTCATCTGCCTGGTTCCATAGTTTGTCAATCATGAATTGTGCATATATAAACATAGATATATATGCATTACTATGATAGTCTGTAGGTGCCCAGCAGGGGTAATAGCTGGGTAATGTGGTAGGTTCATTCCATTTATTTATTTATTTATTATTTATTTATTTATTTTTTGTGGTATTGGGGATGGAACCCAAAAGCATTCTACCTCCAAGCTACATCCCCTGCCCTATTTTTTATTCTTTATTTTTGAAACAGGGTCTCACTGAGTTGCAGAGGCCCTCACTAAGCAGCTGAGGCTGACCAAGAACTATGATCCTCTTGTCTCGGCCTCCCGAATGCTGGGATGACAAGCGCCCAGAGGTATCATTCCCATTCTACAGAGGCTCTTCTATACTGTTTTCCAAAGTGTTTGCACTAATTTGTAATCCTGCCAACAGTGTATCAGAGTTCCTACTTCTCCACGTCCTCGCCGGCATTTGTACTTGCTTGTGTTTTTACTCATCGCCATTCTAACTGAGTTCCTACTAGGACTTAAGTAAAATTTCAGTAATGATGAAATGTCCCTATGATGTATCCCTAGAGAAGAAAGAGGCTCCTGTACATTTAGACTGCGTCAGGAGCGTTCCATGCTGCGATCACATGTTGCTCTGCTGTGCCGGGGGCAGATTTTCTGATCCCTACCTGCCCCCGGCCTGGCACAGACGCTGGCCACGCTCTACCCTGGCACTCACTTCTTATCCGAGTTGACGGCATCGATGACACGGCCGGCCTCGTCTCTGAATTAATGTGCATTTATCTTTTGCTTCATCGTTCCAGTTTCAACAACAGCCTCTTTTGTACTTTTTCAGATGAAAGATTCTTTCCTAGCCTCATGAATAAACATTGGAACGGGGTCTCCAGAGCCAACAGAGGAGTAAAGAGATTCTCTGAGCTGGCGGCGATGGGCCTGCTTTCCACCTGAGCCGGGCTGGTTTTCCTGGAAGCAGCATATAAATCATCCTGCTGCTCGCCCGGCCACGATTCCCACTCCCTCCCAACCAGGCTGTGGGGGCCCGTCCATCCACAATCCTATCACCTGCAGGTTTTATGGGCGCTTCAGTAATGAAAGCAGAGAGGAGTCTGAACCCCCTGACACGGGACCCTTCCAGGAGCTGTGGAATGCGCTCGCTGGCATTCCTGGTATCTTTTAAATGTCAAGAGAGCAGGATTTCTCCTGTCAGTCGTCACTGGGAGGCTAACAATGCAAGCCATCTGCTCTTCATTCTGCTCCCCAAAGGCATCTCCATTTTTCATCAACTTCCTGTTGTTGACAGGGCAGTTCCTCCCGCCTCTCTCGGACACCCTGAGGTCACCGCAGAGCTCAGCCCGTCCCTGAACTGCCCCAGCTGGGGCAGAGGGCTTCTCATCCTAGGGTTGGGAACCGGATCGCAGGTTTGACGCCTTCCTCAGCAACTTAGCAAGACTTTATTTTAAAATAAAAAATAAAAAGGGCTAGTGGTATAGCTCAGAGGTAGAGTGCTCCTGAGGTTTCAGTAGCTAGTACTATAAAAAAAGAGGAGGGGGAGAGAGGGGGAGAAAGAGGACGAAAGGAGGAAGAGGAGGAAGAAGAGAAGGAGGAGGAGGAGGAGGAGGAGGAGGAGGAGGAGGAAATTATATTAACCTAAAACACAGAAAGGAAGCCATTAGCAAACTTTATGGACAATACAAGGCAGATTGAATCACATTAATACAAACAAAAACCAGTTGGAATAACGATCTTATGATCAGCAGAAACTGCAGAAAAGAGACCATCATCAACTTGCTTTCAACGCAAGTCCTGGAAAGAAAACCCAAGTGGAAACGTTGGCGCTGACCTGCGTGGGGGCGGCTGGGGCTCTGTGCCACTGGGACCCCTCCCTACCAACGGCAACCTGGACCAACATCCAGGGTGCCCTGTGGTCGACCAGGAGGAAGAAGAGAAAGACTCTGCTACAGGCTACACTGATGGATCCAGGAATAGAAAAGAAAGTAAAAATAAAAGAGGAAAAGTGCTCAGCAGAGCAGAGAGACGAGTGAATCGGTAAATCTCCGCATCTCTGGGAGGGGGCCCTGCCTACATCTGCTGCAGGAACCACTGTGCCCACTCTTGGCCCTTGCTGGAGTGACACAGCCTTAGGCTATCAGTAAACTCTCCATGCATATTCTGGATGATACACATAGATCTGTTTATAAAATCAAAAGCCTAAAATATGGTATATTTCATATTTTCATTTCAGAGCATATTATTAACTTCTTAATTATCAACTTTATAATGATCATAAGATTTAATAAAATGTTATAAAAATTTGTTAGATGACTTTCCCATTTGGGGATATTTTTAGATTCCTTTCCAGTATTTTCTATACTTAAGTATATTTCTATGCTTAAATAAAATTATGAAAATATTATAACTCTTTTGCTAGTTTTAAAAAATGGGCTAAACCACTGTATGAACACTTGACTGTGAAGACTATAAAATTGAATGATGTGTTTCTAAAGTGTTGGGCCATTTTGCTGAAGAATGCCCCCTGAAAACTTGGAGTTTTATTTAAAGTAGCCAAAAAAATCAAGGGGAATTCCTTCATGAAATGAGTAGCCATTATTTTGTTTTGTGTGTATATGTGATAACATGTCTAAATGTTATTTGTCTAATATATTGGGGAGGAAAATAAGTGAAAAAGTACACTTAAATTAAAAGAAGTAAACAAAATATTTAAAATATATCTATTTCCAGAACTAAGATAATTACTACTACTACTTTGACATATAACCCTCCATTCTCATATTCATGCATATATACAGATATACACATGTATACGCGCATGTACATATAGGCTTCCACTGCACATGATTATATATGCTTGTGCAAACACACAATATACTTCTAAGCATTGTTTATGTTTGGAGGTTTTGCATCATAGAACAATGTTTCTGAGTTTTAAAAAATTCTAATAAATGAAATTTGCACTTTTCAATTATCTGAACATTTCTGTCATGAACACAGAATTTTTTAAATTACTGATCAAGAAATTCAAATCATTAGCTCTGTGTAGTCTATTCCCTGACTTGACAAGATTATAACAATAGATATGTTTTTTCTTGGTAATCTTCTTTAATTCAAATTGAAAATAAAAATGTTTGAGCATCTATACATCATAAGAACTAAATACAATATCTTACACATAATTTTATTGCTTGTTCTTTTTCAGAGTTCCTTAAGGTGAACATCTTACATGTCACTTCTACAGATTATTTTGTTAGCATTCAATGAGGATGTGATCATCTTTTCCAGAATCCTAAATTAGAACCTTGTGCATTATTGACTGCTCTGAGTCATGCTGGGTAAGTATCCTGGAGTTTAAACATTGTCAATACTTTTTATGGGTCAATCAATGTCTGAGTAGGTTTGCTGGAAGTATTTGCTCCATGAAAGTAGGCAGAAACTGTAGTCAGTGCTTAATATATTGTTTTGTTGATTGTTTCCACTTCAGAAAGTGAAGGAGAAAAAGCCACGAATGCACTCGAAACTTAAGTGTGCTGTGTCTGTGGCCATTACATTGCAATACTACAAAAATCGATTCATCTTCCAGTATTTGAAATCCACTCAGTAATTCAGCAGAAGAGTCATGTGTGCCAGCAAAGGTGTCAAGCTCTGCGGTCCATCCTCGCTGTTTTCCTTTGCTTAATTCATTAACATAAAGCAAAATGTCAGCCAGCATGCATGTTAAAATTGCACTGACTTCTCACAGTTTATCTAAAGTGAGTTGAGTGAAAATCAAAGAAATCAGTGAGACTCAATGAGCAATGTAGAACTTACCATAAAATGAACTTATATTTCATTCTGTAACATTGAAATCGAGTCGAGGGGTCGCAAAGGAGGTAAACACCAGCCAAGTTATTAAAGGCCTCTTTAATCAACCGGCACCGTACGGGAAGGGACGATGGCTGAGCAGCAGAGCCACGGGGTCAGCAGAGTCACAGTCGGTCGGCAGGGTCACGTGGTCCCAGAGAGAGTACAGATATTTATAGCGGGGGTCTTGGGGTGAAGCTAGCAGTGTGGGAATGCCGATTCTCTCGCGACATCTGAAGTCTCGCAGCACCTGGAGTCCGTCTCGCGATGTCTGGAGTTCTCACAACACCTGGAGTCTCGCGACATCTCCACTTCTGGCTTCCGGGGTTCTGCCTCCTGTCCCCACTGCAGGATCCCATGGGGAAAGGGAGGGACCCGACCTATCATCCCAGCGTTTTGGTGATATTGGGCGACGGCCGAGTCCATGATGACTTCCTGCTGACAGGGGCCATCGTAGGGAAGTCCCTTGCCCGGGAGAGGTCAGGTCCTTCAGAAGTTGGCAGGAGCGAATATGGCTGCAGCTGGAGTTGATTGGAGGTTACTCTGGACAGCTCGGTAATGTGCATTTGAATAAACTTTAACAGATGAGGAGCTATTAAAAGAAAAGGCAAATCGTGAGAATGGGTCCTGGGAAAGGAAGTAGCTGGTGAGTATCAGAAGTAGGGTGTAAGCCTGGGTCTTGTGGCTAGTTGCTCAGTGCTACATACTGCTAGCGATGCTGGGATAGGGCTGCCCGGAGCCCATCTGGAGTGTGGGGGACCCGTTGCAGAAGGTACATCAAGATTAGGTGGCTACTTTTGTTGTTGTTTTGACAGGAATTCTGCCTTTAGTTTTCCCTAAAGATGACCTTTTCCCAGATATCCAATGGAGATAAACACTGATAGCTTTTTTTATCAAATAGGCATTTTTTTTTAAGTTTTTATCCATAGCAATGCAAGAAGAGAAGTTTTAAAGTTGCAAGGGATATGAGACAACTCTCATGCTGTGGGACTAATCTGTATATTTTAAGAACGTACCCTCAGCGTCTACCTGCTACATGCTACAAGCATTTCACTTATACAGGTATTTCAACTTTGCCATATGTAATAGTCTCTTTTTATTACAAATACGTCTCAATACCTTGTCTCCTCTGATGCAGATTTCCAAGATAATCTACCTTCACAAATGGTTCAGTGTCATCTGTATTGTGACGAAGAAATGCCTGTATTATGGATTTTAGTATGAGCGTGACTGCCCTAGTAGACATGATGAAGCCACCAAACACTTGTTTCTGTGCTTGGAATACCATGGACATGACAGGATGACAGGCAGCAAGTGTACTGACAACTGAAACACGCAAGGGGCGTTCAGCTCAGGGATGCAGGTTTCTGAAATGATTATCTACTTTTGGCTCAGTTCCAAGCTAAACCAAATACAATCATCTCTCAATTTACAGGGCGGTTTGCTTTTCTGGATAACGAGAATGATATTAAAACCATCCAAAGATATTTGAGATTATTTTTAAGCCAGGATTGAATATTAGGCTCAGATAATTATAAACAGATTTTCCGTAGACATGAATATAGGGGAAGACATTCAAAAGTTGCGTGGGACATGGGCTAATCTTTTGTGGTGCAGGCTAGCCCTGTGCATTACAGGATCTTGCAACCCTGATCAATAACTTATATTTCTAACTTTCTGATAAATTCTATGGGCCTTGCCTAAAAGTAGTAAGAGAGGTTGATAAAAGTGAATCTAGTGTCAACAGATTAATATTTTTTTTTTTGGTGGGGTGTGAATGCTATTGGGGATTGAACCAAGGGGTATTTTACCTCCAAGCTATATGCTATTATATATATATTATACTCTAATATATATATATCCCTATTTCTATTTTTAATTTTGAAGCAGGGTCTTGCTAGGTTGGTGATGATGAGAGTCTCATTATTGCTGAGGCTGTCCTTGTACCTTATATCCTCCTATCTCAGCCTCCTGAGTACTGAGATTGCAGGTGTTTGCCACCACACGCAACTATAACAAATTAATATTATTTGACAAAGATGTCTCACTGGCAACCCAAACAGGCATTCATATTCTTCCTGTTCATGAAACATCCCCACCCTGTTCCCAGGACCCTGAATTCTATCCAATCTCTATGTCTAGCTCAAATTCTGGGATTTCTGTCCAATGTGCTGTTTGTGGTTTGATGTTTTATAAACTAACATGCAAGCTATCTGTTTGCAATATAACCTACAAAACAGTGAATAAAGAAGAACATAGTCTTAATACAGATACTTTCTAAATTCAATAAAGCAGTAAATGAAAACATACAGTGGTCTCTGAACTATAACAATTATCAAATTTTAGTAGGCAGAAAGAGCAAGGGTTCTATTCGCCTTCTAATGCCAGAGGGCACTCCGGTGGCCCATCCGGAAGCCCTACTTGCTGTCTCTGGAAGAGCACTCCAGGGCAGACCTGCTCCAGGTGACCCCATGATACCGTTCCCTGGTGGCCACACGCTTGAACAGATTTCTCCAGTGTGGATAGGATCTGCAAATCACATCTAATCAGAAGACTAGGGACAAGAAGTGGAGCGGGCACCACATTCATAGTTACATTGCATTCTGTAGGAGTCCATCTTGCTAGCAGATACAGCCTCTGTCCCTTGAAAGCTCTCAAGTGGACACGCTGGAGAAGCCCATATATCCAGTCCTCAGAGGAGCCTCCAGGAGCCAACATTCAAGAATCCTGCAGGCACAGAGAGCTGGGTCTGTCAGCAACCAGAGGGAGACACTACTACTCCTCTGTCCTCTCCAGGAGGATGTCAAGACCTGCTCCAGTTCTTATGTGGCCTTGGAGACTGAGCAGAGGACCCAGTCAGTCACGCCTGCCTGGTCGCCTAGCCCATCCACATGATCCGCTAATAAATGCATGGTGTGGTAAGCCACTGGATCTGGAATGCTTTGTTATACAGCATTAAAAAAAAACGGATACAATTGTCTCTTATCCACGGAGACCCCTTGCTCTGCCTTGAAGTACACACTGAGTGTCCCTGCCCTGGGTCCTGCACCTCCTTCCACCTCCCTCCTCCCTCTGGGGGTTGACAGCCCAGTTACCCCCACCAGGCTCCCACTCTATTGATTTTTTTTTTAAATTGGTGCATTGTAGTCACACATCTTAATGGATACAAGATAGTAGAGGCATACATGCACACATCGCCATAGTTTTCTGTCCTAATAATTCTCTCCAAAATGTAGTCCACTTCTTTTTAATCTGCTTCGAGTCAGCTCCATGTGTGAATGATTACAGCCAAGGATTAAGAGGGGGAAGACTTGTTCAAGCCGGTCTGCACCAGTGTTTATCAAGATGATTTGTAAAGGGCCACCTTCCTCTTTATTTTAAACCTATTTTATTATCATAATACAAGAGTGTTCAAGGTTAAAACACAGGGAAGTGTTACTTGGTAATGATCCCTTCTGGAAGGAAGGCGCAAGTGTGTTCCACACCTCTGAAGAAGACCAAACTTTCGCAAATGGAAAGAAGAGACACATGTTGGCAATTAAACCATAATCCCATTTGAAGTCAATTTGTGCCAACAGACTCAGCAATCAGGATTGATAATATCCAGTTTTCTAATTTAACACAATCAAAATTAATGCAGGCATGATCCATGTTACTGATTTTCTTCCTGCCTGAGTATCCAACATGGCTCAGCATGGCACTGATAAGGGGTCTGAGCACAGGGCAGTGTCTGTGAGGTCTTTAAAAAGGGAGCTAGCTCTTTACATTCCCTTCTTGTTATCCACCAAAGAAGGGTGCAGGAGAAAATGCAAAGAGTGTATCCTAGAAAGAGCTGCTCTGAGAACCAGCGCACCACTAGCAAAGGGAAGGGCTGGCCCTCTTGAGAGTTTCTAAAAGAATGTGCCCCTTGCTCAGTTTCCTCTCCGCAGCCTGGGAGGTTAGCGAGGCAGGGGAGGGCCTGCCTTGGAACTATGAAAACAAGAACACAGAGATGTGCTCAGGGGACATCAGTGGGATGCTGACCGCTTCCTGGCCAACACGTCCACCATCCCACAGAGGAGATGCTCCATCTGTATCCACCACCACCCACAAGATACGGCTGCCAAGTGTGTGTCCAGCATTAAACCTGACAAATATGCAAATAGACAAACAAGAAAACAAGCACAGTACTGAAGCCAAGGGGATGAAGCACCTAGCATGAAGAGGAAATGTGCAAGGCCCGGACAGGCAACCGTGGGGAAGGGTCAGTTAGAGGAGAGAGGATAGAAGAGAAAGAGGCGCACAGGTACACACTGCAAGTCCAAAAGCAACCCGTGACTTTCAAACTCAAACAGCGGTGAATCTAAGGGGATTAATTACAATGAAACTGAGTTCTCATGTTGAAAAGAAAAGTCTAACAAAATAGAGCAAGAGATAAATAGAAATGGAGAACACGCAGGAAATACACTGGAATCCTGGAGCAGATTCAGGAGGGCAGGAGCGCCATATTGAAAAATACCCATAAATGATACATAAAAATCAGGACCAGAAGCCCCAACTGCCCAGGCAAACCAAACACATCACTTCCATCTAAAGGATTCGGAAGAAAAAGAAGAATCAGAGTAGGCAAGTGGGCTCACCTTCTCCGGGGGAGGCACAGATCTGTGGTCCCCATAGCTGTGATGAAGCCATGCAGAGGCCATCGGCAGCCCCAGGGAATATCTGTTCTCATCAGCCTGTACGAGGGCATGGGCTTCCCCTCAGAGCCCGGCCTTACCCACACGGGAGCCCGGAGCACCCCAGGATGGAGTCCTGTCTGGAAAGCTATGAGAGACCTCCTCCCCGGGCTGTGTGCCCGTGTCAGTCCAGAGGTGCAGGGCAGGGTGGTTGCCCAGGTGCCAGGCACTGTGCTCGCCTCGGAGCAGCCTGTGTGGGCCACACCGAGCTGCAGCCAGTGACGCTGCGCTGTCACCACGGTCCTGGCAGACTTCTCCTAGTATACTTCCCCTGACAGGAGACCTGAGGTGGGAGCCAGGAGTGTCCAAGAAGGAAACACGATCCAGGCTAGAGGGCAAATTGCGGAAAACAACATTTTAGAGCTGTTGCTTTTTAGCAGAGGGACGATTTGGATTCTCATATTGGGAGAGTTTACTGAAAATTTCCAGGAAGGGCCCAGCAGAACAGCTGCACGCTGACGTCCCAAACATCCTGATGAAACTCCTGAGTTCTAAGAAGATATCTCGGAGGGCTTCCCAACAGAAAGAAGGTGCAATTTGCAAAGAAAAACCAATATTTAGCACTGAACTCACAGGAAGTGAAAGAGAATTGATCATTTCCTGGTGTGAAAAGAGATATGTATGGATATATGTACACACACACACACACACACACACACGCACGCACACACGCACGCACACACACGCACACACAAGCACACACACGCACGCACACACGCGCGCACACACACGCGCACACGCACACGCACACGCACACGCTTTATATATGTAGAGTATATTCCCTTGAAAATCCTTTGGTAATGGTAATTCCCATTATTATAGGATTATTATTACAAAGTTATAATAATTAGGATTATTATTACCAAATAATCCTATTTGGTAACTAGATTCATATTACCAAAGGATCCCATTCAAAAAGAATAATAATAATCAGTAATAACATCTAATAATAATAATAATAGTAATAATAATAAACAGAAACATCTGCTCTTGGATAAAACAAGACAAGAGATTACTGAGTATGGGCTTTGAAATGAAGGATGACCCTCTTTAACTCGGGCCTTGAGGATACATGCAAACATGATGGGCTCAAGTTCTGCGTGTCCTCTCCTGGGAGATTTGCACCTGCTCTGAGCTTCATCTTGCACTACACTGGATGGCCGCATAATGAGGAAAATTGAAGAAAATATGGAAGATCCATGGGGAAGACAAAAGAGGCGCT
This sequence comes from Muscardinus avellanarius, assembly GCF_963383645.1. Lineage (NCBI taxonomy): Eukaryota > Metazoa > Chordata > Mammalia > Rodentia > Gliridae > Muscardinus > Muscardinus avellanarius. The sequence continues at coordinate 2,810,176 of NC_137791.1, read as the reverse complement.
TTGCCCATCACGCATTGGCCACATCCGGGCTATTACTTGAGAGAGAAGTAAACTATACTGCTTGCATATATGGTCCATTTTGATATTACAGTATCATTCTGCTGATAAGTTAGATTGAACCAAATTTCTGATGTTTCAGCATTTCTTGACCTGGAGAAAATGGCCATTTGAGTTTCTGTATTATACAGTCAAGAGCTTCCGTATCCGTTTCAGTCTCATTATTTTCCTCAGAGAAGTTTGAATGGGGATACAAAGAAAGAGAGTACACAGAGATGGATAGACAGCAGGGTGGGGAAGAAAAGCGGAGGTGGCCTTCCATCCAGGGCAGCAACTGAAACCAACATCAATAACTTTGAGGAGGAATTTACCTTCTTCTTAGGTTTCAAATAGAAATTCATGCCAGTATTTGCTTCCAGAATACAAGCTGGTTTTTTTCTTTAATCATATTTCTTTTTTCTTAATTTTAATGCCTTTATTAGTGCATTAGAGTCTCACGCCATGACATAAATCCTAATGATAGTGGCCTACATGCACAAGTGAGTTGTGAACAGCTACCTTCACGTTGCTTGCTATTTCTGCGTGTTCTGCTCATGTGTTATGTCTTTCTCTGAATATGCCTGCTTGTTTTTGACTACATGGAGAATGCTCTCTTTGGCAGGGGTGGCCATGGAAATAGAGAATGACTCATTTGTAATAATTTTATTTGAGACCTAAAAAGAAGTAAATTCCTCCCCAATGTTATTCACATTGGTTCCCGCCAGGTACTAAGGAATACAACCAATGCCTTACATGAGTAAAGTTGAGTCAAACTGTGACTACAGTCACACTTTGGGCTGTATATGAACAGAGCTAGCGCTAACCCACTGGTGATGGCAGTGCACAAGACAGTTGGCCGATGCTGCCAGCCTCTCGGGAAGTTGTGTTTCCCTTGCCAGGCTCACAGTTGCACCCTCCTGGGCGTGAGAGAGATGGCCAGAGTGGAATCCCTGCTCACCTCGGCCTGAGGATGGATACCGCTTCCGGCCCCTTCAGCTCTCAGGGATGGGATGCTAGTGGACTCCTCCCCCTGGGCGGACCTTAAGCCATGATTTCAGGCCTTGAGTTCTAGTGCAGCCCTGGGAACTGAAGTCCCAGCTCACCCAGCTCCACGAAGACCTTCCAGATAAGTAGCTTCGACATCGTCTTGCTGCTCCAGGTTCTGCTTTTTGTCTAAAGTTGGCCTGAGGAGCCATTGCGTTTTCCTAATTATTTGATGCTTTTAAGGATTTTTTTTAAAGTAGTTTACCCACCATTTTTACTTACATTCAAGAAGAGTCCTGGTTCAGATTACCTCATCAGAAATATTAGCACAAATTTAAGCCGTTGGTAAATGTAAAACAAAATTATTTTTCACTATCAAATGCTCAAAGCTCATTAAGGGAGTTGTAGACAAATAGATCTGACACATGGATAAGGACCCGCCTCTCAGCCGCTTCGTCTTTTCTCCATTGTCTTCCTTAGTCCCGTGATCCCCATGGCCAGAGATGGCCCAACTCAAACCCCAAGACTTCACTAGTGTTTTAGAATTAAAGTCCCTGGACACAGTGCTAACCGCTCACTAACTCTTGATGTCTGATGTCTTCCTCGAATACTTGTGCTGCTCAGTGTGGCGTTTCTTAGCTTGATACCAAAACAAATCTGCAAAAGCATGGAGAGTCCTCAGAAAACTGGCAATGGACCCACCATGTGTTCCAGCTATAGCACTCCTGGGTATCTTTCCAAAGGGACTGAAATCAGAGGACTACAGTAATATATGTGTTTCCATGTTCATGGCGGCACAATTCACAATAGCCAAATTATGGAACCAACCTCGGTGTCCATCGACAGATGAATGGGTTACAAAATCATGGCATAGCCATACGATGGAAATCTACCCGGTAAGAAAGAAGAAGAACAAAATCACGTCATTTTCAGGAAAATGGGAGGACCTGGAAAACATCATGTTGAGATGAGGTAGCCACAGAAAGTGAGAGGTCATGTGTTTTCTCCAGTATGTGCAAGCAAGGGGCTACTTGGAAGACCAGAGAAACTCCAGAAAATGGAGGAGAAACCCGAGTGTAGCCAGGGAGGTGTTCCAGGGGAAGGGAGCGGGGAGACTGAGGACCGAGGAGGGAATTCCTACCATCAGCTTTGTGTACCTTTGTGAAAATACCAGAGCCAGCCTCAGTCCCCTGCATGGGGAAGGGGGTTTGGAAGGAAGGGCACCAAGTGCTGTGGGCTTGTATGTCACTGTCAACATGGTTTGCGTTGTGATGTGAGACTATACTGCACCCATAAGAGTAAACAGAGAGTCTCCAGTGCCTTCTGCCTGAGGTCTGAAATTTTTTAAGAGGAAATTTGACTCAATGTCTGAAGTAATTATGCCAGGAAGAACGACAGAAGGAATTCGTGTCCCAAGCCATAAGCAAGGAGAACATACAAGGAAACATCCCCTTCTCAGAAATCTGTAGCACAGAGTTGAAATCTTAGTCACTGATCAGGAATGCCGAACAGCCTCATCCCTCCTCTGAGGACAAAGGAGAAGTCAGGATATTTGCTCGCCCCGTTTCTTTCCTTTCTCGTTTGTTGTTGCTTTGGGGGAATGGACAAAAGAAATTCTTCACCCATGATGTCTTCTTCACGGACTCTTGGGTACTGGCAGCATCCGGGCCCAATGTACCATAAAGCGTTCTTTTGTAGTTTGCAAGCTTCCATGGGAAGGGACGTATGCAAATTAGAGACACAGACAAAACATATCCGGGTGACATCATGATTTTGCTGAAAAACTTTCCAACACTAAAAAAAAAAGATATTTTCCCAGCCCTCCCTTCCCCCATGGTAGCAACAGCCTCGTCCAGCTGTTGTTTGTGCAGGGAGAAGCTCGCGAAGCCCCACCCTGCTTCTTTCTGGTCTCATCCTTCAACATATTTTCACAGGGGGCTAAAATCAGTTCCTCATGTTGTGACCAGGCTCGGGCTTTTTGTTCCACAACTTCTTTCTGATGAGGATTTTTCTTCGAGGAGTTATTAGCAATAATAAAGAATTTAGAGCAAATGTTATTAAGGAGTACACACACCCTTGTGAGCAGTTAAAAACATGTGTAATTAATATCGTAAGTCAAATAAATTAGAAGCAGTAAGAATTTCATCATCACATCCTCTATCAATTCAAAATAATTTCTTAAACTGATTTTGGAAGCGAGATGGAAAATGCCGTGCTTCCTATCTGCATCGTTGCAGTATTAAGCAGAAATTATTCTGGCCAGTGTAGGTTAAAAATAGGCAAAGGGATTATAATTCTTTTCTGAGAAGTAAAAAACACTACCTATGCCATAATCATTATAATGCTAATGATTTTATGTAACCTGCAGCGCTTCTGCTCAAACCCCTGAGAAAAGGTTACTGGGAAGGTATAAAATTATCTCCTGATTATATGAGCAGATCCTTAGCCCTCCATCCTCCCGGCACAAAGTTTCTGACACCCCCAAGTGCTTGACATGTTGTCTGATAATGTACTTTCACAACACATGTTGTTGAGTGGATGTATCTTTCATCCTAATTTTAATACAAAGGATTCTTGGAGAAATAGTTACAGGATAGGTACACCTTATTTACAGTAATGTAGAAAAACTAATAAAACTGTAATCCAAAAAATGAAAAGAACAAAACGAGTCTGTTGTCAAAAATTCCTTATAATATTTAGCAATTAACCGGGCCAAAATTTAGAACGTGAACTTCTAAACTCTTTTTCATTTACTTATTTTTTATATTTTTATTTGTTTATTTATTTTGCAGTACTGGGGATTGACTACAGGAACATTTTACTTCCAATCTACACCCCAGGCCCTATTTTTATTCTTTGCTTTAAAATAGGGTCTCACTAAGTTGCGAAGGGCCTCACTAAGTAGCTGAGGCTTGCCTGCAAACCTACAATCCTCCTGTCTCGGCCTCCCAAGTAATGGGATTACAAGCGTGCGCCACCACCCTCGGCTATTCTCAACTCTTTAATAGGCCCATTTATTTAAATTACAGCCATCAGACTAACTTGTTAATGACCCACTGGAGATGATGAGTGGAACTATTCAGAAAAATAAATAAAAGTAAGGCTTACTCTGAGGTTCCTTTTGGCCCTTGGTCAGTTTTCTTACTTTTTGCCTTGTTTCTTTTTCTGTAAAATTAGAGATTTGCGCTTAAATGGGTGCCTTTTCAACTCTTGGCACAACCTCTATTCCAAAAGCGCCCAAAGAATTGCTCTGCCAGCAGAGCTGCCATGGCTGTGGCAGGATGCTAGGAGCTCTGCAGTGGCTCCTCTGCCCCTGGCAGCCTCCAGGGATGCTGCAGAATACAGCTGGTACCTGGAATGCTGGGCGAGGAGCTGCAGCACCTTAATCCTTTTAGAGGGAAGAAAATCAGCGAGAGAGGGAGGGAGGATGGAGGGGAAAAAAGCAAAACAGAGCTCCCTGGTGCCTGTCTCCAAGCTTAAAATGCTTCCAGAATTTACTCCTTGAAGGATCTTGAAACAGTGGTTGAAAGTCTGCACTGCCCTTCTTTCCAGGTTGTTTTCTGAGAAGTAGAACTGGAGGGTCTTGTTTCCTCTCTGCTGAAATCCAGTTTTCATCCCAGGCCGCCGCCTGGTAATGCTGCTGGGTACACAGGAGCGTCTTTTCCTCCCTTCTCCTTCCTGCTGAGCTCTGATGTCTGTGTCCGCATGGCCTCGTGTCCAGTGAAGGGCTCCCAGCCCTCAGGCCTCCCACTGGCTGCAGGGCTGCAGGGTGCACCCTTGGCCAGGGAAAGAGAGGGGAAGACACTGTATGGGGGCTGCAAAAAGTCCCGCTCTTGATCTTTATGATGCACTCCTCACTCATTTGTTAAAGAATCATGGACTTCTTACTTATTTCCGCACCGACTATGTTCTGATCATGGGGGCAGGAGAGAAAGCATTGCCCGGGGAACCTGAGTGCCCAAGGGCGTACCCAGCCCTGAGCTACTGGAGATGGGTAGGATTTGGGCTAGAAGAAGAAGTGGAGAGGGAAGGTAACGTCTCTCTGGGCTTTTAGGAGAGATCAGGGGATGTTTAGATTTTGCTGATTTCTATGCACTCCTCATCACTATTATTTTATATACACACCTTGATGACCACACATGCTGTACTGCTTTGGGTCCAAAGGAGAAATTTGAAATGTATCTCTAGAAGCTTTGAAAAACTTTGGAAGATTAGAGGACGAGATTAATTCTCTTCCTCTTCTCTATGAAAAACTTTTTATTGGAAAAGGAAATAAAGATATAGAAGTCAAAGGCTGATTCTGAAGAGTTGGACTGTGAGAGTCCTGCTAGATACCAGGACAATCTCATCCGCCCAGGGTGTTGAGCTAGGTTCCTCCATCAGGTCTGATCGCTGAGCTGCAAAAGCCTTTTGGGGAGGGGGTCAGGAGGAATTGGGGGTTGAACCCAGGGGCATTCTACCTCTGAGCCACACCCTGGGCCCTTATTCATTATTTTTATTTTAAAACAAAGATAAAGAATGAAAGAAGAATGAAATTTTTCAAAAGAAAATAATATGAAATAATAATAAAAATAACTATCATTTTTGTAGATATACCAATGTAAAATCAACAAATAAGAAAAAATGATATTTTAATACAAATTACAAAATATAATGAACTCGGTGACGTGTAAAACATAGACCATATTTTTCTAAAATAGTTAAAGACTAGAATATTTTTCAGAATGACTATGTATTTTCCAAAGATGAAAATTGAAAGAATATGAGAGAAATGTTCTATGGATAGAAAATATATAATTGAGCAGAAATCCACATAATAGAAACCACTTGGGCAATGACTTCAGAATATGAAATCTTTGTTAGAGTTGTTTCTGTCCAGCCAGATTGAGAACTATGGCTGTCCATGATTTTCACAGAGACAAGCTAATTGAAAAACTTCAGTGCTGAACATCTGTTCAAAGTCTTATTCTGCTAGAATGATAGTGTCAGATACTGGCGTCTTACTTACAACATGCTTAACATTGCTATTGATGTTTTTATTATAACCGTAGTCAGAAAAAGTCACCCAACATCAGTCAATTACAAAAACATCTTCCAAACTTATTTCCAGCTTAGTTTGCATTAACATAGCCAAAGGGATTTTATAAAACTGTAGGCATGGAAAATATGTATATCAAACTATATATGTATTCAAAATAGATACTATATATTATAATAACTATTTCTATCCTGTTCATAAAAATTTAGATTTAGATATTTACTATCATGCCACTGATGTAGATAAAATATAAAAGCCCACTTACATAAGTTAAAAATACATGCACACAAAGCAGCATTGTTTTACAGAAATATGAGCAGGAATCTAGGTTACATAAAATGGAATCTACATTACTCAAGAATTTGCATTACAGAATCGTAATGCTTGTATGAGATGGGACACGGAAAATGGGCGTGGGAGATGGGAGTGAATGGATTAGCAAAAAAAAACCAGTGGTCATAACGTGCCGTTAGCTGAGGATGGTTGAGCGAGCCCTTCATATGTAAGACCCGAGCACATCAGACGGGTCATTTTAACTGATAACTTTCAATAAATTATGATTTTTAATCATCGCAATTCTCATAATCATCCTAAGGTAGCATACTATGTAGCTGAATGGACATGTCATCATTTACTTAACTTTTGCTTACTGCTGAATATGTATTTGGTTTTACAGTTTTTAAGTTACACTGCTCTGAAAACGTTTCCATAATCATGCATGTCCTTGCTGTTTCAGTTGGTTACTTTTTAATTTATTTACCTGTAATAAACCCACTTGTTTAAAGCACAGAGCATCACTACCAACCTCTTTCTTTGTTTCAAAAAGACTGCTTGAATTTATTATGTCAAAAGCAAAAATAAGAAAGCTAGTTTCCATATACTTCTAGGACTGTTGGGTAATATTGCTTCTATCTGTCTACCTACTTGTCTACTTTTATATTATCTCTCTATCCTTATTTCTGTCCATTTGATAGGCAAAAATGTATCACTGTCTTCTGCTCATTCATTAACTTAACCAATATATCCATGTAACCAGTATTTAAAAGCTGGTTAATTTAACCAGCATTTACTATATTTCAAAAGACATTTTTGTTCTTCAGTTGAATTTATATAAATTTATATAAAGATTTTACATGACCACATTTACCTTTTCTAAGTTGATTTATTCCTTTGAACTTGACAACATTTTTATTTTTATTGTTGACAGTCAAGTTACTATGAATCCAGGTTTATTCTGAGGGAATGAAATAAAATAGTGGTCATCTTGGGAGAAAACTCATTATGTGTTCTTAGAATAAAAATGTAAGCAAGGGGACGATGTCTCAGTTACACCTCAGGTTTTAGGCAAGTGAGTTCAGAGGTTCAGAGGAAATTCAGCATGATCCCACCGCATCGTACCGATGCCTCTGTCACAGGGATTACCACGCCTCTAGGAGTGCGCAGACCCTCTCGGCAAATTCACTTTTGTTCTCTTTGTGTCCCTCTGATCCTCCTTTCTTTACCCACATAGTTTAGATGAAAACAGTACATGTCTCAAGAGGAAGCTTCAAGGGCAACGCAGAAGAACTTGCTCTATCATCTAAACTCCATTTCAAGAATGCTGGAGATGAAGAGCAGGAAGTTGTGTTCTGGTTTTTATTCTTACACCTGCCTAAGTACATGGAGGTATCTGAAAGTCCTGCCCGTGTTCTCAATGAAATTTTTCTGTTGGGTAAAATAGACAGTCTACCTGGTGGAAGATTAGACATTTTCCTGTAGTAAACTTAATATATATACACATACATGTATATATTTAAAACGTGTTTTATTTTAAATAGAAAAAAATCCATGTAAACATTTTTTACTTTCTGTGAATTTGATCTCATACCAAAAGTAGATGTTTTGCTGTGAATCAAAAAAGAATGACTTACTGGAAATGATGGGTTGGTTAGTCTGTAGCAGGCCCTTGAAGGTGTGGATTTGAAAGAGTAAAATGAAGTGTTAACTGAGGCTGATTCCATGAAGCAAGCAACATAAACCTAGGTATTAATGTGCTTAGATTCATGTCTGCCACTTTTTTTTTTTTCATCTGTCGCTGTTGTTTATCTGTTTCTCTTTCCTGCCTTAGTTTGGGTTAATTGATTATTCTTGGCATTCCTCATTTTTAATTTTTTCTTTGACTTTTTAGCCTACTTCTCTGAATTTTTAAGCAGTGGCTATAGGAGTTTCAATATTCACCTTTATTTACAAAATATATATGAGTACTAGTTCTAATAAAATATATGGAAACTTATAACAATGTAACTCAATTGGCTACCCCAAATTCTCTGTGCCTTTTTGAGATATAGAGATTCATACACAATATATAATTTATACATCGGGAAAGTTGGATTTCAGGCTCGACTTGGGTATAAATCTTTGGGTCCCTCCACTTTCTTAATTTTTTTTTTTTTGCGGTACTAGGAATGAAACCCAGGGACATTCTACCTCCAAGCTACACCCCCAGTCCTATTTTTTATTCTTTATTTTGAAACAAGGTCTCACTGAATTGCAAAGGCCTCCCTAAACTGAGGCTGCCCACAAATTGCGGTCCTTCTTTCTCAGCCTCCCAAATTCTGGGATTACAAGCGTGCACCACCACACCCAGCTTCTTAATTTTTTATAGCGTCCTTCCATCCCTTTTCCACTTTTCAATTTATTATGATAATTTTAATCTGTAAGATGTAGATAATACCTGTGTGAGAAGATGGTTGAAAAATACCTGGCACCTACTGTAGCACAAATAGAGCTTAGCTGGCCCAAGGCTTTGTTCTGTCTTGAGAAAGTGATTTTTTTGGCTTTGCATTTTGGCCCTGTGAGTGGAGAATTTAGCCCAGCATTGGAGTCTCAGCTAAGCAGTCTGCTACAGGTAACTGCAGTCCTGTCCCTGGAGACACAGCTGAGCACTGCTGAGGAAGGGTCCAGACACCCTCTGCTATGGATCACATTTCAATTAATCTGATCGTGGGAGAGGGAAGGGGTAATGTGTTTCTGTGATGGTCTTTACGTCTTCCCAGGGAAACGCAACCCGTCCAGTCCATTCTCAGAAAAGGCTAGTGTGGCAAAGTGTCCGTTCGTTCTGATGCCACCAAGGCCTGCCTCATGCAGACCTGCTATGCCCAGGTCAGGCCTGGGCAGGGAGCATTCTGAAATCTACACCAGGGCAGTGTTAGATGCAGGCAACAAAATCTACACCAGGGCAGTGTTAGATGCAGGCAACAGACCCTTGGTTGTACAGGACAGCTTGAAAATTGGCAGCAATACTACCGTCACTTTGCTGTCAGCCCCAGAGGTTGACCAGAGCGGCCTTCCCTAGTCCTGGGTGAAGGGTCCTCATGTACACATACACACGTACACTCCCAAGGGGGCCTCTTCCACCTCCTACGCAGCCCTGGCCCACAGGCTCTTCAATCCCCGAGGTCTTCTGTGGAAGCAGCTTCCACCTCCAGTCCTGCGTCTGGCAAAACAGGCCAGGCAGGCACCACAGCCTTTGTGGGGTGGACATCCAGCTGTGCCACAGTAAAAGATGGTCGTCCATCACCGCCCCAGCCACGGAGCGCGGGCAGCTGACGTTAGCGGTGAGAAATGGAAAGGTGTTATTATTCACCTGTAACTAAAAAGAAGGGTTTTATTTGGCCCCAGCCTGGAGATGCATGCATTCTTTTTATTTCTTTTATCAGCTTATGAATTTTTCCACATACTGAATAGGTTCCAAGAAAGAGACAGGCATGTGTTTTTCTCAACCTGCCGTCGCTTGCTTGTGCATCTGTTTGTTTGTTTGTTTGTTTTTGTTTGCTGTCAATTGGTTATTCTTCCCCTTGGCTTTTCTGCTTTGGAGGAGTATTCCCGGGGGGGGGGGGGGGAACCCTGACATTTTGCGTCTCTCGACACGAAGAAGCCTACAAAAGAGGTTTTAGACGTCTTAAGAGACAAAATCTAAGTGCCCGTGTGCATGTATGTTTCTACAACTCATCTTCATTATGACGTGTGATTACAGTGCACCAACACAACTATATTTAAAAGAGAAATGATTCCATGTAGATGGTTGAAAAGAAGCAAAAAAAATGGTGGTGCAACTTAAAACAATAACCCCGAGTTGTCTAGACTCTGCGCAGCCTTCAGTGTGATAAATGAAATATTAGTAATGTATACTGCTTATAAAAAAAATCTGAGAACATTTACTACAGAGGCAGAAAGCCCCTTCTCCCAGATATTCCTCACCTGCAACGAGAGCAGAGGTAAGCATTATCCATGGTATAAAAAAGAAAAAGAAAGATGGCAAGAACAGCAAAGGCAGCTAGACTTTGCGTATTTTATGCATCCAGAGCTCGAGAAACTAGATAGGAAGGTTTGCCAAGCAACGTTTAAAACAACATCTTCTTCGGCCATGTTTTAATTATTTCGGGAAGAGCTTGAGGCAATTCGAAGACACAGGAAAAAATGTTTTAATACCAATCTTAATTGGATGAGAAACATAGAGCAAAAGAAAAAACAAAGTAGGAAATAAACAATGGTCCACGATTGATTAAGGTGTATAAACTAAATCCTTATGTTTGCCAGAGATGCGCTGCACAGGAAGCCCTCAGTTCTCCAGCTGCCAGCGCAAAGACCTAAGGCAAGTTACGTGATATATGGCGCTCACAAAATTGACAAAGGAGGGGCTTGTATCCCTCAGGTATATAAATTAGCATGGTCTCTTAGGCCTAGGGTTTAGGGAGTAAAGAAATAGTTCCCAAACTTCACTTTGGGGAAGTTAAAATTTTTCACTCATTCTAATGGATTTCTTGTGTTCTTAAAATATTCGTGTGCTTTTGTTCTGAAACCAATACATTTGAGAAGGAAACAGCCCTTCCGAATCTTCATCACTGTTGAGGCTCGTAGAGTGTGGACACCTCCCATGCAGCGATGGGCAATGTCTCAGCCCATTCTGGCTGCCACAGCGGGGTCCCATGGACTTGGAGGCCCATGAACAAACGAGCAGTGCTTCTCTCCATTCTGGGGTGTGTGGGGAGGGTCTTCCTGGCTCACAGACGTATGGGTGTCTTTAAGTGTGTCTTCTCATGGTAGGAAAGGAAAGGGCCACAAATCTGACTGGTAGAGGCTCCACCCTCATGACCTAATCCTTTCCCAAATACTCAGTCTCCTCATACTATAACACTGGGAGTTAGGGTTTAGCATGTAAATGCAAGAAGACACAAACATTTAGTCTATGGGAGCCACTGTGAGCCTCCCAATAGCAGTGGAGGGGCCAGGAGTCCCCCAATTTGGGTGTGTATCATACCTCACTGTACTTAGCTGTACCCTGATGTACGGGATGAGATGGGATAGGGCCACTGAAATGAAAGCTGCTCAGAGGCCCGATATAATATTGAGTACTCTGAAAACACTTTACACTTTTGCCAGTAAGTAAATCCAGATGGTATTCAAATAAGGCTAGCCAATATTATTGTCCCGGATGGCCCGTGTGGAGTGTCGGGCTCTGATTGATTTGCCCAAGGTCTTTTCAGCTCCTAAGGAGCAGCCATACCACTCTGACCGCTTCCTGTGTGTCCAACGGGCCAAGGAAGATCCTGGAAGAAAACATAGACTTTCCTATTTCCTGTTCTAGGCTCAGCCTGGCAGGTCTCCGACTTCTGAACAAAGGAGAAAATGTCAGTCCTCATAAGCATAAATTATCCTTCCTTCGGTGATTTCTTACAAAGCATCTCATGGCCATTTATTTTTAGGCCTACAGCCTACTTTCTTTTTGGTCACTTTTATTAGTTCCAAGTTATTTTCCTGAATAGTTATGAAGAATAACTTTTCCCCAGTCATTTATCAGAATGAGAGCTATGTAAGAATCAGGGATTAGGGAGAGCAACAATTTGAAGTTGGCATAGAAAATTTTCCATTTCTGAACAAAAGAATAATTATTACTTAAATTTGTCTCTTTCTGGGATGCATGCATTTAGTCTCTAGAAAAATTTTCACAAATTTTCCTGATGAGGAAAATTACCTCATTTTTACTGTTTGTTAAAAAAAAAATAGGTTTGCCAGTGCCACTCAGACTTGCTGAGTCAGAATCTTTCAAAAGTGAAAAGGCCTGATATAAGAATTCACATCACCAAAGACTCTGGCACCTCATCAAACCTCAGTTCAAAACCTTCTTCTTGCCAGACATGGTGGCACATGCCCATAATCCCAGTACTTGGGAGGCTGAGACAGGAGGGTCACAGGTTCAAAGCCAGCCTCAGCAACTTAGCAAGGTCCTGCATAACTTAGTGAGACCCTGTTTCCAAATAAGAAATAAAATTGGGCTTTGGGTATAGCTTGGAGGTATAATGCCTCTGTATTCAATCCCCGGTATCAAAAAAAGAAAACAACAACAATTCCTCTTCTACGTACCAGTTATGTGACTGTGGGCAAGTGCTTTACTCTCTCTGAACCTCTATTTTTCATACATGACAAAAGATGCAAACATTGTGGAACCCCAAATTAAAAAGCAGATTAGCAAAGAGGCGCCCAGTCCAGGAGCTGGAGGAGGAACCATCACTGGGTTGACCTGCTTCTCAAGAACTGGGTGCTATTGTGAGAAATCACCTCATTTCTACAAGCCCTTCCTTCTGATTAGATTTGTCCAAGTTCTAAAACAGGCTAGAATGAAACTGATTTTCAGAACAAAGAATTGAGCAAGTCTCAATTCTAATCACGCTAAAATCTGAGTGCAACTCAGAAAGGAGAAATTACGGGCAAGCCATTGTACCAACAACTGCTATTCCTGCTTCCACATCTTTCCAGATTTGGACTCAGAGGTGCTCCACAGGCAGCCGTGGGGCTGATGGCATGTTCCAAGCAGGGCCGCCGCTCACAGCTAAGCAGGTGACAGTAAGGACAGCCATTTGTTGCGTATGAAGAGAATTTTCTATTCACATTAGCTGCACAATCCTCCCCGCCACAGGAATGGCACACTCGAGAAGATATGGGCCAGTGGGGGAGACATTGGGGAAAGACATAATGATGCACAGACACAAGGTGGCTGCAAGGGTGCGAGATGTAGCCACGGGTTTTTGCTCTTAGCTATTTGTAGAAAAGAATAGCCAGAACTGCTGCAAGATCAAGTAATTTTTATTATTACAAAGGCAGAAAAAAGGGACAGACCGTTAAAGCACTCCATCAGAGGGTGACACAGTGGGGTGACTTGAAAATAAGTCACTGAGGTTTTGATACATTATCCTTCATCTTGCCCAACCAATAATCTCCTGACCTGTCTAGGTGTGAGCCTGCCTGTTAACTTCTGAACAAAGGAGAAAATGTCGGTCCTCATAAGCATGATTATGGGGATTATGATTATGGGGATTTCTTGCTGGACCAAAAGCCTTCTTCCTGCTTTGACACAGGTGTAGGCCCAGGTCTTTGTTAAAACCTGAATAAGTTACTTTGCTTAACAAAGTCAGGGGTCACATGGTATCTGCCCCCTTGACAGAGGCCTATACCCTCTTCCCATATCCTCGGGGAATTTTAGCCTATCTGTTAGAAGTTATTTATTATGTCAACCTGTCTTTAAAATATGAAGGCCCTGGGTCAAAACTCTTCTGTGTTCTTGCTAATCACTTTTGGTGAGGGAACTCTGCATTATAATAAACTGTCTGAGTGCCTGGCAGCAACGAGGCCCTGACTACTTTTACATTTTGAAACCAATTTTCCTGCACTGAGGCAAGGCCGATGCTGGGGCCTCCGAGGCCAGGATCAGAGTCCTCCGGGTGGACAGGCCACTACTGGGGCCATCAAGAGTGGGATCGGAACTTGCAATGCGGCATGCACAGAGAAATATCACAGAAAATAAAATCAAGATGCTTCCCCTAACTAGCAAAAACTAGGAGGAAATGGGTAACAGGAGGAAGTCGAGTTATAGAAAGGACCCCATAGTGAAACAATTAAGGTGACCAATCAGAGGGGATGGGATGGGGGGTGGAGCCTCTTTAAAACGCAGGAGGTACGTAAACAAATGTATCAAAGATAATCACCAATCAAGCATAGGATCGAGGGAGGGGGAGGGAATGGGATGGGGATTGGATGAGGCCTAATTGGACAATGTGTGCTTATATATCCTCTCAAATCTTGTATTCCAATGTGATGTAAGATTACAATGCACCAATAAAAATAAAAAACTTAAAAATTTTAAAAAATAAAATATATAATGTAGATTTAAAAAAAGAAAAAAGAAACCAATTTTCAATACATTAATGCCAAAGTCATTTTCCAATACCGGCACAATGGTTACAGCGCATTTAATCTCTGCACTGGAGCCGCTGTCACCACCACCGCACAAGCCGTCGGTGCCTCTTGGCTTGGTGACCCTGAAGGCCCGGAAGAGTCGTGCTTTTGTTGCACTCCTCAAAGCAGAGGACACAAAGGCTCTCAGCAGAGCTGGGGACACTGCCTGAAGACTCTTTTTGTTATTCTGCAATGTCTCAAAATCTGTCAAGTGGTATCCTCTTCCACCCTCAGGGACGATGGTGACTTAATTGAGTTACTCTCTGCAGGCCTGGGATAAATTCACTCACATCACAAAAGAAACAGGCTAGGTTCCACATGGTCAATGCACACTTCCTCCAGATCAAGAAGAGGCAAGCCAGCCCCGGAAAACACCACATGACCGTGGGTCTCTCTTAAAGGAAAAAAGGCCCGAATAATTACATCAAGAGAAACACAGGGACCTACAAGAGGTGCATGCGATTGGGCGGTGTGTTTACTGAACTCTGATGCTCTTGTTTAAATTATAAACAGAGTGAATGGTTTCATGTAACTATGGAGAAGACATGGGCATTTGGGGCAGATGAAGGTGCAGTGTGAAGATGGGTCATGAGAAGGGGCTGTCCAGCTCCTGTGTTCACAGTGCCCTCCCCATGCCCCACAGAACCTCCCCTGCCCAGTGACAGCGTGGGGGCTAGGAAGCGTGAACACGGATCCTTCGGTGCAGAAACTAAATTATGACCAAAGCACCAGTCCTTTCATATAGTTGTTAATAAAACCTACTACACTTAATTGAGAGGATCGTGATGCCTCGTGCCATGGTTAGAGCTTATGTAAAGATACATGTGGAGCAAGATGAGCTCTGGAGATAGGAAGGAATACCAGAGCGGTACAACCCCAGAAATCCCAGGTTACACGCCCCCTTCTCTCTCAGAAAAACATGGTAAAAAGAGCCTCCATCCCCGGCCTGGCATTCAGCCTGTCCTGAAGATGTGCCAAGAGGTCATGGCCCTCTGTAGTTCTGCCTGCAATGTACCCCGCACAGTCCCCACATAGGCTTCCGTCATGCCCAAGGTCTGTATGGCTCCACACACTGTCTACGCCCATCACACTCCCTCCAACTCTGTTTCACGGCTGGAACTAGAGACACACCTGTGTTCGCAGAGCTTTTTGACTTTGGTGAGCCCTGCTCCTTTACCTAAGGCTTGCTACCTCTGCAGAAATGGAGATTTCCTTGTAAACAGTACCACTTGTCATAAATTGCAATCATCTATCCAAGCGAAAATCCCATAGGGCTTATCCTACAACCACCTGAAAACCCCAATAAACTCTGCAGGGTGGGCCATCCACCCTGTTCAAGTTAAAGGGCCACTTAGGCAGGTGTGGTAAAACATACCTGTAATCCCCATACTTGGGAGGCTGATACAGGAGAATCACAGGTTTGGGGCCAGCCTCAGCCACTTTGTGAGACCCTGTTTCAAAATGGAAAAAAAAAAATAGATCTGGGGGTGTAGAGCAGAGGTAGAACGCCCCTGGTTCAATCACAATGCCAAAAATGGGGGGCCACAAGTCTCCTAGTAGATCCCGGGCTCGAGGCCTGGGCCACCCCACATCTTTCCACGTGTGTTTTTGGCTAAATCATATGCCCATATTCTGCTTCACCAGCTGCTCAGCAAATGAACCAAACATCCCCAGGCTGCAGCAATGGGACCTGATAAATAGCACTGCTATTACCTGCCTTGGTTCTGTACTGAAACAACCAAAAAGTAAAACAGAAGTCTCACATATATCATGTATATGATATATAACATGTATGTAACATGTATTATATATGTATTAATGCTGCATTCCATATATTTACATTGCATATTGATACATAATGATATATTAATATGTAATAATTATATGTTATAGCATACTGTATGTATAATACATAACATAAGCCTTATTTATATAAGTCTTATAACTATGAAATAAGATAAAAGTTGGCTGTTGGAGATCTGAACTATCATTTGGTGACTGCTGATCTGGAAGAGGTGGCTTAGTGAGACAAAAATAGCTTCCAACTTCTACTCTGGTCTTGAAGAACTTGCCAAAGGAAGATGTAGGTCTACAAAGCAAAGACACCAACCCGCATCACTGCAAGAGACCAGATGCTCCATCCACGGGGACGCGTGTCTTACCATGGCAACCAGGTAAGGGAGATGAAGGGTGGACTAAGGGATTAGGAGAGATCTTTCCAAATGCACGGAAGTCGTAGGCATCAGAGTTAGGCATCCTGGACACATACTGATGACTTATAAAACTGCATTTCTTTGCTTCCGATAATGAAACAATTTGTTGTATGACTTATTATACTTTTGTCTTTTTATGAGTCTCACAGTTTAAGGCTGAATATATCGACTCCTTTAGAATATTCTCTGCTCCTATAGCTATTTGCACTTAAATACAAATAATGTGTCCACTATAGGGAATTTCTAGACATTTCTTGAAAATGCTTAAGCTGCCCACATCTCAGTGAATTCTGAGATTTGCCATGTTTGGGGTTATTAGTCTAATATGGTTTCTCATGATAATACATTATATGACCACTGTTTTTACAAACATTCTGTTGAAACACTGTGGGGCCCAGAGGAAGTACAGTTCCGCAGTAAGGATGTAACACTGTTCACCGTGCACAGCCACAGATGAGCATTTAGTTATGTAAGGATGATTAGGCACGTCATTCTGCTCAGCCACAGATGTGTAGAAAGTTATAAAAGCGCAGTAACAGCCAATACAGACATGCACCTTATGCTGGCACGATGTGTCGTTTTTTCCTGGAGCCCTATGTAAGCGATGCATCTGTAAAAGAGACTGTTCTCCTCCTGATGGCAACTCCACGTGCTTTCTTTTCATTGGGAGCAGCTGACACACACCCTAAGCACAAATTGGATTCAGTGGTTCTGAAATGTGGGCTTCGTGTTCTCGTTAACCAGGGCTACAAATGAGGACGAAATTGGCAAGATGCTGCTTTACATTGGACCAAGGGCTAAGGAGACTGCACGAGCGTGTGCGTCACTGCTTGCTTTGGGCAATCAAAAGAAAAGCCCAGGTCCAATGAAAAGATAAAAGTCCTTTCTCATTGGAGGCCCCGTGTTTTGCACATCATTAAATTTATTCTTTTTCTAAGAATGCTCAAAATTACTTGACTCAACTTGGTCTTTCAAAATAAAGGGGACGAAAAGGAAATTATCTTTAAGTAAGTAGTTTATTGAAATGCGCTGTGTTGCTTGAATGTCAGTACGGACACTTTAGCCTTCCCCAAACCCTTCACATTTGATCTGCTCACCCCGTAGCTTCCTTAATTTCCTGACGGACACCGGTAGAGGCAGTTGCTGGGCCTGACCAACAGCTGGTGCCTTTAATCCCGCAGATGTTTCTGTGTCTAAGTTGTAATCATCAGACAGACAGATCCCAGGATTTTGTTTTCCTCCACACCCTTCACCCATATGCAGAAACTTCCTGAAAGAGACAAAGAGAATGTGCATGAAAACACACCCGAGGGTGTGGATGGCTTTAATAAATCTGGACTCCAGGGTAGAGAGAACCTACCGCTGCCCAGTGCAGTAGGGTCGTCCAAGACCCACCAAAATCACGCAAGTGGTTCCTATGGGTCCAAAGCCCAGGCCCAGGGGAGTCACACCATCAGAAGACACTGGGCTTAGAGAGGACGACGGGGACCGTGTGTGTGGCAGCTGAGTAACGTACAGGATGCTCTTAAAGGAAGAGACTATTAAGTTCATCTTTCTGCCATGTTGGTTGCTCTTCTTTTCTTAGAGTCTGACTTAAATTGTGCAGCCCGAAACAAGGTGTTGTCAGACAGAGACTAGTCAAGTGCCCTTCAGGTCCCACCTCCATCCACTGGTCACTAGCTGTGTTACTCCATGCAGGTGCCCAAGCCCCTGAGGCCTCATCTGTAGCAGTAAGATCCCCCTCGTATGTTGAGAGATTAAGTACAAAAGCACCAAACAGCACGAGCTGCACAGTTAGCACTCAGTAGGTGGTAGCTCTGCACACTGTTAATCTTCAAAACCACATAACCACCAAAATTAAGACTGACTTAATGTCAGTTTTAATGTGGTGAAGTCTGATGTGATGTGTTTTAGATGAAAGTTTATGAAGAAATATTGGGTTCACAGAGCATTCTTTGAGCAGAAGCATTTTTTGTGTGTGTGGCACTGGAGATGTCTCACTGAATTGCAAAGGGCCTCACTAAGTAGCTGAGGCTGTCCTCCTATCTCAGCCTCCCAAATGCTGGACTTACAACCTTGGGCCAACATGCTCGGCTCAAGGCAGAAGCATTTTTAACTCAAGAAACCATGCCTGAGTTCAAAATTATCAGGGCTTGTAATGCAAGTGGCTTTCATACTTGAAAGCCAGTTTTAATAAGACAACACTCAAAAGTTGCCTTGCTCACTTCAAGGTAAGATATGCATTGCGATGCTGCTGAAATATGCATTAACTGTGCACTATCTTAATCGTTTCTGGAGAGAAGAGGACATGATGCCTCAAATATTTTATATTACCCTGCCAGCCAAAGAAAGTTGAAGCCAATCTCAGCAGAAACAATATTCCTGACTATTCCACTGTGTTCCTGACGCAACTCCTTTAAGGCAAAGGCCACTAGGATGAGGGGCTTGAATTGCTCATATAGACTTCAACTTCTACATCATTTCCCTGTTTGAACTGTTTTAAAATAGTAATTTCTGCTGGGCGTGGTGGCGCACGCTTGTAATCCCCGCGCTTGGGAGGCGGAGACAGGGGGATCGCGCAGGTTCGGAGCCAGCCACCTTGGCTTAAGAGACCCTGTTTCCAAAGAAAAGATAAAATAGGTCTGGGAGTGTAGCCCGGAGGCAGAAGGGCTTCCAGGAACCCCGGTACCACCAAAAATAAATAAATAAATAAATAAATAAATAAATAAATAAATAATAAAATAAAACAGTAATTTGTAATAAGGAACGTGCTGTGCTCTCTCCCCACCTTCACCTGGGTACTAGAATCCTTCTACAGTATTTGGAAGAACAATAATGTGCGTGTATTAATTTCTAAATGTATGATTTTAAATGGAAAAACAGATGTTAAAAATTCTTAGAACACTCAGACTCCTAATAATATATCCACTGGCCAATCTGGAAAAGAAAACTTCGTTGTAAATTCCCTACTTTGATAAGCAAAGAAAGTTGACATAGCTCAGTGCCAAAACTACACGGAGAGTCCATCTAACTCCAATCAGAATGGCAATCAGGAAGAAGACAAACAATAAATGCTGGCAAGGATGTGGAGAAATAGGAACTCTTATACACTACTGATGGACTGCGAATCCGTGCAGTCACTATGGAGATCAGTGGAGATTTTTCAGAAAATTGGGACTTGGCCCATCATATGATCCAGCTATACCACTCGTGGGAATCTTTCCAAAAGGATTGAAGTCAGAATATTATAGTGATCCGTGCATTGCCATGTTTATATAGCACAATTCCCAGTAGCCAAATCACGGAATCAACCTAGGTGTCCATCAATCAGTGAATGGATTGTGAAATTATACATCGGGTGAAATGCTACTCAGTAGTAAAGAACAAAATTATGTCATTTGTAGGAAAATGGATGGACCTGGAGAATATTATGTTAAATGAGATTAGCCAGTCACAGAAATAGAGGGCCATATATTTTCTTTCATATGCAGAAGTTCGGGAGTAATCAGGATACCAGAAGGACTCCAGATAATATAGGAGAAACCCCAGTGCAGAGGTAGAAGGAGTCTAGGGGAAGGTGGCGTGGGGGGTAGGGGGCGTAGAGGGAAACTAATGAAGGAGACACGCTGATGATATTTACATATGTGAGGATACCAATGCCAATCTCAACATCATGTATGAGGAGGGGAAGGGAACGGGGAGGAAGCAGGGATACCCACACCAAGTAACTACGTACATATATGTCTCTATCATTTGAATTACAGAATGATGTGAAACTACAATGCACCATTAAAATATTTAATTTTTTAAGACAAATTAGGTGACCAAAGCATTTACCCCTCCATATATATCTCTTATCAAATTCCATTATCTAAGAAATATTCCAAAATAAGACATTCTAAGTTTATTAACTGAAACATTGGCTTATCTTTCCAGTATCTCCATACACTTATTCATATATTCATATGTAGTCTTGGCCTCATTTGCATATCTTAAACTCTGTGTTTACTTACATTTACAACCAAGAAAAAAATACACGACCAGCACAGTTGACTTTAGTATTTACTTCAAGAGAAATTCATTTCGGTATTTAATATTGTGTACCTCACTACACAAACTATATGTTCTTATGATGTGCATTTCCATGTTCTGTATCTGCTTAGCTGGTTGATAATGTTGTGGGTATTGTTTTCTAATTTCCTGCTCCATAAATTTTGCCCTGAATTTGCCATCTCAGTCCTCATGGTGGAGAAAAACTGGTGGCCCAGAAAGGAAATGAAGAGAAGAAAAGGGATAGAAAGAGGAAGAAATATAGAAAATTCACCAAATATCATCAGATTTTTTTAAAAGTTGTCTAAAAAAGGAAAACTACTATAAAAAAATCAATGAAGAATAGAAAGAGTGACACACTCTCCCTTTTCTTGGAAAGCTTAGTCTTTCAAAAGTCAGGAAAGCTCAGCCTAGCAACACCGATTTTCCCTCTTGGCAATATTACTGTTGGGAGTGAAGTTTTTAAAATCTACCTTTTGTTTTCACTGTGAACAAGTTATATTAAGACAGTTTGCATAATTCTTGTTTAATTTTGTTAAAATAATTGTCTTTGATGGATTTGTAAATTAGATTTTTAATAGCATATGGCAATCAGCCTAGACAATATCTGAGACCTTATAAAAATTGCAAAGTTAAGGTGAATATGATATCCGGACCCCTTCCTAAATGTAAAACTCTTTTATCATGCAAGACTGAAAAATCTTCAATTTGACAATCTTTTGATGTGTCTATATGTGGTCAGGTGAGCTTTCTATGGGTTGGGAAGAAACTCTTCTACCTACAAAAGCAATAATCACATCTTTTTAAGTTAATCCTCATTTCTATGTCCAATATTTTTCTCTTGCTAAATATTACTGTATCCTAAAATCAACCATTTACTTATCTCAGATACAACAACCTACCATTAGAATCCTGGATCTACAAGAATCATATTTCAGAGGGAAGGGGTTCCTCTTTCATGTGTGTGGGACCTGACGCTGACTTGAGAGTACTACGGGTGCAAAGCCTTGCACTCACATACATAAAGCATCCCGCACCATCAGAAACGTCTATGCTGTCGAGCAGTTCTAATACAATGCTTAGATTTACAAGTAGATGTTTTTAAGTAAGAACAATAGATCTTAGGAACCAAGGATGTAAACACCCAAGCTTTCAACCAGAAGCTTTCTCTAGCTACTTAACATGTATGTTGTTCATGGTCTGAAAGCATTTTCCACATTTCCAATCACTCGTATTTATATTTTCTTTATTTAATGCTCTCTAAGCATCAACTTAAAAAAAGCATTCAAGGAAAGAAATTGCAATACATAAAAGATGAATTTCAAAATACATCTTCTAAAGGAAATGTTGTTCGGCTAATGGAACTGATGTATATAAACTGGGCTACATCTAAATGGACAGTTAAATTTTAACTATTCAAAAAAAGTCAGAGGAGACACAGCTTATGCCTCTGAACTTCTTACGTAATATCTCTCTTTAAAGATGTCAACAGCATCCATGTCACAGGCTTCTCTCCCTTCCGCTCACGGGAACGGCTGGCCTGGCTTGTCTAACAATGGCAGCCCAGAGTACAGTGTATTCAGGCAACACCATTTGTTCAGCTCAGAACTCAGCACTGCGGGCTGTATTTGGCCATCTTTCCAACACGGCGTTGGTAACTGAGCTCAACAGGACTCTCTCTAAGTGGCGCCTCGCCCTCCAGCTGGCCATCCTGGGTATTCAGCTGGTGCTGGGTTAAGACCCTGGGCGAGACCCGCAATGCACTAACGCTCGCTAAGCCTCAACTTGCTGCTGTCTTAGTGACAAAGCTGTCCAGGAGGCCAGTCCGTTCAACAGGGCAAAGAAGGCCTCCACTCTTTATTGGGAGGAGCTGTGAATATCGTCACCCTTTGCCACCAACTGGATCCACAATCTTTCTCTATCCACATCCTTCCAATTTGCTGCTTCAGTATCTCTTGAACTCACCCATTTCTCTCTCCAGGGAGCATTTCTGGAATAAGCTATCAACATTGCCTACTGGAAGTCAGAAGCTGCTTTCCAACAGGGCTCTCTCAGCCACACTAACAGTCTCACCAAAAGACACTACCCTGTTTTGAAAACAGATACAATTAAGCCTTCAGTGGCATTCTGTCATATGAAGATAAATCTCCAGCCTCTCACTTTGGACTCTAGTGCCCTGCTCGACCTCATCCAAGCACCTCAAATACATGCTGTGGCCTCCCATTACGATGCATAAAACACACGTACAGTAACACCAGGGTGCCTGGCTAGAGACCCCGCCTACTGAGAAAGGTTCTCTGAAGAAAAGAAATTTCATGCGAAGTTTATTTTGTTTTGTTTTTGTGGTACTGAGGTTCCTGGAAGCCCTTCTACCTCCGGGATACACTCCCAGACCTATTTTATTTTTGGAAACAGGGTCTCTTAAAGCCAGCGCTGCTGGCTTCGAACCTGCGTGATCCTCCTATCTCCGCCTCCCAAGAACGGGGATTACAAGCGTGCACCACCACGCCCAGCATTCATGTGAAGTTTAAAAGACCTCTCAGTTCCTTAGAAAACTGGGACTAGATCCACCATATGATCCAGCTCTACCACTCCTGGGTATTTTTCCAAAGGGGTGAAATCAGAGAACTACAGCAACATAGGCACACCCATGTTCATAGCAGCACAATTCATAATAGCGAAAATATGGAACCAACCCAGGTCCCCATCAACAGATGAATGGATTGGAAAATTATGGGAAATACACACAATGGAATTCACAGAAAGAGAAGAGACATATCTTTCCTCTAATATGCCCAAGCTAGGGAGCATAGGGGATACCAGAGGGACTCCAAATAATGGAAGGGAAGTCTCAGCAAAGTTTGAATGGAAAGATAGGAGAGGAAGAAGCTAAACTTGATTAATGAGGGTCCACATCCGAATATGTGTAAAAGTATGAATATGGCATGGTTACCCTGGACAATCATTGTTGGGAGGGGGGAGGGAAAATGGGCAGAAAGGGCACCATGTATAGTTTAAATGTATACCATTTATTTTCAATAAAAATATGTATATTAAAAAAGTTAAAAAATAAATAAATAAAAGACCTCTCGGATGTGCCTGGAAGGAATAGAACAGGGTGACTGTTTATGACGGTTATGACGTCACATTTATTTTTGCAGCTTGAGCCACTCACTGAAGAAAATTACATCTATGCTTCTCAACTCTAGATCCCCGGGGCCTAGCACAGCAATGATGAGAGGTTTAGCACCATTAGGAAATTTCAAGACATCAAGATTCACTTCCGGAGACCTCAGCAAATGCTAAAATTTTAGACTTATATTAACAACACTACATTTCAGAGTCGAACTTCATTAATCTTTGAAACCACTATATTTAAAACATATGGACTATGTCTCTGGACTTGACGTTGGAAATAAAAAATGTGGGTTCCAGGACCGATTCAGCCATTACCCTACACTGGAAAAATCCGCTAATCATTCTTTGTTTCAGTCGCCTCATCAGCAAAATGAAAAAATCTGCAAATATGTCTTAATGTTCTTTCCAATTCTTTAACATCCTGCGGTGCTACAGTTCTGACATTTAAATGAAGCATAAAGTTTTAGCAAAGGGATAGCCTCCTGTCAGAAGAAACACATTATCCAGTTACTGATCTTAATTTACTTTAGATGCAAAGTATGTCTTTAAGTAGCCAAAAATACAATTAGATATAAAATTTAAGCTACTCAGAATGCTAGCATATAAAGACTTTTAAAAATATAGAAAAAAATTTTAAATAAAGCCTGGGTTAAGCATATAATATGCAAACAATAGAACGAAATGAAATTAAACAGAAATCTCGCCATCTCGGTTAATAGGCAAACTGCTCTACGTTCATGAACTACTGAGTTTGATGGCTCACACTGAAAAGGAGGCATGCTGGTTCCACAGATGTTAACACATGGAACCTGCTCACAAACCATCTGGAAAAACCCCAGGATCCAAATACGCACCCTAGTAGGACAATTTCAAAAGAGTAAAAGCAGAGGCTACGTCCCCCAAGCTGAGCGTAGCAGGAAATAGCTGGGCCCCCCCACGTCAGAACAAAATCCTGCCGCGCTTCGCAATAGGACCTTGAAAAACACAAGAGTCAACAGCCAACACAGCAGTAGGTATTTTTTAATATATTTCAGATTTTTACTCAAGCCAAAACAACATCTGGGCTTCTGTAATTGTTCTATAGTAAATCAAAGACGGGGTCTTGAACTTCTTGATACACAAAGCAAGGGTTTTGTTTACGTGATTTCCTGAGACTTCTGAGGCAGGTTCTAGCCCACTGAGGACGCTCCCTGGCCTGGCCTCAGCAAGGCAGAGTTCAAGTCCAGCCACGAGCTGAGACCTTAATTTTCCCGACCTGCAGCGTGGATGGCCCGTGTGATCCAATGATGGGCTCTGGAGGAGGCTATGTCTATGTTTGCCCCGCCAAAATCCCCTTCAGAAAAATGCCAGAATAATTTTGGACTTGATAAAGTATGTGAACTGTGGCAAAAAGAAAAAAGGGTGAGATATCCAGAGCTTTTGAATCTTCAAGGTATGCATGGACACTTCTATATTTGGGGGCTCAAAATAAGTCTTATGATCTAAAATTTAAAACCGCTTCACTATAACCCTACAGAACACTGTATTTGGAGTGGGAGCGACTTCATCTCTAGTGACCGACTGTGTAAACTTCCGCGAGCCCCTCTCCAGGCCCTCCCCTCCCGTCTCCCTTGGCCCGGCCACCGTGGTCTTCTTGACCACAGCAGGCACGCTCCGCAGCAAACCATTGCTGTATCCTCTGCTTCAATATCACGTCCAAACACACCAATACAGACAACCTGCTCACTTCTTTGTGTTGCCTAAAAGCCAGGTTTCTGAGTGTGCTCAGCCATATAAGCCTGCTAAGATGGCGTCGCAGTGGGTGTTCTCCTCCGCCCTGCCCTCCTTCACACTTCTTCCATCCTATCGACCACACTGAAGCTGACGGTCCACCTGGCCCATGCATTGCACGGAGCTCGTAGCCGGCTTTCTGTGCCAACCGTAAAAGCTCAACAAAGGCCAGCGACGCACCCCAGGTACTGAAGGGGTACATGCGAACTGTGCATCCTCCGGAAACAGAGCGATCTTAGAGCTGCAAGCCACGCGGACTTCTGTTGCACAAATAGGCGAGCCCGCTTCCGTTCATGAATTATGGAACTGCAGATGATTTGGGAAGTAAACATGCGAAAAGTTTTTGCAGTTTCTATAAATAGACAGCATCTATATTTATAATCCTTTTATTTGACTCAAAAAATCGAACTTCTGAACGAAGATGAGCTTTTTTAAGGAGCCATGACCTTCGCTGCCTGGCAGTAAGGCGTGTCTGTATGTCACACTACTGAGGACGGGAAGGTGGTCCCTGTGTGTCTAACAAGCAGCGCTGTAAAGAACATGTCAACTGAGGAACCCACAGAATACTCTTTCGGGTTTCCCAGAACAAGTATTATCTGAAAGATCCTAGATTTGTAGTTGATGAGTAACTGGCCACCTGTGTGATATTTCCAGAAGATTCTCTAGGAAAAGGCTGTGATAAGTACATTAGATCTGTATCATATCACCACCCAACAAGAAAACACACTCATCGATCTGTGCCAGGATGTTGTACCTCTTTATTGTTGTTGTTTATTTATTTGTATTTGGTTAACTTAAAAAATGGATCTCGGAGCCAGGCGTGGTGGCACACGCCTGTAATCCCAGCATTCGGGAGGCTGAGACCGGAGGATCGCGGTTCTCAGCCAGCCTCAGCCACTTAGGGAGGCCCTTTGCAACTCAGTGAGACCCTGTTTCAAAATAAAGAATAAAAAATAGGGCAGGGGGGTGTAGCTCGGAGGTGGAATGCCCCTGGATTCCATCACCAGACCTCCAAAAAAAAAAAAAAAGTATCTCGGCAGGTCGGCACACATCTGTAATCCTAGTAATCTCAGATTTGCAGCCAGCCTTAGCAACTTAGTGAGACACAGTTTCAAAATAAAAAATAAAAAGGGCTGAGGATGTAGCTCAAAGACAGAATGCCTCTGAGTTCAACCCCCACATATATAGTACCATATATACAACATAATGTGTGTGTGAGAGTGAGTGTAGCCATTTTGCACCAACACAGTGGCACACGTCTGTAATCCAAGTACGTAGGAGGCTAAAACAGGAGGATCGCAGGTTTGAGGCCAGCCTCGAAAACTTAGTGAGACCCTTAGCAAAAATATAGCTGTTTTGAATGTCAAATTAAATTCTAAAATGTAGCCATAAACTTAAACAGGACAAACTAAGTTTAAGCAAGGGCCCGCATGTCGCACCAGGCTAGACGTGGGCCTGGGTAGTAAGTGATTATCTGGTCATACCACTGGCAGCTAGTAGGGAGCGCCGGGCCACCTGCAGCCGGTGTGCGGCCACCCTGGTGCACTCTGCGCTCCCTGGGCCCTCGCGAAGAGTCGGAGCACCTCCATCTCCACTCGGTGGGCCTCGAGCAGCTGTGAGCACGCCAGATGCCCTCACGGGAGGACCGAGAGGGCCGGGACACTTTCCAGCCAAAAAGTAAACAACATGGAAGCGATTCGTCTGGAAAATGTTTGTTCTGGGATGTGTGCTTTTTCCAGGTTCAGCATCTGAGAAAGAAGCTGACGATACTACATCAAGGCAGACCATAACTCCGTAAGAAGTTTAGAAATAACTGTCAGCTCAGTTAACAGCCGCGCGAGCTATAATTCAGCGGAACGCATTACTCCACCTGTCATCTGGACATAGACCTAGTCGTGGACTCTGTTACCCTGGGTATGGTATCTCCATAAATGACACAAGGGGATTAAAAGGAAGTAAAAGTGTCTTATGGTTGTTGTTGTTTTGTTTCTTAACTCCGGTGTATTTTAAATCTCGTCTGAAGTCATGTGTGGCGGTGCCCGCTTGTAATCCTGGTACTTAGGAGGCTGAGACAGGAGGATCTTAGGTCCATGGCCAGCCTCAGCTACTTAGTGAGGCCTCCCCAACTTAGTTAAACCTTGTTTCAAAATAAATAATAAGAAATAGTGGTGGGGGTGTGGCTCAGAGGTAGAATGCCCCTGGGCTCAACCCCCAGTTACACAGAAAAATAAATAAATAAAATATAGTTTGAGAGGAACAACACAAACATTTTTTTTTTTTGGTGGTGCTGGGGTGGAACCCAGGGGCTTTCTACCTCCAGGCTATACTCTGAGATCTGTTTTATACTTTATTTGGAAACAGGGTCTCACTAAGTTGCCGAGAGCCTCACTAAGTGGCTGAGGCTGGTTCTGAAACTGTGCGATCCTCCTGTCTCAGCCTCCCATGCCCGGGGATTACAAGCGTGCACTACCATGTCCAGCTAACATGTTTTATTTTTAAAAAGCAGTATATGGCCGGGCATGGTGGTGCACACTTATAATCCCAGCATTTGGGATTCAGAGACAGGGGGATCGCGGTTCACGGCCAGCCTCAGCTACTTAGGGAGGCCCTTTGCAACTCAGTGAGACCCTGTTTCAAAATAAAGAATTAAAAAACAGGGCTGGAGGTATAGCTCGGAGGTAGTACCGCAATAAAATAAAAAGAAAGAAAAGAGCAGCATATTTATAAACAAATAAAAGGGCTTGGGGTTACTTGGAAGGTAGAATGCTCATGGGTTCAATCTCCAAAAAGAATAATGGCGTTCAAATGACACGGGGATAAAGGATGCGGTGCTGATGGCCAGAGGTGAGGGGCGTAATTTGACTGCCTAGACCCTGCTCCCCAGCTCAGGCCACAGGGTTGCCTGGTACACAGGAACCACTCTGTCAAGGCTGCCAGTTTGACTGCAGTAATCCAGCGTGGCCAGCCTACCAATGAAAGCTCTGGATGCAGGCCCGTTGTTCATAAGACCACTCAGACCAAGTCCAGATGATGAGACTGAAGTCCATTTTGAGCTTTGGGGAAACCAGAGTCTGTTTTCGAATGGCCTTGAAAACCTGCTGAAGTCCTGGCTGCCCTGCGGGGTCTGGAGTGGGGACCTCCTGTAAATGCACTTACAAGGAGGAGGCCTACCCCTGAACCCCTGAAGCCTTCATTTCCATGAGCCAATAAATGCCATCTTGTACTGACGCCACTTTCTGTGATGCACAGTTGCTGATAAACTTGTGTGCATATCACATTATACTAAAATAGCTGCTCAGCCGTTCTCTTTCCAACTAGATTATAAATCTGCTAAGAAGAGAAACTATGTAATTAGTCAAATTTATATGTCCAGCAAAGCACTTACAAATGGAGGCCCTCTATCATGACATGCGTTCTTTAAGAGGAATTGTAACAACAAATGCTAAGGCTACTACTTTTCAAGTCCATCCTCTGGTGATTATTCAGTCCAGGCTCTCTCTCTAAATCATGGGACAGAATTCTTTCCTTCTCTCTCTGCCCTCTCCCCTAAGAGAAGCCTACTCTTACAGCACAAATACAAGAGTAGTAGGCAGATAGAGGTCCAGAGGGTCCCAGCGCCCAAAACCAGCAACTGCATAGATCAAGCTGATGTATCTGACTCTTAGACCTCCCTGGGCCAGCTTCTATTACTCATCTACAGTGAGAGAAACACTATTTGTATGGAAATGTTAAAGTCCCATCAAAAGGGAAACTGGGATCCTTTAGAATTGAAGCGCCATTTGAGAGCAAGGTTCAGACTGGGAGATTCAGTGTTTTGCGTGAAGCGGGATTTTAAGTGATTTGAGTGTGAGGGTTGGACAGCCGACCAAAGGAGACAAAGAGAGATGGCGTCGTTTTCCAGATTTTCTCTCTACACGGCCCCTCGGCAGAGCCCCTTGGCCTTTCCCTTGGAACTACTGCGAACGCTCCCTGAAAATCTCAGGGTGCTCCTGTTGAAAAGCCACCTAAAGCCTTGGCCTTCAACTCTTTGGCGAAGGAGCCCCAAGTTCTGGACAGTCGCCTCTAATCATTATTCATACACTCAGAAAAAAGCATCCTCTGCCAGCTCAGTCCATGAGCTCGCCTTTGCTTTAATTGCAAAACAAAAACAAAACAAAACAAGCAGCCCAAGTAAGGCCTCTTCTCCCCTCTGCTCCCTACCCTACAAAGAGTACCAGGCGCCGTGAAACGGGCGTGAAGGAGGCAGTGGAGGCTCTGGCTTATAGCTCCTTCCATATGAAATGAGCCGAGAGACCTGAATCCTGCTTTCGGCCTCCTTGAGCCTCCGGCCGTGTGTTGGTAGTCGAGGCTGCACCTTTTCGACGTGCGGATAATGCTCTGCGTTGGTCCTTAAGGGCCGAGCAAGCGTGAGGTTCTGTTGTACTTCAGTGATGACAGGTAGCATGGTCAACCTGGACACTCGTTGCTGGGAGGGGGAGAAGATGGGTGGGGGGAGCGCACCAAACAGAGTCTAAATGTATACCATTTTCAGTATGTTCCACATATAAATAAAATAAAAAATAAAATCTAAAAAATAAGATAATGCCCTGCTTTAAAAAAAAAAAAAAGTATCGAGATGGCATGAGAAAGAATGAGTATAAGCCAACTAGCACTCAGCTGTAGGGAAACACCAAGCGCTGCGGGCGCGAGGATGGTTGTATCGCTCCGAGCCTCACCATAGTGTGGAAGTACAGTGCACCAATAAAAGTGTACAAAAACAAATCGTGAGCATTTTTTGTGTGTGTGTGGTACTGGGGTTCCTGGAAACCCTTCTACTTCCAGGCTACACTCCCAGACCTATTTTATACATTTTTTATTTGGAAACAGGGTCTCTTAAGCCAGCACGGCTGGCTTCGAACCTGCACGATCCTCCTGTCTACGCCTCCCAAGCGCGGGGATTACAGACGCGTGCCACCATGCCCGGCTAAATCGTGGGCATTTTTAAAGCAACACTAAGCTATCTTCAGAGGACAAGAGAAGTAATAACATTAAAGAAAGTATTGATAAAAGAGTGAGCTAGGAGAAGACAGATAGGTGTGATAGGGAAAGTGTAGAAGCCCAGGCCAGAAGTGAAAAAAGTGTGTGTGTGTGTGTGTGTGTGTGCAGGAAGACTTCACACCCCTCTGATCAGCTCCAGGGCCAAAGGTTAGAGGAGAGACACTGAAATCTCACCTTCTCCTTAGCCAGCCTCCACTAGAGGTCTCCAGGACAGTCCTCTCAAATTTCTCCCTCTGTCTCTCTTGGCCACTCAGCAATCTGAGGAATGCAGACTTATCAGCAGGAAGAGAAAAATATCAGAGATTCTCCCCGACCTCCCTCCTCACAGCACACAGACAGCAGGACCAGGGACCTGGAGTGGGGCAGGAAGGCGGCGGGGCCTCTGAATCGGCCTTCCCACCTCAGACCTTAGGAAGCAGCGCTTCCGTCAACTGTCCTTAATAGGCTACTGGGCGTCCACTTTCAGCCCTCTTAAGAGACCACTGTGTCCAGCCAATTTCACTGACAAAAGCTAAAAAGCCTAAAGTTCACACCAGGAGTCCTTCAGGCAAGGAATCTAACCAATACTGAGGGCCACTTGTAGTTCAGAAAAAAGATCCTAATATCTTTCCCTATATTATCCTATTTCTCAAGAAAATGGGTAGGTCCATTTGACACTCAAGAAAATCTGTATTAGGATAATTTACATGATCTTTGCAAGGTATTTACAATGGAAAGCAGAGCCAGAGATTCAAGTCCAGTGCTAGCTCAGCTCGTGCTTTTCCGTTCTTGACCTAATCTTATATATAGTGCCATTTCTACATGTTGTGTTTTCTCCTCTCTCCCTCCTTGCTTCCATATTTAATTTTATGTGAAGTTGTTACCTTACCTGTGGGGGACAGGACCCAAGACCCCAATTGCTGCCTGGAACTCCAGAGTTCAGAGCTTTCTATACACTTTGTTTATTTCTCTCTACACATACCTACACTGAACTTATAACTTAGAAGTTAAACTTATAACTCAGGCACAGTAGGAGATTAGCATTGATGACAAATGGACTATCAGAACAAATGCATTGTAGTGAACACTACATGACTGTGTCCTCTCTCTCTCTCTCTCTCTCTCTCTCTCTCTCTCTCTCTCTCTCTCTCCATCTCTCACAATATCTTATTATATAGTAATGTTTTCCAACCACGGTTGGCGGAAAGCAACTGAAACCACAAGAAGTGAAACTGTGGCTAAGGGGACAGTCGTATGTATTTGTTTTTTTCATGCTGTTGGCTTACCATGCCTCCTTTATCGCTCAGCTGTCACTGAGATTTACCTCGTATGAGAAAAGCAGAGACAGATGTCGGAGGACGCCTGTGTTGTAAACTGGCGATCTCCACAGGGAATAATTGTTGAGTACCTTTGTAAAGCAGCTCACATCTGCTTGTAAATGTAAAATTGCCATAATCCCTATTTTCGGATGGAGTTTTTGCAACAAAAGGTTGTGTTTTATTGTGTTAAACTCTTCCTGAGTTTAATGGTCACATCCTTCAAGAGCCCATTGTTCCTACGCATGCGAATGCCAACCTCCTTTCCTTGTCTTCAGCCAGGCAGAAAATGCCGTGTGTTCTGTACACACTCTCAGAGTCTCAAAATATCTCTACATAAAAAACACCCAGCATGAGGGTTGGATGATGGATGGACGAGGTGGATGGGCGGATAGATTCAATGGCCATTTGCAAACTACTTTTGAACATTCTCAAAGGTGAGTGTGGTCTTAATAAGCAAGCAGCTTCAAATACCAGGTACCGATACATAAAATATTATTTAATCAATTTTCTTCCCATCCAAGTATAGAAAACACAAACTCATGAATATACTCTGATAAATGGCATTGAAATAAGATAGACGGGACATTGGCCCATTTCTATTTTCAGTGTAGTACGCATGTGACATTTTTTTCTTTTACTATAGTAAAGTAGCTTTATGAATAGAATGAAGGAGAAATGTTCAACTAAGACCACGAGTACTGCTGGCGTTGTAAGCGATGTCTTTCCCCCTCGGAAGAAATGTTCCCCCCATGAAGGTAGAGACGAGACTCTCCCTTTCAAGGATGGTTGCCTTAACAGCTTGGTACAGGTGTTAACAGAAGAAGAACCTTGCTAGGAGTAGTTCTCTGCTGAGCACAGGAGGGTGTAGCCAGACTCACCATAAAATATGGTCTCGATCCAGAGGCAGGAAGGACCCGATGAATCATCAAAACCACAGGGGAGAAAATCGGAGATTGCTCATTAAGTTGCTGAAAGGCGGCCTCATCGGACAGGCCAGGCTGAACAGCTAATGCATTCGCAGTTATCTCGTTGTGAACTGCGCACGGTTTCTTTGCTTTTTATTTTTTCTAAAGTATTTTTGGTACTTACGTTTGGCAAGTGATGCTATGAATTTCCATCCATTTAGAGAAACGACTGAAAGCAAGTGAAGTCTTAGAAAAAACATCTGCAATTGTGAAATGGCGCATCGGGGAATCAGACAGCTCAAACAATGCTAGCTATACTAAGCGTGGTTTTCTCAGGAAGCCGGGATAGGAAGATCCTAAGAATGCTTGTTTCAAAATAGACATTTATATTTTGGAGGTTTCTTGCAGTAAGGGATAATAGAAATCTGCATGGTATCCATAATAAATGCAACTGCAATGTCATGATGATGAACCTCCTGAAACTGGCAGCATTTGGCCATTCTTGACCTACAAAAGTGACAGTTTCTCTAACAGCCTTAACATACTTTGTGGTCGACTTGACCAGTTTAGAAACTGTCATGCAGACTCACTTCTAAAAGTACGTATTCAGGCCGGGCGTGGTGGGCACGCTTGTCATCCCCGCGCTTGGGAGGCAGAGACAGGAGGATCGCGCAGGTTCGAAGCCAGCTGCGCGCGCTGGCTTAGGAGACCCTGTTTCCAAATAAAAATGTAAAAATAGGTCTGGGAGTGTAGCCCAGAGGTAGAAGGGCTTCCAGGAACCCCAGTACCACCAAAAAAATAAAATAGAATAAAATAAAATAAAAGTACATATTCAACTACTTCTGTTTGTGCTGGAAACTGTGTATTGTCTCTTCTGTAGCCAGATCCTCCAGAAGCAGTAGACAGGGATAAACCTGCTGTGCTGTCTTTGGCCAACTCCTGGAAAAAGAATAAAGGGTAGAAACAGAGGAAAAAGAAGAGCAGGAGACAAAACTAAAACAAAACAAAAAAAACAGAGGGAAAGAGGCTTCTGAAGATAACTGCATCTCAAAAAACAGATCAATTTTGCTGGGCGTGGTGGCGCACGCTTGTAATCCCAGTACTTGGGAGGTTGAGACAGGAGGATCACGGGTTCAAAGCCAGTCTCGGCAATGTAGCAAGGCTCTCAAAAACCTAGTGAGATCCTGTTTCCCCCAAAAAATTTTTTTAAATTAGGCTAGAGGAGTCTGAAGTTTGTTGTTCAACGGGTATATCTTGGAGGTAGAATGCCTCTAGGTTCAATACTCAGTGCCAAAAAAAGAGATCAATTTTTATGATATAAAACAGGAAGAGCCCGTGGATGATGGTGATACTCAGATTTTAAAAACCCCAAGGTTAAGTCAGAAACTTAAAAAAAATTGGGAAATACTCAAGTTCAAACTTGCACGCTGTGTCCTCCAGCTTCTCTGCTCATTCCTAAAGGAGTCTGGAGTTTGTTGTTCAAGGCTAATATTTCCTTACAAGCCCCATGAGATTGAAGTGTAATGGAGTCCAAGAATTAGAGAATTTGGGAGACGGGTGCATACCTCCCCCTTCCCAAGGGTGTTCAGCTGGAAGACACGTGGGCATTGGAGATTGTGTCATAGAACAGTGAAAACCAGGACTATTAAACCAACGAATTACTAAACTTAGATGGGCCGAATGGATGGGCATGCCAATTCAAACACGAAAAAGTTTTAAAGTTATTAGAAAAAATTTTAAAAAGCTGAGGAAAAATAAGTTTATTTTATATTCCCTCTCTAAAGACTGCCATCATGTGAATTTCACACTGAAAGAATGTACCCTGGTTTCTGAAACAAGAGTTTCATGATATGTGCATTTCAGAACAACTCCCTCCAAACACCTCCTTCAAAGGATTGTATGGAAATATAAAATAACAATTTATTTAAAAAGCCAGAATTGATTTCCTCTCTTTAATTTCCAGCATAGATTTATTTAAGGTTTTTCAATTTTTGTTTTAATTGGAAAGAAGTTCCCCCTCCAAAAATATTCCCCTTTTAACAAGATTCTGAGTTCTAAATAAATATCAATCATAGAGGTACACGATAACTAACTCTAAGATAAAAAAAAACCTTCAAGATGTATCTTTTCTTGTTATGAACTTCAAATTGGATAGGAGGGTTTATTTTAACTTAGAGTTTCCATATCTTTTTTCTCTCTTTTTTTCCTAATTTACAACCCTATGCTGGAAAGCTGGCCGCTCAGCTGGCTATTTTTAACATGAAGGAAACCAAACAAAAGCTTTTACAAGTGCTGCTAAAATATCCAAAATATTAAACAAAGTCTATCGACACAGAAAAATAACCAAACAACTGCTAATGATTTTCCTATAATTTCCGTATTTTTATCCTATTTTTCCTAAAGAGCTAGCCAAATTCCAGGAGATGTTTTGGTTTCCCACTTTGGACTTTAGACCGGCTCTCAAGACACAGCTGCAGCTCATAAAGCCCAGCAGGCCTAAGAATGGCTCTGCCCTTCCCAGACTTCTCTGGAGCTGGGTCATCTGCATATGAAAATAAGCTAGGCGGCTGCAATTGAACCCAACAGCAGTAGTTGGGATCAGGAATGAGTTGTGTTCAGGTGGGTGAGCGCATGAGCCAAGTACCCATCACACTTAATGAAAAGGATTTCCTTTCTTCTGTCCAATTAGGGCTTAGGCTAGGCTGATTGACAAAGGGAAAGGCCTGCCCTAGAGCCTAGGCAAATCTATAACACAGGAAGATTCTCTTAGAGAGAGTCAAAAGACAACCATCTGCAATGGTTTGAACGGAGCACGAAAGTATCCTGAACTGGCAGATTATTATCTCATTACTTAGGGGAGGATCCAGCCTCTTGCCTAGAAATTCTCTCCTTTTCTTTCTGCAAGAGTCTTACATGCCTCATCTAAAGGTTGCCTTTGCTGTTGTTCTGCTTTGGAATGTTATTTACTGGTACTGGAGCTAGAACCGAGAAGTATCTATCTCCGAGCTATACCGCTAGTCCTTTTTATTTTGTTTATTTTAGTTTATTTAAAACAGGGTCTTGCCAAGTTGTGAAGGGTCTTGCCAAGTTGCGAAAGGTCTTGCCAAGTTATTGAGGCTGGTCTCATACTCGGGATCCTCCTGTCTCAGAGTCTCAAGTACTAGAATAACAAGCATATACCACCACACCCAGTTCAAGAAGGTAGATTTGTTGTTGTTTTATTGTTGTTGTTTTGTTTGTGGTACTGGGAATGAACCCAGGGGCATTCTACCTCCAAGCTACACCCCCAGCCCTTATATTTTTTTTTGTTTTGAAACAGGATCTTGTTAGGTTGCTTAGAATCTTTCTAAATTGTCCTTGGGCCCTACTGTCCTCCTGCCTTGACCTTCCAAGCACTGGACTTACA
The DNA here is from genome assembly GCF_963383645.1 of Muscardinus avellanarius. NCBI lineage: Eukaryota > Metazoa > Chordata > Mammalia > Rodentia > Gliridae > Muscardinus > Muscardinus avellanarius. Next base: position 2,774,030 of record NC_137791.1, on the reverse strand, counting down.
GGTCTGTGCCACCAGACGCGACTAGTTTTAGAACTTTAAATACCTCTCCACATAAATAAGGCCCTGGGTGTGAGCGTGTTGTGGGCAGGAGGGTGAGGGAGGGCCTCCTGCTGACACCGGGTGTAGACTAGATATTGTCCGTACAGTTTTGAAGGTACTGCTCTTCGCGGAGTCACTATTTTCAAAACACGGAGCCATAATGAAGAAGGGTATAGAGAGAAATCCAGAGAGATACACAGCGCCGCTCCCCGCCTCGCCCCACCCCGGCCCTGGCAATGGGCAGTAACACAGAATTACGTTAATAGTGCCTGTACTACAGCAGCACAAGTCTTTGCTGCAGCTTTTACGATCAATGTTTGCAAGTCTGTGGGTTGCAGTTATGCTAATAGCAAACACTTGGTGCCTGCAGAGAAATTTTGCCTTAATAAAACCTACAAAGCTGTTCCTTTGAAGTCACTCCAAAACATGTAATATTAGCTCGCAAGGCATTAGAGGAGGAAATGAAGTCGATAAGGATTCTGGCAGTAATAGCTCTAAATTGATTATTTCCTTCCCCAAATAAACTTGCCAGGCAGCCCTGTGGGCTTACTTCCGAAGGTTTGCTCGGCCCAGGAATCTTATCACGAGGAAATGAACGGCAAAAGCCAGACAGACGTGATAAGGCACATCCACAAGATATTAATACAGTTATGAGGGTCAGCCTTTCCTTAATGAACCTAAGAGCTCGTGAGGGCCGTTCTGAATGGCGTGCTCATGAGCTGCATGCTACAAAGGAGGGGAAGAAAGAACAAGGACCCTCATGTTATTAAACAGTCAAGCACGACACACCCCAGGTTAAGAATGAAGACGGCAACTACAAACCTGGGAGCCCTGCGGTGTGAAAAACCTCCATTTAGAAGCCACAGACGGACGTCCGGAACACGAAGTCCACAGAACGTGCTTTTGAACCTAGCAAGAGTTTGGGAACTCATTCCTCTGCAGCTTCTGTCTGAAGTCGAGGGCAAAAGCACATTTTCTGATGATAATTTGTGGTTGTTGTTGTTGTTTTTTTTAACTCTATTCTGATTTGTGGGGAAGAGGTCTGTATCTACATTAAAAAAATATTTCTTAAAAAAAAAGTTCATCCAGGCAATGGCATTTTCTGCATTCTTTGGACTTCCTCAATGAGCACTAGCCACAAAAGAAAAAAAGAAAGACTTTGGAACTGGGAATGCTTGTGGTTTGAGATTGTATAAAGCAAAGTTCCTTTTTACCCAGAACGGCCACGCGGCAGGCTGAGCTCTGAGCACGTTCTTGCTGCCGTTGTTTCCCGCACGCTGATTTGTAGAATTGAGCGTGTCCACGTTTTCTTCTAAATACGTAGTTCATCCCATATTTATTCTCCTCCAAAATTGAACACAATCTACCATGAGGCTATTTAAAGAGAATTGTTACTCCAATAAAAAGCACAGGGGAGACCACCTGGACGCGTGCTCACTCTCCCCTCCTCTCAGAAAATACCTTTGCGACAGTGGAGAAGCACCATTTTCATTATTATTATGAAGACCAAATTTAAGTAAGTAAGCCCACATCTCAAGTCCCTCGAGGCTGATGGAAAAGACTGACCAGCACCACAGCTGTCCCTTTGCATTTTAGCCTTTGAAGAAAACACGAGAAAACTGCCAAGCAGTAGAATAAATAATTCTCATATTTTTCTAGAAATTAAATGAACAAGAAACTCTAAGTATTTATATGTACTTGAAGTGTGTGGTGGCACGTGCCTACAAATCCCAGTTCTTATAAGGCAGAGACAGGGGGATCACAAGTTCACTGCCAGCCTCAGCAACTTAACGAGGGCCTCAGAAACTTAGTGAGACCCTGCTTCACAATAAAAAATAAAATTAGGCTGGGAGCATTGCTCCAAAGGAGAATGCCCCTGGGTTCAATCCCCAGTCCCACAAATATATATAATATATATACAAAATAGAAATAAAAATAAAATTATATATAAACAAAGTTTATATATAAACAAAGTTTTATATATAAACAAATATATATAATTAGAAATAAAAACAAAGGAAAATATATGGTTTGTAGTACAGCAATTTTTTAAAATACGAGATACTTAGCAAAGTATAATAAGCAACTATATAAAAATACATTTTTTTATTCTTTTAGCAATTGTCAGTTAAGAAAAAAACACAACACCATGGCAAAAAGTCTCAAAGCAACAAGAACTCTCAAAACCCACAATTAGATGTAGAAAATGTTAGAATCACTTTGGAAATCTGGAAGTCTATAGAGTCAGAAATAGATAAAAAGGCTCTGTATTTTACAAATACCACTACTTCCTGCTATTCAAGAAACATGTTGAATATAATGTTCATAGAAATTCCAAGTAGTCTTTTTTTTTTTAAGTAAAACAAAATTATCCTCAAGTTCATGGAAATGGCTGAAAATGGCCGGCCCACGCGGAGTAGTGGCACCGGGCATCATCTGTATTTATGATTGCTTCCCTTTTGTGCGGTGCCTAGTTCAGTTTCTCAATAAGTAACTGTCCAAGACATGACGGCTCACAGACCCTAAATGTTCAAATGTAGAGGGTTGAGGTAAGTGAATTTTGTAATCATTGTAATTTAATATTATTAAAACATATTAATTGGATCACTTACAATCACCATTATGCGCTGTTTTAAGTATTTAATGAAATATAAAAACTTATTTTGCACATGTTGCTAAACAAACTAATGTAGCCACCATGTTTGCAGAAATCTGTATTTTGTAAGGATCATCAAAGACTGGAAAGATCAAGAAAATCTATTAAAAATACTTACAGGAAGTTATTTGTGTGTTGTGAAAATATAACTACATTTTTGGTTATGCTTTTTTATGTTATAAATTCTACATAAATCTTATTATTAAATAGAAAATTATAAAAACTGTTACTTTCCTACAGAAAGAGCAAGCTGGGCCTGGTGGGGCATGCCTGTAACCCAATTACTTGGGAGGCTGAGACACAGGAAATCAGAAACTTAGCAAGGGCCTCAGCTATTTAGTGAGACTTTCAAAATAAAAAAAAACACTATTAACAAACACATCAAAGTTAATCACTAAGCCAGATATGAGAAGGAGGGAATGGGGTGGGAATTGGGGAAGGGCTAATTGGTTGATGTGTGCATGTATTCCTCCACCATCTTGTATTCCATTAAGATGTATGGCTACAATGCACCCATATAAAATTTAAAAAAGAAAGAATTTAAAGATCAAAATCTTAAAAATACAATATTAAAAATTAAGCCGGGCATGGTGGCACACGCTTGTAATCCCCGCACTTGGGAGGTGAAGACAGGAGGATCGCGTAGGTTCGAAGCCAGCCGCGCTGGCTTAAGAGACCCTGTTTCCAAATAAAAAGTATAAAAATAGGTCTGGGAGTGTAGCCCGGAGGTAGAAGGGCTTTCAGGAACCCCAGTACCACCAAAAAAAAAAAAAAAAAAAAATTAAAAGGGTCGGGGGTATAGTTCAAGAGTAGAATGCCTCTAAATTTAATCTCCATCCAGAGAGAGAGAGAGAGAGAGAGAGAGAGAGAGAGAGAGAAAGCGCCCACAGGACAACACCAGGTGCTTGTCAGACTCTGCGCCCTGGGCCTCTGTCTGGCTGCCTTGAAGCATGCTTAGCCTGGCCAAGTCTCTTAACTTCCCTTTCCTATATAAATGGAAAGTGGCACCCTCATTAAAGTAGTTCCTGCTTATCTAAGGCAGAATAAGTAACCATTGAAGCAGGCAGACTGAAATTCCCAGAAGGAGGGCAGGTGAACCTAAAGAGTTGTAAAATATTAGAGCTGTAAGGGAAAATTAAAGCTTGCTGTATAAAAAGGCTCCATTGGAACCTGAGCCCCAGCCTTTCTTCGGCTCTTGATGCCTTGAAGTCAAACAATCAGTGCTGTCGAGGACATGGGGAAATCAGAACTTTTCTACACCGTTGGTGGGTTGCCAGTTAGTGCAGCCGCTATGGAGGTCAGTGTGGAGATTCTTCAGCAAACTCGGAATGGAGCCACCCAGTGATCCAGCTCTTCCACTCCTGGGTATCTTCCCAAAATCAGAATATTTTAGTACTATACGCATACCCATGTTCATAGCAGCACAATTCACAATAGCCACATATGGGACCGACCCAGGTGTCTGTCAACAAATGAATGGATTACTAAATTATGAAACATCCACACATTGGAGTTCTGCTCAGCAATAAAGAAGAACAAAACTACGTCATTTGCAGGAAAAGGGGATGGAGCTGGAGATGAGCCCGGCACAGAGAGTGAAGGCTCCTGTGTTTTCGCTCATGTGTGGAAGCGGGGGAGCCACTTGGATCCAAAGGATCTCCAATAAAAGAGGAGACATGTCAGTGGAGCTGGGGAGGGGTCTAGGGAAATTAGAAGAGAAAGAGCCAATGGAGGAATCTCTTCCGTTGACGTTACATACATATGTAGGAAAATCAGTGTCAATCTCAATATCCTGTATGGGGAAGGGCGGGGTGGGCAGGGAGCCAGGGAAAGCTCTCCAAGTGCTGTGTGCATGTATGTCACCGTCACCCTAAACCACATTATGATATGAGAATATAATACACCAATAAAAGTATAAAAAATAAATCTCTTGCCGGGCATGGTGGCACACATTATATTGCCAGCATTCAGGAGGCTGAGACAGGAGGATCACAGATAGCCTCAGTTACTTAGTGAGGCCCTTTCCAACTCAGTGAGCCCCTGTTTCAAACTAAAGAATAAAAAATAGGGCTGGAGTAGTAGCTCAGAGGTAGAATGCCCCTGGGTTCCATCCTCAGGACCACAAAAAGAAAAAACCTCTTGAAAAAAAAAGGTCTTTATTTTTCACCTGAGTTATGTATTTTGTGCGATAAAATATTGCAAGCCAGAGGTAATATGCCAATAAATCTCTCACATCATTAGCAATACCTAATGTTTAAAAGTTATAATTACAACTTATTTTCCAAAGTCTCTGCCCTTTGTCTTTTTCTTAATACGTACTCAATCTACCCATCACTGGACAAGTGTCCATTAAGCTCCCAAGGTGTGTCCAGCTGGAGTAGTAGGTTGGGACCACAGGGACACCAAAGTGTGTGTTCACGAGCTCATCGGGGGTGGCGGTGATGCAGCATGACACCCAGCACCAGTGGCAAGATCAGGACGCCCTCCCAAAGGTCTCCCATCACAACCTACGCCATGGAGACTTGCGCCAGGAGCTTTGTGCTATGGCAAAAGAAAACAAGCAGTCAGGTGGTAGCAAACCAGGACGGGGTGTGATTCAGTCCGCAATTTAGCTTTCTGAGGCTTAAACTTAAAACATGCATGACTTACTACCTGCAATCTTCAAGATCCCAAATCCGGTCACCTGATTTGCTTGTTAGCCTTTATCACATTTCTGCTTCCCAAGAAGGGCCAAGTCCATGCTAAGCCCAACACCACATCTTTGGAATGAAATTGGTATTTATTAGTAGTAAAACATTTAATATTAAGCCCAACTCATATAAAAATAAGGCCTTAAATGCAGCTGGCAGCTCAAGATAGCTGTGGTGGTGTCGTTCCTGAGGCCCCAGAGCATCTGGCATCCTGGATGCTGAGGCAGCTCAGCGCTGCTGGTGCTGGTCCAGGCCTCTCCATCCTAACTAAGGGTGACGGCGGCCTGCATCCCTGGCTCCCGGGCCATGGCGCTCAGGGAACTCAAACTGTGTCTTCTCAGGGATACAGATGTAGGCAATCAAGTATCGTCTGGCAGTTTGTGGAAGACAGTTTTGATCCCAACATCAACCCAACAACAGAGGCATCTTTTATGACCAAGACTGTCCAGTACCATAATGAGCTACTTAAGGTCCTAATCTGGGAGACAGCTAGAACAAGAATGATTTCGTGCCTTAGCACCAATGTACTACCGAGGGTCGGCTGCAGCTATAATCGTTCATGATATTACAAAAGAAGAGACATTTTCAACACTGAAGACCTGGGTAAAAGAGCTTCGACAACATGGCCCACCTAACATCGTAGCAAATAAGTGCGACCTCATCGATGTCAGAGAAGTCGTGGAGAGAGAGCTAAGGACTCCGCTGACTTCATTCATGCAATTTTTGTAGAGAGAGCAGTGCAAAAAAAATACAATAAACATAAATGAAGTCTTTATAGAAATTAGTCAAAGAATTCTGTCCACTGAAACCAACCCGCCATTTGGCGGTAAGGGCATCAAGCTCCGGAGACAGCCATCCCAGCCGAAGCGGAGCTGCTGCTGCTGGGCCTCAGCCTCTGGCTTGGTGTTGATGTAGGTGGTCCCGAGAGTTAGCAGGAGGGCTGGGCCGCTGCCAGGGCCCGCCTAGCCGCCCCTGAGTCTTCTTTGTGCAAAAAGGACTCCGAGACACCGACCAGCTCTATTCTTTCTCTCTCTGAAGACTGGGGCAGTGACATTGTGGTCTGTGGACGTCTGTTATGTCAAAGACCTGTGGGCCAAGGACTGCATCTTTGGCTTTTGGCCTTGCTGAAGGACCATCCATCTCATCATGGACAGTGGGATTAAATTGCTGAGTAGTTTTGTAATCAGGATTTATGTAACATTTGTAAAGGGAAAAGTAGCACTGTGATGGTTCTCGAGGGAAGAAAGCCTAGAGACTCTTGTTTCCTTGGTTCCCCATCCCGCTGTTAGAGGGAGATGTGTCATTTAAAATGCGTAGGTACCGCACGTGGAGGCAGTGATCGCCTGAAGCTCCGGTGGTTGTTGCTGGGGTGGATGGAGGCGGTCTTATCTTTGCTGTCTCCAAAGCACTTTCGGTTGAGTGTGTGGACCTAGGGTCCAGGCGGCCAGCGAACACCGGGCGGCGCCTGCCAGCTCACCTGCCCGGTCTCTGACCTGTTGTGTGCAAATCATCAGACACGTTATTGGCACCTTTTTAAATGAGTTCTCGTGATCAGTGTGGTGGTGGTACAGACGCTGTCTGGAATAAATGTGCTATGCTGATTAGCAGAGGCTTAAGAAAGAAGGTAACAGTGTGAATGCTGATGATTTTTTTTTTTTACTTAAACTTTGTATTTTGGTGGGAAAACAAGTAGCTGTCGCTTAGCATATGTAAAGTTGTAGTCTATCTTTACGAGACCATTGCTTGACGATTATAAATTATGTAAATACGCTAATAAGTTCTGAGTTTCATTCAGGACAAAAAAAGCCCTAATGTCATTTCTTGAATATTTTCCTTTTAACATGCTACCCCCTAAGCCTTCAACAAAGACCGAAGAATATTCTTCTTTGACTTTTTATGGTGGCGCGTGCCATGCCATGACCCTGTATTTGGGTTTTTCATCCTTATTTTGTTAATGGGATTTATAAATTGTGTTAAGCTAGAATCATCGTTCATTTATCCATTTTGAAAGGCCTTTACAGAATTACTTAGTATTATAAAATCGTGTTAATTAAATTATAATATGCTAAAAATACTTCTCTATTATGTCTTATGTCTCTTTTCTCTTAGTCACATGATAACTGCGCCAGAAGCAATATAACAACAATAAAATTACTATTTAGTTTTCTAAAAGCAACCATAAATCTCAGTTTTCCAAATACCTCTCACTCAATGGAGAGAGATCTTTAAAGAATTAAATCCCAAAGTAGACACTCAGATATATCTTCTTTTTTTTTTATTGGTACATTGTAATCATATATCACATTGGAGTACAAGACTTGAGAGGATATACAAGCACACATCATCCAATTAGCCCTCATCCAGCCCCCATCCCATTCCCTCCCCCTCCCTCAATCCCATGCTTGTTTGGTGATTAACTTTGATACATATGTTTATGTACCTCCTGCATTTTAAAGAGGCTCCATCCTCCCCTATTCCATACCCTCTGATTGGTCACCTTAGTTGCTTCACTATAGGGCCCTTTCTATAGCTCGACCTCTTCCTGTTGCCCCTTTCCTCCTAGTTTTTGCTGATTAGGGGAAGCATTTGATTTTTATTTTCTGCAATATTTCTCTGTGCATGCCACGTTGCAAGTTCCGATCCCACTCTTGACGACCCCAGTAGTGGCCTGGCTACCCGGTAGACTGATCCAGACCTCGCTGGCTCAAGCAGCGGCCTTGCCTCATGGGAGGCCCTGATTCTGGTCTCGCTGGCCCCGACACCAGCCTAACCCCTCAGCTGGCTCCAATCCCGGCCTCGAAGGCCCAAGTAGCAGCCTTGCCTCATGGCAGGCTCCAATGCCAGCCATTGGCCCTGGCACCGGCCTAACCCCTCAGCAGGCTCCGATCCTGGCCTCAGAGGCCCCAACACCAGCCTAGCCTCACAGCAGGCTCCGATCCCGGCCTCGCTGGCCCCAGCATCGGCCTAACCCCTCGGCAGGCTCCGATCTGGCCTCGGAGGCCTCAGTAGCGCCTTGCCTCATGGAAGGCTCCGATGCTGGCCATTGGCCCCGGCACCGGCCTAACCCCTCGGCAGGCTCTTATCCTTGACTCAGAGGCCCCAGCACCGGCCATGCCTCACAGCAGGCTCCGATGCCGGCCATTGGCCCTGGCACCAGCCTAACCCCTCGGCAGGCTCTTATCCCGGTCTCGGGGGCCCCAGCACCGGCCTTGCCTCACGGCAGGCTCCAATGCCAGCCATTGGCCCTAGCACCAGCCTAACCCCTCGGCAGGCTCTTATCCTTGCCTCGGAGGCCCCAGTCCCAGCCTAACCCCTCAGCACACTCTGATCCTGGCCTCGGAGGCCTCAGTAGCAGCCTTGCCTCACAGAAGGCTCCAATGCCGGCCAATGGCCCCAGCACCAGCCTAACCCCTCGGCAGGCTCCGATCCCAACCTTGAAGGCCCCAGCACTGGCCTTGCCTCATGGCAGGCTCCAATCCCAGGCTCACTGGCCCCAGCATCGGCCTAACCCCTCGGCAGGCTCCGATCTTGGCCTAGGAGGCCCCAGTAGTGGCCTTGCCTCACGGCAGGCTCCGGTGTCGGCCATTGGCCCCAGAACTGGCCTAACCCCTCGGCAGGCTCTGATCCTGGCCTCGGAGGCTCCAGCACTGGCCTTGCCTCAAGGCAGGCTCCAATCCCAGCCTTGCTGGCCCCGGCACCGACCTAACCCCTCGGCAGGCTCTGATCCTGGCCTCAGAGGCTCCAGCACTGGCCTTGCCTCAAGGCAGGCTCCAATCCAAGCTTTGCTGTGTCCATCGCCATCCTCACCTCTCGGCAGGCTCCAATCTGAGCACCCTCTTCACCCAACCAATTGTCCCATGTTCTCGAGGGTGCGTGGTGGTAGCATTCTGCCTCTGGGGATAATATTTCAAAGGTTCCAGGTGTAATGCATCAGTTCTCTGCCTCCCCTGAGTACTGGCCACTGCCATTGCCGCTGCCTCCACCATTTCAAATCTTTCCCAAGCTCTTTTTCCACTCTGAATGTTGTCCAGTGTTCCTAAGCATGTGTGACGGTAGCATTCGACATTTGGTGTAATTTCTCCAAAAAAATAAGGTTGGTAGGATCCAATTTCTGCTTCTCCTGAATACAAGTCTCCACCGCCATCATGGAGACCACTTTCAACACCGCCTTTCTCCTTGGTCTCCGCTAAACTCTCTCCTTACAGGTGATGTCCAAGATTCTTAACAATATAGAGAAACAGCAGTCCTCCTTCACGGGGAATTTTTCCATAAGTTCCAGTGCATTTGAATGTTTTGTCTGCATCTCCAGTATCCTGGCATCTACCACAGCCTTCTTAACCCCTCTTTGATATTTTTCTTTTTTCTTTTTCTTTTCCTTTTTTTTTTTCAATAATAGAAGACAGTATGTGTGGTTTAAGGAGGTAGTGGGATCAGGCACTCAATAGCACTGTGACCCAGCCCGGTTTCCCCATGGGTCCAGCGTGCTCCTCATTACTCCACCCAGGGCCCAGAGTCCCACGACCCAGGCCCCAACTGGCGTGCCCCACGTGACCCCTGCCCGGGACCCAGGGTCTTACTGGGCCCGGTTTCTCCAGAGGTCTGGCATGCTACACGTGGTCCGGCCCAGGACCCAGAGTCCCGTGACCTGGGCCCCGGCTGTTCCAGGGTTCCAGCATACCCCACGCGAACCCAGCCCGGGACCCAGGGTCTTACTGTGCCCGGTTTCTCCAGGGGTCTCCAGATATATCTTCTGTGTGAATTATTTTTATTACATTTAATAGACTTCTTTTTTGGTCTCTAACAATATCTTGTGCTTGTCCAATTAGCAATATTGCTAGCATCAGCTTCCTTTGGGACATTTTTTTTGGTATATTTTATTTACATTTATATTTTATATATATTTACTTTTTACTTTCAATTTTAGTGATTTAATTTTATTGTGAGTTTTAAATGCAAATGGGCCCATATTAACATAGATAGTTTAAGGAATAGTAACAGGGTCACTTGTAAACTTGCCTAGTCTAGGGGCAGGACATGCTGATATAGCTGAGAGCCCCCTGATCCAGGGGCTGCCACTTGGCCCAAGTCTGGCCAAATTCTTCCCGTCTCTCCTTATCACTTTAGAACACACATGAGACCCCTCATAGGAATACGACTTTCAAATTTTATAGCATAGAATTCAGACATACATATATATCATATATATATATATATGTATACCTGAAAGCATGCTTCTCTTCTGCTTCACAGTTCTATAGATATTCACCCTTTCTAAGTTATTTTGTTTGCAAGAGGGTCTTGATAAGTTGCTGAGGGTCTTGATAAATTGCTGAGGTTGTCCTCAAACCGGCAATCATCCTGTCTCAGCCTCCTAAGTACTGGGATTCAAGGCATGCACCTCCATGCCTGACAAAATCTGGACTCTTAAGAATACTTTAGTTTTGTTTATAAAATGAAAATATCCCAGGTTAAGGTCTCTGTCATATTGTTTAAACCACACTCATGATCGTGAAAAAAGACACAGGTGATGATGGCTGGGATGCGAAATCTCACACTCAAAGTCAAAAGAGCAGATGTTTCCACTGATAAATCCAAAACTTATGCTTTAGTTTCAAGACAGTGCCATCTGTCATGAATAATTCATCCTATTAGTTTTATCTTGGTATAGTTGCAATTATTTACTCTGACATATGTTATGATTTTATGCTTTTAAAGGCTGTATTATCTGACTTAGTGTTCCTCTACACAGTAATTAAGTAGTACAATTAAATTAAATGAACACTAGATGTCCTTAGAATATGTTCTCTGGTAAAAAAAAAAAAAATATATATATATATATATCCCTTACAATTCCATTAATAGCAAATTTATGGTGTATTAAATGCATACTAGGCAGTGGATACACAGGGAGAATTAAATAGCTGTCGTCCTTTTCCTTATTAGCTGGAGAGTCTAAGAATGAGGACAGTAGACAGTAAATATTGGACTTAAGTGGGTCCTGGTGGCCTGGACGTGCCTGGAATCCTAGTACTTGGGAGGCTAAGGCAGGAGGATCGCAGGCTTGAAGCCAGCCCGTGGTAACTTAGAGACCTTGTTTCAAAATAAAAATTAAAAAAGGCTGGAGGTGTAGCTCAGAAGAAGAATGTTCTGAGTGTGTATATATATTTAGAGAGAAGTCAGAAGCCAGACATGTAATCCCAGCATTCGGGAGGCTGAGACAGGAGGATCGCGGTTCACGGACAGCCTCAGCTACTACTTAGTGAGGTCCTCTGCAACCCAGTGAGACCCGGTTTCAAAATAAAGAATAAAAAAAAAAATAGAGCAGGGGGTGTAGCTCGGAGGTTGAATGCCCCTGGGTTCCATCCCGGACCCGCAAAAAAAAAAAAAAAAAAAAAAAAAAAGTAATACATTCATTAAGATGGGCCAGTGCATCTTTATGAGAAACTCAAGAAAGATGCCATTTAAGAGTTATCAATGAGTGATAAGTCATAGCCACTGGCTGCAGGTGAGTCATCAACTCTCCTTTTTTAAGGGACTGACGCGCACACTCCGCCTTCCCACCGGAGCACAGATCACGTTACAAGTGACAGTGTGGACTAGAGACATTCTTCCTGCCAATTCTGGAAAATCCAGTCAGTCACCTATACTGCTTGGTTTCTAGCTCTATGTCCATTCAGCTCTTCGGCTTCTAAAGTCTGATGACTCAGGAATACTTCAAAGAGAATTTCTGCATCCAGGATCCTGGTTTTCCTTATCATCACCCCTATGATGGCCCCTGCACTGTAGACATATTTTATGGTTGGAAAGCTAAGCACGTAGCAAAAAAATCAACTTTTATAACCACATAGTTTTGGTGTGTGTGTGTGTGTGTGTGTGTGTGTGTGTGTGTGTGTGTTATGGTACTGTTGTGACTATGATGTCTTCCTGTTGAATGTCCTCATACTTTGGGAAAATAAGACTGATACAGTAGAAGCTTTTCTAACCACATCAATAGGTAAGAGTTACTTTGACAGGGAATTGAGCAACCAGGGAATATTTTCTTCCTCTGATTGTAAAGTTATGATCCTGAATTAGATTCCAGTGAGGACAGGAGTCATCATAAGCCGGTCCTTTACACAATCATGCACATTTATGATTGCGTTTCTGGATGTGAATTTCAGTTGTACGCGAGTTCATCCTACGAAGTTCTCTGCGTAGCCCTGTTCCTCAGATGTTAGGTCTGGTGTCTGGAGTCACAGTGGTGAATGAGCCGGGCTCATCCTTCTCTACGGAGCATCAAGTCCAGCCCGCAGAGGACGCAGGCGCTCATAACTAAACACACAAGTGAGCATACAAGTCCAAACTATGGTAAGTAAAGTGAAAGGAAAGGAAAGGGTCTGCCGAGAGAAAAGAAAAAAGAAAGCTCATCCGGATTAGATGAGTCAGGGAAGAAAAAAATTTAGAACTGACATTTACCTGATACTTGGCAATTGTAAATTATAACCAGTGAGGCAAGTTAGGAGGAAAAGATTTTAGGGAGAAGGAAGAGATTTTTTTAAGAGGCCCCAAATCAGATAAAACTTGACATATCAGATTTTCTTTTATTTCAGGAACTGTAAAATGAGAAAACACCAGCGCATTTTCAGTGGGAAAGCGAGACGCGCACCTCGGCTTTTGCAAGGGCCTCTGGCTCTGCTCATTGGGAAGAGAGTGAGGCGCAGCAGGATTAAGCCCATTCTTGCTAAAATTATTGTGAAGTTGAAAAAAACATTAACTTGGGAAATGATTTACCAAAAGGTTAAAATAAAGGAGCTTCCTGCTGCCTGCATACACGTTTATTGCTTAAATGACATATTTAAATTTATTTTGCAGGTTGTTAAGTGGGATTGATTCATTTACTTAGGTAATATGCCTTCTTTTTTATTGCCATTCTAAAAGAAAATTTGTGTAGATAAAAACTACATTAAAATGACAAGAAATTTGTGGAACAAAAGTAAAACTAAAGTATTATTGTCTATCCCTAGGCATCTTCTAGTTAAGCATCGGTTTGTAGTGGTTGTTTAAGTATTCAGATTCATTAGAGAGAGTACTTAGGCAATATTGTGTAGTGTTACTTGGTATTTGGGGTTAAATCAATAAATACACCTAAGGGATTTTTTTTTTTTTTGGCGGGCTTAGGGATGGAACCCAGGGGCATTTGACCTCCCAGCTACACCCCCTGCCCTTTTTAAAATTATTATTCTTTATTTGGAAACAGGGTCTCATTAAGTTGCAGAGGTCCTCACTAAGTAGCTGAGGCTGTCCACGAACCGCGATCCTCTGGTCTCAGCCTCCCGAATGCTGGGATTACAAGCGTGCACCACCACACCTGGCTACACCTAAGGGATTTAAAAACAAAGTAAGGCCAGACATGGTGGCTCACGCTTGTAATCCCAGCACATGGGGGATGAGACAGGAGGATTGCACAGGTTCGAAGCCAGCTACTTAGTGAGGCTCTCAGCAACTTAGTGAGACCCGGTTTCCAAATAAAATAGAAAATAGGCCTGGGAGTGTATCCCAGAGGTAGAGAGGCCCTGGGTTCCATCTCCAATACCACCAAAGAAAATAAAATGAGTGAACAATCAAATAATATCTATACAATGGGAACAATATAAAACATGTTGCATTTAAAATAAAATAGGATGTTTAATTCAGGAAGATGTGACCAAGCAGGTCCCACTAAGCACTTTACAGTGTCTCCAGAGCACTGGTTAGGTGGCTAGTTGATAGAACACCCTTCTGATACTCTATCAGGACTCAGGTGCATAGGACTCCTTTGGCCTAACCTGCGCACTATAAAACTCTCACACACCCAGCCTGAAGACCACGTTTGTAAGGTTATCAATTGGCTTGTAGAATATTTTTAGTTTCTTTACTTCCCTCCAAATTTATTAAGTGTATAAAAGAAAGAAAAAAGATGGTAGTGGTCTTACCTGTTCAGTAATAAGTAAGCAATTAAATAGCAGTCGTATTCAGTTCTCTTTAAGATTTCTGTCTTTTACATAAGCAATATTTGCGGCAAGTCAGTATCCGTCTCATTATTTCCAGCTATAACTGCTTTAGTAGTTCAACTTTGAGATTTTATACCGGCTGAAAACCTAGCGATACTCAATACAGCATTAAAAAAAAAAAGAGCAATTATTTAGTAGAATGAGGTTAGAAAAGCCAAATACTAGTCACATGCTTCAAGTGTTCCTGGAATCCTCACTCCCAATTATGTAAGGGCGAACCATTGTTTTTTCTGTAATAAAGAAAGAGCACAACGTAAGAAGACTCTGGTCCTTAGTCAGGTGGTCAGTTAACCTCCTTGTTTTATTTCTTGTCTCTTTCCGCAGGTCGCTTCCAACTATAAGGAAACAGCAGAGTCGGCGTTGCTCTTAACGACCTTAAGACTGAGGTCCACAACGCTTAACAATCACGGTTATCGCACAGTTTTCTGTTTACCGAGGCAGGCTGCAGGTTGGTGTACTTGGAGAAAGGATTAAGTATTTTGCCTGCTTGCACCAGAAGTATGTAAAGAGAACTCTTGCATGGTATCGGGTACTAGATAATTAGCTTGGCATCTGACCAGAGTAAGGTTGGGCCAGGAGTATTTTATTACTTACTAACACCGGAGCATTCAGCGTTGGGGCCAGTTCGGATACCTGCAAAACAGCGGCCCTGGCACCATTACAGCCTGGTGAACACATTCCTGCAATTTCAGGTCCCTCTGCTGACTTACCTGGAAAGACCATTACGTAGGATAATGAATTGAACAGATGAACGTCTGGTCTGCAAACGCTTTTGCACATGACACTTTCTATTAGAAGGGAAGACCTGCCATTTCCGCACTGAGGTATGCCTGTCCTCATGAGTCTAGGTATCAGAGAGGTGGCCTCTTCCTCTCAAACTTCCCTTGATTCATTTTCCTTTTGGTACTATATATATTTAACGAGAGTAATATTAACCTGGTCAAGTGAATCTATTAGCCAGATATCTCCATATATCTGGGCAAAAATTTTAAAAAAGCGTAGTTAACTATAAAAATAGGCAAATTATTTCTTTTTTTTCTTTTATATGCATTTCAGATGACAGACCAAGGTCTAAGCAGAACCCTTTTTTTGGTGGAGTTAAGATTATTCAAATGCCCCCGGGTTCAATCTCCAGTATCACTCTCCATCTAAAATAAAGTCCAGATTTTTTTTCAACATTAAAAATAACAGCTCCGTGTGTTTACCATGGGTAAGGTACACCAGCAATTTTTCACTTAATTAAGTATATTGATTTATTTAGCTTGTTTTATTAACGACATAAGCAGAATGTAACTGGCTTCCTGCAGGCAGTCCAGTCGCGACCAGCAGTTAGCCTGGTTGGTTTTGAGCCTACACCCTGTCCATTCTCCTTTGTCTTCACTTATAGTTCAATTACCCGTGTTCAGATGTCTTGCTGCCTAACTGGACCGTCCCTTCCTCCTCCTCTCCAGGCGGTACCCAGACCCAGAGCACATGCGCACAGCAGCCGGGCACAGATGCAGCTGAGGCTGAGAATGTCCATTTCCATTCCCACCTTGTCTAATCTGGCCCGGCCACTGCCCGGGTCACTGGTTGGGCAGCTTTAGAGCCCGGGAAGATGGGTGATGGGTGAAGGGTTGGTTGGCCTGAGGCAGGGCCGGGGCCTTCAGCCCCCAGGACCTCAGTGCTACCCCAGGACTACCCCAGAGAGTGGGCTGCGGGGCTTTGCTGGGATGAGCCAGGCTATGGGCTTGCTTCTAATATAGAAATTGTTAGTTTGTTTTGGTACTGGACATGGAAACAAGGGGTGTTCTACTTCTGAGCCACATACCCCGAGCCCTATTTTTTTTTTTACTAGCATACAATCATTTTATTCAACCTCCGAGCTACACCCAATCTCCAGCCCTATTTTTATTTTTTATTTTTTAAAACAGGGTCTCACTAAGTTGCTAAGGCTCTTGCCAAATTGCTGAGGCTGGCTGTGAACTTGTGATCCTCCTGTCTCAGCCTCCCAAGTACTGAGATTGCAGGCATGGGCCACCTTGCCTGGCCTGAGATAGTCTTTAAGCAGTTAGATACATGGTTTCTTTCATGATACTTCATAAACATGAAGAACAGACTGGAAGAGGAAGAAATAGAACTTGCGCATCTTTAGAAGTGCCGGTTCTCTGTCTTTTTTTTTTTCTTTTCCATCTTCTCATCTGTTAGCAAGTCCCTACCCTAGCCCGTACCTTCTGGTTGTTGTGTTACTGTTTTCTTTAATTATTTAGACAATACATTGCTAGAGTCTATAATCAAACCCATGGACACTAGACCTTACCCGGGTTATTATTTTGTCCATTATTGGTTTCTGGTTGTCTTCCTGTGTGTTTTGTGTGTGTTACCAAAGCAGACATAATAGTGCAAAATTCTGTTTTACACTATGGTGTCTGGCTCATCGATGCAGTCTACGTGGAGAGGGTCAGTGTACGCATCCTGCTGGATCCGGAACACTCTTGGCGTATTACAGATGGGCCCCAAAACACTCATTATGAGTAGAATTGTGTCAATTATCCACTGTCGCCTAACAAACGACCTTCAAATTATAGCATATGCAAACCACAGCTCTGCACCTTTCTCCTGTGGCTTCTCTGCAGATGTCACCCAATCACTGGGCAGGCTGCACTCCTCTTTTAGGGGGTGGGGCTTGGCTGACTAAGTGCTGGGGCGGTGGCACTTGACACTGATGGAGCCTGACGCTCAGAATCCCTCGCTGACCCTAAGTGGGGGCCCCAGACTCCATCTCCAACAGAGAGAAGCGAAGGACTGTCCCACAGAAGACCCCCTTCTTGGGGATTCTCTTCCGATTGAATAGCACCGACGCTGCTTAATAGAAAATCAAAACTTGGGAATCAGAATCTATCTCCAAAGGGGCACTCCCACAATGCAGTTCAACGTTAGCTAATACCCAGGGCCGTGGGTATTGGCTCATGTTGGCGAGTTTCCAACTGAAGACCAGAAGATAAGGGAGAGATTAGGGACTGGCTCTGCCTGCACCTGTCAAGCAAAGGAGGCCACAGGGTCACCAAAGGAAAATAAGGACTGTTTGCACAAAATAGGTCGTGCCAATTCCTACCAAATTAGGCTAAAAATAACTACAGAGAGTTGCAGTGAAATTAAATGTAACTCATAGCCAATTTCTCTTAGTCCTTAAAGGCAGCTGTAATCGAGTTGTAGGCTAAGCCAACACAAACCTCTAACATGGAATGCCATTCTCTTGAATATCAGCGTGCACAAAGATAATTAGATTGCTGTTCTTTTAACAAACCTAATTTCCTGGCACTGTGACTTTTTCTCTATTTTTTTTTCATTTTTTCCGACTGACAAACCCAAGATAAACATGCGAAATTGAGCATTACTTAGCAAGTTAAAAAAAATCAATGTTTCTTTCAAGCAGTTAATTTTCAGAACCCTATCTTACCACTGTGAAGTCATTAATATTTTCCTTCGAAGAATTCTAAAAAGGACAGAAGGCATCTACCTCGCTGACTCGTGCATCCCTTTTTTCAAGTTGCGATGATAGGCTTAGATGAGTGTTTTGAGGTTCTTAGGCGCTGGCCATGTTATTTCCTTTCTTGTCTACCTGGATCTTTCCACGAAGAATTCCGCAGGCAGCTGGGAATGTCCGTTCCAATAACTCTCAGATAAAAGGTAGATACAGCTGAGGTTTACCTTGCGGGACCTGTGGAGAACAAGCTGTTCTGAAGAATGATGCTCTAGCTGGAGGCAACCATGGTCTTCTCACCTCCTCCCACGGTGGCAGCAAGTTTGGTTGCATGGATTGTACGTGGTGCATTGACAACTCTCACCCAGTCCCCAGAATCAATGAAAACCTATCCACAACAGGAAACTGCTGTGGGTATTTATGTTTGATTTAAATATTCTCATCTTAATATAACATCCGGTATTATAATCTATCCCTTTTTTTTTCAAAAAGTGATAAGGCAAAATAATAAACCAGAAAAGTAGAGGACCCTAAGAAACTCAACTTTGTGTGTTTCTGTAGTACTACAAATTAAATCTAGAGACATTTTTCTCTGAACTACCCACTCCCCAGCGCTATTTATTTTATTTTTTGAAGCAAGATCTTACTAACTTAAAGCTTGCTGGCCTTAAACTTGCGATCCTCCTGTCTCAGCCTCCCAAGTACTGGGATTACAGACATGTATCTTGTATCTTCTTTATATATTTATTTAAGTAATGCTTAGCTTGGACACTGCCTGGAGTAGTGTCTGCTTTTTCTTGCCATTTCCACTCATTCAATTAACTTAGCCGGACGTGGTGGCGCATGCTTGTGATCCCAGCATTCGGGAGGCTGAGACCAGAAGATCGCAGTCTGCAGAGAGCCTCAGCTACTTAGGTCCTCCGCAAATTAGTGAGACCCTATTTCAAATTAAAAAGAATTTAAAATAGGGCAGGGGTGTAGCTCAGAGGTTGAATGCCCCTGGGTTCCATCCCCAGACCTGCAAAAAATAAAAATAGCTCTTGAGAAGGATTAATCAAGAACCCCACACACACACACACGAAATTCACTGGTCCTTGTCTACCCTGACTTCTCTGTGTCATCTGACAGTAATGAATACTCCTTACTTGGAAAAAAATCAGTCTCTGTCTGCAGCCGTCCCCCCCTCGGTTTTCTCTGATTCACAGAGCAGTTCAGGGGTCATCACAACCCCGAAGGGCTGGTCTTCCCAGAAGCCCCATCGTGACATTTTCTAATTCCCAGTGCTCAATGACTACTCAGATGCTAAAGATTCCCAACTCTAAAAATATCATCAGTCTCGGTGCTCTCTCCCAATATTCAGCTTTAATGCCTATAGTATTCTGAATTTTTTTTTTTACCTGAGTATCATAAAAACACACCAACTCTGTTCAAAGATAGACTCTTCCTTCCTCACCCCACCCACAGCCCACCTGCTCAAGACCCTTCCTGACCACTGTCCACTCTCACTCTGTGTCTTCATGGAACCTCACGCAACAGTCAACTGAACCATTGCACAAATCAAAAAAGAAGCAAATAATGTTCTAAAGGGTCTCCCTGCATCTAGCTGCATGCCTTCACCACCTTCTCCTCTGTACAGCTGCTTGTGTGATTCTTCTCAAACACCTAATAAGGCTGTCTCCTATTCCATGCCCGGCGATGGCTTTCTGCCCCTTCAGGTCAGCCCCACCTCCTTGGCCGTGCACAAGACACAGCTCACAGTGGTCGGGAGCACCTGAGCTTCCGGAGCCCTCTGCCCTCAGCTGCACGCCGCCGGGGCTTCAGCCTCCAGGACACCAAAGCCCACTACGTGCCAGAATCCTCTCTCCGCTGTCCTTTGCACACTATCTCCTATTTCCCTGACTGTAAAATTCTTCCTTTCTTCACAGCCTGGAAATTCCTCCTTTGAGATACTCTGGGGTAGCAGCTCTCCTCTGGAGATGTCACAGTGTCTCCTCTCCTTTCTTGAAGTCCTTGAGCTTTGTGTACACGCTTCCATTACAGCACATTACACCGTGGTGTGCAAGCATTCTTGACACACACGATTCCCCGCTGAAGAAAAGAACCACATCTTGCCTTCCTCTGACAGACACCAGGCACAGCGCCTGGACTCAGAAGATCATTGTTTTAGTGTTACTAAGTGTGGGGGCGAGGGGCATCTGTGGTCCTTGATTTCAAAGTAACATTAACAATCTAAAGTTTGATAATGGAAAAAAATATAAAATAGATTTGCTTTTATTCCACCATCAAGGAGAACTAGGAAAATTTGCAAAGAAACAGATTTTTGTTTAATAACACAATGTACTTTCTCATCCTGGGAGATATCCCAGGAGAAAAGAGAAAGCCTGGAGTGGTGGAGAGCTGAGTCAAAGCCGTGGAGTACTCAAGGTCACCGCATCCAGTACTGGCATGTTAAGAGGGTGTAGACCTCTGTGAGCCCTACTAGCTGGAGGCCGTTCTCTGAAAACAGGCAACTGAAGGATTCCGAAATAGGGTTTTTTTTCAATTTTTTAAAATATTTTTATTGGTGCATTGGAATCATACATCACAATGGAAACAAGACTTGAGAGGATATACAAGCACACATCATCCAATTAGCCCTCATCCAGTCCCCATCCCATTCCCTCCCCCTCCCTTGATCCCATGCTTGATTGGTGAATATCTTTGATACATATGTTTACATACCTCATGAGTTTTAAAGAGGTTCCATCCTCCCCGATCCCATACCCTCTTATTGGTCACCTTAATTGCTTCTTTATAGGGCCCTTTCTACAACTCAACCTCTGGTTACCCCTTTCCTCCTAGTTTTTGTTAATTAGGGGAAGCATCTGGTTTTTATTTTCTGTGATATTTCTCTGTGCATGCCGCATTGCAAGTTCCGATTCCACTCTTGATGGCCCCAGTAGTGGCCTGGCCATCCAAAGGACTCTGATCCCAACCTCGCTGGCTCCAGCACCGGCCTTGCCTCATGGGAGGCCCTGATCCTGGCCTCTCTGGCCCCAGCACCAGCCTAACCCCTCAGCTGGCTCCAATCCCAGCCTCAGAGGCCCCAGCACTGGCCTTGCCTCACGGCAGGCTCCAATCCCAGCCTTGCTGGCCCCGGCATCGGCCTTACCCCTCAGCAGGCTCTGATCCTGGACTCAGAGGCCCCAGCACCAGCCTTGCCTCATGGCAGGCTCCGATCTCAGCCTTGCTGGCCCCGGCACCGGCCTAACCCCTCAGCAGGCTCCAATCTTGGCCTTGGAGGCCCCAGCACCAGCCTTGCCTAACGGCAGGCTCCGATCCCAGCCTTGCTGGCCCTAGCACCAGCCTTTCTCCTCAGCATGCTCCAATCCCAGCCTCAGAAGCCCCAGCAACAGCTTTGCATCACGGCAGGCTCTGATTCCAGCCTCCCTGTCCCCGGCACCGGCCTAACCCCTTGGCAGGCTCCAATCCCGACCTCAGAGGCCCCAGCACTGGGCTTGCTTCATGGCAGGCTCCAATCCAGGCTTTGCTGTCCCCATCACCGGCCTCACCCCTCAGCAGGCTTCGATCTGAACACCCTCTTCACCCAGCAGGTTGCCCCACGTTCCCGAGGGTGCATGATGGTAGCATTCTGCCTCTGGGGTTATTTCTTCAAAAGTTCCAGGTGTATCACATCAGATCTCTGCCTCCCCTGAGTACTGGCCGCTGCCATTGCCGCTGCCTCCACCATTTCAAATCTTTCCCAAGTTCTTTTCCCACAGTGCATGTTGTCCAGTGTTCCTAAGCATGCACAACGGTAGCATTCCACCTTTGGGGTAATTTCTTTAGAAGATCAGGGTGGGTTGGATCAGATCTCTGCCTCTCCCAAATACAAGCCTCCACCGCCATCGCGGCCACGTCTGCCAACACCGCATTCCTCCTAGGTCTCCGCTAAATTCTCTCCTTACAGGTGATGTCCAGGATTCTTAAGGATGTAGAGAAGAAGCAGTCCTCCTTCGCAGGAATTTTCCCAAAAGTTCCAGTTCAGGTGGATATGTTTTGTCTGCATTTCCAGTATCCTGGCTGCTGCAGTGGCCATCTTAACCCTCTCCAATATTTTTCTTTTCCTTTTTCCTTTTTTTTTTTTTTAATAAGAGAAGGCAGTATGTGTGGTTTGAGGAGGTTGTGGGATCAGGCACTCGATAGCAATGAATATTTTCTTTCCTCCCTTCCAAGAGCAGAGTCCAACAGCCTCACCGCGCAGAGCAGAATCTGCTGTTCTAAGCCCACCATGGCCTGGCGCAGCACAGCAGTGCTGGGTTCCTCTGTACCCATGGCTGGGCCTCCCGTTTGGTACCTGGGCTCCCGGAACTCAGGCTCAGCCTCCTGCCCCACACCATACCTTCCCGGGGGTAGGCTGGGCCACCCGCCCCCTGACCGGAGCACCGGACCTTCCAGCCCAGGCCTCCGGACCTTCCGGAGCTCAGGGCCTTGTGGCCCAGCCCCAATCCTTCCGGGTGCCAGTGTGCCCCGTGCACCCCCTGCCTGGGGCCCAGGGCCTTGCAGCCCAGCCCCAAAATAAGTTTTGAGTAAACAAGATTATTTGGTGTCTCTGCCTCACGTTTACAGTTAAACATATTAAATTGGAAATAATAATAGCATGTTCATAATAAGAATCCACTAAAGTTGTGTGATTCCATAATGTTTAGGGATTGTACAACTAGAAACATTGTTTTAGAGAATTTTTGCAGAGGAAACAAGAACCAAACACTCCCTCCTTCCTACTGAACTCGGCTCACGTGAGCCAGATAGATGGAGGTCACCGTCTACTGTAGTTAGCGTCGTAGTTACAGTGAAGGACAACAGCAGACAGGCGTTCCCTGGTCCACATCCTTGCCAGCACTCCTTATCTCCCATCTTGATAACTGGCAATCTAACAGGTATGAAGAGATCTGAACCAGTGGTTTTTAATTTTCATTCTTCTGATGATTGGAGACACTAAATGTTTTGTCAATATCTATTGACCATTCTTATATCTTTGGGGAGAAATATTTATTCAGGTCCTTTGCTCATTTTTATAAGGTTATTTGTTTCTTTTACTGAATAGTCTGAGTTCTTTGTAGACTTTGGATATGGGCCCTCACCCCATGGCTGATTTGCAAACATTTCCTTCCATTCTTCAGGTCTCTTTACTCTCTTGTTTCCTTACCTTTATAGTTCAGTGCCATCCCATTTGTCTATTTTGACTTTTGTTGCCTAGCAACCATCGTTATGAGTGTTCTAGCTAAAAGATGGATTTTAGAAAATTCTCACCACAAAGTAATGACAAGTATTTGATGTGATGGGCTTGTTAAGTAGCCTAATTTGATCACTGGATGATGTAAATGTACTTCAAAACATCAAATTGTACATCCACATCATCCATACACACATGTGTCAGTTAAAAAAAAATAAAACAAAGCCAGCCAGGCGTGGTGGCACACGCTTGTAATCCCAGCATTCGGGAGGCGGAGACTGGAGGATCACAGTTCACAGACAGCCTCAGCTACTTAGCGAGGCCCTTCGCAACTCAGTGAGCTTCAAATATAAAAGGACTAAAAAATAGGGCTGGGGGTGTTGCTCAGAGGTTGAATGCCCCTGGGTCCCATCCTCAGTACTGCAAAAATAAATAAATAAATAAATAAATAAATAAATAATAAAACAAAGCCAAAGGTGAGCAGCTATGGTAGATAAAGCCATCCCCCCACAGGGTTGATAAGTTCTACCTGCATTGACAACACACACCCGTCCAGAAATGCAAGTTTCCTCTTTTGAGCTTGACAGTGCGAAGGGCAGAGCTGAAGGAATACAGAGAGGACCCCGGAAACCTGGAGCCAACTCTGCTTCAACCATCAACGGAGAAAGAGTGAACGGGGGGGCCAGTGAAATGCTTCTCCTATAGACTCGGATTCTGGAGACAGATGAGGATTTCCTTCCTTGAGGACTTGTGCTGAATATGGAAGAAGCCATGACAGGAGGGCGTCCCGGGTGGCGTTTAGCAGTGGCCGCTTAGTCTACAGTTGGTTTTACACATTAGGAAACACAATTTTGCTTCTTGGATACATTGAAAGATTGAAAAGTAAGGCGCTGAGCAGAAGCCTGGCCTTGCTCTCTACAGACTTGCTCCGCTGGCCACCTGTGCATGCGGGAATTCAACATTTTCTAGATGTCTGGCCCACTTCAGGCTCTTTTGTGCTAGTGTTTAGATGCACATAAGGTACCATGCAGGTCCTTAAAGATGCTGGCTGCGAAATGACTGATTATCTAAAAAAAAAGTGATAATTAAATATGGCAGACAGGTTAATAAAGGCAGGGACATTGTACTGTGGACCTGCAGATGGAAGAAAGAAACAGAGACATGGTGGTGAGACCCCAAAGATGTAGGCTTGGAGAAATTAGTTGGTGTTGACTAGGAGGAGGTGGTGGGAACGTGGTTGCCCTGAAAAGTAGCCCCAGCATCTGAGTGTGCTGTGCTCCAGAAGCCACGGAACCGCAAGGACCGCAAAGTTTAACCAGTGTGCGTTAGATTCTCCTGCATTCAATTTTATCAAGGCGACGAAATGTTCGCATAGTTCCACAAAGTTACAAGGACCGAGGGTGAGGCATTCTGAACTAGTTGATAACCACATGAGTGCTGGGATTACTCATCAACCAGAGAACACACACCTCCCCTATCCCTCCTCTTTGGTCGATTTCCAACAGCCATATCTTAGGAGTCTTGGCACTTGAAATCTGAAGTTAAGCATTTATGTCTACAATAAAAGAACTAAAAATATTTTGCTTTGGGGGTCATTAACATTTTTAGAATAACAAGGCATTCTCCAGCAGGCTCCTGACTTGGGTAGAATGCCATCCAGGAATGTGTGGGTTGTCTGAATTCATGGTGGGGGTGAAGCAATGCTCTTATTAAGGAAATCTATCTCCTCCAACAGGATAAAGATGGCAAGATTGTTTTTCCAACGTATGGTAAGTTTACTGTGCAAACTGCAGAATGAGACGCCAGTCACAGGCCCAGGGCCACATTCGCAGGTTTGGCTGCGTGTTGCTGACGTCACCTGGACCACACCCGTCCTCAAAGCTCTTGGAACCTGCGCTGCTGAACACGCCCCATCTTCTGAAATCTGTCTTCACCCACCGACTTCTCTCAGGACAGCTAAAGTGGGAGCTCTTGGCTAGCTTCTGTTTGTTCCCTCTCTGCCCCTCCCCGTCCGTCCCTCTCTGCATACGTCCAGCTCCAGAGACCGAGGAATCCAACCCGCCAGTCCGGCAGTTCACCTTCTCTGAGACTGTGTCTAAGTTCAGGGCTGGCACCATCTCAGTCTGCGTCCTGTGTAATTAGAGCATTTGGCTGGCATTGCCCAGTGGCGCTGGAACTCTTCAGGTCAGAGTTAATCTGCCTCAGAAGCCATCGCTGGTTCGCCGGAAGAAAACGATTCTGAAATAAAGTTGTTGTGGCTCAGTAATCAAGCTTACTGACATGCAAGCCAAGCTCGAGCTAACTGCATTGTGGAAAGGCTCTGGTGAGGTCAGGAAAGTAGAATCCATTTCTGAAAAGCCCTCTTTGGTTCAGATGTTATCTCCTCCTGTCTTGCCGTCCTTGCCGAATTCCCACCACTGAAATTTTCTTTCCATTCCATTGAGCCGCACGTATTAACCCTTTGGATGTTTTCCAAACAGAGCAGGCGACATAGCAGCTTCCTTCTTCTTACCGAATCTCTAGGTAGGACCCTGTCTTACTATGAATCTGCCTACTGGGCTCCCACCAAGGCTGCGAGCTATTCACGCTGTGCAGAGGATGACAGCAACTGGACAAGCTGATATTGGTCATATGTCCAATCACACTGGTTACGGTGCAAGCCGCGTCATCAGCGCACTCGACAGGCTTAGACGTGCAAGCGTGTTGTTGGCGCACACAACAGGCTTAGGCACTGGAGGAAACCTCCTCTGACCCTCTCTATGGTGGGCAACTCATCACGCCTTCCATGCAATCATTGTGACCCCTCCTCTGGCATCCGTGAAAAGGCACAGATAGTGGTGTGAGGGTGGGGAGCACAGACTTGGGAGTCATACCTCGCTCCGCCGTCCATCAGCAGTGCCTGTGTCCTCCACTTTAAAGTGAAGATAACAACAGTATCACTGCCCCACGTGGCTGCCACGTGCCAACACAGCCATGACATCTAATAAGCGTGGTAAGTGTCCGCTCCAGCTAACATCAGAACAGCTAAAGGAGCAGGACTGGCTGAGCCACCAGTCAGAACAGCACACAAGACCTTTAGCTCTAAATTCTTGTGCTTGACACTTAACCCCAGGCTATTAACGTTGAGCTAGAGGCTCATAAATAAAATAAACTACGGGTAAGCACATCATGCTAATTGCGTCTGCTCAAGAGAAAATAAGAATCCACTAAAGATGGTATGCCACGGATTTTGTCAGGCAGGATGGGACAGGACAGAGGATCTCTAGGGGGCTGGCGAGCCTGGCTGCAGAAGCTCAGGGCTCCTCCTCGCTGGGGCCGCCACTGCCCCTGAGAACCAGGAGCACCCGGGCTGGTTGATTTGGAGTTTCAGCCCTCCGCGGAGCTCATTTTGGTTTCTGGGTTTCCAAACCCACTTTGGCCTCCAGGCCCAGCTACGGGCCGTGTCTTCTTTCTTCAGAATTCCATCCCCAAGGTCAGCATGCCCAGCACGAGCACTGACTGCATCCTGTTTCCATACCCTGCACAGGCAGGCCAGCTCGAGTTTGTCCTGGGTAGATACTAAAGTCAGTGGGTAACTACTAAACAAACAGGTGCACAGAGACACCGAGAAGACCACCCACTAGTGCTCTAAGATGGAAAGGCGTGCTGCCGCGTGGGCATCTGTAATCATTTCTCTTCCCTCTTGGTTTTATTTCAAATGTTGGAAATCACTTTTCAGGCATTTTTCTAATGCCTCTTTTTTACTTAATTGACTTTTATCTGACTTCCTAAAAGATAACATACAAGAAAAGTTCCAGGAGAAATTCTAGATGTCGTGTGTGTGTGTGTCTGTGTGTGTGTCTGTGTGTGTGTGTGTGTGTGTGTGTGTGTGTTTCTAAGATTTCAAAACATGGTACCTACATCCGTGCACTCCCCTTGATCCTGCAATATCCTTCTTTTATTTCAGCTGAAGATGAATATAAAAGTCGAAACATGTCAAAACATATAGCTCCTGTAAGTACAAAAAGACCCACAGTCCATTGTGATGTGTTTTATAATCTGAAATGAAATTCTGCCTAAGTACCTATTCTTACCATAATAAATCTTACTAACATCAAGGAGACATATTGAAGAGTCCCTAATGGGAAGATAATTTGAGGATAAATGTATTTTTAAAAGTAACAGTCACCATCACTTGAAAGACAAGCTTTTTTTTTTTTTTAAGTTTGAATCTTTGGAGGATAAAGTGCCTATATTTTCAGCCATGGAAAATTGGCTTATCTCTGGCATCCATCTTCTAGAAAATAAAGGGCAGATACTGTGTTCACTTCCGTAGCACATATACTGAATTGAAATGACACCAAGATTAGCACAAAAATTTATGAAGCATTCCATATTTTAGAAACAAATAAGCCAGGTATGGTGGCACATGCCTGTAATCCGAGTACTTAAAAGGCTGAGATAGGAGGATCGCAGGTCCAAGGCCAGCCTCAGCTACTTAGAGAGGCCCTCAGCAACTTAGACCCTGCTTTAAAATAAAAAAAAAAATCAAACATGGCTGGGTGTAGCTCAAAGGTAGGGTGCTTCGGGGTCCAATCTCCAGAACCACAATAAATAAATAAATAAATAAATAAATAAATAAATAAACTAGATAAATAAATAAATAAATAAATGGAAGATTCCACGCTCTTTCACTCTTAAAATTCTGTCTCCAGACATAAAGAAGAGAATATATGGAATTAAATCTCTTCAGAAATATATTATTATAAAGTCTAACTGTTCTAAACACATGATTATGGAAATGAGACCTTCCCTTGAGCCTGAGAGCTGTGGCCGCGTGTACCCGTTCTGTGGCTCCGTGTTCAGTTGGACAGTTTCGGCGCTGCTGGGCCCCAATTCCTACAGTGGGCTTCCTAACATCTGTTTTCCATTTTCCTTTAATTTCCACTCATGACCTTTAGCCTATTCCCTGTGCTAGGAAAAAAAAAAAACAGGAATTAGATTTGACATTATCTCTATGCCTTTTCCAAACTGAATAAATTCTTAGCTTGCCTTATTATCTAAGCACAGGCTTTCTGACCACAAAATTGATCTGCCAATTGCTTAGAAGGAAGCTTGACATTGTTCAAAATAGAGGTCTACAACCCTGTCACCTGGGGCTCCCAGCTGCCCGGGCTCCAGGGCACCAGAATAATCTAGATCTATGGCAGCTATAGAAAACCGCTCAGTGAGACGCTCTAGAAAATTCCCAAACCATGACACCATGCGAAGGCCAAATAAGAATTGTATTATATTGTGAATGTTTTCCTCTCTCTCTCTCTCTCTCTCTCTCTCTCTCTCTCTCTCTCTCTCTCCTCTCTCTCTCTCCCCACAGTACTGGGGATGGGACCCAGGAGCATTATACCTCCGAGCTACACTCTCAGCCCTGTTTTCATTCTTTATTTTGAAATAGCAAATGCTTTCAAAAATATTAGGCAAATGAGCAGGTACCTAATAATCACATATAAACCATACAATTACCCACCAGAAAGGTGATGTGATAAAAAGAAATTTAATGCTATGTTAGTGCACACTAGTCATTAGAACAGAAATCCTGAGCCTACAGAATCCGCAGGTAACCAGGACACTGCAGAAGAGAGATCATATCCCAGGGAGAGGCCCCTCCCGGTGATGCAATGATGCTGAGGGTGATGCCTGCGTTCACACCGCCTGTCTTTTAGTTGGGTATATTATAATTTACATACCAAAAAATACCCAGATGGTAGAAGCAACTTCGTGGATTTTCCTACATGTATATACTTGTGTTTCATGCCTTCTGGAACAGGATGTGCTGGACAAAGATTATAGTTTTCTTGATATCCAAGCTCAGAAAGGCTTGTGTTGCAATATAATAGCACCCTCAGGTCTAATGAAGTGGCTAGAACATTTGCCCCTCCACTGAAACTTGATGGTGCTTTATCTTTTGGGGGTGTTTCTTGTTTCCTGAAGATGTCTGCTTCTTTTACTGTTTTAATTAACTTATCCTTATGTCCCTGAGTTCACTGTGGGGTCAGAGAAGATGGTCACCAAATATCGAAAGTAAGAAGTTGTATGTTAGCTGCGCAGGCTGTGAGCATTCTATGCAGAGTGAGAGTGAATATTCCCGCGTATTTTGTGCTTAAGAGGTAAAGTGTGGTAATGCTAAAAGTATTTTTATAGGCTGCGAATTCTCTTGCACAGCCCAAGTGAGTTCAGCTTGCTGCCTGGATCTTTCATCCGTCCGCTGACTGTAGCACTGTTTGTGTTGACTGAGACGGGCTTGAGCTGAGCCTGACTGTCACACAGCCTCGCAGAGACAAGACCGTCCTTTGACACATTTGGAGTCACACTAAGGAGCGAGTCGAGTGGCAGAAGAGCATTTGCCACAGGAGACCCACGCCAACGTCGCCCTGCCTTCGAGAAGCTTCAAAGAGGTCCAGGTGCCTTTCCTGCCACACTCTGTTCAAAACCAGGGAAGAAATATCCTGCACAGATTTGAAGAGTTTCTCTGACTACAGTTTCTTTACAGCAAATATATGTTTGGTTGGGGTGTGTGGAAGGAACACTCTATCACCTCAAGACAGATGTGTCACCTAAAACACACAATTCCAGGATGAAGCTGTCACCCCACAGGCCTCCCTGCCCCCACGTGTGTTCCTGGGAACTTCACAGGGGCAGGAAGAAAGCCAAGGACCCCCATTTTTCAGTGTCCAGCTCAGAAAAGGGAATAGGTCAGTGCATTTACATCAAGTCTCAGAAAAGTTGAATTCCCTGAGAAATGGGAACTGCAGACAGTGAGATCCATGATTCTTACCCCAAACTCACCACCAACTGGGAAGAATGCAAGTTGACGCTCCATCCAGCCCCGCCCACCTGACGGCTCCTGCCCACGCGGAGCTCCCCAAAGCCAGGCTTGCTCATGCCTCTGGGCAGAGGCTGCCAATTCTACATGCTTTTTGTTAAAAAGAAGACTTAGCTGGGCATTGTGGCACATGCTTGTAATCCCCACCCTTGGGAGGCTGAGACAGGAGGATCACACAGGTTCAAGCCAGCCTCAGCTACTTAGTGAGGCTCTCAGCAACTTAGTGAGACCCTGTTTCCAAATAAATATAAAATAGGTCTGAGGGTGTAGCCCAGAGGTAGAAAAGTCCCTGGGTTCCATCCCCAGTATAGATAGAAAGATGATAGATAGATGATAGATAGATAGATAGATAGATAGATAGATAGATAGGGACTGACTTACAGCCATGTGTGGTGGCGCACATTTGTAATCCCAGTATTTGGGAGGCTGAGACTGGAGGATTGCATATTCTCGGCCAGCCTCACATACTTAGTGAGGCACTTGGAATTTAGTAAGGCCTGTTTCAAAATAAAAAATAGGGCTGGGGGGTATAGCTCAGAAGTAGAATGTCCTGGGTTCACTCCCCAGTACAGCAAAAAAAAAAAAAAAAAAAAAAAAAAAAAGGAAGGAATTACTGGCTTGCTATTTAAGTAAGCCAAAGGCTTTGTATACAAATTTAACCATATTTTTCAAAATCACAATGTTTTGGCCATAAGAGTGTGCTACTTAATAAAAGGCAGTATTCTCTGAGAAGACTTCGAACAGAAAAAGAAGGAATAGATGGACCTCATGGTTTGCCGTTTTAAAATTTCTATGAGCCGGGTGTGGTGGAGCACACTTGTAATCCCAGCATTCGGGAGGCTGAGACAGGAGGATAGTGGTTCACGAACAGCCTCAGCTACTTAGTGAGGCCCTCTGCAACTCAGTGAGACCCTGTTTCAAAATAAAGAATAAAAAATTGGGCGGTGGGTGTAGCTCAAAGTCAAATGCCTCTGGGTTCCGTCCCCAGACCCGAAAAAATAATTCTATGATTCTAGAATAATTCGTATTTTGTATCAATTTGCAGCATTGCCTGGGTCTCTGAATCTTTTTCTCCAAATTCCCTTTTATGCGGTTCTTTGAAGTAGCATTTAAAAAAAAAAAAAAAACTATTGATGTTTTTCTATTCCTTAGAGAACAATGGGAAAGGAACAAAAATGTTTTCCATGATGCAGAAAAGTAAATAAATAAATGCGGCCGGGCATGGTGGTGCACGCTTGTAATCCTGGCGCTTGGGAGGCGGAGACAGGAGGATCGCGCTCGTTAAGAGACCCTGCTTCGAAGCCAGCCGCGCTGGTTTAAGAGACCCTACTTCCAAATAAAAATATAAAATGGGTCTGGGAGTGAAGCCCGGAGGTAGAAGGGCTTCCAGGAACCCCAGTACCACAAAAAAAAAAAGGTAAATAAATAAATGAGAAACCTGTTTTTAAAGTCTGTTTCTATTACTCCTCACACTTGCAAATGAGAACTTTCTTCTCGGTAGACGGTGTATTTCTTTCTTACGTGTTAGAAGAGTGATGGTCAGCACGGTACAAAAGGCCCTTTCCTTGACAGCAGACCACAAAGGCAACACTTAAATGGCCTGCTCTGGCCAGCTATGCACTGAAATATGATTAAATCCAGGTTCCATTTTATTCATATGACCCTTCACTCTTCCTTTCCAAGCTTCTTTTTCAGTGTGTCTTATCCTTGTGTTTCTTGTGTTTATACAAAAGAAAGAAAAGAAAAGAGAAAGAAGAAAGAAAGGAAGGAAGAAGAGAGAAAAAGAAAGAAAGAAAGAAAGAAAGAAAGAAAAGAAAGAAGGAAGGAAGGAAAGAAGGAAAGAAAGAAAAGAAAAGAAGGGAAGAGTGCTAGCATAGCACAGGCATGCATCCGATGTTTGTTTCCTCCTCTTTCTTAAATTTAAGATTCGAAGCCGATTCTGAAAGCGCCAAGGTCTCTTACCTCTCTGCACACCTACCTGCTATTTTTAACAACGGCAGGATCCCCAGCACTATTGCGCTGGGCCTAGTTTCTGCGCCCTGCAGCGTCGGCTCTCCTGCGCGGTCTTGGCCACCTTCCCCAGCTCCCAGCATCCGGTGCCCTGGACCTCCCGCCCAGCATGGTCTCATCTTCCAGAAGCACATTCTCGCCTCTTCACAGTTGGAACTCAAAAGTCGCCAAGGCCTAAGCCCGACTCTGACCAAAAAATTAAAAAGTAAAAATGGCTAGGGGTAGAACTTGAAGGTAGAATTTCCCTGGGTCCAGTCCCTAGTACTACACACACACACACACACACACACACACACACACACACACACACGATATGTCTAAACACCTGATGGACACCTTCAAACAGAAGTTTGGCCTTTGTCATGTATTGTATGGGCAGCAAAAGTATTTGTTTGAAGGCCATGTTTACCGTGTGTCCATCCGATAGACAACACGTAAATACTGCCTTTGAAATGTTTTCAGAATGAGGGAATTAATATTTATAGTTTCAGAGCAGAAACATCTACTTTTATAACCTTTCTTTTCAACTCTGGGTTGTTACTAAATTTTCTATGCTATTTCTCCAAAACTATGAAAACACTGAGTCAGAAGTAAATGGTCATGAAGCGTTTGTAAATCTACATAAAGTGTCTTTTTATAGAGCTTTTTCAGTGAAGGCTCAATCACCAACAGCTGTTTTTACATATGCCAAAGTACGAATTCCTTCATCTAGAGCTCCTTTTTTTTTCATTCCCTGGATTTGACTTATGCTAGTTCTCCCAAAATAACAATCGGCAAAGTTCTTTTCAGTTCAGTATACAAATGCTTTTATTTAACTATCTCTTTATCCTGGTCTTTTTCTTCTTTCAAAGATGAGAACCAAGATTCAGAGACCTATCAAGTGAAGGGTATATATTCTGAAAGTTACCTTCTTCATGAGTCCCTATAAAATCCCATTGATCCCTTTAGGGCCCTTCCAGAAGAAGCAAGGCTTCTGCAGGTTACTTAGAGCTCGGCTGTATGTGCAAACCCTGGGGTTTAAAGGACATCTTGGGTCCATTCAGGACATAAAGAAAAAATCCTGCCCTGCAGTTACAGTGAAGCACCTGGAAGTTTCCTGTGAGGCTCGCTACGACGATTATGTTAGCAATCAATTTTGTCGCTGTGATAAATAACCTGGAAAAAAAAAAAACTTAGAAGAAGAAAGGCCGATTTGGGCTCCTGATTTCAGAGGCAGGCTGGCTCCATGGTTCGGGGCCTAAGGTCAGACAGAATATCATCGTAGAAATGTGTCGGGAAGGAGAGTTGCTCAGCTCAAGGCAAAAGGAAGGAGAGAAAGGGGGAGAGGGGTGGGGGGAGGGAGAGAGAGAGAGAGAGCGCTAAATCAGTATAATAGCGTGGCTTTGGAAATTTAATGTGGAAGGTGAAGCCAGGATTATGCCCATAATCCTGGTACTTGGGAGGCTGAGAGGGGGATCACAGGTTAGAGGCTAGCATCAGTAACTCAAGATCTTGCTTCAAAATAAAAAATAAAATAGGACTGGGAGTGTGTGGCTTAAAGGTAGAGGACCCCAGGGTTCAATCCCCAGCACCACATACAAAAATAAATAAAATAAAAGAGGAAGGTGAGTGAAAAATAAAAATTAAGAATTTCTTAAGCAGTTAAGGAATTCTCAAACTTCTGAACCTTACTATTTGATGCAATTCTGAGTACCTCAAAAGCCAGCCCAAAATACATCTCCACTCTTCCGATCAAGGCAACTCTGGGTTTCAACCAGTAGTTTTTAGGAGATGGTTGTTCCTCAGACTTCCCTCTGTATTGCTCAGCTCAAAGAGAGAAAGAGAAGAGAAAAGGAGAAGGTGGTGGAGGAGGAAGAGAAGGTAAAGAGAAGGAGGAGGAAGAGGAAGAGGAGGAGGAGGAGAGAAAGAGGAGGAGGAGAAGAAGGAGGAGGAGAAGGAGGAAGAGGATGAGGAAGAGGAGGAGGAGGAGGAGGAAGAAAAAAGATGAAAACAGGAGAAGATGAAAGAAAAAAAGGAGAGGAAAGGAAAGGAGGAGGCCAGAGCTGCCGGGTGCTCCTGTGGCCCATGAGGAAGCCCTGTGCTCTCCAACCTCCTCCCCTCCAGCTCAGGCAGGACTGTGGCAAACGCAACCCTCCTGTCCCGCCTAAATCAGAGTGACATGCCCTTGGAACAGGAATCACTGCTAATCTTTGTAAGGATGCATTTAACTCTCAAATCTCCTGCTAATTTCTGAAATGTCCATCGTACTGAAATCAATAAGTGGGTGCAGCCCCTCTGGGAGGGCGACTTCCCTAGGTCTCAGAGGCCAAGCTGGGGCGGCGCTGATGACCGCAGTTTCTCACAGACTACAGATGGAACATCTGTTTGTGTCTTCTATGCCTATTATACTGTTTACTCTGCTAATTGTAGGCATAACAGGGGGATCTACGGGTATTTTTGTTTTTGCTCCCACAGTAGGAATTTAATAACAAAGTTCTAACCCCGGCCAGCTACCTTGCCGATCAATTAGCAGCTTGGCTTTTTAAAGAGAATATAAGAAATGGCACTTTGTCGAGAACAAGTGATGGGTGGTGAAAGGCAAGAGAAAGATTGCAAAGGATGCGATATGAACACATGCACTCCCCAGCGTGATGGCTACACGGTTCTGGAGTGTCAGGATCGGGTTGACTACATCCAAAAGAGGTGCCTCTGGGATTCAGGGACAGGTTTTTAGCCTTACAAGAATTTTAAATTTAAGTTTGTTAGCCGGCTAGTTTGTCAGCTTATTTTTTTTCTTCAATGGATAATAATCTTTGGCAATTTTTTTCTCAATCTTAGACTACTGGCGAGAAATAAAGACAACATGGACCAAAGTGCCTTAATCAGAGGCTGCTTTAAATTATCAATTATATTTTAGTAATTGGCCTGTTTTTACTTATACTAGATCAATATAAGAACCAGAATCCATAAAATAAAACTGTCTGGTGAAATGTATTCCACAAGTCAAAATTATATTCTTATGATATTAGAGCCCATCAGGGACATTTAGCACTTAATATCTGAATTTCAGCTGTCTAGAATATTGTTAAATGTACAAAATCATCAGTATTGGTAATATTCATGACTTGATGTTTATCCAGTCACCTTAACTTACTCCCATCCACAAAGATGATTGCGCAATGTTAGGAACATAAATAAATCTTGAAAATGTACTTATTTTTGAAGTTACGCAAGTTTACCTCTATTAGATGATCATTTTATTGGTTGAAAAGTGAATGAAACATGGCGGTGGTGTCATCTTAATCTCCCCCTCATTATTCCTGAGACTTGGGATAACGTAGTGGCCACGTATATTCTTTGTCAAGTAAAAGTAAGAAGTTGGGAATATTTAGCAACTGGATGGACCACAGTCTCCAAGACAGTCTCTAAAACACACCACTGGCTAAGCAGTATATTTCTATGCCGCCGGTCCTTTAGAAGAGGATATTTGAAGGGACACAATTCCTTCCTGAAATTGAGTTTCAAGCTAGATGCTACAACCACCACTTAAGATTTCTGAACTTCCAGCCGGGCGTGGTGGCGCACGCTTGTAATCCCCGCACTTGGGAGGCGGAGACAGGAGGATCGCGCAGGTTCGAAGTCAGCCTCGCTGTTTCCAAATAAAAATATAAAAAATAGGTGTCTGGGAGTGTAGACCAGAAATAGAAGCATTTCCAGGAACCCCAGTACCACCAAAAAAAAAAAAAAAAAAAAGATTTTTGAACTTCCTCAAAGGTAAACACAACCAAAGTAAAAACATGTTTACTACATTAACATTCTGCCCAAAACAATATTTTTTCCAACATCTGGACACACTCTTTGGCCTCCCTCCTAAAACATAAAGAACCGCCCATGGCTGAGCTCCGTGAAGACGCGTTGTATCAATGACATTCAAACTGTTCCCTGCAAGCTTGTCCACCGTGTGAAACGCTTTGGTCTGTTCATGGCTAGGAGGCGTCCTGTTAGTAAGTCATAGAAACTCGCCTCGAGCACACACCTGCCTGACCTCCCAGAATGCTCTTGTCATCAAAGGCCTTCCACACCGCGGAGCCACCTAACCTGTGGTCCCTGAGCCCAGGTGGACTCAGTGCCTTCAAGCCTGTCGTGAATCCTTTGTCCTTAGTACTTAAACATATTTTGTTTCTGAAAACAGTATCTAGCCTCTTCATAATAAAAAGTTCAACACCTGCTTTAAATAACCTCAGAGGGCCAGGTGTGGCGGTGGACACCTGACACCCCATAACTTGGAGGCTGAGACGGGAGGGTCACAGGTTTGAGGCTCATGCATAGTTAACTTAGTGAGACAC
This sequence comes from Muscardinus avellanarius, assembly GCF_963383645.1. Classification (NCBI taxonomy): domain Eukaryota; kingdom Metazoa; phylum Chordata; class Mammalia; order Rodentia; family Gliridae; genus Muscardinus; species Muscardinus avellanarius. The sequence continues at coordinate 2,737,744 of NC_137791.1, read as the reverse complement.
TGTTTTCAAATTTAAAAAGAAGATGGACTGGGGATGCGTCTCAGAGGTACAACATCCCTGGGTTCAATCCCTAGTACCACAAAAATGAATAAATAGCCACTGAGAACATTTTTATTGGAGATATTTATTTAAATAAAAACAATTATTAGAATAAGGATGAATGAACTCCACAACAGTTTTGTACCCATTCTTCAAGACTTAGAATGTGAATTTTAGGGGGAAAATGCAATGCTTATAATAAGCTATATAATTAGGCTTTATGATAAAAGTAGTTTATGCATGCTATTAGTATTGTTTGTATCATTAGTTATTAAGTTATTAGTAAGTTGGTATCAAAGAAATGATTCTGGGATATAAATCAGATTTATTAGAGTAGATTTTCTCAATGCAGATTTATAAATAAAACCGCCTGCCGAGGACACAGCAGGCTCCAGCTGTGAAACTGAGTTCTGCATGTTTGGCTGAGCCAGCGTATCGTGAAAGAGGACCAGAGTTCCTGCAGGCTAACAGAATGGTTTATATAACTAAAATATGAGGTTTTTAAATGTCATCGTTCAGGTTTTTATAATCTGGACATTACCGAGACTCAGCAGGTTTGAAAGCATTAATAAACGTTATGCTCACCAAAGTTGAGCATCCAGGTTATGACCTATGAAAGAAATCTCAAAGTTTCTTAAACTGTCTCTAACACAGAGCTAAATTCCATAAAATTTGCCAGAAAAAAATGGCAACTAGTCAGAGATATAATTAATAAAAACAATGTCGAGCTTTAGAAGCTTCTTCTATAAACTAGTGACCATCCATCAGAAGAATCTCACATCAAATGCAAACCTCAAGACGGAATTCTTTTACCATTTCTCTGTGCTTTATTAAGTCTCCAGGGATAGTTGGTCCACCTGGAGTTTTAAAATGACCTTTAAAAAGAAAAGGACAATTAAACGTGAGTGTGCTGTTGTCATATTGCTCTGTGCTGTCTTGACCAAGAATGTGATGTTCTGTATACTTTCCAACCCCCTAAATCAGACCATAAGAACCTTAAAAGCAATAAAGCCATATGCTGCGTTTCTGTTTCTGGCACCTGATACACAGTTGTTGTTCTATTAATATTTGTTGAATTGTACTAAGTCCAGTTGGCATGATGACTTTTAAGCACAAGGGCTATCTATCTTTTTATTTCTTGTATCATACATTTACATACCCAGGGAAAGGACGTGTGGGAATGTGTATATAAATTTATATGACATAGAATATATAAAGACATACATATTTTACATATATACATTTACTCTCTAATTTCAAATTTCCGTTCTTTAAAAGGATGAATTAAAGTAGAGAAATTATTTCAAATTATTGATAGATATTTTGATATTGCTTATGGTCACACATAAAAGTTCAGGTTTTAAATTACAGACCTGAAATAATGTGTGTGTGTGTGTGTGTGTGTGTGTGTGTGTGTGTGTGTGTGTGTGTGTTTAACAACTCCCTTCTAACCAACTCTTCCAGAGACCCTAGAGAGGCATCCAAGCAGGCTGCCAACACTTGCAAGTTCTTTTGGAAAAGGAACTCCACCCACATTTATTCTAACAATTAAAAAAAAAGAAAGAAAGAAAGAGCAAGGCAGGCGTGGTGGCGCAGGCTTGTAATTCCCACGCTTGGGAGGTAGAGACGGGAGAATCGCACAGGTTCTAAGCCAGCCTCGCTGGCTTAAGAGATTCTATTTCCAAATAAAAATATAAAAAAATAGGTGTCTGGGAGTGTAGCCCAGAGGTAGAAGGGTTTCCAGGAACCCCAGTACCACCGAAAGAAAGAAAGAAAAAGAAAGAAAGAAAGAAAGAAAGAAAGGAAGGAAGGAAGGAAGGAAGGAAGGAAGGAAGGAGATTCAAAAGGCAAACAATAGAAAAGCCGCGAGCCTCTCCTTAAGAATAAAATCAGGGCCAGGCATGGTGGTGCACGCTCGTAATCACAGTACTTGGGAGGCTGAGACAGGAGGGTCACAGGTCCGCAGACAGCCTCAACTACTTAGTGAGGCCCTCTGCAACTTAGTGAGACCCTGCTTCAAATAAGAGAATAAAAAATAGGGCTGGGGGTGGAGCTCAGAGGTAGAATGCCCCTGGGTTCCATCCTCAATACCGAAAATAAAAAAATAAAATCAGATACAGACTGGAACGGGTGGCAGGAGGAGGGATGAAGAACAGGACGGTGCCGTCCTTGCGTGGCCGTCCCCAGGGTCACAGCCTGTGGAAGAGGCTGCCTTCAGATTGCAAAAGAGCTGCCTCCTCCAGTGGGCGGCGGTGTCTGGAACTCTGGAGAGGACGCCGCACTCCTACAGCGGGAGGGCGCAGTGTAGATGGGGCCTGATTCAGCCTGGAAGGGATGGCTGTCCCAAAAGGGGCTCCAGAATCACGTCCCTCCTCCAGCAGCCTGAACAAGGCGCAGTCTCTGCGTGTAGGTGACAGGAATGAGTTCCCGGGGCTCCTGTCTGTACTTTCTCCGGGGTTCTTAAACCTGACCCCCTTTCCTTTGTTTACAGACTCCCCTGCATTGCACACACAGAACTCCCTGTGCAGTGACAATGACCAGCTCCCCGGGCTTCCAGGAAGCCACTGCTAAGACAAGGTTCTTCACACCTGGTTCTCTGAATTCCCTGAACCCAAAGAGTAGCCAGGGCCGTTGTATGTCCTCAAAATTAGCAGTCCTCTCTCCATACTTCATAGCATCCTGTAAAATAATGGAAAACAAAAAGGCCAAAGATTGGCCTGCCCCGTCAATATTATATGGCAGAGAAAGAAAAGTTATTTTTGTTATGATGAGATACGCTTTGTAAATTTTAAAATTTAACTTGCTTTTTTCAGTCGCCTATAAAACACAAATCCTGTCTCAGCAGCATATGCCTACTTCTACCAGCTCACAGACATTCTTAATAAACTCAAATGGAAAAGAATTGAGGAATACTCACTCCTAACCCCCAAAATCATGACTTAGTGGACACAAAGACTTTCAATTTTAAACAATTATTAAACAATGAATTGTGTTCAGGTTGGAATAGTTACTGGGAGGTTCTGTTCACAGCTGGAGAGGTATGCTTCTTTTGTTATTTTTTTGTTTTGTTTTGTTTTGTTTTTGCAGTACTGGGGATGGAACCTGGGCGTTCTACCTCCGAGCTCTCCCCCCAGCCCTATTTTTTATTCTTTAGTTTGAAACAGGGTCTCACTATGTTGCAAAGGACCTCACTAAGTAGCTGAGGCTGTCCATGAACTTATTCAAGAGACAAATATAATAAATAGAATTTCTAAGCCTTTAACACCAGGTTTTCCATGAGCCACTCAGTGTCTCTCTCTTTTAGCTTCTGCCCCAAAGAGCCACACTGGACTGCTGACTTCCCTGCGGGATAAAGACAGCGGATTACATTTTACCTCAAATTCTTTTCTCTATATAGATTCTTCTCCGATTCCTAAGAGATTCCCATGGATGATTCAAGGAGAAATATTTTTACTGATTTATTTCTATTTTACTTTGTTAGATGTAGAATTTACATAAATAAAATATGACCTTCAGGCTACCAAAATATGCGTTATTTAGACTATTACTGTGAAAAACACTTGTTCCAATTTTATGGAAATTTTTCAATTTTGAACAGTCTGTTCTGTGGTTCCCATTACATGGTCCGAATGTTCTTTAAAATACACTAGTTCCTCTTCCACAGGGAAATGTTTCGAGGGCCCAAATGGTTGCCTGAGATCAGTCCTGAGCCTTCATGCATACTATGTTTTCTCCTATATATGCATATTATGATAAAATTTAATGTATAAGTTAGGCACAATAAGAGATTAGAATACTAATCAATAATAAAATAGAAAAATTATAATATTACATTATAATAAAATGGCCAGCATCGCTACTCTTCTGCATTGGAGCCGTAATGAAGGCTGTCTTCAACACAGGCACTGTAAGACTATGACAGTGGGATACATACCAATATGGCTACTAAGTAACTGACGGGTGGGCAGCATATACCTGGTGGATACGCAGGCAAAGGGATAATTCACGTTCCAAGTGGAATGGAGCAGCCCAGCATGAGATGTCATCATTCTCCTCAGCATGAGATGTCATCATTCTCCTCAGCATGAGATGTCATCATTCTCCTCAGAATAATGTATCATTTAAGCTTGTGAATCGTACATTTCTGGAATTTTCCATATAAAGTCTTCAGACCATGACCAACTATGAATAACTGACACCAAATAAGGGAGGACTAACAGGTATTCAATTTTGGATTCAGAACAAATGGACATATAATCTCTCCTTACCCAGGGGTGTTAAAATCTTCTGGTATTAGCCGGGCGTGGTGGCGCACGCTTGTAATCCCAGCATTCGGGAGGCTGAGACTGGAGGATCGCGGTTCTCAGCCAGCCTCAGCTACTAAGTGAGGCCCTCTGCAACTCGGTGAGACCCGGTTTCAAAATAGGGCAGGGGGTGTAGCTCGGAGGTTGAATGTCCCTGGGTTCCATCCCCAGACCCGCAAAAAGAAAAAAAACAAACTTCTGGTACTAACACTTCCAAACATAAAGGTAGCTTTTTGAGTGATTAAGTTCTTTTGTACTATGTTTCCATGCCCTTTAAAACTACATCTTCACCATAACTTTTAGTCTTTTTTTTTTCTTTTTTGAAACATGGTCTCACTGAGTAAGCCACTGAGTAGCTGAGGCTGTCGGCGAACCATGATCCTTCAGTCTCTCCTTCCCAAATGCTGAGATTACAGGTGTGCGCCACCATGCCTGGCCTTCACCGTAATTTTTAAAGCTCATTGTCGGAGGGAAAGATATGCAGAAGAATTATGATCTCTCCGATCCGCACGCTGAGCAAAGATTGGGCTTTTTAAAGGGTATTTTCAAGGAATCTCATCAAAGAAACCTCAGCTGACATTGAAAGCTGTATGCTAACTCACCTGGTGGACCTCAACCTCACAGAGGAGCGAATCAAAGCTCCTGACACCAACCAGGGACAGTCCTCCAGGGGGAGGGTAAAGAGCCAGAGGGGTCAGTGCGACCCTCAGCCATCCACAGAGACCGTGGATTGTCTGGCCAAAAAAAGCCACTTGCTTCATATTACCGGGGGCCGACCTAACTGTGCCACCAACACCCTGGACCAGATAGCAGGTCCACGCTAAAGGTGCTGTTTGAAAGCCATAAAACTCTCACTGGGTAGTCATTGTGATTATTTAGCAGAATCAAAAGCTGCTTATAACTAAATTCCTATCCACAGGAAGTAATAGAAAATAAATCAACAGACTCCTCGTCTTCTACCCTTCCACACAAAGGCAGGAAGAGGAGCAGGAGGGACCTTGCTGGCCACGCCGCGTAGACTGAGAGCCAGACCAGGACAGACGGAGGGTGCGTGAAGCCAGGGAGCCGGGCTTCGTATCTGATGGAACCTTTAACCCCAATGCTTCCTTTCCTTCTCTGGCTATTTATTTTAACTGTGAGTTTTCATCTTTGACCTTCGGTGCCAGAAATATTCTTACATGTTTAGATAAGGCGCTTTCATCCAGTCCAAGGGTGCGGGGGTGAGGGTCGGACCCGGATCCCTGCCTGCCCCTAGACGCGGCTCCGGCCGCCGGCCCTGGGAAACCGCCTGACGCCCTGCCCTGACGCCACCCGCCTCCTTCTCTGAGGCTACATACCAGCAGGGCCAGTGAACTGCTTCCAGACTCTGCCCGTGCGCTGCGGAGCCAGGCCGGGCCGGAGGGCCTGTGGACACGCCAGCTTTACCTACACTCGGCCTCTGGACAGCACAGGCGTCCCTGGCCAGGGAGGGAGCGTTATGCCCACAGACCCGGCCAGTGCTGATGTCACCTGGCATCAGTAAAAGTAGGGACTTTTACTCTAGGATTTTTTCATAGAAATCACTGCAACAATATTAAAAAAAAAATAGAGGAGACAGAGAGAGAGAGAGAAAAAGAGAGAGAGAGAGAGAGAGAGAGACAGCCAAAGTCATTACCACCCCCACCACAATGGAGTGTTTACACCTCCATCAAAAAATAATTGAGAGCCAGGCGTGGTGGCGCACACTTGTAATCCCAGCATTCGGGAGGCTGAGACAGGAGGATCACAGTTTGTGGACAGCCTCAGCTACTTAGTGAGGCCCCCTGCAACTCAGTGAGACCCTGCTTCAAAATAAAGAATAAAAAATAGGGCTGGAGGTGGAGATCGGAGGTAAGATGCTCTGGGTTCCGTCTCCAATACCAAAAAAAAAAAAAAAAAAACCAGAATTGAGACGCTAGCCACTTCGCCTCCCTTCCGCTCAGCCTTCCTGTCTGCAGGCGACTGTTTGTGAGACGCTGGTACCGTGCAGAGCAGCAACTATCAATAACACAGCAGTGACCGAACATTGTCAGCCTTCAGGGGAAGTGGACAGGGAGGTTGTGGGGCAAGTGGACGGCATCGATGGACGCCAGTCAGGACGGCGGAGGGCAGGGCTCGTGCCCTCAGGCTGCAGGGCGTCTGTCTCTGTCTCCTTGTGTCTCCAACAGTGCGGGCAAAGCCACCGCGGGCCTCGCTCCTGGCTCCAGGCTGACGGTGCGGCTGATTAATGGCAGCTGGAGGAGACCAGTCATTTCCTCACCTAATAATAAACTACAACCCCAAACGAGGCTCCCGCCGGCCTGCGGTGGACAGCCCTGTACTTAGGACCAGGAGGTGGCCAATTACCCCACGCCGTGCCACCGCCTGGCAAGCCCCGGGAGTCCCCGCAGGACAGAGGCAAACCCGCTCACCACGGGACCGATCTCAGTCTATAGAAATGAGAGGCTGAAAAGAAATGAAGGAAACCCACACATTTAGAAAAAAAAAAAAAGAAATAAAACTTCCAGCAATTCTACAAAATAGACATTTTACAGTCCATTCTCCCCCCCCCCCGCCCAAAAAAAATGTGAGAGGGAAGAGAAATATCAGATGACGGATTTGTTTTGAAACCTCTGGGAGCTTCCACTGAAGATGTCCATCAGGAAAAGGTGGTTGCTGAGCCTGACGCTCACAGGAGCCCCGACCCCGTGCCCCAGGCGCCCGTAAAGCCCATTTGTGCGCGTGCTCGGCTTCCTCTGGGATTCACTGGGCACGGACAATTGCTCCCTGCCACGTACCACGCGGTGATCGTGTGATTAACCGTGTGGTTTTAATTAAGTGGTTACCCTCAGCGTCTCTATTTATAGCAACTAACTAACGCAATTAATTACAAGCTAAGGCCTGGTGCGCCGCCTGCAAATGGCACACTTCCGTGGCTTGCACGCGAGGGCAGAAGCGGGGGTAGCGGAAGCCGCTGCCTGGTTCACACACCACTTGGGCCGCTCCTTCCACGGCCCCGGTGAGCCCTGAGCCCCGCTGAGCCTCTGGTCCCCACCTGCGAGCTGAGAACGGTGCTTGTCAGGAATACTGCAGGGAGTGAGGACCCGCCAGCCGGCACGTGGAGGCACCTACAATTCATTCCACACGTTGGCGGCGTTAACTAACGTGATTTTAATTGTGGTGAGACACACATAAAGATCAGGGCAAGGATGTCATCAAATTGACAGACTTAACTATTCCTAAAGCCCACTCTCACGCCATTGCGCCTCTACATCCACCTGCGGAACCTCCTCACCTTGCCAGCCTCGGTGCCGTGGCACCTGACCTCCCTCCCTCTGCCACATGCCCCTCCAGTTCTCTGGCCACCAACTTTCCATTTTCTTGTCACTGTTAAGGTGACTGCCCGAGGTGCCAGGCAAGCGGGATCTGTCTTCATTTTTCCTTGGCTGGATTATTTACCTTACAGGAGGTCCTCCAGGTTCGTCCACATTCTGACCTATCAGGAGTTCCCTTTTTAAGGTTAAGTAGTACTCCATCCTAGGTCCACACTACATTGTGTGTGTGTGTGTGTGTGTGTGTGTGTGTGTGTGTGTGTTACTGGGGATGGAACCCAGGGGCGTTCTACCTCTGAGCTCCACCCCAGCCCTATTTTTTCAATCTTTATTTTGAAGCAGGGTCTCACTGAGTTGCAAAGGGCCTAAGTAGCTGAGGCTGTCCTTGAACCGCGATCCTCCGGTCTCCGCCTCCTGAGTGCTGGGATTGCAGGTGTGCGCCCCACGCCCGGCTTCTCTACTTCACATTTTGTATCCATACCTCCATCCCTGCGCACCCGAGCTGCCTGCCGCAGCCCATGGGCCACTGGGAATAATTCTGCTAGGAACATGGGCAGACGTGATTTCTCGGAGCTCTGCTTTCATCTCTTTTAACCATCTACCCAGAAGTGGAATTGCTGAATTCTAACAAATTATTTTATATTGCCCTCCACGCCCTCAAACCTCCCACCAACCGCCTCCCAGTAACACCATGGACTGGGGACCAAGCCTCCAACGCATGGGTGTCAGGGACATCCCAGATCCAAACCATACCTGGGCAAAGGAAGGGCAGACAGAGGAGGGACGCTGGGAACGAGGCAGTTCAGGTCGCAGGGTCGCCTTTTGCTGTGTGTCAGTTAGAGGAGCAGAGGAGTTTGCTCAGTGAATCAAAGGCAAGTGTTAGCAAATGCTAGAAGCCTTGTTGTTTTATGTTACCAACCCTGTAACCCTGCCTCCCTCATGCCCGCGCAGACCCGGAGCCTGCACTTTGGGTTCCATTCTGCTTGACCTAAAAGTCACAATTCCTCCAAGGATAAGACTTGCAGAGAAGACCAGACTTCAGGAAATGAAGGGCCTAAGAGCAATGGCGGGTTTCTAAAGCTCTCGCCAGACCCTTAGCTTCGCGGGTCCACTAAGCTTTTGAAAGTAATTTCCACTTTGCTGGAAACTAGCCCGACAGGCGTGATGCGGTGGCTTCCACACACCCAGGTTTCAATCCTGATGAATTCTCATGACACTCGGCTGAGTTTTGTGCGTCTGGTAGAAAAATCGAATGGGTGTTAAGGCTAAGTGTTTCCTACCTTCCTTCCATCTTACTTTTTTCCTGCACGTCTTTCAAAAAGTCCGTGGTTTTCAGATAAAAGTCCTTTCATCAATTGTTACTATCTCTGATACTTACATAACTGACTATAACTCAAACTGGAGGTGAATGGACACCTTACTACCCTGACAAAAGACAGGTGAGAAAGAAAGTAACACTGGAGGACAAGGATAAAGGGAAAAGAGGAGGGGTAGAAGAGATGTGCAACTGTATTTTAAAAATATCGCTTACCATCTGCTTGTCTTACAGAGTGACTCCTTCACCAGCACGACCACTCAGTAGCTTCTCCTGGAACCTGCCATGCCTAAGTGCTATTAACGTATCCCCAAAGCTCAGATCAATTCGGATTTGCATTAAACCTAGATGCTACACATGCCTATGAAAACTGTATTTGAGCAACACCGATAGTTTCTTTTTGTTCAAGCTGACCCTCAGTGTTGGTGTGTTTAATAATTTTCACTATAGGACCCACCAGCAAATTTAGAACAAATCAATTCAATGAAAGATTGTTGAATTTAGCTGCCTAGTACTCTTGCCTGAACAGGTACAATTTTAAAAGCGATAAATGTTTAAATCATGAGCCGCTGAGTACGTGCGTTCATCACAAGAGACCGAATTAACTTCATGGCGTTTAGGGACAAATGAACTTCCCAGAATATATCCCAAAGAGGAAATGCAAAAATCACAATTCACACTTTAAAAACAAATTCCTGTTTGGCTGTCTTTCAGAATAGCTGAAGTGGAGGTTAGTTTTGCAGACAGGAGCATAGAATGTGCATCTTTTTTCTGGTATATACAATTCCACTAGCGCCTGGGTGGGGACAGAGATAGGAAACGCCCGGCTGAGGTGCTGATGCGTAGCCAGGGTCTCTGTCCTTCAGCCAGACTCAAGACTTTGTGGGAAAGAGCCCTTTCAATGGAGACTGTTTTCACTATGTAGATACGGATCAGAACATGTTTTATGTGTAAGACTGTACCACAGAATGTGGTCCGGTTGTATGTGCTGAAATGCAAGCTACTACATGTGGTGTAGGAGCACTTCAGCACCAGCAGGAGAACCACTTGTAATGTTGCCTGTTTTAGAAGCTTTGGGAGCCTTTTTGAAAGTTAGGCAAATAGGAATTTTTAATATAATTTAATTGGTACATTGTGGTTATAGATTATAGTGAGGTTCAAAGTCATACAAACATAATATACACGCACACAGCACTTAAGTCGTACCCACTACACACCCATCCCCAAACATACTAGTGAGATTGGTGGTAATACCTCCATATATGGGCACAGCATTATCTGAACCTTTTCCTTCTACAATCCTCCTTTTTCCTTCTCCACCCAACCCCCTTCTGCTCTTCTACGGGTCTCTCTACCCATTTAACTGAAGTTCCTTTAATTTATTACTTTCTCTCTAGCTTCCACATATGAGCAGATGGAATTTTTAAGAAAATATTTGTTAATACAGTAAAATCAGGGCTGAAGGTGCAGCTCAGTGGCAGAGCACTTGCCTAGCTTACAGGAGGCCCTGGGTCCAATCTCTAACACTGCAAAACTGAGAAGGAGCAGGAGGAGGAGGAGCAGGAGCAGGAGGAGAAGGTGGAGGAGAATGAGGACAATGAGGAGGACGAGGAGGAGAAGGAGGAGGAGGAGGAAAGGAGGAGGAAGAGGAGGAGGAGGAGGAGGAAAATGGGGAGAAGAGGAGGAGGAGGGGGGAGAGGAGGAGAGGAGGGGGAGGGGAAGAGGAATATGAGGAGGAGAAGAGGAGGAGGAGGAGGAAAATGGGGAGGAGGAGAAGAAGAGGAGGGGAGGAGAGGGAGGAGGAGGAAGAGAAGAAGAAGAAGAAAAAGAAGAAGGAGGAGGAGGAGGAGGAGGAGGAGGAAAAATAGTAAAACCAGCAACACAAATCAGTGTGCTGCGATTGATGCACAGTCCCTAACAGAACTCAAGGCACACAGCACAGCCCTCCTTGCCCAGCCTTGCTTGGTCAGGGCCCCCTCCACCTCCAGCCCACCGCACGCCCGACATCCCCTCCGCTCCTGCTTAACTCCCCAACCCTTTCCTGCAGAAATGCAGGCAGACATGCTTTTGCCTTAAATTTCTGTCTGCAGTCTCCACGTGTACTCTTCAAATGCCTTCTCTAGCTTCTCTTTCTTCCTCCCAAAAGACACTTGGTCCAACTGCCAGGGTACAGGAGCCCACAAGGAGCGTGCGTCTCACCTTCGATGGCTCTGCTACACTCTGCCTAGCAGTACAGAAATTAGTGCTGCACGGACCTTGCGGTGATCGACTGGTCCTGCCTACTGACAGAGAAATGTGGAAAACCCCCAAGACCCCGTCCAGTAATCCCACTCATACCAAATACTCTATACGAATACCAAGTTGATATTTCAATATCCAAAGTTACTGCGCTTTTTCCATCAAGACTGCATCTCATTTCCAATTAAGTCTCTAATTTCATGGCCATCAAAATCCTTAGAAAAACGATGACAAAAAATTATATATAAGAATCTTCCTCATGGATTTGTTTTCAAAGCCAATTTAATAAAGTACTGATAAATGATAAGTAATAGAAATATTAAAAACAAGTCATTTTTATTCGGGTTATATCCTTATAATCAGCATTATCTGTGACTATAATTGTATCATTATTCTTCTAGGTTAGGTTTCTTAACAATAAATATCATCATAATTTATTTTTGCTAAAGAGATATATACTTGCTCTGAAAGCTATCCTTAACTCTGATACGCTGTCGGTGGGATTGCAAATTAGTGCAACCACTTTGGGGAAGAGTGTGGACGTTCTCAGAAGAATGGGAATGAGCCTATCATATGACCCAGCTATACCACTTCTAGGTATCTACCAAAAAAAATTTAAAATAAGACTACCATAGTAATGCATGGATACCTATGTTTATAGCTGCACAGCTCATAATTGCCAAACCATGGGATCAGCCAAGATGTCCATCAACAGATGAATGGATTACAAAATTATGGTATATGTACACAATGGAATTCTACTCAGCCATAAAGAAGAACAAAAGAAGGTCAGTTTTGGGGGGGGAAATGGGTGAAACTGGAGAATATTATGCTGAATAGGATAAGGTAGGATGCTCTCCCTCCTGTGCATCAAATTGGTATGCAGGAGGGTCTCCAGATAAAGGAGGAGAAACCTTAGTGTAGTGAGGGAGGGGACCTACCTGAGGGAGCCAGATGGGAGAGGGAGGAAGACTTAAAGAGAGAAACACCTCAATGGACACGATGTTCACATCCAAACTCATCAAAGCCAATCAGCGGCTCCTGAATGGGGAGGGAGGGGGAGGCGGAGGGGCGGGAGCTGGGGGAGGCTCAGGGCTTGCTCTGCACCTGAATGCCTCCATCACCCTGACCTGCATCAAGATGTACAATTACGGCACCCCAATAACGTACAAATAAACAGATAAATAGGGTTGTTTTTTAAAAAGCTCTCCTTAGGTTTGCAATTTCTGCAATTAATAGTGTACTTAAATGTAAGACATTTTCCCTTGTGTACGCGCAAATAAAACAATGTACTATTTTCTTTTACAGCTTTAACTTTCTAAAAAAAAAAAACCTGATGAACCTGGTTGACTCTTCAGTAAACTTTCTTCACCTTGAAACTTTTTCCTCCTCTAAACACGCTGGGTTCCTGAGAGTCCTCCTTCTGCTGAGATCATGTGTTCCCATCTCAAAACACAAGGCCACAAAGCGGGAGGAAGGAGGGAGGAAGAGCCCTTTCCTCATGGGGAACAGGCTTATCTCAGCAACCTCCTATTTTTAACCAGATTGCAAATGGTACTGGTGATCAAAGGCCCAGAGCTCTGGAGGAACTTGGGCAAACAGCATGATGCTTCCTGCGGCTCTGTGAGCAGGAAAGGACTTGTGACAGGAAGGAGCACAAGCCCAGTAGAATAGCAAGGGCCAGCTGCAAAATGCTCCGCGTTGCCCTTGAACGAAAGCAAGTTGTTCTCAATAACTTTTCCCTTTTTTGCAGCCTTTGCATATCCCGCTGGGGCATTTGAACAGCCACATGCCCGGCGTACAAAAGCTTTCCTTAGTGGGAAAATACAGTGTCCTAATGTGTTTAGAACAAGGGGACAGAGCGCATCCAGGGCTCAGACGCGAACGTCCAGCTGATTTCAGACAGCAATGAAGCTTTGCCCGGCAGTGTTGGAGGGTAACTTACTGCTTACAAATATTCAATTAACTATTGAAGTGTTTGTTCATCTGAAAAGTAAACCGGTTGCTGAGCCTTTACACAGGACCACTCACGGAACTGAAAGGCATATTTACCCAAAGATTAAGAACAGCTCGTACTGATCATAAAGAAAAACCTTCATGATTCTTCTGTTAGACAGTAGGCACTATAAAAATGCTAAGTCCTGTGAAACTTATGTATGTTTTATTCACTCCAAGTCATGAGAATAATATGATGGGGGGAAATTTAATGTATATGTATAAAAAAACTTGTATATATGTGGTTTCATTTACTTCACACGAAAGCCCTTAAACACATTAATGTTCCCAAGTGCATAATTTTTTGAATGATCACATAAGACACAATGTTCTCTACCATTAATGATATTTGATCCATGTATATAAGTTATAGATTTAAAATAAGAACAGTAGATTACAGGGTTATTTCTTAACATTGCATTGTTTTGAAAATGATGAAAAGTACATTTTGTTTAGAAAACAACATGCTTAAATTTAAGAGGTATATTTTTTTTCACAAGAGAAAAGTTACCTTCAAATGAACTGTCAATTCACTAATAAAAGTTATGCAGAAAATTATATTTAAAAAAATCAGACAAATAATCAAAACCCTTTAAAAATAGCCAGGTATGTGGTACATGCCTATAAAATCCCAGGTCATGGGACTGGGGCATCCCAGCCTAAAGGCCAGCTTCAGCGAGTCGACGCGACCTTCAGCAGTGTTGTGAGACCCTGTTTCAAACTAAAAACATAAAAAGAGCTGTGAGTATAGCTCAGAGATGGAATGCCCCTGAGCTCGATCTTCAGTACAAAAACAGAACAAAAAAACTTTAAAATTATTTGACACATATATCCCTTGCTTAATTGAGATGTGTTGCTCCAATATTAAATTGAAATATTAAATTGAAAATAAAATGTCAACAAAGGGTTATTTAATCTATTTAATCAGTAGACTGATATTAAACTCTTCTGCAATATATACTTTTCTATAAAATCTATTAATCTAACTTTACTTATTAAATTTATATGTCCATACATGTCTAAAATTAATAAAATTTTCTGAGGTCTTATGCTACCATTTGAATAAATTTACCAACAAAACCATGGTATTGATTGCATAGCTAGGGAGGTAAGCTCTGTCTAAATAACAAAAACCACCTTTGAAAATTATTATTTTAGATGCTAACAACCATAGAAAAAATAATTTTTCTAAAGTAATCCTGGGCTTTAAAATAGTGGTGTTTGGAAACATCCCATCGGAGACTTTTGATGGGGGCGATTATTATGTATTAAATTTCTAAGTGCTTTTCTGCAAAAGTTATCAGATTCTCAAAATGAATTCCTTTTTCAGTTGTAGAAAACTGGACCCTTCTTGATCAATGCTATTTTTATAATAGCATGCAAACCTATAACATTTGTTAGTAAGAGTACCGTGTGGATTAAACTAGAATCCCTGTTCCCCCAGACAATTATTTCATGCTAGACACTGCTTGGTTCTCATCACCGTTATGAATGTGGTCCATGGAACACAAAGGCTCGCTGTGCCTGCTCAGGGACCCAGCCAGCGAACTAGCACTTCTCCCACTGCAAACTATGTTATACTTAAGACTAATTTTTCATCGGTGTTAGAGGTTAATAACACTGTTATTTCCTCTATTACCTGAATTTAATAAAAAGCAGTGGGGCATAGCATTCTGGAAGTCCAGCCCATAAGAGGAAATAATACAAATGCTAACCTCTAACATAAATGCAACGGTAATTACTCCAGCCTAGTTTTTAAATTAATGCCTTTGGTACTCTCCCACGTGGCCAAATAATAGCTGACTTCTAGAAACTACCGACTTCCAAGGTCAAAGGCAAATTATGACACCAGTTTAGATGCCGAAAAACATTCGCGTACCAAGTCACCCTTTAATCCAGGAGCATGTTACGTAAGGAATAAAACTAGAAAGAGGTGGTAAAACTGCGGTTATAAGTGAGTGAAAGCCCGTCCAGGTTGAAAATGTTGACCAAAAAGATGTTGCAGTGCAGCAAAGTTGAACCACCTTCTCTCATGTAAAAATAAAATCAAATTACACAATGAGGTAGATCAATCTCCAAAGGTGAGACTTAAGGAAAAGAAGCAGACAGAATGGCAGGTGCCGTAAGTTAGCCCATATTTCTTAATGGCCACTTTCAAAATTCCCATCTCTTTTTTGAGTTTGCTGCCATGTTTTTAAAACTGCATTGTGGATTATTGTTATATTCCACACTCAGCACTCGCTTTTTATTTGATAAGCATATTTTCTAACGTTGGGTGGGTAGAATTAACTCCAGTTTTACTGCGTGTTGACTGCGTCTCCCACGGCACCAAGTCATGTCAACAGCCTCTTCGGAAACCAGTGTCAGCTAGTTGAAGAGTAATTTCTATTAATTATCTCAGATCCTTAGACCACGCTGTAGATTTCCCGAGAACCAAGTTCCAAATTGGATTTTTCCAGATCTGCGAGGGTTTTCAGGATGCCTTAGGTGCGCCCACGTAAAAACATTGCACTTGTTGTAGATTTGTACTCGGTCTTAGCCAAAGGGCTGAGAAGCGATCTTGTCACAAATTTGAACCATGCATTACATTCTGTCACCCTAGCAGGCTCAACGGTGATTAAAAAAAAAAAAAAGTAAGAATGTTCCTTCAAACTGTCAGGCATCCAGAGCTTGTTAGAATTTTTTCTTATTATAAGAAAAAAATTCTTATTTTCTTATAATAAGTTTCTTGTATGTACATCTTCTCATTCATTTATTTCTTGTATTTTTCAAAGCACAGGTTCTTGGTGGGCACCCAGAATATTTATCGATCTATATTTATACCATAGTAGTACCAGGCAGAAAAGACCTTTGACTAATCTGATTTAGGCCAGCCACACCACATAACTTTCCTCATCTATCAGAAATCTATATCCTGTGACATGGACAGTGAGAATCAAGGTCTAAGTGCTGAGTGGGTCTTGTTCTGTGACAACTGGCAGGGAGGGGAGAAACTGCAGGGGTCACTAATTCCTTAAAGAGAAAATGCTGCTGTGTGTGGAGGAGGCAAGTGCCTGTAATCCCAGTACTCAGGAGGCTGAGATAGGAGGATAAGGTTCAGGGCCAGCTCCAACAACTTATCAAGACACTGTTTCAAAGTAAAAAAAAAAAAAAAAAAAGAAAGAAAAAAAATTAAAAGGGGGCTGGGTATAGCTGGAGAGTGAATATAACCTTTGCTTCTCGCCCCACGCCAGTCTGCTGAGCCCCTCACTCACCCTACAGCACTGCAGCCCAACATCCCCAGGTCAAGACACTGGGAGGGGCGTGCAGGAAATTGTGAGAGAGGCCGGGGGGCTAGGGCAGGCAAGGGCCATCTCATCGATTAAGGGGAGCGGGCTAGGTGGGCAGCCACTCACCTACACCACCTAGGACTAGTTATTTAATTCCTCAAAGGCATCTCACCCATCGAGTTAGGATTAAAACTGTCACTGCCTCACAAAGAGCATCATCTATGCAAAGGAAGGCTTGGTACCCAGTAAGGACCTTCGTGTTTTGAATCCTCAGCAACACCTACGGGGCGATCCTAAATCAGGAGACCTGGGTTCGCTTCTGCTCCTAAGACGCTAAACCCTGTGCTCTTCCCAACCTTTCCAAATTAATAACGTATCCCTAAGTTCTTGGTTCGGACAATTAGGAATTTGTGTGCTCAGTACATGAAATATTAATATTAAAACCAACCTCAAAAAACAAAGTCAAATCCATCACTGATTTTTTTTAAGTGGCACATGCCTGTGATCTCAGTACTTAGGAGGCTAAGACAGAAGGATCACAGGTTCAACACCAGCCTCAGGAACTTTGAGAGACTCAGCAACCCAGTGAGACCCTGTGTCAACGCAAAACCATTTTGAAAACGGGCCGGGGGTGTGGCTTAGAGGTAGAGTTGCTGGTCATCTCCAGCAATCCCCCCCCAAACATACATAAATACACATGCAATTAATGCTACTACACTTACTAAGCTATCAACAACTACATTTGAAGAAGGAATAAAAGTGATAGTTTCCTTTGGAAAATATTTCTGGGAGAAAAGAAGAAAATTCAAATTATTTCATTACAAATATTCAACTCCATGAATATATTGACGGTATGGAAAAACTAGTCAAAATAAAATAAAGACAAACAATAGATGGTCTCTATACTTGAGGAGTTCAGACTCCAGTAGAATAGAAAAAATGTAGAAATAATTATACACGAACTCCTAAACACTATGGTGAAGGTGTGCCAAGGCTTCCTCAAATACAGAAACTCATAGCAAAATTAAAGTCTCCCCTGAGCCTATGTGGCCGAATTCACCCACTCTCATAAGAAGACTGGAGTGATAGGGAAGTTTCCCCCACATCCACCACTGTTACCAAGGTCTGAGTGTCCTTCTATTCACGGGAAGATAAGTGCCCCTCTGCCTCTACACAATTTAAAAACTAGTTAGAAGTGGGACATGGTGGCACACACCTATGATCGCAACTACTCAGGAGGCTGAGACAGGAGGATCATAGGTTTGAGTAGAGCCTGGGCTACTTAGGGAGACTCTGTCTCAAAATATAAAAAGGGACGGGGATTAGAGATTTGTGAAAGCGTGCAATCCCTAGTACTGAGGTGGGGGAGAGGAAAAAAGAAAAGAAAAAAAGGATAATTTCTTAATTAACCTTTTAATTCTTCAGCATAGAAAAAAATTGCTGTAGCTCATACGAAGTGTTAACCTCTGAAGTCAGAAACTAGAATTTCCTTAGTTTTGTGGCATGTCCTGAGCCCAGAAGTTATTTTCAGCAGTCAGAACTTCCTCTGGCCTTGGGAAAACCAATCCTTGTTCATTTCAGGAAGTCTCCCCTGAAATCAAGGGGTCCCAACCTAGAGGTTTGTTTTTGTTTTTTTTAATGAACAGAGCTGTCTTCACCTTTGCTTGTCCTTCATATATGTGAAGCTTATTAATTTTGAGAAACTTGGGGGAACTTTTCCCAAAATTAACATCCATTCTCTTAATGCTTTAAAGGGGAAAAGTTGATGGCTAATGTGTGATGCCATTATAAAATTCAAATGCAGTTAAACGCTAAATCCAATGTTACACAAGAACCTTAATTTTTACTATTCAAGCTTAAATATTCAAGAGGCATTGATAGATCTTAAAAGGTCCTGAAAAAAATCATGGACAAGGAACAAGGCCATAACTGTGTTCCATAATCAAGTGTCACTGGAAAGCTGTCTGAGGAGAACAGCACAGGAGATCAGTGGCATTTCAGCCTGAGCGCTCGTCTAACCCCAGGGAACTTCTCACTTAGAGGACCAGTGTGTTCCTGGGACTCCCTCACTGTTCAGTGTTTGGCTGTAGAAGTCCCCTCCAGGAACTCAGTCCAGGCACAGTTTCCTCTCTGAACAGAGCAAGCAGGAATTTTGCACCTGGTTTGATGTGTGATCAGAGACTGATCTTTCTGAATGTCTACCACAAAACTGGTTGTCAATCAACTAGAACCCAAAGGAATTAGATGAAAGGTGTTAGATCTTCCTAAATATGACTCCCAATAACAGGAGGTTCCATGAACATAGCTTTAAAAGAGGAAAGGAAAGCTGAGCGTGGTGGTGCACATTTGTAATCCTAGCACTTGGGAGGCTGAGACGGGAGGATCGCGGTGCGTGGACAGCCTCAGCTACTCAGTGAGGCCCTTTGCAACAAAGTGAGGCCCTGTTTCAAAATAAAGAGTAAAAAAAATAGGGCTAGGGTGTAGCTCAGAGGTAGAATGCCCCTGAGTTCAATCCCTAATACTAGAAAAATAAAATACAATAAAATAAAAATAAAAAATAAGAGGAAAGGACAATGAGAGAATATTCAAAGATAAAGCAGGACTTTCTATGAGTTTTCTATGACCCAAAGTTATATTAACTCTGGACAGAAGCTTTGACAGACATTACTATTCTGACTTTTAAAAAATCAGCTACATGAGTTTGATCTAATTACTATGCCTGTAATACATTAAATATCTATATGTTTGTGTGTATGTATGTATATATGTATGTATGTAGGTATCTATTACTCCCAAGCAGCATTTGAGAATCAACAATTTATTAGAAAAATTTAATCAGGATGCTTCTCAATGGATTAATATTTTAAAGTTAAAATCAAACAGATTATTCATTAATTCCAGAGAAGTTAAACTACTTATATTTATTGTGGCTGGGGAACAGAGATAATCTTTCATTTTCTATACTTGATTTACATAGGAAGCTAAAGGCTTATCAGCAGAGTAACTGGGTCTTCTAAAATGAAATATAAGAAAAACAGAAAATTGAATTCTGACGAATGGCCGGCAGAATACCAGCAGCTCGTCGTGTGCCACGCCCAGGTCTGCGCCATCTCCCTAGCAAGAGCAGGTACAGGGTTGCAGAGCAAGGACCTAGGTTAGGCAGCTCCACGTGTGGGAGAACACACACGACCAAATATTCTTAAACGCCTACGATTCTTTAAGAAACAAAAGGAGACCAAATAGAAAGAAAGCTTTTTTTGTAATGATCTTTCATAATCTTCTCAGAAACACTCGGAGGCAGATATGCTATAAATCATTTTGCAGAGGAAGAATAAAAAGCTTCACCTACACACACACACACGCGAGCGCGCACGCCTAATTTCTTCAAAGTACCAAGACCTGATGAGTAGAAGACCTAGCGTGAAAACTGAGGTCCTCCAACTGGAAACTGAAAAAGTCCTTCTGTTATAGCAATCACAGCCCATCTGGGGCAGCTTCTTCCGCTCATGAGCAACAGGGCTGATGTGCCGGTCTTTGTGGATGCTTGGAAACTTCTCTACTGTTTAAAACAAATGTATTAGAACACTTGTTAAAACAAGATAGAGAAAACCTGAAAGTTATTCAGCATTTGCTTTTGTTTCACATGGTAACCAAGCAGACAAAAGTACCCAAGGGGCCTATTTCTGCTACCAGTAGTTGATTATTGGTGTTTTATGTCCTTGATGGCCATATTTGATTTTTTAAGAGACAGAAAATAAACAAAAACTCCATGTGCTGTTTCCTTTGTTTGCAAGAACTATGACCTTTGACTCTTATAAATCTATTCCTAGCTCAAGCCTGGAGACTGAGTATTTCAGAAACGCTCAAAATATAGCCTGAGGTTTATGGAGCTGCAAACTTTTCTTGGTCCATCTCATTTGATAAAACTTTCCTGGTAAACAAAGTCGCTGCACATCCTCTACAAAACATCCATTAGGTTATCTTGCTTTATACCAAACTAGGGTTTGTTTGCACAAAGACTTAATGAGAGGGGTTATTGAAGGACTTAGGTCCCTTCTTCCACTTACACAAATTGTTTGCAATACCAGTACTAATGAAGGCAAATAAAGGGAATTGACATTCTAATGTATAACATGCTTTTAAAGAGTCTAGCTGCACTGTTAAAACAGAAAAAGATGTTTCTTTTTAGAAGTCCGTGGAGGGCTCCGTGTCATGGCAGTTGAAATTTCTTCTTGTTTATAAAAGCCACGGTGCTCCTAGCAGCACTGAGCTGGATTGAGGAACTTAAAGGCAAGCTCCTTCCGCAGTATTTCAGCCTTGCTATGTGAAATGCAGCCCTGGGATTACTGCTGTCCTTGTCTCATAAGAAAAGCACCTTCGGTATTCAAATTAGTAGGAATTAACATAATACATTTCTGCATGTAAAAATGGTTCAAGAAAAGCCTCCATCAATCTAACACTTCAAAATATATTTTGAGAATGTATCTTTGGACCAGAACATGAATAGTGCCACCAGGCAGCCAGATGCTTTAGATGGTGGCCGGGCGGGCCTTCTGCATGAGACTGTAAATCTTCAGGTAGACACAGAACGTCTTACACCCATCACCTGGGACTCACCCTCAACACGCTACAGTCAGAGGCTTTGGCCCGATGTGGAAAGATCTCTGATCTCCATCCTTCATCAGCACCCATGTGCATGCGATGCTCTTTTATATTAATTTTAACTAAAAAAACACTAAGAAAGCAACTTGCTTTACTAATATTTAACTAGCAGATGGAAACAGATTCTATCATTCAGTCTATAAGTCAAAAGCACTTAGAGCTTATATTATAGTGAATTCTGGGCTTCTGTTACATGGAGTAGTAAAACAGTTAACAATTATTTGTCCTAAAATGGGTAGTTCACATGAAAATTGTATGTATCATCAAGAGATTTGCTGGCCGCCTCGCGGCAAAGTCCTTGAAAACACTGGACAATTTGGAGATGAGCTTCATGTTTTTCCTTTATTTAAAAAAAAAAAAACAGCTGTTCTAAATTTCTGACCTTTCTGTAATAAAAATTGCCTGCTTAGCAGTATTTACACACACACACACACACACACACACACACACACACACCCTTAATATGTCCCAATGTAAAAGGGGCATTTTTAACAAGATGTGAGAAATTCATTGTTTTGGAAAACAAGCCCTGCTATGAAGGCAGTTTTTAAAGCAGATGTCTGGCAATGTTTTCACCATTATGCAACTTTGTCGCTCAAAACAGTTTGTGTCCGTTATAAAACCCTCATCTGCATACTTTGATAATCGAGTTTTATGTTTTATAGAAATATATATTTGCTAATTTGTTGATATTTTAGAAGGTTTACGTCCATGTATGCTTATAGTAAGATTGGCCCATAATTTTTTTACTTATACTCTTTCTCTTTGAATTTAGAACCTTCCTTTTTCCTCAGTGTTTAAAGAGTACCTAAGCAGTGGTTATCCTTTCTTTAGAGGTTTGTTAAATTGGTAGCTAAGAGTATCTGGCTTTGTGGGTAGATGTGTGTGTGTGTGTGTGTGTGTGTGTGTGTGTGTGTGTGTGTGTGTTACTGGGGATGGAACTCAGAGGCTTTCTACCTTTGGGCTACATTTCAGACCTATTTTTTTATCTTTTATTTGGAAACAGGGTCTCACTAAGTTTCTGAGAGCCTCACTAAGTAGCTGAGGCTGGCTCCGAACCTGTGCGATCCTCCTGTCTCAGCCTCCCAAGCACGGGGATTACAAGCGTGCACCACCACGTCCAGCTTAAGTATATAGCATAGGTTTTTGTTTTTGTTTTGTTTGTTTTTTTGCGGTCTGGGGATGGAACCCAGGGGCATTTGACCTCCAAGCTACACCCTGTGTGTAGATTCTTGATGAGCAAGTAAGAGACTAGAATGGTTTGAGGCAAATTAAGGTTTTTAAAGTTTCTTCTATCAACTTGGATAATGCAGATTTTTATCTAAGTATTGGTGCAAAGATTCCTTATGGAATTTGCCACTGATTTTTAATATCTGTTCTGCGTAGACTCATGCTCTTATTTTATTAACCTATATATTAATGCCTGTCTTCTCTCGATCAATTTTTCTTGAGAACTTTTGTCTAGCAGCACAGGATGCAATTCTGAGACCTGTTACTTTGTTTCATGTTTAATTAGCTTTTTGTTCTATTTTTGTGATTTCCTTTTGCCTGACATCTTTGAGTTTACTTCACTTTCTAAATTAGTTTTGCTTATCACATAGAACACTCATTTTCAATGTGTCTTCAATATTATTAGGTGGACCTAAGATAAAACTCCTCACATTTAAAACCCATTAAAACTCTTTTCATTGCCTTCCGCAAGTTTCGATGTGTAGGATTTCATTGTTTTTTCATTCCAACTTTCATAGTATCTGGAATGACATTGTCTGGGCTTTAATTCTCAGCTCCTGCTAGGTTTTTCTGAGATACACAATGCACCTGGCACAGTACACAGCAGCCCGTGGTAAACAACTCTTACGCTGACTGCAGAGAATGCCGCTTCAAAGCTCAAAACACGCTGGCCTGCTCGAAAACAAGGCTATGTCACATATTGCCTATGAAGGGACAACAGCCTCTGACTCACTGATAACCTTCATTTGTTTGGTGGCCTGGCATATGTCCATCTTTATAGAATTTTCACGAGAGCATGAAAACTATCTCCACCATCTCTAACTCTTGGGTGAAGGACTTGAATGTATGCATTACACATGGCATGTTAGTTGGATTCTTCACTTTGCACATGAAATAAAAGGTGAACTGTGTTCTACCAAAATATCACAGGGTTGTATTATAATCTTGTGTGGATATGTTAATTTCTTCTTTAAATTCTTGTAATCTTGCCTCATGTTTGAAGAGAAGTTGTGAGTTACAAACACATTCAAGACTGCTATATTCTTTTAGAAAATAGTAGATTTATTTTAAAAAAAATCTCTTATATTTTCAAAAAATCTCTTGTACAAAATAAACCTCTTGTATTTTATCTTCATGCCCATATTATATTAACAATGATACTATATTGGTATAGTATTAACTGATGTATATTTCTGTTTACTTATAACTTTTCTGTCACTATTCTGTTCTGTTTCTCACCAAAAAGTTCATAAATTAAAAAACGAGATTTTAAAAATCCTGGGCTTTAGCCAGGCATAGTGGTGCGTGCTTGTAACGCCAGTACTTGAGAGGCTGAGACAGAAGGATCCGGCTTCATGGCCCGCCTTAGCTATTTAGTGAGGCCCTCGTCAACTTAGCAAGAACCTGGTTCCAAATAAAGAATAAAAAATTGGGCTGGGGTATAGCTTGGAGGTAGAATGCCCCTGGGTTCAAACCCCAGAACCAAATAAATAAATAAATAAATAAATAAATAAATAAATAAAATCAATCCTGGGCTTTGACTGGTCTGTGTTTAATTAGTTTGCATCTATCAAAATGTTTTATATATTTGGATTTCTCTCTGTTATTTTATGTTTTGCTTTTTCTTTCCCTCTTCTACCTCCTAATGAATTGACTAAATTATCTTTATTCTTTCTTTTCAATATTGAACATTCTTGTAGTGAAGATTCTTATTTTTTTAAATTTGGGCCATGTGTTTTTAATTATTTGCTAGACCATCCCCATGGAAATATGTGGTAACTGAATGGAAATAAAGGTCATAAATTTAGGAGAAAAGCAAGTATTTTAGGCCAACATTTTTTTGTTTAAACAAATTTAGCTTTAGAATTCACCAAATTGGACCAATTAACATTTAAAGCAAAACTTTTTACCAAAATAAACCAAACAATTCATTAAAACTAGTTTCCAAAGATTGTCCAAGTAACTTTTAACATGATTTTAATTTTTTTCATATTTCTTTAAATCCTAAGTCTTAGTTGACAAACTTAGCCAAAACACTACATTTTTATTTTATTCATTATAGTTTATATTCATGGAACAAAATGCCCTAAATCGATGTTTTTCAGGATAACTTTCTCCAGTCCCTAACACTTATAACTTCCCTCTTAAAAGCATGAGTATCTATTGTCGTTCTCAAAGACATTTTAGAGAAATGTCTTAGGAAGTCGCACTTCTTCGCCCCCCCTCTCCCCTTTGCTTTCTCTCTTCCTGCTCTGCTGCACCTGGAAACAGGAATTTATGAAGTTCTAGAGAGGATGAGGCCAGATGCTGGGAAAACCAGATATTCCTACCTGCTGCTTGGGAGTGCAGATCTACTTTTATGTAAGAAGCGAACTTGTGTGGAGATGTTGAAATTACGAAGACTACTTTTATAACACCTCATATGATCTTCCTAATGCAATTCTGTATCATTTTAACTCACTTTAACAATCTCTGTCTTTTTGATTAGTCTTCTAAACACGAAACAGACTATTGATGTCACTGGATTAGTGTCTGCCATGTTCTAATTGTCCTACTTACGACGTGTCTTATTGCTTCTTATTTCCTTTCTCTGCATTTTCTGCTTTCAATTGAGCATATTCTATGCTTCCATTTTATCTTCTCTCCTGGCATATCAATTATATTTCTTTTAGAAATAGTTGAATAACTGAGCTCAATTTACAAATATACATTTTTAACTAACCTAAGTCTACCTTCAAATAACTTACATCACTCCACAAGTACACTGGTACTGATGCTCATTGACTTATGGTGGGTTATGTCCTATGATATCCATCTTATGTTGAAAATATCATTAAGTAGAAAATGAATTTAATATATATACCCTACAGAACATCCGGGCTTGCATATCCTGCCCTAAATGTGCTCAGGACACATAGAGGACATATACAGCACTCGGGCAAGGTCATCTAACACAAGGCTGTTTCTTACGATGAAGTGTTGACTATGTGATGTAACGCATTAAATATCTGTAGCCAAAGCAGGCTGGCACTGCTGTTCCCTGTGGAGGAGCTGTTGTTTACTGTCGCGGCTGTGTGGCTGACTGCAATCTGCCCCTCTCTGCCACTAAGTATCCTATGTCGAGACTAAGTATCGTAGCCCATGCAGTGACCCTGGGGAGAAATCAAAAGTCAAAGTGTGATTTTCTAATGGGGGCATCATTTTGCACTGCCATAGAGAAAAAATGGAAAGTTGAAATAGAGTAAGTGGGACTATCTGCACCTTATAACAACCAGGATTACAGCATTCCCAGCCCTGTCCTTAAGACAGAGTTGCCAT
Organism: Muscardinus avellanarius; assembly: GCF_963383645.1. Taxonomy (NCBI): domain Eukaryota; kingdom Metazoa; phylum Chordata; class Mammalia; order Rodentia; family Gliridae; genus Muscardinus; species Muscardinus avellanarius. The sequence goes on along the minus strand of NC_137791.1, from coordinate 2,712,045 downwards.
CCATATCACTTATTTCTACACTATTAATACTGTGCCTTTAAGCCACTTTTAATGCAGTTAAATATGAGAAAAATAAACGACTTCACTTTCCTAAGTTACTTCTCCAGCATCCTGCCTTTCATTATGCAGAGCTGGGTTTCTGAGACACATTCTTCCCCTCTTCTCCCTCCAAGTACTTTTTTTTTTTTTTTTACATTTATTTCAGAATAACCTGGGGTGGCAAAGTCCTTCAGTGTTTGTTGAAGAAAGTAAAACCAATAGCCATGAAATAATATTTATAAGAATATCTATAAATACCAGGAAATCAAAAACAAACAGATCATCTCGCCCTTTTATCATCATTGTAATTTTTTGAAAGCCTGATATTTTGTATTAACCTTTGCCATAACTTAGGCGTCACATGATTCTCATGTCTCTGACTTTCTTGCTTTTATCTTCCGTGTGGACTTGGGGCTTCCGCGGGCACTCTTCTTTAGAGAGAGTAGGTGCCTCTCACTCTACCAGTTGCAATCCACTGCTGGAGTCCATTGGCAAGTTCTGAGGTCCTAGGGCAGAGAAGCATTCTGGGATTCTATAAGCAAACCTCAGTTTCCAGTGGGCCTGTGTTTCTAGGCTGTGACCTTGATGAGCTCTTCTCTAGTTAGATAGGATTTTCCTCCTAGGTGAGACCAGAAGGCTAGAGGAGCTGGAGTAAGATTACTTTTTCGCCAGCTGGAATAAGGTCTTGGTAATTTTTTCCTCTAGCACTCTTCCCCTCTCCATGCCCAAGCCACAAAGGATCTGTCTTGGCTTCTCAAGGGAGATTATTATGGGGTTTCTGGAATTAACACTTATAAAAGGGGTGGGGAAGAGGGGGAAGACTGCGAGAACCACAAACTCCACTCTTCTGCCCATCCACACTCAGTCCCCAGCATGTCCTAAAGCTTAATTTTTCCTGTCAGATCATGGCGCGTGTGGCTCTTGGTTTTCAGATCTTGATGTCCCTCTGGATCTGCCTCTCTCTCTAGAATTTGGGAGATGAAAACCTAGGCTAATTCCATATCTTGGCTATTGTGAACAGGGCTGTAATAAGCACAGGTATTCAGGTATCTCTCTTGTATGCTGACATTTTTATTGAATGAATACAGGGGAGAGTACAGCTGATGATATGGTAGCTCTACTTCCGGTTTCTTTGCAGGACCTCCATATGGTTTCCCAGAGTTGCTACACTAACTTACATTCCCGCCAACAGAGCATGAGTGTGCCTTTTCCCACATGCTCACTGGCCATCGTGATTTCAGGGCTCTTTTTGTTTTTATTTTGAGTTGTTCGATAATAGCAATTCTCACTGGGGTGAGATGGAATATCACTGTAGGTTTATTTGCATTTCCCCGGTGGTTAAACATAATGAGGAGGTTTATATACAATAACTGGATATCTTTACTTCCTTTTGGGGAAGTGTTTGTTCAGATCATGACCCCATTTTTATTGGATTATTTGTTCTTTTGTTGTTGTTGAATTCTTTATACATTCTGACTATTAATCTTCTGTCAGATGAATAGCTGGCAAAGATTTGCTCCCATTTTGGACATTGTTTTTTTAACTTGGCTGTTTGTTCCCTTTTCCTTTGCTGTGCAGCTTTTTAGTTTGATGATATCCCATTTGTTGATTTTCTTTTTTCCTGAGCTATTAGAGTCCATTTCAGAAAATCATTTCTTATGCAATAATTTAAAGCATTTCTTTTATGTGTCCTTCTAGTCATTTCAAATGTTTACATCTTACATTGCGATCATTAATTAGTGTTGATATGGTTTTTGAATGTGTATCACTAGTACTTTGTTGAGAAATTTTGCATCTATATTCGTCAAGGATATTGGTCTGTAATTTTCTTTTCTCCAGGTATCTTTATTCAGTTTTGGTGTTAAAGTGATAAATACTTCATAGAAAATGTTTGAAAGAATTCTATCTCTCTATTTCATAAAATAATTTGTGAAAGATTAGAGTTAGTTCTTCTATACAAGTTTTGTAGAATTCAGCTGGGAATCCATCTGGACCTGAACATTTTTTAATGGGAAGCTGTTTATTGCTGGTTTTCTTTGCTTGCTATTGGTAAGCTTAGGTTTTCTATATATTCTTGGTTCAATTCAGGTAAGTTGTATGTGTCTAGAAATTTGTCAGTTTCATCTATGTTTTCCAACTTATTGGAGTAGAAATTTTCAAAATAGTTTCAGATGATCCTCTGAATTTCTGTACTGTTTCTGGTGATGTCTTCTTTTTCATTAACGTGGGTCAATTCTCTCTTTCTTTTGGTTAGGTTGGTTGAGGTTTTGTCAATATTATTTATCTTTTTTTCAAAAAAACCAGCTTATTGTTTTGTTGATATTTCGCATTGTTTTGTTGTTGTTGTTGTCTATCTCATTTATTTCTGCTCTGATTTTAATTATTTCCTGCCTTCTACTGGCTTTGGGATTAGTCTGTTCCTGATTTTCAAGTGCCTTGAGGTATATCATTAGGTTGTTTATTTAGTGACTTCCTGTTTTGTTACATGGCATTTAATACTATAAAATTTCCTCTTAATACTGCCTCCAAAGTGTCCCAAAAATGTTAGTATGTTTTTTTCTGTATTTTGCTTAATTCTATGAATTTTTTTAACTTTTCCTTTTATTTCTTTTATGACCCAATCTTCATTCAAAAGTGTATCATTCAATCTCAGTGGACTTATGTAATTCTTTGGTGTCTTCCTGGAGTTGATTTCTACTTTCATTTCATTATGATCTGAAAAGATGCAAGGAATTATATTACATTTTTTACATTTTTGGTATTTGCTTTGTGGCCAAGAATATGGTCTATTTTGTAAAAGCTCCCATGGTGAGCTGAGAAAACATGTATTCAAATATTATTGGACAGATTATTTGGTATAAATTTATTATAGCCATTTGATTATTTATAGTGTTCTTAAGACTGAATAGTCTTTACTTACCTTTTGTCTGGAAGATTGATCTAGTGGTTTGAGAGGTGTGTTGAAGTCTTTCAATAATATATCAATATTATTGAGGTCTTTCTGAGTCTTAATATACCAAAGGGTTTATTTTATAAAATTGGGTGTGCCCACATTTGGGGAATAAATATTTACTATCATTATATCTTCGTTTTGGATTTTTTGCTTTTGTCAGTAAGAAATGAACTGCTTCATATCTTCTGGTGAGTTTGGGCTTAAAGTATGCTTTGTCAAATATGGGAGGTGCTGTCCCTGCGTGTTTTCAGTCTCCAGTTGCATGGAATGTCTTTCTCCAATCCTTCACCTTTAGCCTATGAATATTTTGCCTGTAAGGTCAGGATTTTGCGAGTAGCATATAGTTGGATTGTAGTCTGACTCTACATTGCCAGTCTATGCCCTTTCACCCATGAGTTCTATTGCTAACATTCAGTGTTATTCTTAAGAAATGATATTTTTTATTTTTTTCAATTTGAGTTATAATTTCTGTAGGATATAGTATTATTTCTCCTTCACTTAGCTGCTCATCTAGTGTAATTTGTTTCTTCTCTGCTGCCGGGGTCTAGCCCTAGCAGGAGTCGGGGTCGTGTGTTGGTGAAAGAAGAGTCGAGGTCGAGTGAGGGAAGACTGACACACGAGACCAGATGCAGTAAAATTTCCTAGAGCTATCCTGGAATCTAGCAATGAAAATAAACTCAATTTGTAAACAGAAAATAAAATTTGAAAATTGACGGCTTTCCTTTTCAAAAATTAAGCTAACCTACACTTGAGAAATAATAAAGATAGTAAGATAATTCCATCCATATTTATTGAAGACATTGTGAATTTAGTCGCTGTATAATCTGAAATTCCATAAATATTTACTCAGAAAATCAAATACTAAGCTGGATTATAAATCTTACCAGATACGATCTTATCTTTGGAGATATTTTATGTGCCAGTATTGGCAAATTGCTCTGGTTTTAATTTTCAAAATGTAAAATGCAGTCAGAGCCTGGGTGCTGTGCAGGCACTCAGGCATGGAGAGGAGGCAGCTGTTACATGCAGAGCTCCTCTCTCTCTCTCTACCCCTTGTTCTAATGATTAACCTATAGTAAGGATGTAAAGAAAATTAAAGCCTTTAGCCTTAAAATCCCTAGAGACAATTGAAGCTTTTAGCCCTAAAAGTACATAGAGGCAATCAGTGCCTCTGTTTACCTCCTCTCCTTTGTGACTCGGCCTGGATGTAGAAAAGGTAAACTCCATGCACTGCTTCAAAGCACTCATAGTTGATGAGCAAACAACACATCCCAATACAATAGAGGTGGAAACAAGGTAGATTATTGACCCAGCACTTAGTAAGTGCGCTGTCCAGAGGCAAAGAGCCGACACCTGGCAAAAAATAAGTTACTAGCCCATAGCCTTGGTAACACTGAAAAGAACACACTAATATAAAATCTATTTAAAGGCCAAGAATGGAGAGGGGCAGAGTTCCATTTTGGGTTCTCCAGCGTGCCCTAGGCACACTGCTTTTTATTCTCTTCTCTTTCTGTTTTCTACTGATTTTCTAAGAAAGACTTGTTAAAGTGGCACCAATCTGTCTATTGGTTTTAATTTTCCTATTCAACAAATTTTAGTTGAATAGAGGAAAAAGAGCCCACAGCGCCATTACAACCATAACATTTTATAGTAATTTACTAACCATAAATCTTAAAATATCCCCTTTAATTTTCAGACTTCTGCAGAAACACAATTAGGAATAAAGTACTCTTCTCAAGCACTATGACTGAGTGAGAGGAAGCAGCAGAGGGAAGCCCTGTCAAGAGCCCACACTCCTGCTGGATTACGAGAGCACTCTCTCACAGAACTGTCACCACCACAGTCACATAGGACCCTTATCTCAGAGCACTGCCTAAATACAACATATTTAAAACTAACCGGGCATGGTGGCACAGGCCTGCAATTCCAGTACTTGGCAGACAGACCAGGATCAGAAGTTCAAGACCAGCTTTGCAACTTAGAAAGACTTTCAGAAACCTAGCAAGGTCTGTTTCAAAACAAAACATAAAAAGGGATGGGGATTGTAGCTAGGAGGTATAATACCCACCCCTGGTATTCTCTCTCTCTCTCTCTCTCTCTCTCTCTCTCTCTCTCTCTCTCTCTCTCTCTCTCACACACACACACACACACACACACACAAACTAGCTATTTCTTATCCAAGAAAATCAAGAAGCCCACACTACTTAAGGCACCAAAATATCAGAGGATAAAATTGCAAAAAGATGCGGCAAAGCCATCAATAATTAAAATATATCAAATAAATTATTTTAAGTTGAAAGATACACCCAACAAGGGGAAAGAAAAAGTATTTGACAGTAGTACATGCACACACACACACACACACACACACACACTTTTTCTTTTTTCTTCTTCTTCTGGTACTGGGAATTAAATATTAAATCTGGGGCACTCTATCTCTGAGTTATACCTCCAATTCTATTTTTTAAGAGGGTCTTATAAGGTGCTGAGGGTCCCAAGTTGCTAAAGCTGGTTTGGAACCCGCAATCATCCTATCTCAACCTCCCAAGGTCTGGGATTATGAGTATACACCACCATACCCAGCTACACACGTGCATTTCTTACCATACTGGAATCACTTAACACATGTTTGTTGAGTAAATTCATACATTTTCCCCCTAGAAAGAGCTGGAGCCAGAGGAAAAATAATCCTTTTAGTTTTTATTTGTTCTGATTTTTCTCCCTGATGGAAAGTTCTGGAGATCCCAAAATCCAGTAAAAGACTCCAAGTAGGGCTATATTTGAGTGGCCCAGAAAGGGGCAGCCCTTCCTGCCCCTGGCAGTATCTTGTAGCTCTCAGCCATCTCTGTGTATGTCTTGTCCCTGGAGCCATTTTATCATTTAAAAGGAAAGAAAGAAGAAAGAAAAGAAAGAAAGAGAGAGAGAGAAAGAAAGAAAGAGAAAAAGAAAAAAGAAAGAAAGAAAGAAAGAAGGAAAGAAAGAAGAGAGAAAGAGAGAGGGTGAAGGAAGAAAGGTAGGTAGGTAGGTAGGAAGGAAGGAAGGAAGGAAGGAAGGAAGGAAGGAAGGAAGGACGTTCCATTACTGTGAAATCCTGGACAATAGCCACGCCCAGTCCACTGGAGGTGGTAGGCAGTCCAGAATGAAGCAAGGATGGATAGGGCCATGGGTCCCCTGTGAATGTCAGCTCAGTGGGGACTGGAGAGCCCTGTGGTTCCTGGGTTAGACTCCATGGGTGTAGTGGAAGAGTGCTTCTTGACTGGGTCAGTGCCTTGTGCCTGGTTCTTAAATTGAACCTGCCACTTGGTAATTTCTGTTGTCATTATTGTTGTGATACTGGGTTTCTACTATGATAGAAACTAAGGGAAATTCAACCTCACAGCTATGCCCCCAGCTTTATTTCTTGTTTTGAAACCAGGTCTTATTAGGTTGCTTAGAGTCTATGTAGCTGAAGCTGGTCTGCCTGTCTCAGTTTCCCAAGTCCTGGGATTACAGGCATATGCCACCATGCCAGGCTGGGTAATATTTCAAAAGCAGAGTATGAAGCAACTGCAATTTTAAAAAGGCAAATCAAATAACAGAAAATCATTACCGAGGCCTCAAGCTGTTTCTCAACCTACAACTGCACCAAGTTGGTAAAGTGTTGTAAAGGGATGGATCCTACAGCATCTAGATTCTTTTTATGCATTAATTCTGCTCAAGAAAACATGAGCAGAACTAATGCATGTTCTAATTTCATAAAAATCAATACCCAAAGGCTATAATCAATCAGATTTTACATTGAACAGAGACACACAAGACGTGATTGATTGAGTGGTTCAATGCCTGGGGGCTGCACTCCAGTAAAAGAGAGGTCATGCTTGCTAGCTCACTACCTCTGTCTTCTTGAGCAAACTGCTGACTTGTGTGGACCCTAGTTTCCGCATTTTTAAAATCATAATAGTCGTAACATCAACCTTACATGGCTTTGTGTCAGAATTAAGAGTAAGCATGTTATAGGTTGAGCATAGTACTAGCATATGTAAATGTGCAGTAAGTGCTACTTATTATATGTTACCACTACATTATTTACATATTTACCACCACATTATTATTATAATGAAGCGACATATCAACCTGAGCAGAAAAAAGATGCTGACTCAGAGGACCAAGGGGTTATTTTTCAAAGACGCCATTCTAAACATGCTCCTAAGGCAACCAGTACTTCCCCTTCTCAAATTGCTGTCCCAGGAATAGGCTAGCAGCAGCCAACTCTGAGCCTCGAGACCCAAAGGCAATGGCGTCACTTTGCTTGTTACTGTAACTTTAGATAAGTAACTCAGCCAATGAGTATCTTGCATGAAGAAGGAACAAAGATGACTTCACTGGTATAGGGGGGAAGAAAACATCCCTGTATACCAGCCCCTGTATCATCTCCCAGCATCCAACGGTGATCTAACTCATTCTGCTGTGTTTAGATGACTTCAGAGCTGCTCTTCCTGGCAAGAAAAGTCACCATATTAAAGCAATGCTCGTTCCCCATTTACACCAGATTTCTCCCAGTCATATCAACAGGTCATATCACCAGAGAAATTTCCACATGGGGTTTCCATGGTGTTTATGTGTTCCTGCCCTAAACAGACAGGCACAGATTAAGCAATGCATGTCAACCCCATTGTGGGGCTGCAGAACGGGCGCTGTGTTGCTGGGCGCTCCTTGCAGTCACACACGCCGGGCACATCCTGTTTACTTGGCTGCGCCTCCCGTGATTGGCTGTGGTGTATCAGCACATTACTGACAGCTGGGAATGTCTCCAGTGGAACATGCCTTTCCAATGATAAATATCCCAAGAGCAGCAGGCACATGTGTCTGCTCACTGTGTCCCCACAAAGCAGGGCAGTCCCTCTAAACAGCACGGTGGGTGATTGGCTTTGGCTGGACGCCACCAACAGGCCCCCGGTGACCTTTAGAAGCCACATGAGATAATACATTCTTGGACCCCTACTTCCGGACTGCTTTGGGCAAAGTCGGGATGGCAGACATCCCACTTCCACCGTATCAGATGTTACGGTAATTCCTTTTTGCTAATGTGTAAGAGCAAAGGAATGCCTTCCAACCTCATCTAGGCCCGGCGGAATCTGCAGAAAATGCATGACAGCTGTGGGCTTTGGCCAGCCTGTCTGTGAATGTATGAGATTTGGAAATGATTCAAAGCTAGGAATAACTGTACAACTCATAACTCTCTCTTTCTCTTCCTCTCTCTCTCTCTCTCTCTCCCTCCCTCCCTCCCTCCCTCTCCCTCTCTCTCTCTCTCTCTCTCTCTCTCTCTCTCCCTCTCTCTCTCTCTCTCTCTCTCTCTCTCTCTCTCTCTCTCTCTCTCTCTCCCCCAGCCCTCATTTCTCATAATCTTATTCTCATCCTCATGAATTCCATGTGCTCCTCCTGGCCAAGAACTGAGTGTAACCTCCTCCACCCAAAAGGGCTAGGAAAAGAAGGAACGGGTGGGTGGGGCACAGGGTGGCTGCTCGGAAGCCGCAGGAGCAGGAGACGAGGAAGAGCTCTCCTCCATGTTCTCTTGAGAGATGAGAAACAGCAATGGATCCACACAGTGGCTTGAAAGTCCAAGCACAGTTCGAAGCACTGTGGAGCGCCCCACAATTTAGAAAGCCCCTTGTGTTCTTGAGCCTGCACTCTTGTTAAGGCTGTGACGACTTGCAGGTATTCTGTAGGTATGACCTTTGTATTTACATTCACGGGTGGTGTGCCATGCCTTGGGGAACAGCAGGATAATCAGGAAAAGGAACGGAAGGGCTTGGAGTGGCTCCAAGACTGTTTCCTTTTAAAGCCAGGTGACTAATATCCAGCTACACTATTGATTTTGGCCTCAGAATTTCTACTCTGACAGTTTGACCTCAGTGTCATCTCAAAATTCAAACACTGCAGCCTGACTCTAGCAAAGAGACAACCTAGGCCTGCCCGTCATCCTTTTCCCTTTGATATATTTACACCGTTACCTCACGGCCCCATCAGTTCATTCCAATGGCTTTTCATTTATGATTAAGCCCAAGTTCGTCACGTAGAGGCTCTGTGCCACTTGTAGACAACAGAGTCTCAACCAGTCTAAACCAAGCTCACCTAACCCAAAGTGGGACCGTGAGCAAGTCCTTTGGATGACGGCTTTAAAACTAAAAAAAAAAAAAAAAATTATCTCTGTAGTTAATATTATCCCATCAATATCCTAAAATGCACTCAAAACACAGATAGCATGTTTAAAAATAAGTCTGAGTGTGGGAAACCATGCAAAGGGGCCACAAACTTCCTGCAGAGAGTCTCACTGGGTGTTGTGAGGCATCTCATCCGCGAGCTGCCATCTATAGGAGTCTTCAGAAAGAAAGATCACTCCCACCAAACCCGCAGCAACACCTAGAGGCGTCCGCAGAGGAGTGTAGACGGCGGAACTGGAACAGTGCTTATCTCACATGAAGATCCCCTCTAACAAGCTGTGTCCTTGAGAGTCTCAGGCCATAGTGCACGGGAAATGTTTTACAGAAAGACCAGGTTCTGCAGAAGAGAGTTCAGGCAGGAGCTGCACACACCGCAGGCTGGCTCGCAGCAGAAGCCCAGATCCGGGGTGTAGGAAAAAGCTCTGAGCATCACAGGACAGCGCAGCATGACAGTGAGCACCGTGGAATGTCGCCCCGGCGTCACTCAAGAAGGGCTGCGGTCTGTACTAGAATCCAGCCATGTGTGCCCTGTTTCAAGTACTTTCCCATCTAAACATGGAGTTAGAAATGTCGGTGTTTGCAAGGATCTGACCTCATGGACGTCTAAAGTGACTATACATGGAAGACCCCACTGTCACCAAGTAGCACTTTGTTAAATATATAAAGAATGCGTTGTCCTTGCTATAGTTAGATATAAAGGGACCCCTAAGGAGATCATTACTGAATGTTCAGAGCTGATGTAATTGAGTCATGAGGATTATAATGCCAGCAGTGGATAATCCATTATAATGGCAAATTGTACTGATGGATGTATCTAGGTGGTGGCCCAGGCAGTTACAGTGGTCGGAGGTGGGTCCCCGGAGGTACAGCACTGGGAGTTATATATATTGTTCCTCCTCCTTCTGCCCTCTCTCTGGCTTCCAGTCTCCATGATGTGAGGAGCACAGCCCATGCACTCTCCCTCTACCTCCGGCCACCATGTCTTGAGATCCACGGTCCCCGGCCTCACATGGACTGAACCCAAAACTGTAGGAAAATAAATAAATCTTCTTTCCTTTAATTTATGGGGTCAATCTTTTAGATTAGAGTTCCAAGACTGTTGACCAGAACAGCCCTCTAATTCAGTAAGACTCGCCTCTTGGTCCTTAGCTAGTTACGTATGCAAAGACTGCATTTCCAAATAGTTACACTAAGGTCCTAGAAACACGGATTTGGGGAGACACTTTACCCACTGTCGCCGTCCACACCATCACCACCAAATCAATTAGACCTTCCAAAGGTTTTACAGCATGATCCTGTGCCTCCACTATGTGGAACACCTCACCCACAGGCATTTGGAGAACTGAACAGGTCCTCCTTTGACGGTCAGATTCCTGTCTCAGTAGGTAGCTCTTCCTGTGACTCAGGAAAAGCCACAGTCCTGTTTACTAGGAAGCTGAAGCCCCATGCTCGCCATGACTTTAGCCCAGTCCCTTTGTCTAATTTTGTATCCTAAAACTTCCCAGGATTCCAAAATCATCTTAGAAAGAGTGGTCGCCATGGGTTCATCAGGAGGCAGAGTTTGAAGATGGACTTTGCCTTGATTCATGCACTATGCCTTTTCTTTCCAACCTAATCCCCCCCCCCATGAAAGGTCTCTTAAAAGGAATTAAAGAGTAAATTGAATTAAAGGTCTATGATGTTAAAGGCAAAAGAAAAGTTTTACTCTTCTGTAGAACCTATCAAAAAATTGTAATAAAGCTGGACATGGTGACACACACTTGTAATCCCAGGACTTAGGATACTGAGATAAAGGGAATCACAGGTTCAAGGGCAGCCTCAGCAACCTAGCAAGACCCTCTTCCAAACCAAAAAATAAAAAGGGCTGGGATACAGCTTGAAGATAAAATGACCCTGGGTTCAATCTCCAAGGATATATACAAAAAGCTTTTTTGTACACATACAGAAAGTTATGATGAAGCAGAGAAAAACCTTTAAGTGCACAACCCGATAGCTAGAACTATGAGATGATTGTTAAAAAAAGAAAACATTTGTAAAATGTTTATCTTTCTCCACTATTCTGTCAATTGTTCGAGTTTTAAAGATTTTAGCTCAGCCACCAAGTTTCTGTAGAATTGCCACTTTGGGTTCATATTTTTCTTGCCAAAATTGAGGTTCCAGTATTTGCCTATTGACCCGGGTTCATATTTTATAGCTAAAAAAATATGTAAAACCTCAAAGGAAATCCCAGCCAAACTGTTGGATTTTAGTTGGTTTTTAGGTAAGAGGGTAAGAATCAATCAAGTTTTATGTACTCTCCACCTGAAATAAAGAAATACCTTAGTTTTCAGACTGAATCTACCGACTTATCATGGGCCAAAATGATTAATTTGGCACACATTGAGTTTTTAAGGACACCTGAGATGAGGTGGACTTGTTAAATGATTTTGATGCTGACATTTCATAAAGGTACAGGAAACAATAATGTTCCATTGCCCAAACATCCATTTAATACTTAAAGACAGAAAATAAAGATTCTTAGAACAAGATAACACACAGTACAAGTTTTCTTGTACTTTAAACTGCTAATTTCCCCTGAGGAAAGCAGAAAGTAAGCCCACGCTTCTGCGTGACCGAAGTCTCAGTTTAGACTTGTGTGAAATGAAGACTCCAAGTCCAAAGGGCCCTCTCCAAGACAGTGGCTCCTTCTAGCCACATCCATCACAAAGGTCAGTAAGAAAGTGTTTATGGAGTGGATGTTTGGAAGCAACCTGCTGTGGTTAGGATTAAGATGAAGATGGAGAAGTAAGATGAAAGTCTATAAACTGACTTTTGAGGGCTGATCCTTAAACCCTAAACTCAAAATCGAGGAGAAAAGCTACAGCCAGGGTTCCATACACCTCTGTGATGAAGGAAACTGACTTGGGAGGAGACAAGTTTAATTCCTTATCCATGAAGAACAGAAATGCGCAGCAGGAAAATATCAGGGGGAAATGAGAGACAAATGCAGAATCCTACTAATATTTCCTTTCCAGTATCTGTTTTAAATCAATTAAAAAGTGGCCACTTCCCTTTGTTTAGGTCTAAACCCAGTTATTGAAATCAGACCACACCACAAAGTAAGCATTGCCAGTAGAAGCTGCTTTATGAAGAGGGTCTGGTCCCGTTTTGTGGCTCTCTGCAGCGCTAGTCCACGGTAGCTCCTAGCCATCTTTGCAATGGGAGAGTTGGAAAAGAACTCACTGAATGGAAGATAGTCAGGAAACAAATATCATGATGAAAGTTCAAAGGAATTAGGATTATTTTATTCCCAGAAAAATAATAAATAAGTAAACAAACCTGGAAGACTCACTACTGGGATGGTCTGAGTGCGGGGCAGCTGGTGTGCATGCCCAGGGAACACAGGTGAGCGAGGAAGGTGTCTGCCAGGCTCAAAGATGCCCTCCTGGCCAGCCGCCTTCCACCCGGCTGCCCTGAGCCAGGAGCCCTGCTCACCAGGCCTCTTCTACCACTTAGCTCCAGGCTCCACTTCTTATAAAAAAAAAAAATAACTTTCTTACCATCGAAGTTTATGAAAACACTCCCCCGTGCCCACTAGTCTCACACTCTCAAATAATTAACTTAATCTGTTATCTCAGAAATGTTTCTAAAGCATCTCATGAAGACAAAATTTCTCAAAGGGGTCTCAGATTTCGTCAGTCTTAAGTCAAAAACAAGCATGCACTTTCGCGGATGGAGCACAGCAAGATGTCTCGAAATACTGGGGTACACACTCAGGAAGACAAGAGTTTTGCAGGCCAGATGCCAGATTGGCGGTTGCCCGTTGGCTCAGATCTGAATTCCTCTCCCGCCTTGCTGAGCTCTTCCTCAGTAGCGGTCCTTCCCGGAGCCAGGTGAGTGAAGATGGAGAGGATTAGATTCAACATTCCTTTCAGACTTGGCATAGCACATCCTTGAAATAACACACAGTCAGCGGTTTCTGATGAGCCACACATGTTGGCCAACTCATCCCACGGACTTTCTTTCAGCTCTGGCTCCCTTTCCCCTGGCTGGTCCTAGCAACTAGCAACATGTGTAAGGATGAACAGTGCCCAGAACATCTCTTCTGACTTCGGTATTTGTTGTCGCTGATAGTACTGAAGAGAAAGCAAACCAAAAACTATCGTTTTTGCTGATCCACCACCAGCCATCCTTAAGAACTGGTGGTTTGAAACATTATTCACAAAGTGTACAAAAGAGTGTTAAGTGTATTAAACTTAGGGTCCTGGGACCCCAGTGTGATTTTTCCTCCATATTTTTTCAGGTTGCACAGAGAGTGATAGGAAATCTCAATACATTAGAAGCGACGTAATTTCCCAGGAAGAACGTACTTACTTCATTGAACAATGAGGAAGGCTACATCAGTGAACCAGACCAAGCTCAGTGTATTTTCTTCATTTTTCTGTTTTTTATTCTCATTGACTCAACAAATAAAGAAAAAGTGTTATGAAAACTTGGTAGAAAATGTTTTCAAGCAGAATAATTGAAACGATTTCCAATTCTAACTTTAGTTACAAATCCTATTTAGGTACCCTGAAAATTTTTACCTCATATTAACTGGCCGAATTAAAGCAAGAAACGGGTCTAGCAGGAACATATCTGTTGTTATTTCATTACTAAAAAGGATCCTCCAGGAGGAAGAGTCATAAATTCGTTTTTTAATAGAAGAAAAAAGACAACTAATTGATGCTATCTTGAGGTCAGTTATAAGTACTGTCACTAGATTTAGGGTCTCAAAAATTTTCTGGATTTTATAGTTTATTTATACTTATGTAAGTTATCTTTCTTGTTCAATAATATTACCTACCTGATACTTGATAGGATGTAGAATTACTATTAATTTAAGACTCATCATTAATCTTAAAGGCTAGTGAAGCAATTTATACAAAGATTATATTATAATAATTTATAATAAACTCAAATAAATTTATTTTAATAATAATTAATGAATAGTAAAAATAAGCTAGGAAATAATCCTCTTAATTACTTCCATCTAGAAAATTTAAAAATGAAATTTATCAAAGTCACAACTTTTTTTGGTAAGGACACACTTTTTTCCCCAAATATCTAGGAATAAGATGGCTATATTATACAGGCATATTTTAACTTTTTTCAATTAATGCATAATAATTATGCATGTTTGGGGGGTAAAGTATAGTATTTCAATATATACATACAATGAAAGTCAAAGCACTTCATGAGGATAACCTAGAAGTACCTAAAAGCTCTCCAAATTCCAAGAGTGTTTGATCCCTTAAATTTTAGTGTTGTGTGTATGTGTGTATGTGTATGCATGTGTGTATGTGTGTGTATGCATGTGTGTATGTGTGTATGTATGTGTATTATGTGTGTATGTGTATGTGTGTGTATTATGTGTGTATGTGTATGCATGTGTGTATGTGTGTATGTATGTGTGTATATGCATGTGTGTATATGTGTATGTGTGTATGTGTATGTGTGTGTATTATGTGTGTATGTGTATGCATGTGTGTATGTGTGTATGTATGTGTGTATATGTATGTGTGTATATGTGTATGTGTGTATATGTATGTGTGTGTATGTATGTGTGTGTATTATGTGTGTGTGTGTGTGTGTGTGTGTGTGTATGTTTTAAATGAAAAGGATAAGTGATGTTCATATCCACATGTGTTAAATTATTTTTTGGAAGTGAATAAGATCTATCTTTGTGCCAAAAAATAGGCCAAGGAGAAAAGGCTGAAAAAAACAATTAAGAGGAGATTATAATAGGTCTGATTTACAACCTCAAGTGCCCTACTCAAATATTCTAATTAACAAGTCACATATTTCCTTCTGTGCGATTTTATTTTCATCACACAGAACCAAACAGAACACAAGTTAGAATACCTGAAGTACCTGCCACCACGCCAATGTCCCAAAAGATGGACACCAAAAAGTCAAACTAAGAAACTTAGGGGCTCGCCCCTTCTCACATGGCCGGTTGTGTAGCATTTTTCTCGAAAGCCAACGAGGTTAAGGATGTCTCAGTATTTCACCTTTCAATGTGCATTTATAGCCCAGGTTGGCGGGGGCGAGGGGTGTGATGACAACACGCGCCACCTTGTCTCTATATCCACAACCCAAGAAAGTCAATAGGCCACCTGGTGTTTCTGGCCAAATCGGAACTAAAACTGCAGGCCTAGTAAGCTGAAATGGCTGAGATGGCGGAGACAGGGCCATTTTCCCATCACAGATCTCTCTTCTCGGGCCACTGTCAAATGTTAAAAAAGATGCCAACCCTCTTGGTGTCCGGCAAAATAAAATCGCACAGGACACAGTTTCTGGCATATTTGGAAACAGAGGCCACCAGTGTTAGCCATGCTCCTGGCCACCGCCAAACCACGACGTTGACAGAATAGGATGTCCTCCGCACAGGCGACAGAGGCCCAGGGGCCTAAAGGAGCATGTTGCGGTTATACACATAAACGCAACGCAGAATCCCAGTCCCAGCATGTTAAAATGCGCACGGGACAAGGAGTGCCGGCAACCCGGCCCGTCTGCCTGGCTGTTCCTGACCCTCTGGAGTCCTCTGGGTCCCCTGCACTTGCAGAGGGCCACAAATGGAAACGTTCTGATGTGTGTTAATTGATGCTCGGCCAAATGCCATGAAGTAATAATCCATAGGAGACGCAGAAGCTTTTACAAGGCCAATTCAAGGGAACAATCAAAGTTTCAAGTGGATTATGGCAAGTCCACACCCAGGCACAGTCGACCGACAGCTCTTCATCCTTCCACAATGATCCCATAAATAAAGCAAAGGCGTCTTTGTTCTCTTCTAAGCCCTTCTATTGTGTGGTCTTGTACTCCGTCTCACGCAATTGCTGCGGTCTACACTGCAGGCTTTCTGTAAGGCAGGGCGTGTTAATAGGTTGGCTGTCGGCTCCACACCATAAACTGAGGGGACCGTAGGAGCCTGCCTGGCCCCGGTAGGTGAATCTCTGCACTCTAAGAGAAGAACTCATAAATTCAAAGCAAGAAAATGCCCTGGACAGGTGAAGTTGAAATGCACCGAGGGTATTCTCAAGAAAAACATCAGAACTGTCTCCAAGTGGTTGTCCCATGGAACACTCCAACTTTGCTTCTGCTTAGCAAAAACAGAAATGAGCAGTCATAGATATAAAACAGTATGTGACGTGTCTCCCTTTCCATGCAAATAACAGGTTTTGGCTGTCTGTAACAAGGGATGAACAGACAGGCACAATCCGTGGAACTGCCGTGGAGTCACTCAGATGCAGGGTCAGGGGGTTCTGAGCGCCAGCAAGGAGCGTGAACCCACGCCCTCCTGGTGCGACTCCTTGTTTATATAGAAGACGGCGAGGCATGCACAACTGTGTATGTTCACTTAATTTCTTGGAATTACATAAACATCCATTTGTTGTAAGAAAAATAAATTAAAGAATACCTCTAGGCATGCTGGTATCAATGGCCTCTAATCGTTACTAACAGTAACGAGCTTAAAGTGTGTGTGTGTGTGTGTGTGTGTGTGTGTGTGTGCACATGCTGTATATATCCCTTCTGCCTGGCAGAAAGCCCGCTTCACCAAGCATTTGGTCATGATATAAAGCTACCAATCATCCCTGACTTAGGCAGACAATAGGAAGTCAACCTATTAATAATATGGTAAATATAAGCTGATAGGGGAAGTGTTTAATCTTCCTGCCACCGCACTGGAAAACTGAATAGAGCTGTTTTACAAGGGTTGTTTGGAGACAGCTCAAGCCATGCCGTAGAGGATTAGGAGTCATGACAATAAACTCAAAATATGCACTGAAGACTGAAAAGAATGGCCTACTAAGTTATTAGGTGGATAGTAGTAAACACGTGTGTGTGTGTGTGTGTGTGTGTGTGTGTGTATGTGTGTTCCATTCAGTTGAACACTCAGGGCTCATCTGGAAAAATTTAAAAATTTAGGAAGATTTTTCAAATATGCAAATGGAGAAGGAAAAATCAAGGTATACATATTTCCTGTTGTCTCCATCCTTCATAATTTTCTTAAAAATATATCAAAAAGGAGATTTTGATTAAAGGGACTAGTTGTTCTTTTTCTTTTTTTCTTTTTTGTGGTACTGGGGATGGAACCCAGGAGTATTCTACCTCTGAGCAACACCCCCAGCCCTATTTATTATTCTTTGTTTTGAAACAGGGTCTCATTGAGTTGCAAAGGGCCTCACTAAGTAGCTGAGGCTATCCTCGAACCACGATCCTCCTGTCTCAGCCTCTCAAACGCTGGGATTACAAGCGTGCGCCACCACACCCGCCTTCAAGGGACTGGTTGTTCTTGAGTCGGGTGTTCATCTGGTAATTGGGACTAGGGTGGGTTGTGTGGCTCTCCCAAATACGATGGCATGGCAATTTTTTCCTTCAAAAACATGAGAATAGGACAGGCAATGTAGTGGAATTTATAAAGACCTTGTCAAGACACTGAAAAAATGACAGAAATCTGCTCAAACACTTGGCATAAAAGTGTTCAATCTTTCCAGAAAACACAGATAGTTTCTAAGTATCCAAGTGTCCCCTAGCCATGCCCACACTCACACAAGGACCTCCTCAGTCAACACATGCTCACCTTCACCGACATCCCATTTACGGAAGGCAGCATGGTCCCAAGAGCCTCCCAGGATGATGGCTAGGACCCTGGTCTGGTCGGACAAGTGTCACCAGGACATGGCTGGTTTGTTTGGTAAAAGCTAAGTATTTTTCTAATGCTGAGTGCTAAGGGCATCACATTTGAAACCAGTAGCTAAGCCTCCTTGGCTTTACCACCATTTGGTTTATGAGCAGGTGCTAAGAAAGGAATGGGGGGGGGGGAATTAATAGAAAGACTATATCAGGTCCAGCTATACCACGCCTATATATCTTTCCAAGGAGACTGAAATCAGAGAATTATAGTGATATATGCATATCCATGTTCACAGCAGCACAATTCACAACAGCCAAATTATGGAACCAACCCAGGGGTCCATCGACAGGTGAATGGATCACAAAATTGTGGGACAGACACACAATCATATTCTACTCAGCAATCAAGAAGAAGCAATCATGTCACTTGCAGGAGAATGGGTGAACCTGGAGAATATCATATTAAGTGAAATTAGCCAGTCACAGAAAGTGAAGGGTCATATGTTTTCTCTCATGTGCAGAAGCCAGGGAGTAATTGGCTTACAGGGGGGCTTCAGAAAAGGGAGAAGAAGCCCCAGTGGAGCCAGGGAGGTGGTCTAGGGGAGGGGATGGGGAAAGAGAGAATCAATGAAGAAACCATTTCCATCGACATTCTGTCCAAAATGTAAGAATACTGACGTCAATCTCAATACCTTGTATGGGGTCGGGGGCGCTGAGGGGGAGCCAGGGGAAAGCCCGCCAGGTGCTGTGTGCAGGTATATCTCTATTGCTATGATTTATGCTATGCTATGAGACGTTAATGCACCAATAAAAGTATTAAAAGTAATCAAAAAGAAAGAGCACATTGGAGGAAGCGGGGCTCCACTGCTCGTGGGTTATGCCCGCACCCTTGGCCCTGGCTCCTAAGGCTTCTCTGTTATGGCTCCGCTCCCTCCATCCGAAACATCCCGAGACGTCCGGAAGCCTGGGCCCTGCCCAGCATGCCCTGCAGGCCGTGGCGCACGCATTGCTCACACTCGCGCCTTCTGCACAACGTGGCCTTCGCTCCCCTTCCCAACCAGTAAATCCCTTCTCCTGCCCTAAGCAGAGAGGCTAAGGTGATCTCTTTTCTGCGACCCTCCTTTTCTCCCTGACTACTTTAACAGTCTGTTAGCCACACATATCATATTCATGTGCCCCAGGAGACACAGAGCCCCTGGATACTGGGATGCTTTTCTTACTTACCTTGATGTGACTGGCATATGCCTAGCAGATATTAGGAGTCAATAAGTGTTGGTGTTAGAAGGAAGAAACGGGATGCAGTGCAAAGTTGGGGAGATATGCTGATAAAAATTATGCACAGTGCGTAAATATGCAAAATTTAATATGCATAATGGAGAAAGGGCTATGTATGAGTTTGAATATCTATCAAATATCCATATATCCCAGTAGAGCATTCCAAAGCTCCTCAACAAAAGAAAAGAGGAGGTTTATTTCTAAAAGTTGTAATAGCAGCCAGGTGTCAGGCTGCATGCATTTAATCCCCATACTTTGGAGGCTGAGACAGGAGGCTCACAGGTTTGAGGCCAGCGTACAGTAACTTAGTGAGATCTTGTTTTGATATAAAAAATAAAAAAGGTTGGCAGTAAATTCAGAGGTGGAGCACCCCTGGGCTCATCGCTCAATCGCCAGCAAAAGACACACACACACACACACACACACACACACGCACGCACGCGCGCGCATTATAAGAGCAAATTTTTAAGAAAATTAAGGGGAAAGATGAAAACGTTGAAACGCTATAAAGAAGGATGCTCCCTCACCCAGGTCATGAGAACAGACTGCTGCTGCGGGAGGGACATCGAGGTCAAACATCGGGAAGCAATGACACCTGACAGAGATGGCAAGAGTGGCCACAGGAACTGGCTCCCTCCGGAGACCTCCAAGAGCGTCTGCAGAGCACAGCTGGCAACGAGGCAGAGGCAGACGACAGAGCTGTGGGGCCACTTCCCGGCCACCCAAGACAGGGTGAGAGGCCGGGAGTAGTGGCCTGTGATCCCAGCATTCGGGAGGTGGAGACCGGAGAAGCGTGGTTCACGGCCAGCTTCAGCTACTTAGTGAGGCCCTTCGCAACTCAGTGAGGCCCTGTTTCAAAATAAAGTCCAAAAAATAAGACTTGGGTGTAGCTTAGAGGTAGAATGATAGAATGCCCCTGGGTTCCATCCCTGGTACTGCAAAAAAAAAAAAAAAAGAGAATTAAAAAGGTAGAGAGAGGTATCCATCATTGCCGGGTTGCAGACCCCATCAACTCTGCAAACTCAGAACAGTTGCACCTCCTCTGCGTGACCTGTGAACGGTGGACGATGTCACAGCGCTCTCACCCGATGACGGCAAGGTTGATAAGAAGGACGTGTGAGGACTTGGGCTGGGTAGCACCTGTCCTAGCGGGGCACGGGTCCTGTGCGTGCGGTAGCGCCACTGTCTTGTGCTCACCACAGCCTTGAAACAAGCCAGCCAGGTGCGGTGCCCAGGGAAGCAGCAACTGTATTCTGAGCGGAGGCTTAGAGGAGGATGAGCTGCTCCAGGAGAGCGGCTCATGTCAGCCCTGAGCATGGGAGTCAGGCGCGGACATGGGGCCGCAGCAGGCGGCCGCACCTGACGGGAACACTGCCTGCTTTGCTCCCAGAGTCGCCAGTCACGTGTAGAAGGCACAAGTGGGCTTTGAGATGAGAGACCTGGTTCAAACCCAGCTCTGACCTGACTGTGTAGAAAAATGGGCCCCAGGCAGGCCTGTAGCCTGCGCCTGGTAAGAGAAGTCATGCCGGGGAAACTGGGCTTTGATTCATCCTGTCTCAGGATACGCACCAAAAAATATATGCTAGGGATATTTTATACTACTGACTTACAAGTGGTCACATAGATTACTAAAAACAGGAAGGAAGGAAGGAAGGAAGGAAGGAAGGAAGGAAGGAAGGAGCAAAGAAAGAAATAAATAAAAAGAGGAAAAGGGAAAAGAAGAAAGGAGGGGGGAAGGGAAAGAAAGAAAGAAAGAAAGAAGAAAGGAAAGAAAGAAAGAAAGAAAGAAAGAAAGAAAGAAAGAAAGAAAGAAAAAGAAAGAGAAGAAAGGAAGGAAGGAAAGAAAGAGAGAAAGAGAAAGAAAGAATGAATGAAAGAAAGAGAGAGAAAGAAAGAAGGAAGAAAAGAGCGGGCTCCTTGGTAGAGGCGCCACGCCAGGGCCTGCTCACCACACCTCCACCTCCAGGGGTGGCCCGGCCGCCACCCGCCGTGTGTAATTGGTACCATCCGCGTTCACATCCGTCGTGATTACAGAAACTTCATATCCTGTCACTTAGGTCTTGGCTGTCTCTCCATCAATCGTTCCCCTTCAGCGTGCTCGTGCTAGCCAGCGTGACAGCTGCACATTATCCACGTGACCCCAGACAAATCACTTCCACAGCTAAGCCCTAGGCCCTCGTCCGCAGGACCTGCGGTGTAATAACAGGTCAACACGCAATGCTAATGATTACAGAAGGACCTTTTACCATCTCAACAAGTCATTGTTTATGCCCTTTCTTACTTTATACACTTACCCACCAAGTCACATCAATTCAAGATATTTGTTTTACAAGCTTTCCTTTTTTTTTTTTAATCACCACAGGCTTAGAAAACACCATAAAATGTATTAGCTATTAAAGACTATTAACTCCGAGGGGAAAGAAACACAAACTTCACATTAATCTTGACCAAATAATTGCCTCTAGGACTATTTTCCCCACCGTTGCACAAATCTTTGTATCTTCCAAAATCCATGTTCCATGCCTCACAATTGAAGAAAACCATGTATGCATATTGAAGCCAAAGCTCCTTGGTCAGAAACCCAATATTCTCCACCCTAACCCTCTCATCCAAACAAAAATCTCCTTTATTGTAGCATCTTATCTACTTTTCTCCATAAAACCTCTGCCAAATGTATTTATCATTTTAAGCATTTCTTTTGTACCTGAAAAGGAACAGTGGAGTATAATTCTGTCTCTTCAACTAGATTATTGTTTTCCATCCTGTATCCATGCCTTCAGATACCTCCTAGCCTCTAAACGCAGCCCTTCACACATTGCTGTGGTGAGAACTATCTGCTGATTTACTTTAAGGGAATTGTCTTCTATTAAGTAACATAAACCAATGTGTAAGATTTGTCTGGTGCATGAAACCATGTATCGTTAGCACTCTGATACCCACGGCCAGTCACAAAACACAGAACTCAATAGATGGACTGAAATACTTTGAACGGAAATCCAATTTTTATAAGCCACAAGTCCTTCCATTACCACCTAAGAGCAAAATATAAGCTGCGAAAAGTTTTGAACTAAGGTACGATTGAGAAGAATTGAAAGTGGTTTTCTACTTAGATCTACGATGAAAAATAATGATATCATGGTGTTCAGTGAGGATAGTAACAATATATTTCTAAATGATGTCACATATTTAAATTTGATCCATTTAGATACAAAAACAAGTGGCCAAAATTTGCACTCATGTTCATATAGAGATTTTACTTGGAAATCTGCCTCCATAGAAAAAGAAACATTGCTGCTATCGACGTCACTCTTGCTTTCCTGACCAAACATGGCAAGATAACCAGTCGGAGAGGAATGTTGACTCGTGAGCCTGGCCCACGCTCTTTCGTCAACAAGACAAACGCAGTTCTGACTCTGTTGGTTTTCTCACTCCGCTACGCATGGAAAATATCAATATAAACCTAGTTTAAATCAGGTTAACCTACTGTCTTTATATAGTCAACGTTAAAATTGGGACGGATCTAAAAAGAGCTATGACAGGCCTGGGAAAGTGGGAGGAGCCCGCAATGGAAA
Organism: Muscardinus avellanarius; assembly: GCF_963383645.1. Classification (NCBI taxonomy): domain Eukaryota; kingdom Metazoa; phylum Chordata; class Mammalia; order Rodentia; family Gliridae; genus Muscardinus; species Muscardinus avellanarius. The sequence goes on along the minus strand of NC_137791.1, from coordinate 2,689,351 downwards.
TGAACTTTGTTACTATTCAGAGATTTTCCAGAAAAGTCCAAGATAAAGGAGACAGGGCGAGATGGCAGGTCACCACCATCGAGGGCCAGTCGCTTGCAGAAAAGCTCAACTCTCGCGTTTCCGCATGAGATTTAGAGTTGGCGTCTGCTCTGCTCCTGAGGGCCTCTAGCCCAGACACAGGAAGCTTCTGCTCTCAGTTTGTCTAATTGCTTTCTAAGTGTGTTACCCCATCCTACAACTATTTAAAATGTTTCACTCAACAGTAATACGTCAAAGGTTTAAGACACATAACTCATCCAGCGCCTCGCTAACAAAGAAGGATGAGATGTGGTCTATCATTCAAAACAGGAGAGCTGAATACCCTGTCCCTACCGAAACAGACTAGAAATTGTACAGAAGTCTGCGTATGCTGTGTACACACAATCTACATGTTATAGTACACAAATGACTTTTCATGTCATATGTTTGTGGATGACTTAATTATATGGTAACTTTTATTGGAAAAGTTCTCTATGAGCTATACTATTTGGGGGTGCGTGAGTGTGTATGTGTGTGTGTATGAGTGTGTGTGTGTGTGTGTGTGTGTGTGTGTGTAACTGGGAATGGAAACCAGTAGTGCTTTACCAAATCCCTTTTTATTTTTTTATTTTATTTTTTGTGGTGCTGGGGGTGGAACCCAGAGGCTTTTCTACGTCCAGGCTATCCTCTTAGACCTATTTCATAAGTTTATTTGGAAACAGGGTCTAAGTTGCTGAGCGCCTCACTAAGTAGCTGAGGCTGGCTTCGAACCTGCATGATCCTCCTGTCTCAGGCTCCCAAGCACTGGGATTGCAAGCGTGCGCCACCACGCCCGGCTGAAAATCCTTTTTATTTTGAAACAGGGCCTCACTGCGTTGTTGAGGGTCCTACGAGTTGCTGAGACTGGCCTCTATCGTAGCATCCTCCCATCTTAACTTTCCAAGTGCTGGGGTGACAGGCGTCTAGCACCACGCCCAGCACCTTCCCACTCTCCTGAGAGAAGCTCGTTTGCACTAAAAGCTATACTCCCCTCAATCATCTACCACTGTCCCTTGCTCACCACACGTGCACGCTCTTCCTCCGCATTCAACGGACTTGCCGGAAGCCCTTGCACCTGTTTGGGATGTAGGCCACTCGTGCTGCAAGGACGCGTGGTTTAGGTACTGCTCACCCGAGGGGCCTCAGTTTATCTCTGTGTGTCACTTCTAAGGGTCTGAGAGAGCAAGGCTGCACCTAACACTTTATAACATCTCGTGATTGTGGCACGTGCACCACGAGGCAGCATCCTCCGATACGTTCTCCCCGAAGACTCTGGGCAGCAACCTCCAGTCAGCTTTGGAGACTGGAGAATACACTGATCCTTTCTGAAATGCGCGGCTTTCTGATAACTAAGTCTCGGGGTGCTGCAGGCCACTCAGAGAATCCTCTCTCGAGTCCCCAGGGTGCCAGGCCTGCCGCCCCCACGCTGGTCACTCAGAATGAGACCCGTCCATGCACGAGCTCCTGACTGTGCTCTAACCCTGGACTCTCCTCGTGATTTGATTTGGAGGACCAGGGGGCATGGATTTGGTAGTCAAAATCAACTAAAGGAATGAAACAAGAGTCATGGCAACCTTGAGCATAATCAGAGGATTAAAATATTTCTGAAAACTGGCCTCGTTCCCCTAAGATTGAGTCTCAGATACCCTCTGCCTTGCAGTGCAATAAAAATAAAAACCTGCCAAAGATATCGGCCACCACGCCGGGTCTGAAAATAGTCCCGCTTGTGGCCATATAAGGGGTGATTCGGGTCTCTCTGCTGATAGTAAAGGCTGACGCCCGGGGATGGCCATGCGACGGTCCGCTCCACTCCTCGCTGCCAGAGGGCGGCCATGGGGCTGCATTTGCTGCTCTCAACAATGTAATTAAGAATTGAGCTTGAGTACTAGGTGCCATTGTGTGTGTGTGTGTGTGTGTGTGTGTGTGTGTGTGTGTGCGCGCGCGCGCGCGCGCATGTGTGTGTGCGTGTGTGTGTGTGTGTGTTTTCACGTATGCATGCAATCCCCATAGTACAAGAGTTTGAACAACTCCAGGAGGAGGAGTGAAAGAACAAGGAAAGAGGAGAGGAGGAAAGGGGAGGGGAGGGGAGAGAAAGAGAAGGAGGGAAGAAAACAGAATGGAGGTGGTGGGAGGGGAGAGGGACGGGCCAGGAGGAGGAGGAAGCCAGTGGAGACAGCCCGGAGCCGAGTGGAGCCTACAAAGGGAGCCCAGAGCCCGGCCATGCTGTTTCCCTGTGCACGTGTGCGTGCCCGAGTGTGCACACGCCTCGGCTGAGCAGGAGGGTGGGGAGAGCGCGGACACCGAATCGGTTCTCCTGCTCCTCTTCCCATGTGGGGGCTTCGCCTGCCAGGGGCTCTTGGCACCCACCGCCCCAGCCCACACCACAGCCCTGCAATGCCAAAGATAGAGAGAAAAGAGAGGACAGGATAAAGACCCAGAAGGGAATGGACTGGGGGAGGAAGAAGAGGAGGTAAGAGCGAACTTGAGGGCAGAAACACACCAAACAGCCTTACGTGAATATATTATAGTGACACTATGAATCTCATTATTATATGCAAGCACATGCACCAATAAACCATCTTCTCAAGACCTGTAAAATAGGCATTACTGTTATCTCCACTTGACAAGTGAAGAGACCTGAGCTCAAATGAGTAAGTAACTCGCCCCAGTCCGAGAGACTGCAAGTGGCTGAGCTGGCGCTAACCTAGCTCCTTCTGGCTAACACATATTTGGTCTATAAATTTCTCATCTTAAAAATTTGGTATACTCATCATCATTTTTCAGCCAATTACATTCTTCCTTCAACTTCTTTTTAACAAATATTTTTTACAAGATAAACTAAATACACACAGCCTGTGCTAATTAGAGCTCTATTGTTAAGTGAGAGTATAGAGAATATAGTACAATAAAAAGTAAGTATCATATATATTAGAAACAAGAAAACATTAAAAGAACAATGAGCCACCAGGGCCTGGGAGACCAAAAGTTTAAGAGCAGTAAAGAGGGCACAGTTGAGCAGGGCGTGGTGGGCACGCTTGTCATCCCAGCATTTGAGAGGCTGAGACAGGAGGCTCGCAGTCCAGGGCCAGCTCAGCTACTTAGTGAGGCCCTCTGCAACTCAGAGAGACCCTGTTTCAAAATAAAGAATAAAATATGGGACTGGAGGTGTAGCTCGGAGGCTGAATGCCCCTGGACTCTATCCCTAGTACCGCAAGAGAGAGAGAGAGAGAGAGAGAGAGAGAAAGAGAGAGAGAAGCTGAACTTAATACCAGTATCATTAGAGAGGGAAGGAATCATCAAACTTCCCATTGAAATATACCAATATACTGTGGTGAGAAAACATCACTTAATATTTACTTTTCTAACCGGTTTTTAAGTATACAACAAGGCTATCTACAGATATAACCTTCTACAGCAGATCACGAGAACTATCCATCTTGCATAAGCAAAATCTTATTCTCATTTATTAATATCCACCATTTCCGTCTTCCACCAGACTCCGGATTTTGGCATTCTCTTTGGGGAGGGGAGTGTGGTTTCTGCTTCTATGGACTTGGCCGTTTTGAGTTCACCCTGCAGTAGTCACACAGTATCTGTCCTCTGCCAGTGGCAAACCGCACTTAGCATAATATGCCCAACATTCTTCCACGCCAATGCACGTTGCAAGATTCCTCCTTCTTAGAGCTGGAGAGATTTCATTAAATTGTATTTGTTGGTTGGTTGACGTTTGTTTCCACATTTTGGCTGTTGAGAAGGCGCCAATATGGACACGGGGAGCATTTCAATTATCATTATTTTAATTCTTTTGGATAAGTAGAGTGGGAATTGTCGGGCCACATGGTCATTCTCCTTTTAGTTCCGGGAACAGCCTCCACACTCTTCTTTCCTGGCGCTGCTCTGGCTCGCATTCCCACGCTCCTGTGCGAGCTTTCTCCTCTCCGACAACACCTGGCCTTGTTTTTTGGTGATAACCATCCTCACTGGTGAGAAGCGAGGCCTCGCTGAGATTGACTTGGACCTCCCTGGAGTGAAACGTCATCCAGGGCGGGCGCCTCAGATGACAAGACAGGTCTTAACACGTTCTCCAGGAGGGAGATCGGGCCGAGCATCTTTTCCAGTCCCAGTGGAAGGAAAGCAGAAATCAAGAGCAGGAAGAATGCGTGAAAATCCAGGAACGTGGGAGTTAAGAGATAAACTCCCAACCAGTGGGTAAGACAAGAAACTGAAAGGAGAACCAGAAACTACCCTGAGATGAATAGAAACCAAAACGCACACCCCGTCCTCACAGAGCAGAGCAAGCACGCTCCGAGGGGTCAGTGCGTAACGGGCCCTACGGGGAGGAAGGGGCTCGATGCACAGCCTAGCTTGAAACTTCAGGGAATGAGGAACAGAACAAACTCAACCCAAAGTTAGAAAAGGAAACAGAATAGTACATCAGGATGGAAATAGACAAAATACCGAGTAGAAAATGATAGAACAATCCACACAACCAAGAGTTATATATCACGCGTGTGTGTGTGTGGAGGGGTGTGGTCCTGGAGTAGGTCCCACATCCATGCTACAGCCCCAGAACTTTTTTTTATTTTAAAACAGAGTCTTCCTACATTGTTGAGGCTTTCACTAAGTTGCTAAGGCTGGCCTCAAACCTGCAATCCTCCTGTCTCAGCCTCCAAAGTACTGGGATTACAGGCATGTGCCACCATGCCTGGCGAGAGTTATATTTTTAAAAAATTAAAATGAACAAAACTTTAACTAAACTAAGAAAAAAGAGAAGACTCAATATTGGAAGTAAAAGAAGAGACGTTACAATTGATACCACAGAAATAAGATCAGAGAAGACTGCTATGGACAAGTATGTACCAACAAACTGTGTAACCAGAAGGAACGGATACGTTCCTCGAAACACAGCCTTCTGAGATCAAATCATGAGGAAGCAGACAGGTGAAACAGACCAACACCTAGCAAGGAGATGCCCTAGTCAGAGTAAAAACCCTCGGCAAAGAAAATCCCAGGCCCAGATGGTCTCACTGGCAAATTCTACAAAACAGTTACAGAAAAATTCATGATAATCCTTCTCAAATAGACTCTTCCAAAAACATGAAGACAAAATAAAAACTGAGGAGAAATTCAAAGTTATTTTACAAGGCCCGCATTTTTCTGATACCCGAACCAGATAAAGACACCACAAGAAAAGTACAGACCAATCTTTCTGATGAGCAGAGATGTAAAAGCCCCCAGCAAAACACCAGCTAACCAGATTCAATAAGATGAGGACCATACACCATGGCTGGCAGCTGTACCTTCGGGGTGCAAGGGGCGCCCGTACGAAAAATCAATTCATATGATGTCCCACATTAGCAGAGTGATGTATACAAAGCACCCGGTCTTGATAGCTATGCAAAGAGTGATCAAATTCAGGGTTCTTTCATGATAAAAGCTCTCAACAAACTAAGAATACAGGGAAACTGCCTCAAGGTGTGTGTGTGTGTGTGTGTGTGTGTGTGTGTGTGTGTGTGTGTGTGTGTGTGTGTGTGTAAATCCTACAAGCAAATAGAAATGAGGCAAATGGGGAAGGAAACGCAGACAGGCAAGGCTCATGGTCTGCCGTCGATAGCATCTTCAGGCCTCAGCCCTGCTGTGACCTGGGCCCCAGGCCTCAGGGCCAGAGTTCAAGAGAATGGCGTCTCTCCTCGTCTCTCCAATCCACCAGCAATGAACTGATCTATCTATCACAGTAAAGACAGTCCACGGAATCTCAGTGAAATCTGCATTAGGAAATTAAATTTCTTCATGAGGAATTAAATCAGTGGATGAAACCCCACAGAAAGTACTGTATCAGCTCATCTGAGAACTGGCTTCTCTTTTTCATCTGAGAACGTCTTCTCTTTGTCTATGTCCCCAATTTGAAAATGAATCTGGTCTTGACTCTGTGTAAGGTCTGGAATTCCTAATGTGCAAGCACGTATAAACCCAAGAGATCTTTTCCTCCTCACCAAACCAAGAGGGATTCTCCTGGAAAGAAATCTGGAGACTTTTCCTTTAAAAAGTTCTTCGTTTACCAGGCATGGCAGCACCTGTAATCCCAGTACGTGGGAGGTTGAGACAGGAGAATCACAGGTTTGAGGACAGCCTCAGCCACGTAGCAAGACTCTAGGCAACGTAGCGAGACCCTAACTATGGAACCAGCCAAGACGTCCATCAACAGATGAATGGGTTACAAAATTATGGAATATGTGCATGATGGAATTTTACTCAGCCATGAAGAACAACGAAATTAGGTCATTTGCAGGGGAATGGATGGAACTGGAGAACATTATGCCAAGTAAGATGAGTCCATCACAAAAAGTAAGAAATCAGATGTGCGTCCTAATCTGTGAAAGCTGGGGAGAAAATGGGTCATGAGAGGAACTCTAGACAAAGAAGGAGAGACTGTAGATGAGAAAATAAGGCGGCCTAACTGAAGAAGATGGGAAGGAAGAAGAGAGGAATCTCCGGTGCACGTGATGTACACTCACAGACATACCAAAGTCAGTCACTAAGCCAAACTGAGAAGGCGGGAGGGGGAGGGGTGGGGGGGGACTGGGGAGGGGTAAATGAGTGATGTGTGCATCCACCATCTTGGGCCTCATTAAGATGCATGACTACAATGCACCAATAACATATATATATATATACACACACACGTGTGTGTGTATAATATATATGTATATATTATATATATATTGCACCCCAGCTCAGAGTTAGAATGCCCCTGGATTCGATCTCCAATATCATAAAAAAGGAAAAAAAAGAGTGTTTTTTTTTTTTTTTTATGAGGCCATTTCCCACAGAAGCTGCGCGCGGTTGGCCCGCCGTCCGGGACCTGCACGTAAAGCTGCTCATGAGTGATGTCATTCATGTGAGCCAGAACCGAGCACCCAGCCACTGGATGCCCTAGACCCCACCCGACCGGCCATTCTCGGGCCGCGCGTCAGCAATTCTCGGCATGCTGCCCGTCCCAAACTCCCTTTCGTCACCCCCTCCAGTCCCTGAACACTGTGTCTCATCTCAACACCACATCTCTCCCATTAGCAACTCTTGCCTGGAGGATACTGACTGTCCAAAGGAGATTCACCTGAGATCTGATGCTGTCATGCACTATGTTAGTGCAAATGGCTCCCTACCAGCTGGGGCTAAAGGAACCGGGAGGGTTATCCCAGCCTGTGAGGATACACCCTAGAACATTCACCCTCGAGCCGCAGTCCAGACACCAGCAAGTTCTCCTGCCAACAGCCAACGTGTACCAGGAGGTCAACCGTGCGTGGTGGTGCACACCTGTAATCCTGGCACTCGGGAGGCTGAGATAGGAGGATTGCAGGTTAGAGACCAGCCTTGGCAACATAGCAAGACCTTGTTTCAAAATAAAAATAAACAGGGCTGGGGTGTAGCTCAGAGGTACAATGCCCCTGGGTTCACTCCCCAATACCAGGTGTGTGTGGTGTGGGGGGTGCATAATGTAAATGCAGTTGATTCCCTGGGCCAGAGATCAATTAAGTTTTTGCACTGTTGTTAGACCCGACTTGTACGACCTTTCTCACCAGGCTCTAGTTCCTAACTACCTAAGCACAGTCCACACAGCCTCTCCTGGGCACCTATTAAATTTGCAGAATGGCTCTACTCACCCAGTTCCGCTAACTACTGAGGACCCCAGACTCAACACAGTTTGAGAAGCGACTGTAACTCACAGAGCCGGACACCCTCACAAGCTTTGAACACATACGACATGGTTGCACGAGGTGTGTAAGTTGACACAAGTGTGTAAGAAACACAAGACACTGAGGCTGGGAGCGCGCTTGCTCCGGCTGCCCCCCCCACCTGCTCTCAGACTTCAGAAACAGACTCCCCATGGAAACATTCACACCCAGCTGCATAGTCTCAGCAGACAGCTGTCTGGACTTCCTGCAGGCCCTGCACGGACACCTCGGCTGTGCATTAGGTCAAAAAGTCACACTCTATCTAAACGCTCCAGGTGATTAAAAAAAATACCCTTGCACGGTTCTTTTCTGGACATCAGACTTAAAAATGTGTATAGAATGAATTTTGCTGAGCTTAGCAACTATCATATGCTTTTTTTCACCTTTTTATACTTTGCAATGTAAAAAAGTCAGGATGGGAAGCATAGAATTCAATGTGCCGGTGATGTCTCTAAGCCAGCTCTGGCTCTTAGAATAAAAGGATTGCAGCAGATGGGCCCAAATAAGGAATAAAAATAAAACCAAGTCTCCTGTTGGATTCCTGTGACCACAGAATGGATGCCCCTCCTTAATTTATAGTGAGGAGGACGTAGCCCCAGGACAGCTGGTGTGGTGCCACCCACCAAGGCTCCAGGCCGCTCTCACATTTAGAAACAAAGAAAGATAAGATCTGTGATTCTAGCAGCAGAATCTCCTGGGGGGAAAAACTTCATATGTTTTCCCAAAACCTATAGTAAACACAGAATAGCATGCCTTGTGTATTTCTGCATAAGAACAGAGAAAACAGGGTCATAATGGGATGGGTATAAAAGAGATCAAGAGATTTGTTTTGTTTTGGTGGAACTGGGGGTGGAACCCAGAGGCTCTGTAACCATTTTTTTTTTTTTTAATCTGGACAAGAATCATGTCTTTGGAATTTTTTCTACAGCCAAAGTTGAGAGTTTCTACACTGTACAGAAGAGCACTGTATAAGCACCCATTAAAAAGAAGTATGAAAAGCCAGGTGTGGTGGCGCACGCTTGTAATCCCAGCCTTCAAAGGCTGAGACAGGAGGATCGCAGTTCGAGGACAGCCTCAGCTACTTAGTGAGGGCCTCTGCCACTCAGTGAGACCCTGTTTCAAAATAAAGAATGAAAAGTAGGGCGGGGGGGGGTAGCTCAGAGGTAGGCTGCCCCTGGGTTCCATCCCCAGTACCACAAAATAAATAAATAAATAAATAAATAAATAAATAGTACGAAAGATCGATAATGTTTTAAAGCAAGACTAGACAAAGAAAGCTAACTAATTCTCTAAATGGAAACATAACTAATTCTCTGAATGGAAACAGAGAGTTAAGTGTTTATGAAGAAGTAACAATGTCATTGCCCCAAAACAGCATGGCAGCCACATGATTTAACTGTGTGTGGACACAGACCAGGGGGACAGGAGCTCGTTGCTGGCCTGCGCCACCTGGGACCCAAAGGCTCTGGCACTACTGGGGAAGGAGAGGCAGGCCTGTGGGCCTGGCCCCATCGTGACTAGCTTTGACCCCATCAGGAGAGACGCCCGAGTCAGGTCAGGATGCTCATGGCTTCAGAGAGCTGGGACAAACCTCCTCCTCTACCCATCATACACCCAAATATGTTTATAGGAGGAGAGAGACAGACAGAGACGGAGAGACATCCAGAGACAGGGAAGCGGAGGCCAGGAGAACTGTCCCGCCCACACGCTGGGCGCCCGGGGAGAGGTGATAGTACTATTTTGTTAATGACACCAAGAAATTTCAGTCTCTGGCAGCTTTACCTTCGCAGCACTGCCCTTAACTCCACCTTCCTTTTGTACTTTTAGCCACGAGCCGGTTCTGTCCTGTCTATTTAGCTCTCTTAGGAAACTGTGATGTTACCACACCAGCAAAGACACTGAACTTAGCAGAAAGTACCCTGCAACCCTGACGCCTCGGATCTGTTACTCTTAGGCTTTCCAAGTCAGTGCCAAGGGGGACCGCGTTTGGGGTACGTGATGTCAAATCTCACCACTTCTTTGAATGTTCAGATGATGTAAAATTACCCCCCTGATTATACCCGGGACGCTTTGTAAAGTCCAGTCTTAAAAGTAGGTTCACTTGGCCTTTCAGTGACATTTCAAAATAAGAGATGATTATTGGGCCATTACCAACTTCAAAGTAGATGGATAGAAATTTTCTCTAAAGATGGAGCACCCTCTGGCATTGCTAAATCAAGAGGAGACAGCCACAATTCTCCCTTCAGCAGCACCACACAGGGTCAGGTGAAAACATCCCGTTTTGCCAAAGGTCTGTCTCAGTGTCTCCTCCACCTGGGCGGGACTAGGTCATGCCGGGGCTGAGCCCTGCTTTGGGGCTCAGTACTGGAGGATTCTTGCTAATATACTGTTCTTTCCCAGGATTTCGCCTCTTCTCTCCTCAACCCTTGATGCCCATAATTCCATCTTCCGCCTTAGAACCACACGTAGCATCCACACACTTACTGCCAATTTGGGTTCTGTCCTTGACATCTTAATCACCCTCTGCTGCTGCCACAGAGTGACAACACAGGCCTTTTGTGTCCGCACGTGGTAAGGATGAGAACCCTCCCCCCAGGAAAAACATCATACACCAATTATTTAAAATACACACGCATCGATACCCCCAATATTAATGAAGATGTCGCTCTTAATGCAAATTAATGTGACATCGATGCTGAAACTTCTCCAAGGGAGGATGTGTGGTGAGAAGCTTTCAAAGGCAGGGATGAAGAAGGACCACTCCACTGGCTCATGGATCTGGCCACGGAGGGGCTGAGTCTCAGCTAGAAGCACGCCATCAGGGCGGAGCACGGTTCTGCTTTCTTTCCAGCTCCATCCAAGTGACCGCCGATGACCAGTGTCCTGCCCACGGAAGGTTACCCCGTGCCCCAGCAGAGACTGGCACGAAGCCCGGCATCTGCTCCATTGCAAATGGCTTCTAAAACCACCCGGCGGGACGGGTTCTGTTCTCAGGCTCCCCAGAGCCAGCTGTGGCCAGCTGTACTCAGCCCCCGCCCAGCGTCGACGATAGTCCAGATGATACTGTCCACCGAAAATACTGAGAACATCACGGAGTCTGTTGCCCTGCTCAGAAACAGGATCTACCGAGAAATACTGACTTCTGAGAGGCAGGATCACGGAGCAGGAATGTCAGGAGGAATGGAACCACTGGATTCCCAGACACCGCTCATCTTCTGATTCTTTTGTTCTAGGAGGAGAAAAGAGTCTCTTACTTCACCCAATATGCTTGCTTTTCTTCTATTTCAAGACTATAAGCTGGGCGTGGTGATGCACCTTGTAATCCCCGCACTTGGGAGACGGAGACAGGAGGATCGCGCAGGTTCAAAGCCAGCCTCGCTGGCTTAGGAGACCCTGTTTCCAAATAAAAATATAAAAATAGGTCTTGGAGTATAGCCCAGAGGTAGAAGGGTTTCCAGGAACCCCAGTACCACCAAAAATAAAAAATAAAACTCAGCATCTGACCGACAGCTGAGAACTCAGTCCAGCCCAGTATGATCATGTCTGAAAATAGACAACACCCAAGTGTGGTGATGCATGCCTGTAACCTCAGTACTTGGCAGGCTAAGGCAGGAGGTTCACAGGTTCAAGGCTAGCCTCAGCAACTTAGTGACACCTAGTTTCAAAATAAAAATAAAATAAAAAGGGCTGAGTGTGGGTCAGAGGTAGAATATCTCTTGGTTCAATCCCTAATAACCCCCCAAAAAATAGATGATTAAAATTCAGATTATTGTTCTTAGAGGTAATTTAAATTCCACACAGGAGCTTGGGGCTGGCAAGGTAGAAGCAACTGAAGGGGGTTGGTGTTGGAGTACTACTAACCTCTGAACAATGTGCCTTGACAGAGGTCTCCCGTGACCTTCCCTAGGTTTCTGCTTATTCTTTTCTTCCCCTAGCCTGTCTCCCACATTCAGGGTGAAGCATTTGGATCATTTCTCACATTTTCTCACATGTGAGAAAAGAGATTAAGGAAAAAATAGTTGGAGAACAGGGTATCTCTCTAGCAGTAGTAAATATCAACATGAAACACGAGAATAAATTTTACCTTCGTGGGAGGCAGACGCAAACTTGCATGCGCTTCTTTCTCATTATGTTCAGGATTTTAGAAAGAGGCCCCAGAGTTCCGCTGTGGAAGATGGAAGAACGTTAGTGAGAAGAGGAAGCGCCTGGCTTCTCCACCTGCTGGTCACTGGGAGAGGACTCAAGACCACCTCCGAAAATCTAACCGTTTTTATGACCGAGGTTCAACCTTCAGATCATGGCAAAACTCTCTTCCCACTGACACAGATGGCGCAGAGTGAGGGAACTTTCTGGAAGGAGAAAGATCTGTTTGCCAAGTCATGCCAACTGGGCTGACGGTACCTACTGAAACTCAGAGAAGAAAGGCCTCGGGAAGTTATGCCGTGGAGTTCTGGTCCCAACCGCTCCTTAACTTGAAATATAATACGGAGTCAGGCGTGGCACCAGGGGCTCCGGAACCCGAGGGAGCCTGGGCTGTTTTGCGGCTTTAAGTTCAGTGCAACCAGGGGGCCCGGTCTCGAGGAGATAACATGACGGTGGCTGAGCACGTTGCCGACTGTCTCACGCCTTCCCCTTCTAACATCACAGTTCTCGATTCTTCATCCACTGTGAGCATCAAGGGGTCGGGGGAGTTTCCACATCTCAGAAGGAAGTTGGAAAAAAGAGGTTCCTTTGGAGGCATGCTCAAACTGGATTCAAATTATAGACCTCTGTAGTAGTTAGATAGAAAGTGTCCCTTTGAGAGCTCAATGATTAACGTTTGCAGTTGGTATAATTGAGTCATGAGAGTTTTAATCCCCAAAGTGGACAAATCCATTGGGGTGGGCTTACCTGGGTGGTTCCCTGTTGGCCAGCAGGAGGAGGTGGCCCCTGGGGGATTATACATGGTTCTTCCTCCTCCAGCTCTCTCTAGCTTGTCTCCAGCCTCCATAATGTGAGGAGCAAGCCACGTGCCCTCCCTCTACCTCCCACCACCATGCCCTGTGGTCTGTGGTCCCCAGCCTCCCATAGACTGAACCCGAAACTGTAAGAAAATAAATCTTCCTTCTTCTAAGTTGCATGGTCAGTCTTTTGTATTATAGCTACAAGAATGCTGATGGACACATTGAGCTACAAGACGAGAGAGAGACAGACAGAGAGAAGCAGGGGAGTCTGTGCTGAAGAGCTCAGGGCTGACATAGACAAGTCCTGAGGGCTGCGATCCCATCAGCAGACACAGAGTTCCCTGCGTGGTGACCGAGGCAGATGGAGCACGGCTGGAGGAGGTGCTTGCTGGGGGTGTGGCCTCAGAGGCTGTGCTTGTGTCTTGAATCCCCTTGTTTGCCCATTTTTTCCTGCTTCTGGCCTCCATAATGTGAGGAGCAGAGCCCTGTGTTCAGCTGTTTCTCTCTGCTTCTTTCCGCCATGACCTGAGTTTCAGAGCCTGGCCCCACATGGACTGAACCCCAAGATCTCCACGGAAACTGTGAGCAAATCAATCTTCCATTCTCTGAGTGTGTGGCCAGTTGTGTTGGATTAGAGCACTGGGAAACGTTGGCCAGGAAAGCATCGTCTGTGGCAGAGACACCCATCATCTGTCCCTGACGATTCTTTGGTTCTATAGTAATAAGGTCCCTGAGCTTTATTGGGGACATTTGGCCATCTGAAACCCTCTTCTTTCCTAACTTGCAGTGGGCTGTAACCATTTGTCAACTTTCTGAACACAAACTGTAGTGAAATGTGCAACTTATGATAAATGTTCATAAAAGAAAAGGGTAACTGGGCATGGAGGTGCACACCTGTAATCCCAGCACTTGCAAGGCTGAGACAGGAGGACCGTGGTTCAAGGATAGCCTCAGCAAGGCGTAAGACTCTCATCAACCGAGCAAGATCCTGTTTCAAAAATAAATATAAAATAGAGCTGCGAGTATAGCTAAGAGGTGGAATGCCCATGAGTCCAATCCCCATCACCACAAAAGAAAGAAAGAAAAAAGAGAGAATGAGAGAAAGAAAGAAAGAAAGAAAGAAGGGAGGGAGGGAGGGAGGGAGGAAGGGAGGGAGGGAGGGAGGAAAAGAAAGAAGAGATAGGAAAGAGGCTCATCTCTTTTCTTCTTCCTGTTCCGTGGAAATGGACGTGCAGGCTAGAGCTACCGCAGCCTCCTTGGACCATGAGTAGGGGCCGTGTGTGTGGAACCACCAATCCAAAAGTCACCTAGATCGCTAAGGGCTTAACAGAACAAAGTCTTTTTTTTTTCTTTTGGTGTACTGGGGTTCCTGGAAACCCTTCTACCTGCGGGTTACACTCCCAGACCTATTTTTATATTTTTTTTATTTGGAAACAGGGTCTCTTAAGCCAGCACGGCTGGCTTCGAACCTGCGGGATCCTCCTGTCTCTGCCTCCCAAGCACAGGGATTGCAAGCGTGCGCCACCATGCCTGGCAGAACAAAGTCTTGACACCAGCATTATACTTCTTTCCTGTAGACATACAATCAGAGAGGAATAAACTGTCCTCGCACTCTGAATTTGAGTGTTGCTTTCAACCAGCTTTTCTCCTGTTACTTTTCATCCAACGCTTCTTCCAAGGTCATTGCTTGAAATGTCTCCAGATGCTGCTTGTTTTTGTTTATTTGTTTGCTCAAATATCTCCATAGCTTTCGACTTTAAAAGTATCTCCATCTGTCACTGATACAAAAAGCTTCCCACATATTTACTTTCCAGGCAGAAGAAATTAAAGAGCTTTTCCTCCCCCTTCTCTCATTATTCTTTCTCTTCCCCCACCCAGTCCATAATCCCTGGAGATTTTAAGCATCTACAGGATTAATTTTTCAGCAAACAGAGCATGTAAAATAAATGAAGTGTCCATGGAGTTTTAGAGCTCTTTGAAAACATTTTTTTAGAACCGCTATTTCAGGACAGCAAGGCCTTTGTTCAATTAAGAGCTCAGCACCAACATCTTCTTGGATATAACTCCCAGCCTCCAACCTTAAGAGGAACGTAGGGAAAGAATACAGCACACCCCTGTGAAGACTTACTCACGCCCAAATGCAGTGCTTTGTTCTGCACACACATGTGCACACATGTACTATCACGTATGGTTCTGAGGTCAGGGAGGGGGAGGGAATGGGGTGGGAATTGGGGAAGGGCTATGTGAGTGATGTGTGCATGTGTGCCTGTACCATCTGGAATCCAGTGAGATGTATGACTACAGTGCACCAATAAAAATGCTTTAAATGAGCCTGGTGTGGTGGCACACGCTTGTAATCCCAGCATTTGAGAGACTGAGACCAGAGGATCGCAGTTCCGGGACAGCCTCAGCTACTTAGTGAGGCCCTCCACAACTTAGACCATGTTTCAAAATAAAAAATAAAAAATTTGGCAGGGGGTGTAGCTTGGAAGTCAAATACCTCTGGGTTCCATCCCCAGGCCCACAAAAAAAATGTTTTAAATGTTTTTGTTATTTATTTAATAACAATAAAGAAATAGTGCTGGCACTTCTGCATTTATTCACTAACTGTCAGCCAGGCCATGCTTCCTGGTCTGTTACTGTTATTTTTCTGCTTCATCTTCCTTCTAAAGCAACGGGGAGTGAATAAGACTCTGGGCAGGAAGAAGGATGATTACAGAGGGACCCTAATAAAGCCCTGGCCCTCGGTGCTGTCCTCTCAAAGGCACTCTGCCAGACACTGGCACAGCCTCTTCCCCTCGACAACCACCCACCCAGTCTGGCAGTGCTGGATTATTCCACAAAAATCCTCTTTGACACGTCACGCGCTTGCTGTAAACCTTGTATGTGTGCAATGGACAAACCACACAGCTGTCATTTCATGATAGAACGCTTGGGAAGAGACTGGGTTTTGAAGACCAGGAACCATAATTGAGGAAATAAATTCACCCCTGTAACTCCATTCATCTCCTTCTCCTCTTCCTTCTCCTCCTCCTCCTCCTCCCTCCCTCCCCGCCTCTCTCTCACTCTCCTTTTAAATAAAGATGCTGATATTCGGTACCTTATTGGATTATTAGAAGGATTAAATAAAACACTATCATACAGTCTGGCCCATGGAAACCCTGGGGGCGAGGTCCCAGGCTGATCTGTGGCTGGTGACACCCCTGGGAGGAGCAGCCATACGCAGGTCAGCTCTCTGGGACTGCCTCCCCAACCCAAAAGTTCAGACCTTGGACTCTGTCACTTCTAAAAGCTCTTTTCCAGTTCTAATATATGATTAATCTGTTATGATGACTCTTGTTAAAGTAAAAAAGAAAACTTGAGACATGTATTTCTTTTTTCTTTATCAGAATTTAGGAGAAAGAGCAGTTGTGCTGGCCACGTTCCCCTTGTAGCTCACTTCCCAATGACTTATGTCTAGTCTAAGTCTGCGAAACATCATACACTTACCAAGTCACTGGGAAACCTTTGATTCATGTAACCAGGGGAGGATTGAGAAAACCGTTCATCAAATGCAGAACGAATCTGTGCAAAAGAGCTGAGTTTGTTATTGCAACTGTATGATGCTCTTAAATAGCTCTGCAAATTTAACATAATTGTCCTTTGTGAGGATTATTTCTGTACCTAAAAGTTTTCTTTTGGCCCAATATTCAAACGAGTTGTATAAAGTACACACACAAGTTGTATGAAGTACATACACTGAGGATCTAAAAGTATTTTTCTCGGAGGCAAGGTATAGACTATGCTGAAGACGTTTACACGAGAGATAAGAGATTATTGGGAGTACACAGGGTGAGCAGAACCCGTGTGCTCACGCTACGCCATCCAGGTGACTTCTCCCTCATGCGTGTCAGGAAGCAGCCACATTGCATGTGGTTCCAGCAGCGCGAAACATCTTGTCCTGTGAAATATCCGGTGTCCAACTTGCCACCATTAAGAACAACTGAAGCGACGTGGTCTGTGCCTTAACAAGACCGAATCAAACCCAGATCTCCTGGCTGCCCGCTGGCCCCGGAGGACGGGGAGGTCGAGTGCACCGCACAAGCGCAAAACAAATTAGTTCTGAAACTCTTGAACAAATAAGGAGAACCATTCTGGGCAGGAACTGACTTGGATAGAAACATATGTTTGGTTTCTCCAGCCAAAGTACATAATCAAGTATAACAAAACAAAAGCTCGGTACTAAACGTGCGGGGGGATTTGTTTTCTCATCTGAACTGTGCTTCGCTTTAAGCAAACCTCCCACCAATGGGAAGCAAGCCTCTAATCTTAATATACGACATTATCAGTCTCAGTTCACTGCTCTGATAATAAAGGTAAAGAATCGGTCCTCTATTTCAAGAAAATGTGTGATTGCACTAATTTCAATTTCTGGTCAAGAAGTTGGTTAATTTAACTCTATTTTACCTCAGTGCACATATACCACAGCCCACAAAATATACTTGGCGAGTTATCGTAAAGAAATCAGCAGGGCAGTCTTCCTGTGCGCCCGGCGCTAAGTCAGTCACATTGACAAAAAGACCAGAGACACAGCCCAGTCGGCGCGATTCCCGCCTAATCAACTGGACGTTTGTTCATATTTGGAAGCCCCAAGACAAAGAGTTTGGTGCGAATGAAACAATTAGCGAGAACAAAAATTAGGAAGCCAAAGGCTTGAGTCAAATGAGGAGAGAGAAAACTGTGAAAAGGTGAAAGGAGATGGCGGGGTGGGGGGCGAGGGAGGGACAGCCCCAGAGAGCTCGCATCCTACGGGTTCCACGGCCAAGGTCACCCACAAGTATGGGGCGAGGGGGGTTACACAGGGACCACGCCAAGTGTGCACGTGCGTGCTTCTGTCACCTTGGGTCTTACTATGATATATAACTGCATTGCACCAAAAAAGTAAATATGTAAGAAGAAAGAGAGAAAGAACAAGAGAGAGAAAACAAAAGCCAGATGTGGTAGCACACACCCATTACCCCAGAACTTGGGAGGCTGAGATAGGAGGATGTCAGGTTCAAGGCCAGCCTCGGCTACTTAGGGAGGTCCTCAGCCAACTACTGAGACCTTGTTTCAAAATAAGAATAAAACAGGACTGGAGATGTAGCTCAGAGGTAGAATGCCCCTGGGTTCCATTCCCAGTACCAAACCACGCACACATAAAAAGTATACTTTAAAAAAATGAAATACTTTAGTGTCTTTAGCTATCCATGGCATAGACTAACACAAGAATAAATAAATGACAGGGATAAGTTGAATAAATAGCTCATGAACTAATGAAACTAGAATTGTCTCTGATTTCTACTCAGCAGCACTCAATATTTTTTACTCTGGCCGTAACTGGTGGATGGTGACTGTCTTAGGGCCTAAGGTAACTAATGTAAACAAATTATCTACAAAGGGAAAAGGGAATAGAAAATATACACAAAGATGAATATAAACATAATTAACTATGGAATAGCTGTTTATCTTGTTTATCACTGGTCAAATAATGATTTACATTAGGTAAAAAAAAAAAAAAAAAAAAACATTCTTTCTAAACTTCCCACAGTTTTCAACCCGGTGCCCATCGTGATGCACGAAGCTTACATTAAGTAAAAGTTTCTCTTTTTGTCTGTTTTTATAAGGATGTGAGTTTAATGATATCTGCGTCAGTACATTTCCACACAGACATTTATAGACACAGCAGTTGTAATAAAAATGAAAGCTTTAAAATAGGATACAAATGTTATTGTAAAGACATTTCATAAAATTATTGCTTTAAAAGGTTAATACGATGTTTTTACACAATAGATTTCTAAGAAAATGAGTGTTTGAATAATGTGAGGATATTTATTTTTATTTTTCCCATCAAAAATGCATCTATGTATGTGTTCATACATATAAATGGTGTGTATATGTGTGTATGTGTGTACGTACATACACACACACACACATGCATATATATGTAAATGGTGATGGGATGGGACAGGAGCTCACAATGTGTAATAGATGCCTACAGGGTGTGAACCACCCACAATGAACTACTCATCTACTCAGTTCAATTTGGGAGAATAAATGCACCATTAGGCCTCCTGACTTCTCGAGGACATAAAGCCCCCTGAGATGTCCACTTTGGCTTCTGCTTTTTGTCAAAATGACCTCATTCCAGACTTCCAGAATCAGCCCACGCTGGATGGATTTTGCCAGTGTTCTTCAGTCTGAAGTCCAGCAAGCCGCTCCAGGGTGCAGAGGCTGCGGAGAGCCTCCCTGGGGCTCACAAATAGCTGCTGTGGGTCCAGTCAGCTCAGCGGGGCTGGCAAGACACCCACACAGCTGTGGGGAGGCCCCAGGCGGCCCAGCTCCCGTGGCCACTGGCCAGCCTCTCCTCTAACCAGGAGTCATCGAAATCACTACAGTTTACGCTTGAAGGTCTTGTTTCAAATTTTTTCTGTTTCTGAGGCATCTAAGGAGAAATCTCATGACAATGTCTTAATCCTATTGAAGGTCCAGTCACAAGGTCAGGAAATCTGGATTTCTCAAAGTATTCCTTGCGGTACAACTGAAGCTGTCCCTTGTGTTCTCTCCCGAGAGGGGAAGTGGACAGATGCTGACCCTCTGCTGAGCAGCAGCATCGAGGTACCCGAGGGTGGTCGTCCTGCTCAGTACCGTCAGCCTAGTATTCTATGAGCCTATATCCATCTAGGTGGCCCTCCTTACGATCGCTACAGCTAATCCTTCTTTGTAAAAACCACACAATTCTAAGCTGGATATGATACTCAACATGGACACTGAGAACCCGCTCTCTAGCGAGGGTATCTGATGCACGGCGTGGTGGACCAAGCCTCCAGGAGCCATCTCCTTTTAATCAACCACATCGGTCCCTGCAGTTCATCAAAGGAGTGTCAAGGACAAAAGCCGTCTCTGCTTATGGCACCCTCTCCCTGCTCTGCTTCTGGACCCAGGGTAATCCAGGCACCTTTCATTCCTGGACGCTCTCACAAAGTACAGCAGGGTAGTTTCCTCGTCTCATTTCTTTCCCTGGAAGAACCCCGCTTCCTCTCAACCTGCTTCAGTGCTAGACAGCTCCTTCCAGAACAATCGCATCAACTGAAAATGTTCTTCCTCTTCATCTGGATTAGAAGGCTGTTGCCTTGGGACATAGGGAATATATTTGGTAATCATACGAGTGTACATCTTTTGTGTTTCAGTGATGGCACATCTCTCTGTTCTGTCCACGGTGGGGTCCTATCAGTAAATTGTGTCTCTTCTGAGGAAGTCGGGAGACCTACCTAATTAAAAAAAAAAAAAAACTTTTATATTAGATCCGGAGGTATAGGTACAGAAGAAGTTATACAAAATATACATATGAAATCCTAGGTTTTCTTATGATTGTGTTAGCGATATATGCTCACTATCAAAAGATCAAATGTTTTAGAAGTTAATCATTTAGAAAGGAAATGATCCTCCTACTTTGTTCATGCAGAATTCTTGGACCTTAAAAATGTAAATGTGCGCCCCCTTTTTATTTTTTTAAAATTTATTCTTCAGGAGAAGCTAACATTTTTAGTTTGATGGCTATCTTTCTCAATTTTACCTAAACTGATATCCTCATGATTGCACATAAGCATCCTATACAAACTTATTTTTTATAAAAATGAGATTATGCTATACAAGTTGGTCACCAATGCTATTTTTCACTTAATATAGTAAGAATGTATTTCACCGGGTATGGCGGCGCACGCTTGTAATCCCCGCACTTGGGAGGTGGAGACAGGAGGATCGCTCAGGTTTGAAGCCAGCTGTGCTGGCTTAAGAGACCCTGTTTCCAAATAAAATAGTATAAAAATAGGTCTGGGAGTGTAACCCAGAGGTAGAAGGGTTTCCAGGAACCCCAGTACCACCAAAAAAAAAAAAAGAATGTATTTCTAGGTCAGTACTATAGATTTGACTCATTGTTTTAAGACAGACAAATAAAATTCTAGAGGATGGGTATATTATCAATTGAAACATGACTTATTTATGGCCACTTCGTTTACTGACATTTCAAACTATGCCTATACATTTGTTTACATAGCAATATTACTTCTAAAGACATAAACACAGCAAATATAGTTTCAACAAAGCCCAAGCTTTTGTTCTTTAATAAATTACACTAGTACTGTGCTTAAATAAAGAAGATGCGTTTCCTTCATCCTGGTGCTAAGAGAGCCTGCCAGGGCCCCCCTCCAGCCACACCCTTCCAGGCTAGGGGGAATAGAGGGTAAGGGGCTGTACCCCTGGAGCTCAGTCCCCTACTCCCCTCTCAACAAGCCATCGTTCAGGGCCTTGGGACTCCTTGCCAACAGACCTAAGATGCTGTCCTCCAACATAGAGATAAGGAGGGCATTATGGGTATATCTAGAATGTCCCCTCATGTATTAATGTTCATAGTTGATGTAATTAAGTCGTGAGGGTTTTAATTTCATCAGTGGATAAGTCCACTGTAGTGGATTTACTGGGAAGTAACCTACGCAGATGGGGTAACCTACGCAGTGGCTGGCAAAGACTGGTCCTGGGGTGGCCTTGGGGCTGTGCCTTTGTCTTTGAACTCCCTTGCTTGCTTTCTCTTTCTTGCTTCTTACTTCCATGATGTGAGAGCACACACACGTTTTCAGGACAGATGACCAACGGCACATCCCTCTGTTCTCTAGGAGAAGGAGCAGCGACGGCCACACCCCTATACACTTGTCAGGGGCCGGGTGCTATTTTAAAGTTTTACACATCTCGACTCATTTATTCCTCAAAACAACATCATGAGCCATTTATTTTCAACGTGTTTTAGATGAGAAAACGAAGGCACATAGAGGCTAGCTAGTTGCTAAAAAAAGGAACATGTACAAATTGCCGATCTGGGTGAGCCGTGGCAGGGAGAATGCTAAACTAGAATGTAAGAAAGCGTATCCTTGAATGGGAGAAACTGCAGCCATGCGCTGTGTCTTAACACAAGGTGGCCCCCGCCAGTGTCCCTGAGTGTCCACAGTAGGGTAAGAAGTCACGCTGCCTAAGGAAAGAAACCCTGGAACTGGCCACAGAGCCTGACCCACCTTGAGATCCACACTGGCCAGCTCGAATTGCAGGTCTGCTGTCGGCTCTGGTTCTGGGTCACACTTTTTAAGACAAAGCCAGGTCCTCCGGTCCAAATCTCTAAGCCACACTTTTTACTAGGAAATAAAAGAAATAGCCGGGCGTGGTGGCACATGCTTGTAATCCCCGCACTTGGGAGGCTGAGACAGGAGGATCGCACAGGTTTGAAGCCAGCTTCAGCTACTTAGTGAGGCTCCCAGCAACTTAGTGAGACCCTGTTTCCAAATAAAATAGAAAATTGGTCTGGGAGTATAGCCCGGAGGTAGAAAGCCTCTGAGTTCCACTTCCAGTACCACACACACAAAAAGAAAGAAATCCAGCAATTCTCCCACAGGGGCCACCTTCACCATTCACAAAGATGATACCAGGACCAAATGAACATATTAATCATGTTGTGGGAAGTTATTAAGTTAAGGTACACTTTTGGTGAAAAGTGGTCAACAGTCTGAGACACTGCCCCCACCCGGAGGCCCTGGGTAGGTAGCATCCATTTCACCTGTTCCTGGATCTTCCATTATCAGATAACTTGGCTTCCCACAGGTAATCGTGGCACTAATGTTGTCAGAGGAACGCTAGCTTGGTCCAGGAGCTTGGTGTCCAGCTCACGTCCTGAACTCAGTCTTCATCCGCAGAACTGTGCTCAGCTTTTACGGCTTCCAGGGCTCGGGCCATCACTGGCCCTTTTTGTTCACCTGTGTTAACCCCGCACATCCCAGCCATCTGTCTGCAGCAGGAGAGCTCTTGGTATGGATGTGTTTGGCCTACACGTGTAAAGAAACCTAAGCTCCTGCAGTCCGAGCACACGTGCCGATATGCATCAGATGAGCAGATCCGATTCAGGGAGGAGAGATGACGGGTGGGGAGCTGTCAACAGGACCTCACCGTCACATTCTTTCATCACTGCACGTGGTGTCCACCTGGGTACGATGTCGGGGGTTTTGATTGAACCCCAGTAAGTTCCCACCTCTAAAGTTGGCTTTGTAAGGAAGGGATTTTTTTTTCAGCTTGTGTTTAGCTGTGTGACTACCTATAGAACTGAAAATATTGCCCTTATAAACATTTCTCTTTTAAATTTTTATCTATAAGCTGGGCACGGTGGTGCACTTGGGTTCCATCCCCAGTACTGCAAAAAAAAAAAAAAAATTACAAAATGTTGATTGTTCCAGTGAGTCATCAATGTAACTGTCACTTTTCAGTGACATACTTTTTAAAAAATATACACAGTTAACTTTTTTGTGTGTGGGTCTGGGGATGGAACCCAGAGGCATTCAATCTCTGAGCTACACCCCCTGCCCTATTTTTTAGTCTTTATTTTGAAACAGGGTCTCACTAAGTTGCAGAGGGCCTCACCATGACCTCTGTCATAGACTACATGACCCTAAATAGGGAGGTCTGTTTCTGGATCTCCTCTTCTGTTCCAATGGGCAGTGTGTCTACTCTCAGACCAATACCACAGTCTCTTCATTACTTGGGTATCTTAATAATAAATCCTGATATGAGATCATGTGAGCATTTTAGCTTAATTCTGCTTCAAGTTTTCCCTGCTTATTGGATTCTTGCTTGCTTTTTATCTTTTCACATGAATTTTAGAGTCACCTTACCAAATTCAACCTCCTAAAATAAAAACTACTAGAATTTTTGATAATACATTGACTTTATAGATTAACTTTGGAACAATTATAATGGTAATAGTATTAACTCTTCTAATCCATGAACACGGCATTCCTTGGGGTCTTTAATCATTCTCCATGTAGCGATGTTTGATATCTTTCATCATACTTTTTCTCAGTGTTTTTGTTTCTCGCTATTGTAGTAAACTGGGTCTGAGTTCCTCAAAAATCATCCCCAGGTTCACTGATTCACTTAGCAGACTCGAAGCAGGCAGCGTATGGTCATATTCATGGCTGTGGTTTGGAATTGCACAGAGAGAAAACAAAACCAGCAAAAGAAAAAGTTACATGAACCGAAGTACTGGGGGAACCCAGTCCAAGCTCAAGAGCTCTTTCTCCGGGAGCATCACAGAGACTCCTAACACTGCCAACAACAGCCTGTGACTAAAGGTGCAAAAGGGCCATCTGACAGGGAACTCATTAGGGTTTCGACGGCCACTGAACCAAAATCTCAGACTCCCACAAGAAAAACAGAAGCTCATAACAAAGCATGCTCTTGGCATGCACAGTTTAGGTGCAGTGAACGATTCTTATCAATTAGGGTCGTGGAAACCCCCCATCCAAATTCCCAGGTGCCATCTATGAGCCAATATTGCAGACAGGCTAGTTTTAAAGTAAGTATTCACAAATCTTCTGTATTAACCCTTTCTGCACAATGTCTTTTAAGTTTTTTATTTACTATTTGAATTTTACCGGTATGTAAGAAAGCAACAGCCGGCGTGGGGACGCATGGTTGTCATCCCAGCATTCAGAGGCTGAGAGGAGGATTATGGTTCGGGGACAGCCTCAGCTACTCAGTGAGCCCCTTTGCAACTCAGTGAGGGCCTGTTTCAAAATAAAAAATAAGTTAGGTATACTGGCTGAGGTCACGGAGCCCGGTCACTGTCCCTCCATGGCGTCCTCACCTCCATGAAAATATGCCCTTTAATAAAGTGCCGTCGGTCTCACAGGGTTTAAACGTAAGGAAGTGATGGAATGTGTGTGAAGCCGTGTGAAGTGGTGTGCAACACACACACACACACACACACACACACACACACACACACACACGTTTACCCTCAGCTGCCAACTCCCCCACCTGACTGGCCGACAGAGCCGAGCAGGAGAAGCCGCCGCCCGCTCTGGGCGCGGGACATGGAGGCCAGTCCTACACCAACACTGCCTGGTGCCAAGTTGGCGTCGGTCTTCTGCAACACACACAGGAACTCCTCCGTGGGCATGAAGTGCGGGCACGAACTTATCACAGTCGGTCACTGTGGGGAGGGAGCAGGGAGAGCAGGGCGGGGACTGGGGCGGCTCGGCCAGCGCTGATTGCATCATGATATATGATTACAGTGCGCCAATAATTAAAATAAAAAAGATGAGAGGGCACGGGGGGATGGCCACAGGGGCGGCCATTTGAGTAGCAGCACAGGACAGCTGCACAAGGTCACACTGAACACTGGTGTTTTCACTCAAGCCTTAGGAGGGGAGAGGAGGAGATGTGGTCCTCCTCCCTAGTCTACTTTCAAAGGACACAAAATCTGGAGCACCTCAGCAGCACTGCATTATCAGGTTATTACTATTTTTACTATCATGCTAATTATCATTATTATTGTGATATACAAATTATTTTTATTCCAGACATCTGCCTAGCTACTCCCAAGCCTCAGCCTTTAGGATCAAGGGCAGAGTTATGATCTGTGATGCTAACGTAACTCCTTGCGCTAACGTGGACTATTAACTTGTATGTTGCATCCTGCATGGACGCATGCGAACTGAGCCCACAAATATTAGAGCTTTGAAGACCAACAAGCACAAACTGGGTTCTGAACATCAAGACTCCATAAAAAATAATATGGAATTTAAATCTGCAGATAAATGAGAAAGATGGTTTTGATACAATAAATCCAAGGGAATGCAAATATTTTTAATATTGAATACATATTTACAAAGACCGTGTTCCATGTTGGCATTCATTCAAATTACAAAATTCCTATATGCTTCTTTTTTTATTGTATTGGGGTTCCTGGAAGCCCTTCTACCTCTGGGCTACACACCCAGACCTATTTTATATTTTTATTTGGAAACAGGGTCTCCTAAGCCCGCGCACACGGCTGGCTTCGAACCTGCGCAATCCTCCTGTCTCCGCCTCCCAAGCGCGGGGATTACAGGTGTGCGCCACCACGCCCGGCCCTATATGGTTATTTCTACCAAGGAGAAAAGAGTAAAGTCTAGCCCAAAATGGACTAGACTGAGTTACTTCCAGGACCCAAGAAGAGCGCCTAGCCCACACCGCTTCCCTCCTTCAAAACTGCCTCTGAGGACAACGGTTTCAACTGGCTTCCAGAGCTCCCCTCTGAAGGGGATGCAGACAGCGCAGCCCTGAACACCAAGGGAGAAGCGCAGGGGACCCATGACGGCCAAACGCTCTCTTGGCTGGCCGCCCCAAGGCAGCCCTGAGCACAGCTGAGGAAGCCGCAGTGCGTTCCAGAAAACCCAAAGCCAAGGGCCTGATAAGATAACCAGGTAATTAATGAAGCAATTTCCCCTTCCTGCTCACATGCCTCTATTTATTTTTTCATATAAATTATCATCATCTTAAGCAATAAGTACACTCTCTTCCTGTAACCTTTCAGAACTGGGCCAATGAAGCAGAACAAACAGCCCAGGCGCGGAGTCTGTGTGCTGGTTTTCACAGCTGCCCGAGTCTCCGAGTCTCGCAGAGCCGGCCCTGGCGATTCTCCAGTGGTTCTTTTTGTTTTTGTTTTTTGTTTTGTTTTGTTTTTTGTCTTTGCGATATGGGGATGGAACCCAGGGGTATTCTACCTCCAAGCCACACCACCAGCCCTCATTTATTTTATTTATTTATTTGTTTACTTATTTTTTTGCGGTACTGGGGATGGAACCCAGGGGCATTCTACTCTGAGCTACATCCCCAGCCTATTTTTTATTCTTTATTTTGAAACAGGGTCTCACTGAGTTGCAGAGGGCCTCACTTAGTAGTAGCTGAGGCTGGGCACAAACAGGGATCCTCTGCTTCCCAAATGCTGGGATGACAAGCGTGCGCCACCACGCCCAGCTTTTTTTTTTTTTTAACAGAACTTGTTTCATTCTATCTTCCAGTTTCAAGCTTATTTCTTAGATTATTACACAAACGGATGTCTTCTAGGGTGTCAAGCATTCATGTGCTACGGTAAATATTTTGGGGGAAAATGGTTTCAGCAGCAGAATCATTCTTAAATAAAATTATATATGGAGTTCAGAATATAAGAAAACTAGATAGAAGCATAGCTGTGTTCTGTAATGTGACAGCCCGGCCTACGACCTCCCTGTGCAGGCCCACTTCTTTCTCAACTCAAAACCTGTCCAGGGAAGACAGAAAAACCCAGGTCAAACACATACTGCCTTGCATCATTTCTTTGGATTTTTTTATTATTTATTTATTTATTTATTTACTTATTTACTTATTTATTTATTGGAGGTACTGGGGATAGAACCCAGGGACATTCTACCTCTGACCTACACTGCTGGCCCTATTTTATTTTATTTTATTTTATTTTATTTTTGCGGGTCTGGGGATGGAACCCAGGGGCATTCGACCTCCGAGCTACACTCCCTGCCCTAATTTTTATTCTTTTATTTTGAAACTGGGTCTCACTGAGTTGCACAGGGGCCTCACTAAGTAGCTGAGGCTGTCTGCGAACCTGCAATCCTCCTGTCTCAGCCTCCCGAGTGCTGGGATTACAAGCATGCACCCTCACGCCTGGCTGGCCCTACTTTATTTTTAAACAGAGTCTCAATAAAAGTAACTGATAGCCTCACTGAATTTCAGAGGCTGACCTCAAACCTGCAAGCCTCTTGTTACAGCCTCCCAAGTTCTGGGATTACAAGCATGCACCACCACACCTTTTGTGTGCGTGTGTGTGTGTGTGTGTGTGTGTGTGTGTGTGTGTGTGTGAGCACGCGCGCACGCATGGTGCTGGGGATTGAACCTAGGGGCAGTCTACCTCTGAGCTACACCCCCAGCCCTACTTTATTCTTATTTTGAAACAGGGTCTTGCTAAGTTGATGAGAGTCTCACTATATGCTGAAGCTGTCCTTGAACCTGTGATCCTCCTGTCTTAACCGCAAGTACTGGGATTACAAGTGTGGGCCACCACGCCCAGCTCTTCTGGATTATTTCTAATGAACACATGGCAGTTCTTCAGGTTACTGACTATTTGACTACGAAACATTCTAGCACACTTTCTTAACCTTATTAAGCAAATTATTCAGATAGCCAGACAGGAAATCATTAAAGTCAGAGTTCCGCATTGAGCAAAATCATTACAGATTAACTGCACGTAGGTCAGGCATGATGTAATCTCTTTCATTCCGGATCCTGAGTTGAAGTATTTTTACAATTTGAGACTCTGGACCTTGTCAGATAAATCGTATATGCCAAATCATTACATAATCACTGAAATAACAAGGCTTTGTAAGCACTGGCCAGATAAACAGAACAAATGCAGTTGTTTGGGGCTGATCAAGGCAATCCATCTTTGAAATACCTGCACAGCCACGCAGAGCACGTAGGTTTTCAATGGAATTGTTACTTCGCATATTGGCTTTCATCCTGATCACGGTTCCACTGAAAATAAGGGGAGGACGCATTACAAAAGGCAAGGGGTCCTCTAGAGAGCGCCTTAGTTGAAGGAAGTGCCTAGTTGATTACGAACAACTTCTACCCACATTCTGCATTGCAAAGACGGTGCTATAAAGACGTTCTTGATAGAATGTCTACGCATCTCAGGAGGCTAGGACTTCAAAAGCTGTCTGCCACTGTAGGTAGACCAAGTTCATGGAAAAGAGCCCAGAACCCATGTGCTCAATTAAACAATTCCCTTGTGATATGGTGATGTGTAGAATGTTCTGGGCGTGTGTGTGTGTGTGTGTGTGTGTGTGTGTGTGTGTGTGTGTAGTTGAGCAAACATGCTTCTTTTCTTTTATGAGCAAAAGCAGATTCATACTTGCATGTATGTGTGTATGTTCAGAAAAATGCTTTAAGCAATAGAGGTCTTATTCCTTCATATTCTTTTCTCCTCTTTTGTGAAAAAGAACTATGCCATGCTTCCACAGACAGTAACTTCAACTTCTAAGCCAGCAGAGTCTGTGTCAATCATACGTTCACATCCGCATTAGACTGCAAAGGTGAAAACCAGTCATCGGCGCATTTGACTTTGAGTACAACAGGTATTCAGAGAATCAGCAGATGAGGAAGCCATGAGTGGTCGGTGATTATGTTCTGAGAAAGTGAAGGAAGAGGAAAAAAAGCTAGGTGTTGAGAATGAGGAAAAGAAAAAGGAATGAAAGCAGACTAAACCGTGCAAAGAAAGGGGAAATACGAGTGCTCTCTACAGGCAAGCACCTGAGCAAATGTTTAAAGTATGGAGCCTGGAGCCAACTCGAGGAAAATTGCTTAATCTCTGTCCCAATTCTTCTATGACATGAATCGTAGCTATATCATAGGGCCATGCCCAGAGTAGAGAAGGAAATTCAGAAATTAGTCCAAGAACCAAGAAGTAGACATTCAAGACCTCTTAGCTATCAACACTGGAAATGTGCTTAGCATTAAGGGTGTTGTAGTTATCCGTATCATTTATAAAACTGACATCATTTTAATCATTTAAATCTCTTGTCTCTTGTAATTTCCGCTCTTATCTTCTATAAATTAATTATTCTAAGTGTTGAGTCTTGCCACTCTTCCTGTTTAAACATTTTAATGTTTGTCCTGAGTTCTACAATATAAGGAAGAGGAGCATAAAAAAAATATCCACCGTCAAATCAGTCTGTTAGATCTAATAGGTGATCTTTAGCCCAACTCTTTAAACCAAACTTTCCCTAGGAACTATAAGCTGAGATAAGTTTCCTGCCTTTTTTTAAATCTCCTGTCCAAACATGATATAAATGTTCTAGGAAAAGCTTCTAAGGAATCTTGCAACGTCTGCAGTCTTCCCTGACTGCCTTTTCTCTCTTACCTACCTTTCAGTATCTCAAAACTCAATGGCAAGAGTAAAAAAAACACTTGTTTCCCAAGTGCACATCTTGTAAAAAGAGAAATCCAGTCATTCTTTAAAGTAGTTATCATCTTTAAACTTAAATTTGTCAGGTTTAAATTGAAACCTAACTTCCCATAAGAGTGAACACTGAAGACAGAGCCATATTTTCTTCTTGTGGACCGTGCACAATAACCAAGTCCGCCTGGTCTGCAGAGCAGGCCCACAGAGAGAGGGCCAAGAGGCAGGGGTTAATCTCCAAGGTCTCTTCAATTTCAGATTCCTAATGAGAATTCACTGGGTCTCCTGGGTTTTACCTTTTCCACTCTGATTAAAATGCCAAGTACAAACTCAACCGTCTGCTAACAATCTGAAAAGAAAATAGATTACCATGATTGTACAGGGACACTGGAAGCGATTTTCTCCTGGGCTGGGGGTTTAAACAAACAGGAAGGCCTGGTCAGGATTCGTCCCCTTCGTCTTTCACCAGGAGTCAGCCTGGCTTCCTGAAGAAGGAACTGGAGTCGCTCTCACACCAGACTGGACCACATCCCAGCCCCACAATCTCCAACTTCAAACTCGGGAGCTGTTTCTAAACACCAGGCCACAACTCCTGAACTAAAAGTCTTCCTCTTACTTTCCTTGTGCAATGAGCAGAAAATGGGTCTTTGCTGATTTCTAAATCCCATAGTTAGTTAAAGGATCACTTTCTTTCCCACTACTGAGGATGGGGAAGGTATGTGGAAAGATGGAAAGACTCCCACCATGGAAAAAATTAGTAACCATAGACCTCTTACAGTGCTTTCTTCCTAGCATTGATAAAATTGTTTTCCATAGATAATATAAATTATGAAATAATATTTTAGAGACTTTCTGTTAAGATTTTATAGTCTTTTCAGGGGAAAAAAAAATGCCTAATGCTGAACTGTTTGTTTCTAATCTATCTAAAATATATTTTTCAAAATTAAAAAGCTTTTTCTTTTCTAGATACTAGGGATTAAACTCAGAGGCATAATACCTCTGGGCTACACTCCCAACCCTTTTATTTATTTATTTTCACACAGTCTGTCTCGGTTGGTGAGAGTCTCACTATATTTCTGCAGGTGCTCCTGAGTCTACCATCCTCCTGTTTCAGCTTCCCAAGTACTGAGATTACAAGTGTGCACCACCACATCTTTTCTTAAATTTCCAACTTCTGCAAACTATTTAACCTACCATTCCTAAAAGAACAAGTACAGCAATTTTCCGTGGGAAGCAAAATTTGAGAATTTTTAATTAAATAGATTATTTTCTCCAAAGATGATGCATCTATAACCTGGAAGAAGCTAATACCCAGATTTTAGCCTGAAGATATAATTTCTACCAGATTAAATAGCAATGGCATCAATGATTGAAGCATATCCTAACTCACTCAGATTCCAAAAGCCATGGCTCCCATGTGGAGGCCCGGGGCAGACAGGCAGGCAGAATCACCTCCCCAGCCTTCCAGAAGTTTCCAAGAACCCACAGTCCTCCCCACTTCCAAGTCTAGGAAGACCACCATTCAGTCTTTTGTACATGTTATCCAAAATTGCATATCCAATACTCATGGTTAAGACCAAAAGAAAGTAGAAATAGAATCAACTTGAACAAAGACACAGACTCTGTTTTCTGTCCAAGAAAGCAAAATGTGCATTTGTTGAGAACCATCCCAATGAATTTCCTTAGAATGATGCAACCACCCCCAAAAACAGTGCCAAGACGGGCGGGCAGGCAGCTCCCTGGGTGGCCAGATGCTCGGCTTCCCACAGGAAGCAGCACAGGTCATCGCCTGTCCGGGAGTGGGGAAGCATTTCTCCTCTGTGCCCACAGGCTTCTTCTCCAAGCAAGCTGGCAGCCGGCCGTTCACTCCCGCAGCACCTGGGCTTTCGTCTCACGTATTTTGAAAGTCCATCATCTTCAGAAGCGAGCGAATGGGAAATGTATGCGGTTGGCAAACAAGCCATATTACAACATCAGAAAAGAGTCTATAAATAACGTAAAGCTGGGAGTTTCAAGTTAGAACATATAGTCGCTTCTGGAATAAGACTCCAAACAGAGAAGGCAAATTATATGGCCAGTTAAACTGTCTGGAAAAAAATTCCAGGGTGGAAGCCACTGTGACTGTGGGTGAGCCTCGTGGCAGAAGAGAAGGCCCTCACCCCCGCTGCCTCCATCCCAAGGACCCAGAGAGGTCAGCTTAAGAGCTCCCCAGAGGCTCTGGCTGGTGGCGACCTCGCATATACTTTACTGCATGGTATGAACTCGGAAAGTTGTCCAGTTCTGCAATCACGGAACTTAACCCAGCAGAGACATCGGCCCCACACACAGGTCACCTCCCAGGGGTCCACCGTGTCACAGCAGTACCTTATGTGTACAGAGAAAGAAGAACGCTTCCCAGGAAGAGGAGGAGCACCAGGCCGTGGCCACGGCTTCCCAGATGACTGGCCCTGAGCCTCGTCTGAGCACAGTCATGCCCAAAGCAGGCTGGAGACGCCAGGGGTACAAGCGTTGGCTACAATGAGAAGATGAGGGTACGGAAACCCTGGCCTCAGGGGTCACGGGTGCCCTGATGCTGAAATGATGCTGTTCTAAGATTGTAGGTACAACTACGGTGAGATCTGGCCCCCAAAGTACACCTCTCTCTACACATGGGAACCCACCGCACTGCTTTATAAACTATGCCGTATATTCACATAGGGTGGGGCAAAAGAGGAGAAATAATTGTATTTGGTGAGGTTAACTCAGAAAGTTGGCCTCAGAAAAGCAGAAGAAGGAAAGCTGAACAAAGAGGAATAAAGAGGAACCAATACGACGACCGCCAGGATTGTCACAGAATGACTCCGCTGTGCGCCTGAGTCATTGAAGGTCACCACTGTGTCTAGCGCAGTGCTCGGCAGCCCTGCTATTGTTCTCCCCATTTACAAATACAGAAACTGAGGCTTGGAGAGCTTGAGCAGGTAGGCTGGCTGGGCCTGGGCTAGGCCTGGAATCCTGTCGGAACCCAGACCCCTCGGGGGGCAGCCGGTGCGCAGCAGGAGGAGGCGGGGTGAAGTAACGCGGTCCATGAGAGAGCGTGTTAAGAGAAGTGTCCTCGCCCTTCTTCATTCTCCAGGGACAGTGTCACCAGGAGGCAGGAATAACCTGTTGCCACCCACAAAGCATCTCGATATATCAACAAAAATCCTGTCGAGGAAAGACATCACCCATGTAGAAAGAAGCTGCAGATAACCCGCCGTGCCATGTACGCATACACGTACCATGCCCTCGGAAGAAGAATGCCGTGTGTCTAAGACCAGACACAGAAGAAAGGGGTGGGCACGAAAGTTCCAACGGGGTGGGTGGAAAGATCACTTGGAAAAAGGTTCCTGTCGGAAAAACAAATCTTTGACTGGCTGTGTTTTTCCACTGGCTCCGTAAGAGGGTAACTGACGACTCTGACCAGGAGTATATTTATTCAACACTTTTTAGTCAGAACTACTCAGCCGCACGCTTTAGATGTATTACGTGGGCAACAGCTTGATTCAAATGTATAATAATATTTGCTTCAAAAAGACTGTCCACAAAGCCCCCATTTCTATGCCTCTAATGTCAATATCAGCCTTTTTTTTTTTTTTTTTTGCAGTACTGGGGATGGAACTCAGGGGTATTCTACCTCCAAGCCACCACACCCCCAGCCCTCTTTTATACTTTTTATTTTGAAACAAGTTCTCACTGAGTTGCAAAGGGCCTCACTAAGTAACTGAGGCTGTCTGCAAACCATGATCCTCCTGTCTCAGCCTCCGGAATGCTGGGATTACAAGCATGCGCCACCAAACCCACCTTATATCAGCCTTTTTAAAGAATAACACCATTACTATTCTTAGTAACATGTACTAGTGGCTGATGATATCCTTAAAAGATTCATGCAAACTTATACTCCAAATGGCTTAAAATTCAGGCAGGCAGAAAATCTTTATTTAATGTCTAATAGGTCAATGAAGTCTATAGGATGTTTTAGTGATAAGACAGGGTGCTGAGCTGGAAACTGAGAATAGTCATCCCCTCTTTTTATTCTATCACAGTCAAAGTATATTTTTTCCCCCATACTGAGGATTGAACTCAGGGACATCTACCACCAAGCTATACCCCTAGCCCTTTTTATTTTTTTTTTTATTTTGAAATAGGGTCTTGCTAAATTGCTAAGGCTGGCCTCGAACCTGTGATCATCCTGTCTCAGCCTCCCCAGTACTAGGAGTATAGCATGTGTCATTATACTTGGCTGAAGCATAAATTTTTAAATAACCAACAAACTAATCTTCACAACATGTACATCTAAGCCAAGCCGGTGCCCTAAGGGGCAATTTGGGTTCTATATGTACATCTTAACCATACTAAGAAACCCAGACATAGTAAGATTGCTATTTCCATGGCAAATGATGAATACAATGCCTGCTACGTTTATATTTTCTTTCTAAATTCAGCAGAGTTCCAAGTGTGTTTGTGGAGGCAGAAGCCCAGCAAGACCAGTCATTCACCTTTTGACATGTCATGGCTCCAGGCCACAGTTTCCACAGGAAGAACACACACACTTGTCAACGCGCTGGACTCTAGCCGACACGACCATTCCAACCACGAGTTCAAATTGAAATGTCCCTCTCTTTTTTCAGAAAAGAAAAGAAAAACACCCTAGGATTAAAACTCCCCACCATTGTTTTTAAAGTGCTTGAACTTACCAAAAAAAAAGAGGCTTTTCTCTGTTTTTATCAGAAATTACCCTCCAAACACAAACAGTGTGCCCGGCCCTCTGTGCAGATGGCTCATAAATTCTCTACAGCAGTGGCCTCCCCTGGCTCTCCACCCATCCTGGACAGGGAGCCGGGCGCCTCTGAGGATTTCCTCTCTCCCCTACCTCCTTCCAAACACCTTCTTCCCTTCCAGGGATGGTTCCCTTCAGATTACTGACCTGCACACAGTGTTGTCTCCATCGTGCCTAAGTTGCCCAAGAGAAAAGTCAATTTTTAGAAGACTGACACTGTGAGGCTTCAAGACGTAAGTAACGCCGCAGTAATCAAGACAGCGTGGTACTTGGAAAGAAAGGACAGACCACGGGAACACAGCAAAGCGTGCAAACACAGACCCACATAAGAACTGACTGATTGGTGGCAGAGGTTCAAAGACGATACTATGGAAATTTTTTTTAACAAATAGTACTGAAAGTGGGCATTAATGTGCAAAAGAAAAAAATCGACCTACACATAGACCCTAAGCCTTCATGAAAAATTCTCTTAAAATGTATCAGAGGCCTAGATGTCAAGAATGTAACACTATGAAACTGTACTATAACACAGAAGAAAGTCTAGATGCTTGTGGACAGGAAATGTCCCAGGTGACCTAGGCTGAGGCACAGGGAACTTTTCATGCAAGCTGCAGGTGCCAGATACTGTTCAGGGCGGCAGCAGCGGCAGCAGCAGCAATAGAAGAAGAAGAATTGCACCTGACTCAGGAAGAAGGAAGGAGCGCGTTCCCTCTCCTGCATTCTAGTTATGACCGGCTAGGTGGTGCCCACCCAGCCGAGGAGGAGCGTCTTCCCGCTCAGTGACCCACACACCGGTCTTCTCTGAAACACCCAGAAGCAAGGTGTCACCATTAAGTATTCAAGGCATATCTGTCACTAGATGGTTGCAAATGAATTTGGATTATTGAACACATTAGTCGTCACTTAACTGAATTAGGATATGATCTAGCATCAGCCATGAGAACACAGGAGACCCTTGTTCCATTCCCATTTGACCCTGAGCCTCACCAGCTTGATCTGAGAAACCCCCATCAAATTTAATTTGAAGCAAATATCCACAAACATGCTAAACACTATAAGGCTGTTAAAAGGTTGGGCATGGGAGTCCACGTGTGTAATCCAAGCATTTTGGAGGCTGAGACAGGAGGATCATGGTTTGCAGACAGCCTCAGCTACTTAGTGAGGCCCTTTGCAATTCGGTGAGACTCTGTTTCAAAAAATAAAGAATAAAAAAATAGGGCTGGGGGTATAGCTTGGAGGTAGATGCCCTTGAGTCCCATCCCTAGTACCACAAAAAAAAAAAAAAGCTTCATAGTGCCCTACATTGATCTGACTTACTGCTAAGATGCAGACTCTTTTAGTTGGAAGAATCCTTTCTCCAAGACTCTTCTTCAGGGTTTTAGTTCATGGAATACGCCAATTACTCAATCCTGCGTGTTCCACAGCATCAGTACTCGCCGTGTACAAGCCACTCTACTGGGAACTGGGATTTAAAATAATAGAAATAATAAAAGAGACAGTTTGGGGCTTATTTAATGTAGTGTGGAGAAAGACAGAGTAAGGGGGAGTCAAAGAGAAGAAAAGTTGGGAGGGATTTTGTTTGACCTATACACCTATTTGTCTCTAGGGGGACAAGGCGTAAAAAGGCGACTGAGACAGGTTTACTCTGAAGGAGGTAGAGGTTTCCTACAAGAGGTGCCAGGAGCCAAATTAAAGGCGAGAGGCCCAGGCTCTGGAAGCATTCTTCTCAGGCAATCTCTTCCCTAAGTAGAACCTGAAAGAGCAAATGTTGCCCTAACACAGGGTTAGGTCCCAAAAAATAATGTCTAAAACAGGAAATGTGCTTATCTTCCCATTAAAAGCACACTTCAAAGGAGAAGGCCCCTACTTCAAAGGGTGTTTACCAGCCCATCCCTCCGATGCCTGGGTCTAGTAGCCAGTAATAACACGCCATTAGCACCTCATTAGCCAGGGCTCAAGAATGCTGGAAGGGCTTCCTAATGGGTCCTCTACTCTTCTTACCAGGTTTATAAAGGTCCCGGATGTTCAGAGTTCTGAGTTGATGTCACCTAGACCAATACGGCAAGGTAGAACAAATTTTTAACTTCTGGGTATCTTACATTCTAATCTTCCTTCAAAAGTACAGCAAAGCAAGCATCAGACATGCCAACACGTGTCTCCAAAATCTTTAAGTGACAATGAAACTTTGCCCCATCTCCAAACTTTTCCAATAACCTCTGGGTCTTATGTATTCTGCGTATTAGAAGTCCTCTTGCTTCCACATCTATTAATTCAGTGATTCATAGTACAACACCCAGAACACAGAGGTTCTGAAATCCTCACTCCGCGGTTCCAAACACTTCTTGCAAAAAGCAAAACCATCTTGCTGGAGAGATGGATTCTTTGCAGATAATACCTACTCGCCGGGCATCCTGCAAGAGAGTGGACCCCACACTGCAGATTTTCTGGATCCAGCTCACGTGGCCTTCCACAGACAGCCAGTCACACAGACGATGCTAGAAAGTTAACCTAAACTCTACTGTGTCCAGACAACGAGGATTTCTCAGAAACTCTGTATGCATTATCTGAATATTAAAGGAAAGTCAAGAATTCTAAGATATTTGGGCAGAAACGTGAGGGGTTTCTTTTTTAGGGTCTTAGAGTACAGTGTACTAGGCCCTCTCTTTAAATAGCTAGGAAGAAAAATGAAAGTTTATGATGAAAGGAAATGACAAGTATCCCTTTAAAGTAATCGTGCGTTTCTGACGAGAACTGGACCAGTGCACTTGTAATCCCAGGGCCTGGCGGTATGGCCAAGTTTCCACAGAATATCCGCCAGTGATTCCACTTGGAAATCTCATCTAAAGAATTTAAAAAAAACCTGTTATTTGATATGTTATCTTATGAAAACACTTTGGTAAAAGAAATGCCGGGCCTATGATTCTAGGCCAGTCGTATAATCCATGAGAAGTAGGTGGACAGTTTACTGACTCTGCAGTTTCTACTGTGTGACCAAGGATCCGATCAATACTTACAGGCAAACAGCACCCATGCATGCCTATAAAGAAAGTTTTCAAAGAGTATAAAAGGAAGATATACTAAAAATCGGATTCTCCTGAGTCTTAATGTCCATGACCATTATCAACATTGACTTCATCAAAGGTTCCACTCTTCAGTCTAGTCCTAATTTTTTCGAGTGATGCATATTATACACATTGTTCTGAATCTTGCCTCTTGAAAATGTATTTTAAAGATCACCCATATTGCACATAAAGCTCACTCTCCATTTTCTTTCTTAATGGCCGCACGATACGCTGCTGTATAAACTTACAGCCCGGTTTAACTCTGGGCTGGTTTCAGTTTAGCAAGCAAGGTGTGAAATTTCCTCTTTTAGGATTCGGTTTCAATGTCATGGTAATTTCATAAAAATCAACTGGAAGCCTTTCTCGGTTTAATTCTGGAATGGTGTGTCTGGTGCTTTGAATGACTCGAATTTCAAATACCATGAGTCTGACTCTTTTTAGAAAGCAGGCACTTTTCAAACCTCTTTTTCTCATATTCTTTCTGATCGTTTGAGTTTGATCACATGTACTTTCTTAAAAAAAAAATGATCACTGTATCCAGGTCTTCAAATATGTTTGTGGGTAAATAAAAGATCCTGAACATTTCTGACAATCTGCCTGTTTTCTCTTGGTTTCTAAAGCTGTATGTTTGTCCTGCACGCCTTTCCTTTGGAAATTAGATTAGCTGGGGACTTATCTGTTTATCTATTTAATTGAGAGGTTCTTTACTTATCTCTACTGTATTCTTACATATGAATCTTGCTGTTATCATCATTAGGCTCTCCTGATTTATGAAAGAGAATTTTGCTGGCACACGCTAGTTTCTTGGGCTAAGCGATTATTTCACCCTGTGATCCGGATGCCCAGGGCTGTGCCCCCACCACTGGCAACAGCAGACATGGCATCTTTGTTGTTGCTTTTTCTTTTTTGCAATACCAGGGATTAAAGCCAAGGGTGTTCTACTTTCCCAGTCCTACTTTATTTTATTATTCTGAAGCAGAGTCTTGCTAAGTTGCTGAGGCTGGACTCAAATCTGCAATTCTCCAGTCTCAGCCTTCCAAGTACTGAGATTCCCAGTCTTGTGCCACCAAACCCTGCTCAATAAGGAGCTTTTATATTTACTCCTCACTGATCCAAGAATACCCCATTCACGTGTGTGAGTTAATAAAGTCACACTTAGGGCAAGTGCAAGGCACAAAGATAATTTTTTCATAAGAGTTTCAGCTAAAGGATTAGCAGGGAGTTAGGAGTAGGTAACAGAATCTACAGTCCTCACCCAGCCCCGCATCCCAGTGAGCAGGAGCTGCTAATGCAGAATGAGAAGCCGCCCACAAAAAGTGTCCCCGGTGACCCACGTGTGCCTTAGCACAGCAGTGAACTGGTAAGAAATTCACTCCTCTAAAACAGCAGGGACTGAGCTTTTGCCTCCATAGTAAGTTATACTTCCGTGTGCCGCAACAGTGGCCCATCTCAGCCAGCCATCATTCTGTCCCTGGAGTCTGATGTCTGGAGGCGCTATATAGCCAGCTGCGGTCCTGTCTTTTCCCAGCAATAGCACCAGCC
Organism: Muscardinus avellanarius; assembly: GCF_963383645.1. NCBI lineage: Eukaryota > Metazoa > Chordata > Mammalia > Rodentia > Gliridae > Muscardinus > Muscardinus avellanarius. The sequence continues at coordinate 2,650,388 of NC_137791.1, read as the reverse complement.
AGCATTTCATGAGCATCACGAATGTGTCCTGTTGCCGGGTGGTCATCAGGGGTGACCTCGGCAAAGTGGTCCATGAATTCTACCACTGCCCTGTAATCAGCACCTGCTGAAAGGCAAATCTTTAAAAATGTAACATCAAGGCCGGGCGTGGTGGCTCACGCTTGTAATCCCCGCGCTTGGGAGGCAGAGACAGGAGGATCGCACAAGTTCGAAGCCAGCCTTGCTGGTTTAAGAGACCCTGTTTCCAAATAAAAATATAAAAATTGGTCTGGGAGTGTAGCCTGGAGGTAGAAGGGTTTCCAGGAACCCCAGTACCACAAAAAAAAATGTAACGTCAATTTTCTGGGGCACCCCACACTGATCTCCATAGAGGTTGAACTAGTTTGCAATCCACCAGCAGTGTAGAAGAGTTCCAGTTCCCCCACATCTTTGCCATTTATTTATTTATTTTTACTTCTTTATGCTTGCCATTCTGATGGGGTTAGGTGGAATCTCAGCGTAGTTTTCATTTGCAGCTCCCTCGTCGCTAATGATGCTAAACCTTTTTCACATATTTATTGGCTAGTTGTATCTCTTCTTTTGTGAAGTGTTGATTTAGTTCAAACGCCCATTTCCTCATTGGGTTATGTGTTTTTTAGCATAAAGTCTTTTCAATTCTTGGTATATTCTAAATATTAGTCCTCTATCTGAGGGATAACTGGCAAAGATCTTCTCCCATTCTATAGGCTTGTCTTAACTACACTTTCCTCTGTATCTTCCCAAAGGGTCAGAAATCAGAGAACTACAGTAATATATGCATATCCATGTTTGTGACAGCATAATTCTCAATAGCCAAATTATAGAACCAACTAGGTAGCCATCAACAGATGAATGGATTACAAAATTGTGGGATATACACACAATGGAATTCTACTCAGTAATAATGAAGAAAAACATGATGTCATTGGAGGAAAATGGAACCTGGAGAACATGCTGTTAGGTGAGATCAGCCAGGCACAGAGAGTGAAGGCTCCTAAGTTTTCTCTAATATGTGGAGGCCAGGGCATAATTGAAATACCAGAAGAACTCCAGACAATGGAGGGGAAACTTCAGTGGAGCCAGGGAGGAGTCCAGGGGAAGTGGAGGGGGAGAGGGAAGATCAGTGAAGGATCGATCCCGCTGATGGTACATACCTAAGCGAAATTACCACTGCCGATCGCAAAAGCATGTGCGGGAAAGTGGGAGGGAGTTGGGGGGATGCCACAAGTGCCGTGTGAATGTGTGTCACTATCTCCACAAACCACGCTATGATGGGGTGCTATAATGCACCAATAAACGTATTCAAAAGTAATGTCACATCCTTTCTCAAATGTCTGCAACCAGCCCGTTTGCCATTCCCGGTTTCTTCAGCGTGGGGCCGGAGCCTGGCTTGCTCGTGGTCAGGATGTCCCTGCAGGCTATGTGCTCACCAATCTGCTTCTTCAGAACAGGGGGACAGGGCTGTTTTCTGCTTTGTGTGGCGCTTTCCCAGGAGCTCTGGATCCCACCTTCAGCCCAGACCTCGAGAGCAAGTCTTCTGGTCTGGGGCCACGCACGCGGCCCTCCCCACACGCGCTCTCCTGCAAGATGGTCCGTGTTCACACCCCCATCCTGTCTCTGCAACTCTTCCTCTTCTCGTCATGGGTACCCTAGGGACAGCTCCAGGCAGGTCGTATCTCCATGTCTTGGTAGCACAGAGCAGAGAACAGCAAAAAGCACAGAGGTCACGGTCCCCGTGGGCATCATGGGAATCGCGTTGGCATCCGGTCTGCACACATCTTGCCCGGGAAAACCTGGGTTTGTGTGGAAAGATACGTCGCCGCAGGGGGTGGAGGTCTGTCTCCCTGGAAGACGCCGAGTGAACTCTGCTTGCGCTCTCGGCTTGTCAGTGACCTGCCACGGGGCTCAGGTGCGGGATCTCCCAATGTGGCGGGCAGCACATCAGCACTTCCCGGGTCCGTGCTTTGGACCATTTTGGAGGCTGGACTTCAGATGAATGATGCTTAGCTGTCTCTCTAGTGATGTCAACAGGATGAAATGGAGCACAGGCGAGTGCATCTCAGAGCCTCGCTTCTCTGTGGAGGAACTGTGCAACTTCTATACAGAACAGGCGTAGTTTGGAATAGCAGAGGATTACTTCCTGGAGTGCCTTAGGCTGCAGACAAAGCAGGGTTGCTTTTATTTTGCATTATCAAATTTTTCTCCATCACTTTGGATCTGAGTGATAACAAAACGATGAACTGTTTTTTTATTTGTAGCATTTTCAGATTTCTTATGCATAAACACTGCCACGATAGCCAATTCCAAGCCGCAGACATGAGGTATCACCGAGCGCAGGGTCAGGAGAGGCGGCCGGCGGTACGTGGTATTTGCACCAGACAGATCGATCGGGGTGAATAGACTCAAGAGCTGTACTAGTAATAACACACAACACCCGGCAAGGGGTAGGTTTGAATACTTCCCGCCTTAGCTGTTAGTGTAATATATCAGCAGTTCATAATGTGTGTGTGTGGTACTAGGGCTTAAGCCAGGGGCATTCTACCTCTGAGCTACACCTCAGCCCTTCTTATGTTTTTAGTTTTTGTTTTGTTTTTGTTTTTGAAATAGAGTCTCATTAGGTTACTGAGAGTCACTAAATTGCTGGGACTGGTCTCTAACCTGCTGTCCTCCTGCCTCAGTTTCCCAAGTACTGGGATTATAGGCGTGTGTCACCAGGCCCAGCACAGCAGAATTTCCTGTAATGACTGTGGTATGAGCTGGCATACCTTTCTTTCTTTCTTTCTTTCTTTCTTTCTTTCTTTCTCTCCTTTCTTTCTATTACTTTTATTCTTTTGATACTGCAGATGGAACCAAGGTCCATGCTACCTCCCTAGCCTTTTATAAATTTGAAACAGGGTCTGCTAAGTTGCTGAGGCTGTCCTCAAGGGATCCTCCTGTCTCAGCCTCCTTTCAGGCTTTCAGATCAGCTCTAACAAGGTGTGAACTAGCTCAAGCACATCAAGAGAGTTTTCCTCGGCCTATGATCCCCAAACAAACCTACTTACCTCCTCCCTCCCCCTCCCCCCCCCCTCTCTCTCTCTCTCTGCCTGGGAGTTCGCATGCTGGAGATGAAGCCTTCCCCACTTTTAGGGACTGTGTTTACACCACCCCCAGCACCAGTGTAAGTCCCAATTCAGCATCCGTCCTGGAGACAGTCCAAAGCCCAGCTCCAGCACTCCAGGGAGCGCGGCTTGGCGCAGCCTCCAGGACTGGTCTCCAGCGAGTAAGGCTCGGCTTGGCGCAGCCTCCAGGACTGGTCTCCAGCGAGTAAGGCTCGAGAGGAGAGGCATCTGCCTCTGAGGTCACAAGCGCACCTGGTGCCACCCCCGGATGAGCTCTCAGTTTGGTCCTCGCTTCAGTTTTCAGTCCCTGTGCGTTGTGTTCTGATTCCCACGGTGGCTGTTGCTCCATCTCACTGAAGAGGGCCCTTTCTTACCTGTTCTTCACCACGGTTTTCTCTGGTTACTTCAAGGAATAAACTGGAATAGGAAAATATTTCCTCTGCCGTCTGTAGTCACACCTCTGCATTTGGCCGTTTCAAGCATCTTTCCTTCAAGAGCCAAGTTGCCCACTCGGTGCAGTGCCCAAGACATGTACAATTCACAAGAGATGCTGAGTGAGATATGTCAGTCACGAAAAATAAGAAATCGGATGCTTTCCTAATATGCGAAAGCTAGGGAGAAATGGGTAACAGGAGGCTCTAGGTGAAGAAGGAGAGCCTGTAGAGGAGCAAATAAGAGGACCTAGCTGAGGGGATGGGAGGGGAAGAGGGAATCTCTCTAAAGCACAGGATGTACTTAAACAAACACATCAAAGTCAGTCACTGAGCCAAGCCTGGGAAGGAGGAGGGGGCGGGAGGGGGTGGGAGTTGGGGAAGGGCTGATTGGGTGATATCGCACGTATGCCTCCACCATCTTTAAGCCCATTAAGATGTATGGCTACAATGCACCAATTTAAAAAAAAAAATAAAAGAGATCCCATTATGAAAACGAAAGCAAAGGTAGCCTGGCACTGCCAAAGCAAATGTCCTCCACAAAAGCAAGCAACTAGCACAGAGGTGAACAGAACCACAGAAACACATCTACGCTCGGGCGCGCGCCGAGCTTCCGCAAATGTCTAAAGAAGCAGCTCTTGTTCATCCTCAGCTGAAACTTCTTACACACGCCATTTGATAAGGGGAAGCTATCTACATGTGTTTCCCATATAAATGAAAGAGACAGTCTTTAAGGAGGGAAAACAAGGACATCAACTCACAAACAAGTCATCCCAAAGATGCACAGCCCATGGTGTGAATTCCACTCGTGGGAAATTTACAAGAAGAAAAAAGCTCCCGTTATTCCCGCAAAGTCCTCTATTTGCTCAAAGGAAATAGGCCATGGGACAGACAGGGCCGGAAGGAGGGGAAACAGGTATGGGACAGACAGGGCCGGAAGGAGGGGAAACAGGTATGGGACAGACAGGGCCGGAAGGAGGGGAAACAGGTATGGGGACAGACAGGGCCGGAAGGAGGGGAAACAGGTATGGGGACAGACAGGGCCGGAAGGAGGGGAAACAGGTATGGGACAGACAGGGCCGGAAGGAGGGGAAACAGGTATGGGACAGACAGGGCCGGAAGGAGGGGAAAACAGGTATGGGGACAGACAGGGCCGGAAGGAGGGGAAAACAAACAGGTATGGGGACAGACAGGGCCGGAAGGAGGGGAAACAGGTATGGGGACAGACAGGGCCGGAAGGAGGGGAAAACAGGTATGGGGACAGACAGGGCCGGAAGGAGGGGGGAAAACAAACAGGTATGGGGACAGACAGGGCCGGAAGGAGGGGAAACAGGTATGGGACAGACAGGGCCGGAAGGAGGGGAAACAGGTATGGGACAGACAGGGCCGGAAGGAGGGGAAACAGGTATGGGGACAGACAGGGCCGGAAGGAGGGGGGAAAACAAACAGGTATGGGGACAGACAGGGCCGGAAGGAGGGGAAACAGGTATGGGGACAGACAGGGCCGGAAGGAGGGGAAACAGGTATGGGGACAGACAGGGCCGGAAGGAGGGGAAACAGGTATGGGGACAGACAGGGCCGGAAGGAGGGGAAACAGGTATGGGGACAGACAGGGCCGGAAGGAGGGGAAACAGGTATGGGGACAGACAGGGCCGGAAGGAGGGGGGAAAACAAACAGGTATGGGGACAGACAGGGCCGGAAGGAGGGGAAACAGGTATGGGACAGACAGGGCCGGAAGGAGGGGAAACAGGTATGGGACAGACAGGGCCGGAAGGAGGGGAAACAGGTATGGGACAGACAGGGCCGGAAGGAGGGGAAACAGGTATGGGGACAGACAGGGCCGGAAGGAGGGGAAACAGGTATGGGGACAGACAGGGCCGGAAGGAGGGGGGAAAACAAACAGGTATGGGGACAGACAGGGCCGGAAGGAGGGGAAACAGGTATGGGACAGACAGGGCCGGAAGGAGGGGAAACAGGTATGGGGACAGACAGGGCCGGAAGGAGGGGAAACAGGTATGGGACAGACAGGGCCGGAAGGAGGGGAAACAGGTATGGGGACAGACAGGGCCGGAAGGAGGGGAAACAGGTATGGGACAGACAGGGCCGGAAGGAGGGGAAACAGGTATGGGGACAGACAGGGCCGGAAGGAGGGGAAACAGGTATGGGGACAGACAGGGCCGGAAGGAGGGGAAACAGGTATGGGACAGACAGGGCCGGAAGGAGGGGAAACAGGTATGGGGACAGACAGGGCCGGAAGGAGGGGAAACAGGTATGGGGACAGACAGGGCCGGAAGGAGGGGAAACAGGTATGGGGACAGACAGGGCCGGAAGGAGGGAAAACAGGTATGGGGACAGACAGGGCCGGAAGGAGGGAAAAACAGGTATGGTGTCAACAGCCTCTGGATTTCTTTTTTAAAGAACAGATTTGAGCTGGGCGTGGTAGTGCATGTTTGTAATCCCAGCCTTTGGGAGGCTGAGACAGGAAGGTCACCGTTTGTGGACAGCCTCAGCTACTATTTAGTGAGGCGCTCTGCAACTCATTGAGACCCTATTTCAAAATAAAGAATAAAAAGCAGGGCTGGGGGTGTAGCTCGGAGGTAGAATGCCCTTGCTTGGGTTCCATTCCTAGTACTGAAAAAAAAAAAAAAATACAGATTGGCTTCAGAGCACCTAAAGATCTATCCCAATATTTAGCAAGAAAATTCTTGCACAAATGCCCATTCTGACATGTCTTTCTTCTTTGAAATTCACTTTCATACCAGAGAAAATGCCTACATGACCAAGAGCAAGACGGTAAAGAGAGAAGGATGTGTTTCTGGGAAGGACAGGGAGGCTACGTGACTGGGAGCAGAGGCATCCGATGTGAGAGTGCTTCTTGGGCCACAGCGCTATCTCCCCACAGGAAGCCGCAGGAGAGGATGCTGGCAAATCTTATCTCCCGAGAGAGATAGATGCTTCCGAGAATAACAGTGACTCCATCAAGGTTTCACTGAAAAGTCTCCAGATAAAGAACATCTTGCCACAAATACTCTGCTTGGGAGATGGAGGGGTGGCTGAGGGCCCTGGAATTCTCTGCACATGAACCGTCAAGAGAGCTGAGTGTTTGTCATTGAGAAATGAGATAAATTTGAAAAGTAAATGTCTAGAAGCAGGGCTATTGCATCAGGAGGCACGTTTTGGGAGAGTCCCAGGAAGGGGTAAAAAATGCATTCTCGAGATAAATCTTTACATCTGTTTGCATAGCCCCCATTCAAAAGTTGACATTTGTGTACAAAGAACATGCCAGTGCCCTCAGGAAGCAGGCCAGGCCCCCTGCCAGCCATTCGCCACCATCCTAAACTCTGCGGAAGATACCACTCATGGCCCGGTGCCCTCCCCAACCCCAGCAACCTCTCCTTGCCCCAAAAATCTGGAAACTTGGAGTCAGGAGAGAAAATAAAGGCAAGGTGTAAGAAGGAAGTAGCCTGCTATAGAAAATCAGAGACAAACTCAGACTGCACCCCGCCAGCGAGCCCCTGCCCAGCGGAGGCTTCCCAGGCAGGAGAGGCCTCCTGTCTCCCAATGGACAACTTCCTGAACTCCCGTATGGAGCTAAATTCAAAATGGCTCTCGGGAAATCCTTGCCAACCCTGTGGTCTGATTGTAGGCTCTATTTTCCCTTTCTTTTTAAGACCCGAAGATGTAAGTATGTAACAGGGCTGTAAACCTGCCAGCCTTCTCGATGGAATGAGTCGAAGGGATAGACCTGGCACTAAATCACAGGGATAGGAGTTGCTAATAAATACAGCAGGCCCTATTCATTGTTGATTAATTCCGACTGAAATCTAAACACCAAATAACAAACACCCTTCTGAACCGCTCTGGTCCCCATTAGCTCGATGTGTTTATTAGACGGGGCTGTGTTCTTTCAAGTTTATTAACAACAGATTAAAAAACTGCAAACAAATCTAGGTTTCTTTTTAAGATTTAAAAGTACGGGTACCATTTGCTAATGTTTTTAGGGTTTGACAGTAAATCCAAACAAAGCTAAAAATACCGTCATGTCAAATTAAGATCTTGGTACAAAGGATGAAGAGTTATTCCCAGTATGCAGCTCTCATTATTCAAAGGAATATTCAAGATTTCAACCTGACTTTAGAGCTTTTAGAATTGTTGTGCTTTTCAAATCCATCTTTGAACAGAGATTTAAGAAGTATTTTAGGGTGAAATGAAAAGCTTTATAAGTGATATGATTGGTTGCAGACATTTAAAGATTAGAAGGTATCTTCATGTTCTATAAGAAGATACCTTCATGGTCTTTAATTCTATTTATCATATATTAGAGTTTCTGTAGATCAATTCTGAATTGGTCAATTAGCAAACATCAGTGGAATATGCTGTATATTATTAACAGTGTTTGAAAGCAAAAAAAAAAATGACAAGTTCAAACATCAACAGTGAGATAGTATCAAGGACTCAAGAGGTTACACACCGTGAGTATAAGTTTTCAAACCTTTGAATGTTTTACTGAACCCCGGGTTAGGCTTTGAAAATTTACAACCTGGCAGAAGCCAAAGAAGTCCCAGAGAATACCCAAATAAATAGCTACTGCTATTTCAAATTTTTCAGTATACAAGATATAGAGGCACAGAAGCCATATATATAAACCCAGGAATATTAGCATAAAAATATTCACCTTAATTCAAGATATCTAAAGACTATAAATTGAGTTGACTCAATTAAAGGACACTGTATAAATTTTACAACTTTTCAACATCATATAATCTTAAATACTTTTTAAATAATGTGTGAAGGGGAACGATTATCATGTTTTGGCTCAAGAAAAAAGTATCATTAAATTTAAAGCCTGGGAGACTCACGAGGTCATATCAGGAGACATCTCAATCTGAAAAGACTTCCATACAAACATCTGCTTCTGCATCCACAAAATATCCCAGCCCAAAGCTGTCACTTCAGTATCTGGATTTTCCCCAAGGCTTGCCAGACCACCAGAGCTCAGCTCAGCAACTCCAAAACTAAACCACTCCCTCCTTTAATCCTAAATCATGTCCTCTTAATTTTTACAGCATGTAAACTACTAAATTTCTATTCTCTATTTTTGTTGTGTTTTGCTTTTTTCCACCCCCAGGAAAGCCCTGATAACCAAAGATGAGGAGACAGGGATAGCACATTATAATTTAATGGGTTCATTCAACCCAGTAGTTACTATTATTGTGGTGGGTTTGGTGGTCATAATTATGATTATAGAAGCCAAGAGCAGTTGAATTTATGACATCTGTGAACAAATTCTGAAGCTGAAATAAAGTGACTCTGGTTACCAATAATTAGTGACGATTTTGTTTCTATGAGATGGAAAGCTAGCACTTTATAAGATTAAACATTGCTTTGTCATTTTTGAAGAACAAATTCACATCATTAGCATCTTGTTATCTTTCGAGATATAACTAGAGAATGAGGGGATGTTATGGGAAACTTGTCTCATTTTCTTTGATTTTAATTGAAACAAAACTATTTGATCAGAAAACTAAATGATGTTTTGGTTTGATATCCTAGGCCCTTAATAGTGTAACCCTACACAGAATGTCCATGTCCATTTCCTATGGTGCTTCATGGTGTCCTGGTTTCTCAAGTATCTGGCATGGCCTTTTCCTTTGTCCTATCTAGAATTTCTCCCCTCTCTAGAACTTCTCCCCTCTCCATCTGCCAACATGAGACCCACCCTCCAAAGTCTTCCTCAAAGGAAGGCTTAATAGAAAGAATATAAGCTGGAAAATAGTTGATCTTGACCCCAAAAGGAAATCTAGCCACATTAAGACTGAGAAATAACTGCATGGACCAAAATATCTCAAAATTGTGGGCACAGGGGCTAGAAAATTACAGGTCTCTGTCCTCGCAATTGAAAATAAACCAAATAAACCTGCTAGAGCCATTAAATGCTTACTGACTACCCATCATGTGCTGAGCACCTTGCTAGCTGTGCTTGGTATTATACTAACTGCTAAGCACCTTGCTAGCTGTGCTTGGTATTATACTAACTGCTGAACACCTTGCTAGTTGTGCTTGGTATTATACTAACTGCTGAACACCTTGCTAATTGTGCTTGGTATTAAACTAACTGCTAAGCACCTTGCTAGTTGTGCTTGGTATTATACTAACTGCTGAACACCTTGCTAGTTGTGCTTGGTATTATACTAACTGCTGAACACCTTGCTAATTGTGCTTGGTATTAAACTAACTGTTAAGCACCTTGATAGCTGTGCTTGGTATTATACTAACTGCTGAACACCTTGCTAGTTGTGCTTGGTATTATACTAACTGCTAAGCACCTTGCTAGCTGTGCTTGGTATTATACTAACTCCTAAGCACCTTGCTAGCTGTGCTTGGTATTATACTAACTGCTGAACACCTTGCTAGCTGTGCTTGGTATTATACTAACTGCTAAGCACCTTGCTAGTTGTGCTTGGCATTGCACTAACGGCCACAGAGATGAGAGGAAATACTGATAATGGTGGAGGGGGTGTTGAGGGGGAGGTGGAAAGTAAAAGGGGAAACTCAATATAGGAAGCAGTTGAAATAATGCTATATTCATATATGAAGTTATCAATACCAATTTCAATATTATGTAGGAGGAGGGTGAGGAGGAGGGTGGGATCCAGAGAGAAACACACCAAGTGCTGTGTGCATACGTGTTTAGATCACTCTGAACCTCATTGGGATGCATGATTGCCATGCACCACTAAAAACATTTTAAACAATAAGACATATTTGTAAGAAATAAGGAAAGGAAGAAAAATGCACTGTAAGAGATACACGCAAAAGGGAACCCCAAAGCAGCTGACAACCTCCCTAGAAAATGCCAAAGCTCGTCAAAGTTAGACCCCAAAATTTATGCTAAATAAAAACTGTAGTTTTCCTAAAGTGAGTTCCTCCCCATGCGGTCCCTTTATAAATAGCTAGAAAATGGAGGAAAACGGTCCATGCAATTTATGAAAAAAGACTATATACAATATTAAAGCAAAGGTATGACCCTAAAGGGCATCAAGGAATAGACAAACAAGTGCACAGAAAAGGGTTGCCACTGAGAAGATGAACAGCATATGTAGTCATGTTCCTGGTTATTCAAAAGCCACGGGCTCAGCGCGTCTGTGACCCAGAGCATCAAGCTACAGGTAGAAGGGGCAAGAGCTCAATGGAGAGAAAGGCTTTTGGAGGAAAAGGAAGATGAACTCACAGCCTAAGAAAAGAAAAAGAGTCAGGTGTGGTGGCTCACACCTGTTAACCCAGTACTTGGAAGGCTGAGACAGGAGGACCAAAGGCACAGGATAGCCTCAGCAAACTGGCAAGACTGTTGCAGCATAAAAAGGGCTGGCGATGTGGCCCAGAGGTGGAAGGCCCCTGGGCTCAATCTCTAGTACCAAAAAGGAGAAAGGAATCGAGAAGGGAATAATATGACCACAGAAATCAAGGTGAAATATTCATCTCTAGAATAAAGGCCATAGAGAGTAAAATAAAAAAATTAACCAAAGAATGGGAGTAAAGAGCTAAAGAGAAGTAGGAAAGAGAAGTTGGTGCAAAAGAAATGGCCTGAAGAAATCTTTCCTAACCCAAATATGAAAACTAAAATGATAAAAATGTAATTCAAGAAATTCTTCTAGAATTAAGAAAAAAGGATCCGAATCTATAAGCTAGAGAGTACAATAAACACTGATAAGTATCAGCAAGTAGCTCCTAGTTAAAAATTCTTTTAGAAAGAAGTCAGACAGCTGGGTGTGGTGGCGCACGCTTGTCATCCCCGCGCTTGGGAGGCAGAGACAGGAGGATCGCGCAGGTTTGAAGCCAGCTGCACGTGCTGGCTTAGGAGACCCTGTTTCCAAATAAAAATGTAAAAATAGGTCTGGGAGTATAGCCCAGAGGTAGAAGGGCTCCCAGGAACCCTAGTACCACCAAAAAATAAAAAGAAAGAAAGAAGTCAGACAAAAATACCAGGCGACTTCTACCTGGCATATTTATCAAAAGCTCCCTAGAGCCTGTGCCTGGAGCCAGGAACCAGAACCTTCCACCTGCCCTTGTTTTTCTTTATGCTCCCTACGTACCCGACACAGTCTCCCTGCTTCATCTTCAGGTTTTCCTCACCACCCTAGTGGCCTAACACAGCAATGGCCACTTGATTTGACAAAACCCACAGTTAATACAGCACCTGGCTTAAGGATATCACAAGTTATACTCTGCAGATACCAGCAAAAGCCACGCTCTCTCGGCATCTGCATTTTCGCAGTTAAATAGGCAAAATCTCAAAGTGAGAAATAAGCCCCGAGAGAAGGTGTGCTCGCTGGCCAAAAGCATCTTTCCACTTTTAGATATTCTTGCATAACTATTATTCTTCTAGTATTCTTTTAACTCTCTACACGAATTGCTCCGGTGATGTGAGAACAGGACTATGAAAGAAATTGAGTCTGAGGAAATAAATTCTCTAATAATTTGTCTAAACGTCCTTGGCTCTGCTCAATAATAATAAAAACTGGCCAGAACTCAGATGCTGTGATAAGCACTCCAGCTGCAGCAATCACAAATGGCCTCCGACCCTCATTCCAATCACTAATTTAGGTTAAGCTATTAACTCCGGTAAGGTAGCTCAGTTTAAGGTAACTCTGTTTACCCTTGAGATCCTGCCTAGAGACAGAGAAGATAAAAACCTTGTGTGTGACCGTAAAGCAATTTAGTTGATAAACAACTTAGTTGCCCAAATACAATAGACTCAAGGAGAAAGATTGTTGACTTTTACCTCAGTATGAGCATTCATGGAGACAGAGACTGACCGCATGGTTAGAAGTGAATATGACAAAATAAAGGACAGACGTTCTAAATATATATGTATGAAGGAAAGGAAATACCGTGTAAGAGTAAGAAAAGCATTTTTGCATGAAGAAGAGCTTATCATAAGAAAGTCCCAACTGGGAAAGGAAGGAATTAGAAAGTTAGAAGCAGGCTGCAGAGGGTTTGTGACAGAGAAATGGATTATTAAAGATGAGTAGGCTTTTAATAGGCTTGTTGTCTAAAGAAGAGTGCTCAGCAGTTAAGGAAATACATCTGACAATTAAAACCAAGAACTTTGTGGTGTTGTTTGTGGTATTTTGTCTGCAAAACTGTGTTGTGAGTTTACTTAAGCTTTCAGATTTAGAAGATAAGATGCCAACACCTGAAGAAACTCCATCGCATCCACCTGAATCACCACATCTCCCCACACTTTCTATATGAACTGAGCCCAAAAAGATGGAAAGTTCCAAGAAAGTTAAAGAAGATTCCCCGAGAAGCCCCCAAGCCTTGGGCATGCCTGTTTGGAACTGCTTATCTGCAAAACCTGAGAAAGAATCCGGAGGGAGTTAATCTCTCGAAGATCAACAGCCAGCTGAAGGACTAGTTTTATTACCTTTGTTTACATGTCATTCATTATTATTTCACAGTGATTACACCCACCCCCTTCTTCTCTTATTATTAACTTTACTGGTGAAGGGTATAAATTTTGGGGTTTTTTGTAATAAAGTGTCATTGGCTCAAGAAGCCTTTGTCCATCTCAGGTTCTTTTCCAAAGCGTCGTACCTAAAAACTTAAGGAATTCATAGAGGGTAAAGAACCACTGCAGATAAGATTCTGCAGAATTTCACCTGCCTTTTGCCCCATCTTTCTGAGGCTTCCGACCGCGAGTGGACTTGCCCCCCACAGGACTGAGCCCGTCGGCAACAATACTCAAGTGACTTTTTATGTGTGTGTGGTACTGGGGATTGAACCCAGGTGAATTCTACCTCCAAGATAGCTATGCCCCCAGCCCTATTTTTAATCTTTTATTTTCAAACAGGGTCTCATTAATTTGCAGATGGCCTCACGAAGTAGCTGGGATCTCAACTACTTGGTAGCTGAGATAAACCTGCGATCCTCCTGCTTCAGCCTCCCAAGTACTGGGATTACAAGAGTGTGCCACCACCCTTGGATCTCAGGTGACTATCTTGCCACTGCCTTCCATGAAGCACACGTGTCTGGTTTTCTCTTGGGAACCTGATTGTTGCAGCTTCAAGTCCAACCAGGTCCAAAAGCCAATCTCAATGTCTGATGCCAAAGGGTCCACAACCAAACCATCTTCAAATTATAGCAATTCTTTTCCTATCTTCCTAAAGTAAGCTTCTTTTTCTTCCCTCAGTGACCGAAAGTTGCAATACAATGTTAAAACGCCTTAGTTTTATTCTTAATGGCACTCAGGATGCTTTCAATATTTCTTTTCTGTTGTTTTTGGTTTTGTTTTTATTTCTGTTTTGCAGTACTGGACCATTTCAGGGGCATTCTACTTCTGAGTTACACCCCCAGCCCTATTATTAACTCTTTATTTTGAAAAATGGTCTAAGTTGCAGAAGGCCTCAGTAAGTACCTGAGGCTGGCCAAGGGCCCACGATCCTCCCGTCTCAGCCTCCCAAGTACTGGGATTACAAGCGTGCGCCACCATGTCTGCATCAATATTTTACCATTTAGTATTATATTTAGTACATTTTTCCACAAAATAGCCTTTATAAGTCATATGCCCTGAATTCCCAAATCCTGAATCATTTGTAACACAACTGGATGCTATCAAATGCTTTTTCTTTCTCATTGAAATGATCATATGATTTTTTAATCTATTACCGTAGAGAATGAAACTAATCGATTTTCTAATGCCAAAGCCTGTATATATTCATGAAAAAAATTCCAATGTGGCCAGAATTTTTTTTTTTTTTTTGGTGGTACTGGGGTTCCTGGAAGCCCTACACTCCCAGACCTATTTTATACTTTTTTATTTTTGGAAACAGGATCTCTTAGCCAGCGCGGCTGACTTCGAACCTGCACGATCCTCCTGTCTCCGCCTCCCAAGCGCGGGGATTACAAGCGTGCACCACCACGCCCGGCAGCCAGAATGGTTTTTATCAAGAGCATGCTCGCATTTGGCTTAATAATATTTTGTTTAAGAATGTGGCATCCAGCCAGGCATGGTGGCTCACGCCTGTAATCCCCGCGCTTGGGAGGCTGAGACAGGAGGATAGTACGGGTTCGAAGCCAGCCTCAGCTACTTAGTGAGGCTCTCAGCAGCTTAGAGAGACCCTGTTTCCAAATAAAGTTTAAACTAGGTCTGGGAGTGTAGCCCAGAGGTAGAAAAGCTGCTGGGTTCCACCCCCAGTACCACAAAAAAAAGCAAGCAAGCAAGTAAGCAAAGAAATAGATCGGAGGTAGCCCGTGCCAGGCCACCTGCGTCCCAGAGGCTCAAGTTCCTCACGCAGGAGCAGGGTTGCCATGTTGCCCTGGGCTCCTGTGGCCACCTCCACGTCACTGCCAGTCCTGGCCCTGGGGCCTGAGCCACGTGGTCATGGCGAGTAGAGGTGTCTGGCTGGCAGCTCCTGGCTCCGTGTGTCACCCTCTCTTTCTCACCGCTGACATCTGTACCAGAACCATCTCCACTGTGTCCGTGGTACTGAAGCTTTTTCTCTCCCTCCTGCCGCGGCCCGGGCGGGAGGTGACGGCGCTCTAAGGTTTTCCATTCGCACAGTCATTTCATCTGCTTCGCATTTGAAGAGGCC
This sequence comes from Muscardinus avellanarius, assembly GCF_963383645.1. Taxonomy (NCBI): domain Eukaryota; kingdom Metazoa; phylum Chordata; class Mammalia; order Rodentia; family Gliridae; genus Muscardinus; species Muscardinus avellanarius. The sequence continues at coordinate 2,635,243 of NC_137791.1, read as the reverse complement.
GGACCCCATCGCTCCTTCAGTGCTGATCAAGCTCCGCCGTGCTCTGGTGCCAGGGCCCATAATTACCATAAAACAGGTTGATTTTCGGGCCGCGTTGCACTGGAAAAATGACATTTTAAATTTTTATTGGCACTTTGAAGAGAACATATTCTTCCCCGGTTATTGTACTTTTAACGCTAAAATGCTGAGAAATAGTCTTTCCATATGTATTAGAAGGAAAATATCTAAAATTTAAGCTTTATTTCCTTCTCATAATTTTTATTAGCATTTTAAGCAAGTTCAGTGCCCGTCGGCTCTAGTTCTCAATGTTTTTATGGATACCATATAGAGAATCTATAATCAAAACCACTGGCCACACTGCCATGTCTCCCCTGCTTCTGCTAGGAAACTGGCAGAAAATTCTCATTTAATGTTTGCAAGAAAACCCCAGAAGTCTTTATGCTATATTTCCCGGCAACAGAATATTTTCCTTCCTTCGAAAACTCAATTAAATTTTACTTCGCCGAAAGTGTGAAAACCAGGTGGCCGGGGAAAAACGCCACCCACTCCGGTGACTCTCAGAAAACCCTGCCGCGACGTCTTACAGCCCGATCCCTTCTGACCACCCGAACACAATTCATGAATATGGAGGGCTGGTTTCTTTCCTCCAAGAGCGAAATCTCTTGCGCACTTCACCCAGAAAACACTTGGTCTCCCAGTGTGCCGCACTGTCCTTGTAACCCAGCTCTCCTCCTCATCTATCCCTCTAAGGGATGCTTGAGGAGGTTTCACACATGTTGTTTACGGGAGAAAAGGCCTCAAGCGAGCAGAGAAGCCCCAACTTTCCTCTAAATTTCATTCAGCCTCCAAGCACATCTTGAATTGACTTTACCCTTCTCCAAAGAATCTCAGCTACAATTTCTTGGGTGTCTGATACTGGGAATTGGACCCAGGGGTGAGCTATACCCTTACTTAGCCCTATTTCTTTCTTTCTTTCTCTCTTTCTTTCCTTCTCTCTCTCTCTCTTTCTCTCTTCTCTCTCTCTCTCTCTCTCTCTCTCTCTCTCTCTCTCTCTCTCTCTCTCTCTCTCTCTCTCTCTGTTTCTATCAAGTTTCAATCTCCAGTACCAGAAAAGTTAAAATCTAAAGTCAAATACAATTAGCAGGACTCAAAATAGCCACCTGTTTTCCAGTGTAGGCACACGCTATTTTGAACACAAGGAATTTGTGCCTCTTTTACATAAGCATCTTTATATTAGGTATATGTTCTATATAAAATAATCTCCGCATTTAAATTTTCCAATAAATTTCATGTTCAGCAAACACATGTGACATTGTGGTGTTATTTCCCCCTTCAAGTGGCTACATAATAATGACATAGACATTCCCAACCCATGATTATTGCAAAGTAGCTCCCTAGCTGCTAGTAAAGTTGTGAAAAAATCCAGCGATTGCTTCCAAAACCTGCTAACATTTTCAACTGCTCTGTTTCATGACGATCAAGTTTTGAACCAAAGATGTTCAGAAAGAAACTGAAACCCCGTGAATCAGAGTGGGAATGAGAGCGATGCATCTGGATGCACGTGGGACCCGCAGAGCCTCTCGGTGTTCGCCAAAGCGCCCTACGGGATGGTTGTGCCTTCCCACCCAAGCCCGCCAGCCCCTCGCACTACTGCGATTGCTGTGAGACCAAAAACTTATCTTTTCCATGCCTCTTAAGATAATGAGGAAGCTAACTCACTGTGGCCTCGTAGTGACCACTGCCAAGGACATTGTCCTTGGTGGGTAGCATTCAAATCCCGTTCATTCTACAAGTCCTGCTAAGGGGACTGAACTCTGCCTGTGTAACGCGACCCCACAAATGCCCTGGTTTCTTTTTCTTTACTTTTTTTTTTTTTGGTGGTTCTGGGAATGGAACCCAGAAGTATTATACCCCTGGGGTATACTTCCAGACCTATTTTATATTTTATTTGAAAACAGGGTCTCACTAAGTTGCTGAGAGCCTCAGTAGCTGAGGCTGGCTTTGAACCTGTGTGATCCTCCTGTCTCCGCCTCCCAAGCGCGGGGATTACAAGCTTGCCCACCACGCCTGGCCCAAATGAGCTGATTTAAAAGGCCAAGTGGGTGATTGGCTATTGGTCCATGTAGTGATGGGCAAATGATACTTAGTTTCAAATGGTTTTCTTTTCTTCCTTTCCTTCTTTTCTGTTTCATTGACTAGATCCAAAACTGGGATGCCATAAACAGTGTGACAATAAAAGAGAAGTACTTTCTCGAAGGTCACTCAGATGTCTGAGGGTAGCCAGGAAACAGAACAAGAATCCTTACAGAAGGGGCTACAGCGGGCGTGGTGGCGCACGCTTGTAATCCCCACGCCTGGGAGGCGGAGACAGGAGGATCGCGCAGGTTTGAAGCCAGCCGCGCTGGCTTAGGAGACCCTGTTTCCAAATGAAAAAGTATTTTTAAAAAAATAGGTCTGAGAGTGTAGCCCAGAATTAGAAGGGTTTCCAGGAACCCCAGTACCACCAAAAAAAAAAAAAAAAAGAACTGGGCTACACACTGCAGCAGATAACACAAAAAGGCAATAGTATCAAAATCCTGATTGCCTCAAGGAACTTAAGTGGCAAGACAGAGACACAAAACCAGGAGCCTCCGCCCTGTTCGCTCTTCTCTGTTGGACCCAGGGCCAGGTCCTCTGACCTCTGCTACACCACGTAAACTGGACTTGGGAGAGTGATGTGAGGGGAGCCAGCCGATGCTGAGCATGGCTGGAAAGCAGGGCCAAGACCATCCAACTGCCAACAGACGCAGCACTGCGGCTTCAAGCGGCCCCTGAATTCCTGTGCAGGAAACGTAATCCACAGTGACGGCACTGTGTGGTGGGCGCTTTGAGAGGAGATCAGGTCCGGTGGGCTCAGGGGGTGGGCTCATTGTCCTGAGAGCAGGTTCGTTGTGAAGGTGAGCTTGGTCTTCTGCTCTCGACCTCTCCCACCTTCCGGCCTGCTGTGGGATGACGCTGTAAGAAGACCTTCACCAGATGCTAGCCGGGACCTTGGCTTCCCAGCCTGGAGAATCACGAGCCAAGCTGAGCCGCCATGGTGGGAGTAGGCTTGCTATTGAAGTGAGCTGCAGCCTCTCCCGCACTCTCGTCCTTAGTCACAACTCACCTTCTGCCGCGGAAACACTCAAGAAGAAGTCCCTCGCCTGGGGCCAGCTCCTCAAAGGTGGAGTTTTCTGCCCTAGAGAAGCCTAAGCCAATAAATGCCTGCTCATCATAAATTACCCAGCCTCCTGTGTTCTGTGATCGTAACACAGACTAACACGTGCATCCATCAAGATAAAAACACAGCCGGGTGCCACGTTTTGTTGAAATCAACAAATGGTGCCCCATGGCTTTGCTGCTTACTTTTTAAATGAAGTTTTATTGGAACCAGAGCCAGGATTAAAGTAGGGTGAAGTAGAGTTACTCAAGTTCATGGTCAGGCCCTGTCTAGAGAGTTAAAATCTTGAGAAAATATTTATCGTGGATATTTTTGTACTTTTTATTCTTTTAAATATGTCACTAAAATTTTCTTATGATGGTTTTTGAAACTCTCTGTGATTTTTGTGTCCAAATTGAATGTCTCTCTTACTTTACTCAGCACCAAAAGAGTGTAAGAAAAATAATAAATAGCTGGGTGTGGTGACACATGCCTGTAATCCCAGTACTTGAGAGGCAGAGGCAGTGGGATCTCAGGTTCAAAGACAGCCTCAACAATGTAGCAAGAGCCTCAGAAACCTAGCCAGACCCTGCTTCACAACAAAATTTAAAAAAAGAGAAGGCTGGGAGTGGAGCTTAGAAGTAGAATGCCCCCAAGTTTAATCCAAGGAAAGAGGAGAGGGAGGAAAATAGTACAATGCATACCTGATAAATTATTGAAATAATTGTCCAGAAAGTAGCTTTCATATCTAGTAGATATTAAATTGTACATTAAACATACAAATCCCACATGTAGTCGTCTAATACTATAAAAACTCAACACAAGAAAACCATTGCTACAGACAGTGTAGTAAAACATAAAAGGAATTTATTAGAGAAGACTGACAAATCCCACAGCCAGGTTTGGCTTTTTTGCTGTGTTGGGTTTAGTCTGCCTGTTTCATTTAATGTCCAAACCTTTGAGCATCAGAAAACACAGACTGGGCCGGGCATGGTGGCACACGCTTTTAATCCCAGCATTTGGAAGGCTGAGACAGGATGATTCGGGTTCACAGCCAGCTTTAGCTACTATTTAATGAGGCCCTTTGCAATTCAGTGAGACCCTGTTTCAAAATAAAGAATAGAAAATAGGGCTGGGGGTGTAGCTCGGAGGTAGAGGGCCTCTGGGTTTCATCCCTGGTACCGCCAAAAAAAAAGGAAAAAAAAGAAAAAATCACAGACTGGGACACCTTCGTTTTAACCTTCGCTTAACCTGTCGCTGGTGTATGAAGAAGCATACCTCTGAGAAAGACACACGTGTGCTCACTATGATGGAGCATAGTTTCAGCTGACTTTCTTGCGTTTTTTAAAAAGTGTTCCAATGAGCATTCTTGCAGCTATAATCTAAAATACTGACCACACAGCTTGTAGGAAAGAAGATTTATTTTCTTAGCATTTTGGACCCAGTCCATGTGAGGCTGGGGACCACAGACCTCAGGACATGGAGACAGAAGATGGATAGAGGGAGAGATCATGGGCTGAGCTCCTCACCTCTTGGAGGCTGGAAGCCAAAGCGTGAGCAGGGGAAGAGGAGCCACATACAACATCCTAGGCTGCACCCCAGGGACCACCTCCAGCCACACCCTACTGGGTGCCACGCAGGTAAATCCATTACATGGCTTTATCCACAGCTGGGATTACAGCCCTCATGACTCTGCTACTATCCACCCTGAATAATAATAAATGAGCTCTTTTAGACATTTTATATCTAACTGTAGCAAAAGCTTTCTTGCTCGATTTCTTCAGCTGTGTTTCTACCCAGTGTTAGCCTTCCCATCCTACAGAGGTCCTGTCTGACCAGTTGTTCTCATAAGTCGGGTCCACAGAGAGGGCCGGGACGTTGTGAAATCTAAGTCCTAGCCCACGGAGGTGTCCAGTTCAAACTGGCAGAACAGGGAAGTACAAGCATTTTGACCCAGAGCTCTTAAAAACATTGTCTTTGCTTCCTTTCTGCGTATGGGAGGCCCCAACCCAAACGACTTTTTCCTTCTTTAAATCACGTTGGTATACTGTCAATGTTGCCAGTAACTGTATGTGCTTTAATGAAGCATGTGGTTTCAACATAATTCAAAAGATTTTTTTTCCCCAGGACTAGGGATAAAACCCAGGGGCATTCTACCTCCAAGCAACACCCCCAGCCCTATTTTTTATTCTTTATTTTGAAACAGGGTCTCACTGAGTTGCAAAGGGCCTCACTAAGTAGCTGAGGCTGTTCTTGAAGCGAGATTCTCCTGTGTCAGCCTCCCAAATGCTGGGATTACAAGTGTGTGCCACCATGCCAACAAAAAACATTTTTTGACCCAGGTGTAGTGGCTCATGCTTGTAATTCCAACATTTGGGTGGCTGAGACAGGAGGATCATGATTCATGGACAGCCTCAGCTACTACGTGAGGCCCTCTGCAACTCAGTGAGACCCTGCTTCAAAATAAAGAATTTTAAAATGAGGCTGAGAGTGTAGCCTGGAGTTAGAATGACCCTGGCTTCCAATCCCCGTAATGCAAAAAAAAAAAAAAAAAAAAAAAGATATTATTTTTCCAGCTGTAGTGGCACACAGCTATAATCCCAGTATTCAGGAGGCTGAGAGAAGAGGATCACAGGTTCAAGGCCAGCCTCAGCAATTGAGACCCTGTTTCAAAATACGAAATGAAAGGGCTGAGGTTAACCTCAAAGGTAGAATGCCCCTGGGTTCAATCCCCAGTACTAGAAATATAAATGAATAAATCGATAAATAAGTATCCAATTTGTAGTAAAACCACAGAAAGAAGATTTCTTTGAAATAAACTCAAAGACACAATAAGAGGCCATCAGTAAAGTGATCACTAAGGATAAAAATATGCAAAGTGAAAACCAGAACTCTTACACTTTTATAGTAATAATGTTTTTTCTGGCACTGTTGGTGTTGTTATTCTGAAATTATTGTTTGTATGCCATGGTTTGATGAAAATAGGCAACTACATTGTCGTCACTGGGCCAGGAGCAGTGGTGCATGCCGGTGGCCCTGGCTATCCTGGAGGCTGAGGAAGGGGGATCCCTGAGTCCAGGTGTTTGAAGCCATCCTGGGCAGAGAACAAGAACCCGTCTAAACAATAACCTGGTGTCACGGAGAAACTGTGTTTTTAATATAAAAAATAAAAAACGGAGGGAAACTCCACTGTCATCATTTTAAACTAAATGCACCAGGATGAACACATGATGTTGTTTCATCTTTTTAAAAATGATCTGTATTACTAGCTCTATCTCTGTAACAGCTAGAAAGAGTGACTCTACCAATGGCAAAGACCATCCCAAGATCGCATGCTCTTCCGGGACCCCAAACAGAACCAGGAAAACGGCTCGCTTCAGTGAGGCAGCAAACACAGGGTTACCCTGATTCACCTTCCGAGAAAGCAGGTCACTGCCAGGGACCCCAAGGGTCACGCTGGGCACTCCCCATCTTTGAATAGGCTCCCTCCAGCCAGAGGTCTAGCAGTCGACGTGCCAAAAAGAATGACCATAATGGAATAAATTACAACTTCGTAGCAAAACAAGAATCCCCTCGGGTCACCCCGGAGAAGGCTAAAAAGAGCAGCTCATTCTGACAACTGGTAAATATGATCTATAATATACTCTTGTGTGAACTGAACCTCCTGGTGACAACAGGACGGTATTAGTTGGAAAAATATTCCAACTACCAAATAAAGACAGGATAGCAGAATAACAGCACTGACATCATACGGCCTTTCTGAATCGGTGGGTCAGGAGCGGCGCCCTTCGCCATGACCACTGCTAGCCAGATGCGGGGACTATTTTAATGTAATTGATTTTTTTTTTTAAATAAAGAAGTCATTTTCTCCTTCACACCAGCCACAGTTCACCATTTTGGGAAGTGCAGACAGAGAGCATTGCCTTCACCACGGAAACTCCTGTTAGAGAAAGCGGCTCTAGCGTCTACTCCAAACCATGCACTTCAACTCCTGCCAAACACCAAGTGGTGAAAGTATGAAAGCAATCCTTGCCAAGAACGAAAGAAAAAATAAAAGAGAAAGAGAAATCAAACCCACATGACAGCAGCCTCTGGATCTAACTACCAAGTCACAGGAAATACGGGGGACAGAGAAGTGTGCTTCACGGTACCCTGGGGTTTAGCCACCAACTCCAGATGGCGGGCACCAGACAGAAACACTTCTAAGACAGAAATGAGGCAGTTTTGTAAAAAAAAAAAAAAAAAAAAAATACATGGAAAATAAATGATAGAGAAAAAACGTGCTAATTGCAGAGATTTAAGAAACATATCAAACAATTACAATCTTTAGTCCTTACTAAAAGACCATTTGGGACAAAGTATAAAATAAATATTTACAAATTTTAAAACATTGTGGAAATTTGAAAGTGGATAAAATAATTGCTGAATTAAGAAAGTCCAGCTAACTAGAGGTGGGCATAATGATGTTATGGGGATATTAAGCATCCTTTTTTTTTTTTCTGATACCAGGGATTGGACCTTGAGACATTCCACCTCCAAGCTGCACCCCAAGTCCTTTTTTTTCTTTGAAACAGGGTCTTGCTAAGTGGCTGAGGGTCTACGTTACTGAGGCTGGCCTCAAACCTGCAACTCTTCTGCATAAACCAATTATAATCCAGTTATTTAAATATATTCATAACAGATGAGCTAGCAACTATATTTTACCGTCTTTGTCTATGATGAATCCACTATCCCCTAAATCTGGGCAAAGCTTATTTACAATGCAAACATCTGCTGTAGGATACTTACAATATATGCATACATATGTATTTTCCAAATATAATTTAAAGGTTCCTCTTAATTAGAACATTCCTGTTCTAGGGCACAACAAGACCAGAGAGGAGTCGGCGAGACCCCAGTAGAGGTGATAGATGCTGGGTGTCCTCTGGGGATTTTTTAAAGGCCTCGTCCATGTTTACTCTGGGGAATGAGTCTGGGAGCATTTCCCTGCCGTGTCTTTGGGAAGAAGCATGGCGCAATCTTTAATTCCTCAACCTTTCCTTCCTAAGATAAGAATCCTCACTCTGAATTATCACAATCTCTTTTCCTACCTAAATATATGTTCAATTTCTAAGTAACGACATTGTCCAAATCATCCTTCTCCTTCATTTTTATACTTTCCTAATGGACTTTCTGGACATTTTTCAGGTATTTAAAAAGAGAAAAAAAATAATAAGAGCCAGGCACAGCGGCACACACCTATAATCCTGGTACTTGGGAGGCTGAGATAGGAGGATCATAAGTTTGAGCCAACCTCAATAACTTAGCAAGGCCCTGTTTCAAAATAAAGAATATAAAGGGCTGGGGTTGTAGATCAGAAGTTGAATGCCTCTGAGTTCAATCCCCAGTACAAATAATAATAGTAATAATTAATAACAACAATAATAATAATAATAATAATAATAATAATAATAATAAATAAATAAATAAAACTCTATTACCGTCCATGGTATAGTGCTAATTTAACTTTTAAAAAAATTTTTTTTCTGGTACTGGGGATGAAACCCAGGGGAACATTCTACCTCTGAGCCACACCCCAGCCCTATTTTTCACTTTTTATTTTGAAACACAGTCTCACTAAGTTGCAGAGGGCCTCACTAAGTAGCTGAGGCTGGCCATGAACTGTGATCCTCCTGTCTCAGCCTCCCCAATGCTGGAATTACAAGTGTGCGCCACCATGCCCGGCCTAATTTAACATTTTGATCAAGCTACCCCTCTTGCAAGCAATGCCACCCACTTATAGAACTGTTTTCTGAGGTCTTCTGTGTGCAGGGCACTGTGGCCGGTGCCAGCTATCATGAAGAACAAGCATTAGTTTCTATTCGCAAATAGCCCATGAAGCATATGACCGGATAAAGATCTTTCGGGAATACAAACATGGTCATGCAGCAGTCTACACAGGAAACCCATCTTAGGGAAAATTTTCCTTAGGGTAAGATATGTCTTTTTGTTATTCAGTCATTTGTTTAGTTATTCAACATACACTCATTTTGCAAGTAATATTGAGCAACTTTCCAAACAAGATATGGTATCTTCTGGATTCGAATCATCATAAGTCCTTCCTCGGGACACACCATGTGTTGGGGAGGACTGGAGATGAAACTCAGGGGTGCTATGATTCTAAGCCACACCTCAGCCCTATTTTATTTTTTTATTTTGAAACAGGTTCTAAGTTGCTGAGGCTAACCTCAAACCTGAAAATGTCCCGTCTCAGCCTCTCAAGACCTAGAATTATAGGCCTGGGCTCTTTGATGGAGTATGCCTAATAATAATAATAATAATAATAATAATAATAATAATTAGTTATAAACTTTATCTTTGGTTTGCAAACTACCTATTTTCAACATAAACTTCCCTTCCATTGGAAAACCCAACAGTATTCAAATATGACTGCAGCATATGATGTAATAATTTTTTTAATTGCTTCTGCTACAGTCTTATGTGTAACTGAACACAGGCTGTTTATGCGTCTCCTTTTCTTAGTACTAACATAATTCCTTATTCTCTTTAACTGGTTCATTTACAAGAGAACCTTGTTGTAAAGACCATGATTCCACAGGAGAAATACATGTGACTCTCATGGCCAGTTATGGGGAAAATCTCCCTCTAGCAAATCCATCTCTTGGGTAGTGGCATTCAACACTTTTTTTTTTTCCAGTCTTTGCAGGAATTATCCCCTCCTCTACCCCTACCACCTCTTGGCATGCAAATACCAAAAACTTGGCGGCAGCCTGGGTGTTAAAAAAAAAATGTTCCACAAGAGACTCCCTTGTGCTACTTTTATTCTGTATCCCCAAATTCTCATCTGTTTAGATTCGGAGCAACGTAGCGAGGCCCTCTTTCAAAATAAAAAATAAAATAAGGCTGGGGTATGGCTTCGAGGCATAGCATCCCTGCGTATCATCCCCAGTGCCCCATCCCCAACACATGGTGTGTCCTGAGTAAGAATCTATGGTGACTTGAACCCAGAAGATACCATATCTTGTCTAAAAAAGTTGCTCAGATTCTCATCTGTGCCCAGTCTCACCTCCTTTCTCCTGCAGATTCAAGCTGGCCTCTCGCTGTGAGTTCCGGGTAAAGAAGTAGGGGTTCTTCACCCCTTGACCTGGCTCCTCTGCTTCCTGCTGGGCAGTGGTGTGTCCCAGTGTCCCCACCCCCTCAGCCATGGTGCCCAGCTGCCCTTCCCGGAAGACCCAGTGGGCCTTCCTGGCTGCTGTGGACTGAGCCTGCAGTCAGCTTCCCAGTGTCCCCTGTGCTTTGTTTAGCCTCTCCTCTTCCTGCGGTGCGTTCACATCCACACTGGCTATTCATGTGCCCATAGTCTACCATGGAGTGTCCCCAAGAGTCTTCCAAGCTGCGTCCTCTTGGAATTTCCCTTTACCTTCTCAAAAGTCTGTCTTCTGAATCATGCCCTGGAGGTCACCATCTCTGCCGGACAGCTGGTCTACCTATGTCCCCCAGCTCCGAAAAAGGGAGGGAGGAAGCGAAGGACCTTCTTTGAATGTTGATGCTTTATTTGTACCAAATTTTGAACCAAAAGCAAAAAGACAGCAGTTGTCCTGTAAACTCCATTTTGTGTGCCCCAACTTGAAAGGCCCACCCAGCCTTCACATCGTCCTCCATGGAGCCTGGGCCCAGAGCTGGTGACGGAACTGGCCCCAGTAGCAGACCAGCCTGGATTCAGAAGAAGGAAGTGTTCTGAATGCCCTGCACTCCTTCACTTCCAAAGCAAACTATCCCACGGAAATTGATAGGAGAAAATGTAACCCACCTTCTTTTACTTCACAACATGGTATCAGACATGACCTCTGGTTTTGTTTTCCTAAGAAATCATGTTCTTAACATGTCATCCTGAATTTCAACAAGAACATTCATTCATCTTGATTCCAACTTTATTTTTAATATGCTTTTACTGGTGCATTAGAGGCTCACATCATAGTGTAAATCGTGTTGACAGAGACATGCATGCCCACACACTTGGTACACCCCCATGGTTCTAATTTTATTGTCTGAGATAAAGTGATGATTTTATCATTTCTAGCTATCATGGTTTCTGTTTTTCCATAGTCCCTTCTGGTTCCAAAATTCCTAAAATTCTTCAAGGCCATCGAGACGGCTCTTGGTGGGATTTTTTTTTTTTTTTACACGACAGAGTAGAGCTTTGAGAGGCCCTCTCCCTGGCTCTGAGGGATGCTCATTTGGATGGAGACCTCGGATCTTTCAAATTGGGCTGACTTTCACTCTCTGGTAATGTACAGAATAGTCACGATCAGAGTGGTAACGCCACGCACAGTGCCTCTGGGCCAGGCTCCGCGGGTTACATAGAGAAGTTACAGAACCCTCCAAACAGCGTAAAATGGGATTTCACGTTCACATGTGATAAGAAGCGTCAAGAGTCCAAGCTTCTACAAATCCCAACGTGGTCAAATCTGGAGCTAGTGAATTCTGCATCCCTCCCTGGCTCTAAAGCTAGTGTACTTTGACACTAACCAGAGTAATAATGAAGCGGGAGAAAGCATGCCGTGCTAGTCGGCTCTCCATCACTCTAACACACTGGATCCGACCACCAAAGACGGAGAGGAGAGCTTCTTTGGGCTCATAATTTTGGAGGTTTCAGCCCAAGATTTCCGGGCCCTGCTGCTTTAACCTTGGAGACGAAGCAGGTAGGAGTGGGCCGCAGAGCAAAACAGCTCCCTCCTGGCCGGGAAGCAAAAGAGAGGGAGGAGAGGGCGGAGGTCCCACAATCCCTTTCAAAGGATAGGACCCAGTGATCTAAAGAGCTCCCTCTAGGCCCCGCCTCTTAAAGGTCCCACCACCTCCCAACGGTGCCCCTCGGGAACCCACATGCAGGCCTGGGGGACATTTAACCAAACCACAGCAGTGCACCTGACAGTTTCAGCACCTGCGCCTAGGCCCCTGAAGTCTGCTCACCCTGAGTCAGGAGCACAGCCTGTCCAAGCCACCTGTGAACTGACCTTCATAATACTTTGGCTTTGATTCAGATTAGTTATCAACATTTAAAACTATGTAGAAGTCACATACAACTCAGGACTGGGTACGTACGTGTGTGTGTGTGTGTGTGTGTGTGTGTGTGTGTGTGTGTGCACGCACGCTCCCGCATGGTACTGTGGATGGAACCTAGGGGCATTCTACCTTCGAGCTACACCCTTAGACCTATTTTTTATTCTTTATTTTGAAACAGGGTCTCACTGAGTTGCATCTGGCAACGTGCGGCTCCACATTTCCAGGTGGTTGTAATGAGTAAAGCTGGGTAACAGAGCCCCTGAGGACCCCGCGCTCTTCCTCGCCACCGCCACTCCGGGCTGACTTCATGAGACCGAGCTCATGGGCTTCAGAGCTTGCCCCTCCTTGTCAGATCTAGGGAAATCTGGGGGGTAAAACGCTCACAACCTCATAGATACACAGTGTGTCGAATACCGTAAGAAACAACGCAACTTGTACCTTTCCTTCAATGGTTTCTTCTAAGGATGACCCGGGGATTGTGAGGGTTTGGAGAGCAGCCTCGGGCCTTCAATTAAAATAGTTCTGTCTTTAGTTACTACCGGAATAAACCTGTAAGCAGACAGCTGTTTCCTGCCAGCTGGAATTCTAGTCCTGGGTGGGAAGGCAGAAGTTTATGACTTCAGATGAGGAACAGACAGGAACGGAGTATATGCCTATGCCAAGTTTCTTTCTTTATCGCCATGGAAGCAAAAAAGAGAAATGCTGGAAGGAGAAAGCTGCGAGACACCCGCATTTCTCTCAGACTTCTGCAAGCCATCAGGAGCCTGCTCACGGTTTACAAACACATTTACAGGAAGAGCATGGCTATAGGGGGAAAAAACGAAAATTAAAACAAAGCTTGAAAAGAATGAAGGCCGTGTATGTATTTGTCTTTAAACTTAGAAGTGGAACCCCTGGGACTTTGTATTCTATAACAACACTGGAAACATTATTAAGGCTAATAAATAAACATCTGGATTGACTTGTAGTCTAAATTTAAGTGTCCTAAATATTTTGGCTCTCTTAAAACTATACGGCATTTTCCTAAATTCAGAAATGTTTCTTCTGTCCTTAGTTTACACTTCGTTTTCTTCTGACTCTTAACTCCTCTCGGTTTCCAGGAAAACCAACCTTGTCATAGAGATGTTTAAGAACAAAACGTCCACGAAAAGATATGGAATTGGTCTCGTTTCCCTCCTTCCGCGTGTACAACGCGAGCCCCTTATCCACTTGCGTGCTTTTTGTTTGTTTTTGTTTTTGCAGTACTGGGGATGGAACCCAGGGGCATTCTACTTCTGAGCTACTCCCCCAGCCCTACTTTTTATTCTACCTCTTGAAGTCTCACTGAATTGCACAGGGCCTCACTAAGTAGCTGAGGCTGTCCACAAACTGCGATCCTCCTGTCTCAGCCTCCCAAATGCTCGGATTACAAGCGTGCGCCACCGCGCCCGGCAAACTGGTGTCCTTTCAATTGGAATTATCTCATCGCCGCCCTTACTTCTCTGCCTTCTCGGCAAATGCCTTCTGCGTATCCTTCAAAGCCCGCTAAGATTTACCAACAGAATGTTACCTGGCCCGAAATGAACACTGCACCCTTCTGAAGCTATCTGCTCATTACGTTCTTTAATATAAAATTAGCTAGCAGTGGTCCCGTTTTATATTTGCCACCAGGACGAAGGCATCAAAGATGGCAGCCTCAACCAGATGAAGCCCAAGATCACGGCCAAGTTCCACTCGGATTCTCAAGAGGACGCGAGAGAAGAATGAATGTGAAAGTCAAGGTCACAAAGAGACATCTGCACCGAGGGAAGCCAGGACAGCCACGGCAAAACTAACCAAGTCACGGAGCCAGGAACAGAACCTGCGCTCACCCTGCTTCTCACCCCTGAGAATGCGGCTCTCAGAACCCGCCGCCGCTGCCGCCGCTGCCCTGGACCCGATGCCTGGACCCAGAGCTAATCACAGCCCCTGTGCCTGGAAGAAGATGCTTTACATTTCCCTCCACTTATGTGAGTAATGAAAAAAGAAAACAAACAAAAGATATAACTGTGCGATGTTAGAAGATAATCCCTTAGCACAACTAGTGTCCAGAGGGCTGAGCACGGGGCCAGGCGCACAGCCCGCCAGTACGCAGCAAGGAGCTGGACACTTATTTATAAGAGCTTTTGCCCTGACAGGGCTTCAAGTCCCTGAGAAATGCCCCTGTTCCCCAAGGCCTCCGCTGTATTTATATGCAGAATCTTATATTATTTTTCCTGGTGTTGTGGCAACAAGGACTTCAGTGTTTGCCGAGCGACCCAGTTCTGGCAGGCCAGGCTGGGGACTGTGCGTGCGTGGAAATGGAGAAAGAGAAGAGGGACCTGGGGGACGCGGGGGGAGAGGATTGCTGCAGCAAGGCCGGAGACCTGTGCTGACTGGCTCTCAGAGCTCCATGTGCCCCCCTCCAGCAACTTTGCTCTGGGGATCCTCAGGTTTCAGGAACAGACTCCAAAGTACAGCAAACCTAGGCAGTCAGAGGAAACCCCAAAGAAAAACAAAAATTCCTGCTACGATGCTGCATCCACGTGGATATTTAAAGCTGCGTTGAACGTGGTACTTTAGAGCCCGCTGAGAGGTCTCCAGGGTGGTGGCGGGGAAATGAGAATGGACTGTAAAGAGGAGGAAGGAGCAGAGTCTCCACACCGCGCCTGAGGCTTTGTTTTGCTCGCTTTCTTTTGGTACTGGGGACTGCACCCAGGGGTATCCTTCCTCCAAGCTACATCCCCAACTCCTTTTTAAATTTTTTTTTTACAGTACTGGGGCTGGAACCCAGGGGCATTCTACCTCCAAGCTACACCCCAACCCTGTTTTTTATTCTTTATTTTGGAACAGGGTCTCACTGAGTTGCAAAGGGCCTCACTAAGTTGCTGAGGCTGTCTGTGAACCGCGATCCTCCTGTCTCAGCCTCCCGGATGCTGGGATTATAAGCGTGCGCCACCACGTCCGCCTTAAATGTTTAAAATGGGGTCTTCCTAACTCGCCAAGGGTCTTGATAACTTGCTGAGGCCGGCCTCGAACCCGTGAACTTCCTGTCTCAGATCCCCAAGTACCGGGATTACAGGCATGTGCCAGCATGCTCAGCTGAGCTTGTGTTTTAAACTGCACTACAGCAGCTGGCGACCCTCCCTCCACACTTCATAGACCGAGGCCCTGATCAGCCCCTGCTTGGGCACTCCATCTTGGCAACTCATTACCATCTGAAGCCAATTACTTATGAAAATGTCTGGGAAATCTGTCTCTCACAGATTATGCTGAGAACCTGTCACCTACTTCGTGGGAATAATGACTTGTAAGCAGGCCCTAGCGGCTCGAGATCCCCCACCTGGAGGCCGCCCAAACTTCACACCCTCCAACTGGGACGCACAACTAGAAATCATTACAAAACGAGGCCTCCCAAACGTACTCTCTGGACATCTTGCTCCTAGTTGGAGCAGGAAATAAAAACCACAAGTTTAGCCTCTGCTACAAGAAGCCACCGCTTTCCAACCCTAGGCTGGGGCCAAGAAAACAGTCCAAGCAGAGTAAAATTCACTCAGGAGTTCCGGCTGTTTCCTCCCTCTTGCCTGCCTGCCTTCCTTCTTTCCTGCCTTCCTATGTGTGTCCATAAGGTATCAGTGTTATAAAAGGGGTTCCAGTTATTACAGTATCAGGCTGAATTACAGAATGCGTTTGGGGAAGACATCTATTTTTTTTTTTTAGTTTTGTTCTAGCTAGAAGTGTCAGCACCAAGGAACGTGCCTATTTCCTCCTACCTGGGATGAACATTCTAACAAACAATTAGCTCGCACTTCTGAGACTTGCTCTACGATATCTGGGGTGGGGGCCGTTACTGGCATGGTGTGTATTTTCAACTCACATAGAACTAATTTTAAAGTTAAGGGCAGCACAAATAATTACACCAAATGCCTCTGTGCACCCGGGCACATTCTCCCACTCATTCACGGTGCACACAGGGCTCATTCCGTCCTATCAATCACCCTTCTGCAAGGTGGTGCTTGGTCCCAGCTTCGGGGGACGAGAACTTACACTGGAAAAGCTAAGCCAGAGACAGAGCTGAGCAGCCAGAGCCCAGCACTGACTGCTCTCAAAACCCCTTCCCTCGGCGCTCTCAGAAGCATCTGCTGCTCCAGGAGGCGGGGGGTCATCCTGGAGGGAGCCGGGCCCTCGTTAGCAGGCCCCGCAGACCACCACTGTTGTACTTTGCCAGTAACAAATGAGACGAGGCTTAGGAGCAATGAGGGTTGACTCAACGGAGCATCACTGTCGCCAGGGTCAATGCGAGGTACACAGCCGTAGCTCAGTGCGTCTTACTTCTAATCTCAAAATCAGATGGATGGATGGATGGATGGATAAATGGGTGGATGGATGGATGGATGGATGGATGGATGGATGGATGGATAAATGGGTGGGTGGGTGGATGGATGGATGGATGGATGGATGGATGGATGGATGGATAGATGGATAAATGGGTGGGTGGATGGATGGATGGGTGGGTGGGTGGATGGATGGATGGATGGATAAATGGGTGGGTGGGTGGATGGATGGATGGATGGATGGATGGATGGATGGATGGATAAATGGGTGGGTGGGTGGGTGGATGGATGGGTGGGTGGGTGGGTGGATGGATGTATAGGTGGGTGGATGGATGGATGGATGGATGTATAGGTGGGTGGATGGATGGATGGATGGATAATGGATGGATGAAAGGAAGGATGGGTGAATGGATGGATAGATGGATGGATGATGGAAGGATGGACAGACACCCAAAGGACTGATGACATGACCCTAGACTGATAGCTACAGCAATTAATCATGGAGGGGAATCCAGTCCAAATTTTCCAGTGGTTGTGCGCCACACTCCCAGCTGGAGGCTTTATTTTTCCATGGGTCTTTGTCTTTTTTTCTCCTGTGTATTACCACCTGGTGCTCTTCTGTTCCCCAGGCTGGCCCCAAAAGAATGCCAGTTGCTTGGCAACTGATCCATCCACTCAAGTGTCTCAAGGAAAGAGCCCCAGTTCCTAGGACGTTGCGTGATCCAGGTATTTATAGTAAGCACTAGTGTTTACACCTAAGCGTGCAGAGATAATCCTCACTTACAGTATTTCCATTGTGGTCCACCAAAATCCACATACACGCCAAAAAAGGTAAATAAGAGAAACGGGGCCTGTTCTTTCTTTCAAGAACTATTAATTCAAAAATGTATGAACAGAGATGCTGGTGTAAGTTATTTTAATGCTGACATATTTCATGGTCAAATACAACTAAGTAAATGCTTGTAGGGAAAAAAGGATGATAATTAATAGATGTTTCCAATATTCCTGATAATAGGAACCATACCATGTGACTGAAATGCTATATTTTTTTTCCTTAAAACATGTGGCCTTTCCAAACAAGAGCTTACCAACACTCAACCTCTAGCTGAAGTTGCTATTTTTTCACCCTGTCAGAGAGAACAGCAAAACACAGAGGAAAGGAGGGGTGTCCTATTGTTGCTGCAAAGTTTAGCAACTCAAAGTAGAGGAGCCAGAGACAGGGAGTCACCTCTTCAGAGCCTTGCAAAGCAGCGAGAATGGAAAGGACTCATTGGTTCATACGGACGAATGGCCAGAGGGTATAAAGCTATCGACCAAGACACAGAGGCGTGGCCCGAATGCTTCTGTCCCATTGCAAACTGCAGCGTGTTTCGAGTAAACTAGGCGGAAAGCTACTGTGAGCAGAACAAGGCAAAAATCGCCTCAGGTGGGTGTTACAACATTGTTTGTAAAATTATTTTTCCCACTAAGAGGCATGTGACCCTGATTCTTCAGAACAGGAGCTGCACCCCCACCCCATCTGGGACTTCCCAGCGTCCTGCGGCCCTGTGTCTCCAGCACACACAGCAACACGGCTGTCCACACCTCAGGGCAGCCTCGTCGCTCACATGCTGTGGCCAGGCGATGTTCTAAAGGAAGAAATGCTCATGACCAGATATATATATATATTTTTAATTTAAAAATTTAAAAAGTCTAGGCGTGGTGATGTATGCCTGTAATCCCAGTACTTGGAAAGTTGAGACAGGAGGATTGAAGGTTCAAGTTCAGCCTCAGCAACTTAGGGAGACCCTGTTACAAACATAAAAAATAAGATGGGCTGGGGGTATAACTGGAGGTAGAATGCCCCTGGGCCCAACCCCTAACACCAAAAGAAAATAATTAAAAACTAGACTGATTCTTAGAGAAACGTCAACACCTTCAGCTCTAACTAGAAGTGTTTTTGCTTCTGGAGGATTTTTCCTACTTCTCTGTGCAGAGTGTCCATGGGGAGACAGAGGATCATTAGACCATTACGGGTTAACAGAAGCTGCCCCGAAGGACACCCGGACGTTTGGGGCTGTAACTCAATCCTAACCTGGTACGAGGGGAGACATGTTGCAGGGTCAGCCATAACTGCCTTAGACACATGGGATTTGGGGTTTGCAATAAATGCCTGGAAAATCAGTGAGTATGAGCAGATCCCCAGAGCCAGAAACAGCTGCAAAGCTGAGCCATAGCGTAGCCTCCTCTGCCCAGGGAGGAGGCTCCTCTGCACTTCACGGCCGACCCTGGTCATCAGACGTTTGGGGACAGAAAGGTAAGCGGTGCCTGCTGGAACTTGAGCTGCACAACGGCCTCAATAAGAGGTCACACCAGTGCCAGGCCCGAGGACCAGGCACGCCCCGCCACACTCCCAAGCCCTTCCCCACTGTGCGCCACGCAGTCTCAGCCGGACTCCCCCAAACTTCTGAAAGGAAACGCAAGCCCTTCTCAAAACGCTAGTTTCACATCTGCATTGATTACTGCAGAACCTCATCATCAGAGACGGAAAGGGTGCTACAGCAGTCTGGGGAGGCCGCGGCCCTCCAACAACCTGCAGCACAGCCTCAATCGCCACACACCTGCAGTCACATGAAACCTTCGTTTTGGTTTTGTTTTGGTTTGGTTTGGTTTCGGTTTTTAGTTTTGTACCAGGGATTGAATCCAGAGGAATTCTACCTTTAAGCTATACCCTTAGCCCTTTTCTCATCCCCCCACCCCCTCCCGGTTTTCTTTTCTTTTTTTCTTTTTTTTTTTATGTTCTTGAACCCAGGGGCGCTCTATCTCCAAGCTACACCCCCAGCCCAATTTTTATTCTTTATTTTGAAACAGGGTCTCCTTAATTTGTGGAGGGCCTCACTAAGTAGCTGGGGCTGGCCGTGAACCGGGATCCTCCTGTCTCAGCCTCCCAAGTACTGGGATTACAAGCGTATGCCACCAAACCTGGCAAAAAAATATGCTTTTAGTGGTGCATTACAGTTTCATATCATAATGTAAAGCACGTTGACAGTGACATACATGCACACAGCACAGCCCTTTTCATTTTTTTATTTTGAAACAGGGCCTCACTGTTACGAAAGGCTCTTACTGAATTGCTGAGGCTGGCCTTGAACCTGCAATCCTCCTATCTCAGCCTCCCAAGTATGGGGATTACAGCCATGTGCCACCAAGCCCAGCTAAATGATGCCCTCAGTAGAATACAGTTCACTCTATAACAAAAAAAAAAAAAAACTCTTTTTCCAAACTAGTGTCAGATGTCTGACTATTTTAAGTTGATGGAGAGAAGAATACTTTCTTGGACTGACACTTTATTACAGAGTCCTGTGGCTATAAGACCAATTCAACTGGACAATTTCTTGAAAATGTGTAACTTTTCACATCCGATTTCTGAGCTCCTAAGGAAATGGAAAATAACTTTTTTTTTTTTTTTTTGCGGGTTTGGGGATGGAACCCAGGGGCATTCTACCTCTGAGCTATACCCTCTGCCCTATTTTTTACTCTTTATTCTGAAACCGGGTCTCACTGGGTTGCAGAGGGCCTCAGTAAGTAGCTGAGGCTGTCCGCAAAACCTGATCCTCTGGTCTCAGCCTCCCGAATGCTGGTATGCGCCATCACGCCCAGTGAAAATAACTTTTGAAACGGTGCTCCAACCACACGCCTGTCAGGAATCCCCAACGCTCTCTGCAGATCGCAGCACGATCCGTGGGCAGCGCCAAACAGGCTGTAGAATGTGGGGAACACGCGGGGATGTGACCAGAAGTTACGTCACCCATCGGCTTTCCCTGGGTCTTTATTTGCTGGTTCTTCCTTTTCAACCCCTTTCTAGCTTTTCCTTGAAAGCCACGGGAGAACGGCAAATTCACACATTACCTTAAGGCCAAGGTCAGCAGGAGGTTTCGAAGCCACGCCTCTCGCAGCAATTGCTGCTTTAAGAACACGCTTGGCGTTTTCCGGACTTGCTAACATCTCTTCTGCATGGCTCTGTATGAAGAGGCAGATTCCAACCTTGGCCACGATCGTTTTATTTCATTTTATTTCTTATTGAAGATGGAGGAAGAGCGATGAGGAATCCAAGTGGGGCCAGAGGTCGGCAGGCCGGACAACACCCTCTGAAGGAGAAGCTCTGGGGAGGTCAACAAATCCGAGAGGCTAGAAACGGAAGCAGGAGGCCAGCTGCGGCCCGACGAGCCGCGTGCAGTGCACGTCAGGATTTCTTCACACGCACATTTTCACGCGCTTCTTTTCAAGCTCCTATTAAACAACAATTCGAACCACACTCGTTGTCTTTATTGTTGTTATTATTGTTTATATAGAACTGAAGTGTTTGGTTCTCTTTGATTTCACCTCTTGCTTATAAATCTTACAAGCGGCCATTGGCCGCTTGTAAAGCCCGGGCACCTCGTATATTGTCGCTTAATTATGTTATGCCACAGCGGGCTTCCTAGGAGGCAAAAATTCTACACAAAAACACTTACGAAGAAAGCCAAGGCAGACGGCCTGGCTAAGCCACTAAGAAGAAAAATGGTTGCTGACAAGGGGCTAGAACTGACAACGAAAGCTTTCTGAACCAAAGGGGGAAATTTGAATTGTTGAAGACATTTGAATTGTTGAAGGAAAGGACGTTTCAGATGTAGGCGAGGGGAGGAACCGAGCATCTGACTGGAAATAGAAGATTAACTACTAAGCGTGTTTGGAATGAGTCACACAGAGACAAAAGGGATTATTAGCCCAAAGGATGTAGGCAGGAAGGGCCCTTGGCAAAGCTTCCCTGAGCATCCTGCCTTCAGGTCTAAGAGGTTGGGAACTCTACCCGGTTCGAAGAAGGACCTTCATCGTATATCCTGCCCCAGAAATGGGGGGATATGAAGGAACAGAAGGAAAAAGTATTCAAATCATGGGGCCTTATTATTATATAAAAGAACTGTAATCATTCCCATAATAATGTTCAATGACGGTAAATATGTAGTAAGACCGGTTCCCACCTGCCGCCGATACATACGGGGCTGCATCAGTTAACATGATCCCTCCCCAAATCAGACAATCTGTATCCAAAGCCATTAAACTGCTGATAGCTTCAATATGCAATTCTCTTGTTCACTCATCTATCCTGAAGAAATCCCCTAGATACAGAAAAGTCTCTATTCCAGAGATACTGATGGCAAAACTAGATAAAAGTGAAAAGCAGAGACAACCCAAATACACAATAATACAACACAAGTTAAGCATAAAATTGTCATATATGCAGTTAATGAAATAAAAAGGAGTCATACAAATGCCGATTTTTGAAGTGTAGAGAACTGTCTATAAAAAAAAAAAAATTCCCTCTCCCAAATGGCAGAACTATAATGGAACCCAGGGGCATTTGACCTCCGAGCTACACCCCCTGACCTATTTTGTATTCTTTATTTTTTGAAACTGAGTCTCACTGATTTGCAGAGGGCCTCACTAAGTAGCTGAGGCTGTCCGCAAACCGCGATCCTCCTGTCTCAGCCTCCCGAATGCTGGGATGACAAGTGTGCACCACCACGCCCGGCTTAACTGAGGTTTTTATAACTCTCAATTGACAGGAGAAATCCGGTTGAAAAGAACAAGTTGAACTGTTCAGAGGTAAGCAATCCAGAATTGCAGACAGTCTATCTAATCTTTGCGGATGCTCCTGAGTTCAAGCCCCAGCACCACAAAAACAAAAATGCACAATACGGTTACCATTTGCATGATGCATAAATGTCACCAAGATGTTTTAAACACTTAATCAGCCCACAACACCCTTGTGCTATGAGATGTTGCCATCTCCATTTCGAGGGTGCGAAGCTAAGAGAAGTTGAGCAACGCGTCCAAGCTCACGCAGCTAGAACAGAGCTGAAAGGAAGAGAAGTCAGGCGTGGTGGCGCACGCTCATAATCCCAGCACTTGGGAGGCTGAGACAGGAGGATCGTGGATTGCAGACGACCTCAGCTACTTTGTGAGGCCTTTTGCAACTCAGTGAGACCCTGTTTCAAAATAAAAAATAAAAAACCAGGCGGGGGGTAGAGCTTGGAGGTAGAATGTCCCTGGGTTCCATCCCCAAGACCGGAGAAGGAGAAGGAGAAGGAGAAGGAGAAGGAGAAGGAGAAGGAGGAGGAGGAGGAGGAGGAGGAGGAGGAGGAGGAGGAGGAGGAGGAGGAAGAAAGCTAGAGCTGGCGTGGTGGCACATGCCTGCAATCCTAGTACTTAGGAGGCTGAAGCAGGAGACGCACGGGTCCAAGGTCAGCCTCAGCAACTTAATGAGACCCTGAGCAACCTCAGAGACCCTCTTTCAAAAATAAACAAATAAAATGACAAGGGGTGTAGCTTGGAGGTAGAATGCCTTAGATTCAATCTCCCACACAACAAGAACAACAAAAAGATAGCTGGGTCAATCAGAGGAACCTTCGCTGGCTTGATTGCAATTATATAGTATTCCATCTTCGCTTACAGCTGAACCAGGTTCCTACTCAGTGTTCAGTAACTCAGCTCCCCTCCCAGGCGATGCTGACTCCTCTTGGCAGAGGTCCTGCCTGCATGGGTTATAACACAGGCTTTGTCCTGGATGTAGGAGATATATATAGCCTGTATAAGGCTTTGTCCAGCCTTACTGAGAGCTAATGGGTTATTTTTCTCCTGCTAAATTAATGTTCTAAGTACCTCAAGTTTAGTCTTTAAAAGAGAAGCTTTTTTATTTTCTTATTTTTTTTATTTTTTTTTTATTTATTTATTTTTTTTTTTTTTGCAGTACTGGGGATGGAACCCAGGGGCATTCTGCCTCTGAGCTACACCCCAGCCCTATTTTTTAGTCTTTATTATTTTGAAACAGGGTCTCAGTGAGTTGCAAAGGGCCTCACTAAGTAGCCGAGGCTGTCCACAAACCTCCTGTCTCAGCCTCCCGCATGCCGGGATGACAAGCGTGCGCCACCACACCTTGCTTATCTTTTTAGCATATTCCTAAGTCAGCCTTCATAGACTGGGTGTGGGAAGTCGCTATCACTTGTCTTGGGTTGAAGTCATCTTATGACAGGGCACACAGGTGTGCGGCCACTCCTTGGATGGTAGAGGGGAAGGTCACTCCGCGCTGTGCTGCAGGGTCTGGGGCCACTGTGCTGTTCGGGTTCCCACCCTTATCTCTTTAGGACAATTGCAGTGTTGTCAAGGAAGCTTAGCAGTTGTCATGGTAACTGTCGCTAACAACCACTCATGTGCCGCAGTATGAATTTAAGATTGAACTCGTGCATCGTTTATGAATGTGTGTATTTCTATCCCTCTCCACAAAGGATTTGTGGCAGCTTTTAAAATGTATATAATTAAGCCAGGTATGGAGCACACATCTATAACTTCAGTACTTGGGAGGCTGAAACAGGAGGGTTGCAAGTTCAAGGCCAGCCTCAGCAACTTAGTGAGACCCTCAACAACTGAACAAGACCCTGTTTCAAAAAGTTCTTTGCCAGGCATGGTGGCGCACACTTGTAATCCCAGCATTCGGGAGGCGGAGATCAGAGGATCGTGGTTCCCAGACAGCCTCAGCTACTTAACAAAGCCTTTCATAACTCAGTGAGACCCTGTTTTAAAAAAATAAAAAGACTAAAAATTAGGACAGGGGGTGTAGCTTAGAGGTAGAATGCCCCTGGTTGCCATCCCCAATACCACAAAAAAAAAGGGGTTGGGGGTATAGTTCAGAGGTAGAATGCCCCTGGGTTCAATCTCCAGTACCATAAATAAATAAATTTTATGTAATTTAAAAGATAATAATAGCTGGGCGTGGTGCCGCACGCTTGTAATCCCAGCATTATGGAGGCTGATACCAGAAGATCACAGTTTGCAGACAGCCTCAGCTACTTAGTGAGGCCCTTTGCAACTCAGTGAGACCCTGTTTCAAAATAAAGAATGAAAAATTAGGGCAGGAGGTATAGCTTGGAGGTCGAATTCCCCTGGGTTCCATCCCCAGACCCACCAAAAAGAAAAATAAAATAAAAATTAAAAAAAAGATAATAATAGTATCTTTTAAAGATGATAGGATCTTTTAAAAATAATGATAGTATCTTTTAAAGATTATATATGAATATCTTAATAAAGATATATCTTAATAAAGATTATCATAATAAAAATAATTATACAAAGAGAGATTAGCTAGTCACACAAGGGTCACCTGATTTCTTTCATATGCAGAAGGTAGGGCGTAATAGGGATACCACAGGGTCTTCAGATAATGAAGGAGAAATCCCAGTAGAAACAGGGAAGTGGAGTAGGGGAAGCGGGGGATGGAGGAGTCAATGAAGGAAGCATCTCCACCTACAATATGTCCACTGGTGAGAATACCCATGTCGATCTCAACACCGTGTATGGGACGGGGGCGCAGGGGGCACCGGGGAGGCCACCGAGTGCTGTGGGCAGGGGTGCCGCTATCACTCTCCACTACATCGTGATGTGACGCTATAATGATTGTTAACAGAAGGAAAATAAAAATAGGTGAGCGATAAAGCCAAAGGTAAAGAGTACAGACTGCACTCTTGTTAGCCGTCTCTAGCGGCTAGCACCAGGAGACAAGTACAGCACTGAGTTCCTGGAATCCAGAGCAAAAGGCTGTCAGCTGGCTCTGGGATCCCCAGCTCAGCGAAGAAGAGCCAGCGCTCGGAACCGCCGCTCTTGACGTGGTCCTAAAGAGGAACCCGCCTTTCCGGATCGCTGTTTTCCGGGATGGAAGGCTGTCCTGTCGGTACCCACTTCCCACTTGATGCTCCAGCTATGCAGACTTATAAACCCAAACGCCTGCGCGCATCCACAAGGACATCTGTGTCTCTGGTCACTATCTGCGCAGAAGCCTCAGATGTCCCGCCACCAGATGTGCCTAGATCTCTGTCTTCGCCTTGTCCTGTGCGTCTTTTGTGCGAGGGAGTTATCAGCTGAGCTCTTCCACATGCAAACGCTCCCTCAGCAGACTGACGGCCAGAGGTTGAAAGCTCTACGTCTGTGCATGTACAGTGCGGATCTGAGACAGCCGTCCTCTGACCCAGACGCTCACTGGGAGAGGTTCTTTCAGAGCCGGCTCTGACTGAAGTGCATTTCATCAAAGCCCATTCAGTGAATTTCAAAGCCAGTGTCCAAGCCCTCTTGACCGCCCATTTAGGTTCCTAACAACAGGGCCGGGCCGGCTCCTTGCTTTCATTCTTTGCTTGCGCGGCGCCCACCGTAGGTAGAGAATGTCTGCGTGTGCGGATTCTCACAATGGGCCCCACAGTACCGCTCCGCAATCGCTCCCGTCAAGCAGAGCTTTTTCATCCCGCTGAGTTCAAAGTTCAAAATCCATTTCTTAGCTTAACGCAATGCTAGTGCAAGTGTGTTTAATGTATTCATCCTAAATGCCATCCGAAGGCTGTGGTGTCAACATTCGGCTTTGCTTGGACAGCTTTTGTGCAAACGCAAACACTAAGTGTATGAAATCTAATGAGATTAGGCGCTCAGTGCAAAATTAAAGGCAGCGGCCAGACTTCAAAGACATCACTGCACCGCAAATCCCTGAGTGTATTTCTTGGGCCATTGCAGCAGACTCCAGTTTCGGAATCACCTTTACCAGAAGATTTTCTCCATAGCAACCCTTTATGGGGATATCTGCTATTAAATATCTCCTACAGAACACACTGTTTTTCTAGGGGAGGAGTTAAATCATCAATAAAACATTTGATCCTTAAGGAAGATAAAATTTAATGGAGACACCGGGCGTGGTGGCACACACTTGTAGTCCCCGCACTGGGGAGGCTGAGACAGGAGGATCCGCAGGTTCGAAGCCAGCCTCTGCTACTTAGTGAGGCTCTCAGCAACTTAGTGAGACCCTGTTTCTAATAAAATATAAAATAGGTCTGGGAGTATAGCGCGGAGGTAGAAAGCCTCTGGGTTCCACCCCCAGTGCCACACACACAAAAAAATTTAATGGAGATAAATAAGAGTCAACTAGGAGTTCTTACACAACCACAACAAACATAAATCCTTTAAAAGCTATCGATTTGGGGTGTGGTTGTTTGGGTTTTTTGTTGTTTGTATTTTGGGTTTTTTTTCTTTTTGCAAGAATAGAAAAAGTAGGGAAAGACAACTTTGTGTGTATGTGTGTGGTACTAGGGATGGAACCCAGGAGCACTCACTCTCTGAGCTACACTCCCAGCCCTATTTCATTCTTTTTATTTTGAAATAGGGTCTTGCTAAATAGCAGAATCCCTCATTAAGTTGTGGAGGCTCACCTCAAACCTGTGATCCTCCTATGTCAGACTTCCAAATACTGGGATTACAAGCGTGCGCAGCCACGTCCAGCAGGGAAAGAAGTCTGACTCCAAAACAGGATGGTAGTGTGTCTCCTGAAGGGTTTAATATGACCTGGCACTTTCTAAGTTAATCTAAGACCAAAACCACGGGAGACTGAATACTCCTGGCCTCTACCTACAGACCAGCAGATAAAGGCCGATGAGATGAACCGTGCTCCACTGGGATGCGGCCCAGGCTGGAGAGGAAGACAAGTGCTAAAAGCTTAAGCAAGAAAGAATCTCGTATCTAATCACAAGCATTTGTAACTCCAAACAAGAGATCCATCCCGAGGCAGGAGGACGTCAGGTTGGAGACCGGCCTCAGCAGCGTGGCAGACTCTCGGCCACCTGGGGAGACCCTGCCATGAGACCATGTCCCGGGCTGTCCGTGACAAGAAGAGCTCGGCTGGAGAAAATGAAGGTTGGCAACAAGCAATTAATTGCAGCTTGGGAACATGAGCTATGGAGTCAAACATATAAAATGGCAATCAGAAGCCAGGCATGGTGGCACACGCTTGTAATCCCAACATTCGGGAGGTTGAGACAGGAGGACTGCAGTTCACAGACAGCCTCAACTACTACTTAGTGAGGCCCTCTGCAACTCAGTGAGACCCTCTTTCAAACTAAAGGATAAAAAATAGAGCCAGGGGTGTTGCTCTAAGGCAGAATGTCCCTGGGTTCCATCCCCAGTACCACAAAAATAAAATAAAATAAAATAATTAAAAAATAAAATAATGCACATAATCCCAACATTTGGGAGGCCGAGACAGGAGGATCATAGTTCGTGGACAGCCTCAGCTACTACTCAGTGAGGTCCTTTGCAACTCAGTGAGACTCTGTTTCAGAATAAGGAATAAAAAATAGAGCTGAGGGTGTAGCTGGGAGGTAGAATGCCCCTGGGTTCCATCCCCAGCACCGCAATAAATAAATAAATAAATAAATAAATAAATAAATAAATAAAATTGCTAGCAGGCCACTTCTTACCTATTAAATCAGTGATTCAATATGGCGCAAACTAACTTTTGAGATATTTAAGCCGCAGGCATTTTGATACCAGTGGCAATTAGCTATGTCGTCTGTTACTTTAAGAGCTGGAGATGTTGGCCGAGCATCATCCAGACACAGCTGATAACCTCAGACCGCGTCACAGCCTGCATCTCTAAGAGCAACAAAGAAGGAAACCGATGGGAAACTTCTAGAACTTGAGAAAGTTCTAGAAGAGAGAAAGTCAGTGCCATGCCAGGATAAACTGCCTACCGTCACCAATGTAGAGCCAGAAATGACAGACATTCGGAAAGCAGGATCAGAAGCAAGCACCGTGGTCACGAGGCAAGGCCTCCGTGGTACCAGCCGATTGTGTCAGGCGGCAGGGGGCGCAGGGCAAGTCGGGTGGTTCTGGAACCCATACGCGCACTGCACACCCTGACCCTTGAGAAGAGGCTAAAGATGCTTCTTTGTTCATGAGAGAAAATTAAAAACAAGAGGGGGTGGAAACTACTTGGTCCTTTCTTGAGAAAAGAAAAACACCGGGGTAATTTTAACAACAAGAAAAGGAAAATACAGGTAATAGACTAGCAGAGATTACCAAAGAGAGAAACCTAAGAACACGGTACAGTCTTCCAGGAGGCGAGAGGGCCCCACCGAGCGAGAAAGCACCGCACCAGGATGGGGCGCTTGCGGCAGGTGGTGGAGGCATGTTTCTGCTTTGCCTTCATAAAGTAGAAACTTTAAGAAAAAATTTTTTTTGCTGTTTTTGGCAGGGATTGGGGGTACTGAGTATTGAACCCAGGGGCATTCTACCTTCAAGTTACACCTCCAGCCTTTTTTTTTGTAGTTTTTGTTGTTGTTGTTGTTGTTGTTTGTTTTGAAACAGGGTCTCACTATTTGTGTTGGGTCTCGTTAAGTTGCAGAGGCTGGTCTTGAACCTGCGATCCTCCTGTCTTGGCCTCCCAAGTACTGGATGACAGACATGCATCATTATGTCCAGCAAGAAAAAAAAATTATAAGAGTTTTCTATAGGAAAAAGCTGCTCTTATCCTCAGGCAATTGTACCCTCAGAAATACTGGTGATCCAGGGCAGCTGGCCCCGTGCACACAGAGGGAGCAGAAATTAAGATTCAGATGAGACGGAAACAGTCAACCGTCCCACAACCCTCCTGAGCCCAGCTGGGGACTGCCTCCGTGTGAGGAGGACTCGAGTTGTAAAATGTCATTGGAGTATCTCAGAATCCAGAGAAATCCTTAAAGGACAAATAAGACGTGAAAAGCCCGTGCCAAGAAGATATAAAGAAAAACAACATAGCTGGCCAGGTGGGCATGGTGGTGCAGGCCTGTAATCCTAGTACTGTGGAGATGGAGGCATGGAGATTGCAGGTTTGCAGCCAGCCTCAGCAGTGTAGTGAGACTCTCAGTATCTGGCAAGACCCTGCTTCAAAACATAATAAAAAATAAAGGGCTAGGAGGGTGTAGCTCAGAGGTAGAATGCCCCTGAGTTCAATCCCCAGTACCACAAAAACATAATAATATGCCACAAACTTCTTTATTTCCTCTACCTTTCTTATTCCTACTATACATAACTTACATTCCGCTACACACACACACACACACACACACACACACACACACACACACACACGGTTCAATTGCGAGAATTACTTCTTATTCATATTTCTATTCTCAAAGGACCCAGGACGGCGCCTTACCCAGAGCAGACTTTCAATAATTCTTTGGGATGAGTGTAGTGAGCTTATAATGGGCTATATGGGTTTGGAAAATCAGAATTGATAGCATTAAATATTTTAAGTCATTAATTCAATTGAGCCCAGTAGAGATAATGAGTGGCGTTTATGGAGTACTTAACGTGGGTGGGCTCAGTGTGTTGCACGCATCATCTGATTTACTCTAATGTTGATCGTAAGAGGAAGAGACGATTATTATCACCACGTTATCGCTGAGAACAGTGAGGTTTCTAGGATGCCCAGACGCTCACCAGTCAAGCTACTCTCAGTGGCCGTGCAAGGGGCCCAGCCTGCTCTCGCAAAGTCACGAGGCCTGTGGTCATCGGCGCTGGGCCAGGCTTCCATGATGTGGAAGCTCCCTGCAGGGGAACGTGTGTCCCCAGGACACTGCGGGTCTCTGCAACCCGGCCTTAGGGACCACTAGCCACTACTTGGCCTTACCTGACGTTCTCCATGTTTCTGTTTCCCAAGAGATGAACTTCTGTGACTTCAGGTCTATTCTCAGTCACGGAATCAAACAGAGATACAATTCTCACATTACTTGGTTGTCCAGCACCCGAAGCACCAGTAACCATATTTTGCAAAACTAGACAGCCTCTGTCAAAGTGCAGGGCTTTGGAAAGCTACACACTGGTCTTAGAAATTGTTGTCACCGTGAATGTCACCTATGTTTGTGAAATTTTTGTTTCCCCTCTTGTCTTAATATACAACCTACAAAGAAGGAGAAAAAAATATCTGTTTCTCTTACCATAACCTCAGGAGTAGGAAAAATCGCAAAGGAAGTAAAACCAGGGGTCTAATAGCATCCATCCCCGACATCCCCAGCCAGGCATATAAATTCAGTGGAGCAAGCTACTCGGCTTCTCTTGTGAGAAAGCACACACTTTTAAACACAAGGGACCCAAGTGACAACAGTATTTTAAAACCGAAAACCAGATGCCTATTAAACTATAAAACCAGCCACCAGAAGGCAGGGCCACAATAGCCTGGTATCTTGATACAAAAAGATCATGTTTATTTCTGTACAGAAAAACACATTCTTCACCCTGGGCTGGGCAAAACTTCAGATATTTAATATTTCCCAGCTCTCTGCCTATAGCTTCTCAAATGGTCCTCCAGTACCTTATGAGGCTGATGTGGCACTTAGGAGACAAGATATTTTCACAGAAACAATGGCACTCTAGACGGAGAAAAAAATCAAAGCCAACTCTCCGGGCTCTTTGGTGCACACCTAGCTACAGAAACCAAGGCTGTTGAAAAGGAGCCTCGCAGCCTGGTGCGGTGACACACGTCTATAAGCTGCAATGGGAGACCTGCAAATGGGCCAGCCCCAGCCACTAAATAAAACTCTGGTGGTTTTGTTTTTGTGTTTGTGTTTTGGTGGTACTGGGGATGGAACCCAAGGGCCTTCTACCTCCGGGCTACACTCCCAGAATCATTTTATATTTTTTTATTTGGAAAGAGTCTCTTAAGCCAGCGATAGCTGGCTTCGAACCTGCACCATCCTCCTGTCTCAGCCTCTCAAGCACGGGGATTACAAGCATGCGCCACCATGCCTGGCTGTAAGACTCTGTTTTGAAGTAAAAAATCAAAAAGGGCTGGAGGTATAGCTCAGAGGTAGAATGCCCCTGCGTTCAATCCCTTCTACAGGAGGGAAGGAAGAAAGAATGGGGAACATTGTGTTTTAATTTAAATAAAAAATGGATGTGTGGATTTTGTTTAGTTGGCCCTGAAGAAAAATTGTTTTCCTCAAATGATAAAAAAGATACCCCCTTATAATTTTGTAGTCCATGCCAAATTCTGGGATATACACACAAGAGGATTTTATTTAGCAATAAAGGAGAACAAAAGAATGTCATCTGCAGGAAAATGAAGGGCCCTGGAGAACGTTGTGTTAAGTGAGGCGAGCCCGTCCCAGACAGTGAAGGCGCCCGTGTTTCTCTCATAAGCAGAAGCTGGGGAGTGACCAGGATACCAGAAGGACATCAGATACAGGAGGACAGACTGCAGCAGAGCCAGGGAGGTGTCTAAAGGAAGGAGAGGGAGTAGGAAAATCAGTGAAGGAACCATTTCCGTCACCTTCTGTCCAAATGTGAGAACACCAACGTCCATTAAATACCCTGTATGGAGAAAGGGAGACAGGGAGGGAGTCGGGGGATCCGACCAAGTGGAATGGACGTCACTATCACGCTGCACCACATTACGATGTGAGGCTATAATGCACCAATAAGAGCATAAAAAATAATAAAATTACCCCCAAAAGGTAAAATTCTTCTCCCAATAAAAGTGGAGAATTGCCACGTTTGCTGGTGTCTAGAGCAGCTCACTACATTTGACTGCACCAAAAGCCCCAGGCGGACAATCATCATTAGGTAACTAATCAGCCGGTTGTCGCCCTCTTTTAAGCCCTCCAAATTGCTTAGTCTGGTCCAAACCTCCAAGTTGGGATAGATTTCTCCTTCAGGAATCCCAAAGCCCTGGAAAGGATACATTCCTCTTTCTGGTCATTTAGAGAAGGGGGAAATCCTGTCCTTGGCTGAAGCCACAGAAAAATATTTGGTGGGGCACCGTAAGACACCAGAGAAAGTGTTCCGCCTTACCCTGGGAGATCGCTGGGCGCTGCGCTTGTGGTCCCGGGCCCGTAGCAAATTATTTGCAGAAAAGAATCAAGACAAAAGGTATATTTTCTCCAGCTGACTGACAGAGCGGAAGCGCCTGCCACTGTGTGAGTGTTAATTGGAAGGAAGTCTCACTTTCACAGGAAAACCACCCCCTGGGTGGTAAAGACGGAGCCTGCAGGCTGGGAGCCGAGCCTGTGCGCTCCTGGGAACCCAGCTCCTGCGGTTCACCTCACTCTGATAATGACAGACCCTGGCCAAACCCTCAGCACGGAAAGAAAAAAGGACGCTAAAAATAAGCAGGGGGGACAGGGAGCCGTGTTCTTGCCAAGCTAGTAACCAGGAGGCAGGGAGAGCACTGCATGCCCTGCTACTTCTGCCCAAGTCCACCCAGAGGGAGCTGTGGGAGCTGGCCAAGGGCAGAGGAAAGGCAGAGGGGGTGCTGGCCCTCCTGCCAGCCAGGTCACTCTTCTAGCTCAAACATTTTAAGAAAAAAAAAATGTGTAATACTGGGGGTTGAACCCAGGAGCATTTTAGGTCCAAGCTACACCCCCAACCCTATTTTATTTTTATTTTGAAACAGCGTCTGGCTAGGTTGCTGAGAATCTCACTGCTTGCTGAGATTGCCCTCCTGTCTCAGCCTCCCAAATACTGGGATTACCAGCGTGCACCACCGTGGTCAGCTCCGAAGAAGAATTTTAAATGGTATCTTGGAGTTTCCCATCCTTTGCCCTTTCTCATCCTTCTGCCTGAATCCACCACCCCCTCCTTTCCCCACCGCCTCTGCTGCTCTGACTCATCTCAGTCTTGGGTTTTGGGGTCAATATCACTTGCTGAGCAAGTCTTCCCTGAATTTCTGGTCTGTACCCCACTCCAAGCAATATCTGCTCTTGTGCATGCTGACTTGTGTTTTACGGACCTAAACATCCGTGGCAAGTTGGTTCTCTGTGTAAGCATATCTTTAACAGCTCTGTGTAATAGCCATGCCTCCATCTGTACTCAATAAGCTTCAAGACAGGTCAGTACTTGGGCACAATGTAAATGCTCCAGGCAACGTTTTCAGTCAGTGCCACCAGGCAAACACCCTCTGGGACCCTGAGAAAAACAACCCCGTTGTGTTTCAGACAAGACGGCCCACCTCACTGGCCACTGAGCAGGGGGGCCAGGGCACCAAAGCAGGACTCCGGCTGGAACCAGGCAGAACTGGTTTGAGCTGCAAAGACTGCCCTGTTGACCTGCTATTAAACCCCAGACTCATTACCATGGCATTGCAATACATTTCCCTATTAAGATCCCTGCCCACTGGTGCCATCTTGGTTGGGTCTCCTGGAGCAGGCCCCGGGCTGAGGTCAGCTCAACAACTAAGGGTTTCATCCCTAGGACCATAAATAAACATATCTGTCTGGTGTAAATAAGGACTTCAATTATTAAGACAGGATTACAAGAGTCCCTGAGGGAGGACTGATAACCCAGAGGGAGACTGTGAACTGGAGGCAGAGGTGGGCACCCCACAGCTCAGGGACCTCAGGGGCTGAGGGCTGGTGGCTCCCTGGGGAGAAGGGAGTAATTTCTGCTCCAGGACAGAACTTCTGATCTGACGTACGCTTGCATCTCTGTGCATTCAGGCTGGTAGGAAGCTGTAACAGGTGAGGACAGAACAAGAGGCCGAGAGCTCCTTCCTCTTCAATTCCTGGGGCAAGTGGAGGTCTCTAAAGCCGGTTGCAGAGGCTGATCTCCACTGGAAGCCCTTAGCCTCTTGTGCCCCCCGACCCCAATGCCCGCCTCCCAGGACCATTTCTTCTAGTGAAATGTTGCCTCAACGCACCCGCGCAATGCTGCAGGGGCTTCGGGAGCCATCCCGGGCATCTCTCCTGCAATCGTCCTGCCTGTGAGAAGCGTATGAGTTCCACCTTTAACATTCTCTTTAGCCCTGAGAACCCAGCTTCATCACCCTCTGCCATCCTACCAGAGGAGTATTGTGTAATCAGACAAAACGTGCACCCTTTAGCAACATTGAGCTCAGCTTCCTCCCGGGATCCCCGGCCGGCGCACACAGGCAAGGGCAGCACTGTGCACTGGCTCCCCTCGAATGGCCTGTGGGGATATTGCTGCTATGTGGTCTGAGCTAAACAATCCCAGAGTCACCTGACAGCCTCCGTCCAACATTTAGGAGTCATCAAACTTAATTTCCCCTTTGTGCAATAAAACACCAAGAGGAAGCTTTAATAGATTGTATTATGTAACGGTTCTATAAAAATAGCAAGCTGGGTCACTTCCTTCCTGGGGCCCAGTAACCTATGCTGAAAGGATACACACTGGTTGCCCCGGCAACCATGAGAGATGACACTGGGGGGAAAACCCAGCAACAAAAGGACCATTTTTTGGCTCAGTCAAATGAGGTCTGGTTTCAAGTTTGTAATACAATGAATGCAGACGGCCATGCACAGAGAACAGGAACCGGTTAGTAATTCTACTCAGGCACCAGTAGCTTTGCAAAGCTCCCCAGCCTCGGGTTTTGTTTTATTTTTTCCCCCTCTTCCTCCTTCAAAGAGAGAGGAAAACGCCTTCCCCTAGAATTTTCTTTTTTAATTTTAAAATGCATAACTCTTTGAATTTGAACTGTAGCAACAAGTCAACACTCCTCATTCTCTTCTCTCCTTCTCATCCCAGGAGCTCAAAAAAATCATTTCAGTTTCCCCCAATTATCTTTTATTTGCTCCTGGTTTGCTTGGGATTTGATTGTGCAGGAAGCAAGTTGTTTAAAGGCAGTAAACGTTATAAACAACCTCTAAATAAAAAAGTAAACCAGGGACAGCGGCGCAGTGATTGATTCTGAACGTGAATGCTGTCCACTCTGGGACCCCTCCTCGCTGCAGACATCACAGGGCTTCGTTGTCACAGCCCTCAGCCTCGCTCCTGCCGCCCCGAGCTCAGTTCTAGTGTCAACAACATCATCGCTGCTACCTTACAAGAGGGGCGGCCATTTTCATTTCAGATCATCACTTTCCCAGTTCTAGCTGCAGAAGGCTCATCAATTGCTGACACGTACCCAAACATGTTTTCTCTCAGAGGGAGGAAATGGACCCTCGGGGATTTACAAACATGGTTTGGAACCTCTGGATAATCAAACCGAGGCTGAACCAAGAGAGATTAAGAGCAAGTCTTCAGTAAAGCAGCATCGATACCTCTTTCAAAGTGATTGCCGCTATCAGTGCTCATAAATATGTAACATACTTTTAAACCCAAAGGCCTTTTTAAATCCCCATACAGTTGATGATTTATTTCAAAGTCGGGTTCTCAGCACAAATAAAAACCTTCAAGTGGGAATAAAATCTGTGAAAGCGAGGGCAAAGTGTTAGGCAAATATGAAGAGCGGGGATTACAATCACCCTGTGAGTTGGCATGTCTGAATGGACACACACACACACACACACACACACACACACACACACACACACCAGTTATATACTCTTCAGGGATTTTAAAAAATCATCTTTCTGCCGGGTCTTCACAAGCCTGTCCCACCTCCAGCCCCTTCGTGAGGGAATTATTCAGACCCTCTGAGTCTCGTGAGCGCTTGTTCCAGCAGTTAACCAACACTGAGACCCTGCTCTTGATCTTGACAAACCAAAGACAAATGGAGGTGAAGAACTGATTTTTATCCTTTTTTTTTTTTTTTTTTTTTTACCAAATTGGAGATTCTGATCTAGTAAGAGTATTATTTGGGGCAAAATTCTGGCCCTTCCCCATAGAGGTGATCTGACCCTCTCTACTTACCATACTTGGACTCTCTTCACTCTCTTCAAGGCAGACTGAGAGAGATTAAAATTTGGGGGGGGGGGGTTCTGGGGCTTGACCCAATGGCATTCTACTCTACCACTAACCTACACCCCTGTTCTGAGCCAGGACCTCAGTCTCTGAGGCTGCTCTCGCACCTGCAGTCCTATCTTCGCACCCAGCATGGGTCACAGGCCTGTCCCCACTGCGTGGCTCCTTGCCTGCTTCTCTGACCTGTGACTTCAGGGCGGTGACGATCAAGTGCAAGGCACAGACCGAAGCGTACGGGAGCTACGGAGCTTGGTGCACGGCGCTAACACTCAAGCCTTCCAGCTACTGAAGACGTACTAAGCAAGACGGGGCCAGGATAAGTACTTCCAAGCTTCGAGTTCCCACTTGGCTTCTTGGATTGCTTCCTGCCTGGCCTGTGTCAATATGGAGACCGATGTTAACCGTGCGGCCCCATCCCTCCAGCGGTGGTAGAGTCTGCAGTACTCTTTGTGTATTTATGTACAAAAAAATAAAGAATACGTAATGAAGTATGAGGTAAAATAACAGTAGTCATTGACACTTTCTCTATTCCCAGATGCTGTGCCCTGTAGGAGCTTACAGTCTAGACTGGAGGTTAACACATAAACTGAGGTGAAAGCCTCTACCAGTCCTGTGATGGTCAGATGTAAAATGACCCTTTGAAGAGCTCGTGAGGGTTATAATCCCAGCACTGGATGAACCGATCATATCATCTGGAGGTGGGTCCCTGGGCTGTGGCCTTGGGGGTTCTATAAAAGGTTCCTCCTCCCTCTGCTCGCTCTCCGGCTCTGGGCCTCCATGTAAGGAGCACAGTCCAGGGGCTATTTCTCTCTCTGCCTTGAAGTCCTGAGGTCCGTGGTCCCCCGCCTCACATGGACAGAGCCCAAAACTGTCAAAAAACAACAACTCTTCTTCCCTCTAAATTATGTGGCCCATATTTTAGATTATAGCTGCAAGAATGCTGAGCAGAACAATTGGTAAGCGCAGCCAAAGATACAAGACGAGATTTGGGGACAGAGCTTTTTTGGTTCTCCCACAGAGAACCCAAGGGCTGCACAGGCCTTCCCAGAGAGTGGGAACAGAGGCTGCCTGGAGACTACGGGTGGGTTCCAAGCACATGGAAATGTGTGAGGAGGGAGAAGGTCACCTCCGGCCAGGGAGTGCAAGCCTTGGTGTGTCCGGAGGACTGTAAAAGGCAGAGGGTGTGGAGGTGAAAACAGGTTTACAGAAGAAAATCGGTGGATAGCGAGGGAGGAAATACTATTATATACACTTAAGGAAAGAAAATACAGACCATCCGATATGCTATAGGAAGTCCAAAGGAAACTCGGATATCGTCGCACAATCTGGGGCAAGACTCCGGCTTTTCCTGACTCAGTTTCCTTGTGTGTGAAATGCCGATGACTACAGAAGCAATGACAGCACCAGTTTAGGACACAGCGGATCAGCGGCGGATGGCATCCTGCCCGGTTTACGTCTTAACTTCATTCCATAGAATATCAATTTCCTTGTTAATTTATTCAGTTTCGATATTAGGAAGTCTCGTTGTTAAGATTAGATGTGCCCCCATCCGACCCACAGCAATATCCTCTTTAAAAGACCAGCAGAGAAGCCAGCAGCAGTCAGCTTCCTTAGATGTGCAGCAGTAGCGGAGACCCTGAAAGAGAAGGGCCTCCCCTGTAGCAGGCCCCCTGCAGAGGTCTCACCCCGCAGGGGTCACCGCTGCTCCTGGACCATGGCCCAGAGCAAGACCAGGTCTAGAGTCAGGGCAGAGGGCGCAGGTGGGAGCGACTGGCACTTCTTTCTGCCCTTGACCACCGGTTCCCAACGCACTGTGCTTTACTCTCTGAGCTGTCTCCGCCAGCACATACAACGTGCTGGGGACCTAGAACTCTGACGTCAGATTCCCAGGCACCAGCAAATCTCCCTGTTGTCCAGCTTCGGGACGCTGACAAGGTCCCCACGATGGATATGTCTCCCCTTGGCCCATCTCTTTCAGAGTGTCTTCATGTTAGGGGAGCACGTTGGAGCCAGGGTTTTTATAGAACCACTTCCCCGTGGCCCCTTCGGGTATTTACTTGAAGATTGTTTTCGTGACTTTTAATGCATCTGGGATTTGTAATTTTACGTTGGAGAAAGACAGTTGTTATGTATTGTTTAAAATCTGTTTAATAAAAAGGAATTTCTTTGAAAACATCAGGCCAAGCTTACAATGTAAATTTACTGTCTGTAAATTTACAATGTAGTGACAGAAACTATAACACAGTATTTTAATTGATCAATGCCAGGAGAAACATTCACTACAGCAATGAAAAAGGATGGGGTATTTTGTTTAAAAGACATTAACCCAAAATGGGAAATAAGATGTTTTCCTCCTGGGTAATTCTTCCTCTTTTGGGTCTCCTTTTTGTCCATCTGTATTTGCTAAGTCTTCTATTAAAACGTATCAAGTCGTACATCGGTAGAAAAGAAAAAGTGGATAACATGTTGGGAATGACTTCACACTACCCAGTAGGTGCCTTTCAACTGAAGATGCCAACACCTCTTCCGCCTCTTCCTGCAGGCTGAGCAAGTGGATTCCAAGCTCCTTCCTGAAGCGGAGCAAGTCCCGTTCTGCGATGGTGGGCACATCTCTTCCTAAGCCACTTCCTGAGTGGTTGATTAAGACCGATCAGAAATTAAACCTCCGCGTGACTGTGGTACTGCAGAAGAGGATGCCTGGGGTTTTGAAGAGCTCGCTCTTTGGGGCTCTGCATGGAAGGGCAGAAAGAGCAAAAGAAGGGCCTTCAGACTGCCTCCAAGGGGCCGTGCTGGGCAACAGGAAATGTGAAATGTACCGATGAAAGCCGTCAAGTGACCAAGAATCAGCTCGTCCCCGTCACCACCTGGACCTTGTTCTGAGCAGAGCTGTTCTTGCCTAAGCTTCTGAAGTTGGCCCTGGGAATTACATTTGCTCGGCTCACAGAATGTGAGAGGCAGCGGGGAGAGGGGGAGCACCGCTTCTGAGCAGAAGCTTTAGGGCTTAATTAAGCCTAGGTCTCTACTTCCCCACCTCCTTCCCGCCAGCAAGAAGACACCTTGTCCCCGAATTCAGGTGTTCTGATGCAGAGGTCCCGCCGCCAAACAGACATGTCATGTGTAGGGGCATGAAATAAAATTGTGTGGTCTTAAGGCACTCGGATTTGCAGTTAACTTTACTGCAACAAACCCAGCCCAGCCCAATGAACATGAATCGGCTCTTATCACAGTTCCGCGACAGGGGTGAACCTCGCTGAATCCGCTCTTCAGCTCAAGGAACTGGGCCATGAAGCAGCACAGGCGCTTGCTGGCGTGGTCTCGAACTAGCTAAAATGCTGTGCAAACACTTAGCTCACTTTTCTCAACCTACGTTTTTTCTAAAATAACTTACTGTTAACTTAGAGTTATTATTATCTGTACTTTAAGAGTTAGAAATTTTATATAGCATAGGGAAGTTGCTTCTTGGATGACACAGTAAAAGCTGAATTAAGAATTATGAATGCCCTGAAGCCTTTACCTCAGCTTAGAAGGTATTCTATAACAAACAAGGATTAACCGTCATAAGCAAGACACACAGATCTAGGAGCTGACCCAGCGTTGCACGGCTTCCCTGCACGGCTCACTCAGGACTAACAATCCTCCATTGTAGGAAGCAGACATCTGTCTTGTACACATGATAACCTCTGCTACAGCCACCTCTCTCCCAGCACTGATAAACATCAAAGGGGGCAGAGAAACACTGAAAAGAAGAGCAGTCGTGGTGTGTCTAACCTGGCTCACACTCTGACCCGGGAATTATAAACTCACAAGCAGAGCGCTTTGCAAGAGGGAGGTGGCCAGGAGAGAGTTTTTCAGTGTTAGAAACACACAAGCCTAGTCCGGCAGATAACAAAGCTTGTCTAGTGACCAAGTACAGCTTTGCACACACTAAATATTCAGGAAACATGCACTCAAATCCTGTACATTTCACTCTCGCTCGTAACATCAGCAACGAACCACGCGTCCTGCGTGCCAGCCCAGTGCTCTCCTACGAGCTACGACCGTAGCCCTCTTTACTTTTTATTTTGAGACGGGGTATCACTAATTTGTCCAGACTGGCCTGCAGCTTGCCACCCTCCAGCCTCAGCCTCCTGAGTAGCTGGATGACAAGGGCACATCACCACACCCAGCAAATATCTAACCTCCTGAAAGGCAGGCAAAGCCACTCGCTACTCGGCTACGGCACAAAATCCCTCTGGAAGAATTCCAGGCAGAGTTAAGCCGTCCACTGACGCCAGAGTGACCAGTTTAGAAACAATCCTTCCTCAAGTGACCTCCGACGCCCCAAGTGGACTCAGCCGACGTGCGCCCCTGGTGCCGGAGATACAACCTCGTCTTTCCCAGGCAAACCACGATTTCTTCACTAGACCCCGACAGGCCCAATAAAGAATTAAGCCACCGTACCTTCTGAACACCAAAATCTAACAACCTGGGCACGTGTGCCCGCTGTGCCCAAAGCACACAGGTGGAACTGTGTGGTGACTTCTCCCAGTGTCCAGCGGACGCCCTCGCTGCTGATGAGATTCAAACCGCCTCAACCTGGAATCCAAATGACAAGAAAAGTTAAAGAGCTCTGAGGAGCCAAGCAAGTTATCCAATATCCTTATCTTTAAAAAGGGAGGGGTGGAAGCCAAGCGAGGTGGGCACGCTTGTCATCCCAGCACTCGGGAGGCTGAGACTGGAGGATCGCGGTTCGTGGCCAGCCTCAGCTACTTAGCGAGGACCTTCGCAACTCAGTGAGACCCTGTTTCAAAAAACTTAAAGACTAAAAGGGAGGGGTGAACCTAGTTAATTGAGGGAAGATATGTCCCTTACGTTGTGAGATTCTTTTGAATAAACCAACGGCAGTTTAATGAGGGTTCTCTGTAATTCATTTCAACTAAGTTTATTATAAGAACACATCTGGAAAATTCTGGCTTCAAGGAGTCCAACTAGTCTTATCTGTCTCACGTCTGTTGGTTGTTATCATAAGTTAACCACCTTTTTTTCATTAAAGGAAACTGTAATTGAATTGGTTATTGAGAAGCAGAATAGGGAAAAATTAGATCATAGGAGGAAAAAAGATTATATCTGACTAAAGGCAGTATTATTAATAAAGCGTGCAAGAAGTAAACCAGAAAATATCTTGTTAATTAAAACTTCTTTCAAGTTAGAATTTTCCAAAGGATATCATGGGTCTTAGTCATAACCGGTTCTTAAGTTATACGTGTGTACATGTGCCGGGCTATTTTTTAAAGTTTACCAATCACCCCCAAAGCTCTGGGCACATAGACAAAAATAAAATAAACCATAATTAAATTAGATTCAGTGGTAAAAAAAAAATCTAACTCTTAAACTACTCTATAAAAGAGAAGGAAGGAAAAGAAGGAACCCAACTGGATCTCTGTCCTTTCGTCCCAAGCCCGCCTGAATGTCAGCGAACTAGGGATAGAAGCAGCCACCGTGGTCACGGTACCTTCTCCCGCACAGAGCCACAAGGTCAGCTTCCACCCCACACGTGACGTTCCGCAGTCCCTGCGCAGGCTGACCATCTGTTTTCAAATACAGGACTGGCCTGTAGGGTATTTCCCCTCTTTTTTGTTGAGAGAGACAGATCACAGGTCTAGATCACACCCTCACTCTTTCCTAGGGTCAAACGGTTTAACCATTTCTTAGGTTTAACCATTTCTTCTTAGGTTTAACTTCCAGTACAACCTCTAAAAAAGGGCGGGATGGCTATGGAGAAAGCCTAGGGCTTGGACTTCCTGCTCAGAACCAGGCATTTCCCAGACCTGGAGCTGAGCAGGGCTGAGCTGGGTTCTTTTATATTCCCCTCTCCAACGCTCTGCTCGGGTACCAACTTCAACAAGCAGGAAATTGTCCAAGATCTCCTTTAGAAAGCCAAGAAATAACTCCCTCCCCGCAAGCTGAGAACAGAAGACACACAGGTTCCCTCAAGAACAGCTGAGCACAGGACGAGAGAAGCTGGTGGGGGAATCATGCCACAGTCCTGACCACGCTCTGGAACCCACCGTCCTAAAGACCGGAGAGCAAAGCAGCGTGGGGCCACCTCCGGTCACCGTCCCCTGGGGCACAGGCTACTACTGCGAGGTGGACACCCGCAGAGAGGGATGAACTGGGTGATGTGGGTGACCACCGTCCACTCTTGTTGTGAAGCACAGGAAGACATGGCCACGTGATTCGCATCACGGTGAATGACTAACGCTGGCCAGCAGAAGGGGCCCACGGCCCAGAGCCGACTGCGTGCCAGGCGGTGAAAGCTTTTCCAACGGGGAAGCTTGTTGACCTGCTTTCCCACGTCACACCAGTCCTGGGGCTGTGGATCGGCAGGACTGGGACTTATGGAGGAGGGTGAGGGCGCTGAGCCCGGCACCCCAGCACAGGGCGCACAGGGCCTGGGCAGGGCACCCCAGCCGCCCGGACCTCCTCCGCCAGCTTTCTGTCCAGGTCTCCTCCCTTTAACAACGGACCTCAAGGTTAACAACATGTAAGTGTTCAGCTTCTAAACCTCACCGTCATCAGCAACCAGAAATTCTTCTGGAGACTTTATTAGGCCCGTGGGTGATCCTTCAAAACGCCGCCTGGGGTCTCTGCCCGCTGTGCTGCGACGCTGTCTCTCGGCGTCCCCCAGGGAGGACTCTACCCAGCTCCGAGGGGCGGGCCTCCTGCCCAGGTGCCTACAGTGCCCACATATTTCAGGGGTCACTACACATGTGCCAAGGAAATAGCTGCACATTCTGCACCCTGGAGAAAACACGTTTGTGGGAAATACTGATCAGAAGTGTTCAAGCGATGTCAGTGTCCCAGCATCCGTCCCCTTCCCAGGGTTCTCACCCTCGGCCAAGTCTGGATTAAAATGTGTAGTACTTTTAGATTTGAAAATCCTTTAAGCAGAGCAGGAAAGGTTGAGTTGTGTTGAAGAGAGTTAAGAGGGGCAAACAGTAAAAAGAAAATAGATTTTTCTTTTTTCTCTCTCTCTCTTTGAGAGGAGGGGTCCTGGTAATTGAACCCAGGGTCCCTCTACCTCTCAGTTATACACCCAGGTCTTTCTATTTTTTGTTTTGTTGTGTTGCATTGTGATGCTGAGGATTGAACCCGGAGGCATTCTACCTCCAAGCTACACCCCCAGCCCAGTTGTTTGTTTGTTTGTTTGTTTGTTTGTTTGCAGTACTGGGTATGGAATCCAGGGGCATTCTACCTCCGAGCTCCACTCCCAGCCCTATTTTTTATTCTTTATTTTGAAACCGGGTCTCACTGAGTTGCACTTGCCCTCACTAAGGAGCTGAGGCTGTCTGCAAATCTCGATACTTCGGTCTGTCAGCCTCCCAAATGCTGGGATTACAAGCCTGCGCCACCATGCCTGGCCCCAATTTTTTTTTTTTTAATGTTTTGTTTTCAAATAGGGTTTCTCTAGGTTG
Organism: Muscardinus avellanarius; assembly: GCF_963383645.1. NCBI lineage: Eukaryota > Metazoa > Chordata > Mammalia > Rodentia > Gliridae > Muscardinus > Muscardinus avellanarius. The sequence continues at coordinate 2,591,714 of NC_137791.1, read as the reverse complement.
CTGAGGCTGGCCGCGAACCTGTGATCCTCCTGTCTGAGCTTCCCAAATACTGGATGGATTACAAGCATGCACCACTATGCCTGGCTGCTTTAAAAAAAAAAAAAAAAAAAAAAAAAAAACAGGGTCTTGCTAAGTTGCTGAGGGTATCCCTAAATGGCTGAGGGTAGCCTTGAACCTGCAATTCTCCTGTCTCAGCCTTCCAAGTACTAGGATTATTTATCTGAACTGCCCTAAACAGAATGTGTTTCTTTTTCTTTTTTTTTTTCTTTTGTTCTCTCTCCCAAATTGTACGAAGAATGAAAAAATTAGGACTCAACAATTGCCCAGATTCCTGAACATCCTACGGACCCTGGTTAATTTCTAAGCCTACACTTCCTTTTGTCCCAGTGTGTTGGACTGGGGTTGGGGGATAGAGGCACTGGAAATAAATACTTATCAACAGAAATCCTTGGTAAAGCTCAATCTTCACATGGCTACCATGCTGTGTTTCCCAAGTTCCCTAGCTTCCGCCAACCTTAAAGAATTGATAGCAGGAGACAGAGAAGATGTTTTAGAAGTCTCCTCCTGGGTTAGGAATGCTTCTAAGGAGAACGCAGACACTTCCTCCTTAATCTAATATTAATAAATGGTTTGGACCAGTGGAATTTCTGGCAGAGAAATGAAAGGTTCTTTTAGCCGGTCTGTCCTTGGACTCCCAGGCGGAATTTGGGGCGGCCAGGGACAAAGGCAGCCTCAGCTGGCCCAGCGCCCACAGACTGGGGACACGGGCTGTTTATCAGAAAGCACATTGTCCCAACCAGGATGTAGCCACCAGGCACAAGGGGCATGCAAACGAGCTTCCTGAGGACCCTGCCCCTTCCCCTGCCCTCCAAAACAGAAAGACCAGGAGAGGAAGCACCCAGAATTCAGCAGATTCCCCCACAAATCCTTTCAAGAAACAAGACCACAAACCAACTGCAAAAGGCCCTGCTTCCCCAAAGAAACCCACTTTACAACAGGATTGCACATTTTCTAAATATTCAACAATTACAAGAATTCTGGGTCTGACTTATTTCTTGTCAGCTGCAGAAAGATGCCAGTGAGGCTTTAAAATGCTGTTTTCTCCAGAAAACTGCCTCCCGGGAGGCTGCACAAAGCTGCTGGCCAGAGCTCCTCCTGTAGAAAAAGGTGCTGGGGGGACGGAACGAGGTCATTAATGGCAAACAGTTTCTGGGGGTCTTGGAGCATCCGCGGGTTTTAGATTATGCATTTTGTTGAGCTGCGTATCATAAAGGCACAAAGAAATAAGAGGGATACGCCAGAGCCCAAGACGAGGGTGGTAAAGGCAATCCCTTCTGCTGGTTTAAAGGGTTTAATGAGTGGCTAGCTGGTCCAGACTTTGGAGTCTGACAGTCTGTGTGACGTAAGCTTGGGCAGTCCCAAGGCCTCTCTGTGTCTCTCCAATGATGTGCGTGTAACACTCCCTGAGACAGCACCTTCGAGAGCTCTACCCCGGACAGGCAATGGTGGCCGCTCAACGCTGGCAAGTGTATTGGTTTCCTTTCCACAAGCCTCTGATTGGGTTCAAATCCCAGCTCGACCTCTTTGTAGCTGTGTGACATGAGATACATTACTGGACCTTTCTGGGCCTCCATGTCAACAGAAACATGGGGATCCTACTGACACCTACCTGGCCAGGCGTGCTATGAGGATGGTGCTAGTACCTCAGGCCGCCTGCTGGAGCTGACCTACGGCTGGCGGGCGTCAGTGGCCGGGGAACCTTTTCGCTGACGGGTGCAGCTAATCTACTGATTGCCGGAGTTCAGTGGGGAGGGCTCTTTGGACACCCGTGACATAGTGCCATGTCTGAGCAGGGGGCGCACTAGCCTCTTGGCAAACTTTCATCCCATCCTGAACGCTGACATTAATTGCCATCAGTTCAAAATTAGTTCTTCAAAGTAGATAACTAAATAGTGATCTTCTTCCAATGGCTAGACTAACCCTCTGTCAGCCTGCCATGTCACACCGGGCTCGCTCTTCTTTCTCTTTCTCTCTCTCTCTCTCTCTCTCTCTCTCTCTCCTCTCTCTATCTTTCTCTTTCCTCTCTCTCTCTCCTCTCTCTATCTTTCTCTTTCCTCTCTCTTCCTCTCTCCTCTCTTTTTTTCTCTCTCTCTTTTTCTTTCTTCTCTCTCTCTCTCTCTCCCTTTGTGGTACTGGGGATGGAACCCAGGGGCATTCTACCTCCAAGCTACACCCCCAGACCTATTTTTTAGTCTTTATATTTTTTAAAACAGGGTCTCATTGAGTTGCGAAAGGTTCTCCCTAAGTAGCTGAGGCTGTCCGCAAACTGCCATCCTCCTGTCTCAGCCTCCCGAATGCTGAGATTACAAGCGTGCACCACCATGCCCGCCCCTTCTCTCCTCCCTCCCCTCCCTCTCATTCTTTCTCTCATAGCTAATGTTAAAAAACAGAAAAGCACAACCCAGATCATTCCAGAAAGAGAATTCCAGACTTGCGCTCCTCAGTCTCTCGTGTGCTTTACACTGAAGGCATTCCCTCTCCCTGCTTCCTCTTGGTACAGCAGAGATGCCAGACACCTCCATACGCAAATGCCAACAGACATTTGAAAATGTTTCTGGTGATTCTGATAGACCTCAACACCAAAAGATTGTTTTAATATAAATAAGATCTCCGGCTGGCACGCCCTCCTTCTGTACTGTAGCATACGTCCTGTGCTCCGCGAGGCTCTCCCTCCCTTGCCTCCAGCGTCCGTGACTATCTCTGTCTCATTCAGGTCTGTAGCCGGCACTCAGCCCGCGTTCTCTCTCCACTATACCACTCAGAAGCTGCAGCTGCGGGACTTTTTAAAGTTCTCTGTGCCTCGGTGCCTCAAGCAATGACACCAAGACAAAGAAGGACCACCCTCACTGGGTGCCAGTGGGGGCCTTTGTTTGTGAAAGCACTTAGACCAGAGCCTGGCTGAGCCATGGTGGCAGTGATGTGCTACTTTATGGTGGCGGTGCCCGTTCTCATTAGTGATTACTAAGAAGCAGCTTTCAACCCTCGTGCAGCTTACAGATCAGTGCCTGCAGCAGATGAATATGCCATTGTGAGTCGGGAGATACCGAGGGCTGGGGCCAGTGGAGAAAAGGGTACTGGAATCAAATGCAACTAGAAGACGACTTTAGACCAGGTCAGAGAAGGACTGAAGAGCGGCAGGGGAGACAGCAAGGGGAAGCGGCTTGCAGACAGCAAAACACAGCCCCAACACGGAAAGCAAGAAGAAACACAACCTGTTCTGGCAGAAAAAAAAAAAAAAAAAAGTATGGGAGATGACAGAGGAAGGCGTCCCTGGCCAGGAAATATAGAGTACACATAATTCCAGGGGAGGCCTGAATTTTGTTTCATGTGTGACCTTGGTTGGGTCACACATGTAAACATACATGATATCCACATGTTGTAAGCGTACATGATTTCATTTGTGTTTTAAAATTATCACCCTGGCTGCTCTGTAGATTGGAATCAGGGAGATATATCTGGACGCTTTTTCCAGTCATCCAACCCAAACCAAACAAACAGAACAAAAAGGTCGGTTAGATTGGGACGGGGTGACAGAACCCAAAAGCAAATGGGTGGAGAGAGGTTCTGAGGATAAAACCGTCAGGACGCACAGATGGGTCCGGGGCATAGATGACGCGGGCAGCCACGCTTATTGGAGGGAAAGATGCTTAGCTGACTCGCCCTCTCTTCAGACTGCTTTACTTAGATTTGCCTCTGCTTTAAAGCACAGAATGACTCCCAAAAGTTAAAAGTCCCGGAATGACCTAAAAAGGAATGGAGCTAGAAACACCGTTCCCATCAGTGTGGCGGAACGGACCACCTGGGGCCGTGCTCATCCTCCTGGGATCCCTCTCCCTGCATATGCCATGCTGCATAGGCAAGGCGGTGGCGGGAGGGGGCTGGGCCCTGACCCTGTGAGAAGGTGGCCCTGAAAGCCAGTGTGTTGCGGTCAGGGGCCCACGTGATGGACGCACCCTACTGGAAGGCCCAGGAGAGCTGGATGGGCTGGGGCAGCAGAGATCTAGTGCACACAGAGATCTACTGTCACATCTCAACAGACACCAGTAAGAACCCAGAGAACGGCCAGGGATCCTACAACGGCATGTAACCAGCCTAGCGCGCCATCTTGAACTGCACAGGGGTACAGAGGGGAATCCAAAACACCTGAGCACACGCCCCGAGGAGCGTGGTAACCCAAAGGAGCCCAGGGCGCTGTCGGTTGGCAAGTCCCATTTCCTCCCTTCCGAGCCAGATAAAAACTTGTGAAAAAAATTAGCTCACACATGAAAAATACAGAAGCCCCATTTTCCTGTGCCCATCTAATTTATAATGATTACGTTTGGAATGCCACCATCAGCGTTCGTCACAGTACTAATATTAGGCAAGGCTAAATCCAAGCCCAAGTGTCAAAAGCAAATAGGGGATTTTATGACAAAGAATACAATCCTGGGTGTGGGGTGCGGTTCAGTGGCAGAGAGCTTGGGGTGCAGCAAGGCTTGAGCTCAATCCCAGGCTTGCAGGAAAAAAAGAACCTATAATGAGACAGTAAGTATCTCAACACAAAAAATGGTTATCTTAAAACCCATAATGCATAGACTGTAGGAAATGCAAAGGAAGTCGACTAAAACGGGATAAGACTTTATCTTATTTATCTTGGTTTTTGAGGTACTGGGGATGGAACCCGGGGCATTCTACCTCCAAGCCACACCCCCAGCACTCTTTTTTATTCTTTATTTTGAAACAGGGTCTCACTGAGTTGCAAAGGGCCTCACTAAGTAGCTGGGGCTGTCCGCGAACCTCCTGTCTCAGCCTCCCGATGCTGCCCCAGTCCTATATTTGATTCTCTATTTTGAAATAGGGCCTTCTAAGTTGCAGAGGTCTCACTAAGTAGCTGGGGCTGGCCGCGACCCTGTGCTCCTCCTGTCTCAGCCTCCCAAGTACTGGAATTACAAGCATGTGCCACAATGCCTGATTCCATAATGAGACTAAGTCATCACTTTAGTCCATAAAAAATTAATTAGACCCCCAAAAATTAAGAACATTGGGTATAAGTTGTATAATTGATTAACTTGAGCATGCTGCGGTACAGCTTGCTACACTTGCTTTGCAAGAATTCATGGTTTATTTAGTAAAATTTAGAGCACAAATCAAGCCCCCAAACTAGAAATAGCATGGATAAGTTATTGGTTGTGTCCCTCATAGAATTAAACTCTAAATAAAGAAGAGGAAGGGGCAGAGAAAGAAAGAACAAAAAGAAGACAATCCCGTGAAATTAAGAAGTTCATTTTTAATCAACACTTAGGCCAAAGACAAAAGCAAAGCTAAAATTTCAAAGTATCTACAAAATAACAATAAAATTCACTACATTTTTAAAAATATGGGACAAGCTATAAATCTTCTTAGAGTCTGAATTTGCGCTAATAAATATCATTTAAACAGAATGAAAATAAATAAAGCAATCAACTTAATACTATAGAAAAAAACCCAACACGATAAAATTAGAGAAAAACAAAAAGGGAAGAAAAATAATATGTATTAGGAAAACAAAATCATTAATGACCTTACCATACAAAACAAACAAAGCACAAGTGATTGACCCAATAATTGATTCTTTGAAATAATTGCTGAATAACAAATCACTAGCTAGCTTATTTCATAAAAACAAACAAAACTATAAATGAGAAATAGCCACAAATACGGAGGAATTTAAATCAAGTGAGAGGGCAGGGAGCCAGGCACAGTGGCATACATCTGTAATCCCAGCTCTTGGGAGGCTGAACAGGAGGCACAGGTTAGAAGCCAGCCTCAGCAAGTTAGGGAGGCTCGCAGCAATTTAGTGAGACACTGTGTTTCCAAATAAAAACGAAAATCAGTCTGTGGGGGTAGCTCGGAGGTAGAATGCCCCTAGATAAATCCCCAGTGCCCCTCAAAAAGAGAAGGGGCGTGGGGTATGTATATTTCAGTAGCAGAGCATTTGTGTGAGGTTCTGGGTTCAAGGCTAATTATCGCAAGAAAAAAAAAATCAGAGACATTGCCGTGTGTATGCGCGGTGTCACTTTGCATCTCACTGTGATATACAATTACAGAGCGTCAATAAGAGTATTAAAAGAAAGAAACACTCGGATAAACACGCTTTTATGTCTATTTAAGTAAGTCCAAAACACTCTATGTACATTGCATTTCTTTTTTGGTGTTCAAAGTCTCAACATCAAAAATGGTAAGAGTCTAGCAAAAGAATTTTGGGGTTGTTAAATTGAGAAAACCATCAAGGTTGTTTAAATAAAACTACCCTGTAGTCGTCATTTATGCTGTTGTCAATGGCAGTTTTCTTGTCGGAGTACCTGTCACTCGCCGGGCTGCTCACGTGATGGTCTGAACCATCAGTTGGCCACATTTCTGAAGCAATTTTGTCCTAAATATAGAACCCTCTAATAGGGAAACCTTAGCATCCGCAGGAAATGAGATGCTAGGCAGATTCCCATCCCTCCAACCGTCCCCCAAGTGACCAGTAAATAAATTCCACCAATTTTCCCCTAACTAAAGCTAAGAAAGTGTCATGCAGGCTTGGAATGTCAGTCAGTGCTGAAGTCATCGTGCCTGAAGGCAAGAACCTATCCGGATCTCTTTTGCTAAGGATTAAACTCACATAGGAAGTGAAGTAGTCCAGGGAGATTCGCAGATAATGAGTTCCTTTCCTGTCCTTCTCAACAGCAAGCTGAGAGTAAAAGAAGAGGTGCGCTGGGGGCTGGATACACAGGATGTTTTGAGAAATGGGATGTTGCTCCATTTTTTTTTTTTTTCGACTGGGCTTTATAAGAAAGTCAATTTAAAAGAAACAGAGATTTCAATTTGAGGGGAAAAAATGGGACCTAAAAATCCAAGAATAAACTCTTCACATTTATAGACTGCTTCTGCAGTCAGAATATGCTGCCCCAAGACATACGCCTTTTGTGGAAGGATTATTTTGATTATTCGTGGAGACAACTGAGAACTGGCACCTGCAGGAAGCGGTCCTGCTCTCCACACATCCGCCTAAAAGCACAGCATAAATTTCCCTTTACGAAGGTGTGGCCGCCCCACCCCTTGCCAAGAAAGGAAGAATGGCTGTTAGACTAGGGATGGGGCGTGGACACTACCATGAGTTTGCATCAAGAGACCTGCCCCAAATAGCTCTACTTCCCGTTAGCGCCTGTGTATTTCCTAATTACATCCCATATGTTACAATTCTTTGGATCCCAAGCCCTCTTCTTTCCCTAGAAAGGTACTGAAACCCCCAAATCTAAACACGGCTTTGGGTTTCTTTCCTGTGGACACCCCTGTGTGTCAGATTGATAGGAATCGCATGCCTTCCCCTGTTACCTCTCCTCCACTGCTTTAATTCACAGGCTTCTGAGTCTCAAACATAAGGGGTTGGAGAGGTCCCTCCCAATACTTTCCAGTTCTCAACACATCCACTCAGACGCCGCCCATTCCATTCCCACATGGTTCTTGAGGGAAGTAGGCCGGGTGCCATTATTTTTATTACAAGTAAAGAAAATGAGAAATTAGATGCCCAGGGGCTTGCTGCAAGAGCCTTAACCAGAACTGAGCCGACCGTGTATGGGTGCTGATTTCTGGCTCAGCCCTACGGCTGACATGGCCACCCATCCAGGTGCTCTCCACTGAGGCCTCCCAGAATCCTCCTCAGTGCCCACAAAACAACTACTGTCCCTGCACAACTCACTAGTAACACTGACAGGATCCTGGAAGGTTTTAACTTTGCTCCCCAGATTTATCTGACAACAGTAAGTCTCTGTGGCCAGGCGTGGTGACACACACCTGAAATCACAGCACTTGGGAGGCTGAGATAGGAGGACCTGGGTTCAAGGCCAGCCTCAGCAACTTAGTGAGACCCCCAGCAAGCTAGTGAGACCCTGTCTTAAAATAAAATAGGGTGAGGTATAGCTCAGAGATAGAATGTCCCTGGGTTCAATCCCTAGTACCCAAGAAAAGAGTATCTCTGAATTCCTTTCTCTAAGAATCTTGACTTCCATCATCTTATTCTAAGGAAATTTCCCAAATTAAAAAAAAAAAAAAGCTCCCTGCAAATTTGGTGGTACCTCATAGACTCTTCTTGTCCACAGCTCGTCAGAGACCCTGCTCACAGAACTGGCATTTGGCAGGGTCGTGGACTCCTTCTCTTGCAAGAATCACTTTTGTCTGGCTAACTACTTTCAGAAAGCTTTTTTTTTCCCTGTTGTTTATTTGTTTTGTTTTAGTGTTGGGGATTGAACCCAGGAGTGCTTTACCAATAAGGTATACCCACAGCCCTTTTTCTCTCTTTCTTTTTTTCTTTTTCTTTTTCTTTTTTTTTTTTTTTTTTTTTTTTTTTGAGACAAGGTCTTGCTAAGGTTGCCCAGTTTGGCCTGGAACTTGCAATTCTCCTGCCTCAGCCTCCTGAGTCCGTAAGGCCACAGGCGTGCATCTCCGTATCCACTGTTTTCTTCTTTTTAAAAGTATTTTTCTGGGTTTGCTTAGGGTCCCATCTCTCTTCACCCTGATCTGAGCAAATCTGCTTCTAGAAGCTAATGCTGGCATTTAAACACATGTATTTAATAGGATCTGAGCCAAAGAAGTTTACCACACAACAAAGAAAAAAAAGATGATATCGGGGATATGGGCAATAGGTGTGCGTTCAGCACCTCTATGGAAAACCCTGAAAATCAAGCTTCTCTAGACACTACTAATCAAAGTTGTAAACTACTTCTACTGAGCCTCCTGCTGTGAAAGATAATTGAGATGTCAAAAAACAAAGATAAAAGTGAGCAGCTAAAACAACCTGAACATCCACCCATCTCCTGAGTTTTGTAACACATTGTTTTATTTCGTCCCTGAGGACTAGAGATAGCGGGGGGGGGGGGGGGGGGGGGGGGGGGGATGCCTATCTCAAAGGAGCACACAGTGAAGATGGGTCTGATAAATCTGGGACTAGTCTGTCTTAGGCGGGGTCAATCCTGAGCAGGTCCGACAGACGGCAGGAACGGCTCGGTATTATGGTTTTCTCTTTTTAAAACTGGCATTTTTCTGAAAGATAAGTGGAGGCTGATTTGTGAGGCTGAAGAGGGTCAGGTTCAAACCCTCCCAACCCTGCCATAAATCTCAAAAGACGGGCAAAATATGTCTGTTATTGACACTTATAATGATTATATAAGCAGAGACTTAGAACAATAAACCTAGACCAGGGCTTAGCAGACAGCGGCCTGGACGGGCCAAACGAGCCCAAGGCTCGTTCTTATAAATAAAGTTCATGAACATTGTATGCTATTCATTCACATATTACTCAGCGATGCTTTGGTGCTACCAAAGCAGAGTTGAGTCGTTGGAACAATGGATTTGCCCTCAGGCCCTTTATGGGAAAAGTTGCACATCTCCTGATCTAGAAATTTCCTTGGAGTCACTACATAAAGCATAATTGTCACCGATTTTTCGCTTATTGCAAATCAGAGCAGAATCGGATGTCCCTCAGAATTTGGTGCCTGCTTGCAAACCCATCACTCTCATCTTCGGCCCCTTTGTATCAGGTGCCCGCGATCTCCCCGACCTCCTTATTCGCCTCTTCTCTGTATCTGTCTTCACTCTACAACAACTGGGACTTCTCCCTTCAAAGAGATTTCTCCCTTGAGAAGTACAAAGGAATGGAGAATCGGGAAAGACAATGGCTCAAAGACCCTAAGAGGTATTCACTCTGCAGCTCAAGGCAGAGACAGCGGAGACACTTCTGTTGCCCAGCAGTGCCCCGCCATGGCGCACCCAAAGGCCGAGAACAGGACTCATAAACGCAAAGCCTGAGATCCCGAGGCCCCGCCTTTGCCAAAATTAACACATCCTTGTTGAACAAGTAACGTGGAACAGGAAGGACAGGGCATGGCTAGAAGTGTATTAGTAGGATTTCAAAGTGAAAAGCCACACAAGGTCAAGGAAATGGTATGTTGGCCCACAAAAAACTGGACCTGTGAAGCATGGAATTTTTCCACATGCTATTTTAGAATTGGAAGGAAATTAAGATATCGATTCTACGGGCGCACATAGGGCATTTTCTTTTTTCCTTCATAGTTTTTTCCACTTGGCATGTGACAGGAAGGAGCAACATCACTTTTCTTCCCTAAGAAGAGCAGAGACTTAGAACTGGAAGAATTTTTCTTAGTTCTACCCTCTGGATTTCTTAGATGAAACTTAGCCTACCCACACAAGCAGCTAGAGACACACACTAAACTAAATCTCAGAGTTTCTTAGCAAAAATTGTTCTCTTTGCATCTCTCTGAGTCAACTTTTGTTTGCTGGACAAACATGTCCACAGATGAGTTACTCTTAAGGAAATACTAAGAGGAAGCTTTGCGATATATACTTGCCTCGTTGTGACACAAGTTCAATTCTGGGTCCCAAGTGACACTTGTAAAACAGGTTCTCATTATTCTCTCGCAAGATACTAATTATTTGTGATATAAGTTCAATTCCGGATCTGGAGAGTATGTGAATTGTTATGTAAGAACCTGGGTGTAATTCATCTGGAGAATAATGGGAATTGATCGTGACATAAGTCCAATTCTGAGCCCACATGAAACTCGTAGAACGGATACCCATTATTCTTGCTTGCCACTCAAGGGCTGAAGCGTGAGCACGGGTGCCAAGAGCACCCCTCCCCACTCAGACCTCAGCAGTGAGGGCCATTGCCTTTCAAAAAACTTTTGGTTCTTTTGTGTTGACTGCCACTGGCCCGCCTGTTCCCCGGAGAGCGCGGAAAGTCTCCACGCCTTCTGTATAATGACTGTGGTCGGGAATCCATGCCATTTTGGTGTCAAGCTAATTTCAGTTCGGTCGTTTCATGTGTAAGTATGGCCAACCTAGACTGGGCACATCAGGGCTCAGTGGAAGAAGTCTTAAAAATAGAAATTACAAAACCACAGTGTGGAACCAAAATTGTTCAGATTGTAGTAGCCCTGACTGAGACGCTCTTGGGAATGTGGCCAAGAAGAGGCCCCGGGGCACACCGTGGCCAGCTCCTAAACCACAGGAAAAATAGATTCGGTCATCGGCCATCGGAGAGCACGCACAGCGGGCCCCAGGCTGTGGCTTCCACCCCGCCGGCCTGAATGTCAACGGTTCCTCGGCACGTGCATTCGGACAGCGCTGTGTGCATGACAGGGAACTCTCTGGGGGCAGGTGGAAGAAAGGTTTCCGGCCAAGGTTCCAGCCAAGTTGTAGAGATTGTCTTCTTGGTACTGTCCCAGCCTGGGGAACCAGCGAAGCATCCAACACTGGCTTCAAACACTGGCTTCAACCGGCAGAAGAGCTCCAGTGTCCTTCTGAAGGTTCTAGCCTGTTCTTTCTGCAAATCTGGGTTTCAATCTTGGTTATCATTTGCCCAGACATATGTAATTGTGGACTTCCTCCTCCTACACCTCAGCAGAGAGGCTGCCAGGCTGCCGAGTTCTTACGACCTCTAGGCTCTGGACTCACACAGCCTGTGCCCTCCACATCCCGGCACAGATAGCCTGCTGCTGCCTGATGAAGCCTGCGTGCTTAGCAGCTGCAGCTAACTAGAAACCACATCCAGTTTCTTTTTAACCTTGCTGGTGTTTCTTTGCCTTTGGGTAAGAAAATTTTCACCAGTTTCTTTATTAAAAATTTTTATTTGTCCTTTTTTTTTTTTTTTTTCGTTACTGGGGATGGAACCCAGGGGCAGTCTACCTCCATGCTAAACTTCCAGCCCTATTCAGCCATATATATATATATATATATATATATATATATATATATATATATATATATATATATTGTCTTTTTATTTTTGAAACGGGTCTCACTGAGTTGTGGAGGGCTTCACTAAGTAGCTGAGGCTGTCCATGAACCGCAATCCTCTGGTCTCAGCCTCTCCAGTGCCAGGATTACAAGCATGTGCCACCACCCCTGGCTTTTTTTCTATTTTTTTAAACTCAGATTTCCTCTGCTCACACCAGTCTCTGTGATTTAGAGATACCTGTTCCTTCTCCCTCACCTAATTTAATTTACAGGGGCCCTTTTTTCCGACATAAAGTGCTCCCTCCCTCCCACCTCCAGGACACAATCAGAGTGTATTTCAGAGTGCAAGGCCCTCCCCACCTCCAGGACACAGAGTGGACCGGCAAGCGCACGCTCCTCCGCCCAGAACACTGTCCCGCCTGGATTGCATGGGCTGACTGGGGTGTGTCTGGGCCCCTCCTGTGTCCTCCTCAGCTCGTGGACCTTCCTCCTGAGCCCCACAGCTCCGTTCTTAGCAGTTATCTCACTCGGATGACCCACTTAAGGAAGGCACAATTTACACACCAGGTTCTCCCCGGTCGTGTGCGGTCCTGTGGATTTTGACAAACGCTTGCTCGCGTAACCACCCTCTCTGCTTCCCTTGCCCCAGAGCGTACCCCAGTCTCCAGGTGCCCCCCACCGACTCCGGCAACCCTGACATCTGTTCCCAGAGCTCTGCACCCGCCGGAAATGATGCATCTGGTGCACATCTGGGGAGCCGGCTGCTGGCCCCAGCCCATGTTCTAGGGGAACCTCTGCTCTAGCACTCTGCCATTACTCATATTTTAGTCCTTTATTGTGGTGCTGGGGGTTGAATTTGGGGGCACTCTACCTCTGAGCTACACCCCAGCTCTTTTTATTTTGAAACAGGCAGGGTCTCACCAGCTTGCTGAGGCTGGCCTTGAACCTGCTTGTGATCCTCCTGTCTCACCCCCCCCACCAAATACTGAGATTACAGGCATATATCACCACACCCCACTGTTCATTTCTTGCCTAAAAATTAAGTATCGGTTCATTATTCTGAAACTTAAAGTTTCCCAAATTCATCCCAAAACACCTTTCCTGTCTCATTTGAGAACCCTAGATAAAATTTCTGTTCCAATTAGGTTCATCATCTCTCTTTTTCAGATAACATTCCATTACCTGAGCTATCTGTTCTACTTAGAAACCTCTGCACATCTCACCTGCTAAAAATCCGAACAATCTTGGAGGGCAACTTTAAAACTTACAAAACAACCTCGACCTGTATCAGTAATGATAGTACATCACACAGAAAGTCATAGAAACTAACAGGACACCAGGCAGGACCGCAAGTCATCGCCATCAAACTAGAAAGAGGGTGTCAGTCTCTGTTAGAGCAAAAGTTTACTTTGTCCTTGCAGGGGAATGTTGGAAAAGCTCCTCACCCCCGGGACTCTACTGCCCAAACAAATAGACGGGACCCAAAAATCTGTCAGCTGTGACAATAACTGGCTGTCTTTTACGTACCGTTCTCATTACATATGCACGACCAAAACCATGCCAGAATGGTCCACCATTTCATTTTATTTGGTATTTTAATGTAAAACAGGTCTCCCAAAAATCTATCCAAAAGTTGTATTTTCCAGACATTGCACAGAAAGACTTCTTAGTTGTTTTCTTTTGTTGATGTTTCTTCTGGAACCTTGACTTAGCAATTGCAAACACGTGTTATCTTGTATTTTTTTTTTTTTTACCTTTGCAGGAACTTAAAAAAAATAAGACCATGGCATTATTAAATATGGGCAGAGGCTGAGACTGGAGGATCGCGGTTCACAGACAGCCTCAGCTACTTAGTAAGGCCCCTGCAACTCAGTGGGACCCAGTTTCAAAATAAAGAATAAAAAATAGGGCAGGGGTTGTAGCTCAGAGGTCGAATGCCCCTGGGTTCCATCCCCAGACCCGCAAAAAATAAAAAATAAAAAATAAAAAATGTGGGCAAAGAATCCATAGGCAAAAAAAAAAAAAAAGTTGCAGCAGATTTTAAACCATCTATTCCTCAATGAGAAGTTGCTATATATCGCCCAAGACAGTTTTATTCCCCAAAGCTTTTGTTGGCGCCAAACATTTTAAAGCATGCTATCACTAAGTAGAGAACTCAATGCACAGAGTACTACAAGCCCATAAAAGTAACTGTCAGAGGCAGCACGGGAAATTGCTGTCCTGGGGTTCACTAACCAACACCCACACTACAGTGCCAGAATTTGTCCTGGACTGCTGCAGAGAAAAGGGGCTTCTGCAAGGACCGCTGTCATTTCAACATCTATGAAATTGGCAACAGAGACAACATATAGAAAACCTCTGCCCATCTCAGGAAAACACACCAGCCCTCCTCCCTTCTATCAGGCCAACTGTTCATGCAAAACATAGAAAGGTGCCGGCTCGCCGGGCCATTCCCCAAAGCAGCCTTTCTGAAGTGTGACTGGGGACAATTCCATCATCACTGTGAGTTCTACATCAGCAAGGAATTTCATCACCCGAAATGAAGCCCAGGCACACCGCCTCACAGGCATGCCTTCTGAGAAGTTCAACAGTGGATAGAAGGGAAGTCAACTTTTATGGGGCATCTGGGACCAGGTGTTCACCAAGTGTTTCTCCATCCCCCTCTCTCCCTCCAACCCCATGGCACCCCTGGGTTAGGTAGAAACCAAGATAGAATAATCAACTACCCTCCCAGGTGACATATACGGACTCTGGTCAAATTAGCCACAATGTGAACGCCAGTGTCCCCACCCCAAAGCCCATGCTCTTCCCAGGCCTGCCTGCCCCTCTGGGGCACAATTCTTGTCTTCAAGGGGTTCATGCTCGCATTTGCAGGTGTACCTGTAACCCATGTACAAGGGTTCACTCTCAGGGCCACAGATATACCTGTATACCTATGCCTCTGAAAATCACAATATCTTGGATCTGTTAGAATGAAACAGCTTGGCGACATAATAAAATAAGCAGATTGGCAAAATAATAAAATAAAATTTCCAATAGGAAAAAGGAGGAAAATAAGAAATTTGGTGGTGATTTTGCCAACATTTTCAATGAAAGAGACTAACCTCTTGAGTCTCCCTCGGGGCTAAGTAAAACATCACTGGCCTGGCATGTTTTGTGGCTCCTGTTTTTTTTTGTTTTGTTTTGTTTTGTTTTTTGTGGAGGAAAATGATTTGCGTAAACAGTAGAGGTAGAAAAAATGGACTTTTGAGATTGTCCAATGACACTTACTCAAACCACGTAGACTATATTTCCATGCTAAGTCATTCTGGAATGTGCTGATCACCTGCCCCACGCGGCCAGCCAATGGAGACATTAGATTCCAGGTAAGGAAGTGGCTTTGAGCCTGGCCTGTCTCTATAAGAACCCATCCTGAGCCTTGGACCCCACAAACAGCGTCAAGAGGCAGTGGCCTGAGCAAGGTACCTGGAGTCTGAAGCACTGACCCCATGAATAGATTCCTGTTTCTCTTTTCCCTTCTTCTCCTCCTCCTTCTCCTCCTTCTTCTTCTTCCTCTTCTTCTTCCTCCTCCTCTTCTTCTTCTCTTCTTCTCTTCTTCCTCCTCCTCTTCTTCTCTTCCTCCTCCTCCTCTTCCTCCTCCTCCTCTTCTTTTTCTTCTTCTTCTCCTCCTTCTCTACTTTTCTTCTCCCTCCTCCTCCTCTTCTTCTTTTCTTCTTCTTCTTCCTCCTCCTCTTCTCCTCCTCCTCCTTCTTCTCTTCTTCCTCCCCCTCCTCCTCTTCTTTTTCTTTCTCCTTCCTCCTCCTCCTCCTCCTCCTCCTCCTCCTCCTCCTCCTCCTCCTCTTCTTCTTCTTCTTCTTCTTCTTCTTCTTCTTCTTCTTCTTCTTCTTCTTCCTCCTCCTCCTCCTTCCTTCTCCTTCTTCTTCTTTCTCTTCCTCCTTTCTTCTTCTTCTTTTCTTTCTCTTCCTATCTATCTATCTATCTATCTACCATGAGCTGAAGCCACGCGATGTCCTAATGGGAAGCCAAGCAGCCCAACCTTGGACTTCCAGCCAGCAGAAATGAGAGCTAAATCAATCTTTTTACCAATCACCCAGTCTCAGGTATTTTGTTATAGCCATAGAAAACAGACTGAGATGTATAGCAAATTAGTTAAGATGAATGTGCCCCATCCCATGCTCTCTAAGCAAATTAATAAAACCAAACATGCAAATCTTCTCAGTAGAGACCCCAGCCCAGGCACATGGGGTCGCCACCAGACAGAGGGCCAGCGCTGGTGCATTAGGAAGGAGCTCTTGGTTTGCAGGGCTACACTCAGGTACAAATGGGGCAAAGACTGCCTTCCAGTGAGTAGTGGTATCTAGTATCTGGTATTTAGCTCAGCCAGGAAAAACCCATTAATACGCTTTATAACCATTTTTACTTAACTGAATTTTTTCCTAATGTCATACCCATGAGAGTTTGGGTCCTTGATGGCAAGGATAGCTGCCGGGCTGAGTATATCTTTAAATTGTGGGGGTTAAAGCCAGGCATGGTGGTAACAAATCTATTATCCCAATAATTGGGAGGAGGCTAAGATGGGAGGATCAAAGGTTCAAAGCTAGCCTTGGCAGCTTAGCACAACTCTCAGCAACTGAGACCCTAATTTAATTTAATTATTATTTATTTATTTATTTATTTATTTAGTGGTACTGGGGTTCCTGGAAACCCTTCTACCACCGGGCTACACTCCCAGACCACACCTATTTTGTACTTTTTATTTGGAAACAGGGTCCCTTAAACCAGCAAGGTTGGCTTTGAACCTGCGTGATCCTCCTGTCTCCGCCTCCCAAGCACAGGGATTACAAGCGTGTGTCACCACGCCTGGCATGAGACCCTAACTTAAAAAACAAAAAGTAAGCCCAGCATTGTGGCACAAGCTTGTAATACCAGCACTTGGGAGGCTGAGACTGGAGGATTCCACAGGGAAGCCAGCCTTAGCTACTTACTGAGGCTCTCAGCAACTTACTGAGACTCTGTTTCCAAATAAAGTATAAAATAGGTCTGGGAGTATAGCCCGGAGGGAGAAAAGGTCCTGGGTTCCACCCCCAGTACCACACACACCAAAAAAAAGTAAAAGTAAAAATGGCTGGGGGTGTAGCTTGGAGGATGCCTCTAGATTCAATTCCGTGTGTGTGTGTGTGTGTGTGTGTGTGTACATATATATATATATATGTATATGGTTAAACTATATGAAATATACAATCGTTATCCATTTTTATTACATAAAATAGCAATATCAGTTGGGCATAGTGGCACAGTCTTAAAATCCCAGCATTTGCGAGGCTGAGACAGGAGGACCATGGTTCACAGACAGCCTCAGCTACTTAGTGAGGCTCTATGAAACTCAGTGAGACTCTGTTTCAAAGTAAAGAATAAAAATAGGCTGGGGATGTAGCTCAGAGGTAGAATGCCCTGGGTTCCATGCCTACTACCACAATAAAAAATAAAATAAAATAGCAATATCTTAAGCATCAAACCAATAGAATGAACAGTTCCAAGAACTTCTGGAGACCCCCGGGGTCTTTAATCGGGACTCCTCTTCTTATGCGGGAGTGTGCCAGTGTTTCCCTGGAAGGGTATCTCCTGGTTCCTTTCTTTCCCATGGCTCTAAGTGAATCATTTAACTGCCTTGAGAATTTTGTGTCAGAGAAAGCAGAAAAATTCAGCTTTCTTTCAGCAGATAATTCCAAAGCCATAGGAAAGAATGAGGGGGGAAAAAAACAGGACCTTTTAACTTATGAAGGCAATAAAAACACATTCCAAGAATAAACAACTTAGGACGGTCCAATGCCTGGCTCTTCTACCTCACAAAGAGTCTGTTCCATCTCTGCTGAAGAAAATCGTCATCCAGACTTTACAGGCAAGTGCACCCCAAACTAGTCTGGTCCTGCAGGATCTCCACCAAACTGTATTTATGGACTTCCATAAAGCCAACTCATCAAAGACACGCCCCTGGGTCCCCAGGCTGGGCTGGCACCAGGGCCAAGGAAAGGCAGCGCCTGATCCTTAAGTCATGGGGCTGCCCTGCCCCCCACCCTCCCTTCGCGGTGCGCATCCTGTGCCTCGCTGGCTGGGAAGCAGAGATGGAGGGCTGTGGGTTTATCCCCAGCAGGCTCTCTGTGTTCATAATTCTTATGCTCCCACCAGATTCTGCTCTTCCTCTCGCCCGTCTCTTCCGGCTGGGACCCAATGGTGCTAATGATTAAAACGGTGACCTGGCCTCCTCCCCCAACAGTGCAAACACAGCTGGCCTTTATAACGACACACGTGTGAGAACGCACAAGCCTGTTAGTCGGGTCCGCGGAGCCACGGCCAATTGTTCCAGGCAAAATGGTGACATTCCAGTTACTCGTCATAGAAAAGTCATCCATGCAAAGGGGCAAGAGATCTGGCCTTCCACAAACAAAATGAAGGAATGGGCGTTCTGCAGCCAGGAACATGAGGAATGACTACAGATACCAGAAGCATCTTCTGAATTATGTTGCTGAACATGACGACCATGCAACCTGCATGAGACCACGTCCTTCAGTGGAACTACCAGTTCACAGAAAATAGAGGGGACCCAAGGAGGCGTGGTGGCGTATGCTTGTAATCCCTGCTTTCATTCTTTATTTTGAAACAGGGTCTAAGTGCAAAGGACCTTGCTAAGTGGCTGAGGCTGGCTGCGAACCTGCGATCCTCCTGTCTCAGCCTCCCAAGCACTGGGATTACAAGCCTGCGCCACCACGAGCAGGCCCCTTCGTCCTGACGAAATCCAAGAGCTTGTCCGAGGGCAAGATATCTTTTATTAAATATCAGTTTTAAGGTCCCTGTTGCAAACAATATCCTTTAGCCACACGATATTAAGAATCACAGAACATTAACTGTAATGAAGAACAGGAAGGCATGAGAGTTGACTTCAGATTAAACCGAACTTTGGAAAATGTCTTCTCTGCTGCAGTTATGGAGATCTGCCAGTCAGAAGAGAAGATTTGTGCAAATTACTTTTTAGAATATTAAAATACTAAACATAGCCTCTTTATAAGTATCTCATTGTGGACACACACACGGGCACACACACCCACACGTATATAATTTTCCTTTTTCTTGTTTCTTGGTGGTACTGGAATCCACTCAGGCCTCGCGCACACCAGGCAAGTGCTCTACCGAGCTCTAGCCCCAGTCCTGCGCTGGAGCTTTAGTCATGGCCGGAGCGCTGAGTTAGTGACGTGAATGTCATGGTATTTAGTCATGGAGCTATCAACTCTCCTTCTCCTTTTCCCCAGTCCTCCACCCTCCTCTTCCCATGGCCAGTTTTATATGCCGAGTTTATACCGTCCTCAATTTTGTGCCATCATAACCATATAGAGCTGGCGCACGAGCACCTCATCATGGTCGATGGACTGAGTCGAGCGCCGCCCACACCTCTATGCATCTATCTCACCACCCCGGGTGGGCGGCCATCACGGAGGCGCCTGGAGCCAGGCCACCTGCCAGCTCTTCCCTTACTCCTCTCGCATGGTGATGACAATATCGATGGCGTGCTCACAACGTGCCCGGCAAACTCACAGATTTTCTGCCTCTGTTATCTCGGTTAATTTTCACAATGCCTGTGAGAGCCACTGCAATCCTCCCCTTGCTGTATGGGTGAGAAAGCTGAGACACAAGCTGAACATCTTTCCCCAAGCTCTTCTCAACGTGTTCTAGGGAAACACAGGACAGAGGCTGGGAGGCCGAGGCTAGACTCAGCCATCATCCCTGACCTCCTGCTCAGCCAGGCGTGGCCGGGCTCCCGCCAGTGCTCACCAAGGGGCACAGAGTCCAAGATGATTCCGCCCTTCACCACTCTAGGACTGCAGGAGGAAAAGTCCCTGGGCTCGCCTCCTAATCTATGGGCGTGTTTGGTGCCACGGACCATTCTAGACACTGGATCTCCTGGAAAAGGAGACACAGAAAGGGCCCTTGGTTTTTTCAGAGCTCATATATGAGCAAACCACATGCCAGCTACCTCGGACTTCTGCTCCGGAAAAGAGAACTCAAATGTGCAGGATTGCAGGAACCAGAAATGCCGTAACGTGAGAAGAGGGAGAAGAAAAGTGCACTGGAGAATCGGCAAGCAAATAACTAGAAAAACAGGAAATTAAGGTAGCCCAAGCGGAGTTAAGACGGGACAGTGAAAGGGCCACGCAGTGGTGCTGGAGACACTTGGCGCCTAAACATCCGCAAGTGAGAGTAACACTGAAAGCACACCTGTACCTTTGACTCCAGTAATTACTGTTAACTCTGCTTTCCAGAAGGCGTATCTCCAGTACTTCTCATTACCCCAACAATGGAAATACAGATATAAAACATAAGCTTTACGCTGGGCGTGGTGGCGCACACTTGTAATCCCTGCCCTTGGGAGGCGGAGACAGGAGGATCACGCTGGCTTAAGAGACCTTGTTTACAAATTTAAAAAAAAATGTATATATATATTAGGTCTGGGAGTGTAGCCCGGAGGTAGAAGGGTTTCCAGGAACCTCAGTACCACCAAAAACAAAAAACAAAAAACAAAAACAAAAACATAAGCTTTTCTTGTCTTCCTTTTTGACTCACTGGGAGAAACTGAAAAGATTCTTCCTTCTCGGCCAATGGGCTGTGCCAAATTCAAGATAGCTACATGGGAATCAGCCATAAGGTAAACATCGAGGAAGTATCATTTTATATACTTTTATGTACTTACATATTCCTGAAGTCAAGAATGTGCATCTCACTGAACACTCTCAAAAGAAATGTACACGCATGTTTATTGGTGAGAGTAGAAAGTTGGCTCACATTCTTACTACAAGTAGAAGAGTTAACTCTGTGTGTGTATGCATGTGTGCACATATGCATGTGTGTGCACGTGTGTGTGTGTGTAGCAGTAGCAGTAGTAGTAACAGTAGTGTAGATGGAGCCCAGGACCTTGTGCGGGCTAAGCAAGCACACTACCAATGAGCTACGCCTCCAACCCTTTTTATTTTGAGTCAGAGTCTAATGAAATTGTCCCGCTGGTCCCAGCTTGTGATTCTTCTGCCCCAGCCTCCCAAGTTGCTGGGATTACAGGTGTTGCTGGCATCTTCCAAAGTTAACATTAAAAAAAAAACGTTCCAACAGTCAGGCATGGTAGTACACACCTGTGATCTCAGCAACCCAGAAGGCTGAAGCAGGATGATCACAAGTTGAGGCCAGCCTGGGCAACTTAACAAGACCCTGTCTCAAAATAAAAAAATAACAAGGGCTGGGATATATCTTGGAGGTAGAAAGCCCCTGGATTCAATCCCCAGCACCAAAAAAATATATATTTTGTATATAAATATACACATATACCTATACGTATATACATATATACACATATATACACAAATATACATATGTACATATTTATAATATATAATATGTACTGCATAAATATAATATATAATATAAATATATCAATATATATTGGTACTTGGAATGTATATATATGAAATTTTGGATATATGTATTTGAAATATATATATTTAAACAACACTGTGTTTTTAAAAAGTAGAAGATCAAGTATAACAGGTTGAAAGACGTTCCTATGAAAAAATAAATCTTGCTAAACATGAAAAAGCAGCCCTTGAGAAGCTGAGGCAGCTTGGAAAGTAGCAATCAAAGGAATACCACTGAGGCCTCCATCCGTGTCCTGCGGAGCGGGATGCCCCACCACCGCCCCGGCCTGCCCAGTAAGCACCAGCTCCCGGAACTGTCTTTATCTGGGGCACTCATAAATATGCAACAGGTATTCCATGGGAGAAAATGCAGCTGAATAAAGAATTTCCATCCACTCCAAGACAGAGAAAGGAGGGGGCCTCCTCACCGGCCCCTCCAAGGAAAAGCAGGGTGCATCCTACGCTGTTGTCTGTGGAGCGACTCGGATGGCGGCGCGGACACCCCAGCCTGGTCCTCGCTCCAGAGGCCGCACGCCTCACAAGGGCAGGAGAGCACGCTGTATTCTAACCGTTCCTCCTGAGCAATGCCAGGCTCCCAGCCTACTCTCTTTTCTCCTCCCGCCCTTGAAATGTGATCAGTTAGCCGTACTGCTGGGTTTCCTCTCCTTGATGCAGTGAAATTTACATCCGTGATTAGAGAATTGGCTGGGGAAAACCATTTGAGCTCTAAAAGTTACGTGTTCTGGCAATGAGAGACTTGGGAATCCTGGAAGGAAACTTGTATGTGTTGCGTGCTCAGACAGACGGTCTAACGGCTGGGTATTTGAATCCATCCACCGTTAGTAGGTAACAGAGCTTTTAAACTAGTTGGGGGAGCATGGCCGAGTGGAGGGGGATGGGAGAAACACTGCGTTGAAAGTCTCCACAAGAATCACAGAGTGATACGTTTAAACTTACTGCCTAGATGTACAGCTTGAGGGCTATTTTGAAACTGAAGAATAAGGGGACAGGCATTAGAAGAGCATCTCTGCTGGAAATGTGTTCAAGACAGGACTGGCCCTCACTCTGGCGTTCAGAGCCACAGGGAGAAAGGGAGGAGATACCCCCCGCTGTATTCAGGGTCCATTCCACAATCCAGTCGCGTTTCCAGTGTATCGGGAACACTCACTAGCAGAGCGGGAGAGAATCCAGCCCCAACACGCCCTTCAGCAGATGGCAATCAGAGTGGCTCCCAGTTGGGCTCTGCAGGAAGTCGGGCCTCAGAGCACAGCCCTGGGCCTCACAGACCTGATGTAAATCCTGCGAATTCCCATAGCAAGCCAATCCATGTTTCTGAGCTCCGTCTGCAAACAGGGTGTTTTCCATGGATGTTGTACCAAATGAGGTAGTGTCAATAAAAAGGAGACGTTACATCTTCGCTCCCTCCTCCCGCCCATCCGGTTGCCAGCCGCTGTGCTGGCTTTGAGATAGCTGAGTTGAAAAAAGTCAAAAAAGAAGTCTAAAAGAAAGTGAAGCGGTGGATATGGGTAAAAAGAAAGAGCTGCTTGGGAGAGGTTAGAACCATTTCAACAAAGACCAAAGAAATGCCCCTCGGCCCGAAGCATGCCTTCCCTGCGGGAGGAGCGCTTCTGCGATATGAATAATTGCTGCCTAGTGGTTGTGTGTTTGGGGTGCTAGGGATGGAACCAGGGCTTCACGCGTGCCAGCCCCCCAACTGAGCCGCCCCAGACCTCCGACTGCCTTCCATTTCTGAGTTTTTCTGATCTAATAACCATTTGTTTTTGTAGCTGCTGCCTGCAGTTTTAGCGATCCTATAAATCTCTTGCTTACGTCGTCTACCCCATGACCGTTCATTTAAATATTCTAGCCGTGTGACCATCCTTAGCCCAAAACAGAAGTCCTGGCTAGTTCTCGCAGCATGAGAGCTCACACATATTTTCCAAAGTATCAGAAGCACAATAATGACAAAAAGAAAACCTGCATGGATGACCCTAGAACTTTGCTTAACATAAAAACTCAAACAGCGCTAACAGCATGAGGTGTATATGAGAAGCCAAGCGACCCTTTGGGCTTCTTAATACATGAATGAAGTTTAAGATCCAGGTCTCAAACGTGTATAAAATATTTCCCCTCGCAAAGCGTTTACTCTCCTGGTCTTTCATTTGTTATTTCCGTCAACCACTGCGGTCACTTGGTTTACAAGTCGGTTTCACACGAAAGAACCAAATGCCGGTCCTTTGACGAGAGCTACAGCTGCATTCGTCAGGACATGTCAAGGAGGTGTCCCCAGCTGGCTTGCCTGCCCCACAGCCCAAAGCAAACTCCAGAGCTCGGGACCTCATCAAGACTACAAACGGCGCGTACTGGGGACCTTTGGAACACCCCAACCCGAGCAGATGAGACTGCGGGGACCCCAGAGATGCCAAGGCCTGATGTATGGACCCAGGAGGCGTTTCAACCTAACTCCCTGCCACAGGCACCCCAGGAACTGGCGGGTAGAGATGCCCCACCCATGTTAAAGATAACTGTAACGTCCGTGTCTTTTGCAGATGTCTGTTTTCTTTTGAACAGAGCTATGCAATAAATAAGCAGATTTG
This sequence comes from Muscardinus avellanarius, assembly GCF_963383645.1. NCBI lineage: Eukaryota > Metazoa > Chordata > Mammalia > Rodentia > Gliridae > Muscardinus > Muscardinus avellanarius. Next base: position 2,567,848 of record NC_137791.1, on the reverse strand, counting down.
TGTTGGGAAATCCATTCCTTGCTTTAACATATTTGGCTGGTGATGAGAAAGTTCACTTCATGTGAGAATCTGAAATGATTTTGTTTCATTTCATCCTGCTGTGGACTGTCATTTAGCAAGGAGGTGTTTTAAAGTCACCTCTTACATTGCTCTTTATCCCCTAAGACCTGCCTACAGAGTTAGCTCAGCACCCTGTTTTATAAACAATTTGTCATATTTTTTATTTTTTTGTTTTTTTTGCGGTACTGGAGATGAAGCCCAGAGGCATTGTACCTCTGAGCTATACCCCCAGCACATTTTCTTATTCTTTATTTTGAAACAGGGTCTCATTAAGCTGTGGAGGGCCTCTCTAAGAAGCTAAAGCTGGCCACAAACCTGCGATCCTCCTGTCTCAGCCTCCCAAGTACTGTGATGACAAGCGTGCGCCACCATGCCCAGCTAATTTGTTACATTTTTAACATAACTAATGACTGCTGAAATATTTAAAACATCCTTTTTTTAAGTACTAGTGATTGAACCTAGAGGTTGATTTAATCCACTGAGCTATCTCCTCAGCCCATTTATTTATTTATTTATTTATTTATTATTTTTACTTTATTTTGAGACAATGTCTCACTAAGTTGCCCAGGCTGGCCTCCTCAAATTGGCAATCCTCCTTTCTCAGCCTCCTGCGTAGCTGGAACTTCTGGTGTATGTTACTTGAGACTTTTTTTAATCCCACTTTGTAAGAGCAAATAATTTATTCATGTAAGTTTTCAAAACACCAACCCACTAAAGAAGAGAAAAATTATACAAAATATTATTTATGTAATATATCTGTGCAACCAAGAGTTTCTTACCATCTAAAACAAAAACCTTTACAAGTTATTTTGGCAGCACATCTATTTAGATGGTTTCAAATGAAACCAATCCTCCAATGAAGGTATTTAAATAGCAGTGTGGCACACGTCTGTAATCCCAGTACTTGGGAGGTTGAAACAGGAGGGTTGGAGGTTCAAGGCCGGCCTCAGCAACTTAGACCCTATTTCAAATAAAAACTTTTTAAAAGGACTAGGGATATAGCTCAGAGGCAAAACACCCCAGTACCAATAAATATACAAATAAAGAAATATATTTAAATAATACTTTAAAGATAAAATTAAATTTTAGGGCTAGGGCCATAGCTCAGTGGTAGAACACTTTCTAGCATTCGCAAAGCCCTGGGTTCTACCCCCAGCACCAAAAATGAATAAACACATAAGTAGATAAATATTTTATGAACGCATAGCTTTATCCCAGTACTTCTCTCACCCCTTCACCCCACCCTCCACGCCCAGGAGCATCCTACCTCCCAGCTATACCCCTGGCCCTTTTCATTGTTCAGTTTGAAACAGTCTCACTCTTGTTCCATTGCGGAGGCTGCCTTTGAACCTGCGATCCTCCTGTCTCAGCCTCCCAAGGACTGGGGCTATAGGCACGTGCCACCGTGTCTGGTTACAGGCAGCAGTTCTGAGATACAGGCGGGAGAACTCCAGGACAGCCAATTCTCCACTCCCTACACCCAGCACCCCACTCCATCACACCACCCGCTTCCCTGCAAGAGAAGCAACCCGTTCCGTGGTTAGCATTCTGCTTCGAGGGTGAAGGAGGCACCGACGACGGAAGGAGGTCCTTTGCAACTCAGTGAGACCTAGTTTCAAAATAAAAAATAAAAAGTAGGGCTGGGTATGTAGCTCGGAGGTAGAATGCCCTCTGGGTTCCATCCGCAGCACAAGGAAGGAAGGAAGGAAGGAAGGAAGGAAGGAAGGAAGGAAGGAAGGAAGGGAGAGAGAGAAGGAGGGAGGGAGGGGTCCAAGGTGAGGAAGTAGGGCTTGGGCTTGCAAGCTTCTGTCTTGGCCTACAGAGCCCACAGGCTGAGCAACCTCCCAGGTTCCACTTGGTCCTCCTTCCCTGGCATCAGTGACCCACCTGGGACCAGGGAACACCTTCTGGATCACAGTTCTCTCAGAAGCAAGGTGCCCCCCTCCACCACAGACCCTGGCTGAACACAGGCTCCTTCCCAGTCAGCCCAAGCCAGGGCCGTAGGGGAGACACAGGACGGGCTCTCAGCAGCCCAGGGCCTGCCCCGACCGCCCGAGAGAGGAGCGCGGACCCGGCTTCCCCTGGAACTCTTCCGCCTCTAATCAAGCCCACATGTTTAACACCAGGAACTCGACGTGGTAAGGAGGACAAGATTATAAAAATGTGCACTTTCATCCTACAGATATGAGAAAACAAGAACATACTGCCATTACTCGACAACTTTATAGCTCTAAATAATGCTAGCAGGCAGTAAATCAAAGGAGGCCTCACCCGCGGCCGGGACCAGCCCGTCTCATCTGCGCTGGGAAAGTTGTGCGTGTGAGTCTGTGGCCCAGAGCTTGGCTGCTAAGGGCCTGGATAGGACTGAGGAAAAGTGGCTGGGACAACAGAAAATAACGGGCCAGCCTGATCAGCGCAGTACTCTCCTTCTCTCCTTAAGAAATGCCAGAAATCGCCAGGCATAGAGGTGTACATTATAATCCCAGTGCTTGGGAGGCTGAGACAGTAGTATCGCAGGTTTGAGGACAGTCTCATCAATTAGCGAGACTCTCATCAACCTAGGGAGACCTTATTTCCAAATTAAAAAAAAAAAAAATCAGTCTGGGGGTGTAGTCCAGAGATAGAATGCTTCTGGGTTCGATTCCCAGTACCACGACAAAAAAAAATAATTTTTTTTAAAGAAAGAAGTGGCCGAGTGTGGTGGCGCACACTTGTAATCCCAGCATTTGGGAAGCTGAAACAGGAGGATCACAATTGTAGGACAGACTCAGCTACTTAGTGAGATCCTTTGCAACTCAGTGAGACCTAGTTTCAAAATAAAAAATAAAAAGTAGGGCTGGGTATGTAGCTTGGAGGTAGAATGCCCTCTGGGTTCCATCCGCAGCACAAGGAAGGAAGGAAGGAAGGAAGGAAGGAAGGAAGGAAGGAAGGAAGGAAGGGCGAGAGAGAGAAGGAGGGAGGGAGGGGGGAGGGAGGGGTTCGAGGTGAGGAAGTAGGGCTTGGGCTTGCAAGCTTCTGTCTTGGCCTACAGAGCCCACAGAGAGGTCCCAGCCAATTACTGGAAGCGTGCTTTGAACTCGGCGTTTGGCCAGGAGCCCAGTCAAACAGAAATGTAGAAGTCCCTTGCCTCCTGAGGGGCCCACACCAGGGTGTCCCTAGAGACACTCCAGAGCCAATCACAGGAGGTCGGAATGAGACCCGGAGCCAAGGAAGCAAGCCCTGACCAGCACGATTCCCCACCGCCTGCCTGTGCTGCTTCTTAGAAAGGTTTTCTTTGGCTGGCTCTCCCACGCTTGGCTGGACTAGGGTTGCAGGGCCGGGCCCCACTGAGGGAAGTACTGGCACCATTTTGACCAATGACTTGCTTGGCTCCAAAACTGCCCCATCTGCCACACTGGCCAAAGCAGTCCTGTCGGGTGGCAGGAAGAGACTGGACAGACCGGTTGCTGAGCAGATTCTCAGGACTCCCAGGAAGCTAGAAGTGACTGGCTCGTAAACTACAGACACTTCCACCTCCTCAAGGGAGCCGACATCTCTCTGCCCACCAGACCTCACTACAAGATATTAAAAGAAACCAACAACGGGGACTGTCGTCAAAGATTAGCCCTGCTTCTCCTTCCGCAGAGCAAACCGTCCAAAACATCGGCCTCTCTGAGCTCGGTTATATGTCTAAGAAAACTCAATTTGCACAAACAAATAACTGACTCGTGATGAAGCTAAGAGGTTAACAAGGGGCGGATTAAAACCTAAGCCGGACAGCTGGAGAAACGCCACACGCGCTTCCCGCCTCTTACTGTGCCCGGCGCTGACCGGTGTCTCGCAGTCGATCCTTGTGCTGCAACATTTGTGTTGCCTCGTATGCAGGCTGTGAACAGCCCAGTGAGTCTCTTCTTCCAGTAAACTTTCGAAGAAAATGTCCAAAATGTCTCTTTTACTCATGTATGTATTTGTCTGGTACTGGGATGCAACTCAGGGACATTGGACATCTGAGTTAGAACCTCGGTCCTATTTTTTTTTTTTATTCTTTTAAGTTTGAAACAGGGTCTCACTAGGTTGCTAAGAGTCTCACTAAACTACTAAGACTGGCCTCAATCCTGCAGTTCTCCTGTCTGCCTCCAAGCACAGGGATTACAGGTGTACGCCACCATGCCCAGCTAAAATATGTTTTTTAAAGCCCTGGGTTTTCCCTAAAGGTCTCACATGGACTTCTAGAACTGATTATTCACTCTTTTTATTTTTTATTATTTATTTATTTATTTTGCAGTACTGGGGATACAATCCTAGGGCATTTTACCCCTGAGCTACAGCCCCAGCCCTATTTTTTATTCTTTGATGCAGGGTTTCACTAAGTTGCGGAGGGCCTCACTGAGTAGCTGAGGCTGGCCACAAACCTGCGATCCTCCTGTCTCAGCCTCCCAAGTGCAGGGATGACAAGCGAGCGCCACCACTGCTCTTATTCCCTATTTATAAACCCATGGCTGTCCCCGTCCCTGGGCCAGAGTGACCCAGTTCAGGACACATAAACACTCAATGAACAAGGTCCAACTCTTTAAAACGGGATTTGGATATTCTCCTTTCAGGCCACCCCTGGCCGGCCCTGTCACAGTCAAAGAGGTTCCCACAGGTTTTCTACTCTGATTCTTACCGCAGAGCTGAACAGCTGGGCGGAACCACCGCTTTCTCTCAACGAACAGGTTTGCTGTTTTTGTTTGGGGTGTTTATTTCTTTCTTTGTGTGTGTGGGGTGGGGGGGGTACTGGGATCAAACTCAGTAACATTCTATTTCTGAGATATACCTCCACCCCTTTATTTATTTATTTATTTATTTATTTATTTATTTTAGTTAGCTAGCTAGCTAGTTACGTTTGTTTGTTTGTTTGTTTGTTTGTTTGTTTGTTTTTGCAGTACTGGGGATGAAACCCAGGGGCATTCTACCTCCAAGCTACACTCCCAGCCCAATTTTTTATTCTTTATTTTGAAACAGGGTCTCACTGCTTTGCAAAGGGCCTCACTAGGTAGCTGAGGCTGGCCACAAAACACATCCTCCTATCTCAGCCTCCCGAATGCGTGCGCCACCACGCCAGGCTAGTTAGTTTTGTTTCTTTTTTCGTTTTGTTTTGTTTTTTGTTTTGTTTTGAGACAGACTTTCACTAAATTGCTGAGGATGGCCTCAAACTTGCAATCCTCCTGCCTTGTCTCCAAGTGCTGGGATTGCAGATGTGCACCCCTACACTTGGCGTGAGTGATTCTTTTTGAGGCCTCTCCTGGGATCTCGTAGGCGTGGGCCGTCTCTCAAGGAGCCATGTTTAACCTAGGTGAGGTGCTCTGGGCTTTTCCACAACACTCCATGCTCACTGCATAAATTCTGCAGCCTGAGCTCACAATCAAATGAAAACTCACAATCCTTCGTCTTAATTTCTCATCTCTTGGCGACGTCGGGCCTCCACAGCCATGCTTTCATTGTGAGCCCTCCCCTGGCTCCGGGATGCTGCAGAGGACCTTATTCCACCCCTCCTGACCACAAGCAGCATCCGTGGTCTACTCCACGCCAACAAGGGTTGAAGACAGCGAAGGCCACCAGGGGCCAGGTAGAGGCATGGAACACAGGGGAAGGAGGGAGCTGCTGCTGGGAAACACCCCTAGACTGGACCTAGAGGCTGCGGCTTTGTCCGGTTTTGAGCTCACCAGATGTCAGAGCTAGACATAAAATGTCCAGGTGGCACCTGGCAGGCCGGTAGGATCTGGCTGGAGGTGGGTCCCTGGCGCTGCAGCCTCGGAGGTTATAAATATGGTTCCTCCCCTTGCTCACTTTCTGACTTGTGGCCTCCACGGTGTGAGGCACACAGCCATGTGCTCTCCTCTGCCATCCGCCGCCCGCCGCCATGCCCTGACGTCCGCGGTCCCCGCCCTCACGCAGACTCAACTCAAGACCGTAAGAAAATCAATCTTCTTTCCTCTAAGCTGCATGGTCAATTTTTAGAATATAGCTTATCATCTAAATTGTAAACTATAAATATAGAAATAAATATATATAAATACAAAATATAAACAAGTATATTAAATATAAATTATAGATCTATAAATAGATTATAGTTTATAGCTGCAAGAATGCTGATGAATCAATCCACTGGGGTGGAAGACGATACAGGAATTCTGGGTAGGAGCCATTTCAAGAAGTGTCCATTTGACTAGAATATCATCTTTGTCCTGATTCTTGGGATCCTTAATTGCAATGGTGAGAAAGAAAGAACCCAACGTCTCATGGGGTGGAGAAGAGAGAACCCTGCTGCCATACTCCATCATAGCCAAGAGTCCCCTAAGTACCCATTTATGATGCTCCCAACGCATCTCAGAGAGTAAGACATCCTAGATGCTGGGATGACACCGCAGTGAGCTGAGTCTCCCCCCGTACAGGACAGTTCCCCAAGCTCCACTTCTAGGAGGTGCTTTGGACACACTCAACACATTCCAAACCTAATTTGCATTCAATATTCTTTCTTAAAATTAGTCCTCCAGCCGGGCGAGGTGGAGACAGGAGGATCACGCAGGTTCGAAGCCAGCTGTGCTGGCTTAAGAGACTCTGTTTCCAAACAAAAATATAAAAAATAGGTCTGAGAGTGTAGCCCGGAGGTAGAAGGGTTTCCAGGAACCCCAGTATCACAAAAAAAAGAAAGAAAGAAAAACTACTCCTCCGGCTTCCTTCTTCCAGTGATACCGCCAGCATCCCCATCACGAGGCCCCCAAGTCAGGTGTGATGTGTGCCTCGCCCACCTCCTCTGCCAAGCTGCAGAGACACGAATCCCATCAAACCTGGAGAGTCCACACCATCAGCTCAGGGTCACTCAAACTCAAGCCCATGAGCCCAGCCCCCCATTTATTGCCAGTGAGTAAATGAATCTCTGTAGGAAATGAGATACGATCTTTTCACATCTGAAACTGAAATCTCAGCTGCCTTTGATTACCTGTTTTCCTTTCTCTATTAGTAACAGTGCCCTGACCGTTAGCCAGTTACGTTGCTGCCCAGAATGGACTCTGCATCATCCTGAGTCAACCTGGACAATCATATATGAAAATAAGAGTTAGGAGGGACCACTGAGGAGGCCATGCCCTCTTCACCAACCTCTCATCCTTGTCCTACCCACGATGCATGAGCCCAGCAGCCATCGCAGACCCTGAGGTAACTGAGGACCAAAGCCTGCCTCACTAAAAGAGAAGCAGAAAAATGGGAGACGCCAGGGTCCCTGCCCACTGCACGCAGCTCATCGCCAGAGTCTTTGATGTAGGGAAATTCTTTTCTACATTTCAGGTTTCTCTTACAACCACTGGCCCATCATAACTGACCAAGCTGAGCTCTCGCCCATCGCCGGCAGCTCCCAGGCCCCAGGGAATCAACGTCCCGAGCGCACCATGGCAACCTCCAATCCGGACTTAATCTTCTTTCCCAGTCTCGTCTTTCTCTTGCCCCTCATGTGATTTAAAATCCGGCCAGATTAATTTGCTGTGAATTCCCAAGGAGCACAGCCATCTCGAACTGCATAGGACCACGTCAAGTGCTGGTGCTGAGCAGGCAGAGCACGTCGGCAAGTCCACAGAGCGGGGGGTTAGGATGGGTCCGTTCCATGAACCCCCTTTCTATTTTGTAAACCAATGTCTTACACAAAACTCCAATGTCTAAAAGGTAAAAAGCAGCTGCTCCAATCTGCAAACCCCAGCCTGGTCCCAGTGTTCTATTTATTCCTTCCAGGTGCGGAGGCTGGCGCTCACAGGGCAGGGGCTGGCGCGGTGGCCAGCAGACCGACTGGCAGGAGCAAAACCAGTGCCCAGGTCTCCACACACTCTGCTCTTTCCATGATTTTGTAACCGAGAAGCGCTGCAAATAGAGGTGCTCGGTAAAAGCCAAACGAAATGGCAAGTCTTCAGATACCCATATTTCTAATTAAGAGAAGAAGGGGCTTATACTAAACAAGGACGTCCGAGACTTTTCCATCTCTGTCACGCACATTGACTAGGAAATTGACATCAAGAACAGCATCAGGGCTTCAGGCCTGACAGCCTAGAAGTCTCTAAACATCAGAGCCTCCTTCGGGGGCCATGTCCAAAGGAGGCGCTGCAGTTACCCGGCATCCAGGGACGTGAGATCCTACGCACGGACAAAGAACGCGTGCCCCTGAGAAGCTCACAGAACCCCGCGGGCTGCGCTCCACGTTGCTAAAACAGGTCAAGGTACTGATCCACCTGGGAAAGCCGCCATCTTCCATTTGGTTCTGCCATCCTGGCGGGGTCGGTCAGCAGCCATGCAGGGTGAGCTGAGCTGAGGTGGCCGCACCACAGACCTGCCCTCTCTGCAGGCCAGGAAAGCTGCTGCCCGGGCAGGGCCGGGAGAGTGAGGATCGCCGAAGGATGCTCCCAGAAGGGAGTTCGGAGGTCATGAGGTTGTGCCGTGTATTGAACTGTCTGGAAGGAGGCCTGCTCTCTCTACTCAGATAAGAAGACCACAGAAGACAGGAGCAAGTGCCTGTACAAGATAGGTTGGGCCACGGGGAAATGAACTGGGACACAGCTGTTGCTACCGGAGACAGAGGAGGGTGATGAGACGGAATTTGTGCAGGGTCCCAGGGATGCTGGTGGCTAGAAAGGCCTCACCCTGCCTTGCTGGTGGAGGTCTCTGCTCCCTACAGAGCCAGAGTGGAGAGAAGAGGCTAGAGCTTGTCAGAGAGGGGACGGCTCTCCAGCAGGCTGACCGCCACACACTGTGTGGCCCGGCAGAGAACCTCTCTGAGATCCCTAGAGAATGGAGCTGAGCTGCCGGGTATCACAGAATGGGCGTTAGGAGGCTGAGAAGCACCTGGCCCTGGCTTCCCCATTGCCAGATCATGGGAGCCAGCTGTCAGCCAAGGCGGCGAGCGGGGCTGTGCCAGCCGGGCCTGCATCCGGCAGCAGCAATAGTGGTAGACCAGGCCCTCCTAGGCTCTGCGTCCAGACTTGCACACGACTCCCATAAAACGCACCCCGCGCGGGCCGCCTCGCCTGGCAGCTCGCTCGGCCATCAAAGCCCCGGCCAGCCGGCCTTCTCATCTGGGATGATCAAAGTGGCAGCTGTCTGCGGCAGAAGCGAGCACCCTTTTAATATATGGGTTTTAAAATTCCGGTCCAGAGCCCTGCTCCGGGCTCACCTGCAGGCCAGACCCAGGGGCTGCTTCTGCCACCCGGCCGTGGAGTCAGGTTACCTGGAATGTTGGGCCTCCACTCAGAGGCTGTGTGGAGGCTGGGAGGCTGGGCTGGGGGAGCCTGGGTGGAGAACACAGAAACCTGGGAGGGAGGGAACAGGCTGCCTTTTCTGGGTGCATGTAGTTGGGGGCAGGGTAGGGTGGAGGATGTAAGTTACTTTTGTCCTGAAACAAAGAGAAAAAGGAGAGAGGAGGAAGGTACATTTTTTTTCCTCCTTCCAACATGTGAAATGCACATACCTGAAGCCGTACTGGGTCGGGCCCTAAGTCTTGGCAGCCACCCCGTCCTGGGCAAATCAGAAGGATCACTCTGTCAGCACTGGCTACCGGGGACGTCTGTGTGAGGGGTTTACCGGGGAACGCACACCTGGCTACCGGGGTCGTCTGTGTGAGAGGCGTACCTAGGAACGCACACCTGCCTCCTCCAAGCGTGGCAGTGCAAACCCGCTTCTAGGGTTTTCACTGTGTCAAAACAAAGACGGGCGGGGTGTCTGGGCCCAGGCACTGTGCAGGTCTCCAGAGCTGAGGCGCTCGGCGCTAGGCTCTTCTGGTCCCTGGGACTCTCCCTGGATACAAAGGAAACTGTTCTCATCTGGTATCCAGGGCCTGAAAATGGGAGCCGCGCCTGCGAGTGGCTGGTGGTTTAGTCCTGAGTTTCTAGCCAGCCCGCCGGAACCAGAGGAGGCAGAGGGGCTTTCCCTGTAGCAAGGCCAAGGCTCCAGAGGGGAAACAGGCTCCGTGGAGATTAAGCCTTAACTGGAAAAGGAAGAAAAATCAGATAATATCCTTTCTGCCATCCCTTAATTCCTGGAGGAGTTCAAAGGTTTTTCCAAGCCCGCGGCACTTGGCAATGATAATTACACAGTGAAATACCTAAGGTTGATGAATGACCGTGAGAGGAAGTTACTCCACGTAATGACAGCAATTTCTCTGAACTAAATGTTAATAATCAGGCCGGTAATGCGCTGAGAAGGAAATGGTGGCAATTGGGGAACGGGACTGTATTGCTTGGCAACCGGAGCCAGCCGGGGCGGAGCGGTCCCCTTACCTGGCACGAGGGGTGGGCGCAGCCCCCAGCCCGCCTCCCAGCTGCGCCAGATGCTGGTGCTGGCGAGGGGGAGAGCCCCGGGGACTCACTTAGCAGCAGAGCAAAGGAAATGGGATTAATCTGTCAAGGGGCCAGGGCAGCCTCCTTCACATCACCTGGTACAAATCACCACTGGACAAACATTTCAGTGAAAGCTTCCCAACAGCCAGCTCCCTCTTCCCCTCTGCGGGCTCCAGCTGAGGCAGACACTTTGAACCTCCGGGTTATTTGCTCCGTTTGGGAGCCACGGTGGCCTTTCAAGGATTAATTACCAAAGAATGCAAGCAAGAGAACCGCACAAGGACGCATTGGAGCTGCCGGCGGACACTTAGGGAACTGTTGCCAGTCTGAAGCCGAAGCGCCTACAGACAGCTTCCTCCAGCCGGCCATTAATCAAGAGGAGAGCGCCCACCACCAGCGAGGCCATTGTTCTCTTAGGCGTGAGAGGCTGAGATAAGCCTGGAGTTTCGAATCTCAGCTTTATGGCTGCGCTTGCCCAAAATGCCAGAGGATCTGTCGCCTCCCGGGTTGTTTTAGAGACGCAGATTTCTGGGACCTGCCTCCCGGACTCCTGTGCCATCGTCTAGGATAAGTACCCAGGAATCTGGAATATAAATCTTCTCTGGTGTTAGGTCATCAGCCGGATGTGAGAGCCATGCTCTACGTTTTGGGGTTCAGCCAAAGATCAGTGAGAGCGAATATATTTTTGCACTTCAAATTTCATATATTTTTTCCTCTAAGAGAAACCTACACATTTTAAAAAGAAATTGTTCTTTTAGGTTTTGGGAAGGGTTCTTTTTTTTTGATGGCACTGGGGATTGAACTCAGAGGCTTTCTACATCCAAGATACACCCCCAGCCCTTTTTTTTTATTTATTTGTTTGTTAACAGGGTCTCGCTAGGTCGCTGAGGCTGGCCTGAAATTAGCAATCCTCCTGTCCTACACTGCCAAAGTACTAGGATTATTGGCCTGCAACATCACTCCGGCTCATTTTGTAATAACAAAAAGATTTTAAAATTGAACATAGCCAGGCATGGTGGTGCACATATGTAACCTTAGCTATTCTGGGAGCTGACACAGGAGGATCATATGTTGAGGGCTAGCCTGGACACCTTAGCAAAATCCTGTCTCAAAAGAAAATAACAAGCACTGGGATTGAAGCTCCTTGGCAAAGTTCCCCAGCTCAATTCCATGCACCACCACCAAAAAAGAACCTGGACCTAATACCCAAAACATCACGTCTGTGATGATGTCACCATGAAATTGGAGGCTGCTGTAACTCCAGCATCTTGCTGAATAGTCAACTCAAATCCTTGAAAGCCTCGGCCTACATAAAACCACGAAGCTGGCAATGTCCGTCCCCTAATCTTGGCTATTTTTTATGGAATCTTTTGTTTGTTTATTGCAGTACTGGGGATCGAACTCGGGCTACTCTGCCACTGAGCTACATCTCCGGCCCTTTTTCTTCTTTTATTTTGATACAGGGTCTCTCACACTGAGCTGCCCAGGCCGGCCTGGAACTCGCGGTCCTCCTGCCTCAGCCTTCCTAGGAGTCGGGGTCACGGCACACGCCACCACACCCAGGCTACTGGAGTTCTCGATCAAGAGCCAGTCGGCGCTTCCAGAAGCCCCTAGAGGACGTCTCTGAATTTCCCCTTCACCACATATTCCCTCGATTTTTCTTTTCAACTCTGATTTCTTTATTTTTCGTGGTACTGGGCATTGAACCCAGGGCCAGTCTACCTTCAAGCTACATCCCAGCCCTATTGCATTTATTTATTTTGAAATGGGACTTCAGTAGGTTGCCAAGACTGGCTTCAAATTCACCATCCTCTCGTCTCAGCCTCTCAAGTGCTGGGATTACTGGCCTATACCCCTTTGCCAGCTTTGATTTCTTTAAAAATAATGATGATAAGCCAGGCGTGGTTGCTCACACTTGTAATCCCCGCGCTTGGGAGGCTGAGACAGGAGGATCATATAGGTTCAAAGCCAGCCTCAGCTACTTAGTAAGGCTCTCAGCAACTTAGTGAGATCCTGTTTCCAAATAAAGTATTTTTAAAAATAGGTCTGGGAGTATAGCCAGGAGGTAGAAAATCCCCTGGGTCCCACCCCCAGTACCACCAAAATAATGATAATAATCCCATGATTTTGTATTATTTAGCTATGAGGGGATTATTTGTTTGTTTTTTTGGTACTGGAGATGGAACCCAGGGGCCTTCTACCTCCGGGCTACACCTCCAGTCCTATTTTAATAATAATAATAATAATATTATTATTATTATTATTATTATTATTATTATTAAACAGGGTTTCACTAAGTTGCTGAGGGCCTCACTAAGTTGCTGAAGCTGGCTTTGAACCTGTGATTCTCCTGTCTCAGCCTCTCAAATACTGGGATTGCAAGCATGCGCCAACATGCCCGGCTTAGCCATGAGTCTCAATGGACTAATATTACAGACAGATAATACAAACATATCTTTATAAATAATGGCCTGTGGGGGAAGGAGAGGGGCAAGGCCTTGGCTTAAAGGACTCCCGATGGCAGGACAATGTTTGGGGTCGAGTGATCTTCTGACCCTGCAAACAACTATTACACTCAGACCGAGTCCCGTCTCTCCATCGACGGCGCCCAGCATGAGGAATAGTGTACCAATAAGACTATTACATACAAATAAGCCAAAAGAAAAAGTCACTGCTGAATAATCGGGTACTGGGATGGAGCCCAGGGCACTCTACCTTCGAGCTACACCCCCAGCCCTATTTTTAATCTTTATTTTGAATCAGGGTCTCACTGAGTTGCAAAGGGCCTCACTAAGCATCCTTAGTACTGCAAAAAATAAAAAAATAAAATAAAAAAAAAAGAGGGCATCATACTTACAAATCCCTGGGCTCAGGAGGACTTCTGGAAACCTCTGCTATGTTACTGATAACCCTTTTGACATTTAGAACAACCTCTTCATCTGCGCTCAGTCCTGCCCCAAAAGCCACAGGACGCACTAAAAGTCACATGGAAATTCTGATTCGCCAACCTCCTGGAACTAGGTTCGCCAGTTGAAGCCAGGCACGAGGTCGGGCTCTCATCTCATGCTTTGCATGTAAGCATTTGAGAACAGATTGGCAGGGTCCTGGCCTCCCCAGATGCCCCGGCTCTCACCAGACACGCCTGGGACACCAGAGAGCCCTGCGTGTGGCGAGCTACGGCAGTGCTGCCCGGGCCCCTCCTGTGTGGACACCACGCCACCAGGGCAGGAAGTGGGTTCCAGCATCTCACTCGCGAGCAGGGCAAGATCTCAAGGACAACAGAGGGCTCCGCGCCGATGATTAATGAATGGGCAAACGCTGTCAAAGAAAACCAGAGCTGGGAAGCTGTTACCTGGAAAACCGGATTTGATTAGGAACTATTGCAAAGAGCGGAAGATGCTTCGCTATAAAACTGGGATCAAGGGTTAATTCAGCATGGGAATTTACAGCCAGGGAGGGGAACAGGGGTTGAAGGCAAAAAGACATTAGTAAGAGGGGCAGTGAGAGTCAGAGGGATGCTGACCGAACCAGCCTGGGAGTTATTGCTCCACCGCCTCAGGTCCTCGGCTAGCAGATCGAATGTGCTTCCCCCGCCCCAGATTTGTGTGTTAGAAACCTCATCCCCAGATTTATATCGCAGTGCTATTTGGAGGTGGAGTCTTTGGGGGTAACTAGGATTAGACGAGGTCATGAGTGTGGGTCTCCCATGAGGGTACAATGGCTTTAAAGGAGAACAGACCGGTGCTAGCACGCTGGCTCCGTCTTGCCATCCAACACCCTCTGCAGTGTGGACACAGCAGGAGACTCTGGACAGGAGCCAAGCAGGTGCCGGTGCTCTGTGCTTGGATTTTCCAGCCTCCAGAACCAGGAGCCAGAAGCTACCAGGCAGAAGCTCACCCCCAGAAAAGCCACATTCAAGAGAGAGTGTCAAAGAAGGCAGAAGCTGGACCTCTGCTCACCACGGACTTCTCGATCCAGGGCTGGAGGGGTCAGATACAGGCTAGGAATAATAAAGGAGGCTGGTAAGGGGAGGAACGCACCTGGTTTTTTCTGAGAATGGAGGAAATCATCTAGAAAGTCGTGGGCCACCTCTTCCCACCCCTTTCATGATCTGACAGGTGTCTTTAGCCTTGAAGGGGGAGAGAGAGAGGCTAGGCAGGTCTAGGTCAGGTTAACCCGCCTTACAGTTCTGGAGAAAATGTTTCTCACGTGGTCACCATGTCGACATGCATAGCTGAGCAGATGCTGACCTAAGGGTTAAGGCAAAGTCACAACGGGGGGGACAGAGAGGCCACATCTTACCATTCTGTTCCAGCCACCCATGGGATATCTTTAGGCCCAAGTGAAGGGTCAGCATCATTAGCAAAAGCAGCCTTTGGGTCCCTGGAAGGTAACCTCGTTTACCATCATAACTCACACGGAGGTGTTATCCACAGCAAAGCTAGTCTGAGACTAGTAATGTATTTTGTGTAACCTCCAAAATCCAAGGGCCTTCTACCTCTGAGCTACACACCCAGCCCTTTTCATTTTTGTCTTTTGGAACAGGGCCTTGCTAAGTTGCTGAAGCCAGCCTCAAACCTGCCTTCCTCCTGTCTCAGCTTCCCAGCTACTGGGATTACAGGTGGAATCCAGCCGCCATGCCTGGCTGGCTTCTGCACTCTCTTAAGAGATCTTTCATTTAATAATACGGAGAAGACAAGAGAGATAGACGGACAGCCCCGCTACTTCCGAGCTGGTGGATGCGAGTGACTGTGAGGCCATTGGCTCTTCCTTTCTGGGATGAAAAATTCTCCATTTGGTACAAATGTGTTTGAGATCAGTTTCTGGTTTTGCGTAAAAATGCATTTAACCAATGTATGTACCCCCGTGGTTGGGCAGGATTGGTTCAGCAAGCTTAGCAGATCTGGTTGGATGTAGGACGCCCCCTGAAGTGCTCGTGTTCCGAGTTGATGTCATTAAGTCATGGGGGTTGTAATCCCATCAGTGGATAAGCCCGTCGTAATGGATTTACTAAGTGGTCACCTAGACAGGTGGGGTGTTGCTGGAGAAGGTGGGTCCCTGGGCCACTGGCTGTAGGGACTGTGCTTGTGCCTCTGAATCCCCTTCCTCGTTGCTCCCCTGCTTCTGGCCTGCGTGGTGTGAGCAAAGCCTATGCACGCTCCCTCTGTATACTTCCTGCTGCTGTGGTCTGAGTGCCGCAGAACTGACCTCCTGTGGACTGAACCCAAAATCTCCAAAAAACTGTGAACAAATAAATCTTACTCTAAGTTGTGCGGTCAGTTATCTTAGATTACAGCTATGAGAATGTGATCAGAGACAATATTCATAGACTCAAGTGCTATTAAAATGATTTTACTAACCAGGCATGGTGGCGTATGCCTGTGGGCCCAGCTGCTCGGGAGACTAAGGCAGGAAGAGAGTGAGTTCAAGACCAGCCTGGGAAACACAGCGAGACCCTAACCCACACAAAACAAAATGAAAGAAAAATGATCTCACCAAGGAATAGCTTTCAGAGTGAAATGAATGAAGGTCCTACAAAGATGATCTTTCAAGTAAAAAGAGCTGGTTCCAAGGCATCGTGTGTCCTGTCTGGTGATTTTTTTAAACATAGATGAATAATTAGAGACAATAAAATTTGAGCCGATATTCAAAGTTATATGTACTTTTTCAAAATAATTTTCCATATCTTATAATATTTGCTTAGAATAAGAATGATATTAAACACCAACTTAGGAGCGTATGCACAAATTACCACAGAGTCACCCCTGCTTCACTTTGAGTGGTGTCATCCTTTCTAAGTTTTCTTCAACATGGTTACACATCATTCCTTTCTTTTTTCAAGCACGGGGACTTGAAGAGGTGGTCTTTACAAGATTAATAAATGGTCAGCCCCTTCACCAGCATACTTTATGCTGGGACTAGTGTAATAACATAAGTGAAACCGTTTGATCTAAATGCAGTTATTCAGTCACTTTATAATTATTTTTTCCCATAGTAACACATGTGAAATATAAAAATAAGTTTACTTGAGATTTTTCTTTACTTTCACAACTATTTTAAAAAGACTTAAGTGTACGTTATCCTCCTTAAAGATCTCATCCTGTAGATTGAGTTTACGTTAGCACAGTCTAGAGCGCTATACCAATAAGTGATGACTGCATTCCTGATGAAATGCATGAATAGCTAAAGTTTCTTCATGATTTAATTTTTATCATGACTCTAAAAGCTTTGGGAGACGTTTCTTAACCTATGTCATGTAAAAAGCGAGCCTTTTTCTAACTTCAGACCACAGCGGAATCGCGTGGACTTCTTCTAATATAATTTAACCCCTTCATTCAAGAACTTAAGAGCGAAGTTTAATAGGTAGGTTTAGAGGCTTCTGCGCCCTCCTTTCATCCAAACAATGGCTATAATTAATATTTATGATTTTGCCTTTTACCTCCAAGGACTTTACAGATCCTAACCACAGGACTCCTGACACTCGCTAATGAAGGTCTTGCTGCTTCATCCAGAGAGCGTGGAGTCTCCGCCGCCTCCAGTGAGCTCTGCGCAACGTGACTACAGAGGAGAGTCGGGGAGCCTGGCGATCTGACTCCCCGTTGCCAAGGGGATGAGTCAGGAAAGAGATCAGTCCATGCGCAGGAGTATGCGTGTGCACACGTGTGTTGTACACACACGTGTGCGCACGCATGCATGCATGTGGGTTTGGTTTGGTTTTTAGTCTCTCCCACCAGGATATGCTGTAGGGTTGGCAAATTTCAGCCGGAAAGCCTCTAGCCTCAACTTAACTTTACATATTCCCCACTCTTCCTGTGCCACCTGAGCCCAGGGAATGCCTTCAACCTGCTCAGGAGCTGTATGGACTGCAGAAAAAAAAGTGCCGGCGACTGCATGGGTCTGTGAAGCCCGAGGTCAGGACTGATTCTTTACAGGATACGTTTCTTTGTGCCCTTAGAATCTAAGATGCTTGGAGACCACGCAAACAGCAAAGCGTTTGCAAGTTTAGCTGTAAACACTGTCCAGATCTCGGGAGTGTGGTTCAGAAACCCGGACGGACTGCATGGATGAGTCTCGTCTGCGGAAGCACATCCCAGGTGCAGGGAACGTTCCCACAGTCAGCACGTTGCTCCAGACCGACAGGACAGACTTAACAGAGACCGAGGTCGTGTTCTGACAGGCACGAGGAAACGCGGCACACACCCAGGTTATTCACACACAGCTCGGGGCTGACATGGAGCAGCTGGTCGGACGGCCGCACCGCAGAGCTGAGAGGGAGGAGGAAGAGGAGAAGCACAATCCAGGGAAACCCACAGGAAAGCCTGAGCCCAGTCCCATCACTGGACCAAGCAGAAAGCCAGCCCATGGCAGCACTCTGGCCCACTGTGGACCCGGGACTAGGTTTTTAGCACCCTTGATCAGCTACTTAATCTTACCAACAACAAAGATGGCATTATAAGGTTCTCAATGGAGCGACAAAAGCTGCTTTTATGTGTAATGCACTGTGCAAGAACTGGTACATATGTTGTACCCTCCAAGCCACCAGGAAGGCAGAGGCCACGGTCCTCCTTTTTATTTTTGTGCAGTACTGGGGATGGAACCCAGGGGCATTCTACCTTTGAGCAACACCCCCAGCCTATTTTTTATTCTTTATTTGGAAACAGTTGAGTTGCAAACACTGAGTTGCGAAGGACCTCACTAAGTAGCTGAGGCTGGCTGTGAAGCGCGATCCTCCGGTCTCAGCCTCCCAAATGCTGGGATTACAAGTGTGCACCACCACGCCCGGCTCCCCCTTTACTTTTTATTATGAAAATTTGTAAATATTCACACAAGTAGAGAGAGTAAGAGAATGAGCCTTGTACCTGCTACACCTCCTCTCACTGACCATCACCCAGTGCCCAACAATGTTCTATCTGCACCCTATCCACCCACTCCAATCCTCAAGTAAATAAACTATGTAAGACAAAGGTGCCACCTGACTCCTGTATTTCTTAGCTCCCTCAATGTGTATAAGATAATAAGCTGTTTTTTGTTTTTGTTTTTGTTTTTGTTTTTTGCGGTACTGGGGCATTCTACCTCTGAACTACACCCCCGCAGTTTTATGCCACATATAAAGAAATGGAAGGGTAGGAGAAGATGATCTGGAAGACATTTCAACCTTCCCATGCAGGCAGTCCTGCCTAGTGCTGCGTCTCTCAGCGTTCGCCTGCAGGCTCGGCACATCCTGGAGGGCAGAGCTTTCGGCAGGGACTCTCTCGGGTATGGATAAAGCAGTCCTGTTGGGTATAAAAGCCCCAAGAGCCAGCTCGCTGCATTCCCCCTCGTGTCTGGCTAATAATAATTAAAGCGTTTCTTTTACAGTCAGTTTTATACCATTTTTAAAAAAAGAAACTTAGGTTTACTAATCCCAAGTTACCCTTTCTTAGTTGAGGTTGACAAAATTTTGCCGGAATATGCTGTATTCATTATTCTAAAGCTTCGTGTCCTGCACGTGGGGTCCATTAAAGGTGAGCGTAACATTTGAAGATCAGGGCTGACTGTGGTAGGGACTTCAGGCCTTTGATATAGACTCGGATATGTATGAAATACATTCTTCTTCCACCGGCTTACAATTATCCCGTTTTCACTACTTTCTAGTCAAGCACTGCAGGCCTGACTTGTTCCCATTCCGTACGAATATTCTTATGACTTTCATCCGCCCACTTGTTGATTAGAGGCAGGTTCAGAAATTAATTTGATGACCTTAGCTGGCCCAGTCCTCTTTTAATAAACTCATCTTTCTCCTGCTCTCGAAAGGACATGCACACATGCCGCCACACACACACACACACACACACACACACACACACACACACAGTTTTGCTTTCTAGAAGCTTGACTTTCTTCATCGAAGATTCCCTGATGACTTAAGAGAAATCACTAATTGCTGAATGATAAGACTGTGCTGGGATGGAGAGGGAAGCGGACCTGACGTTCTGGTGCACCTCACGAAGTCGTCATTTTGGAACCCGGGAGCAATACGGTACCGGACCTGCAGTCTGGTCAGCATCAACTCCTCGCTCCTACGCCGGCAAGCCCACAGGAGTGACCGTAGGCCAGGAAGGAGAAGCTGACAGCAGGGCTCTTCCTTGCTAAGGAGGTCTTGCGGTCCGTATGCATTTGGCAAAGACACATTGGACATCATAAAGCAGAGCCATCTCTTCCAAGGCTCGTGAAAGGCTGGGTTCCGGCTGCGTTGCGAGTTTCATGGGGTTATAGCCTTATTGCCGGAGCAAGAGAAGTTTAAGCCAGAAAAAAAGGTATTTTCTTAAGTAACATTTGACCCTCCCTCCTGGAGTTTTATTCCACCTTGCCATGTCTTATGAGTTTATTTTCCACTAATACAGAAAGCGGCCCCAGGTCTCTGGAAAGGAGGAAAGGCAGGAATTGGATCTCTGTCCCTGTGGGCTTCCGCAGGCCATCGGGATGTGCCGGGGCTCCGCCCTCCGCCTCCTGGGTCTCAGTATGGAATCCCTGGTGCTTTGCTGGCTGCAACTCGGCCTACGCAAGAGGAAAACAGCAATTTCTAAGGCGAGAAGAGCCTTCTCTCTGCTCCACACACAACAACGTGGTTGCCAGGGGTTGGCCTCATCCGCTTTGAGGTGGTGGGTGGCCCAGGGCAGGGGAGGAGGGTTGCGCCTAGAACATTGGACCATATTATGAAACTTCCCCTGAGTGCCCCAAGACCCCATGTGACATGCAGGATCACAGGAATGTAGCAGAGTCACCATGGAAGGCGACCAGGAGCAAAGAAGACAGACCAATACACTGGCTTCCTTCACGACGGACTTCCAAATCAAGCCTCATGGTCTTCAAGTGAGCATCACAATCGTGGGATAGTTCAAGATATATACCCAAGATTGGGCATTCTATCTCTGAGCTACACTCTCCGGCCTTTTTTTTTTTTTTTTTTTTTTGCCTTTTTTTATTTTTTGAAACAGGGTCTTACTGAGTTGCAAAGGGCCTTGCTAAGTAGCTGAGACTGTCCACGAACCAAGATCCTTCGGTCTCCACCTCCCGAATGCTGGGATTACAAGCATGCGCCACCACACCCAGCAGGATGTGCCTGTTTTATAGGTACACAGAACCTTAGTGTTGAAAAAGCGTCTTTAACCAGTGGAGCAGTGCACGCTCGCAAACCCAGCACTTGGGAGGCTGAGACAGGAGGATCGCAGGTTCGCATCCAGCCTCAGCTATTTCGTGAGGTCTTCTGCAACTTAGTGAGACCCCGTTTCAAAAAATAAAGAATAAAAAATTAAGGCTGGAGGTATAGCTCAGAGGTAGAATGCCCCTGGGTTCAATACTTAGTACTGCAAAGAAAAAAAGTAAACTTGGAAAAGCTCCCTCAGTTCACGGAAGTCAATATTTCACACGGGTGAAAGTGAGTGAGGTCCAAGACAGGCAGGGTCAGGACACTGTACTTTGTACTTTTCACGAGTCCCTGGTGATTCTGAGGCCCCACCGCCACCCAAGGCACAAGACGCACCTCCCTACTCTAAGTTCCCACCTCACACGGCCACTGCTACAACATTCTCCACTGGTTCTGGCAGACAATTTCCAATAAAGTGAAATAATATTGGGAATCTGGTCAATAACAGACCTTTGCAAAACCATCTTGATGTGTGCAATGGGCCTTTCTAGCTGTAGATGATCTGCGCGGGGTCTGGGTATGCCCTGCTCACTGTAACTCAGCAAAGAGAAATTTACTGGTGGAATAGGAAATTGCTGATGCTTTGGGGTGTTATTTTTTATTTTCGGAGCAATCCTGTGTTCTACAAGAACTTTTCTCTGGGCTAGGGTTTGTTCACTGGGTTGTACTTGGATAAACAGCAAGACTTGTGAAAATTGGCCAGGCACAGTGGTACATGCCTATAATCCCAGTACTTGGGAGGCTGAGACAAGAGGATCATAGGTTCAAGGCCAGCCTCAGCAACTTAATAAAACCTCAGTAATTTAGTAAGACTCTGTTTAAAAAAACATTAAGCTGGGTGGGTGATGTACACTTGTAATCCCAGTACTTGGGAGGCTGAGACAAGAGGATTGACGGTTTGCGGCCAGCCTCAGCTACTTAGTGAGGCCCTCTGCAACTTAGTGGGACCCTGTTTCCAAACAAAGTATAAAATATGTCTAGGAGTATATCCCTAAGGTAGAAAAGTCCCTAGACCCCCCCCAGTACCACCGAAAAAAGAAAGAAAAAAGAGAAGAGAGAAAGAGAGAGAAAGAGAGAGAGAGAGAGAGAGAGAGAGAGAGAAAGAAAGAAAGAAAGAAAGAAAGAAAGAAAGAAAGAAAGAAAGAGAAGTATAGCTCAGAAGTAGAATGTCCTCTGGGTTTTCATCCCAAGTACCACAAAAAAAAAAAAAAAGTTAAATCGGGTTGGGGGTGTACTTTCATTGGGATGGTTCTAGGTAGTAAGCAACAGCAATTTTCAGTATATTTTCATAAAACTAGCCAGAGTCAAGAATTGAATGGCCTCATGATCTTGTACACCAAGTCTGCAATAACTTCTCCCGAGGTAAATGGTTGCTGCTGGACTCAGCGTAAGAGCTCGCACAAGCTCTTCGAGGCTTGCCGTAAGTCAGGTCGCCTGGGCACTCATTAATTGAAAGCCAGAGGATATGAGAACAATGATTAACTGCTCCCCTGGGGGATGGGAGTCCAGGCTAGAGTGCCGGGAGGAAAGCACTCAGAAGGGAGATCAATGGACCAAATCGGCTCCTTCTCATCCAACTCGGGGCTATGAAATGAAGTCTTTGCCCCCGGGGTCTCATAAGGCCCTTTGCTGAAATTAGAAAGTGTAGACTGGATTCCCAGCAAAATAAAGGGCACTGGGGATTTAACACACGCAAGGCAAAGGGCCAAGTGTCTGAGTCTCTGACGGTGTAATGAATACAAACACGCATGGGGAGGGCGGGAGCCGCAGCACATGGGAAGCCTAGACGCCCAGGGGCCAGCCCTCCTCATATTCTGAGTCCCAGGAGTGTACACGGGAAGCCTAGACGCCCAGGGGCCAGCCCTCCTCATATTCTGAATCCCAGGCAGTGTACAGAGCCTTGTGTTAGAAAACCAGGGGATCTGCCATGCACAATTTATGCGTAAAGTTTATGAGTATCTACGAGGCCTTACAAAATAAATTTTGAGACAAAATGAGCTAATGATTAATTTCACTATTATCAGCTAAAAACAGAAGAACATGAGGGGACTGGACGACGACCAACTGCCTTTCATCAGTACCAAGAAGACAGACTGGATTTATTTTCCAGTATGAGAGTGAAAAAGATAAAGAACTTTCAGCCATCATGTTCTATCCACTGCTGACCTGGTACACGACACACATTGCTGACCCCATTAGGTATTAAAAGACAAACATGCCAGTTTGAGGAATAGATTGTCTAACATGGGGAGAGCACGTGAGTGCAGGAGAAACATGTGAGCCCACGAAGACAGATTAAGGTAAAGTGTGGCCATCAGCCGGGCACAGTGGCACACCTCTAATCCTAGGACTTGGAAGGCTGAGACAGGACAAACCCACAGGTTTGAGGACAGCCTCAGAGCTTGGCCAGACTCAGCAACCCAGCAAGATCCTGTTTCAAAACAATAAAGAAAACAGACTGGAGAAGAAATTTAGCTTGAAGGTAGAATGCCTCTGTATTCAATGCCTCGTACTACTGGGGAAAAAAATGGCTATCACTTGCCAGCTTTTGTTGTGATTTTGGTACTTTCTTACTCTTAAACAAGCAAAAAACAAAACAAAACAAAAAACCCACTTCACAACATGAAAATTGAAAAATAGAGTTTTGCTTTTTTCAAGGTTACTTTTAGGTTTCACATAATTACTTCAATAACTTTAAAAAAAAAAAAAAACCTAAGAACTGCTGGGCATGGTGGCTCACATTTGTAATCCCCGTGCTTGGGAGGCTGAGATGGGAGGACACACAGGCTCGAAGCCAGCCTCAGCTGCTTAGTGAGGCTCTCAGCAACTCAGTGAGACCCTGTTTCCAAATAAAGTATAAAAATAGGTCTGTAGAAAGCCCCTGGGTTCCCCCAGTACCATAAAAAAAAAAAACCAAAAACCTACGAACTGTTTTTTTTTTTCATTAAAGATCAACAAAACATTTCAATACCAAAATGGATTTGGAAAAATAAACAAAATAAACAGACAAAATTCAAAGATCACTCTGGGGAAGAAAAGACAAATAAGAGAGTCATCCGTGCAGGAATGGACAGACAAAATGAAAAGACATGAACTATATCCAACTATTTCTAAGAACCCAGTATTTGACAGAGAACACTGCACACAGGAAGTAGAAGGGCGCTTTTTGTATGCTGTTGGGATAAACGGTTGGCCGGCAAGGACAAAGTCGCTCAGATCCATACCTCACCCCTCGTGACAAAATGGTCTGCAGGTGAACGCACCCTCTCATTCAGCACCAGCATGGCGGGCCAGCCACATGCGAGGGTGCAAAACTGAAGACTCGCTTCCTGTTCTTAAAGTGTTTCCGGTGTTGTGGGAGAGAGAGACATATTGCGTGCTCTACACAGCAGCTAGACAGGCAGAAGTTCGGAGTTAACAGGACCGCGAGGGCCAAGCGGAGTGGGAGAGGATGGCTTGTTCTAGACATTCCAAGTATTCAAGTGACCCGGGAAGAGAGCAGAGCACAGGAGCAGGGAGGAAGGAGGTGAGCTGGGGGATCTGCAGATCGCACAGGACACGGCCTACCTCGGCCATGAAACTGGAACCGCATCTTCGCACATCGTGGGCAGCACCAAAGGCCAGGCAGACGGGCAGCGTGCGATCAGATGTGTAGCTGAGAAAGCTGGCTCCCTGTCTGTGGGACCAAAGCTGGGCAAAGGCAGTTGCTTGCAAGGTCCTCTGGAAGGCAGAGGAGTTCGGGAGGAAAGGTGGGAGCCCACGAGGCGGACTGTGGAGCCGCTTGATAAGCCAAGTCCCCGCCAGCTGCACCTGGAGCCGAGCTGGACATAGCTATTTAGCTGCTCGGCTTCAACTACTTCTATGGCTAATCAGAGAAGGCTTCATCTAAGTGGGAAACTAAATAGTCACCCCTACCTGGAGAAAGAAATCTATGTGTGCACAGACCCCTAGGCAGGAAGGGAGATGGATGTGTCTACTAAGATTTCCCCAAGCCGGGCACGGTGGCGCACGCTTGTAATCCCCGCACTTGGGAGGCGGAGACAGGAGGATCGCTGGCAGCCGCGCTGGCTTAAGAGACCCTGTTTCCAAATAAAAAAATATAAAATAGGTCTGGGAGTGTAGCCCGGAGGTAGAAGGGCTTCCAGGAACCCCAGTACTACCAAAAATAAAAATAAAATAAAGATTTCCCCAAATATCTCAACAAGGGAAATGTATAGAAAATATGAAAACCAAAGATAGAATCCCTTCCCTCCCCTCAGAGAGCAGGACTCCAGGACAGGCAAAGAAGAAAGCCTAAAAGGACGGCTAAGAGAAGCAGAAATGTGGAATCTAACCAGGAGCCTCTTCCACCTTCTAGGGAACCTTCCAAAGAGAGGCCCCGATGACGTAGACCACCCCCGAGATGAGGGGAGACAGGACGCAAACCTTTCCAGTGGCAGCTGGGACTTTGTGCTAACTGTATTATGGGGAAAACCGTTTCTGACTTGGAGAAAAACCGATTCCATACCTGCATGGAAATTCTGGTGTGCAGTTCGAAACCATCTCTGATATGACAGGGACCACCACAGCATGAAAGAGCCTCTGGGCTGCGAAGGTTCAGATGCACCCGGCAGATGAGATGCAGCCGCAGGCCGCAGTGCCCCATCCCTGCCCTGGGTGCTGGACCAGCTCAGGAACTTGGGATGGGAGCGTGGGAGTCGGCTCCAGGGCCTCGCCTCGCTGGGATGTGAATGATGCCTGACTTGGACCCGAACAGCCCCAGCCAGGGACCACATGCCTGCCGAGCGAGCCTCAACCCGCATGCCTCCATTTCTATAAAGCGCCAGAAAGCCATGGTCCTCCGCTTCACCCTCCAGACCCAGTTGTTGGCTGAAGCCCAAAACACAGAGCCCGTGGTGACCAGTCAGGGGCAGAAAGTGTAGCCTGTTGCTGCTTGGTGAGGGTCGACAGAGGAGAGGAGAGCTCTCCGGATGCTGGCTACCGCTTCAGGAAAAACAAACCCCATTTGGCACTGGCTCCCTGCCGAGCGGCCACCCTCCCTCCCCTCTGACCCGGGCCTAGGGCACTTTGGACCATTTGCTAGTTATTTTGTGGTTTCCCTGAAGTTTGAAGTAGGGTAGAGTAGAGGTAAGTTTGTACTTTTTTTGTGTGTGGTACTAGGGATTGAACTCAGGGGCATTCTAACTCCGAACTATAACCACAGCCCTATTTTTTTATCCTTTCTCTTGAAACAGGGTCTAAGTTGTGGAGGGCCTCACTCAGTAGCTGAGGCTGGCCGCAAACCTGAGATCTTCCTGTCTCAGCCTCCCAAGTACTAGGATGACAAGTGTCGGCACCACACCCAGCTAAGTTTGTACTTTACCACCATCAAAAGCTCATTTTTTTTACTAAGATTTTAAAATAAAGCTAACTCATACTTAGAAGTTGTCCAAACACAGGAGCCCACTTTTCACTGGAGTTTAGCTAGCTGCTATTTCAGACTACTAGACAAGTAAGGACTGATATAACTGCAGCAAATACAATAGAGATTTTTCTCAAAATCTTTGTACTTCATAAGTTTACTGTGGCGTAACCATATTTGAACACATAATAGATATGTAGTTCACTTAGATACAGAATTTTTTATAAGAAGCAACTAAAAGAATATGCTACTATCATCGACGTTGCCTGAGGATTTTTTAATCATTTGGTGAAACAGAGTAGAATTTAAGAAAAAATAAATTTCACAGCTGACATGTTTAGTACAGTGGGTGTACTGAGCAGGAGTCTCCAAGGGTGATGGGACTTGGACACAGTACCCCGAGTACAATGCTTTGGCAGCTGAGCACTTTGAACTAAAGGACACGGGAAAGCTCAAAGGCTGGGTCTGTCCGACTCCGCAGCATCCTGTCTCGTGCCTTCATTTCTCCTACACAGATTCATAGAAACCATAATTCTTCCTTCTTACTGCGAGTCACCAGACTAGAAACCCCTCCCCAAAAGCAAGACCTGACTCCTAGAAAATCACTCTTCCTCTTTTCCCTTCTCTCTTAAGACCCTCAGAGGAGCCAGGTGTGGTGGTGCATGATCCCAGTACTTGGGAGTACTGAGACAGGAGGATCGCAGGTTCGAGACTAGCCTCAGTAACTTAGCGAGCCTCTCAGTGACCTAGTGAGACTCTATTTTAAAACAAAGGAATTAAAGGGGGTCTGGGGATATAGCTCGGAAGTAGAATGGCCCTGGGTTCAATCCCCTGTACCACAAACAAAACAAACAACAACAACAAAAGACCATCTACCCATGGGCTCCTCCCAGGGAACAGTCCTCGCTGGGCACAGTCTGGCTCTGGCTATGTGTGGAAGGCTTACTCCTCGCCCCGGGTGCTTGGGAGGTGGCAGGACCTTTAAGACGTGGGGCTGCTGGGGCTCTGGGGCCACGGGGCGCTGGGCTCTTCCTTTCTCTTTTACGTCCTAGATGTGATGTGAGCCACAGTCCACCATGTTTCGTTGCTGTCTTGCCAGAGGCCCAGAAGCAACAGGGACAAAGCCTCCAAAACGGAGTCTGGATGAACCTTCCCTCTTCATAAGGTGGCTGTCTCTGGCCTTTGTTACAGTGACTGAGAGTGGAAGAACACGCTGGGCTCTCACTCGATTACCGCTCGGTCACAAGCTTCTGTCCAATCACATTTCTACACGGCTGTCTATAAAAACAGAAATCTCCCGGGCCCTTGGGTCTTCATTTCTGAAGTCTCCTGCATCAGAGAACTTCAATGAAGCACGTTGGCGATGCTTTTCTCTGGCTGGCCTGTCTTTTGTTAGGAGGGTGTCAGCTGTGACCTTTCTGCCCTACAGCAGGAAGGCTAGAAATTACCCGAGGCGTTAATCTCCTTGATATGTCTAATGTTGATTGATAATATGTGGAAGATACCCACACATTGGAATTTTTGTGAAAAAAAATCTTTTCACTCTTATCTAAAACAACATTAATATAACAACAGCTTGCTTAGGTTGTAAGAACTTAGAAGACAGTAATCATAGATAACAGCCAGACTTCTTAAGAAAAAGTCTTGATGAACTAAATTAACCCCTCAGTTGATAAACAATGTTTGTTCTTTATTTCCAGCAATATTCAAGAGGAGGAGAGAAGATGAATCATTTTGTCAGGAATTGTGCCTCGCAGAGAGAAGTGAGACCGTGTCCAGGTTCCTTTCGGTTTTCATATCCCGATTTCAGGATTCTAGCTTCCCCTACGCGGCAGCTCTGCACTCTGACCAATCTGACTACCGTCATCGTCTCATCTGGTTAGCTCCTCCCCCACGTTCATGATCAGCGTTGCTTTAAGTTGTGTTTATGTGAACCAGACCAAATTAAATCTTGTCTTCAAGAAAATGCAACCACCTGAATTGTTTCCAGTTGTAGCCCAAAGCTAAGTTCCTGTTGCTGGTTTTATTTAAAAATCTAAGAAGAGAGGACTTTTATATGAATAAAAATTATGAGAAACTGCTATTCTTTTTTTTTTTTTTTTAGTTCCTCTCCTTTATTGTCTTGGCTGTACCACTGAGGCACCAGCAAAAGAAGACTAAAAGAAGAAATGCCATCGGCTGCTTTTTAAGTACTGGCTTCTTTTCCTTCCTTCCTTTCTTGCTAGAACTGACACATCTGCTTTTTTTATATCATAATTGCTTGTACCTTTGGGATGTTGATATGAAGAATGTGTGCAAAAGGAACAGAACTGCAGAGAGAGAGATTTTTTTAGTCTCAAAAATATAGATAATTCCATTTGAAAACTTAGACACAACGGATAATGACCTAGAAAATATAGCAGGTCCCACAAGAAAGAATTTTTTGTTTCTTGTTTTGTTTCGTTTGTTTGTTTTTTATGAGACCTATGAAAGAAAGAAGCTTAATCAAGTTTAGGGTCCACACACAGGAAGATCATCCAATTCAGATGGTTTTGTGGAACCGTTTACCAGACAGTCAAAAAAAAAAAAAAAAGGACATAATTCCATAGTTATACCAGCTTTTCCCAGAAAGAAGAAAAAAGGAAATCATTCCCCCTATTATTTTATGAAGTTAGTAGAATCACAGTACATCGTCAGACAAGGAAAGAAAGCAAGAAACTTTGCAGACCGATCCCACCACTGAGATAAGGGAGGAGTGTGAGATCCAGGCGGCCGTGTGTTTTCAGTGTTCACAAGCACAGTTGACGCAAAAGCTAGCCGAACATTTAGACATTCCTGAGCAGGTGACAGATGAAAGGTGGAAAATCCTCACCTCAATACACTCAGAGGAAGCAGCTGATGCCTTCAGCACTGACGACAGCAGCTCACAGGAAACCGGGAAGGAAGGAAGTCTCCCGAACTTAATCATGGATGTCTAACAAAAGCCACCCGCAAGCATGGCGCCCGTGGGTAGGTGCAGAAGCGACCCCCGAAAAGCTGGCAGCAAGACAAAGGTGAGCTCTTATCATCACTTTTTACTCAGAATTATGAAGGAGTTTGGCCCGTGTAGAAGGCATGAAACATGTTTAGTGGTCGAGATGTCAGGGCTACGTGGTGGGAACGCATCCCAGGACCCCAGTGGCTTATGCATGGTGACTTTGGGCCCAAGGTCCTCTGTAGATTTTGCTGGAGGCGACTTGGTTCTAAGAAGACTCCGTGGCTGACTGTGAGTCTCCTAAAGGATTTCTACTACTGTGGCGAGGGAGAGGCTGACGAGGCCTCTGGGAGCTGTGTAAGTCTCACGGGGTACACGCGCGTGCACACACACATGCACATCGCACAGTGCTCCCAACAGGTACACCACTGCCCCTGCCACCGTTGGAGAGGAAAATAACCCATCAGCAAATAACCAATGCTGACCGGCTAGCTGGGAAACGTAAGAGACGCGTGCACCGTTCATCTGACATAGAACGTACCCTTAGAATGGAGACGTTGGCAGAATTACTATAACAACATACAAAGATTATTTTCATTCCTACACACCAGTGATGACTCACGCGGGAATGTGA
This sequence comes from Muscardinus avellanarius, assembly GCF_963383645.1. Lineage (NCBI taxonomy): Eukaryota > Metazoa > Chordata > Mammalia > Rodentia > Gliridae > Muscardinus > Muscardinus avellanarius. The sequence goes on along the minus strand of NC_137791.1, from coordinate 2,538,280 downwards.
TTTTTGTGTAAATGTGATTTAAGTGATTTGGAAATGTCAACAAAGGCCATTATGAGGAAATTTTAAATCCTCATAAGAAGACATAAAGTCAGCCGGGCGTGGTGGTGCACGCTTGTCATCCCAGCATTTGGGAGGCTGAGACAGGAGGATCGCAGTTTGTGGCCAGCCTCACCTACTTAGTGAGCCCTTTGCAACTCAGTGAGGCCCTATTTCAAAGTAAAAAAGAATAAAAAAAAATAGGCTAGGGGCTGGGCATGGTGGGGCATACTTGTAATCCCAGTATTCGGGAGGCTGAGACCAGAGGATCATGGTTCACAGACAGCCTCAGCTACTTAGTGAGGCCCTCCACAATTTAGTGAGACCCTGTTTCAGAATAAAGAATTAACAATAGGGCTGGGGGTGTGGCTCGGAGGTAGAAATCCCCTGGGTTCCACCCCCAGACCTGCAAAAATAAATAAATAAATAATAAATAAATAAATAAAAATAGGCTAGGGGTGTAGCTTAGAGGTAGTACTACTTTAGTACTACAAAAAATAAAAAAGAAGACATGAAGTCAGACTTGATTTTATAGATATATATACATCATAGAAAATATGTAATATACTGGGCTCAATCTCCAGTATCGCAAATTAATTAATTAATTATAAAAATAAAAACCTGGGGGTGAGCTGGGCGTGGTGGCGCACGCTTGTAATCCCAGCATTCAGAAGGCTGAAACAGGAGGGTCGCAGTTCTCAGACAGCCTCAGCTACTTAGTGAGTCCCTTTGCAACTCAGTGAGACCATGTTTCAAAATAAAGAATAAAAAATAGGGCTGGGGGTGTAGCTCAGAGGTAGAATGCCCTGGGTTCCATCCCTAGTACCACATTATAAGTAAATACATACATACATACATACATACATACATACATACATACATTTAGTGAGATTCTATTTTAAAATTTTAAAAAATCTAGGTGGAGTGGGGGGGGGGTAGTGAAACAGGGTCTCACTGAGTTGCAAAGGGCCTCACTAAGTAGCTGAGACTGTCTATAAACCATGATGTTCCTGTCCCAGCCTCCCGAATGCTGAGATTACAAGGTTGTGCCACCATGCCTGGCTGGATCTCACTAGATTTTTTAGGCTGGCCTTGAACCTTCAATCCTCCCAAGGACTAGGATGACAGGCATGTGCCACCAGCTTAGCTAATTATTCTTTAAGATACCAGGCTGGTTCTGTCTGTAGAGTGAATATTTTATACTTATGAATTATAGCTCATTTTAGTTTTATGATGAGAGCCTTGTTGGGCATCTCCAGTTGCTTAAAGCAAACCCGTATCTCTTAGCAGCTGTCTTCAATTGCTGCTTATCGGTGGAAAAACTGAAACGTGTTAAGAGCGCGCAGCAGCCCTGAAATGTACCACGTTCCTACTTTGGAACAACACTAAATCACTGACATCATACGACATAGAAAGCTCCGAAAAACACTGGCCATCTTTTGTAGACGAGTCTCATGAACTCTAGAAGGACCACGTCTTACACTTTCGCTTTAAACTTAAAAACGCACGCCACACGTACCCACGAGATCAATGTTAATTCTTAGGAACATTTTATCGTATTTTCCTGAAGATTTTCTAATCCCATTTTCCACATCTGGCTTTTCCCGGTTTCAGTTTGCCCGTGTCTCTGCCAGCTCCACTAAGATGGCTCAGAGATGAGGTCCAGAGCGCACAGTGGCCTCCGAGGATGCTCGGGGGGGGGGGGGGGGCGGGAGGCAGGGGCGCCGGGGCTGGGGCCTGACCCGCCTGGAGTTTGCACCTGCCTCCTTCCTGGGGGGCCACTGAGATGCTAGACTCTCGAGCCCCCGCCGCCTTGGCTCGGGCCGCGTCCATTCCCAAGTATATGGTTCTGAGCCCCCCGTGGAGCCCCGGCCGAGCAACCTCCGCCGATGTGACTCAGCCACGTCATATTCTTTATTCTGTCTTCATATCTCCAAGGCGGGTCCAGCCCGCCTCGGGAGAGAATATGGGAATAAAGAACGGGGCCAGACGTGTACTGAGACACAGATGCCCCCGTGTGCCTTACCAACGCACCCGAGAGGCTTCAACTGGACCAGACGGCCTCAAATGACACGCATCTCGGCTTCCTCTTTTTGTTTTTTTCTTGTGTGTGTGTGTATGTGTGTGCGCACGCACGCACTCCTATGGATTGAACCCAGGGGTGGCCTGACTCCAAGCTACGCCTCCAGCCCTACTTGGTATTTTATTTGGAAACAGGCCCTCTCTCAGTTACTGAGAGCCTAAGTTGCTCAGGCTGGTCTTGAACCTGTGATCCTCCTGTCTCAGCCTCCCAAGTACTGGGATTACAGGCTGTGCTACCACACCTGGCTCAGCTTCCTCCCGCGTTATAAGTAAAAGCAAGCATGAACTGGGAGAAGATACAGGAATCCCCGGCACAGTGACCTCAGCAATAGAGATTACCCGGCTGAGCAGCGCAAACTTTCCAGGCGAGAGTAGCCCATACTGTAAACACTCGCTGTGTGGTTCAGGCCAAAGGCTTCAGCTCTCTGAGCCCCGCTGTCTCCTCCTGCAGATCTCATAACACCTGAGCTGATACCTCGGTCTGTGGCAAAAGTCAAATGGGAAGCCTCTGTGAGGGCGCCCTGTAAATCATAGACCCACAGAGGACAGACAGCTCTGTGGCTCGCTACCCTGATAAGCCAGCTTCGTGCATTGGACATCTCAGAAGTGCTGAGAAGCCCTGGTGGAGAACCATGGGGAGCCAATACCTCGGATTCCGTCATCATGCTTTCCAGCTACTCATACTGAGAGCTCCTGAGCACAAACAAATCAAGGAGCGGGGTGTGGTGGTACACACCTGTTATCTCAGGGCTTGGGGGCTGAGAGAGGAGGACCGCAAGAACAAGGCTAGCCTCAGTAATTTAGTGAGATCCTGTTTCTAAGTAAAAAATAAATAGGCCTGGGGTCTGGAGGTGTAGCTCAAAGGTAGGATGGCCCTGGGTTCAACGAAGGAAGGAAGGAAGGAAGGAAGGAAGGAAGGAAGGAAGGAAGGAAGGAAGGAAGGAAGGAAGGAAGGAAGGGAGGAAGGGAGGGATAGATAAAGGGCCAGGCGTGGTGGCGCACGCTTGTCATCCCAGCATTCGGGAGGCTGAAACAGGAGGATCGCGGTTCACCGACAGCCTCAGCTACTTAGACCCTTTGCAACTCAGTGAGACTCTGTTTCAAGTTAAAGAGTAAAAATTAGGGCTGGGGTGTAGCTTGGATGTAGAAAGACCCTGGGTTCCATTCCCAGTACAAGAAAGAAAGAAGAAATAAAGAAATAGAGGAAGGAAGGAAGGGAGGGAGGGAGGGAAGAGAGAAAGGGGAGGAGGAGAGGAAAAGGAAAAAGAAAAACAAGGCCTAATCTATCAGCATTTTGTCAAAAAGAAAAAGAAAAAAAAAAAACAGGCAGGAAACAGAAACCTAACCAAATAGGTGAAGCTGCTCAGGCTTTACTAGACTCTTGGCGGGACAGGCCGGGAGTGAACACGGGCCCGCGTGCTCCCAGCACCCCGTCCCTCGCTCACGCAGACCCTGTCCTCATGCTCCAGGACACTGCCCCTCGAGCTCAGAGCCCCCTGGCTTCTCCCGTGCCCCCCACACACATACGGCTAACACGCGCACACACAGGCCGACAGCACACTGTGGGATCGTTCACTCCCGATCGTGACTCTGGTTTAATGATTTCATGGTTCTGCCGGCTCCAAGAGGAAGCAACGGCATCAGCCGGCACCCTGAAGGCCGCAGTCTGCAGGAGCCAGCGAGGAAGGCTCCAGCTCCGCTCCCAGGGAGCCAGGTTTCTAAATATGCAAAGAACTTTCAGTCAGACCACATTCAACAGGACAGGAGCCCCGAAGGGCTGCCTTCCACTTGTGATCTCAACAGTAGTTATATAAGCTGGATAAATGTGCCTCTCCTTCAGGAATGTCTTATACACACACACACTCCGCCTTAGGAAAGTGGCCGCTGCAAATGTTTGCCCAGTACTCAGCTGAGCACAGGTTGCAAAACCCTGGCTGGTATCCATGAGCCCCATCCTGGCCCGACACACGCACACCCCGCGGAGCCCCCCAAAAGGAGACCACACCAAAGGGGCCTGGCCACCCTGCCCTTGGGATCCCAGACAAGAAAGGGACGGGCGTACGGCCCATGGCCTGGACATGGGCCCTGAGTGAGAGTCCTCCCCGCTTCCCCTGTTCTGAACACACACAGCTGCATGTCCACAGCTGCTGGCTGACGAAGGCCACCTTGTCCCAGCCACACTGGGGGCGCACTAGAGCCCGCAGCCGGGGTCCCTCTCATCCCAGAAAGATGGTCACACGGCCCAGGAATTCCAGCCTTGAGTCTAGGACTCTTTAGAACTTTTTTTTTTTTTTTTTTTGGAGGTACTAGGGGTGGAACCCAGGGGCATTCTACCTCCAAGCTATACCCTTAGCCCTATTTTTTATTCTTTATTTTAAAAACAGGGTCCCACTGAGTTGCAAAGGGTCTCGCTAAGTAGCTGAGGCTGTCCGCAAACCGCGATCCTCTTGTCTCAGCCTCCCGAATGCTGGGATGACAAGCGTGCGCCACCATGTCTGGCTTCCGTAGAACTTTTCAAAGGAAGAAAATCCAGTTGTGCTGAAAAGATGGGAAGACTGAAAAACCAAAAGGATCCAACATCTTTTCAACTCCCTGGACCTCTTCGCACCCCGCCCCTGAGATGTAGACCCTCACTCCCCCAAACCTCCCACCGAGAATGCTCCGGCAAAACCCAAGGGGCCCCCGGGCTTGCTTTAGTGTGGCAAGACAGATGTAGTCTAATTTTCCATGTTCTAGAAGTCATGAAAGAATGCCAGGCCGCCCTCACACGCGCCGTGGGGCCACATCTGCGGGGTGTGACTTGAAGCCAGGTTGGTGAGGTGCAGGGAGGGTCTAATCACCTGGCGCCTACCTTCTCCTCCGAGGGGGCTGCACCTCTGCCTTGTACATCTGGCTACGGGCCTTGTCATGAGAACAAGCAGAAGCCTGTAGTGAGCGCGCGCACACACACACACACACACCCCGCCCGGGCTGCTCCATGCAGCCCATATTCCTCGCATCCTGCACGCGCTTTGCAGCTGGGGGTGCTCGGGGCTCGGCAGAGGGCTCCCCTCTACCTGGCGTCTGTGGAGAAACGCTGTGGCCGGCTGGCTTTGGAGCTGAGGTGTGACAGCCTGTGGCCACAGAGGAGGCCCTCGGAAGTCCCGTCCCGTGAACAATGGCCGCAGAGGCGACCTCTCTGGGGCCTGTTCTGTAGGGAATTTCTAGCTCTGTTCTACTCCAGGCCAATCCTGGCATCCTGCAGACACTGTCCCCCACAAACACCTGCTGGATAAATAGAGGGCTGACTTAGTTCAGGACTTGTGTGTGTGTGTGTGTGTGTGTGTGTGTGTGTGTGTGTGTGTGTCTGTCTGTCTGTCTGTCTGTCTTTTCTCTCTCTCTCCAAGTGAACCTACTAGGAAAGCTGGCATAGTATAAAAGCGCAAGCTTGGCCGGGTGTGATGGTGACACCCACAACCCCAGTAGTTGGGAGACTGAGCCAGCCTCAGCAATTTAGTGACACTCTCAGCAACCCAGTGAGACCCTGTTTCAAAATAAAGAATAAAAAAGGGCCGGGGGTACAGCTTGGCTTAGAGGTAAAGTGCCCCTGGGTTCAATCCCTAGTTCCAAAATTAAATAAAATAGGCAGGTGCACTAAAAATATTCTATGAAAGCAATTCCAGGCTATGTATAAAGGAGTATATGAAAGAGAAACAAAGTTAAAGCTTATACATAGATCACGCGAAGATATATAACTATGTGCAAAAATTCCAAAATTGGAAAAACCCAAAATTCAAAACACTCTAGTCCCAAGCATTTCAGAGAAGGGGTACTCAATCTCTAATACCTTAAAAAATGTCATAAACATTCATTATAATTTTGCACAATATAGGTTATCATCCTTTATTTATTTATTTGCAGTACTGGGGATGGAACCCAGGGGCATTCTACCTCTGAGCTACACCCCCAACCCTATTTTTTATTTTTTATTTTGCAATAGGGTCCCACCAAGTTGCAGAGGGCCTCGCCAAGTAGCTGAGGCTGCCCACGAACCACAATCCTCTGTCTCAGTCTCCAGATTATAAGCGTGCACCACTACACCCAGCTTATCATCACTTTGGAAGTACTTTTTTTAAAATAAACTTTCATGCTGAGCATGGTGGCACACGCTTGTAATCCCAGTGCTTGGGAGACTGAAACTGAGGTTCAAAGCCAGCCTTAGCTACTTAGTGAGGCTCTCATGAACTTAGTGAGATCCTGTTTTCAAACAAAGTATAAAATATAGGTCTGGGAATATAGCCCAGAGGTAGAAAAGCCCCTGGGTTCCACATCCAGGACCACCAAAATAATAATAATAATAATAATAATAATAATAATAAAATTTCATTGTGCAAATATCAACGCATCATCCATTTGATAACATTCTTTTGTGGTTTTGCGTCGGTGTCGGCAGCCCTGGAAAACTAGGGCCTGGGGCACGTGGGCGTCATTTACTAGCCGCTGTCATGTGGCTGGACATCCTTTACTGACACTCTATCACCTAACCCCGCAATTCCATACTGAGGGCAGTCCCGGGGATCTTCACAGGAATGTCAGAGAAGCATCATCTATGACAGCCGTTATCAGATGAACTGTCCCCCAAATTCATTTGCTAAAGTCTAAGTACCTCCAAACGTGGCCATTCTTGGAAACAGGGTCTTTAAAGAAGTGAATAAGTTGACACGGGGTCATGAAGATTGGCCCCAATCCAACAGTGAGTGTCTTAGAAAACAGGAGTCTGAGTCAGAGCCAGAAGATGGCTGTCCACCTGCCAGGCAGAGGGGACTCAGAAGAAACCCACCCTCCAACACGCGGTCCTGAACCTCTCCACTCCAGATCTGCGTAAAAATAATCTGTTAGCCAGGTGTGGTAGCGCACACTTGTAATCCCAGAACTTGGGAGGCTGAGACAGGAGGATCACAGTTCTCAGTCAGCCTCAGCTACTCAGTGAGGCCCTTTGCAACTCAGTGAGACCCTGTTTCAAAATAAAGAATAAAAAATAGGGCTGGGGTGTAGCTCAGAGGTAGAATGGCCCTGGGTTCCATCCTCGGTACCTCAAATCAGCATCGGCATCATCAGCACCAGCATCTCTGTTGGATAAGCACCCTGCTAGGGTGCTCTGTCTACACCAGTTGTGGCAAACCACCATTCTGTCCCTTTTAGTATTAACCCCACGTGCATTTATCAGAGTAATCATGACACCTGCTCCACAACACAGTGTCTTCATTGGCCATTCACATACAGTTTCCATTCAGTTGACTCATTTTTAATGATGCAAAATGTATCTGTGAACACATCTCCCGAAACAAAAACAGGACTGGAAAATAACACTCTCCCATCCCTAGCACCTCCACCTCCCTCGCGCCCATCAATTTGAGAGTAAGTAAATGGATTGCTGTATGTTCATACGCGAATGCTAAACAGCTGTAAAAGTAAGTGAATTGAAGCCGTATTATTAACATGCATAAATCTCAACTTCATATTGCCCCTGGGGAAAGAGGAAAGATGGAAGAATTAGCAGCGATTCAGAAAGAGCTTCAATTATATTTCCAATGCTTTATTTCTTAGGTAGAATTGCTTGAATGCGCATGTTTATCATTATCTGTGCTTTTCTTCGTGCCTATCGCATAGTAACAAGTTTTATACATTTCTTTTCAGCACTCGAAATTGAACCCAGGGGCACTCCGCCACTGAACGGCATTCCTGGACCTTTCTGTGTTTGAGGTTTTTAGACGAGGTCCCACTCAGTTGCCCAGACTGGCCTCGAACTTGCGACCCTCCCGCCTTGGCATCCCGAGTAGCTGGGATGACAGGAGTGGGCCACGGCACCAGCTCAACACCCTTCTCCCCACAGAGGGCAGGGCCTTACTGCACGAGGTGGACGTGCTCCTTGGAGCACAAGCCTACCATACTGGGATCTTGCCCCTCTCCCGCTGGAAGGCAACTCATCCCAAGTCGACAAGAAGTTGAACAGGACCCACGCACGCGCTGTTTCAGCCGCCATTCCTGGGAACCCCTCGAAGCCTGCAGTGTTGCAGGAAATGGGGTATACAAAGGTAAGGGGGTCCAAAGGGAAGGGATCCGTGACGGAGAGGAGCTTTTTGGGGTGTGTGTGTGTTTCTTTTAGTACTAAGAACTAAACCTGGGGTGCTCTACCACTGAGCAGAGCCTCAGCTCATTCATTCGTTTTTGAGACGGGGTCTTACCTAGTTGCCTGGCCTCAAATTTTTGGTTGCCCTGCACCAGCCTCCTGCAACACTGGGATTACAGGTGTGTACCACTGCACCCAGCTAGTGCCCTCTAATTCTGAAAATTCCCTAGCTTTGTCTTTTTATGACTAGCATTTTCAAAGAATTTGCTCTCGCCCTTTAGAAATGGGACAGTCGTCACCTGCAGTTGTCTGGTGTTTTCTCATCAAGCTCCATTTGTGAATTCCTGGCAGGAATTCTGTGTGTGTCGCTACTTCCTTCTTGAGGTATTACAGACAGAAAAGGATGATTCAAGTCGAAAAAAATCATAGTGTCTTCAGAGGCTAAATGGTCAATCTGAAAACAGACTCAATGTATTATTTTCTAAATTAAGTTTTGTTTTTAAAAGAGAAGTTGTTTTTATAAAATAAACTTCCCTGTGTGGGGGACAGGTAAGCTACCCAACATTTTATTCAGGTATTTTCTGAGCTTTTCTGTGACCTTCAATTCTGGTCTGGCATTTACTCCTGACTGTATCTGTAGAGGGAATCTTCCAGAACTAAGTGTATTGTATTTATTAAAACATGTGCCGGGCGTGGTGGCGCATGCTTGTAATCCCCGCGCTTGGGAGACAGAGACAGGAGGATCATGCAGGTTCAAAGCCAGCCGCGTGTGCTGGCTTAGGAGACCCTGTTTCCAAATTTAAAAAATGTAAAAATAGGTCTGGGAGTGTAGCCCGGAGGTAGAAGGGCTTCCAGGAATCCCAGTACCACCAAAAAAAAAAAAAAAAAAAAAAAAAAAAAAAACACTTGAAGCTGGGTGTGGTGACACACATTTGTAATCCAGTACTAGGGAGGCTGAGACTGGAGAATCATGGTTTGCGGACAGCCTCAGCCTACTTAGTGACGCCCTTTGCAACCTAGTGAGACCCCGCTTCAAAATAAAGAATAAAAATAGGGCTGGGGGTGGAGCTCGGAGGTAGAATTATGCCCTGGGTTTCATCCCTAGTGCTGAAAAAAAAAAAAACTTGAAATGCGTTGGCGAAGCAGCCATCGTTTGAAATGGCTTGTCAAAGCACCAGTATTTGTAAAGTCTTTTTGCAATCCAGACGCCCCAAAAATGAAACATTCATTCTTTCCCTCTTGTGGCTTGTTTGAGTCATAACCTTCAGTAAATGAAATGAGCCATTAAGGTCTTATTACGACAGCCATCAGTGCCGATTCCTGGGAATCGATACTGCGCCCCCACTAACTAAGGTGCGGCTTCATGACACCGGAGCCCATGAACGCTTCTGCGCTACGGCTGAATTCTACAAAGGGCATCCCGACAGCTGTTTTCAGTTTATTGTGCTTTTTTTTAAAGAACATTTGTTTTCAATTTTTCTATAAATAATAGAAGAAAACACTGAGGGCCCCATGTGATTTTTATGGAAGGTTCGTTTTTGGAATTCTGATAAGCTTATAACCACACATGTTTAAAATCATTCTGGTATAAAATTCAGAAACTTAAGGTGGGGGGGGTCCTACTTGTCAGGAAACTCAATGTTTATTTTATTCATCTATTACTTACCACTCTTTGTCAAACATGCATGTTTTTAGAAATTGTAGAACAAAATCTGAAATACATGCTGAACTTGACAGTGCTCATTACCAAATGTCAGCAGGCAGACATCATTTAGTGATCACACTTTAAGATTATACGTCCATGGACCAAGGAAACTGGTAAATGTACGTGCTGCCAATACAGAATCAGAGTTCTGCATGTGTACACGGTGTGTGTGTTGAGAGTACAGCAGACGATTTGCATATTTGAGCATATTGGACCTGGGACGTCTATATCGTTAAGAGGATCTGTCTTATATTGATCTTCTACAAGGGTCAAACAATAACGACACAAAGCAAACAACTGAGAACTTTGAAAAGATCTTGAAGATTAAAGATACTCTTCCAGCCGGGCATGGTAGTGTACGCTTGTACTCCCAGCATTCGGAGGCTGAGACAGGAGGATCGCAGGATCGCAGCCGGCCTCAGCTACCTAGTGAGGCCCTGTTTCAAACTAAAGAATAAAAAAATTGGCCTGGGAGTGTAGCTTGGAGGTAGAATGCCCCTGGGTCCCATCCACAGCAACACACACACACACACACACACACACACACACACACACACACACACAAACTCTTTGGTTAGATAAGAGAGCCAACCAAACAGGACTTAATTTTATGTACACTGTCAGTTCGTAAGCAGATTACAAGCCAGGCTGGTGACACGTGCCTATAACCTCAGTCCCATAGTTTTAACAGTGTCATTGTGAATTCCCCTCATACTTATCTTTAAAATAAATGTGGTACAGTGACAAATTATAGATTTAAGTTTGCTTATGTTCCAACATCAAATTCCCTAACAACTCCTGTGATGAGAAATTATAACCCGACATTATCTTTAAATGAAGATAAGCATGAGCATAGAATCCTTTTATTATTCAAATGGTCTACGTTCATTTCCGACGTTCCTTCGGCTCTAAGAGGCATAATTACTCGGAATTCTGCTTTGGGAAACCAAGCCTGTCCACTGTGACCATTCAGATTCCCTCGGTTATATTTTTCACGTTAATCATCTTTCTGCTCTGGGTGAAACGTCCATGGCCCTCGTCTGGGTAGCCTCTATTTGCGAGCCCTGAGTTGCAGGGCTCTGGCTCACCCACAGAAGAGTTCAAGGGCACGCAAGCGCTGGGAATTGTAGCGAATAGAACGCCGTGTCTCTGCACGTTTTTTGTTTGTTTTTTCTCTTTTCTTTTTCCTCTTTTCGGGTTTGCGTGTATTTTTGTGTTCATCTTCTCGTGATTTCTGAACTGACTCTAGCAAATGTCCCAGGTCTGGAATTACTTTCTGTTGCTGTGGTCCCTGAAGCGTGGTATGTTTTGTTTGCTGTCTGGAACATCCTCCAGTTCTCCTGGGACTGGAAGAGGAGGAGAGAGCGGAGGAGCAGGTGCAGGTCTATTCACCGGGCGCTGACCCCCGGCGGGGCCGCGACCTGGCTTCCAAATAGGATTAGACACCAGACAACAAAAAGGTCACACTTGACATTTCCAATGGAAATACCAATGCAAATAGAGCTGACCCTCAGACACTTCACACACACACACGCACGCACGCACATGCACGCACACGCACACATGCGCACACATACACACACCATTTTGGGATGAGCTAAAGAGAAAAATGATAGATTTCAAAAAATCATTTTCTTAAAAGCTCAAAAAAAGCATCTATTTTAAAAAAGGGATCTATTGGATAATCCAATAACCAACATGAGTCATAAAGTTCACCGGAGACATGTGTATGTGTTTGTGGACCGGGGGCATTCTGTCCGTGAGCTACAGCCCCAGGTATTTTTATTTTTTATTTTGAAATAGGGTCTTGCTAGGGTGCTAAGGGTCTCACTAAGTTTCTGAGATCGGATTAGAACATGTGATCATCCTGAGTCAGTCTACTAAGTACTAGAAATACAGGCACACACCACCATGCCCAACTTCTTTTCCCTCTGTTGCTGGTCATTTAAGAGTTGGGTTTTTTGTTTGTTTGTTTTGTTTTGTTTGGTGGGATTTTTTTTTTTTGTCATAAGAAGGAAAACAGGGATAGAGTCAGTGGGGTAAATAAAGATGTTGAAACTCTGATTACATTATATTCAAACTCCCACTTGTTTTTTAAAAAAGCTCAGCCCCTTACCTCTATCAGCCCCATTTGTACCTTTTCTACCAAAAATTGTACCATCTGTCTCCTATGGGCCTCGTGATAAATTCATAACATTTTTTCTTACAGTACTGGGGATGGAACCCAGGGTCACTGTACCTCCGAGCTACACCCCCAGCCCCATTTTTTAGTCTTTTTATTTTTAAAAACAGGGTCTCACTGAGTTGCAAAGAGCCTCACTAAGTAGCTGAGCCTGTCTGCGAACCATGATCCTCCAGCTCCGCTTCCTGAATGCTGGGATTACAAGCGTGCCCACCACGCCCAGCTTCACAAATAGTTATTATAGTTCTTGAACTTTGGACTTTGAAATAATTAAAATTCTATACTACCATGGAGAAGCCGAGCATTTAAGTGAAGACAAGCACTGAACTGCCCGGCGGGCCACAGGGGCTGGGGTAGAGTCTGCAGGGTCCAGACTCTACTCTCCACCAATGGCTATAGGTTTCGAAATCGCCTATCAAACCCAAATGAACGTATTTACAGTCTTTGACCAATCAAAAGCATGCAAAACTGCAGAAGTATCTTGAGTTTCAAACAAACGCAAATGCAGGAAAACCAAAAACAGCCATCTCCCCATGGAGGAAAGTATGTCCCTAAGTTATGTGAAATTATAAAAATGTATCCAAGAACATTTGTAAATACCTTAGTTAGCAGCCAGGGATCCTGTGTCTCAACCTCATAGACTTCCATAAACCCAAGCAGAGCCTACAATGCCTGGCTCAATTTAGCCCAGAACACACTTTCAACATTCTAGTTAGATTACCACACATAAGGTAACTACAATAATCTAAATTACACCTTTGCCCTTATTATTTATTTATTTATTTATTTTTGCAGTACTGGGGATTGCTCCCAGGGGCATTCTACCTCTGAGCTACATCTCCAGCCTTATTTTTTAATTCCTTTTTTTGAAACAGGGTCTCACAAAGTTGTGGTGGGCCTCACTAAGTATCTGAGGCTGGCTGCAAACCTGCGATCCTCCTGTCTCAAACTATTTCTGTCATTTCCCATAGAAAAAATTAGTCAGCGGTTACTCTTTCCACAAAAGTAGGTCGTGACATTTTTTAACGTGCTTAGTCTGCAAGACAAACTTGAGAATAATTGTTCAAGTTCCAAAAGAAAACTATACAGATACTGTCTAGAAATGCATGAGACCTATGAATTGATTTAGAAGTAACTGTCAACTTTTCCATATCTAGGCTTTCCATGCAGAAGCAAAGTAGGGATTCTTGTTTCCCTAACATTCATGCAAAGACTTGTATTACTGATTAACTCATTCAATCTTTTCCTGCACTATACCTGCTTAGCAGATATTGCTGCCAAGGGGGAAAGGTACTGACTTGGAGACTGCTCTGCTCCCGGTCACCTTACGAAGTCTTTCTACACTAGGTGTGGAAAGTTCATGCCCTTATATGTTTTTAGAAACACATTATTATAAACATCACCACTCTGGTCTCTTCCTGACTATGCCAGACTTCCTGCCGTTTCTGCTTCAGACCGAATAACGTTAAAGAATGAGTTCCAGCAGCAATCCTCTCCTATTCCTGAGTCCCTCCTCTATTATTCCTCTATTATTTCATTGTTAAGTTTTATCTTTACTTTGGGGTTAAGACGATTTCTCTTATTACTCAGGGCTTTGGGAAAAGTCGGACTGAAACTCAGAGAAGTCACCATGTGACGTCAAATAAGAATCACCCACGATGACATCTAACCTTACCATCTCAATTAAACCAGGCCTAGGAATTCTTATTTATTTATTTATTTATTTATTTATTTTGCAGTACTGGGGATGGAACCCAGGGGCGTTCTACCTCTGAACTACACCCCCAGCCCTATTTTTTCTTTATTTTGAAACAAGTTCTCACTGAGTTGCAGAGGGCTTCACTAAGTAGCTGAAGCTGGTTGCGAACTGTGATCCTCCTGTCTCAGCCTCCCAAGTGCTGGGATTACAAGCAGTGCTGATGGGTTATAGAAAGGGCAGAATCTGCAAAAAAGACCTCCAGGGATGTATGGGCGGAGCTACGTAGAGGCTCAGAGACCCTGCCGTCCCTGACGCCAGGGTCGGAGGACTAAACATAGCAAAGATCTGAAACTGCACTAGCAAAATAATTTTTAGGAGCTTCACAGAGCCCTGTTTCCATGAAGGAGATGAAGCGTACCATTTGAGGTGGTGTGCATAATTACACACGACTCCTTTACTTCACGACAAAACTAGTATCAGGTTCACTGACTGAACAGATATGTCCGTATGCTTTGCCCTGCCTTTACTTCTAGTTACCTTTTTACTTTCAGCCCAATTTTTAAGAGCATATTTGAATTTCTCCCCTAGTAAAAAGAATGTCTTTAACTGATTTTAATGACCTTTGGTGACTGGATCCACAATAACCAGGCGTCAGCTCTGAGGCTTTTACCACCATGCTCTGTCCTTCTCGGTTCTAGTACGTTAGTTTTTATTCAGCCAAAGTACAATGTTATCTTTGCATTTAAAAGTCATTCCCTATAAAACTAAAACGTAGACATTGCAACGTGAAGTATGCAGAAAATCAGCTTTCTGGGCACAACAGCAAAAGAATATCGTTTTCCTTTTACATAAACGTAAGCTTTTCCTAGCCCTGCCGTACTGACACGCCAGTGGTGGCCATAATGAATGCTCGTTGGCTTCGCAGGCAATTACGTGGGGCTTTGGTCTGCTTGCTGGCTGGAGGACTTGCTCTTTGTGTGGGGTGGTGACTGCCAAGAACACAGGGACATCTCCTCTCCCGGCACTTAACGCCATTTAATTAGGGGATAGTTCTTAGCCCGCTAAAGGAACGATCAGCAGGAGAATCTTGGTTCCCTGAGCCCGGCCCCTTGTGCTCTTTTCTGAATTCCTGTATAAGCTAAACACTTCTCAGAAGGAATTTACTATTCTTACCCTCGTGGAATAAAAAGAGGAGTATCTTTATTTCAGAGAACAGAAATAGGCCTATTTCTGTTAGACCAGAGGGGTTTAAAGAAAACAAAATTCTCAGGGTCATGACCCCACTCTCGCTATCTGGAAGCCCCAGTTGATGAACAGACCTGGTAATTCCGTCGCTTCCTGGGAGGCCCCGCAGAAACCTTGCTGTACTGCCGTCACCAGCTCGGCCAGGGGACCTGGGCTCAGGGCGGCACCCAGGCCCAGGGCTCCCTTGGGTGTGGAATTCCTCGATTTCCTAGGCTTACCCACAAAACCATGGAATGGCAAGTGAGCTGGCCCACTGCTTGCGCTGCTGGCCAATAAAACTGGCCAACAGTATTCAGACAGACAGACACACACACACACACACACACACACACACACACGCACGCACGCACGCACACACGCACTGTAATAATCTCAAAATTATTGTTTGAAATGTTTTCATGGGTCACGTTCACTCTTCATCAAGAGGCACATTTAACTGATAAAGCCCACAGAGCAAGACCAAGATGAGCGGAACACACCAGTCACCTTGCTCTGTGACATCTGGGCCCACATGGTATTTGTAAAAGCAACCATGCCTGGCCGTGGAAACAGGGGCTAGGGACCTCGGGGTGGGCCCGGGCGCTTCCACAAGCCCGGTTTGCGTGCCGGCGGGCTCCTGGGGCCATGTCCACAGACGGGCTGGAGATGGTTACTCATCCCATCCCCGCTGTACATCTTGAGCTGCTTCTGTGGTGAGGCCGATCCTCGTATCATACTTTCCACACTGTGGCAAGGCCGGCCCCTCTGTGTGACACGGAAAATAGCTGCGACAGCCTGCCAGGCACATCACCACAACACTGCCCGCCTACGGGACATGAAGGGACCTGCCGTCCCAGGGAGCTGAGGAGAAGGGGCCTCCTGACCCTGGGCAGGCCACAGACAGCGCCGGGACACACACACCACGGCACGCAGAGGGAGGTTCAGGGTGGGAAGGTAGGAGTTTGATATTTTCTCCCCTCAGACAGTGGAAACTGCACATTTTCAGAGGTTAACAAGATGATAATAAACTTTAAAAAGAACCCCAAACTCTGCTATGCCCAGAGAACACAATTTCCAACTTTGGACTGCAACTGAAAGTTTGAAAACAAAAATTTTGAACTCATCCACTCTAACGGGGTCTAGAGGATATCCTGAGCTTTTGAAATCAAAAGATTTTGAGAACACATTATGAAAAAGACACTCACAGATTCTTCCCTTTTAGCCAGGAAGCAGGTAAAATTACAGACGCTGTCCCTAATTTTTTTAAATAAAAAATGAGTTAGCACTCCATGATTAACCCTGTTTCATGTTTAATACAGGTGACTTAGAGTAATTGGGACCTTCTGGAAAATTGTTCTTGGAGAAACTCGCTAGTTCTTTTTATTAGTATTTTGATGTAATACTACACGCTCAAGTCAGTTTAATAAAATATGTGTATATGTAAATAATGATATTTAAATAATGTATACAGACATGCTAGGTCAATCTGCTATTGTTCTAAAACATAGGGTTGTTAGACAGGAGTTGAATTGGTGCAAGCCAATTGTAAAACAGGCCATTTGTTTTTTTGGTTTACTAAAGAAAAGATGTTTTTGCAACCGGGATCAGCGGAGAGGGCGCCTTTCTATAAACCAAGCCCCCGCCCCCACCTATTCCACATGAGCTTAGGAAAATTCTGCAAAGCCTCACATTGTTCTCCCTGACACCGGATCAGCCAACACAAAAAAAGCAACTGGCCGCTCAGAAGCCATGGGTGATAGGGCCTGGTGCTCTGTAATCAAGGGCAAAAGGTCACTTCCCAACAACTGGGCAATAAAGGATTATTTCTAGTGACAACGGGGAGGCCCTGTGGTAGGGTAGAAGGCGGGAGCCTCCAGGGGAAGGGCAAAAGGTCGTCTGTGGGAGGAAGTGCTTGGTCTCCAGCCAGCAGACAGGAACCAGCTGGCTCCGGCCAGGTCGCTCAGAAGGAGGAGAGAGAAAGCCCTTTTCAGGGGCCAGTGACTTTGGCCTCTGTGATTCCAACTTCTGAATAACATCAAACCAGCCTTCCCAGGCAAGGGAGAACTGGGCTGGGAAAGGAGAGAGGAGACCTCTTCCCAAACGGAAAGTGAGCTAGAGGCGCCCGGCTGTTACCTCCATCAGCAAGTACTGAGTAGGTGGCCCGGCAACTGGGGTTTCATTATTATTTGAGTTAACCTTCAGGGAAGACACGCACACGTACAAGTTTTAAAGAACGCAAAACTCCTTTTAAAAGATACCAGCATCCGTAACGCCTTTCTTGATCCTACCAGGGCTAACATCCACCTCATTTCTCCCTCCCCTCCCTAGTCCTCTGGCTTCTGGACCCCTCTTGCTTGGACTTAGTAAAGCACCTTGAATGGGTACAAAGACATTCAGGACTCCAGGTGGTCAGCAGGGCTGCGTGGTCCGTCCGGGACCGCTCTGTCCTCCCTCTTCCTGTAAGAGTCAGAACTGAGTCAACTCAAGTCTCGGCTGTGATTATTTGCAACTAAGATGATCACAAGTGTCATAGAGAAGGCCTGCAGGGCTGAGACACCTCTGTTGGTCCTGTGGCCATAAGTGTGAGGTCCCAGACGCAGTAATCCAGAGCCCGCAGAGTGGGAAGCCTGGCCACCTTCAGTCTTTTTTCTTTCAGAGAGGTGCAGCTTGGCCAATAGGTCAGCTCATCTGAGACTCTTCAGGGTGGCCGCAGTACAGCATCCCTGCTTCTAAACAGGAACATCTCTTGGGATTTGGAGTACGCGTGTGCCAGCCAATCCAGCAGCACTGTCAGAAAAAAAGCGTTTCAGCGTCTACTTCTCTGAGGACACAGAATGTTTACGCCAATAAAAACACTCTGGAACGGCCGGGCAGAGGAAACTCCATGTCCCTAGGAAGTAGGTAGAGAGGGAGGGAAACCAAAACTCGCTTTTTCACACCTGTGAGAATAAGATGACTTAATAAAAGCCCTTGACAATTATTAAGGTATCCAGTGCACTAGTTACTGAAAAATACCCGTGCTAGGATTCCCACAGAAAGGTGCCTACGATGCATCTCCTCCAGGAGTTTATAATTTCCAAATGGGCAGAACAAACTCATTTGGATAGATCACAGAAGGATCTAGAGAGACGCAGAATACTAATTGTTCCTGAACGCTCAAGGGGTACAGGAATAAAATGTGCTCCGGAGCAGGGCCTGTTACTTCAGGAAGAGTTATTTGCGAGATGAATTACAAGCCAAGGTTTTTTAAGAAGGGAGGCACATGCGCTATCTAAGAGCCAAGAAGACGCCGCTCTCTCCGAGCCAAGGGGGTTTTAAGTAGGAAAGACAGTTCTAAGTCTGGACACCTGGCCTGAGGCTCGGAACTGGAGCGCTGCGTCCGGGGAGGTTCGGGAGCCAGGGCCTGCCAACGGGAGGGCCCGCAAACGTGTTTGAATTGAAAGGTCACGAGTTTCCCGCGCAAACTAAGACTGCAAAGAGACGCCACTTTGCACACAACAGAATAACTATTACCTTTAAAAAATTAGCAAATAACTAGTGTTGATGAAGGTCGAAGAGAAATCAGAACCTTCTCACACTTTTGTAGGAATGTCGAATGCTGAAGTCACCACTGGAGACAAGAGAACTGGCTTTCCTCAAAGGCTGGAACACAGGCTTACCTCATGATCCAGTAATTCTGCCCAAAAGAACTGAAAGCAGAGATTCGAACAGGTGTCACTCCAACTGTGTGCACAGCAACGTCATTTACAACAGCCCAGAGGCGGAAACAACCCAGGTGCAAAGGTACAATGCTACATTATTCGGTCTTTTGAAAAAAAGAAATCCTGACACCTGCCGCAACACGGATGAACTTGGAACACATTAGGCTAAATGAAATAAGCCAGACTCAAAAGCAACATACTGTGAGATTCCGCTTAGACGGGTACCGAGAGCGTTCAACTCCCAGAGTCAGAAAGTCACAGTGGTTGCCGAGGGCAGAGGAGGGGGGGGAAGGGGAGTCGTGTTTAATGGGTACACAGACTTACATCCAGATGATGAAAAAGTTCTCGAAATCCAGAGTAGTGATGGCTACAAAATAATGTGAATGCGCCCAAGGCCACAAGACTGTACCTTGATAATAGTTAAAATGGCGGGGTTGTTTTATATATTTTGCCTCACAAAAAAATAATAATGCACTAAAATTTCTTTTAATGAGGAAGAGCCCAGTGTATGCCTGTAATCCCAGTACTTGGGAGACTAAACCAGGAGGATCGCAGGTTTGAGGCTAGCCTCTGCGATTTCATGTTGTCCTCAACAACTTAATGAGACTTAGTTTCAAATTTTAAAAAATAAGTAAAACAGGGCTGGGGGTATTTCTTAGAGGTAGAATGTCTCTGGGTTCAATCTCCGGTGACAAAAACAAAGAATAAAAAAAGATGACCTAAGTCAGCAAGGCTGGCTTGGCCATGTGGCTACGTAACAGCCATATGTGCAGCCTTGGACAAAGTTCTGACTTCTCATCTATGAACTAGGGGTGAAAACATCCACAACCAGGCTTAGAAATACAGGAAATATGGAAAACCCCAGGTACTCATGAAACAGAGTAACTAGAATTCTTTTTTTTTTTTTTTTTTTTTTTTCGGTACTAGGGATGGAACCCAGGGCCATTCTACCTCCGAGCTACACCCCCAGCCCTATATTTTTAAATTCTTTATTTTGAAACAAGGTCTCACTTGAGTTGCAAAGGGCCTCGCTAAGTAGTAGCTGAGGCTGTCTTCGAACTGCGATCCTCCAGTCTTAGCCTCCCCAATGCTGGTATTACTAGCATGCACCACCATGCCCGGCTACTAGAATTCTTAGTTGTAAGAAATAGAAGCTCAAACTAACACAGCACAGGAAATTTACTGGCATATTGAAGCAAACTAAGAACTCTCACTTCTTTTAATCTGTCTGTCATTTCCCCATGGAAGTTTCTCTGACTGCTAGAGAATGAGTCTGAGATCCCAGGCACACATTCTTACATCTTTACAACCAGACCGAATAGAGATTTTTCTTTTGTCCTATTTGAAAAAAAAAAAAAATCCCAGGGAAAGATTTTGATTGGACTATCCATGGTCACATGTCCACCCCTTGGACCAATCACTGTGCCCGGCCAGGAAAGTGAGCATACCATTGGAGAACAGGTACCATCCTACTGGGCGACCATCACAGCAGCCCCAGGAGATGATGAGCTAGACACAGTACAGAATGAAACAAGCCGCCGTAGCTATCTGAGTAGAGGCATGATCATTTTTTACCTCTTAATAGTGCATTTTATATCATTTTGAACTAGTTGATAAATTCGTTTATTTACTTTTTAATTTTTGTATTGGTGCATTGTAGTCGTACATCTTAATGGAGTACAAGATGGTGGAGGCACACACGCACATACCACCCAGCTAGCCCTTCCCGAATTCCCACCCCATCCCCTCCTTCTCGGGTCTGGCTTAGTGACTGACTGATATGTTTGAGAACGGACATCACGTACATTAGGACATTTCCTTCTTTCCCTCCTCCCAGCCCCTCGGGCTGCCTTATTTGCTCATCTGTAGTTTCTTCTTGTCTAGAGTTCCTCCTCTGACCCGTTTCTCCCTGGCCTCCACATACGAGGGACAGCATCGATTTCTTATCTTTATGGCTGACAAATCTCACTTACACAATGCTCTCCATGAACTAGTTGGCTCATTCAGTAGCTCATTTATTAACGCCATCATGATAAGTTGTCTACATAGGAAAACTTCCCAAGTAACTGGAATTTAAGGCACCAAATTAGAATTTTTATCTTAAATTTTATCTAGAATATGTATACTCTTTTACCGGTGAATATCAAGCCAGATTTTCTTTTTGGGGGTACGAGGGATTGAACCCTGAGGCAGTCTACCTGCGAGCTATACCCCAGCCCAACTTTTATTTATTTGGAAACAAGGTGTCACTTTCCAAGATCCTCACCAGTACTCCCAAGTACTGGGATGACAGTGTGCCCCATGGACTCCTGCTTCAGACTTTGTAACTCGAGATTCTAATGAGAATCAAGCATCACACCGTGTACGCTGCGGTGCTCAGGGGTGACTGTTGGAAGCTGCTGGGATCCTTCGCTTCGAAACACAGAAGACATGTTTGGGGTAAGCAGTTGGCACCTTGCTATTCTTTTTTTTTTAAGTCTTTCTTTTAAAACCTCTTTTTCTAACGTCTTTCATCCTACCTCTACTTGCTAAGCTCAGCGCATCCACTGAAAACTGCTGAGGTACACGTTGCGGGGAAAAGTGGGTTGGCTTCAGCTCAAAGAATGGCTGCCGTAGAGGTCCAAGGCCTTGCTCCTCTAGAGGGTCCCAAACTGTGTAGGAAGGATGGCACTCATCTCTTCTACCCGAGAGCCAGGCCCTTCAGGACACCGAGTCAAAAGATTTAGGCTTCACAGCAGAGTCAGAGATGGATAAGGCATTCACAGCTCAGAGGGAGAATGCCTGTGGATTCTACTCTCAGTGACACACATACACACGTACACACACACACACACACACACACACACGTGGATTCTACTCTCAGTGACACACACACACACATGTGGATTCTACTCTCAGTGACACACACACACACGTGGATTCTACTCTCAGTGACACACACACACATGTGGATTCTACTCTCAGTGACACGTACACACACACACACACACACACACACACACACACACACACATCCACGCATGCATATTTACAATAACCCGGCGCAATAGCACACGCCTGTAATCGCAGGACTCGGGAGGCTGGGACGGGAGGAAGGCCTGAGCAACCCTGTGAGGCTCTCCGCAACTTAGTGAGACACCGTTTCCAAATAAAAAATAAAATAGGGCTGGAGTGTAGCTCTGAGGCAGAATGCCGCTGGGTTCAATTCTCAGTGTCACACAAAAAGAGAGAGGGAAACTCAAAGTTGGTAGTGACCCAAACGTGCCTTAGCAAACTCAACTAAATAGAGACTTTTGCTAAGTTTTAAACTGCGACATTTGGATTCCAGAATACGGGAATTCAAAAGAAATGTGTTTGAATATTTGCAAAGTGGACTTGCTTGACCCAGGGTTTATATTGGTTCTTGAATTTCTCAACTGAGCTATACTCGCTGCCCTTTCTATTTATTTATTTTTAGTTTTTGAAATGGAAGTCTCACTAAGTGGTTAAGCCTCTTGTTCAACTGCTGAGGCTAGCCTCCAGCCTGCGATCCCCCTGCCTCAGCCTCCCAAGTACTGAGGTTGCCAGCCAGATTCTCCACGACTCCAGTTCTGCTACGGAACCAAGTACCAATAGCGAGTGCCAGGTGCCTACGAGGAAAGGCCCAGGAGCAACCTGGAGAGCAGGCAGTTGCTCGATC
Organism: Muscardinus avellanarius; assembly: GCF_963383645.1. Taxonomy (NCBI): domain Eukaryota; kingdom Metazoa; phylum Chordata; class Mammalia; order Rodentia; family Gliridae; genus Muscardinus; species Muscardinus avellanarius. Next base: position 2,515,863 of record NC_137791.1, on the reverse strand, counting down.
CAGCTGGCAACTCCAGGGAGCTTTGTGATAGCAGCACCTCACCCAAACACACGAACAGCCTCGAATATCCAGCAGGACGTGCGCGAGCACTTGAAAACAGTCAAATCTGGGGTGGTGGGTTCTTAAAAGGAGCACTGGCTGTCAAAAGAAAGATCACTTGGGAAAGGAAAATCCAGATCAGCTTTTCCTCATTTCCTCTTCATTGAGGCCGATGAGCATATAAAATGGTACTTTCTCATGTCATTAAAAAAAAATAAGTGATACAGCATCGAGGTCGCGACAGGTAAAAGAACACGATCGTTCCATGTACCATCCAAGGGTACAGGCCGGGGTGCGGCCTGCTCCGGGCCTGGAGTCTGCAGCGTTGGCCTGCCAAGGAGCAGACCCAGGACCTTGGCGACGAGGGGGCTCGCCCTTGAGTCACAGCGCGCAGGACACTCCCAGCCCCGCGTGGGCAGCAGAGGAGGCTCCGCAGGCCCCTCCGGCTCTCCTTCCCAAAGGCCAGGCCAGCGATCGTGATTTCCCCGTTTATATTTTATCTCTTTGAATCCTCCTCCTGGGGCAACCTGTTGAATCATCGTAAGCCAAGTCGATGCAGACTGCCAGAAATCTCACAGTGTCATTTTACCAAAGGGCTTCCCTCCAGCTGAAGAAGTCAGCACTCCATCAAGGCCGGTGCTCTGGGGGCTGATCGAAACATCTTCCGGCCTTCCCTCCTCTGTCTCAGGGATTACAGGCATCCAGGGCAAATGGCCTGAAGGCTTGGCTGTTGTCTTGTGCAGGTGATACCACCCTACGTGCGTGCGTAGTGTGAAAGACATTTCACCACTGCACAAATAACTTAAACTCCCACCCCTCAGAGTGAGAAACAAAATTTTTTTTTTCCTCAGCAAAACAGGGTCTCACTGAGTTGCAAAGGGCCTCACTAAGTAGCTGAGGCTGGCCGCAAACACATGATCCTCCTGTGTCAGCCTCCCAAATGCTGGGATTACAAGCGTGCACCACCACGCCCAGCTTGAACAAAATTTTTAAAAATCAAAATTCTTGCCAGGCACGGTAGCCCACACCTGTAATCTTAGTACTTGAGAATCTGAGACAGGAGGTTGCAGGTTCATGGACAGTCTCAGCAACCAACTTAGCAAGGCCCTGTTTCAAAATTTAAAAAGGGCTGGGAGTATAACTGAGAGGTAGAATGCCCCTGAGTTCAATCCCTAATACAAAAAAAAAAAAAGAAAGAAATTTTGTCTCCAGTGGAGTGCAGTGGCACACATTTGTAATCCCAGCTATCCCCAAGCCCGAGGCAGGAGGATCACACGTTTGAGACTAGCCCCAGCGATTTAGTAAGATCCTGTTTCAAAATAAAATAAAAAGGGCTCAGTAGTAGGGCACCCCTCGATTCAACCCCTAGTTCCACAAATAAGAGTTTTTTGTTTTTTTTTTTTTTTAGTGGGAATGAATGGACCTTTCCTGTTGCCCTCTGGCTCTGTGTAAGACGGGCTGGTTCAAGGCTAAATAAGAGACAGGACATGTTGGAGGGACAGGGTGGCCATCTCTCAGGTTTACACTGATGCTAACAAGGCCTCTAATTGATAGGATGAGTGCCCAGGAAAAGCCAAGCTGTTTACATCTTAGGAAGAAAGCTGAGCATGGCGGTGCACCTTTATAATCCCAGTACCTGGGAGGCTGAGACAAGAGAATCGCAGGTTCAAGGCCAGCCTCACCAACTTAGTATGACCCTCCATAACTTAGTAGGACCTTGTTTCAAAATAAAGAATAAAATAGAGCTGGGGGTATAGCTCCGAGGTAGAATGCCTCTGGGTTCAATCCCCAGTTCCACAAAAAATAATAAATAAATCTTAGGAAGAAATTATAGTTTCCAGAAAGGAAAATTCCAAGAAAACAGAAGCAAAAATATTTAGCTCTCTTATTATGGTGGAAAATGGAATGCAAAAGCCAATGAATGTGTTTACAAGAGCTTAGCAATATGTATTGGGGAGATATTTAAAGTCCATCAATCATGTATAAATGTCCAAAAATAATATACTGTTGGATCTGCTGAGAAAACACACAAAATCCAAGTATGGTCAGCCGAGCCTGGTGGCAATGCCTATGTCTTCAGAACTTGGGAGGCTAAGACAGGAGGGTTCATGGCTCGAGGCCAGCCTCAGCAACTTAGTGAGTCTCTGTTTCAAAATAAAGAATAAAAAAGAATAGGGGTTTGCTCAGAGGTAAAGTGGCTCTGGGTTCAATCCCCAGTACTCCACCCCCCAAAAATAAACCTGAGTATGGTCTTTGAAAAATTATTCACAAATATGACAGACCTTTTGTATTATGGCTTTGATTTAACCATAAAAATTAAGTCAAGTTACTTTCATTGTGATAAAGCAGTGACAAGATGTCTCTGGAGAAAGAAGCTTCCACAGAGCCGGTGGAGGTGCTGGCTGGCTCCGCACAGGGCGCTCCTGGACCCCGCTTCCCACCTACCCCGCGCCCCCAGGAGCACAGGAGGCAGTAACTCCTGCCACTTGTTGGAAGCCAAGAAAGCGTCAAATTAGCAGGATCTGAGGTCGTTTAAGAAAAATCCAGTGGGTTTGGACTGACGTTCTATAAACATGGTAGATAAACAGCTCAGTCCACTGTGCCTCGAGTTTCCCACCGGCCCCTGAAGACACTCCTAACCCACCCCATAGGAAAGACAGCAGGGGCCTCCCCGGGGAGGTACACACAAAATATCAAATTCCTTTCCCAGGTCATGGTCATGACAGCAAAGGCCCGCCCTGGAGCACAGGCTCTGCCGGAGCTCGTCCCCGAGCTCGTCCCCATCACACCCGATCCTCCAGCTCCGGGTGCCGGCTCCAGGTCGCCATGGCTGGTATGATGGCTTTGTCTCCTCTGAGAGCAGCCACCTGGGGGGACTGTAGCCACCCAGCTCTCTGCCTTATCTCCAGAACTCAACAAGCCATCGACACATGGAGCTGGGTGACTGAACCCAGCTTAGTGAGGATTCTCGAGAACGGGCAGGGCTGGGCCTCACCGAGCAGCCACCTCCCCTCCCCAGTGGCCGGGGCGAGTCATACGGGCTCACCCCCTGGTTTACAGAGAAAGACACAGTTCCTCTTTGACTTACACTGACTCGGCACTAGGGGTACTAGAAGTGTGCTAACTTAACCTACAGGTGTACATTATAGGTAGCATGAGCGTAGACACTCCCCTAGAGTTGGGGTAGCAAGGAATAAAGCCAAGACAAGCGACCTGTACAAAGGTCAAAACACAGTACAGTACAAATTCAAATCACCAATCAGAATGCTCCCTTCCTGTGGCGGCTGGGCGGGCCAGGACGGTCTCTCAGCCCCATCAAGAGCGGGTTTCTCCACTCCACTTTAGAATCTTATTAAACATCGCATGATTCTGTATCAATAAATTTAACATGCTATTTATTTTTATCAACGAAAGACTCTGAAGCTTATATCTTTCTACCTACCCACCTACCTCCTCCCCAAGCCAAGGAACTTCAGAACAAAGCACAAAGCACATCAAGATTGTTTCAAAGTTGGAACACAGAAAACAAAAGGTAATCCTCTTTAACATAAGAGCGAGGCTTATTCTTTGCTTTCTTTCTTCCTTTTTTCTTTTTTTTTTTTTTCAGTACTGCGATTGAACCCAGGAGCATTCTACTTTTGAGCAACACCCCAGCCTTGTTTTTTATTCTTTATTTTGAAACAGGGTCTCACTAAGTTTTGGAGGTCCTCACCCAGTAGCTGAGGCTGGCCGAGAGCCTGCAATCCTCCTGTCTCAGCCTCCCCGGTACTGGGATTACAAATGTGCACCACCACGCCCGGCTTTATTGCTTCTTTTATTGAGTTGTTTTTGTGTTTTATTTCAATTTCTATAGACAAGAAGCAGTGCTCACCTTCTTAGAAATTTTGTGGTAAAACAATCAAAGGTAGTATTTTAACGAATCATCACATGCAGTGTTGAAGCCAAATAACCAAAAGTCAGCTCCTGGCTCCTCCAGTTCTGGCCATAAGGGCCTCGCCACCTCCCGGTCCGTTTCCTTTTCTACCCAGGAAGACACTGTGGCAGGGCACGCTGCAGATCTCAGCGCGTGAGCGGCTGAGACAGGACAACCGCAGGCCAAAGATGGTCTCGGCAGCTTGCTGAGACCCTTGTTTCAAAATAAAAAATAAAATATGGTAGGCGGGTGTAGAGTCGAGGTAGAATGCTACTGGGTTCCACCTCCACTACCTAAAATAAATACGTAAATAAAAATAAGATTGCCATGTTCCATCTTTGTAGGCCTCCACCATCAGGTACTCCATCAAGATGTATGACTACAATGAATCAATAAAAAAAGTTTAAAAGATCAAAAAAGTTCTCTTTAAAAGTCAATGTATCATTTTAACTCAATAGTCATTCTCTCCTTCCCTCCCTCCCTCCCTCTCTCCTTCTCTCTCTCTGTTCTGATTTTGTATCCTACAAAATCTCTTATATGGTTTTCAAAAGTATCTTCTGTAGAGGATTTTGTCACTTAAGGTGGTAAAATAATTACACACAGAATGGCAATGTCAAATGTGTGTGTGTGAGCGTGTGTGTGTGTGTGTATGAGGATGTGTGTGTGTATGAAAGTGTGTTTTAATTCCCCAGGACTTAAAGAAGTGATTATTTTTTCAGTATTCACCACACTATTAAGTGCCCCAGCCCCAGGCCACCGCTAGACTCTGCCTCCACCTGACTTCACTGAGCCCCAAGGCTTGACCTGCCTCAGTTGCCTTTCTCAGCTGAGAGACTGCTCGGCCTCTCCAGGACACCAGGTGCTGGGTCAGCTGTGATGGAGAAGGAAATTTTTAAAAGCCCTGAGAGCCCTTGTAGGTGACTGGCTTACATAATCGTCTCCATCATTTAGTCTCTTATTTTAGCCTTTCCCCTTCTTTTACTGGAGTGCAGGGAGGGTCAGTAAGAGGAAGGTTGTGTTCTTGGCTCCTCAGTGTTATGGTTTTAATTTTCTTTTAAAACTTTAAAAGTCACTGTTTTTCGGATACCCTGCTCTGAGCTTCTGTCCTTAGGGTTTCAGAACTGAGGGCAAATGGTTTTCTATGACCTGCTGACCTCCAGTATAAAACAGGAACTGATGTCGTGTCTAGGAAGCCACCAAGCACTCTGTTTAAAATCGAGGCATCAGATGAGCTCATTGCCCTTTCAAAATACCTTCAGTTTTGGCAGGATACCTACCCACCGAGGACGAGAAGGTTAATCAAATAAAATCAAAATAAGCCGTCACTTCTTCCGAAGCACACACGCCAGTCGCTTTAGCAAAGGCGTTCTCGCATCCAAAGAGATGAAAGATGTCACCTTGCGTGCAACTAAAAAGTTCCTTTCGTCTATGGAACAAAAGAATAGGAGTCCAGCACTCTACCCAGACTTGCTGGCACACCCCTCTAGCCCCAGTGCTGGGGAGGCTAAAGCAGGAGGATCGCAGGTTTGAGACCAGCCTCAGCAACTTGTGGAGGCCCTCAGCAAGAGGGTCTTGATGTAAAAGAAAAAATAAAAAGGGCTGGGGTGCAGCTGGAAGGTAGAAACCCTCTGGGTTTAATCCCCATTAACAAAGAACTCGAGCCCACTAGTCGCATGGAAACAAAGGCTTCCTCGCGATGTGGATGATGGGGTGGGTGAACACGCCGTTCCTCACGGTGTCCAGCGCGAGCACTTACGGACAGACAATGTTGATTTTCTCCGAGGCTTTGACAGGCCGAGCCCACGCGTTCACTATCTAAACATGAAGTCGTCATGTTTTAAAGGGATGCCTTAAGCAGCCGCTTCCTGTACAGCCAGAATGCAATGTGTGCCAGTTTTAATGACAGTGATGATAAAGCTGGTTACGGACGTCCACGCCCAGAGAAGGCTGGACGTCGATCTTCAGACGGCAGGCAGGTCTTAAGGGAAATCATTAGCACTATTCTTGTGGTTAACATAAAGTGAGCCGTGTGCCCTCAAAGCAAAGCCGGGCTCCCGGTAGAAAAGAGTCTTAGTATTCTTCTGTCATCGTTAGCAATTTTAAAGTGAAAACGAGAAATTCTCCCACCCTCTCACTGGCAACTCGGATTTTCTTAGATCTCTTATTTATAATCACTGCTTAGCTTTCCTGCAATACAGGTGCTGAGCTGGGAATGTTCTAGAAAGTTGCTAAGGACAGGCCAAGTTTATTTCCCTCTTCAACTCTGAAGTTCGCTTTATTAAGAAGTTAAACCAGGCGTGGTGGTGCAAGTTTGTAATCCCAGGATTTGGGAGGCTGAGACAGGAGGGTCGAGGTTCATGGCCAATCTCAGCTATTTAATGAGGCCCTCTGGACCTCAGTGAAACCTTGTTTCAAAATAAAGAATAAAAAAAAAAAAGGGCTGAGAAGGCCGGGGGCATGGTGGCGCACACTTGTAATCCCCGCGCTTGGGAGGCGGAGACAGGAGGATCGCACTTGGCTTAAGAGACCGTTTCAAAAATATAAAATAGGTCTGGGACTGTAGCCCGGAGGTAGAAGGGCTTCCAGGAACCCCAGTACCACCAAAAAAAAGGGGGCTGAGGGTGTGGCTCAGGGATAGAATGCCCATGGGTTCCATCCCTAGTACCACACATACACGAAAATAGGAATAAAAATAGAGCTAGAGGTATAGCTCAGGGATAGAATTCTCCTGGGTTCAATCCCAGTACTACAAAAAAATAAAATAAAACATAAGGCTGGGTGTATAGCTGGGAGGTAGAATGCCCCTGAGTTTCATCCTCAGTACTGCAAAAAAATAAAATTAAATTAAAAAGATTGGGGGTATCATTCAGAGGTAGAATGCCCCTGGGTTCAAAGCCCATACCCTCCTCGCCCCCCCCCAAAAAAATACTTGTGGCTAAATGACTAAACGTGATGGCAAATAAGATTTTCCTAACACTATTGTAACACACAAGTGAATTCTAGCGTTGAATTTATTCAACAAAAATGATCTTGCCAACAGATGATGAAAATCATTCACCTCCAAAAACACAGACATAATCAACACATCCCAAATAGAAAAGGACAAAGTACCGGGCAGTGTTTGTCGCACTTCTCTCAGGAGTGCTTTTGGGGTACCCAGCAGTGCTTTCCCAGTATCCTTTTCTCTTGTACTTTTTAAAAGTTTTGTGCCGTCATGGATGACTCGGATGCTCTATGCCACCTGCTAGTGCTGAGGCGGTCTGCGTGGACATCAGGAGCAGAATATGTTCTCCTACCTTTTATCCACTCTAAAAAAATGCAGAGCAAACATTATCTCTTGCTAATTACCTGTAAACGAGGCTCCAGCCACTTCCCCTGCTCCTAAGAGCCAGCCTGGCACCAAAGCCTGAAAGGAGACACCCATTGTTTTCGGTTGTGCAAGGGCCCGGGGGAACCGGGCTCAAATTGCAGTTCTGAAAGGCCACAGGAAATTGGCATAGCACTAATCTGCGCTCAACTATTCAGAGAAACAAAGCCCACATTCCTGCTGAAGGCTCACCCGCGGAAACCCCAGGCAGCGCTGTTCATCGAGGGCCGAGGAATAAATCTGCAGAAATAAGAGTTTTTAATTAGAGAGCCGGAGACCTGCCTCTGATTTCCCAGATCTGGGAGGACACGCATCTTTTCCGTTTTCACCTCGGCCTCCCTCCCAGTTTTTTCCCTCAAAATGAGACTGTATGATTTGCATCTTTGTGTTGAAAAACGTGAGGGGGGTAGGGTCAGAAGAGACAGCGTCATAGGAGGTCAAAGTGTTCACTACAGAGAGCTTAACTGAGTCATGACAAACTAGTCAGAAAACAACAGGAATCTGGGGCAAGTCTAATTCACTTTGTGTGTGTGGGCAACATACCTCCCCAGTAAGCAATACCGTTTCTAAGCCGCAAGGGTGGAGTGCGGGTAGGAAATGAGCCAGTGATCTTTCTATGAACCATGCAGTTTTTTTATTTAGTTATTTATTTTTGTGGTGCTGGGGACTGAACCCAGGGACATTCTATCTCCAAGCTACACCCCCGCCCTATTTTATTTTATTTTAAAACAAGGTCTAAGTAGGTTGTTGAGAGGCTCACTATTTGCTGAAGCTGTCCTCGAACCTGCAATCCTCTCCGTCTCAGCCTCCCAAGTCCTGGGATTCCAGTCGGATACTCCCACTCTGGCCATTTTTATTTTTTTTGGAACAGGATCTGAGGGTCTTGGCAAGTTGCTAAGGTAGCCCATGAACCCCCTGCGATTCTCCTGGCTCAGCCTCCCAGGGTGTGGGGTTACAGGTGTGTGCCAGGCTGGGCTTGTTATTTTCAGCTGATGGTTCACCCAGCAAAGGTCATAGGGAAAGAGGGGACCTGTATTGGTCTGGTACCCACTTCACCTCATACTGTGAGCCTCCGGTGGCAGCAGGATGAACTTGGAGTCGGGGAGGGCTGCGTGGGAATAGTTCCATCCGTCAGATAGATTTTCTACCAGAAAATAGTATTTCTTCCTCAAGTGAAGCCTCCTCATCTATATCACTGTATATAGTTAGTTCCTTCCTGCACACGCAAGTGTGTTGAAATCCCCAAGTTTTAGAAACCTGAGTTCTTACAGAAAAATGTCTTGTTCAGACACGGGATGTAATTCCAAGACCCCAGTGATTATCTGAAACCTTGGATATGAGGAGACAATGGTAGGTAATTTGAGAAATCACCATATTTACCAACAGCAGTGCTTTGATTCACAGTGATAACTTAGATTACATAACGTAGATCTATCCAGAGACCATTCAGTAATATTTAAGGCCACAGTGTTCACAAGCAGGGCTGCCTGAGATTTGGCAGGGCCACGCTACGTGCAGCAGGGAGACCATAGCATCAGTTAGCGTGGAGGAAGGGTTTCTACAAGGGGGATGCGGAGGCAGCCTCTGCATCAGCTGGGTACCATTTACTGTGAGGAGTCTCCAGACCCTTGACAGGAAAGACGCGGTACTCCTCCTTACGAATAGCCAAGGCTCGATTAGTGGGGCGAAGGAGTAGGTATTACAGGCACTTCCGTGGCAGGTGCGGGAGCCAAGATGCTATGGGAGGATGTGTTAGGACGCGGAGTCCAAGACAAGACGACCCAGCACCCTTGAACGCCTGTTTCCTCCGGTACTGAACACTGGCCACCACAATCCAGATTCTTCTCTGGGGATTTTTTTTTTTCTTTTTTGGTGGTACTGGGGTTCCTGGAAGCCCTTCTACCTCCGGGCTACACTCCCAGACCTATTTTTACATTTTTATTTGGAAACGGGGTCTCCTAAGCCAGCGCGCGCCACTGGCTTCGAACCTGCGCAATCCTCCTGTCTCTGCCTCCCAAGTGCGGGGATGACAAGCGTGCGCCACCACGCCTGGCTTCTCTGGGGATTTTTAACGCAGTCTGTGATGTTAGCAAAGTCCTCTACAGCAGATGATGCCACCATTTTTTTTTAAAGAAGTCTATTATTTGTTAGATTAAAATGACTGAGCAGGATTATTGATGTAGTCATCGCCCCTCTAGCTGAAAAAAAAAACAGGAGTCAAGTAAATATGGACTTTTCTGACTCCGAGGTAAAACGCAGGAGCCATTTTAAGGCAGGGCCTGCTCTGAGCTAAACCCCTTAGGGCGTCAAGTAAATCCCTACCGTGGTCCCAGTCTCAAAGAATTGCAATATAGAAGAGGATGCCAGGCACACGCAGCACAAAGTACACTTTAAAGCTGAGAATGGTGGCGCGCTGCTGTAATCCCAGTACTTGGAAAGCCGAGACAGGAGGACAAGTTTGAGGCCAGCCTGGGCAATTTAGCAAGACCCTGTTTCAAAATAAAAAAATAAAAAGGCCAGGGTACAGCTAGGAGGCAGAATGCCCCTGGGCTCAATCCCCAGTCTTCAAAAATAAAAAAAGGGGGAGGAAAGTAAACGTTAAAAGTGACAGCGTTTCCACATGCTGTCATGAAAGGATTTCTGGGGGAAATTCTTTTGGCCTGATCAAATCAGGGAAGATGGCTTCCACCCAACTAAAACCCAAGAGGACTGAAAGCAAAGGTAGGAGGTTTCTGAGGACCGGATTTGAAGGTGCCCGGCATCAGGGAGTGAACCAAGCCCACTGCAGAGGAATCTTAGCTTCAGAAAAGCAGGAGCGAGTAAGCCTAAGCTGGGCTTGGCAGCACAGGTTTCTAATCCCCGTACTTGGGAGGCTGAGAGAGGAGGTTCATGGCCAGCCTCGGCTACTTAGGGAGGCCCTCCGCAACTTAGTGAGACCCTGTCTCAAATAAAGAATAAAGCATAGGGCTGGGCGGGTAGCTTGGAGGTAGAATAGCCCTGGGCTCCATCTCCAGTACGAGAGATAGAGAGAGAGAGAGAGAGAGAGAGAGAGAGAGAGAGAGAGAGAGGAAAAAGAAAAAGAAGAAGAAGAAGAGGAGGAGGAGGAGGAGGAGGAGGAGAGGGAGGGAGAGAGAGAGGGAGGGAGAGAGAGAGGGAGGGAGACAGACAGACAGTCAGACAGACAGACAAGGAAGGCAGGCAAGCAGTCAGGCAATCAAGAGAGCAGGGGTGGCCCAGGAGCACCCGGGGCCTTTCAGCCCCACCAGGCACTTTAGGTGAAGCAGGCGGGGCAGGACGGCAAAGCGCAAACTTGGGCCTTCAGTCTGGTGGAAAAGCTGCATCTTGACCCGGGTTTTTAGTTCTGGCCACGCCGTAGGCCAGGGACGGCAGAGATGACAAGTGACAGGACTGTGTCCAAGCGTCAAGCACCCTCCAGCCAGCGGGTGGCCCGGCAGACACACATTTTCCATGGGGTCAAAGGGACCCAGTTCTTTACTTGCCCGCGGGTACAGTTGGGCATTTCTCACCCTCGAGGACCTGCCCACGGGTGCGTGTGAGCGAGGAGGTCACCACCCGCTGCGCCATGGTGCCCTTGGTCACCGGCCAGGGGAAGGGGGGCGGCCCTGCGCCGATGGGATTGCAGGGTGTAACCTCAAAGGAACTTCCTCACGCTCTCTAGTAGAAAGGAATAAATGTTTGTTTTGAAAGTTAAGAGTGGTAAGTAGGAAAAGAAATGCTTCAGGGCAAATACTTTTTAAAAAAAATGCTCTATGAAAGAATGTTGGGTTTTGTTTTGTTTTCAAGAAAGGCAAGTTCAAGCAGAGTATCTTCTCCCTCCTCCCCCAGGAGGAATGGCTACCTGGCTTTTCTGCTTTCCAAATTTTGCCAGAGTTTACAATTCACATAATGCACATTTTACGTGTGTGTGCGCGCACGTGCAGTACTGGGGATGGAAGCCAGGGGCATTCTACTCCCAAGCTACACCCCTGGCCCTAGTTTTTATTCTTTATTTTAAAACAGGGTTTCACTAAGTTGCGGAGGGCCTCACTAAAGTAGCTGAGGCTGGTGGCGAACCTGGATCCTCCTGTCTCAGCCTCCCAAGTCCTGGGATAACAAGCGTGTGCCACCACGCCCAGCTTGTGGCATATTTTTATTGAACTTTCAAAATCACACAGTGCCAGCGTCCCTCGAATTCGCCATCCAGTTTTTTAGTGATCACCTTTCAAAAAGAATGTTTCCGAGGCTTTCTGTGGGCTCCATATACCTGTCAGATGTTGAAAATCTTTAACTCCAATTTTACCATCTGCCAACGTCTCAAACTAAAAAGAAAAAAGAAAAAAAAAGAATTCCAAACCCAGCATTCTCTTTTTCTCGTCTGTCCAGCTTCTGTAAAATGTGTGCTCTACTGCCTTTGCCTATTGTTACGCTACTTGGGAACTGTGAATGAAACACACGGACTTCCAATGTAGACAAGGTTAACACTGGAAACTTCACATCGCTCTTAAAGTGGTTTCGGGGGGACACTAGGAATTGAACCCACAGGTATGCTGCCTCTGAGCTATACCCCCAGTCCTACTTTATTTTTATTTTTAAACAGAATCTGACTAGGTTTCTGAGCGTCGCACTACTTGCTGAGGCTGTCCTTGAACCTGCGCTCCTCCTGCCTCCGCCTCCCCGGTACTGGATCACAGGTGTGCGCCACCACGGCCAACTTCAAGATGATTTTCATATCGTTCTCACTCCCTCATTGGTTCTATTTCCTACTGTTCATGAGCAAGTGATTCTGCCTCCCTGAGGTTCAGCTGGCTTTGAAGTAAATGAAAGGCGCCGAGTCCCTCCTAGGATCGATTTTGAGTGTCTTCAAGTTTTTCTATAATCCTGATTCCCAAACACCTAACACATGTTTTCTCCAACCACCCTCCTCTTTTCCCCACCATCATACCCATCGTTTCTGACTTCCACAAACAGGTGAAGACAAAACACAGGAGACAGGGAAGAGCCAGGCAAGACACGGCATCCGCGAACCTCGTGCTGGGAGATACTCCCAGAATTCCAAATGTCCTCTCCACTGGCCATGGCTCCCGACTGCCCGCAGGACAGAGCCCGCCTGTCCCTGGCGGGCTCCTTTCCTCTCCGCAGGCAACCTACAGCGGCTTTTCTGGGGTCCACCTGATGCATCGCGGCTGGTCTCTACGCCTCCTCCAGGCCTCCTCCCTGACTTGCAGGCACACACGGGGCGGCGGGCTCCCCGAGGCTGCGTGGTCTCCTCACCTGCTGCAACAGCACCGCACTGTTGCTAAGAGATTACCAAAGACTGAGGTCCCGAGCGCTAAGGCTGCTGAGTAAATCCACCCAGTGTGCACAGAAGCCACCGCTTTCAAAGGTGCCCACATTGTTGACATTAAAGATCATTTTAAAAATAATGTAAAAAACAAAGCATGGTGGGCACGCTTGTCATCCCAGCATTTGGGAGGCTGAGACAGGAGGATCGGGGTTCGCAGACAGCCTCAGCTTCTTAGTGAGGCCCTTGACAACTCAGTGAGACCCTGCTTCAAAACAAAGAATAAAAAAATAGGGCTGGGAGCGTAGCTTGGAAGTAGAATGCCTCTGGGTTCCATCACTAGTACTGCCAATATATATATATATATATATATATATATATATATATATATATATATATATATATATAAACTAAAACTGGATTGGGTTATTAATCTTAGAATCCTTTTTCCCTCTGAAGTTTCTGAGAATTAATCTACCACACAATAAAGCTAGAAAACACAAGGAACGTCAGCCTAAGGAGGAGAACCAATAGAATTGAGAGAGGGGATTGAGGAATAACCGGGATTGCAGACAGTTCAAATAAAGGTACAGCCACACAGGTGTCACTAACGCTCAGGGGGAGGGAAGACGGGGCGGCCGGGGCCCAGGCGCTGAACCGGCAGCGTGCCTGTGTGTCTGTGCACTCGCAGCCGCTCCAATTACAGTGCCCCAATAAAACTATCAGAAAGAAGAAGAAATCTAACAAGTCAGTCAACAAAAAAACGTACTGAGCCCTTATTCTGTTGGAATAATCACTGTCCGGGGACTACACAGGGAAAAGCTTAACCGGTAAATGCATGTGTGTCATCTTTATTATTTTATCTTTCCTAATTGAATTGTGTTTCTGGCATTAAAGGGCAAAAACGAAAAACATGGCCAAAGGGAAAATCACGGGCAATTTCAAACGCAGGTTCGCCAACCACAAAGCGAACAGCCCAGGTGCCTCGCTTCCCTGCAGGGCCCCCACACCCACAGCTGCTCAGCAACCTCAGGCCCCTTCCTCTGCACTGGGGTGGGGGAGGCAGCGTCTGGACACAATGTGCTTCTATTCAGGAACCAAATCTGCCACACACAGGCCCTGAAACCTACAGAACTGAGACTTCAGACCCAGGTGATGTGTGCATGTGTGCGCACGTACATTACCAAGGATTGAACCCAGAGGCGGTCTACCTCTGACATACCCTCCCAGCTCTATTTCTTATTTAGAGGCAGGGTCTCACTAAGTTGCTGAAAGTCTCCCTATGATGCTAAGGCTAGCCTCAAGAAACTGCCATCCTCCTTTCTCAGCCTCCCAAGCACTGGGATCACAGGCATGCGCCACCAGGCCCGGATCCCTTGCTCTCTGAAGGGCACAGGGCTTGAAGAAGGGAACTTGGATGCTAGAGGCTTCGGGCTCTATGTTTTGACTTGAACCCACGGGTCCAGCTGCTTTCATGATATTTACTTGGTAACAGATTGCGTGAACAGGCCCTGTTCGCCGCAAATGGAGCGCATCACACTTGTGGTCACTTGTGCTTCCCCAGTTCACCCCTCAAGACCACCCCTAATTAAGAAATCCTAGAGCGCCGAGTGGGGGCGCACGCTCCTAAGCCCAGCATTCGGGAGGCTGAGACAGGAGGCTCCCGGCCAGCCTCAGCTACTTAGTGAGGCCCTCTGCAACTCAGCGAGACTCTGTTTCAAAATAAAGAATAAAAAATAGGGCTGGAGGTGGAGCCTGGAGGTAGAGTGCCCTGGGTTCCATCCCCAGGACCGCAATAAAAAAAGAAATCTTACATTTTATCAGATCTTATTATTATTCACTAGCTTTATCAGATTATTATTCAGTAACTTAAAAACAAGTTAAAGCATCGAAACATGCCCTTGGCGATCGCCAACACCAGCGTCCAGATTTCTTTTTTCTCCATCTCAGAGCCTAAGTTAACTGCTTCCCCCACACAGGGGCCTCACGCCTCCTCTTCCCGTGGGGGCTCACACACACCTGCGAGCCGCCACCCCCTCGCAGTCGCCTTGGGAAGGCTCCTCTACCCCGGCCTGTCTCCTTCCCATTTCCTTACTCAGCAAGCCTCGGGTCACCCTCCTCGGAACCCGCGTCCAGTTCTCCTGGTCGGCCATTTTAGCAAATGCTTGGGCTGCCACCCTTGATCCCCAACTCCTGGGAAAGAGCCATTTCCTATCGCGCTCAGTACCACTCTCGGCTGTCCCTGGCCCTTGAGGCGTTTGGGGGATGCCCCAGAGGATCTGAGACACGTTCTGTGCCCACCCCGGCCCGGGTGGGCTCAGCCTCTTCCCTCTGTCCCTCCTGGCCAGCTCTTCGTACCCCACGTTCAGCCAGCCCAGACCCCTGCTCAAAACCAGCCACAGCCCCCAACCATCTTCCATCAACAGACCGTCCTATTTAGCAAAATCAGGGCGCATCCCACAACCTCGCTCTTCTCCCCCTTAAACCCGTCAGGCCTCTTACCTCGCGCTCTTCCTCCCTGGCCCTGGAGAAGGGGCTGCACAGGTCCTCTGCCCTCCTCTGCCCTCCGTCCCCGCGCTCGCTCCCCCTCCAACAAGGCCCAAAGAAGCTCCGGTTGTTCTGAGACTTCAGTCAGCTGCGGCTCCAGCTCCTTCCCCTCCAGCGTTTCCAAGGTTCCAGCAGAAACTGCCTAAAACTGTTGCCAGAGTCCTCTGGCTCCCTCATCGCTTGCAAACTGCTTCTCTTACTGTGTTGGTTTCACCTGGCTTCACCTAAACGCCACCCGCAAGCCTTGCTGGGGTTTCCACAGCTTTTGCCTGTTGGTGGCTAACCTCCACCTGGAAAGGCTCCTGCTCCTTCAGGCCCAGAGCCTGCGAGTGCTCAGGGCTGAGCTGCCCTCTCAGGCACCGCTGGTCCTTCCCCTGAACCCTGAATCCCCAGCCTGCTTTATTTATTTTCTTATTTTTTGCAGTACTGGGGATGGAACTCAGGGGCATTCGACCTCCGAGCTACACCTCCAGTCCTATTTTTTTTTCTTTATTTTGAAACAGGGTCTCACTGAGTTGCAAAGGGCCTCATTAAGTAGCTGAGGCTGTCTGTGAACCTCGATCTTCCTGTCTCAGCCTCCCAAGTGCTGGGATTACAAGCGTGCGCCACCACGTGCGGCTTTTTTTCTTTTTCTTTTGTGGTCCTGGGGATTGAACCCAGGGGCATTCTAACTCTTTGCTGCACCCCAGTTTTATTGTTTTTTATTTTATTTTATTTTATTTTTTGCAGTAACAGGAATTGAACACAGGTACATTCTACCTCCGAGCTATAACCCTAGTCCTATTTTTTATTTGAAACAGGGTTTCGCTAGATTGATGAGTCTCACTACTTGCTAAGGCTGTCCTAGAACCTATGATCCTCCTGCCTCAGCCGCCCAAGTACTGGATTACAGGCTTGTACCACCACACCTAGCTCATTGCTTATTTTGTTTTTTAATTAATGTATTTATATTATTATTATTATTATTATTACAGTACTAGGGATGGAACCCTGGGGCATTCTACCTGTGAGCTATACACCCAGCCCTATTTTTTATTCCTTATTTTGAAACAGGGTCTCACTAAGTTGTGGAGGGCCTCACTAAATCCCTGAGGCTGGCCACGAACCTGCAATCCTCCTGTCTCAGCCTCTCAAGTACTAGGATTACAGTTTTGTGCCACCAAACCCAGCTAATTGTTTCTTTTAAAACAGGGTCTCACTAAGTTGCAAAGGCCCACACTAAGTCACTGAAGCTGGCAGTGAACACGGGAGCTTAGCACGGCCCTGCTTAAAAAACAAAAACAGGGCTGGAGTGTAGCTTGGAGACAGAATGTCCCTGGGTTTAATTCCTAGTATCAAAATAATAAATAAAATAGGACTGGGGGTTTAGCTTGTAGGTAGAACATCTTTGGGCTTAGTTCCCAATACCAAATGTGTATCTGTGTACACACATACACATATGTGTGCATATGTATATATGTATGTGTTTATATGACTATATATTTATAAATAAACATACATTGTATACACACATATATATCTAAAAACATAGATGTGTGTATATATACATATATTTGAGTATATATTTTATATATATAAAACCTATATTTATATATTTTGTACAAATAAAACCTGAAACTCATTTAAACCCACCCCCCGTCAACCTCTCTTTCTTTCTAGCTGGTTACTACATGTACATATGCAGCAAGTAGGGTTTTTTGTTTTATAAATTTTATTTTCAGCTGGGAGTGGTGGCTCATGCTTATAATCCCAGTACTTGGGAGGGCGAGACCGGAGGAGCACAGGTTCTCAGCCAGCCTCAGCAATTTGTGAGGCCCTGTTTCACACTTGGGAGGCTGAGACAGGAGGATCGCAGTCTATGGCCAGCCTCAGCTACTTAGTGAGGCCCTTTTTCAATGCAGTGAGACCCTGTTTCAAAATAAAGGATAAAAAATAGAACTGGAAGTGTAGCTCAGAGGTAGAATGCCCCTGGGTTTCATCCCCAGTACCACAAAAATAAATAAATAAATATAATGAGAACTGTCTGGACATATTTCTTTTGGCATGACTCAAGCATCTGATATGTTTCAAAAAGGGATTGCGTTTTTTTTATATAAAGAGCTAAACATAATATCTGCCATGAAATACATCATTCTGTCTTTAAAGGAAATTTTAGGAAAAGGAGATAATTTCCAAAATCAAATCAATCCTCTGGGAATTAACCCACTTAGTCCGGCTCAAATAGCAAATTTAAAAACATAGTTTTAACTCATTTCCTTTTCCTTGCAAAGATCGCTCTTTTCTGGCTTTTGTTTTTAAGTAACAAGTGGAATGCTCTCTGGTTTGGGCTTGGAAAACCTGAGGATAATGCTAACAGCCGTTAAGCCTTCTCAAAAAGAAATATCCCCACTTTGTCACACTTCATTTTCTGGTTCGGCTATGTCTTATAAGTGCTGTTAATAGGAAACTACTCAACTATAGAAATCTTAGATTGTTTTTTTATTCACAATTAAGTTGTCCAGATAAGTAAGACTTCTTTGAAATGAAAATAAAAATGGCAGTCAGCAAGGACTGGAAAGGAACCACCTGGCACAGATGTTCCGTCCAGCTGTGCTGAGGGAGGAGCCCTGGAGACGGGTCAGCCCATCCGGCGGGCACGCCAGTGTTCGATTCCCAGCATCAAATAAACAGAAGCATCACAAGAAAGCTCAGCTCGTGTAAAGCCTCAGCGCTTTAAAGGGATGACCAGCTTAGGGTCAAGAGTCCACAACTGGTCGGCACTGTGAGGACATCAGTGTATGAGTGTATAAGGAACATACACGTGTATATCCCCATGTTTAAGCGCCGCCAAGAAGGTAGTTTTGTATTTTATTCATTTATTTATTTTTGCAGTACTGGGGATGGA
This sequence comes from Muscardinus avellanarius, assembly GCF_963383645.1. Classification (NCBI taxonomy): domain Eukaryota; kingdom Metazoa; phylum Chordata; class Mammalia; order Rodentia; family Gliridae; genus Muscardinus; species Muscardinus avellanarius. The sequence continues at coordinate 2,497,832 of NC_137791.1, read as the reverse complement.
ACCCAGGGCCTTCTACCTCCCAGCTACACCCACAGCCCTATTTTATATTCTTTACTTTGAAACAGGGTCTCACTGAGTTGCCAAGGGCCTCACTACGTAGCTGAGGCTGACCACGAACCCGCGATCCTCCAGTCTCAGCCTCCCAAATACTGGGATTACACGCATGCGCCGCCACACCTGGGTTCAAGGAGGTTGTTTTGAAGTGAAGTGTTTGTGCTCTGCTACCCGACAAAGCCTGTTAGAAATCTGAAATTCTCGCCTCCTGTTCATTTCCAGGAGTGAGCCTGATACTCCGCCAGACCACACGGAGCTTCCGGGCAGCAGACCACCATGGATCATAACTTTAATAAATTCTGCACATAGCCAGGAATTTAAACTCTACAGCCGACTTCACTCCCATAAAACCTAAAAACCGATCTCAATGAAAGTGACTGCCCCAGACAGCTCTTACACCGACGCCTAGTGACACCCAGTGTGTGGATAACACCACAACAGCACTTGTGCTGGGGAGCCTGTGTTTGCAGACTTCATTAGGAGCGAAAGCTGAGGAGCACTGTAAACACCAGGAGCCCAGTGGTAACGCCGCATAACTTGAGCCTAAGAGGACAGTCCTCAAGTTCACATTTGTAAATACTGTAGATAACACAGTAGCCCTGGAACACAAATGTTCATTTTTTTCTCCTGCTTTCAGAGCACAGAGAAAATAAATGGCTATCAAAGGTCATATCACCAGCTAATAGGCTTAGTGGCCTGATGGAGAAGGATTCAAACAGACTTTCTTCAATTATGCCCTGTCTGTATACAACAAAGTCACAGCCAATTTCTAAGGAACAAATACTCCTGAATTAGTAGTCAGACCATCCCTGAGTAATGAAACGAAAAGCTGGATAAGGAGTTCAATAACATGGGTTGAAATGGCATCGACCTCTTGCTCTCTGATAGACACGATAGCAACAGGGCAGGGAGTGGGTGGGATGGAGCCCGAGGATTCCCACAGCCGAAATTCTATCAGGCCCAGGGACTAGCTGTGCAGTGGTTTTACCAGGCTAAAAAAGAAATAAGGCATCCGAATATCTCCTTTATCAGTCCCAGAATGCTTATGCTAAGAAGTACAAGATCAGGCCGCATTACAGACTTATTAAAGGAAAGAGAGGGAAGGGCAGGAATGTTTAAAAACACCTCACAGTGCGAGCTGTGCTCTGCGGCCCTCCTGCCTCTAGAATGCTATGTTAAAGTAAGGTGATGCGGGGCGTGGTGGGCACGCTTGTAATCCCCGCGCTTGGGAGGCGGAGACAGGAGGATCGCGCAGGTTTGAAGCCAGCAACGCTAGCCAAGAGACCCTGTTTCCAAATTAAAATATAAAATAGGTCTGGGAGTGTAGCCCGGAGGTAGAAGGGTTCCATCCCCAGTACCACAAAAAAAAGTAAAGTGATAACTCCAGAGGGCCCTAGCAGGTCTAGGGAGCTCCATTCTTTGGTCTTGCTGATGGAGACTGATTTCTGAATAAACCAAGACAATAAAAATCAACTCTTTTTAAAAAAAATATATACCAGGTAATGGAGGGGAAATACCAGCAAAGCTTGAATAGAAAGATAGGGGAGGAGGAAGGCTGAACTTGATTAATGAGGGTCCACATCCGAATATGTGTAAAATTATGAATATGGCATGGTTACACTGGACAATCATTGGTGGGAGGGAGGAAGGGAAAACCGGGGCGGCAGGGAGAGGGCACCAAGTATAGTTTAAATGTATACCATTTATGTTCAATAAAAAATTTTTTTTAATAAATTAATTAAAAAATATATATAGCCGGGCGTGGTGGCATATGATTGTAATCCCAGCATTCAGGAGGCTGGGACTGGAGGATTGCAGTTCATGGACAGACTCAACTGCTTAGTGAGGCCCTTTGCAACTCAGTGAGACCTGGTTTCAAAATAAAGAATAAAAAATAGGGCAGGGGGTGTAGCTCAGAGGTCAAATGTCCCTGTGTTCCATCCCCAGACCCGAAAAAAAAAAATATTGCCAGGTATGGTGGCATACACCTGTAATCCCAGTACTTAGGAGGATCCCAGGTTCAAGGCCAGCCTCAGCAACTAAGCAAGGCCCTGTTTCAAGATAAAAAATAAGAAAATAGGTCTGGGGGTGTAGCTCAGAGGTAGAAACCATTGGATTCCATCCTTAGTACCACCCATAAACACACACACACAAAAGTATAGATATTTCCCTGTTTTGAGAAACTATGATATAAACCAAAACTAATGCTTATACAATAGCCTAAGGAGGGAGAGACCATATTTTTAATATAAAAATCACTTTCTAAAGTAATACACTTGGGGAATCTAATGAAACAGAATTTAGATTACAAAATTTTGACTGACAGACGTTCCAGGGAACGTCTAGTCTATAAGTCACCTATGTCCAGATTCAACATCTCAAGAGCGAGCAGCAAAATGGGTTGTGGATTTAAAAATAAAAGTCAACGCAAATAAGTCACCACAATAGTTCTGGCTAAAAAAAAGAAGAAGAAATCAAGAGACGATTTCATTAATTAGTATATTTTCTGCATTATAGTTAACATACGTACTTTTCTTTGTGTCTCCTTATTTTCCATTAAGTACTGATATTCTGTTATATTCAAACATGAGTACATTTCAACAGTCTTTTGCAATAAATATCATAAAATAATAGATTCGCGTAATAAATATTCTTTACAATAAAAAAGTTTAACAGACTCTCGTCTTAAAAATAGTCAGAATCCAACTTTGTGATTTGTACATAAAATATACAAAAAGCACCACAATGTGTGGCTAAGGTAGGGCAAACACAGGCCAGATTAGAATTACTCAGCTGTCAAGAACCCAGGGGCTCACAGGCAGCGTCGCTAGCTCGGGGACACCGCAGGTGAAGCAGCTGTAACTGTCAACATGGGTTACCCGAGCACCCTCAGCAATAACACAAAACCTGGCAAAGAGGGAGCGTGGGGCGGGGCGGGCAGGTAGCGAGTCCTTCCAAGGAGGGACAGAGGACCGAGCGGGTCCCAGCCAATGTCTCCATTGTGGGGACTGACACTGTAAGGCACATCTAGAACTCCAAGGAAAGACAGAAAACCCCAGACAAACAAAAACAAACAAAAGCCCATCTGGCATCTCTGGAGTAAGGCGATACCAAAAGGGGATCAGAAGGACAGCCCAGTGGTTAAAGGGAAATGTCTATGTCATAACAAAAATATGTCTTCCTATTTTACTCTAGGGTCCAAGGCAGGGGCAGGGACGGTAACCCTAACTGGGGACAGATTCGACACGTAGCTTATCTAAGTGATTCAACAGTTGCTGTTTTAAAAATCCAATTTCCCTGCTGCTATAGTCCCCAGTGAACGAACCCACTTTCGATCGCTGCTGTCCTTGCACGCGTGTGTGTGTTTGTGTGTGTGTGCGTGTGTGCGTGCAAGCCCTGGTGCACAGCTTTGAAAAGTTCCTTGCAGGACACAGGCCATGAGGAAGCCCACCCGCCGGCTCCGGAAGGATATCTCCAGTAGGAACTGGGCGGTTTCACAGTCCATTTAACTGAAGAGCGGGCGAGGGTAGAATCCAGGAGTCAAACCTTGGCAGGAAACAGCAAGAAAATCCGTATCTTCCTTAGCATCCAGGACTCGCGGCAGGCCGGGAGCTCCGGAGGCCTCCCTCCCAGGATCAGGAGGGTTTGTTCCGGCCCCCTGCCGGGCAGCTCTCCAGCTTACAATAGACGGCGCTGGAGTTCTTACACCTGCAGCCTGGGCGGTGGGTCCAGTCATAGCAGCCCCTGCACAGCCTCAGGCAGCCCTTAGCAGGAGGGTAACAGAGCAGGCAGGGCAGGAAGACGGACAGGGCGCCCATGCACAGGTACCGCGGGCAGCAGGAGGCCTGGGAGCAGGAGCAGGGGCTGTCCGCGCACGAGTCCCCGGCGTCGTCGTTGGAGCAGTGGTAGAAGATGCCCTTGACCAGGCACATGCAGGTGCCATACTCCACCAGGCCCTCGGCCGAGCACAGGCACTGGCCGTTGCAGGCCAGGCAGGACGGCAGGGCGCGGGGGGCCGTGCACGCCCCGCACTTGCACCTCCCGCAGCGGCCGCAGATGAACTTGTGCTGCGTCTGGTCCTCTTTGGAGGGTCCTTTCAAGTCGTCCCCGACCAGCTGTTTGGGCTGGGTCCGGATGGGTCTTTCGGACCTGTGGCCGGGGCCCGGGCGGCCTGGGGGCCACCGCCCCAACAGTCCCTGCTCCGAAGAAGCGCTGCTGTTACTCCCGGAGCTGGCGGCGCTCCCAGAACTGGTGGATCTGCTCAGCACGGGGCCCCTGGTGCTGCCGGGGAGCCCTCCGTGGCCCGGGGGGCCCGCGGGCCTCGGCTCGTGGCTGGTACTCCCATGGAGCGGAATGACTGCGTGTGTCCGCTCGTGCTTGTCGGGTCTCGAGGCTGTCCGGGAAGCGGGCCTCCTCCCCACCCGCGGCCCCTCCGTGTACTCATTGCTGCTCCGGACGGCTTTGATCTGGTCTAAGGACAGGATGGCAGCCGGCAGGGGCTCCCGGTCGTGGTCCACTCTCTGCCGGCCTTCCAGACAAGGCTGCTGGGTGACCACTAAGCTGCTACTGCCAGGAGGGTTTGGGGGATCCATGTGGGGTGCTTCCGAGTCCTGGCAATCAGCAGAAACCTGGCATGCATCTGAGATCCTAAAAGAGAAAATAAGAAAAAGATGAAAAATCAAAGCCGGAGAGGGAGACAGACAGACTGACATAACTGACAGGAAGCGGGGGAAGAGGGGCGGGGGCGTCCTGTCAAGTTACCAGTGGCCTGAACCACCTGGTAATGACCTCCTTGGGTACAGCACCGTGGATGCTGGTTCCTGGCGGACATCCAGTTCTGAGAGCCTGTGGACCACATCACAGGGGACAGCAAGACCCTGAGCCGTCCACCTGAGACATTTCTCCAGCTTTCAACAAGCTGGATCGAGAGGAAGCCATGCTTTCCTGTTTGTGAATCTAACAAGCATTCCACGAAGTTTGCGTCTCAGGGGATGCTGAGCCCGGACGCCCCTCATCTATAGGAAGCTCGCCCCCAGGGACCTCACTCATGGGGTTTTTCTTGAAGGAAGATGTCTGCCTACTGCTCTTTAAGAACCCAGAAAGGCCTTGGTGCTGTTGTCTTGGTGTTATTTGTATGTTGCTACAAGCTTCAGATTAATGAGGAAATCAGGGATTAGCCAAGACATTCCAAACTAAAATGGAATCTTAGGATAAGAGGTCATTTTCCACTTAGAATCAGGATTGGAGAGCCAGCTCACTACTCATGCACATGGTGAAAAATTAGTGTGTGAGGAATACCAGAGTTCTTGGAGTTTTATAAGCACTGAGCACACACACACACACACACACACACACACACACACACCCCTGTAAACGCTGCAACCCAGTTCCATGTTTGAAATCAGGAAATGTCTTTCTAAACAGCCTTACTTCAGGGCTCACTCCCAAAACAAGATAACTCCTAGGTACAACTGTCAGGCCTTAAAGAACCTCGACCATTCCAAAGATCTGTACTTTCTTTAAAAAAAAAAAAATCCATATTTACACGCTAGACCTTGATTTTCAAAAGCACCGTCAACTCCGAATCAGTACCCTGATGAAAACGTGTGAATTGTGTCCCCATCCCAATACAGGCTATTTCTAATTGATCACGCATTCCTCACCACACAAACTACCAAACACAGGTACGGGCACACACACGCACACACACGCGCACACACACACGCACACACACACACACAGGTTTCCATTCCCAGTCGGTGGTAAACTAAGATATATTTCAGGAAATACTTCCAATACCGCAAAACAAAACAGAACAACAAAGTGTACAGATGCAATTCAATCCAAGGAGAGAAAAACCCGCCCATTCCTTCTCCTACCCTGAGCTAGAGAAACACCAGCCGGCCGCGGAGGAATGGAGCAAAGCAGCAGCTGCCTGGGCAGCCTGGACAGCTCGGTCCCTGCTCCCTTTCTCTGCGCCGAGGAAGTTCCCCAGCCTGCAGGGCTGGCCCGGAGGCCCGAGTACTGGTGCACAGTACCGACCCCCAGGAAGCACCCGGCACCAGGTGCTCGTGCACCCCCAACGCAGCCCCGCGAGCAGGCCTGGCACGCAGCCCCAGCCACCGGGCACACCGGCAATCCGCACTGCGATCAAAGCAAGCCGCGACCCGGTCCACACTGGCTGGCAAGTCGCACTCCTGGACCTCGGCAGAACCAGGCGGGCTGACCCCGGGCGCCCAAAGAACCGGCCCGGCCGCCCGCAGCAGGCAGCGTACCTCTAGCTCGGCCCGTCCCACGCGGGCACCCGGGCCGGGGCGGATCGTCAGCCTGCACCCTGTCTACACTCGGGGTCTACACCGGGGAAGAGCGGTGTCCTGGGGCCGGGGCGGCGCCGCCAGCCAGCCAGTGCGCGGGCGCGCGCCCTCTGCTCGCTGCGGAGCCACTGGATAAATAGTGGCCAGGGGAGGAGGGGGAGGAGGGAAGAGGAGGAGGAGGGAGGAAGGAGGAGGAGGAGGGGGAGGAGGAGGGGGAGGAGGAGGAGGAGGGAGGATGGGAGAGGGAGGGAGGAGGAGGAGGAGGAGGAGGAGGAGGAGGAGGAGGAGGAGGAGGAAGGATGGGAGAGGGAGGGAGGAGGAGGAGGAGGAGGAGGAGGAGGAGGAGGAGGAGAGGAAAAAGTTATGAATGAAAACAAGCGCCCTCTGCGTCCGCCCATTTAAAGTGGCAGCGCGTCTCCCGGCCGAGCGGAGCCTGGGCACCGGACGGGGCTGGGGGCCGGGGGCGAGCGCGGCCTCGGGTGCCCGCGGCGCCCACCTGCCCATCCTCACACTCACCGGAGCGCCCGGGTCCCCGCGCGGGCGGCGGGCGCATCAACCCGGGAGGCTGCGTCCTCGGGCGCCCGAGGGGCTCGGCGGGGTCGGGGGGCGGCGGCCGGGCGTCCCCGGCGCGGCTCCGGCCGCTCGGCCGCTCCTGGCTGCGCTCGGTCCTCCGTCCCTCGGCGAGCCGCCTGCACAGGGACCAGAGAGAGCACGTGAGTCCGCGGCCATGCGCCGGTGATTGACAGGCCGGCCAGTGCGCTCGCCAGCCCGGCGGGCCGCGGGCAGAGCCGAAGGCCAAATTATATAGATGTTTGCAGCACTGGGGATGGAGCCCAGGGGCATCCCACCTCCAGCTACACCCCCAGCCCCATTTCTTACTCTCTACTGGGAAACTGGGCCTCGCCAAGTAGCTGAGGCTGGCTGCAAACCGCGATCCTCCTGTCTCGGCCTCCGGAATGCTGAAACCGCGAGCGTGCCCCAACATTCACCAAGCCTGGCTTCTGTTTTTTATTCATTATTTTGAAACAAAGTCTCACTGGTTGCAGAGGGCCTCGCTAAGTAGCTGAGGCTGGCTGCAAACCGCGATCCTCCTGTCTCGGCCTCCCAAATGCTGGAATTACCAGCGTGCGCCACCGCACCCGGGCCCGCCAACAAAGCCTAAAGCGGGCAGGCATTCATTCTGTCTCACACACACGTCCTCGCAGTTTTTAAACTTGTAGCAACTTGGTTAAAGAAAATAAATGCCTTTTTTTTTTTTCCCTTTTTAGCAGTAGGGCTTCCTTGAGAAGCGCTGAGCCCATGGAGCCGCCGAGGTCCTGAAATGCAACCAGGAGCCTCCGCTCCCTGCGCGAGCTCAAAGCAAAGTCCAGTTCCCCGCAAAAGCCTCCAAGTCCAGTTCCCCGCAAAAGCCTCCCTTCCCGGCCGCATCCTTCCGAGGCTGACTGCGGAAGGAAGGGTTCTTACCGAAGGCAAAGTTGGGGATGGCTGCCGGGCGCTCGGGTCCTCGCCCTCCCCTCTCCAGGCGGGAGCTCGCGTGGCGGCCACCCTGCACCGGAGCCCACTCGGCTCGGCCGACTTCAGCTCGGCCACCTCCACCTCGCCCGGACACGCCTCCAGCGATATCCTGTGTCAGCCCGGCTGCGCGAAAACCTGGAGCAGGATTCCTCCTGCACGGCCCTCCCTCTCCCTTCTGGGAACGCACTGGGAAACTAATACCCCTCCCCTGGACTTAGGGCGAGGCTGGGGCAGGGAGCCAAGGGCCTCAAACGCTGCAGATACAACCTGTCCTGAAGGATGCGTTCGGATTCAGTTGTCAGTCCCGATTTATCGATCTCCGCGGAAGAGGGATTTGGTAGTCTTCCATCACTGACACTGAATTAAGAATTGCGAAGCTTCCAAAAAATAAATAAATAAAGTGGAAAAAATTGCCTGCCAAGACATCGCTTCCCATCAACCAGAAGGAAATCGGGTATTGGTGCAAAAGGGGGAAAAAAATGATTATATAACATTGCAGTTAATGTTTAAAACAAAACCGAGACTGTGCGAAATTGGGAAGTTTGAAAGCTGGTATTCCCTTCTGCACATGCAGTAGAATGGATATCATCAAGGGGAAAGTTCCTGCTGTGGGTTTTTAAATAGCAGCTCTGTCTTGGCTTGTGATAAATTTTTCCAAAAATCCATCACTCGAGCAAAATCTCAAATTCCTTGAATTTTTAATTTTTGTAGGATTCTGCAAAAGTCTATTTTTTAAAAATCAGCTCAAAGATAATTAATTAAAATAGAAACAATATACCAAGAAGTATTGTATTTATAACACGTGTCACTGGAGGGGGGAAAAAACTTTAGTACGAAGGAAACTTGCCTTTTCTCTTCTTTCTAAACTTTGGGAGTTGGGACATTTATTGTCAAAATCATGCCATTCCTGCTGCAGTGAAGGTGAAATTTAAAATCCCAGATAGAGACTTTTAAAAGATATCTAAACCCCAAAAACACAGTGACTGGAAAGGAGATATTTTTCCTGGTAGCAAATGTCATAAGAAAGCCTTTGGCAAAACAAAATCAAAACTCTAAAATCTAAATCATTTGTAAATTTCAAATGTGGAAATTTTGAGTTTAAAATAATTTTTAAAAATCTTCACAACAGCAAGCGACACTGTTGGAACGGTATTGTTTTGTTTAATTTTGTTTTTGTCCATACTGGACTTTTTAAAAAATGTTTGAAAACTTTCAAAAATTAAAGTTTTTTTCAGAATTGCTTCTAAGGACCCAGTGCTAAGAACTCCAACAAAAAGTCATCACTAGGAAAACAAGGAGGAGGAGAAGAAAGCCAAGGAGCTTTAGTATTAAGAAATGTACTAGTCTTTAAAACATAATGTTGATTTTATTGCGTACATTTTCTTTTCTTTTTCTTTTATTTATTTATTTATTTTTATTTATTTTTTTTTTTTTGGTACTGGGGATGGAACTCAGGAGCATTCTACCTCTGAGCTGCACTCTCAGCCCTACTTTTTATTCTTTATCTTGAAACAGGGTCTGAGTTACAAAGGGCCTCACTAAGTACCCGAGGCTGTCTGTGAACCGCAATCCTCTTGTCTCAGCCTCCTGAATGCTGGGATTACAAGCAAGCCCCGCCACGCCTGGTTTATTTTCTTTTTTTTTTTTTTTAATAGAGCTCCTTCTACTGGGGGATGTGATGAAATTTTCACAAAGACAGGCAGGCTTCTTGTGATGGGTTTGGAGTAGTCACGTCAGAGGTAGGGTACCACCTTAAGCATCTTACTTGGTTCTTAAAAATGGTCCTCTCAGCCTGATGCTGGGGTAAGAGAGGCTGGTCCAGAGTGAGCAGCCAGGAGAGGGGACACTGCATGTTTTCCCATCGCAGAGAACCCAGGAACCACAGGCATACCCTAGAAAGACTTCTATGACACACGCCCAACTATGTCAGCCAGAGATGCATTATAACAATGGCCATGTCAATCATAGTTTTAAATTATAATGATAAGCTGGCGTGGGGGCGCATGCTTATCATCCCAGCATTCTGGAGGCTGAGACTGGAGGATTGTGGTTCGCGGTCAGCCTCAGCTACTTAGTGAGGTCCTCCACAACTCAGTGAGACCCTGTTTCAAAATAAAGAATAAAAAATAGGGTAGGGGGTATAGTTCGGAGGTCAAATGCCTCTGGGTTCCATCTCCAGACTCGCAAAATAAATTAATTAATTAATTATAATGATAAATCCAATCCACGAGATTCCATCTAACATGCTATCGTGGGTGGCCATGTCTGTTTAGAAATCAGATATTGTACTGTGATACTCCCTCCCACCACTTAGCACTAAAATGCACCAACAGTTTTCTCTAGGTGTGTGACAAACAGACACCAGAATGGCCTTGCACCTCGGGCCAGAGGACGCTCACGGAAACCGGAGTCTCCTTTGAACTGCCTAGCCTAAAAGACTGTAGACATTCTAAATTTTCACCTGAAAGTAGACCCTGTGCTTTAGGTAGAAATTTTACGGCATACCTTAGCTAGAAATGGGTAGAGTGCGGAATTGCTCTGAAAAGGAAAAGTTATATAACTGTCAATGGGAAAAACGTATAATAACTTCAGTTTCCTCTATGAAGATATGTCTATAGAAGGTGGGATGGAAAGGGAGCCCGGCTCATTCTTGATTTTCATGAGAAAATGTGAGTAGCTGTCTCGTCTGTGGGTTGAATTTGTAAAAAAGAAAAAAAGGGGGAAATACCCTGGAACTCCTCACAACTGATAAGAAAAAAAAAAGAAAAAAAGAAGAGTGCTAAGATGCTTTATCGCTTCATTTATTTACTTCATTTGCCAAAATAAATAAAAACAACTACAGTATGTTCCACACTTGTGAAAAATAATGCCTTATTAATTCTCCCAATGTTTCTGTGAAGTTGTATAAATTACACTACCACTCATGTAATTAACTGTCTTATTATTCTGTTATCACCTTTTACCTTGTTGAGAAACAAACACACAAACAAAATAATGGCAGGCGTGGAAGAGTTGGCGTCCAGGAACCTACGAGTCGGTGAAGAGCCGGGCGTGGAAACCAGATGCTCTGGACTTTCCTTTTAGGGTAATAATGACGATATTACTCTACTTCCCAGAAAAGCTGGCAGGGTTGGGCCATGTTATTTTCAGTTTCCTTTTGTAAACAATCTTTGTAGTTGACAGAAATAGACTAACCTAGTCTGTAAATTTTCCATAAACATTCTCATTTTCATAAGCCGGATTCTCCTCCTCGGCCCTCTCTGAAATACTAATGTTCTATATTGGTTCCAAACTCTGAAAGCGGGCAAATCAGGCCAGACACCAACAAACTGGACGGAACGATGCTGAGAGTCCTGTCAGCTGCAGAATTCTCCCGCCGGTCATTTGTGTCCTGTCACAAGCGATTGGATTTGGCCGTGGCTGTGGGAGGCTGGCCGCGGGCACCCTCTGCCCTCTGTGGACGGAGGGCTTTCTCAGGACCAAGGGGACCAGAGTGTAGACAAGCTGCAGCCCTGCGCTGGTCCAGGAGCTTCCTAATTAAACCCATCCAAGTTAAACCCTAATTAAACCCATCCTCGCCTTGGTGGCGAGGCCATCCAAGGCAACCTCTCTGCATCAGGACAAAACAGGCCTCATTTCCTACCTCGCCAAGTGCATCAGAAATCCTCCTCCAGGGTGACGTGTTCCCTCCGCGCCAACTTGTTAAAATTTTTCATCAGAAAACACAACCGGCCATCTCTTCTGCCGATGTGACATTTGAAATGGGGAGTGGTGATCACTTCAAATCTTTGGTTCTATTTAACAAAAGTTACTAGTCTTTCTTTCTTTCTTTCTTTCTTTCTTTCTTTCTTTCTTTCTTTCTTTCTTTCTTTCTTTCTTTCTTTAACTGGGGATGGAATCCAGGGGCATTCTACCTCCGAGCTACACCCCAGCCCTATTTTTTTTTATTTAGAAACAATCTCACTGAGTTGCAAAGGGCCTGGTTGAGTAGCTGAGGCTGTCCCTGAACCGCGATCCTCCTATCTCAGCCTCCCGAATGCTAGGATGACAAGCGTGCGCCACCATGCCTGGCTTGTCATCTCTTATTTCTATAGCCAGCTACTGCTGTCATTATTTTTAGAGATAAACACATAAGAACCTGGGTTCCTTTAAACTTGTAACTACCCCCTCCAAGATAGAACAGTAAGAACATAAAAGCGAAAGCGGGGCGTGGTGGCTCACACCTAAAATCCCAGTACTTGGGAGGCTGAAATAGGAGGATGACAGGTTCAAGGCCAGCCTTAGCAACTTAGTGAGACCCTGTTTCAAAATAAAAAATAAAACAGGGCTGGGGGTGTATCTCAGAGGTAGAATTTTCCTTTCCTGGGTTTAATCCCATGTCTGTCTGTCTCTTTCACACACACACACACACACACACACACACACACACACACACTGTTGAAATGGTCTATAATAACTGATAGCATCCATTGAAGGTCTGAGATCTATCAATATCATCCTTCTAGCTCATGTTTTATAACGTTAGCTCACTGCTTTATTTACCCATAATGCTCCATGTCCGGTGCTGCCGGTGGGTAGAGCGGTTGTTGCGGAAGGAAAACCAGACCAGTCGAGATGTCCTTGCTACTTCCTCAGCTCGAGCCCCTCACTTATTTCTCTGAGCCTGCTTTCCCATCAAAAACTTGCAATTAATAACAATAAATTGCCTTCCTGAATCCTCGTGCCACTGATATATACAAATATAAACGCGGTGTGTGATCTTGAAAAAGCCACCTAGAGCCACCTAGAGTGTTGCCTCACACACACTGGATGGCGACTCCGCCCTCCGGCTTCATCCCTGGTGTTGAAGCTACTTGCTGTAGAACTTTTTCCAGTTCACTTGGCTTCATTTTTGCTTTTCTGATGCTGAGAACTTGGGGTTTAAATCATCAGGTCACCCTCCCTCCGTGTGCACGTATGCATACATTTTGCCTGGGATTTCGGAGTATCTGTCTTCCAGTAATTTTAGAGGAAGACACAGAATGAGTCTTGACCACTTCTTCACATTTAACTGGAGCTTTGCATCATTAACATTTTAGTTCCAGTTAAGAAAAAGGTCATTGCAAATATTAAAAATCCCTTCTATAAAATACATACGCTCTTTATGATCATTGAGTTAAAAAATCAAATATATAATTTTTTTGTGGTACTGGGGTTCCTGGAAGCCCTTCGACCTCCGGGCTACACTCCCAGACCTATTTTATACTTTTTATTTGGAAACAGGGTCTCCTAAGCCAGCGCGGCTGGCTTCAAATCTGCGCGATCCTCCTGTCTCCGCCTCCCAAGCACGGGGATTACAACCGTGCGCCACCACGCCCGGCCCAAATACATATTTTTAAAGTGACTGAATACTACCTATAAAGTTGAAAATAAATAGAAAAATAAGAAATAGAGGGTCCTGCATATTTTCAAAAAGCATTATTTATTGCTCTTTTTCAATAATCTCTTAGAATAATAGTTCTGATTCCCATAAATAGCAAATATGGTTTCCACAAATTATCAAAGTATTATACGAGTCTTGATGTTTTTATTTTAACTTTTAAATTTGATAGCAAAGAAATATATTTCAAACAGCCAATTTATTTCAACTAACAAAAAGCCCTGTGAGGCGCCGCCTATTGTTGAAAATAAGTAACTTTGAATTTCCATCAAAATAAAAAATACACTTGAGTCCAGGAACTGGAAACTCACATTGATTGGTGCTTTACATTTTACAATATTGACATATGATTTGAGGGTATTATATTTTAAATAAAAATTTTAAAATGCAATAAATCCATTGACTGCCTTTTTATGATACTGGGGATTAAACCCAGGGCATTTCACCTCTGGGCTACACTCCCAGGCCTTTTTTAGATTTTTTGTTTTGACACAGGGTCTTCCTAGAGAAGACCCTGAGACTCTCACTAAATTGCTGAGGCTGGTTTCAAACCTCAGATCCTCCTGTCTCTGCCTCACAAGTACTGAGATCACGGTGGTATTCAGTCACTTTAAAAATACGTACACCCCGTTCTCATAATGCCACAATTGTACAAACCTTTTTTTAAAATCCTTACAAATATCACTTGGGCCTACATCACATTTTCTTGAAAAATCTTTTTTAGTTGGGTTTTTTTTTTTTTTTTTTTGGTGCACTGTAGTCAGACGTCTTCACACATGCACACATCACTCGTTTAGCCTTCCCCAATTCTGACATTGGGTTCTATATTCTATGTTTGGGACTATAACTAATGGTATCAGCATTGGAACAAAGCTCTCTCTTTTGAAGAAGGCCTAGAGGTTTCCTAGCCCACAGGTTAAACAGAACCTCACATATTAAGTCACACTTGCTCCCAGGCTAAGTGAAAGTTTGGGAACAAGTCAACACAAAATTAACAAGGCCGGAGCCGGGCGTAGTGGCGCACGCTTGTCATCCCGGCATTCGGGAGGCTGAGACCAGAGGATCACGGTTTGCGGACAGCCTCAGCTACTTAGTGAGGCCCTTTGCAACTCAGTGAGACCCTGTTTCAATATAAGAAAAAATAAAAAACAGGGCTGGGGGTGTAGCTCGGAGTAGAATGCCCCTGGGTTCCATCCCCAGTGCCACACACACACACAAAAATAGCAAGCTGGTATTTTTTATTTTGATTAGTAATAATTTGATCCAAAGCCTTTCCAAACCAAGAGCCTTAAAATAGCGTAGCGATGGCTGCTTCACTGATATAAGCCTCTGCCCACTTCCCGCTGGATGGAAGAACACGGCTTAGACTGGACGGATTGGTTCCGGCATCCGTTTTGTTTAAGTGTCCATCCTCCATCTTGGACGCTCACCTTTCCATGTGTGAAGTAAGCCGGCCGCTCAAATATAAAGGGGACACGGGGAGCACAGTGAGGGTCAGCTCAGGCACCAGGCGTTCTGCCCGACCCTTTGGTGGACACACCTGCAAACCTCTTTCCCTCCTTGAATCCCCAGAGCACACCTGGAAGAAGATGCTCTTTGAGCCCAAACCTAACTCACACTTTTTTATTCGTTGTTTCAACAATTCGCCCTGTATTTGTTGTTGAGTTTTTTCTTTTCTTTTTATTTTTTTATTTTTTCGGTACTGGGGATGGAATGGGAGGAGAGTTTTACTTCCGAGCTATGCCCCAAGCCCTAGTTTTTATTCTTTATTATGAAACAGGGTCTCACTGAGTTGCAAAGGGCCTCACTAAGTAGCTGAGGCTGTCCTTGAACCACGATCCTCCTGTCTCGGCCTCCCCAGTGCTGGGATGACAAGCGTGCCCCCACACCCGGCTCTGGTTTCTTGGTGTTGTGTCTTCCTTGGTGCTGAGGTTGGACCTGGGCCTGAATGGACGCCAAGCCTGTCCTCGGGTGCTGGGCTACATCTTGACACCGTGAGCAAGGCACAAGGGCACTCCGTAGCACTCACACGCAGGAGGGAGGTAGACAACAGACCCGCTGTCCACCGCAGCACCAGGAGGCTGGGCAAGAGGGGTCGATGCTGAGGGGTGATGGCCCAGGCAGCCAAGGACAACGGAGCCATGATGCGCGAGGGAGGGAGCTACACAGCACCTGGGGAAGGATGATTCATCAGAAGGGGCGGCACACGCCCGGGATCCCGGCAGCCGCTGGGAGGTCAGCCCGAAGCCGGCACTGCAGCATTCAGAGCCAGGGAGCACAGTAGGGCCAGGTTTTGTTCTGCAGTCGGGAGATTTCGTAGCTGGCGGTTAGCTGTTCAAAACGTGAACAGATGCGCTGTCAAAGATATGCTAGGTTAGCCGGGCATGGTGGCGCACGCGCTTGTCGTCCCAGCGTTCGGGAGGCTGAGACAGGAGGATAGTTTTGTGGCCAGCCTCAGCTACTTAGTGAAGCCACCCCACAATCAGTGAGACCCTGTTTTAAAATCAGGAATAAAAAATAGGTTAAATGTAAAAAGGTGCACTAGGAGAATGGACGGCGTGGGGAAATAATTTCAGTGTTAGCACATGGTATGCATTGGAAAAGTGCAGCCTGCCTTTAGGGGAGGGCACGGGAGCCGGGCACGGGCAACCGTCACGTCTTAATCACTGTGCATCAACCAGGCCAGGTGAGTAGAACGGAAGGTTTCTTTTCTAAAAATTACAGTTGTCAAAAATTGAACAAGTAAGCTCAGGACCGGTTGGAGGAACTTGGTGCCACGGTGAGGATTTGGGCGGATCCCACAGACGGTGAAATACTAGTGGAGCACAGCCCCCATGAAAGCGTCACTTTCCCAAGACTCATCCCATCATAGCGCAGCATGAGGAGGCCCGAGGCAGAGAACTGGCTTGGACACAGAGAGGTCACGGGACTCACTCAGCAACAAGGACCTCAGAGCCAAGGGGATCCACGGTCATGAGCAGAGTCCACACGCTGGCCCGCCCCTCCCGGCCCGCTGCCGGTTTGCCCAAGTGCCTTCCGTAAATGAGGCACATCTGCACATTACCCAAGCACAGCCTGCCATGGACTTTAAATCATCTCGAAGTTACTCATAATACCTTCAAAAAGTAATCATGATGGCTGAGCCCCATGGCACAGGCCTGTAATTCCAGTACTTGGGGAGGCTGAGACAGGAGGATCAGAGGGTGGTAAACAGCCTCCGCAACGTAGTGAGGCCCTCAACAACTTAGCAACCCCTGATTCTAAATAAAAATAAATAAATAAATAAGATAGGGCTGGGGATGTAGCCCAATCCCCAGTAACACACATACACACACGCACGTACACACACACACACACGCACAGTAGAAGTGATGTAAATAGTTGTTATGCTGTTTAATAATCAAGTCATCATTCCTAAATATTATTCCTAAATAATGACAAGTCTGTGTGTGTGTTCAGTACAGTCATATATTTTTAAAAATTATTTAGCCAGGCGTGGTGGCGCACGCGTGTAATCCTAGCGCTTGGGAGGCTGAGGCAGGAGGATCACGCAGGTTCGAAGCCAGCCTCAGCTACTTAGTGAGGCTCTCAGCAACTTAGTGAGACCCTGTTTCCAAATAAAGTATAAAAATAGGTCTGGGAGTATAACCCGGAGATAGAAAAGCCTTTGGGTTCCACCCCCAGTACCTCGAAAAGTAACTAAATAATTTTCTGTGCATGATTGGCTGAATGCACAGAGACAGCATCTATGGATACAGAAGGCCGTTCTGTGGTTGTGGAAACAGGGTAGCACAGCCACTTCAGGAAAGTCTGTCCGTTTTTCATAGAGCAGACAGACATCTTCAACCGACAATGTCTTCCTGGTACCCAGAGAAGGATGAAGTCACCTGCCCACAAAACAAGATTTCCCTATGATTATTTATCACGATTTTACTCCAGAACACTCCCAATGGAAAAATACTCACGTGCCCACCGAGAGGAGCGTGTATAAACTGTCCCATGGTCATTGGACGCGCAGCAGCCAAAAAGAACAGACGACGGACATACATCAAAGTGGGTCCGTTCCACAAACATGTTGCTAAACAAAGCCAGCCATAAAGCCGCCTCTGCTCCACGACTCCATTCTTATGTCAGTCTAGAAGAGGCAGAACCAATCTGCCAAAATAGAAGTCAGCGCGGGGAGGCCGATGGTAGGCGTGGACCAGCAGGGGCAGGAGGACGGTTTCTGGGATGCCAGAAATCATGTCTGCTGATTAAAAGAGCGGTCCGTGAAATGTGCAATCAGCACTCAGTGGACCGCACACGCCAGATTCCTGTGTTTCACAGTAAGATTGTTACCTCAGTCTACAGAGAGTGGTGTTCGCTTTTCTCTGAACACTTCTGGAACTCAATTTGACTCAGTTATTGAGTTTCTACTGTATATAAAACCCTATGTGAAGCCAGGCATAATGGCCCGTGCCTGTTAATCCCAGCTACTCAGGAGGCTGAGAGAGAAAGGTTGCAGGTTCGAGACCAGTCTGGGCAACTTGGTGAGACCTTTTTGTCTCAAAATAAAGACTCAAAAGGGCTCAGGTTGTAGCTGAGTGGTAAAGCGCCCCTAGCTTCAATATCCAGTACCACAAAAACAGAACTAAAAAAACCACTCTGTGGTGGCTGAAGACACCAATATAAATAACAAGAAGACAATGGCCTTAACGCTGAGCACCTGGAATCTGGGAAGGATGATTTGCAAGCTGGTAAAGAAAGCAGAGACAGTTTCTTCTGTAAAACGGCAGGCACTTTGGTGGAGCTGTGGGACTGTGTTGGACGAGAGGGCGCCCGGCCTCAGAGGAGTGCCGGGGCCAGGGAAGCCCAGGAGATGCCAGACCGCTGTCTCCTGAGATGAAGAAGGCCAAAGGAGGAGATTTATCCTGCAGGGGAACAACTTTCAGCTGACATGAACATTCTTTTTTTGTTTGTTTGTTTGGTACTGGGGATTGAGCCCAGGGGCACTCAATCTCTGGATCTCTAAGGTACACACCCAAGGCCCTATTTTATTTTATTTTTAAACAAAGCCTTACTAAGTTGCTGAGACTGCCCTCCAACCTGTGATCCTCCAGCCTCATCCTCCCAAGTTCTGGAAATCCGGTGAGGGCCACCTCGCCAGGCTTCCAGTATCTTCCTTCTGACCATCACCGACAATGGCAGCCTGGATTCCACTCCGAGCTCCAGGCCCATTCAGAGAAGAGCCCCCCCCCTCACAGGAGGAAGAGAACCTGCAGCATCCTCCTCCGCTCCCCAGCCCGCGCTCCCCCTCCGCACCTGGGAAGCCTTTCCGTCACCCCTCATCACCCTGACCAAGCTCTGAGCCTGCTTCCAGTGGTTCTCCTGAGCCCTCCTGGCCCATCACACCGCGGCCACCTACAAGAGGGTAACTGACTGTGAACCCCAAACTCTGGCATATGCACGGCCACCCCAGGCCTGCCGACACACTTCCCATCACTAAAGTCCTCCATAAACTCAGGGAGACCCTGCCTCAAAACAAAGAATCAAAAATAGGGCTGGGGGTGTAACTTGAAGGGAGAATGCCCTCGGGTCCCATCCCCAGGACCGCAAAAGCCAACCTCTTGAGTCGCTTCCCACCGGCACAGCACCCCGTCCCCGCTTAGGACCTGACCTGGGATGCTCTGGGTTGCAGTTTTTTGGACACTGGGAGCTTTACACACATTCTCTCCCTCGGCTATAGGATTCTCGAAGGCGCTGTCCTTCTTGGCACGGTTTGGCACAGTTGCAATTCATTATTTGTTAGGAACGGTTTGCTTACCGTTGGTTTTTCCTCCCAGACCACTTTGGGACAGGTGTGTTGGGTTCGCCGTCAGCCTTGGCCGGGTGCCTGACGCTGAGGGCGCAGAAACTGTGCTTCTCCCGCTTACAGGAAAGACCTGAGTGGCTGGCTCGATGTGGGGACTCACACTGCTTGCTTGCTGTGACGGTCCCTCCAGCAAGCTAGGCGCGGAGTTGCTCTCCTACTCAGACACATCTTGAGGCCTTGGGAGGCAGCTCGAGCCCCGCACAGGACAGGGGAGGCGCATTTGTGGGAAGTCACGGCTCACCGCATCTGCTCATTTCTATGAAGTTACAGCTTAAAGGTAGAAATGACACAAACCACCATCTACAGCCCAGATTTCCGGTCGCCACAGGTAGGAAGGACAAGATGTAACGCGGTGACTTAGAGCCCAGAGTTTCCTTCCAGATCACAGAGAAGCCATGAGGCAAGAAACACGTACGAAAAATTTCCCGTCAAACATTGCTAATCCTGTTGATTGCTAACATTTGAGAAATCTAACAGGACACTCTGCGTGTTTTTGACTTAATGAGTATTTGGCAAAAACCACGAGGGAGGGGGAGGCCTTCCAAGGCACAGAATCCAGCGTCCCCTGCTTACAAAGCCGCCATTGGGACAGGACGTGATCGAACATCTGTTTTCAATCTTGGGTCAAAATTTCTTTTAATCCAGGATGTAATTAAATTCCTGGTCTGTACGGAGATATCAATTTCACGTATATAATTCCCTGGATGTTTAATTGTAAAATGGCTGCAGTCATTTGCCCACATCAGTCCACGTGGTGCCGTGTGACTTTGGTCCTACGTGTTTGGGAGGACGTGTGTGGCTGCGAGAGCCTGGCCTCCGCATGCAGGGTGGGCTGTCTCCCCTCTGTCCAGTAGGAAGTGGTCATTTCATCAAATCCGTGCACATGGTATTTGTGATCTGAGCTAGAGGGGAATTTCTTAAAATTGTTGTTAAAACATGAATTTTTTCCTATCAACTATTAGTTATATGGAAACATACTTACTTTGAAAATAAAACCATCCCTCAATTCTAAGAGAAAAGACCAGATTACATTATCCTCCATGTTACCAATACCTACGCTATGTAATGTCCTCTTGTGGAACTATTGCCAAGTATCTTGGTTTTTTCCAGGTGAAGAAAAATCTGAGGCTCTTCTTTCTGGGTCGTTTTCTTTAGATCCAGAGTCACAAGAGGCAGACATCGGGGTGAGATGAGGGAAGCCCCGTGCCTCGTGTGCACAAGACCCCGGGTTTGATCCCCAGCAAAGAAGAAAAGAAGAAGAAAGTCAGGAGTGGTGGCACACGCCTGCAACCCAGCGCTTGGGAGGTTGAAGAGGAGGAATGAAGATTTGAGGACAGCCTCAGCAACTTCCCAAGGCCCTCAGCAGCTTAGATCTCGTTTTGAAATAAATAACAATAATAAAGAGCTGGGGGTGTAATTGGAAGTAGAGTGCCCCTGGGTTTAATCTCTAATATGAAAGGAAAAAAAGAGGGAGGGAGAAAGGGAAGGAAGGAAAAATAAAAGGTATATACACTCCTTTACGCCCAAGAGCCAGTTTCTATTTTAATGCTTTGTAGAGGTGCTTCCTATCTTAGCCATAGTAACTTCATAAAAGAATAAGAAAGAACTGACGTGTGGCAGACTAGAAATGAAAGACAAATCTTTAGACTCAAAGATAATCCAGAAGCCAGAATGAGAAACTATTAATTAAAATACTTAATTTCTGCCGGGCGTGGTGGCGCACGCTTGTAATCCCCGCGCTTGGGAGGCAGAGACAGGAGGATCGCGCTGGTTCGGAGCCAGCCTCGCTGGCTTAAGAGACCCTGTTTCCAAATTAAAAAAAAAAAAAATAGGTCTGGGAGTGTAGCCCGGAGGTAGAAGGGCTTCCAGGAACCCCAGTACCACCAAAAAAACAAACAAATAAAATACTTAATTTCTGCCAGGTGTGGTGCTATATGACTGTAATCTCAGTACTAAGGAGGTTGAGACTAGAGGATCTCAGGATCAAGGCCAGCATCAGCATCTGAGCAAGACCCTCGGCAGTTTAGAAAGACCCTGTCTCAAATATAATAATAGTAATAATAATAATAATAAGGGCTGGTGGTCTAAATCTGAGATAGGACACACCTGGGTTCAACCCCATACCAGAAAAACCTAATTTCCAAGAGGCATGGTAAGAGACCTAAGTTTTATTCATTTTTTTCTTTTCTTTTTTTATTTTTAACGTTCTTCACCTCTTCAGCTTAAAGGTCATTTTAGCTGTTTGTGTCACCTCTGTCCTTCCTCGCAGTGGTCAGTTTCTAACGAATGAAGCTGGTATCCCTGAGTGTCTCATGCCCAGGAGGTGAGAATCATGTTCTCATTCATTAGAAAGAGCTTTTACAAAACCCATTTCATCAGCCCACTTCCCCCGAGGGCCCTGACACACCCTGTGAAGAAGCATTTTACATTTTATTTCCAATGTTTGGGAGCCAAGGGAGGGTTTTAATCAGGGAGTGTTGCTGCTCTGGGGGCGTGGGGGTCACCTCTGAATCCCTGGGATTTCCTGTGAGCATCCCATGCCTGTGCCAGCCAGATGGCCCAGCGGGGGCCACCTCGATCTCAGGCTGGCCGGCCGGGTCAGAGAAGGCAATCAGTTGATTAGGGGGTTGAGCTTGGGACCACCGTGTACCAGCCCAGCTCTGGGGCCGCCGGAGGGAGCGGCGCCATGGGCGATGGTCCAGCCCACCCGATCTGCTTACAGAGGCCTGGGGAGGAGAAGGCTCCGAGAGAGCGCGCCACACGCCCACATCCAAGGGTGACGGAGCCCTAGGACCTGGAATGCTCACCTTGGGGACCGCGCCAGGCCCAGGGTCCACCCTGAGCATGGCTCCTGTGGCTAGCTGGAGTCTACCCTCTCACTGTAATGAAACTGTAAGCATAAACACAGCGCTCTGACCAGCTGCCAGTTTTTCTACTGATTTATTAGCTCAAGGAATGCCTTGAGGACCCCGAAATTTGTAGCTATTCTCACATAAGGTTGCCTCTGGGGCCCCCAAACTTTTCCTGGTGTTCAAAGCCTGGGTGGACTGAGCCCAGGGTCCAAGGATGCGGTCAGGGCGAGAAGCGACAGCGCCTGAAGCCCCAGTGACTCGCTCAGGAGGCCGAGGCAGGAGGATCACGAGTTTGAGGCCAATTGAGTGAGACCCTGTCTCTAAATAAAATAAAAAGGGCTGGGGTGAAAGGCCTGGGGTGTAGCTGTATTGCTCAGTGGTAGAGTGGCCTGGGGTTCAATCCCTGGTACTGTTAAACAAAAAAATAGGACATAGAAGGAGAAGGAAGAGGAGGGGGAGGAGGAGGAAGAGGAGGAGGAGGAGGAGGAGGAGGAGGAGGAGGAGGAGGAGGAGGAGAAATATTATCACATCAGTTGACGGAAAAAAAGCAGCTGACAAAACCCAACAGCCATTCACAGCAAACCAACAACCGTCCTGGGGAGCTCTGTCCTGGGAACCTCCGTGGGACTGGAAGGAGCGGCCCTGGCTGGAGGAAGGAATGCAGGGGGAGGAGGAGGAGCGTCCAGGCAGGCCTGCGGGCAGGCTGGAGATCTCAGGACACTCCTCAGAGCAGCCCTGCCGCCCCTCAGAGGAAGGCCGGGTGAGGGTCAGACGGGCTGCAGCAGGACCAGGCACCTGTATCCTGCGCCTACCGCTCCCCAGCGACTCCCAAGTGAGCCAGGGTGACCTTGTTTATGGGATGGGAAGCCCACCTCGTGTCCTTCTCAGAATTAAACACAGTATTGTGTCAGTTGCCTGAAGGACTGTAGGCGCTCAGTACTTCTTTCTGCCCTCAGCAAACAGGTGGCTGAAGCCTCTCGGCTGACCGGCACCAAGGCTGAGATGAGCCCCGGACTCCCTCTCCGGCTCCCAGGCAGAGGGCGCCCAGTCTATCACCCCAATTCCCAAGCTGCAACAGAGCAGCAAAAGCCACAGCAAATCGTGGTACGTGGACGCCATTAACGTGCCAGCCCCTGAGGTCATCACACGGTGTCATGGGAGAGCTCGGCTGGGGCCTGACTGCCTCTGCGGCCCCCGTAGGTCCATCACTCACCTTGAAGCCAGACGGAGCCAGGCGTGGGGGCGCACGCCTGTAATCCCAGGACTGGGGGGCTCAGACAGGCGGGTCGCGGGCTCGAGGACAGCCTCCACACGTTGTGAGACGCTCATCAACCCAGCAAGACCCAGCCTCGGTACCACAGCACCAGCACAGAACAAACAGCAGACGGAGAAAGTGCTGGTGGAAGTTAACCCCACGGCTACACCGGGAAGAAAGGAGCGGCGTCCTCAGCCTCGCTCCCGGGGTGACAGAGACAGGGAGCGAGGTCAGGCTCAGGCGACAGGGCTCCTCCATCCTGGAGTAGGACGGGCCAGGTGGGGCCTTGGCCCTGACGGAAAGGCCGTTGGCTGTGGGAGGCGGGCGGGGGCCCCCACTCATCCATGCCCGTCACGCCTGTGGGCCTGGGACCCAGGGTGGTGAGCAAGGCGCACAGGTGCAAGACGGAGGCAGAGGCAGCCAGCCTCCCATCCGGCTTGTCGTCAGCATGGACGCCTGAGACCAGGTGGAGAGAGTCAGTCCTTGGCACAGTACCTCGGCCATGTTCACTAACGACAGGACTAATTTCTGGCTTTATTTCTAGATATGGGAAGACTCAGTTGTTGACATATATGGTGTGTGTGTGTGTGTGTATGTGTGTGTGTGTGTGTGTGTGTGTGTGACTGAGGGTGAACTCAGGCGCTTTCTGCCCCTGAGCTACATCCTGAGCCCTTTTTATTTGCCTCAGCATCTGGCTAAATTGCCACGGCTGGCCTTGAACTTGCGATCCTCCTGCCGCAGCCTCCTAAAGAGCTGGGATTATAGGTGCGCACCACCATTCCTGGCCTCCAGTTAATTAATTAATGATTTAACTAATTAATTTTTGTGGCACCGAGGATTGAATGCAGGGGCATTCTACCTCTGGGCCACATCCTCAGCTTTTTTTATTTTTTGTTTGGAAACAAGGTCTCGCTAGGCTGCGGAGGCTAACCAGGAGCCTGAGCTCCCATCTCAGCCTCCTGAGTGTTGGCCAATGGGCATTCTTGAAACAACTTGTGTGGGCATTCTACCTCTGGGCTAAATCCCAGCCCTTTTTATTTTTATTTTCTAACAAAGTCTTGCTAGGTTGCTGAGGGTCTTGTTAAATCCCTTAAGGATGGCTTCAAACCTGCAATCCTCCTGTGTCAGCCTCCCAAGTACTGGGGTTACAGATGTGTGCCACCACACCTGGCTGTCTGAACATTTTCTACTCAAAAAAAAAAAAAAATAAAACGAATTAGACAAGAACATTGTGGTACATGACTCATGGTAAACAAACACTGAACACATGTTATCTTAATCATGCTGTACAAAACCAGGAAACTGTATGAATCTAAAAAAGAATAATCCAGAAAGGACAAATGACGGATATCCAGAAGAGAAATTTGAAGGTTTTGTGTTTCAAGCTGTCAGTTTGTATAAATCCAAACATGAATCAGATTTCGTCAGAACGTAGACATAAGAATGTTTAGACAGCTTCAGCTCACTCTCCTAGGTTTCGTTAGAGGAGGTGTCTATTTGGGGAAGACTCGTGATTGTGGGGCGCTGGGGATTGAACTACTCAGGGGCATTCTACCTCCAAGCTATACCCCCAGCCCTATTATTTTTATTTATCTTGAACCCGACCTCACTAAGTTGCTGAGGCTAGCCATGAACCTGTGATCCTCCTGCCTCAGTCTCCCAAGTACTGGGATTACAAGTGGGCACCACCAACCCCAGCTTGAAAGACTTTGATTTTGCAATTATATTTCAAATAATCAGAAGCATAAGCCGTTGCTCCTAAAGTGGGTGATACCTACAGAACCTGCGGCGTGCGAGGTGCTGCACAAGCTCCCTACTCGGTGACCCAGCGTGGAGAGCGAGTGATGGCTGCCAGGTCACCTCCACGGAGGCCTGGAGCTAAACCACCCTGCGTGCTTTGCGCTATCTTGGCACAATGCATTTCTGACCTTTGTGGTGATGCCGGCGGATGCAAACCTACAGCTCTGCCAGCTGCACAAAGCATGGCCGCAGCGAAGGCCTTCAAGAGTTCAAGGACAGCCCGGCGCACACTTGTAACCCCAGTCCTCGGAAGCCAGAGGATCACAGGTTCGCGGCCAGCCTTAGCTACTTAGTAGGCTCTTAGCAACTTAGTGAGACTCTGTTTTAAAGAAAAAGACATAAGCTGGGCTGTAGCTTGGGGCTAGAATGCTCCTGGGTTTATAACCCCCAACACCAAAAAAAAAAAAAAAAAAAAAAAAAAAGTTCAAGAAAAGCATGGTTGGAAGGTTTTTTTTTTTTTTTTAATGCTTTTCTTGGTGCATTATAGTCACATGCCATAATACA
This sequence comes from Muscardinus avellanarius, assembly GCF_963383645.1. Taxonomy (NCBI): domain Eukaryota; kingdom Metazoa; phylum Chordata; class Mammalia; order Rodentia; family Gliridae; genus Muscardinus; species Muscardinus avellanarius. The sequence continues at coordinate 2,472,268 of NC_137791.1, read as the reverse complement.
AATCATGGTTCCTCCTCACTCCAAGGTGTTGTTTTAAGTGAACACTGTAAAATTCCCAGTAGCGGGACCTGAAGACAAGTCATCCACAGCGGTCTGTGTACACAGACGTCAACTTGGGAGGCTAAGACAGGAGGATCACAGTTTCAAGGCCAGCCTCAGCAACTTAGTGAGACCCTGTTTAATGTTATAAAAAAAAAAAAAAAAAGAGCCAGGAGTGGTGGTGCAAGCTTGTAATCTCAGTACTTGGGAGGCTAAAACAGGAGCATCCCAGTTTGCAGACAGTCTCAGCTACTTAGTGACGGTCTCAGCTCCACAACTAGTGAGAGCCTGTTTCAAAATAATACAAAATAGGGCTGGGGGTATAGCTTGGAGGTAAAATTCCCCTGGGTTCAATCCCACACACAATTAAAAAAAAAATAAAATAGGCCTGGGGGTGTACTCTGGAGGTAGGACACCTGTGGGTTCAAATCGAAGGAAGAAGAGGAGGAGGATGAGGAGGAGATTCATGACATATTATGAATAACAACACTGTTCTCTTTTCTTGTTGTAGGAAATGTGGAATTGGCCAGAAATGGGGCGTTTGGCAATGAAGAACAGGAAGAGCTATTTCCTGGACGCGGGAGGAAGAGAAGATGCTTGGATGCGGCTGAGTGTGTCCAGGTGCACCAAATGCACAGTAAACAGCACATCACAGGGTTCACAACATGCTTCAAGTCCCTGGCCCACAAGACAAATATACGCCCAGACCCCTGCACACTGTACAGTGGTCCTGAGCCCCCACAGAGGTCAACGTCTGGCTCAGCTCCATCCCCAAATACATACAAGCTCCATGGTTCCCAGTTTCTATTGTAAAACCATGGTTAGCCAGGTTGGTGGCCCGTGCCTGTCATTGCAGTACTTTGGGAGGCTGGGACAGGAGGATCGCAGGTTCAAGGTCAGCCTCAGCAACTTAGCAAGACCTTATTTCAGAATGAAATATAAAAAGGGGTGCCGGGCATGAAGGCGCAGGCTTGTAATTCCAGCATTCAGGAGCCTGAGACAGGAGGATCGTGGTTTGAGGACAGCCTCAGCTACTTTGTGAGGCTCTTTGCAACTTAGTGAGACCCTGTTTCAAAATAAGGAATAAAAAATACAGCTGAGGGTATAGATCAGAGGTGGAATGGTCCTGGGTTCCATCCCCAGCTGCACAAAAAAAAAAAAAAAAAAAAAAAAAAAAAGAGCTGGGTGTATAGCTTGGAGTTAAATGTCTCTGGGTTCAACCTCCAGGAGATAATAAAGCCAGGAGATAAATAAAGCCACAAATAAGAGTTTTTCTAGACAATTATGAAAGCAACTTTGGTTTGTAACCCAACAAGTCTACCACGGCCGGTGTTCTGCTCAGGTGTTGGGCGTCGTGCAGTGCTGCGGCCAGAGCTGCCTCCAGCAGGAAATGTCAGTTTCTGGACCTGGAAAAGTTGGAGCAGGTTTGTGGCTTTGTGATAGCGCATCAGGATCTTGAAGACATGGGCACTTTTCTGTACGTTACAGTTCAAGAAGTTTCTCGCATAAAAATGAGAAATCGCTCGTAGACGTATTTAGTTACGAAAGCAAAATCATTTCCAGTGGAGAGTCCGCTCGCTGGTCTGGAAGCCCGTCCGAGCCCCCGCCTGCACATCAGTGTGGCAGAGTCGGGGTGGGAGAATCCCTTCCTTGTACTCCCCTCCGACCACGTCAACCTCAGGTTAACTCAGCTCCACCTGTCTCTGGCCTCGCCCCGCCCTGCTTCCTAAGATGGGAGTGCTTGTCAAGGTTGTGTTCCAACAAGCACAGTGGGCTGACACGCGGGCTTGGAGGCCTTCCCAGAGGTGGTTTCCGCCACGCGGTTACATAACACGCTAAGTGTCTGCTCCTTTTTCAGGCATAACTGAACCTCCTCATCACCAGGCCTTTCCCACTGACCCAAATAAAAACACGGTAAATAAATGACAGACCTGAAGCATGCTCGACAAACAAGCATGGAGAGACCAAACCCACAGCAAGAGAGCTGCTGCTCTGGTGCCCACGACCCCTGCCAGAAAATAAGCACTTTGAATAAGCTACGGTGCTCCTGGCAAAGCTGAGAGTGCAGCCACGTGTCCTGGCCCCACGGCGTTACCAGTGCCAGGCGGTAGGCCCGAAAGAGGCTTTATACCTTCTGACCTTCCCTGCTGGTCCCTTGTCTTCTTTCTTCTCCTCCTCCTCCTCCTCCTCCTCCTTCTCCTCCTCCTCCTCCTCCTCCTCCTCCTCCTCCTCCTCCTCCTCCTTCTCCTCCTCCTCCTCCTCCTCCTCCTCCTCCTCCTCCTCCTCCTTCTTTCTGGTACTGGTACGGGGGATGGAACCCAGGGACATTCTACCTCCGAGCCACACCCCTAGATTTTTTATTTATTTTGAAATAGGGTCTCATTGAGTCGCAAAGGGCCTCACTAAGTAGTAGCTGAGTCTGTCCTTGAACCACAGACCTCCTGCCTCAGCCTTACAAATGCTGGGATTACAAGCATGTGGTCAGCTGCGTGGCAGGATGCCACCACACCCTGAATCACTGCGGTCCCGCGGGGGCTGGGCGAGGAGCTGGTCATTACAGGTAACCTCCGTCCTGCTGCAGGACACCTGGCCAGACTCAGAAGGCCCATGGGGCTCTTCACTCTGTCCTCTAAACAAAGCCAGTCAACTCCCACACACAGCCTGAGCAAGCCAAGGAGACGGTCCCCCTGAGCGCTGCCGGGGCTCAGTTGCACCCGGGGGGACAACACAGATCAGGTGTCCTGTGTCTGAGGGCGCCATGGCCTGGCAGGGACACAGCCATCCTTGGGAGTTGGCGCTTGGGTCCAGGCCCCATGTACACCACAGCCCTTACAAGAAACGGCGTGCGCTTTTCACGTGCCTACGTAAGCTTCCCGCGTACCTTAAGTCATCTAAGATTATTGTAGCACGTAATGCCATGTGAAGGTGAGATACAGTTTCACCATATAGTTTAAGGAGTACAAACATAGGACAGGCCTTGCAAGGTCGGTGCAGAGGCCGAGCGCAGCGTAGGGGGCAAAGCTTAGGAGACAGCGCCCGGACTCAGTGCAGCGCTGGGCGTGAGGCACGTGCTAGTCGGGCTTCTGGGATTATCTGGGATATGTTTGGTCTGTTGTTGGTGGAATCTGTGGGCAGAACTTGTGGAAACCAAGGACTGATGCATCCCAAAGACCCGAGTATGTTTCGTATGCTGAGGATGGCACCCAGGGCTCGTGCATGCTGGGCTAGGGCTGCACCACTGAGCTGCACCCCCAGCCCAGCAGGGCTGTTTTAATGCTTAAAAATGACAATATGCACCGGGCATGGTGGCGCACGCTTATAATCCGGCATTCAGGACACTGAGACAGGAGGATCGCGGTTCTCAGACAGCCTCAGCTACTTAGGCCCTTTGCAACTCAGTGAGGTGCGGTTTCAAAATAAAGAATAAAAAATAGAGCTGGGGTGTCGCTCAGAGGTAGGTGCCCCTGGGTTCCACTCCCAGTACCACAAAAACAAAACATGGCTCTGTCTAAAAGTGCCCACTGAAGTCACGTGGCCAGTGCCAGCCAGGGTTTTCTTACTGTGCACATGGCATGGGAAACACTTTTTCGTCAATCCCAGATGACAAACAGGCCAGCCAGGTGCAGTGGCGACTTCAAAGGCCCCGGTTTCACGCCTTGTTCTACTGAAGGGGAGCTGGGGTCAAGTCCTTGCCAGACCCAGGACCTCGCTCGTCACAGAAGGCGGAGGAAACGCCGAGGGAACTTCTATTCTTGACTTAATTCTGATGAAAGAGAATTGCAGGACACCCGTGCAGCTTCCAGGAACTCCGAGAACAGAGGAGAAAACAGCTGCGTCACTCGGACGCCACTGAGGAAGGGCCGCCCGCCCAGCCTGAGCCCCGGGAAACAGGCTTCGGAAAGTTCTGGACCGCCAGAGCCCTTCCCTCGGCCAGGAATGCGACCCACAAGAAAGGGCAGTTCTGAAACAAAGCAGAGCCGAGCCAAACAGAAGGAAAAAGCGTGGACTGCACACTCATCGGTAATTCCTGGGAAAAAGAACAGGAGACGGGTGACAGAAAGGCTTCTCTGAGCCGTGGAGCCTGGGACAGGACGTGGAGGGGGGACGTCCCTAGGCCAGGCCAGGCGCCAAGAGGAGGCCAAGGGGCACCCGTGGCACTGGGGATGGAACCCAGAGGCATCCTCCCTCCGAGCTACACCCCGGCCCTATTTTTTCTTCTTTATTTTGAAACAGGGTCTCACTGAGTTGCAGAGGGCCTCACTGAGTAGCTGAGGCTGGCCGCGAACCGAGATCCTCCTGTCTCAGCCTCCCGAATGCTGGATGACAAGCGTGCACCCCCACGTCCGCTTCCCACACAGGGTACTGAGATTGCCACTGGCATTGTCACCCATGGACATGGTATCATTGGAAGTGACTCCTTCATCAGCTCCTCCTCCCTCCCGCCCTCCCCCAGACCACCTCCCTGCTCCCCTGGTCCTCCACTCCTGGACCCCCTCTGATAGCTCTGTTGCTCCCCGCCTTCTGCACAGGAGAACACAGGCCCCTTCCCTTTCTGTGACTAGCTCATCTCACTCGCTCTTCTCACTCGGGCCCATCCATTCCCGTGCAAATGACCCGATTCTGTTCTTCTTGATTGCTGAGTAGAATTCCATCCTGTGTATAGCCCACGATTTTGTAATCTCTTCATCTGGGTCATTCCACAAGGTGGCTATTGTGAACTGTGCTGCTATGGACACGAGTATGCTTATGTTGCCAGGATTCTCTGATTCCAGTCCCTTTGGGAAACACCCAGGAGTGGACTAGCTGCACGTTTTGTGCTGCTGAGTAAGGCATGCCTCCCGAGAGGCTGGGTGGTCCCTGGGATTTGCAGTGTGAACAGTGCCGGTGTGATCCCCACCTCCCCTCCCCTCTGCTGACCGGCCTGCGCAGGCCTCTGCCAGGCCTCTGCGTCTTCCCTGGATGGCAGGCCCTGGGCAGGTCCAGAGGGCGAAAGCCAGGCTGAGGGCTGCAGCCCGAAGCCAGGGCGTACTCAGCACCAGTACCTGCCCCACGGCCCCTGGCCATCTCTGGCCACCTGCACCCCACGATTTCAGCTAACCAGCCTCCTTTTGCCAAGAGCAAAAGTGTGAATACCACAGGGGTGGTCTGAAAGCCGCCGCCCCCCTCACCAAGGACAGTGCTCTGCCTCTCAGCCAGCATCTTCCTTCCTGCAGAGCTCTCCAACAATCTCTTCTCCAACCTCCAAGAACTAGGGCCTCTTCCACTCCCTCTGAAGGCGACGGACTGGACTGGACGGGACACAGGCCTAGCTCCCAGCTGCAGCGCCCAGAGAGGACCTGGGGTGAGGCAGGCCAGGCTGTGGGTGGCGGGTTGGTTTTCTGGGCACAGATTCAGACAAGGACAAGTTCAAATGCCAGAGAGGGGAGTCAGGACAGAAGTGTGTTGTTACTTGAGATTTCAAGAGTTCTCCACCAGGAATCCCAAATTAGGTAGGAAACCGGGGCATCAATTCACAGATGGAAAGGATGCCCTTCAGGAAAGGTTGGTGCACAGACACAGTCCAAGGTGATCCTCTAGGCAGAAGTCATGGGCGTGCTGGGCCTCAGCCATGTGGAGGGCTCAGAGACAGGCCAGCTGGCGGTCAGGCCAGGCAAACGACCAGGAAGTATCTCCTTGGAAAAGAGCTAGAGACCCAGCTGCAGGAGAGACCTAGGAAAAACGGAACCTCTGCAGCTAACTCACAAACCTCACCACGCCCTCTTTGCCCCCAAAGACTTGGAGGAGGGCCTTGAGGCAGAGGAGCCCCAGCCGGGCAGCCATCACAGCCCTGCCTCAGCTCCGCCCCGTTGCTCCGGCTTCTCTTACTCCAGGGAAGATGCCTGTGCTTCAGTGGCGCCTTCCTGGAGGCTGTCTGTTATTTGGTTTATGGAATATGTACATTCAAATACACCCGTTTTAATTCACTGGCATAATTAAATGTGAGTGATTACAGTTCAGAAAAGAAAACAGGCTGGGTGTGGTGGCCCACCCTGTGATCTTGGTACTTGAGAGGCTGAGACAGGAGGATCACAGGTTCAAGGACAGCTTCAGCAAGTAGTGGGACTCTTTGTGTGTGTGTGTGTGTGGTACTGGGGGTGGAACCCAGGTACTTTCTACCTCCTGGCTACACTCCCAGACCTATTTTATCTTTTATTTGGAAACAAGTTCTCACTAAGTTGCCGAGAGCCTCACTCAGTAGCTGAGCCTGGCTTCAACCTGTGCGATCCTCCTGTCTCAGCCTCCCAAGCGCGGGGTTACAAGCATGCACCTCCACCCGCAGCGTAGTGAGACTCTTATCAATCTAGTAAAACCCTGTTTCAAAATAAAAATAAAATAGAGCTGGGGATGTGGCTCAGAAGTAGAAATGCTCCTGGGCTCAATCCCAGGGTACACACACACAAACACACACACACAAAATAATAATAATATAATAATAGTAATAACAATAATAATATCCCAAAGAAAATAGATGACACTTGCCCAAGAAGGAAGAAGTCCATACACAGAAAAAGGGCGAGGACAAGACACAGGCAGAGTGAACTGCGCCATGGCCTGGGGTCACAGAAGGCAAGGAGTGAGGAGTCTGTTTCTGAGCCAGCGCTGGGGCTGCAGCGAAGCAAGGATGAGGGCCAGGCCCAGGCAGCAGCCGTGCAGGGAGGTGGGGTGCTGGGGGGAGCCGTGCTGAGCCCCAGGGAAGAGGCTTTGTTTGGAAGGAGGGGAAGGCAAAGGGTGTTGAGAAGCAGAAGCCAGTGTGCAAAACAAGCACAGAACATGAACCTGGACCTCAAGGGAGTGCAGTAACAAAACGAGGGAAGGAACGGTCAGGAGAGACACACACTCTGGGTTTTAGAATAGAGAGGAGCAGGCTGATGGCACACCTGTAATCCAGAACTTTGGAGGCTGAGACAGGAGGATCCCAGGTTAAGGGCCAGCCTCCTGAGGCAGCCACACCCTGTTTAAAAGAGCGTGTGGGAGCCGGGCGTGGTGACACACACTTGTATCCCAGTACTTGGGAGACTGAGACAGGAGGGTCGTGAGTTTGCAGCCAGCCTCAGCTATTTAGTGAGGCCCTCTGCAACTTAGTGAGAACTTGTTTCAAAATAAGAATAAAAAATGGTCTGGGGTGTAGCTCGGAGGTAGAATGCCTCTGGGTTCCATCCTCAGTACCACAGACACATAAAAAGCTGGGGTATAACTCAGAGGTAGAACATCCCTAGGTTAAAAAAAAAAAGATAAAATAAAAGAGGAAACACCTTCTTCCGTCACACAGGAGGTGAGAGCGCCGTGGCACCCTCGGCACAAGGTCTGGGGCCGCTCTCTTGCGCCACCTTCTTGGTACGCTGGCTGGCTTACTGTCCTGTGGTCCTGGGCAGGCAAGTGGCTCCTGACCTCTAGCCCTTAGGCCCCTGTCCTCGGACCCGGGCTCCTCTCCTTCCTGGCTGAGGACTCACACTGACCGCTCCCATGTGGCACTCATGCAGTCCCGCCTCTTCCTCCTGCGCTCTGGATGTTTCTACCTTTGCTATGAGTACACGCATGCAGTGCTGTCCTAAACCAGGGGGCAGCCCATCTGTAAGAAGTCCGTAAGGCGGATTCCAGGCAGATGATTATGCAGCCGAGGTGTTTGATGGGTTGGCAGATTGATCCCATTCACGCGGGGAAAGCATTCTTCCACATTAAAGGACGCGTTGGTTTGCTAGTGTGCTTCAGGCTCCAGAGGCCTTGTCGCAAAATAAGGAGGTGGCAAGAAGGCGTCAGAGGGGGCTGGGAAGGGGCAGAGCTCGCCACAGCCGAGCTGTGAGTAGCCACGGCCTGGTGAGGACCTGAGACACCAGAGTCCACCCTGAAGGCAGCGGACGTCAGTGCACTTAGACCAGGGCCAACGTTGCTTGTTACTTTTTTTTTCTATAATTAACTCTATAAACACATAAGCAATAACACTTTCTTCTGCTGTTTCAAAACATAGCTGTGAAGAACTTGGAGGGAGAAGGGAGTGAGGCAGGGATATGGGTCTGACACCCGCCTTGGGCTGAATTCACCCCAGCAGCCACTAAGGGTTTTTTTCTTTTGGCCACCGCAGCTTTCTCTCCTTTCTAAGTCCCCTTCCCCCCAATTGCAAACAAACATTTGCTTTTCTGTTGCTTCCCCTGGGGGTGTGTGGAATACACAGCCAAACATCCTCTTAATCTCTTTTTCAAAGACTAACTTCTTTTGGCAAAGCAGCCATTTTGTTTTGTTCTGGGCACCTTGACAATACCCAGAAACCCTAATCCTTTCCTTACAATGGGATCGCCGATTTGCTGTTCCCTTCCCGGGCAGTCCCAGCATCCTTCCCTGTTAAGACAGTAAAGAGCTTTTCTATTGGTGAGGCACTCTCTGCCCTATCTTCTGCACAGAAAGTTCTGCCTTATTTTAAGTAATATCCTGGCTCCTGACATCTATGTGTGCACATAATCCCCTCACAATGACGCTCAGCCCTGGTGCACCGCCCCCGGGGGCTCAAAGGCCTTTACAGACGTTAATTAATTCCCCCAGCATGCCCAGGAGATGGGTGAGTATTTCATTCCAACGGGTATAGTATTATCCTGGTTTTGCGGTTTTGCCAAAATTCGCCTTCTTCCCCTGTGGGCCTCCGAATGGAATTCATCTTTGGCCTCCTGGGGCTGGCTAGTGAAGTCCACGGTAAAGGAAGAGACCAGCTGTAAAGGAAATGAGAGACTGCGTCCTGACTCCTCCAAGGCCTGCTGGCCGCCCGCCGGCCTCCAGGGAAGGGGAGAGGAAGGCCGAGGGCACCCCTTCATGGGGCAGCAGAGAAGCCCGAGGCCCGCGACGACCACCATGTCCACCACGTCCACCCAGAGAGCTGGCAACTCCAGGGCTGGGTTGGCAGCTCCAGGATCCTGGAAGTGCCAAGGACCAGCGCTTCCCGCTTCCCATCCGTGCCACTCAGCTCCGGCTAAAGTGCCACTCGCAGTTCCTCAGACACCAACCTGTTGTTAAAAAAAAAAAAAAAAATTTATCTGACAAAAGCTTGGGCCCCAAATGTTTAAAAACGCGTGATGTTTCTGTGTGCGGTTGAACGATCTCCTGGCTCCGACTTGGTCTAGTGGGAGCGAAGTGGAGGAGGAGACGGCGATCCCAGGTGAAGCCTGAGACAAGGCGACTTCTCCCCACAGTGGCTCCTGTGCTGCGTCTCCTGATGCTGACAGCAGGCTCTTCCCAGGGCTCTCAGCAGCGTCCCTCTGAAGGATTCCCAGTGGGAAGTTAGAGAGAAGAGGCAAAGCCCAGAAGGACAAACACACAAATATAATATACATATACACACACACATATATATATATATATAATTTTTTTTGCAGTACTGGGGATGGAACCCAGGGGCATTCTACCTCCAAGCTACACCCCAGCCCCATTTTTTTATTCTTTATTTTGAAACAGGTTCTCACTGAGTTGCTAAAGGCCTCACTATGTAGCTGAGGCTGTCCTCTAACTGCGATCCTCCTGTCTCAGCCTCCCAAATGCTGGGATTAAAAGCGTGTGCCACCACACCCAGCTCGTATATATTATATATATATATATATATATATATATATATATATATATATATAATGTATATATATGCAAAGAAAAAAATAATTATATTCTTTAGGTTGTCATGGGGACAGATAATTTGCCACCACTGACAGTGAAAGTTGGTGATAAAATTTGGGACTGGTTTTATATATTTACTGAAAATTCAGGACAACTATCAAGATGATATGAAGTGGAGAAGACCACTTCTTGACAAGAATCCTTTGGGCTCTAATTTCCTGACAGCTGGCCTCACTGCCTGCTACCGACGACACGTTTATGACCCCCTCTCTCTCTCCTCCGAGCCTCCCTTGCCATCCTCATGCTCAAGGGAGAGCTGCGCTTCCTCTTTCGTTGGGATGAACAGTGCCGCCTTCTCCCCAAGCCTCCCAACACTCCTCAGCATGGCCTACCAAACAGTGAGCATCCTGGAGGGACTTGGAAGGGACGCTTTGGGCTGAAGTGTGCCCAGACACGAGACACCAGGGAAGCTCTGCAGACTGCACAGCCGGATACAACACCGGCTTCCGGAGGCAAGCTGGGTGAAGTCTCACCTTTCAGCGTGTTTGGCTAAGGTCAGAGGCACTGTTCCTGGATGCTGGGAAATGTTGATGTTTATGGTGAACCAGTTCATATAATCTACTTCAAAGTCTAACCATTGTTAGGCATATTTTAATTCACTTGTCTCTAATTTGTTTGCAGCATGAGAACCTTCAGAAAAGATTTTGCCATGCAGATGTTAAAGGCAATATTTGAACACCCATCGACTCAGACCACAAAGTAGCTTACCACAATTAAAGGGCCTATCTACTACTAATGAATTAGGTCATTACCTCTAATATTTATTTCAGATGTATAGTTAATGTGGCATGGATTGACTTGGTAAGCCTTTCCAAAAGTGTAAAAGCAGACCAAGTAAATAACTATTTTCCTAAGCTGGGTGTGGTGGCGCACGCTTGTAATCCCAGCATTTGGGAGGCTGAGACAGGAGGACTGGGGTTCGTGGCCAGCCTCAGCTACTGCTTAGTGAGGCCCTTTGCAACTCAGTGAGACCCTGTTTCAAAATAAAAAATAAAAAATAGGGCAGGAAGTGTAGTTCGGAGGTAGAATGCCCCTGGGTTACACCCCCAGTACGGCAAAAAAACAAAACACCCCCCCAAAACAACTATTTTCCCTTTTAGCATGGTAAAAGTGCTATTTATTTCCTTAACAAATATTTTATTGAGTGTGGACTCAGCTGTGGGGTATACAGCAGCAAGCAAAACAAGACAAAAACACCTGCCCACTTGGAGCAATGGAAGCAAAATAAATAAGTAAAGAGAGAGGCGGCCGCCGCCGCCTGTACTGCACCAGCCACAACGCAGGCCACCCGCGCCCGGCGAGTGTCGCTCAGCCCCGCCGCCCGCACGCCCTGGGTCTGGCGTCTTCAGAATCTGAACCCAGACCTTCTTCCTTCTGGAGATCGACGCGCGCTTCCATCTCTGGGGGAAGAGGAAGCATGATAGGGCTGGGCTTGCAAACGCCGGGTTCCACTGCTGCTACGGGTAGGGAAGAGGACGTGCTGCTGCTCAGGAAGCAAGTCCGGAGAGACACGGGGACCACAGAGGGAGGACGCCCTCTCGCCTCTCCACCCTGCCTGGCCCCGCTAATATTGAAGTTGATGTCCGTATTGGAGTACTTCAGATTTTTTGCAAAAGTTTTTTTTTTTTTATTTGCAGTACTAGGTACGGAACCCAGGGGGATTCTACCGCCGAGCTACACCCCAGCCCTATTTTTTATTCTTTATTTTGAAACAGGGTCTCACTGAGTTGCAGAGGGCCTCACTAAGTAGCTGAGGCTGTCCGCGAACCGCGATCCTCTGGTCTCAGCCTCCCAAATGCTGGGATGACAAGCGTGCGCCACCTCGCCTGGCAAAAAAGATGTTTTTCAATAGTGAGTTTTACGATCGATGGGGTATAAAAACCAAGTAAAAAAGGCGTTTTACCATCACATATCTTAGCAGAATATGTGCTGAACTTCTTGAACCCTTTTTAGTTGGTCCAAAATGTGTTTAACCTGGCGAAGAGCCTTTGAGACTTGTGTTCATTCCCTGACTTGAGGACAGGTGAAGGCTACGCCTCTGTCCTCCTCGCTCTCTCTCCTCCCCCTCCCTGTGTTTTGTGGCGTGTGGGATCAACATTCTTTCCAGAAATGTTGATCACTAAATCTTGAGAGAAAAGTCTACAAATTTCCCAATAATTTCATAAGATGTTTTAAACCCTACAACATAACCTCTTTTAACTAAAAGTTGCTAGAGTGAATTCTCTTCTAATACAGTGAGCCTCAAAAGATACGGGCTACTGGGTGTCTTTGATAAAGATATTAGGTAAAAAGCCCATCGATTCGGACAACTCTTACGGTGAGTACCCAAGCGAGGGGAGCACGGGGATACGGAGCATCAGTATTTTACACGAACCACATCTGGGAACCTGTGTTAATTTAATCCATATGTGATTTCAAAGGCCACTGTGGTGTGTTTTTAGGGCAATTTCTTGCCCATATAGAAATAAAAGGAGCTATTTTTCCAAGTTTCACTATTGTAAGTAATAAGTAAGCAAAGACTCAAACCTTACTCAAACTAAGATCTCTTAGAACCCTGAAAAGGCCTGTCAATGTCAGTATCCCCGAGGCTCCCAAGACTATGCCGACGGCAAACTTTTCGCTAAATAGATGCTGAAGAGTAAGCTGTCTTCCCAAGACAGAAAGCTGGTCATGGTGATTCCTTGCTCAAGGTCAATTTTCCATGTAGTCCACTAAACAAACCCAAACAACAGGCTCAGACACTATTTAAAGTCCATTAACACAAGGCTCTGGAATTAGAAGTGAAACCTTCATGTGTGTGACGCCGGGACCTGACTTGCTCTTTTGCACTTTTGTAAGAAGAGTACAAACCTCAAATAAAAGAAGAGCGTCCCATCCGGGGATGAGACAATCGGTTTATGCACACTGAAGACGTAGTGCTTAGTGCCCTAAGATCTTAAACTGCTGACTTCCAAGGCCTCTGTAGGACCAGAATCAGACCCGACTCCCAGGTCCAGAGTCTCCCAGGCAAAGGCAGCTGCCACACAGGAGCTTCCTTCAGCCTGTCCTTCTCCTTCCTCAGCTCCTAGGGCCGATCTCTTACTCGTCTTCCTGCATTTGATTCCAGTGTGTCGGTTTCCAGACCCGGGTTTGGGCACTGTGGCGTGCAGCACAAGTCCACGGAATTCACTCCAGTGAGATGACTCCGAGGCCAGCTTAAGGCCTCGGTTTTGAAAATTATCGCAGAATACGCAGGCATGCAAAAAGTGAGGAGTATACCATGATTAGCACCTGCATTCCCACCACCCGCCTGGAGACACGAATCTCTGCGAATACGACGGAAATACCGCAACTTCTTTTCCCTAAGGAAATCCCTCCCGGCATTCGGTGTTTTCATTTCCACACAAATGAAATCAGTCTTTAACTACACATGTCCCCGTTAACAACATATTATTTTCCATCCTTTAAACCTCAAATATAAGCATCCTCAAACATTTCTTTTCCTCAACTTTTAGAATTTTGTCCTATTTTATCTATTTTTAATCAGTAATATGATTATCCCCATTCCACAGACCCATTAAACCCATTCATTCTCTCTCTCTCTTTTTTTTTGTGGTACTAGGGATTGAACCCAGGGCCTCGCATATGCTAGACAAATTCTCTACCGCTGAGTTATATCTCCAGCCCTTTCTAAAAAAATTTATTATGAGACAGGGTCTAAGTTGCCCAGGATGCCCGTGAACTTGAATCCTCCTGCCTCAGCCTCCTCAGTGTCTGGGATGAGGTCAGGTGGCACCATGCTCCACTTACACGCATCCTCTCCTTGGCGGTATTTAGGCTGTTTCCAGCGTCTCCATCGTGACCTCCTATACACATGAGAGACGTGCTCTGGGGTACACTTGGGGCAATGGCCGGGTTATAGGGTCTTCACGATCACGGATCCCACGTTGCCTGTTGTAACTGAGGTTCCTGCAGCAGCGATTGAGGCTCCTGCACACCCTCTGGGGATGTTCTACAACGCAGGACGCTGTAGAGTAGTATGGCGAGGGAAGACGTCATCCCTCAAACACTCCTCTAACTAGCGGAGCTTTCGTCACCCACGGACACTGCGAACCACATCGCCATATTGACTTCTAGGTTTTAGGAGGTTAAGGTCCTCCATGCTCAGAATCCTCTTTAGTAATATCCGTTGGGTGGTTTTATGTTCTGATAAACTGCTATGGTTCTGGAAATCCATGTCTGATGCTTCACAAGATGTGACAGTTGAAAGAGGACCTCAGAATGTCTTCCACCATGAAACTAGAGTCGGCTGCTGTGATAATCAGGTATTTCTTGCCCGATCTGTCCTTCTGAGAATTTCAAAACAGCCACAGTTACCAAGGTTACGTGCACAATGACCTCACGGCCAGCATCCAATCTGGAAGTCAGGGAATCACTTCCCAAAAGCTTCTGCAAGGGAATTTATGGAGTATTAAAGTGTTAAGAAATCCTGAGGATATAGAAACTGAAGTGTAAGTAAATACATAAATTTAGAATACAACATAATTTCCTTTTTAGATTTTTTTTATTTTTTGAACTGAGAAGTTTACCTTTAACTTGAAATCATGTACAGGTTAAAACATGAACGCTTTATATGATATATCTGTAGCATTTTAGAAAAAAACCCAAGCCTATTGTTAGAGCTTAGAATGGCCTTACAGTGGCTAATTTTTAACCTTCAAATAGCATATAGCATTGTATTGCATAATCTTTTTTTTTTTTTTTTTCCTTTTTTGGTGGTACTGGGGTTCCTGGAAACCCTTCTACACTCCCAGACCTATTTTTATATTTTTATTTGGAAACAGGGTCTCGTAAACCAGCGTGCGCGGCTGGCTTCGAACCTGAGCGATCCTCCTGTCTCCGCCTCCCAAGCGCGGGGATTACAAGCGTGCGCCACCACGCCCGGCATAATCTTTTTTTTAAATAAAGGGACACCGAGATTGAATTTACGGCTTTGCACTTGCTGGGCAAGTTCTCTGCCACAGCCCAGCCCTGAAATAGCTCTTGATTCCCTACCCCCCTTTTTTTGCTATCGATGCGGCATGAGTTATAAGGAGAACAAGTGCATATTTGGGAGTAAGACCACACAAGCCTGGTTGTGTTTGGCCATTTTATCGGGTGGTCTTCAAAAATTAAGCTCTGTGAGCATTTTTCCGGAAATCTCTATTCTTGTACATTTCTTGTGTTGTATAAAATCTGTGCCCACAGGCATGGCACTGAGGAAGGCTCCGATGAGTTCTGGAGTCAAGAAAATCACCTCAAGGAGCGAATGGAAGGGGTACTGGGATTACAGGTGCGCACCAACATGCCCGGCTGGACGTTTTCTTTTTAAAACTCAGCATGCATCTCCAAATAAAACAGATTTAAAGTCACACCCAGAGAGAATTTCATTGGATACATATAATTCAAAACTTCTATTAAACATGGAGCCCCTTGATTCCAGTGAAAATATTTCAAACATTTTACCCAGTAAGGATTTTTTTTTTTTTTTTTTTTTTTTTTTGGTGTTGGGGATGAAGCCCAGGGGCATTCTACCTCTGAACTAGGCTCCCAGCTCTATTTTTTATTCTTTATTTTGAAACAGGGTCTCACAGAGTTGCAGAGGGCCTCACTCAGTAGCTGAGGCTGTCCATGAACCTCCATTCTCCTGTCTCAACCTGCTGAATACTGGGATTACAAGCGTGCGCCACCACGCCTGGCTTACCTAGTAAGGATTTTTTAAAAACACTTTCAAGACAAAATTTTAAAAAGAAGCCAACTTTCTCTAGCAAGGGTCTTGGTGGCGGACGTGCGGTCTCCTCAGTGTGTGTGCAGGCCGCTCTTCTCTCCATACTCGTCGTAGAAGCGTCTCAGGGACTCGGGGATCCTCGGCGGCACAGTGCTCAGGGCTTGTGTAAAATGTCTTTTCATAATGCGGCTGGCTTTGATGTCTTCCTCCAGGGCCAGGAGAGCTGCCTCCCTGCAGACGGCTATAATCTGAAGTTAAGAATAAACACGTAAGCAATCAAGGGGGGGGCGCCAACAACCACTCCACCCACGTCGTCTCCAGGCGCCTGCTCTCTCTGGCCAGAGCCCACGGCTGAACGTTATCTGCAGGGGCCACTCCAACCGGGTTTTCAAAAGGACTTGAAAAGCAGCCATAGCCTTCCCGGCTCCTCTCTTCACTCCCAGTGAGTCCTCAGAGCCAGAAGCAGAGCCCGTGCTCCTGCCCGTGCAGGGGGTACAGGCGTGCCCGCGGACTTCACGCCCGGGTGTGGAGGAAGGCGGCCCTGGACACAGGAGGCTGCTTGCAGACGGCGGGGTCAGCCTTCCTTCCCACCTCGGCGTCACAGACATGTCCGAGCACCGTCCTTACGTTCTGGACTATGAGACAGGGGTTCTGCCTTTACTCTGGAGAGCTGCATTCAAAGGAAGAAGTGAATTCTGTTTACTCGGGGAGCAAAGCGGGAGGAGTAAAAAGAATCTGGGGAGGAGCGGGCTGGGTGCGAGGGAGGGGAGGGGAGGGGAGGGGCCCACGGGTCCGAGATGAGTTTTTAGGCTCTGCGGACCTCAGACAGCGGAAGCCAGCGGACACCAGTGTCTTTCTCAAGACATCGCTGTGCTGAAGGGCCCGGGGGATGAAAAGAGGTACTGTGACTTCAGGGCAAGGTGGACAGCGCTTGGCGCTGGCTGCACCTCGGACTGGTGAGTGAAGGGCCGGCTGGGACACAGTGGCCCAGCCATTCAGCTTGCTCTCTGCTTACTTGCTGAAAGGGGCCTCTGCTGATACGGGCTAATGGCTGCCAGAGCAGTTTAGTAGCTTTTTAGGGGATTTAGCAGCATGTTTGGGGGCTTTCAGGAAACAGACCTAGATTTAGATGGCTTTGTGAAATCACGACAATGCAAGTATTCGTCCTGGGCTTCAGCAGTGAGCGCTGAAGTTAACCAGGCTGGTCCTGCATGCCAATGCTCTTTGGGGAAGAGCGCGGCAGCTCCGACTTGCTGAAGGGAAAGAGAAAGCGTCCAGGGATTAGCGGGCACACACCATCACATGCTCTGGTGCAAAAAAAGAGTCCTTTTTAAGACAAGAATGCGATAATTTATAAGCAGAGGAAAGGTGGGAGGCGCCCAGTATGGTAAACTGGCTGGGCAAGGCTTCCGTGGGGCTCCAGAGGGACCCTGGGAACGGCCGCAGAGGGCAAAGAAGGGACCCCCCGGGGGGGGTCCTCGTCGTCCCCAGCACCCACGTGAGCAGCTACCTCACATCTGGACAAGAATGTGATGACAGGACTGCAGGATCACGCAACGCCCCAGAGCGCCGAAGCCCTGCTGGGTGCCCCCACACGTGCACTGTGGGACTCTCCTAATCGAGGGGCAGAGGAGTCCCGGCCCCAGGCCCAGCCACACCTCCTGCACACACACACAGGCACAAGCACAAGCACACACACACAGGCTGAGCTGCAGAGGGCCTCATTAAGTAGCTGAGGCTGTCCTTGAACCGCGATCCTCCCGTCTAATGCTGGGATTACAAGTGTGCGCCACCACGCCCGGCTTCCTTGTTTGATGTATACATATTTTCATTTATGTTTCATATGGTCTCGACTTTGCCAATTATATTTAAAGTATTAGGAATGAAGATAAAGTACAGAAGTTGTTTAATACTCTTATATGTTCTTCTCGAGTAGTGTGTTCAATCTGGGGCGCTAGCTGGAGTTCGGTTTTTTTTTTTTTTTTTGGTGGTACTGGGGTTCCTGGAAGCCCTTCTACCTCCGGGCTACACTCCCAGACCTATTTTTACATTTTTATTTGGAAACAGGGTCTCCTAAGCCAGCGCGTGTGGCTGGCTTCGAACCTGCGCGATCCTCCTGTCTCCGTCTCCCAAGCGCGGGGATGACAAGCGTGTGCCACCACGCCCGGCCTGGAGTTCGGTTCATTTTTACGGAGTAACACATATTAGAAATTCCAGGAATACAATGGTGTCTGTTAGTTTGAGGGACCCTTTCTTAGGTTATTGACTTTGTCACAGAGACAGGAGCATCTTTGCTTTGTTATAGGGGAAAAACTGCACCAGAATTGAGAATGATTCCAGAAAATGTACAACATATGCAGTAATGTGTACTAGTTGTAAAACTGAGAGAAGCTTTGTTAAACAGAATCGTACAAACGGCGATCTCCTGTTTCCCTTGACGAAGACGCAGAGATCCGCTAAATGCCAAGGGATTATCTGCTCTGCAGTAAGCTTTGGACAGGTGAGGTCTTTTCAGATAAATTTGCCAACAAACCTATTTGGGAACGACTCCTACAGAAACTGAGAAGAAAGGCCTTCAGTTTACACTAGGACCTTTCTCTCTTTTTCTTCAGTGGTGAGGGTCGAAGCCAGGGCCTCCCACATGCCAGGCACATGCTCTACCACTGATCTGTATCCCAAGCCAAGCGAGGCTCTTCCTCATTTCTATAGTTTGCAAAAAGCCCCAATCGCATAAGTCTGTGCATATGCGGGTGGGCCAATCACGATGTAACATAAGTCTGTGCATATGCGGGCGGGCCAATCACGATGTAACATAAGTCTGTGCACACGCGGGCGGGCCAATCACGATATAACATAAGTCTGTGCACACGCGGGCCAATCACGATGTAACATAAGTCTGTGCACATGCGGGCGGGCCAATCACGATGTAACATAAGTCTGTGCACACGCGGGCGGGCCAATCACGATGTAACATAATTCTGTGCACACGCGGGCGGGCCAATCACGATGTAACATAAGTCTGTGCACATGCGGGCGGGCCAATCACGATGTAACATAAGTCTGTGCACATGCGGGCGGGCCAATCACGATGTAACATAAGTGTTCATATGCGGGCGGGCCAATCACGATGTAACATAAGTCTGTGCATATGTGGGCGGGCCAATCACGATGTAACATAAGTCTGTGCATATGCGGGTGGGCCAATCACGATGTACTTCTGCAGAGAGCACGGGGACCACAGCTCATCACCCTGCTGGCAGCACAGCCAAACCAAAGACAGCCCCAGACTGTATAAGCAGCAGGGGAATTCAGCTGAACTCTCCCTGCAGGACTCGCAAGAACTGCACTGAGATGTGTGGGGGACAGACAGACCCAAACCAGACTCATGGGATGTTAAAACCAACCCATTCAGAAAACCCTGGAGCTCTATAATGTTGGCCCCCCAACCTTTTTTTTTTTTTTTTTTTTGGTGGTGGTGCAATATACATATATATATATATATACACACACATACATATATACATACATATATATATAAGGATATATATATATATGTATATGTATGTATGTATATGTATATTTGCAGTACTGGAGATTGAGCCCAGGGGCATTCTACCTCTGAGCTATATCTCCAGCCTTACTTTTTTTTTATTCTTTATTTTGAAACAGGGTCTCACTAAGTAGCTGAGGCTGGCTGCAAACCTGCGATCCTTCCGTCTCAGCCTCCCAAGTAGGTGGTGGTACATTTGAACTCAGCCGCATTCTACCTCTGAGCTATACCCACAGCCCTACCTTTTCAAAAATGTTTTATTCTGAAACAGAGTCTCGCTTAGTTTCAGAGGGCCTTGCTAACTCGCTGAGGCTGGCCTTGAACGTGCAATCCGATCCTCCTGTCTCAGCCTTCCAAGTACTGGGACTGCAGATGTGTACCACCTTCCCCTAATCCTGACACCACCTTTCCCCACCCCTACACGCTGCAGACTACATCATTTAAACGATTTGCTAGCCAACAACCAGCAGGTTGTTTAGGCATTAGACTGTAAAAACAAAATGTTTTGGTGATCCTGTAGACAGGTACATATTCTTACTTGGTCTGTGCTACAGAATCGATGCCCGAGCTTTGAGAACACGTATGTGCCACGTTGCACAGGTGAACCATTGTGGAAACGAGAGAGGACGGAGCAGAACGGACCGCGAGCTGTGAGAGCCCGCGAGGCACGTCTGTTCAATGGCCTCAGCACAAACGTACTTGGTGCCAACAAGTCACACATTCTTCTTCCATTCATTCTGTAGTCATAATAGATCCGACCCTCTGACATCTGACAAAAACATTTAAAACAAATAGGAGCTCCACATGAACAAGCCAGGCATATCTGAGATGAATTCCTACGAGGTAGAAAAGGATTTCTAATGAGCATGTTTAGAAAGCCTCGGAACAGTCACTGAGAAGACAGTGCATAATCATTCGCAAATGCAGAAGGAAGTCAACAGTGCCGCAGACACGAAGCCGGTGAGTCTGAACTTCCGTGGTCGGGCCGCCCCAAACAGCCGTGCCTTCAGACAACAGCACAGTAAGGGGATTACGGGCCAGAGAGCCCGCCACTCGAGCAGTGTGGGAGCCGCTCCGCAGGACGAGAAGGCTCCTGACCGCCGAACCCTGGGAAATCTGGTTACTTCACTCTTAAATGCAATGGGCCAGGAGAGGATTGTGAATTCTGAATGCCACAAAGAACAATGCCTCCCTTCAATGTGGGGGAAAGTGCCACCTCCTACACGCAGGGCTTACGGTGCTGGCCCCGGCTGCCACCAGACTGGAGGGTTGAAACAGGTGGCGCGGCCCAGAGGACAGAAATGGGCACTCTGAGGACCTTACGACCAATGCGCCGTCTGAGCAGGCAGCGGTCGTAAAAATGCCGCCATGAAGAGCAGCCAGTCGAGGCAAAGGCTGCCTCCCCAAGACCAGGCAGAGGAAGAACAGCGCGACACCGGCACGGCTCTGGGCGCTCAGCCCTGCTGCGCTCCGGCCCGGCTCCCCTCGGTCGAGGTCACGGGAAGGCCAGCTTCTCCTCTGGTGCTCGAAGACTGGCAGCCGGGGAGGTGAACTGCCCTCTGCAGATGGCCAGGGGAGCCCTGCACATCCTGGCTGTTGGTGACAAGCAGGTCACCTAATGACAACCAGGAAGCACACTCGCAATGAAGGCAAGACAGAAAAGGCAGTGGGCGCCCAGGGCCGCCCTTCCTACAGGGAAGCTGGGATCCCAGCTGTGCCCTGGCCAACAGGCTCCTAGGGAACTCAGAGGGCACCGTTGGCAGGGAGAAGGCACTCACCATCTTAAATGGGTTGGAGAAAAAGCCTGGGGAGGCGGCGCACCCTTGTAATCTCAGCGCTTGGGAGGCTGAGACAGGAGGATCACACAGGTTCGAAGCCAGCCTCAGCTACTTAGTGAGACCCTGTTTCCAAACAAAATATAAAATAGGTCTGGGAGTGTACCCTGGAGGTAGAAAGCCCTGGGTTCCACCCCTAGTACCACAGAATAAATAAATAAATAAATAAATAAATAAATAAAAATATCCCTGCGAGCTGCACTGGCTCACCCAGTTTAACCAGCGCATGGCAGGACTGCTCACAGTGCACAAAAAAAGGACTGTGTCCAGCTGGAGTGGGCAGGCCTCCTGGGCGGGGAGCACACAGTTTGAGGCAGGCTGGAGGAGGGGCCCGGCCCTTTCCTGGGCAGCTGCATGCTGAATCTGCAGGCTGGCGGGGATGCGGTGTCTGGTAAGAAGAAAATACGGCCTCCAGCCAGGGCTGATCTGCGCTTCTTTGTGTCTCACGTGCACTAAAGGGGCTTAAAGAATTCACCGCAAGAAATGGGCTGCGCTTCACAAAGTCTTAGGTATTCTCAAGAAAGTGGTTTTGTTAACAGCGGCTTCTGTCTGGAACACCTGTGACCTGGGGCGCTTAATTGGGCTGCAGCTGGAGGCGGCTGGAGGCCGGCGACAATGTATGGCCTTTCTTTCCCTTTCACAGACCTGAGACCTCCATCCCTGAGTGGCTGAGGGATTAGGAGCCCGCCTGCGGAGAGGGGTGTCCTGCCGCTTGTGAACAGTGCGCCCTGGAGTGGCGGTGCTCGAGGGGGAGGCTGGCTGAGTCCAGGCGCTCTTGTGGATGCGCCGGGAGGTGCAGAGTGGCCGGCAGGTGGAGGGGGACAGCACACCTGCGGCACAGATTTAAAGTTCTTTAACCTTTACAGCTGGGCGTGGAGCGCACGTTTGTAATCCTAGCATTTGGGAGGCTGAGACAGGAGGATCATGGTTCGCGGCCAGCCTCAGCTACTTAGTGAGGCCCTCTGCAACTCAGTGGGACCTGTCTTCAAAATAAAGAATAAAAAACAGGGCTGGGGGTGTAGTCTGGAGGTTAAATGGCCCTGGGTTCCATCCCCAGTACTGGGAAAAAAAAATCTTTACAATGCCTCGTCTCTGGAAACCTTCGGTGCTGGAGCAAGCAGTAAGAATTCTGGAGAGCAGATTCCAGACTTGAGGGAGGACCTCACGGTTGTTGCTCTCGGGCGAAGCGCCCTTGCAAAATAAGCTTCGTGAGAATTAATCCTTCTGGGCTTATGTTACAGTCCTACAATTCGGAATGCCATTCAGAGCTCACGTCAAAAGGAAGAAAAAGTTTCTGTACAGACACATTCAAACCCAATGACTTAATTTGCGGATTAAAAGCTATTTTGAAGCCAGGCGTGGTGACGCATGCTTGTCATCCCAGCATTCAGGAGGCTGAGACAGGAGGATCATGGTTCGTGGCCAGCCTCAGCTACTTAGTGAGGCCCTTTGCAACTCAGTGAGACCGTTTAAGGTGGGGCTGGGGGTGCAGCTCTGCGGTAGAAGGCACCGGGCTCCATCCCCAGTGCTGCGAGTGTAAGACTGCAGAGAGTCCACGTCAGCGGACGGCCTTTCATTAGTGTGCATGTGCGGAAGCTTCTAGTAGTTTTGCTTTTTACAATTTTACCCACAAATTATTCCAGAATTTTTTGCGGGTCTGGAGGTGGAACCCAGGGGCATTCGACCTCCGAGCTACACCTCCTGCCCTAGTTGTTATTCTTTATTTTGAGACAGGGCCTCACTGAGTTGCAGAGGGCCTCACTAAGTAGCTGAGGCTGTCCGTGAACCGTGATCCTCCAGTCTCAGCCTCCCGAATGCTGGGATGACAAGCGTGCACCACCACGCCCGGCCTCCAGAAAGCTTTTAAGATGCAAAGATCTTGAGTTTTTATTTATATGTTCTAGCACATCATTTCTACAACCACTATTAGCTGTGGGGATTTTAAGCATATCTAACTTTAACTGAACCATAACAAGATAGAGAGGAGAGAGGAGAGAGGAGAGGGAGGGAGAGTGAGAGAGAGAGAGTGAGTGTGTGAGTGTGTGTGTGTGTGTGTGTGTGTGTGTGTGTGTGTGTGTGGTACTGGGGGATTGAATCCAGGGTCATTCTACCACTGAGCTGCATCTCCAGCCCTAGTTCATTATTTTATTTTGAAACAGGGTCTCACTAAGTTGCGGAGGGCCTAAGTGGCTGAGGCTGGCCATGAGCCCCAATCCTCTCGTCTCAGCCTCCCGAGTACTGCGGTTACAAGCGTGCGCCACCACGCCCAGCCAGAAGGAGTATTTTTAACTTTGAAGAGCACACACCAACTAGTTTGGGATGGAGAGGGCAGGAACCTCTGGTAGGGAAGGGGAGGGGAACAGGCACCCCCTTTCATTCATTCGCTCTCAGTGACGCTGCTTTGACGCCCCCAGGAATGCTGGGCCCCAGGAAAGCAGGGCCCACAGCAGTGAGAGTGTGCTGCCCACCTCCGGTGAGCAGGTGTGCAGGGCAGTGGTGCACCTGCGCTTCTCCAAGGCTCCATGGGGGACTTCCAGAGGCCGCCACCCTCCCATGCCTTCTTGTTTCAGGGTCATTTGCTTTATGGTATAATGGCTGCCTGCACAATCTGACCACGTCACAGTTGTCAAGATTTGGAGTAACTTGTGTTGACTATTTCTCTCCCTCACTGCATGGTAAGTCCCAAAGGCCCTGCAGCCGTGGTCTTGCTCTGCTTCTTGGACACGTGAGGTCAACATTCTGAACCTCCTGTTGAGATCTAACAGGTCAAGAAGCTAGTTTGTGTCTTTTCTCTCTCCCTCCCTCTCTCTCTCTCCCTCTCTCTCTCCCTCCCTCCCTCCCTCCCCCCTCTGCTGGATGAAACACAACCAAGATAACTGTCTACCAAGGATTAAAAGAGCAAAAAGGTCTTGGCACAAAGAATCGTCGCATGTTGAGGTGACTGGCCAGGCAGCTGGAGGAGATGCAAAGCTTTGAGCAAAGCACCCAGCACCTAGGAGAGCTCCAGGCTAGAGCCGGGCAGAGGACAGAAAACACGGGGTGTCCTTGAGAGAAGAGAGCCAGCGAAGCCCCACTCCCCAAAGAGTTCCAGGGCCCTGCCCACATCCGTAGGGTCTGATCCTCCTGCCAGGGTCCTGGGTGCTCAAGAGGCAAGGTAGGTGGGGAAGAGTGTGGGCAAGGGGTGACACAGCTGTACTCTCTCTCACCCCCCCCACCCCCCACGCACGCTGCCTTCCCTGATCCTCCAGCTTCAGGAGGCCCTGGGCAGCCACTGGTCTCCAAACACTCCCTGGAGCATCTGGGGTTAGAGCTCTCTGAACGTCCACCTCCCACCTAATCTGCAATAAGCTTCTTTCTGTTTTCCAATCAGCTGCAGGCTGACCGGGGCCGATCAGAACACTTGCCCAGCATTCCTAAAATCTTCTTAAAGAGTATGGTATGGTATGGTATGGTATTTTGTGGCTGTCTGTGTTAAATAGGGGACCTGACCATCCGCAGCTAGCTAAGGGGCTCTGAGGACCAGTCACGATGAACAAACACCAGCACTATTAGCACACGCCAGGGAGTTAGAAGACAATATGCTTATCATACACTGGTTTCATGGGTAACATCCGTGAATATGGTAGTATTCTTTCTGAATTAAAGACTCTTTCCCTTCTAGCAGAAAATTTAAAAAATGTATTTAAACTAAATGGAAATACACCACCAAAAAAGATAAGCTGAGCCGGGCGTGGTGGCGCACGCTTGTAATCCCCACGCTTGGGAGGCAGAGACAGGAGGATCGCGCAGGTTCGAAGCCAGCAGCGCTGGCTTAAGGGACCCTGTTTCCAAAAATAAAAAAAGTTTATGCTTTTTTTATTTTTGGAAACAGGGTCTCTAGAAGTAAAGAATAAAAAGTAGGGCTGAGGATGTAGTTTGGAAGTAGAATGCTCCTGGGTTCAAGGTTCAATCCAGTGTCACACACACACACACCCCAAAACAAAACACTGAAGTAAATTGGGTGTTCAGCATGTTTTGACAAAAGATGTTCCTGGGAGTGTAGCCCGGAGGTAGAAGGGCTTCCAGAAACCCCAGTACCACCAGAAAAAAAAAAAAAAAAAAAGCTTAAAACGTAGAGAATATTCTCATATATCTTATTTTTTGCATTTTTTAGGTGGCTTCCTCTGACTGGTAATATTTATGTTGTTTACAAACCATCTGTTCAGAAGCTTACATGATATTATTTCGCTTTAAATTCAAATAATAATGAAATAGCATTGTCTTCTTTGTCAAACTGACCATTATTTCAAGTATAGTATTTCACCAGTTTTGTGTATTTTACTGGCTATATAGTCTAAAAAGCCTTAACATGAGGCTCAAGGATATCCAGGTAAGTCCAAGATTACAACCGAAACATACAAAAACATAAATCTAAACACATAAACATAAATGCATATGGATACATATGTGTGTTTTTCTAGAGAGAGAACCCAAAGCTTTCGTCACAGTCTAAGAAGGACTTATCACCCAGAGTTAAACACCACTGCTCAACAGGACCCATTCAAAACCTCATGGGAATGCCTACTTTTCCCTTCCGATGACTTAGGCCAGAACACTATCTGCCTGTAGTTATCACAGCTGGCGAGCACTGGCAACACACAGGGAACCGATCAGACTGGAGGTCACGTGCACTTTCCTAGACCCTCCTCTGAACACCCTAGAAAATTTCAACAGCTGCCCCTGAGTATAACTAAATGCTTATTTAGGTCTTTATCAACACATAGAAGAACCTAAACACTTATATCATGTATCATTTGCTAAGAGGGAAAAAAAAGCTAGGGTGGTAATGCAGTAAAGACACTAGTGAAGGAATGCAAAACTCAAGGTCCCAAGTGGCATGTATAGCTGTGTGTAATCTGAGTTAACCCACGAGGAACTGTAAACGCACGCAGGCGTCAGTGTTTGGTAATAACAACGCGCCCCGCGTATTTAGATATGGAGGGCGTTGTTCCCTTATCTGCAAAATTACATGGGCTGTCTTACAAAGGGTGAGGCACACCGTGAACTCTATTTTCTGCACGTCCACTGAGAGGAGAAAAGCAAGAAGGAGATCTGATTCCACCGGCTAGAACGCTCATCGCGAGATCCAGCTCTTGCTTTTAACAAAAAAAATTATGTGAGCGACGTCATTTATCAGATGGCAAAGACTTGTTCAAGTCACACAGGGCACGTCTATTACAGTTATTTTTCGCCTGGGTCAACGTGGAGAACAGAGATGGTTGAGACGATGGAGGCCTTAACCCAAACATTTCCTCTTCTTCTGATCATTAGTTCCACTATTAAATACACGGTCACACCTAAACACCACTTTCGTAACTGTTACTCCAGCTCCTTCCTAAGAATGCTCATGGGATGTTAAGGCGGTGTCAAGTCCAGAAAAGAGAAAACCCAGAAAGTTGGCTTAGATTTTTTAAAAGTTCAGGCTTACTGAGCCTAAACTAACAATCAGGAGAACGGCCAGAACAGCAGTCCAAAGATAGAGAGCGAGCTGTGGAAAAAGAAGGGCGAGTGAGTGTACTAGCGGATGTTAGATAATCACACCTTAAAATGTAATCAAATCATCCCCTGATGGGATTAGGTTGATACTAGAAATGTAGCAGTCTGTCTCTGAGGAGCTAGTGGTGATTTTTTTTGGTACTAGAGATTAAACCCACAGACAGTCTAACTCTGAGCTACACCCTGACCCTTGTCATACCATAGCTGTTAAGACCTAGAGTTATTTATGTTAAAATGTCTCTCTCCTTCACTATACTAGAAGTTCCACGGAGGCCATGGGCTTCCAGACCCTATTCCATGGTCTTGCTAAGTTTCTGAGGCTGGTCTTGAACCTGCAATTCTCCTGTCTCAGCGTCCCACGTATTGGGATTACAGGCATGCGTCACCATGCCTGGCTTACTGTGAATTTTTAAAGGATGAATTACTCATCCAGTTTTAAAAGCCTAAAGATTTAAAGCTAAGTAAAATTTTATTTGCACGTATATGTACGTAATATATGCATGTATGATCTTATTACTATATCCACGCATTTTGTAGCATTCTAAACTAGATGAACTTTCCTCAGATTTCTCGCCATGGGGGGAGGGGATGCGTCATTGGAAAGAAACCAGGAGACAGGTGTAACTGAGCAGAAATGTTTCCCCCACAGAGATGTGAGTCAACTGGACAAAGGGATTATGATAGGACAGGGACGATTCTGCCGTCTTAGTGAATGTATGCCCTGGTGCTAATGATAAAATAAACACATGAACGCACTCTACACTGCCGCAGGAGGGGAAGCGGGAGCAAGTGCCCGGGATCTCCTCGCAAGGCCGGACTTGCTCATCTGAGGATGCAACCACCAAGCGTGAGACACGGTACACTCTGGTCACACACCTGCGCGCTGGCGTGCTGGCATCCACCTGGGTACGAGCCCTGGCACCGTCAATCCAGTGTACGCACTTTACAGTGCGCCGAGACATGCGAGAGCCAGTCATCATTGTGAAGCGTTTCACAGGTCCACCCTGCCCTTTACCTCTACCCCCTCTGTTCTCATTCAGACGCGTACACACACACTCTCACTGTGGATGTAAATGTACATTCAGACGCGTACACACACACTCTCTCACTGTGGATGTAAATGTACATTCAGACGTGTACACACACACACTCCCACTGTGGATGTAAATGTACATTCAGACGCGTACACACACACTCTCACTGTGGATGTAAATGTACATTCAGACGCGTACACACACACTCTCACTGTGGATGTAAATGTACATTCAGACGTGTACACACACACACTCCCACTGTGGATGTAAATGTACATTCAGACGCATACACACACACTCTCACTGTGGATGTAAATGTACATTCAGATGCATACACACACACTCCCACTGTGGATGTAAATGTACATTCAGACGCGTACACACACACTCTCTCACTGTGGACGTAAAGGAGTTCAGTTTAGGCACCATATTAGAGTGTGGGTGGATGTGGTGGCACATGCCTCTGGTCCCAGTATGTGGAGGCTGCTAAGAAAGGAGGATTGCAGGTTCAAGGCCAGCCTCAGCAATTTAGTAACACTATTTCAAACTAAAAATATAAAAAGGGCTGAGGGTGTATGGTGTAGCTCAAAAGTAGAATGCCCCTGGGTTTGATCCCTAGAACCAGAAAAGAAAAAAAAAAAGAAAGAAAAAAAAAAGTGTAAGCACGCCTATCAGTAGCTCTTCCAAGGAAGGGCACTTGTGAATCTTTAAAAATTCACTGGGGTGGGAAGAGCCCCTCAGTCTGACAGCAACTCAGCACAGCTGTGCCTTTAACAAAAGAATTCCGCAATAAAACAAGATTTTACATGCTGAAACGTAATATTTTAAAGTATCTTCTTGACGACTGCTCATTTTGGTAGTATTTGTGGGATTTGAAACCCACACACACGTTCCCATAGAAGATTATATTTTACTTTGGGTTATGGGTTGACCTGGGAATTATTAAATTTTTATGTCAATCTTTTAATGAAAACTTTTGATTTGTTTTCTTTAAGAAGAAATCCACGTCCTGAAAAGACTCCAAGGCTACATGTCTTTTAGTTACCACGACAAATACGACAGGGCTAAGTCCAAGCCACAGATGCTCCAGGGCAGCCTTTGCGCTGCATCCGTTAACGCGCGTGATGAGGTCGACTGGTGTCTGCCTCACCTCTTACTTCTCCAAACACACTCGATCATTGTGGCATCTGCTGCACAGGAGGCCTCAACTGCTAGGGACAGAAACCCAAGTAAAATAAAAAGGGGGAATTCATTATAATGATAAGAGGAGGCCTAACGGCACGGACGGGCAGGAGGGTGGCTGAGTCTTAGTGGACCACCTGGACCCAGGAACCAGAAGGCTGTCCGGCTTCCCTCTCCATGATTACTTGTTCTGCAGGAGGGTCTCGCTCCTGTTGCCCAGGCTGCCTTTGAAGTCCTGGGCTCCAGCGATCCCCGGCCTTGGCTACCCAAGCAGTGAGGACCGCAGGCGCAGGCCCCTAGCCTGAGGGCCCGCACAGTCGTGTTTAGCTCGGCTCCTCTCCACACTCTGGCTCCCTTCCTCACTTCCTACAGAGTGCCTTACCCAAACGGTAGGACACACAACCAGCGGGGCCTGGTGGTGCACACTTGTCATCCCGGCATGCGGGAGGCTGAGACAAGAGGATCGCGGTTCGTGGCCAGTCTCAGCTACCTAGTGAGGCCCTTTGCAACTCAGTGAGACCCTGTTTCAAAGTAATCAAAAATAGGGCTGGGGGGTGTAGCTCGAAGGTTGAATGCAGCTGGATTCCATCCCTGAACCACAAAAAAACCCAAAACAAACAAAACCAAACCAACACAGCTACGTACAATTCCTATGTTTGATAGCGCATGGCTTTAGCACCCAATGTCCTTATGTTATTAGCTCCAGTGACTAAAACTCCTGTGGAAAGTCTCTGATTGGCTTGACCTGGTCAGTATGTCTGGGGAAAGGGTTCATAAAATAGGGTCCAATTAAGCCGGGCGTGGTGGCGCACGCTTGTAATCCCAGCATTTGGGAGGCTGAGACAGGAGGAACTGGGTTCGTGGCCAGCATCAGCTACTCAATGAGGTCCTCTGCTACTTAATGAGACCCTGTTTCCAAATAAAGAATAAAAAATAGGGTTGGGTGTGTTGCTCAGAGGTAGAATGCCCCTGGGTTCCTCCCGTAGCTTAACACACACACACACAACGTAGAGTCTAATGAAACTAGGTCATCTGGTGCATGTGTGTGTGTGTGTGCTTACACTGCCATCACGTTGAGATGTACACTTTTGGGGGCGGGCTGCATGGGCGTCTGGGCCAGGCCTCTGCTGGCTGGTGCAGGGAGAAGAGGTAAAAGCCCCTTCTTATCCTTTCCTTCGTACATCGCCATTGGTGGTGCGTACACACTGCTCTGACCCAACACAGTCGTGGCAACATGTCTCAGGACGCACTGCTGAAGAGGTGCCGCTCTGGGATGTATAGCTGGCAGCACACACTCCCAACACAGGCGTCCGGCACGCTGCGCGGCCCATTCTTTTGTAGCCATTGTGCTTTTAGAGGACCCTGCCCTTTGGCGGTCCAGGCCACTCTTTGAGCTGTACAACTAATTTCTAGGCCACAGATATCAGCCAAGTTAGGGCAAAGCTGAGCACCCTCCACTGTCACCGATCACCTTCTTTGTAAGTGATTATGGAATCTGTAAAAAAGACTTTG
This sequence comes from Muscardinus avellanarius, assembly GCF_963383645.1. Lineage (NCBI taxonomy): Eukaryota > Metazoa > Chordata > Mammalia > Rodentia > Gliridae > Muscardinus > Muscardinus avellanarius. The sequence goes on along the minus strand of NC_137791.1, from coordinate 2,442,145 downwards.
GCTATTTGTTTTGAATAAATTCCACGAATGAGTCATGGTCAAAGTTAAAGGAAATTATCTTTGTGTTAAGCCCATTCTCATCTTTCTTGACAACAAGAGAAGTCTCAGTGAAAACCAGAAGAGAAAGGCAACAAACCTCAATGTGTGTGTGTGTGTGGGGGGGGGGGGTCATGAAGAGCCACGAGTGTGGGGGGGGAGGTCATGAAGAGCCATGAGTGTGTGTGGGGGGTCATGAAGAGCCACGAGTGTGTGTGTGTGTGTGTGTGTGTGTGGGAGGTCATGAAGAGCCATGAGTGTGTGTGGGGGGAGGTCATGAAGAGCCATGAGTGTGTGTGTGTGGGGGGGAGGTCATGAAGAGCCATGAGTGTGTGTGGGGGGTCATGAAGAGCCACGAGTGTGTGTGTGTGTGTGTGTGTGGGAGGTCATGAAGAGCCATGAGTGTGTGTGTGTGGGGGGGGGAGGTCATGAAGAGCCATGAGTGTGTGTGTGTGTGTGGGGGGGAGGTCATGAAGAGCCATGAGTGTGTGTGTGTGGGGGGGGTCATGAAGAGCCATGAGTGTGTGTGTGTGTGGGGGGGGGAGGTCATGAAGAGCCATGAGTGTGTGTGTGTGGTCATGAAGAGCCATGAGTGTGTGTGTGTGTGGGGGGGGGTCATGAAGAGCCACGAGTGTGTGTGTGTGTGGGGGGGGTCATGAAGAGCCATGAGTGTGTGTGTGTGGGGGGGGGTCATGAAGAGCCATGAGTGTGTGTGTGTGGTCATGAAGAGCCATGAGTGTGTGGGGGGGGTCATGAAGAGCCACGAGTGTGTGTGTGTGTGGGGGGGGAGGTCATGAAGAGCCATGAGTGTGTGTGGGGGGTCATGAAGAGCCATGAGTGTGTGTGTGGGGTGGGGGGGGTCATGAAGAGCCATGAGTGTGTGTGTGTGTGTGTGGAGGGAGGTCATGAAGAGCCATGAGTGTGTGGGGGGGTCATGAAGAGCCATGAGTGTGTGTGTGGGGTGGGGGGGGTCATGAAGAGCCATGAGTGTGTGTGTGTGGGGGGGAGGTCATGAAGAGCCATGAGTGTGTGTGGGGGTCATGAAGAGCCACGAGCGTGTGTGTGTGTGTGTGGGGGGGAGGTCATGAAGAGCCATGAGTGTGTGTGGGGGGTCATGAAGAGCCATGAGTGTGTGTGTGGGGTGGGGGGGGTCATGAAGAGCCATGAGTGTGTGTGTGTGTGTGTGGAGGGAGGTCATGAAGAGCCATGAGTGTGTGGGGGGGTCATGAAGAGCCATGAGTGTGTGTGTGTGTGTGGGGGGGGGTCATGAAGAGCCATGAGTGTGTGTGTGTGTGGGGGAGGTCATGAAGAGCCATGAGTGTGTGTGGGGGGGTCATGAAGAGCCACGAGCGTGTGTGTGTGGGGGGGGGAGGTCATGAAGAGCCATGAGTGTGTGTGGGGGGTCATGAAGAGCCATGAGTGTATATGTGGGGTGGGGGGGGTCATGAAGAGCCACGAGTGTGTGTGTGTGTGTGTGTGTGTGTGTAGGGAGGTCATGAAGAGCCATGAGTGTGTGGGGGGGTCATGAAGAGCCATGAGTGTGTGTGTGGGGTGGGGGGGTCATGAAGAGCCATGAGTGTGTGTGTGTGTGGGGGGGAGGTCATGAAGAGCCATGAGTGTGTGTGTGTGGGGGGGTCATGAAGAGCCATGAGTGTGTGTGTGTGTGGTCATGAAGAGCCATGAGTGTGTGTGTGTGGGGGTCATGAAGAGCCACGAGTGTGTGTGTGTGTGTGTGTGTGTGTGGGGTCATGAAGAGCCATGAGTGTGTGTGTGGGGGGGGGAGGTCATGAAGAGCCATGAGTGTGTATGTGTGTGGGGGGTCATGAAGAGCCATGAGTGTGTGTGTGTGGTCATGAAGAGCCATGAGTGTGTGTGTGTGGGGGGGTCATGAAGAGCCATGAATGTGTGTGTGGGGGGGGGGAGGTCATGAAGAGCCATGAGTGTGTGTGTGGGGTCATGAAGAGCCACGAGTGTGTGTGTGTGTGGGGGGAGGTCATGAAGAGCCATGAGTGTGTGTGTGTGTGTGTGGGAGGTCATAAAGAGCCATGAGTGTGTGTGGGGGGTCATGAAGAGCCATGAGTTGCAAAGGTCGAATCTGGAGCTGTTCGTTTGGAAGTTTGGGGAAGTTTATTTAGAGACAGTTCCTAAATTCAATTAAAGCTGTGCATGTTACTGGACATGCATGTTGACAGGGCTTAAGAAAGGAAAAAGCAAGTGGACAGTGCTGGCTTCGTTCTGTGGGGCTGAAAAATGATTCGCAGTATCTTTCACAATGGCTCTACCGCACTCTAGGAATCTACCCGATTCTTTCTCAAAAAGAGGAGGAAGAGGAGATGGAGACTAAAATTACTAGGGAACATTTGGAGGGAGAACACTTCTTGGTGAAATTTTATTCTTAACTATGGAAAACCCAAACGCACACAGGAGCAGTGAGGCTGGCCCGCAGCGACTCTCGCCTGCCTCTCCCCAGGTCTGACGATGCTCAGGTCTCGAGGACTTAGTTTCATCTGTGTTCTGATCCTCATCTCCAACCCTGCAAACGGATAACCAGGTTTCCCAACACCATTTGCTGAAAAGGCTGTTTTTTTTTTCTCCAGCATATGTTTTTTGGCACCTCTGTCAGAAATCAAGTGGCTGTAACTGCGTGGATTTGTTCCTGTATCTTCTATTCCATTCCGTTAGTCTATGTATTTGACTTTGTGCTAGTACCATGCTGTTTTTATTACTACGGCTTTGTAGTATAATTTAGAGTTAGGTGTTATTAAGCTTCCTGAATTGCTATTTTGGTCTTTTGCTTTTCCATGTGAAACTCATGACTGATTTTTCTAGGTCTCTGACAAATAGCATTGGTATTCTAATAAGGACTGCACTGAATCTGTAGATCAATTTTGGTAGAATGGCCATTTTGATCATTTTCATTCTGCCTAGTCAGGAGTATGAGAAATATTTCCATCTTCTAAGGTCCTCTTCAGTTTCTTCTGTTGGTGTTTTATAATTTTCTTTTTTTTGTGTGTGTGGGACTAGGGATGGAACCCCAGGGGCTAATATGTTAATGGCTTTTTAGGATAAGCATCAGAGGATGACAACATCGCGAACTTGACTGAGGGCGCTTCTAATTGTTCTCTGATCGAGCTGTGGGTAACAGTAATTTGCCTGCCAAGTTATGTACTTACTCAAGGCTATAGTTCTCAAAATTAGAGGTAGAAATATTTTAAAAATTGGAGTTTTAAAAGCGTTATTTTTCTCTAATCTCATGAACTACGTTACTGCTTTATTACTAAATATAAAGAAATGGACAAACGGGAAACCAATGTGAACCTAAATCCACTGTTGCCTTAAAAATAAATACTATTAACCAGCTCCCAGAATCTTTGGTGAGGGACCACCCTTCCCCTCAGAGGGTACACAGCGAGGAACAGCACGAAGCTGGCATTTTTACTGCTTACTAGTGATGAATAATTTTTAAGACTGAACAGGGAGAGCCATACTCTACTGTTACATCCCCGTGGAATGCACAGAGACTCCGTCCTGATGTGACAGACATCCCGTAATGACCATGTGATACAAAACCCAAGCAGTGAGTGAGTGCTCTTTATCTTTTAATCCAATCTCTTAGTTTTGTTTACCAAAAAAAAAAAAAAAAAAAAAAAAAAAAGATGGCATCTGGAAAGCTATTTAAAGCTACAAATCTTCCAGCAGGGCCTTTAACAGGAGTGACACAGGAAGACAGATGGACAACACGAAGGACAGAAGACGTATGTACAACGAGCAGCATTAACGTGCAGGTCCCCACCCCAAGTACTGTACTACCTGGGTAGGCCGTCTGTGTCTCAGCTTGTATTTAGAGGGGGAAAGAAATATGAATGGCTAATTTCAAACACAAAAATGCCAGAAATGCAGAAATAAAAAGTTCCAACTTTTATTTAAAAGAAGGCAAACGTATTTCATTTGAAAAGAGCACAGTACTGAGATGGGGTATACATACAGATGTCTCATACATACAGAGGGGCGCGACGCCTCACTATACAGGCGACACCGCAGTGATATTTTGCTCCCATGAAACTAACTGGTAGTCATGCTATGGTTCTCAGAAACTTCCTGAACAGGGGTGCACGGAGGTATACTTGTTTTAGATCTTGCATGTGTAAAGTGTGTTTATCCATCTTCTCGTGATTTCATCACCGGGCTAGGCACAGGGTTTTCAAAGAACACATAGCTCTCCTTTCTTACTGCTGCTGTCAAGAAGCTGTGGGACCCCAAAGTCTGAGTCCCTTATACGTGATGGGTTTGGACCAGACACCTGGGAGAGGCTTTCAGTCTAGAAACTTAATGTTCTTCAATTCTTGGAACCAAAAAAAAAAAAAATTTTTTTTTTTAAAGTACTGAGGCCATTCTACCTCCAAGCTACACCACTGGCCCTATTTTGTATTCTTTATTTTGAAACAAGCTCTCACTGAGTTGCCAAGGGCCTCACTAACTAGCTGAGGCTGTCCGCAAACCATGATCCTCCTGTCTCAGCCTCCCAAATGCTGGGATGACAAGCGTGCGCCACCACATCCAGCTTGGAACACATTTTTGATAATTGTTTTCTCCTCTGCTTTTCTTTGCTCCATCTGAGAAACTGATTAACCAGATGCCACCACTTTTCTAATTCTCATCTGCCTTTTTAACTTTCCAGGAGACTTCTTAAACTTTATCTTCCCAAACTTCTATTATGTTTTTACTTCCACCTGGAAATACTTGCGCTTTTCAATAAGCAGCCACTGAACGCGTCGTCGAGCCTCTGGAGCTCGCTTGGTGGATGACCTGTCACTTACTCTTTCCACCTGCTCCCTCATGGCCTCCGCGCCTTGAGCTCATTCTGGACTGTCTTTTACATCAGAAGTCTCCTTCTAATACTCTTGGTCCCTCATTCTCAACGAGGCCCTAAAAGTCCAGTTGGAAGCTGTGCACCCACACAAGGCTTTTCAGCCGCTGGCCTTCGCTACACCTACCTCTCAGGTAAGCATCCAGGGCTGCTCTTGGGCTGAAAGACCCTTCAGAGAACAACAGATTCCCCATCTTGGCTGCCCACAGGAGACGCAGGGCAGGGGAAGGGTCCTGGGAGACCCAGATGGAGTGTGAGGCTTTGATTAATACCGTCTGGTTGGGGTCTGACGAGTCCTCACCCCTATCTTTACCGTGAGCCCCGTATGCTGGTTCCAGAACCTCTCTAGGGGCTCAACTTCTCTGAGAAGGAGAGCAAGCACCAGCTTCCTCCGGGGTGCCCTCACGGCTGTGAGGAGCCGGGGCGAGATCTGGAGGGTCCCTCTCTTCTGTGTAAAGACTCGCCAGCTTTCTTCAGAGGAGCCCCCTATTCTCAGACTCTCCTCGAGCTGCTTCTCACTGGCCGCCTGTGCGAGCGGGGCTTGGCACTCTCCGGCTTTCATGATTTTATCTTAGCTTCCTCTGTGGTCAGCTTCTTCTTGGTCCTCTCTACCACTGTTGGTTCATGTATTTCTTTTGCTTTGCTTTCTCGTTAGTAGGGTTTCAGAAGAGACATGAGTGTATTCTGGTTATCATGTTGAACCCGAAGTTTGGTGAATCTGTTGAGTTACTTTCAGAGTGACAGTTTAGTGACAGGTCACCCCACAGGTTCCACAAACTGAACCGCTGTACGTGAGAACTCAACGGGCTGAGCTGTCAACTGTTAAACCACGCCAGTATGCCCTATCTTGTTTCCTAGAGCTCAAGTTCTGAAGCACTCAAGGACATTAGTAAGGTACACATTTCTAAATACTTAACATTTAAAATTAGTGTCATACAGCCAGGTGTGGTGTGGTGTAGCTCACAGGTAGACAAAATGCCTCTGGATTCAACCCCTGGTTCCACCAATTAAAAGAAAAATTACCATCATAAAACAGGCACACATATTAAAGTGGAAATCTCTCTCAACAGTCACTGCAAAGCTATCAATTGCTGATGCCTCTTAAATTGACTAGCTCTTAGACTATAAGGATGTTTGTAAGTATACAATGCGTATGAAGTTTTAAGTCAGAACTGTGGCTGAGAGGTCTATAGACAATTTTTTTAGTAGTTTATATCTGGTTTTCTAATACGCTATGCATGATGAAATACTTTCCCACAAATCCTTTCCCACTGCACCGTCAAGACAGGAGGCTTACAGTCTGCAGCTGGGGATAACTACGATAGCGTGTTACGTGGGTTCCTGTGGCGCATGCAATACAAGCCGTAAGGTTTTAACAATAGCTGGGTGTGCTCATTCTGGGGCATAGTTAATACGATCTCACTGAAGGCTATGCAGTTTGCATATTTCTGTAAAACAGGGAGGCCAGAGTTCAACTTAGAGCCCACGAAGGAGAGGCGGACCCCTCCTCATATCCACGTTTATGGATGCGGAGAGGGGCTAGGAATTGAGAAGGCTTGACATTTCGCTCTAGGACTTTCTCCTTCAATAACCCATGTGCTTAACTGTAGTAATTTCACATCAAAAATGGTCTTAAGAGAAGGAACAGGTTTCACAAATATCAGCACACATTTTCATATACACATAGATCAGGATTATCATTAGAAACCAGCTTTCCATCGCCTCAGATAACCAAACAAGATACCAGGTGCTACTAAATCTCTGCTGCAGAGAGTCAACAGCATGTTTACACGGCTTTTATTTTTCTGTTTTTAATCATATGCTCCTCTCAAGTTGACAGAACCTCCAAATTTTGTCACTCTTCTCAAGATGAAGAAACACACACGAATTTGTACCAGAATTTCGGAGAACTAACATGAAGAACCAGGGCCTTTGGAGGAATGATGCCCTGACATTAGCGTGTTTAAATCGGCATTCCCACGGGCATGCGCAGCGCCCCGCAGGTGGCTCTGCCCTGGATTCTGGCCGTGGAGACTGGATTACCGGGGGGGCCCTGACTGACCAGCTGCCTGGACACACACGCGGCCTCCAGCGGCTTCCATGCTTGGTCTGAAGCGCGAGGCCGAGCCCTCAGCCCTCAGCCACTTCCTCTCTGACTAACGCTCTCTGCAAGCTGACAGGTCCCCACGCCTGCCAAGGAGTCGGCAATACAGGTATGGCAGCACAGAATTCTCTCTGGTGTAAACATCCTTTCTAAAATAGCCGCAGGGAAGCTGGATTAGTGTACTTTTGTTGCCAGTTTAAGTAGAAGCTGAAGTTGGGAAACACAGCGTCTCTATGTACTAGAAGAACATTACATTTCCACACACTGGAAGTCTCAAAACTATAAATCATAATAAACAACATTACAACTGGGGGGTTGGTACTGGGAATCGGACCCAGAGGTGTTCTAACTCTGAGCCGCTCCTGCAGCCCTTTTTCCTAATTTGTTTTTTATTCTGAAACAGGGTCTTGCTAATTGCTGTGACTGGCCTCAAGCCTCGGATCCTCCTGTCCCAGCCTCCCAAGTGCTGAGATCATAGGTGTGGCGACACTCTACTTTGTAACCATCACTTATTTTGCAACAATGAAAGTTCAAGGAAAACTTGAGCATTGCCACGCTCCTTTCCCCAGGTGTCTCCAAAGGCAGATACTGAGCTTGACTCGCATCTATTCTTAAGAGGAGAATTTTCTTAGACTCCAAGCTCTGCACCCCGCGGGAGTGTTTTAAAGCTCCCATTCTTAGGGTGCCGTGGTTAGAATCTGGAGGCTACAGGAGAAAGTACCTAGAAGCACTGCTACGAGTCCCAGGTCCCAGGTTTCTAGAAGCCCTGCAAATGTTAAACACCCTGCAGGGCCAGCCCTAAGGGATTCCTTACACAGTCAATCTATGACAGGTATTTAATCACACAGGTTTTTAACAGCAGAAAAGACCAAAGGGACATATTCCCACTCTTTTACTCAAAGAAGAGAAGGTGAGTTCTGGAAACGATAAATAGTTTGTCTAAACTCAAAGCAAATGGCCAAGATGAGTCTCGGCGGCACCAAGTCTCCTCGTCCAGCACATGGATCAGGGCAGTCGAGAGGGACAAGGCCGGGGTGTGTGCCGAGGCATTCCAGGTGTGAGTACCTACTGCCCCACGCTGAGCTCTGCCCTGAAGAGCCCTTTCATGTTCCATGTACAGAAGGCCAGCCCTGTTTTGTCCACTGAGCAAAGGTGCAGGGAAAGGCCTTTGCTCCGGGCTTTGTCGTCTGAGTTACATGCTATGTACCACGGCTCAGAGGACACGATCCACCTGTTAATAATCTGGCCATTCACATAGGCACTATTTTAAGGTGCTAATACTGCACAAAGGATATCTTTATAAGATCCATAGCTTATTTTTTGTCCAAGGGCTTGGAAGGCAAATCTTAAAGTCACAGAGAATCACATCTCTCTACTTGAGATGTTAAAATAACCTTTCTGTCCAGTGAAGCTGCATCATGCGGTACCAAGGCAGACAAGACAGAAACGAGAGCCTTCTACAGACGTACAAGGGCGCAGCACCAGGGGTGAAGGAGTCCAGTGTAGCTTGTGCTGTGCGCGGCAAGCTTTCCACCTTCCTCTGAATCACAGAAAGGAGCTCGGTCAGATAGCCCATTGTACCTTGGACACAAACACCACCAATCTTTCAGCGATCCACACCTGACAACCTGTCAACGTTCGTGACAGTTTTCGTTGGTCTATTGCTTACAGGAGGAAAGCAAGGTCAGATGGTACCCAGGCTCCTCCAAGTTAAGGAGGACCTACTTTTCTAAGAGTAACCCTGCCTTGTGGCATTGTGATTGTATACGACAGTGGGGTCCGCGGGGATCCATTTGTGCGTGATCGATCATACAATTATTTGATCTGTCTTCTTTCCCATATCGCCCCCCCGCAGAGATTCTCAGTGACAGTCATAAATGCACAGAGCAGTGTCTGGCCGGTGCCCTGCCCCTCCCTCCCCTGGCCTTTCCGTGGCTCTAATGGTCTCTCTCCTAATTTACCTGAGACCCCTCCCTTCCTATTTCTCTCTACCTTCCACACAGAAACATACGGCCCTTGCTGATCTCAGCATGAGAACGACCTGTTCGTCCTGCTTCCTCCTCTACAACTTTCACATGAAAATTCTCTCTTCCTGTTGCATTTAACCTCAGTTGACTCTGGACCACACCATGTTCTGTCATGCACCTCTGCCTTTCTATTTGCCAGAAAGAGTCTCCTTAAGGAACTTCACACATCCATTACAAGTCCAAAAACATTCCTTCTGGGTATGAGCTATCTCCTTTAATCCCGCCGGTGAGTCACTCCCTCTTCTTTCTCCTGTAGAAGCTACACATCACTAGATCATGCCACGTGAACACATTAGTACAGAACCCAGTTCCTTATATGCCTTTCCCCCTAAATGACAAGTCTTATTCCCAGTGCCTGGGAAATGAAAAAACAAAAACAAGCAAACAAAAAAAAAACCAAAACAAACAAAAAAATATAAGCAAAAAAATAAAAAAACAAAATCCAAAAAACCCCAAAGATCCTAACTTCAAACGGCTCATGCATTTTAGGGAAGATGAAAAGATGATACGTAAAGGCGAGTGTAAACGGAGCCTTTACAAAGAGCATCTGCTGTTTACTCCACTCAGGCACAGCGCACGGCACAGGCCCGTCTTCCTAGGGAGGAAACGGTCCTCTCCAAGGCTCCGCGTGCCTCGGAGGCGCGCAGAGCTCGCTCGGCGTCTTTGAGCGCAGGGAAGACCTGGCTCCTGGTGCAGAGATCGCCACTCAGTCACCGTGGGCCTCCCAAACCTCAAGTGCTCCTGCTCAGCTCCAGTTCTTCTGCAGGCTGACTGCTCCCGTAGACCAAGGGTGCCCAAGGAGATGACGGTATGAAGACCCAATCCAAACCAGCAAGTGGAATTTCAATGGACGCTAAAGCAAAGTTTGATTAGTAAGATGCCTTAGAATCAACACATCAACTATCATGTCGTCAAACATGAATGTTCACCAAGTGAGAGACGCCTGCTTCGTTCAAGAAGTGTAAGCCCTAGCCTCTGCCTAGAGAATCTTTGAGAAGATGAAGCAGCTACTTTGAAGATGACGCCGCTAAGACTGGCCTCAAACGTGCGACCCTCCTGTCTCAGCCTCCGAGTACTGGGTCACAGGCGTGCACAACGCTCCAGGCTGGCAGTTACTTATATACAGGTTCAGAAAAAACATGCCAAGAGCGAAATGTATAAAACAGAAATAAGCATGAAGGAATCTGAAAGGAAAGGTCGTTACCAGGTGGGGTGATCCGGATGATTTAGCAACTAATGATTTCAGTAGTTTGTGTAAGAAAAGAGTAGTAGTTTGAAGTTCTGGGGTTAGATATAAAATCTTAGGATAAAAGGTTAAGAAAAAGCAGAAAGATAACAAAGAAGACCTCAGCTCTGAACACCAGACCAATTGTCTATGGCAGGTTCTCCCAGGACAGTTCCTCATTAGGTGGGGGAAACGGTCTCAGACCATCCCGGGAAGGGGTCGCTACGCGGCACACAGCTCTGCCCACTGTGGAGGGCACACTGCTGCTGCCAGCCGCTGTCTGAGGACCCCGAGCAGAGAGCTGGAGACCACGGCAGAGGCGTCCTGTCTTGCTGTGGAGTCCCGCGCCTCTCTTCCATGTGTTCGATAGGCTTGTGAGACAGACAGTAAATGGCACCGGATGGTAAGACAGGTTCTGCCTCCCAGGTCGGGGGCCCTGTGATGGGGGCCTGCATGCAGCGTTCTAAGGGGCTCCAACTGTTCTCAACACGTGGGACAGAAAAGGAGGTCAGGAGGAATGTTAATCAGCAAGACAGTAACATGAGGCTCCCTTTGACTAGTGGGAGTAGCTCAAGCACGGAGAGCAGCGCCCTTCTGGAATTAACGATGTACACCGGAAGGCGATGCTTCAACGTCAGGCTGGCGTGAAGACCTTGAGCTATTATTTGGCCCAGGAAAGGAGAGACTACATAACAGAATTCAAGACAGAGAGACCACGTTAATACAAAAATAGGGATAAAAAGACTAGCCAGGGGTGGTGGCACATGCTTGTAATCCCAGAATTCAGGAGGCCGAGACTGGAGGCTCGCGGTTCAAGGACAGCCTCAGCTACTTAGGCCCTCCGCAACTTAGACCCTGTTTCAAAATAAACAATAAAAAATAGGGCAGGGGGTGTAGCTTGGAGGCCGAATGCCCCCGGGTTCTATCCGCAGACCCCCCCACAAAGAATAAGTTTACCTGAGGCTTTTTAAAAGCTTAGTGTGAAATACATTTAGCGCTAACAAATATCTTTAAAAAGACTTTCTAGAGCTCAATTAGTGAGATTCCACTAAGAAATCACTGTATTAAGCTCATTTTTAGATCTTAAAAGAAAGAAGTACCACTTGGATTTCAGATAAGTTACCTATCGTTCCTGAAGCGATGCAGAACATGCCGCGATAGGCGCGGCGCGGGCCGTCGGGAGGGAGGAGACGCCCGCAGGAGGCGCCCCCTGCGCCAGGGATTTCTGCATCGGTTACCTCAGCTAACCCTCAGAGCAATCCCAGTTACGAAGGAGGAAAAGGCCCTTCAGAGGCGTTAAATACCTTGCTTGAAGCCACCCTGAAAGAAAAGAGCTGGGATTCTTTACAAGACCAGTCTACTGCAACACCATACTCGCTTCTGCCCCACTTTATTATGGCCTGTGCTTAAAGTTAGTTGAATCCTCAAATCTTGATCTATGAAATAAATCTTCTGATTGCCTGAATTATTTACAAATGTCTAGCCGATACCAGGCTCTTAAATATCTATCCATCCATCCATAGATGCTCTTTGACACGTGATGGGTGACATCTCCATGAACCAATGCAAGCTGAAGTATCTTACGCTGAAAGTGCATTTTATAATCTAACCTACTGAACACAGTGGCTTAGCAGCACCGCACATGGTGGACTGCCAGCCGTTCCCCGGCGGCCCTGCGGCTGACTGGGGGCAGCACCTTAAGAGCAAGCATCTGCCGCATTAGGCCAGTCTGCGAAAAACAACACAGTGCCTAGCATATTGCATCAGATCATGGAGCAAAAACCGGAACCGGACCATCCTAGGTTGGGGATGGTCTCTACGACCAAGTTCACTTCCCGAGATAGTCACTAAAGGGAAGGGAGCATCCAAATGCAGACAAAACTCAAGCCTCGTTTTAAAGCCTCGGGCTGTGGCCTACGCCGGCGAGCTCCTTACAGAGGAAATGCCAGTCCTTGCCCTCCTGCACGGGGCGAACGCTGCCCGAGGCCGCCTCTCATGTGCACATATCTGAGCTGGTTTCCCGTCAGAGACAAAAGCTTTTCAGGACAGTTGGATAAAGGACAGATGAGTGAAGTGGAATCTGCTACAAATAACTTAAAAACAGAAATCAAAGCAAAAGCAAACAATAGCTATACCCAAAAAAGACTTACTTCCTCTTCAGCTGGATGCCCATCTGCTTTTAAGTGGCAGCGTGCCTTTCCATTAACTCAGCGCTCCAGCCGCGCAGCCAGACTAGACTAAGTGGGGAGCAAACTGTCTCCTCCAACTGAAACCACGGGACTACTAGGATGCAGTTTGAGATAGCATTTCTACGAAGTTGGAATAACGTACTGATCACAAATAGAAAGAGTACAATCGCTTCCCTTGTCTGAGCGCTATAGGACACAAAAACACAATTCAAGGAAGGACAGAATTTTTGCTACTTTTCCTGTGACTATTTTTAGAAGACTCCATATAAAAATTAATAAGTGTGCTTATATTTTAGATCGAATAAGACAAGCATTACAAAAGAAACAGCAAGCTAGTACAATAACTGCTGGCACCAAATGAGTTTTTTTTTCCCCCGGCCAGACAGAATCTCGTTGGCTTTGACTTTTGATTTGCACTTCAACGTGACTACCCTGGATCACTTCAAAGTGAAAAAGGCACGGTTACACCTCGCTAACTCTTCTCTGTTCACTCAAGTGAAAGATTTATGGTTTCCTTTCCTTGCCGTTTTCTACGTACTGCCATATTATTTGCGTGATACCGCCCTTAGACTCACAGCAAGCACTGAACTTTAGAAGTGCTGGAGTCGTCAGCTGACAGTGACTATACGTCCATTTTCACTTGACAGATGGAAACACCAAGGAGATGCTCATAAAGATGACTGTTTGAGACAGGACTCAGGAGTGGCTGAGCTCCAACTGCTTCCCAGCCATGCTCTACAGAGGGCTTTCCTTCCTTCCCAGGGGAGCGGAAAACTTAGAGGAGAAAATTATATATCTTTAGTGCTTAAGATAATAAAGAGTAGATGTGAGATTTATTTTGGATGCTGTTATTAGATATGATTGTATGATGTTAAGATCGATTCTACATATAAATTTACCTATGGCATTCTCTGAGTGCCAGGAGTGATACGTTATATGTTAATCTCTTTGGTTTGTACAGAAGATGGATAAAACCAGAAAGCAAAATAGAATATAAAGTCTCATTTTATTGGCTAACTCAGAATAAAAATAATAATACAATTTCTCACTTAAAATATTGATTGTCTAGTATAAATCTACCTCAGTGGTGTTTAGAAACTATTTTTGTATTGAGGTATATAGTTTATCCTTTCTTTAAGAAAGCAAGTAGAATTTGGGCACATGCCTGCAACCCACACTAATCAAGAGGCAGGAGAACTCCAAGGTCTAGGCCAGCCTGGGCTACGTAGCAAGACCCTATTTCAAATAGAATGAAAAGGGCTGGGAATATAGCTCAGTGGTAGAACATCAGCCTAACATTGTGGGGCCCTGGATTCAATTCCCAGTATGGCCAAAGGGGGGGAAATACAGATTTACCAAGGAGAGATAAACTGTTTATCCCTCATGCATAAAAATAATCTTCAGCCAGGCATGGTGGTACACACTTATAACCCCAGTACTAGGGAACCCGAGACTGGAGGATCACAGGTTCGTGGCCACCTTCAGAAAGTTAGTGAGGCCCTCTGCAACTTAGTGAGACTCTGTTTCAAAATAAAAAATAAAAAAATAGGGCTGGGGTGTGGCTCAGAGGCAGAGAGACCCTGGGTTCCATCCCCAGCACCACGCACAGGAGCACGGCTGGGGTGTGGCTCAGAGGCAGAGTGCCCCTGGGTTCCATCCCCAGTACCGCACACACGAGCACGCACACACTTCAGCAAATGTCATCTTTTCATATGTCTTGCAGTTCTTATTGAGAATATACCCTCATCGTTACGGCAGACGAACGTGTTACTGTTTTATGAGTGTTTTTATGATATATAAGTAGATGGAAATCATTTTCCGAATATAAGTGACCCTACAATTGCTTTGCCACCTCCTTTCTTTAGACTCACGACATCACAATCTCACTCTATGATCTCAGTGAGACAACAGCATGAAGACTGCACTGTTGCTTCCTCCTGACAGGTAAAAAGACCCAAGTCCAGTGCAGTGGGTCACTGGCTGGACTCCGCTCCATCAAGAGGCCCAGGTGAACATATAACCCCATATACTTCCCACCACACAATGCGACTTCTCTGAAGACCACATTGTGAGGATTAAGAAATCAGATGAAAACAATTGAGCTGAAGTGGAGCCAGGGAAAGCTCAAGTCACCCTTTGTTAATGACCTCAAGCCACCATATCCCTCCCACTCTTTCTTTGGTGCCGGGGTCTGAACCCAGGGATCCTCACATGCTCTGTGACTGAGCCACACCCCTAGTCACCGAGGCGTTCTGAGGATGTTATCGTACCTCTGCTCCCGAGTATGTGTGGGTCTGGAGGATGAGTTCATCCAGGTCAACCTCATCGCTGACTGGCATGGAGTGAAACTGCAGGTTAAATATTTCCCTTCTGGTTGCTGCATCTGGTAAAGGCACGTAGATGATTCGATCAATTCTTCCAGGCCGCATCAAAGCCTATAACAAAGAAGGCGAAGCAACAAAGATTAACTGGGCTTAGAAATGACCCTCCATATCAAAGGCACCCAGGGAACAGGCATGTCCAGCATCTCACGTATACCCACCATTACCCATAATTAGTAAGTAATAAAAAGGAATACTTCTCAGGTTGTTTTATGTGGTCAGCATATTAATTCTTAAACCTAGCAAAGATATTATAAACAGCAAAAATTACAGATGAATGACTCATGAATATAGACCCAAAGATCCTTAAAATATGCTGCAAAATAGAACCTAACAATATAAAATGGACAAATCATCAAAACCAAGAATTATCCCAAGAATACAAGATTGGTCTAATCAAAATCCAATCAATGCAATTCACCACATTAGTAGAATAAAGAAGAAAGAAAGCTAGACCCATTTAATATGCGCAGAATAAGCACATGACAAGACTCAAGATCCAGTAACAATGAAAAACTCTCCATAAACTGTGGCTGGAGGAAATGCCTTCAATATGGGAATGGAAGACACACAGCCAACATACTTAATGTTTTCTACCCAGAATCAAGAACAAGGTAAAAAACTCATCTCTTCTGTTAAACACACTAACAGAGGTTCTAATTTTGCAACAAGGCCAAGGGGGGGAGACAACATATGGAAGGCAATAGACTGTTTTCACTGACAGAAGACATGACATGACAGTTTATGTAGAAAACAAGTAGTAGCAAGACCACATGAAATAAGTTTAGTATTAAAAAAATTGATTGTGGCCGGGCGTGGTGGCGCACGCTTGTAATCCCCGCGTTTGGAAGGTGGAGACAGGAGGATCGCGCAGGTTCGAAGCCAGCCGCGCTGGCATAAGAGACCCTGTTTCCAAATAAAATTATAAAAAATAGGTCTAGGAGTGTAGCCCTGAGGTAGAAGGGCTTCCAGGAACCCCAGTACCACCAAAGGGGAAAAAAAATTGATGTATAGCTATAATAAGCAGCAAAGATCTACTATATGGAAATGCATTAAAAAACATAGACAACTTGGGAATAAAATTAACCAAAGAACTCTTCACTAAAAACAATGGAACACCTCTGAGAGAAATTAATAAAGACCTAAGTAGAGAAATATACCATGTTCATGGATCAGAATGCTTAATTCTAAGGTGCCGATTCTTTCCCAATTTTACTACAGATCCAATGCAATCACAATCTAAATTCCATAACTTTAAAAAAGAAATTGGCAAGCTAAGTACAAAATTGATACAGAAAGCAACTTTTAAAAGAACAAAACTGAAGAACTTATACGACTTGACTTTAAAACTTATAATGCTAGAGAAATAAGACTGAGAGTATTGTGAGGATGAAACCATATATAACTGAGCAGAATAAAGTAGTCCATATTGATTTTGATTTATAAAGCACAGAATGAGCTCATAAGAAAAAAATAAACATTGGCTTTAAACTCAAATTATACTAAGAAATTAATCTAAAACAGCTCATAAATCTCAATTTAAGAGCTAAAAGTATAAAATTTCTAAAAGCATACAAAAATCGATAAGCTGGTCTTTAAGTCCTCTTCAAAAGATACTTTTAAGAAAATGAAAAGCTGAGAAAAAAGTTTACAGTAGGCACAACTGACAGTGAACTTGTATGTAAAATACAGAACAAATCCAATAATACAAATCCTTACAATTCCATACAAAATAATCCCAGTAGTAAATGAGCAAAAATTTTTAATGAATACCTCACAAGGGAAATAATATGGTTGGCAAGTAAGTGCATCAAAAATGCTCAGCATAGTTATTTATCAGATCAATGTATATTTAAACCAAACTGAAAAATCATTACATTACCATAAGAATTACTAAAATTAAAGATGTTGAAAATATATGGACCAATTTGAACATATATAATATATATATATATGTTGTTAATGAGAATACAAAGTGGTAAACAACTTTAGAGAAATATTCAGCAGTTTCTTTAAAAAGGGCACACATCAGACCATAATAAACCACACATCCCACTCTATGTATTTATCCAGGAGGATCAAAAATGTATGTCCACACAAAGACTTGTACATGAACTGTTTTCATTGACAGAAGACATGACATGACAGTTTATGTAGAAATCCTGGGCAATCTATAAAACAACTAGTTCATACAGCTTTATTCAAAGCACCTAAAACTGTAAAAACTCAAATGTCTAAAAATTTATGAGTGTACACACAAAATATATAATGGAATAATACTCAAGAATAAAGAAGAACAATCTGCTGAAACACTCAACAATGCACACGAATCTCAAAATCACTGTGCTGGAGACCCTGTTTCAAAATAAAGAATAAAGAATAGGGCTGGGCATGTAGCTCAGAGGTGGAATGCCCCTTAGGTTCAATCCCCAGAACCATAAAAAAAATATAGTCAATAATAATGATAATAATAATAATAATAATATAATAGCAGCAACAACAACACAACAACAGGCAAAGCAGTCATTAATTAAACTTGGGAAAGATGCAAAGGGGTAAAAACGAACTTTTGGGGTTAAAGGAAGGTTCTGTACCTTGATTACAGAGGTGGTTCCACAGGTTTAGATATGTTTAAGTTAACTGAATTGTACACATGCTGTGGTGGTTTATTGTATGTTCATAGCAATTAAAGTTGATTTTTAAAAAGTAGTAACTTCTCCATTTGTTACATTTTTCAGCATTTAAGAATCAATACATTTAAAAGTAATTGTGATGCTTCCAGATCTCCATTTTGAAAGATTAGGATTTTCAAACAAATAGTTTGGGAAGTCATAAAAGAATACATTAAGAGATGCAGGTGATATCAGAACCATCTCAACCCCAGAGCAGACTCTGTTGTTTTATTTTCATTCACCTCATTACGTTCACGCTCAGCATGCCAACACACTGCTGAAACTCATGAGGTAAACCCTCCTATACCAGTGCTCCATCGAAAAACTCCAGTGTTAACAGGTGTAACTGAAAAAGGGTTTTCTTGTTATGTAAGTTTGGAAAACACTTGGTAGCGACAAATTTAAAGGTTTGTATCCTTCCTACATGCAGGCATTTTTAAAGGCTATTTAAAGCACAATTACGATCTACAGGAAAGGGCAACAGCTGTATGTAGGAATTCTGTCCCAGATCCCCACCTCCTACTCATGGGCACCTCAAGGCTAATATCCCATTTCCACTATGGCAAGTGCTATTGTAGAATCCATAGAAGCACTGTCCACACATCACATCTCATTTCATATCTCTCCAAGTGCTGGGAATCAGATACTGTTATGCTCCCCATTATGACAAAAATAAAGCCCAATATCATATGACCAGTTTCAAAGTCTGGCTGAAATCTGGGGTTTCAGAGTTCTGAGTCAGTCCTTCTGTGCTTTACTGTTCTGTCAGTAGAACATCATACTCAGCATCAGTGAATAAAAAATATGTTTTATTCTGAAATGAGACATAGGTAAAAAAAAGTCACCACCCCCCAATCAGGTGTCCACTGTGTGCCAGGCCCTGACTTAGTTGCTGGGGGTGCAGCTGCAAATAGTTTTGCCTTTTTTTTTTTTAAACTTTATTCTTTTCACCCTTCTAGAAGAATTCAAATTCTAGGCTGTTTACAAAATTCTTTTCCAGCAGCTGAAAGAACAACCAAGGGCAGTGCGCTCTCTTCGGTTCAGTCCCTGCCCACTCCTCATGCGTCTGTGTCCTCCCGCCCCCACTCCAATCGCAGTGTCCCCAGGCAGTGCAGGTTGAATACACTTCAATGACTCTATCTCTGTCTGGGCCAGCAGCCAGCTAGACTTTTCTGGCCTGATCTTGTCAGCAAAAGTTATGCTTAAAATATGGTGGGAAAGAGCCTTCCTTCCTGTAGAACTCTGGTTAACACCTTTCCTAGAATTTCTTTAAAAATAATATTCTGGATATCAGGGTGGAAGGATGTGTCCCGAATGACAGAGTGTTCTGTTATTTTAAGCTCGTCCTATGAAAACTTAATGAAGAGACAAGCCAAGGCTTTCTAATACTGTGAATCCTTCTTCTGGCTCTAAGGGCATGCTGGGTCCTTGGCCCCCCCCCCACACACACACGATGTACACAGAAATGTTCTCACACAGGTTTGCAAGTGAGCATGTGCCAGGAGTTCACCTGGAATCTGTGTGTGCGTCCCAGATGAACAGTGACTGCATTAGACGACCTCGCATGCATGTCGGGTGTGTTTTTCTGTGGTGGAAGCAATGGCACCTGGGACCTCACACGTGCTGGTAGGCAAGTGCACTACTGAGCTAATGCCCCAGTCCTTGGCGACTTTCCAGCCAATTCTAGAAGCCCACACAGCACACCACCCACTCTCACCCAATGAAACACGCACACCTTATATAACATGGCCATTACTGAAAACATTAGCTGCAAAACCAAGAGCAGGACCCAGAACATTTCTGGTACTTCATCTGAATGTCTTGCTCATCCAATCCTACACTGCAGCTACAGGGCTGCCTTTTCTTTTTCATAATTTCTAAAAGCTAACACTTGCAGGTTCATAGTTTATCAAATATTCACATTGAATTTAATTAGCATAGGCATACTTGTTCAGACCACAGCATGAAAACACACTCTGGGAAATCTAGTCCCGCCGACATGTTCACAAGTGGAAGGAGGCACTGAGTGAGGGAGAGCATCCTTTGGGAAGAGGCAGGATGGAGCCGGAGCCGCCCTGCTCTATGGAAAATATCTCAATGAATCGTGCCTCGTGCCCTGTGCCGAAGATCATTCCAGAAACCCAGGGGAGAGGTGAATCCTTAGTAACACTCTGACTGGTTTCCAAGCAACCATGGATTTATTCTAGGCACCTTTCTCTTCCTCTCAAAGCAACTGATTACTAGGCACGGTTGATGCTCCCTCTTAAATATCTCCTGAAGCTGTCACTACCGCTCAACCTTCTTTAGTATAGATCTCTGTTTGTTTAGTCTCTTTCCCAACCGATCGTGGAGGCTCTATGTACTGGCAGGAAGCATATTCCTTTTATCCAGCACTGCAAGCTCCACCGTGGCACACAGGAGACCTCAAGGTGGGCTTACTGACCAGAGTCAAGCTGACACAAGTTCAGCCAGCACATCACAACTGCCCATCGTCTTCCTGCTCCCTCTCTCTCTATTCAGAGCATTGCTGAAGTGATCATTCCAATTGCAACTACTGCACTTTTGATTTTCTAGCATTTAACATACTCCAAAGGAAAAATCCCAGACTCAAGCACAGTACCCCAGGCCTCTCTGGTGGGTGTGCCTCGACCTCCCTGCAGCTTCCTGCCACTCTTATGCTGTGGCTCGGAGCACACCAAGTCCCCAGCTAGCTACGCCCACCCCGTGGCCTCCAGCGTCCTGCGGCCTCCTGCCTCTGCTCAGAACAGCGTTTCCGCTTGTTCACAGTCAAGCTCTGCCTGGCTCCAGCCTCTGCATCAGTCTTGTCCTTTGGAGAAAATTCCATGACTCTTTTAAGTATACGCTGGGATTTCAAACTTGTAATTTGGCACAGAAGGCTAAAAGTGAGGGCAAAGGGACCAACCTAACCAGATTAAAAAAGCCTAGCTGGTCTTCTGGGAAGATGGCGACCAAGAAAAGCAGCATTAACAAGTCCTGCTAACACTCGATCTCTACTGCCACAAAATCCGCGCTTTTCATAGCCAGAAAACACTATCAGCAGAGAAATAAAAAATGTAAACACAAGGAACAGAAAAAAGACTAGAAGAACAACTGGAAACCAGAAAAGAAACCAGCCCGGCGCTGTCGCCATCTTGCCTTACAGCACCAGGCTCCAGAGAGGAAAGGTAAACAAGGAGATGAAGTGAGCAGCTGCGGATCATTCGGGTGTAATTCAGCAGTTCTTCCAGCACAAAGAATGCCTAAAACTCCCATTGGCCAAGTTCATCATGCCCTCCAGGGACTCAGAACTGAGCTCAAAAGCAGAAAAGAAATACACCAGCCTCATGGCCAAGGGCGTGGCAGCGGTACCATATTGCCAGCAGCAGTGGCGATTTCACCACGCCCACGACAGCTCCAGATCAGCACACACAATAACCATAAGTGAAATTGCAGCCCCTAAAGGAGAAATCCCAGCACTGCACCCCCAGGGACTTGCACAGCTTTGATAATCTCCCTGGGTCTGAGATTTTGCAGTCCAACCCAGTGAAGGAGTAGCAGTGGCAGAGATACCACAGCCTAGTCGCAGCTCCTCGTGGGAAAACGCCCAGCTCAGCACCTCCATAGTCTCACGCAGCCTTGATTAACTCCCTGGGTCTGAGACTTTGCGATACAACCCAGTAAAGGAGTAGTGGCATTGAGATCACCACAAACTCGAGATCCAGAGCACCCTAAGTGAAGTCGTGGTGACCCGGGGAAGCACCCAGAGAAGGCACAAACTTCTGAAATCATGGGAAAGAGGAACAACAATAGAGCAATGAATGCCCACAACCCCATAATATCAGAACTTGATAACACAGAAATTCAGATATCTCCAGAAGATCAAATCAGGAATATAACTGTAGAAATAATACAGGACCTTCAAAAAGAATTTAGAGAGAGTCTAAAAGACATAAAAAATGCAATCAGTGAAGTAAAGGCATCAATTCAAACCATAAACAATCTATTAGACCATATGGAGAATAGACTCTCGCTCCTAGAAGATGATCACTCCAAAAACAAATGCATAATTTATAACTTAGAAAAAAATCAGGCAGCAGGAATCTGACATTGAAGAAATATGGGCCCATTTTAAGAGAGCTAACCTAAGAATGATCAGAATAGAGGAGGGAAAAGAAAGTGAAACCAAAGGGATCAACAATCTCTTCAAGGAAGTAATAGCAGAAAATTTTCCAAACATAGAGCAAGAGGTCGATACATAGGTCCAGGAAACTTATAGAACTCCCTTTAGACAGGATCAGAGAAAAGGTTCCCCACGCCAATTGTCAAAATGACCAATGTGGAAGCCAAGCAGAGAATCTTAAAGGCAACAAAAACAAAAAGCCAAGTGACATTCAGAGGCAAACCAATTAGAATCACTCCAGACTTCCCAAACCAAGTCATGAGAGCCAGAAGAGCTTAGAGTAACATATTCCAAACTCTAAAATAAAACAACTTCCAGCCAAAAATTTCCTACCCAGAAAAACTATCTATCAAATTAGATGGGGAAATAAGAAGCTTCCATGACAAACAGAAACTAAAGGAATTTATTTCTTCAAAACCAGGCTAGAGAAAATACTCAAAGAGATTAACTACAAAGAAGAAATAGGTAATACACACCAGAACCAGAGAAATAAGATTTTCCATCCAACAGACAACTAAGCAAAGAAGAATAAACAGTATTTCAAACAGAAATAAAATCTTAACATGTTAGGAATCAAAAGCTATCTCTCAATAATCACGCTGAATGTAAATGGCCTCAATTCCCCAATAAAAAGACATAAAGTGGCAAAATGGATTAAAAACCAGAATCCATCCATTTGCTGCTTACAAGAAACACACTTTACAAGTAAAGATAGTAACAAACTCATGGTAAAGGGCTGGAGCAAAGTAATTCATGGTAATTAGCCATCCTAACAAATGTGAAGTAGTATTTCAGTATAGTTTTTATTTGTATTTCCTTAATGACTAGTTATAGTATGATAATGATGAGTGATATTCATGTGTTTATTGGCCACATAAAAATCTCTGGAGATTCATTATCTATTTTAATCTTTTATCTATTTCAAAATTGTATTGTTTGCTTTTATTGTTGATGATTTTTAGGATTTATATTTGGAATATAAATATACCTTCAGATAAAGCATTTGAAAATATTTTATCCCATTCTATGAGAAACTTTTAATTCTGTTTACATTATCTTTGGATATACAATATTTTTAAAATTTTTTTATGAAGCTTGTTTGCTTATTCTTTTGTTGCCTGTGCCTTTGGAATCATATCTAAGAAATCACTGCCAATTTCAATGTTGTGAAGTTTAATGACCCATGTTTTCTTCTAAAAGTTTAAAGTCTTAAGATTTACATTTAGGTCTTTTATCTATTTTGAGTTAATATTTGTACATGGTGTTAGGTAAGGATCCAATTATATTCTTTTTCATGTAATTATTATTTTTCAACAAAATTTAGTGAAAAGATTATTATTTCCTTCACCAAATATTCTTGGAAACCTTGTCAAAAATAACTCGACCATATATGGAAGAATTATTTCTAGGCCTTTTATTTTACTCTACTGGTTTATATATCTGCCTTTACAGCAGTACTACACTATTTCGATTATTGTAGCTTTATAAGGTTTGAAATCAGAAAATGTACATCTTCTAGCTGTGTTCTTTAAGATTCTCTGCTTGGCTTCCACATTGGTCATTTTGACAATTATGTGGCGTGGGGATCCTCTTCTCCGATCCTGTCTAAAGGGAGTTCTATAAGTTTCCTGGATCTGTGTATCAACCTCTTGCTCTATGTTTGGAAAATTTTCTGCTATTACTTCCTTGAAGAGATTGTTGATCCCTTTGGTTTCACTTTCTTTTCCCTCCTCTATTCCAATTATTCTTAGGTTAGCTCTTTTAAAATGGGCCCATATTTCTTCAATGTCAGATTCCTGCTGTTGGATATTTTTTTCTAGATTAGAAACTATGCGTTCATTTTTGGAGTGATCATCTTCTAAGAGCGAGATTCTATTCTCCATGTGGTCTAATCGGTTGTTTGTGCTTTGAATTGAGGCCTTTACTTCATTAATTGCATCCTTTATCTCTTTTTGGCTCTCTCTGAATTCTTTTCGAAGCACCTCTATTATTTCTACAGTTATTTTCCTGATTTGATCTTCTAGAAATCTCTGATTTTCTGTTTTATCAGGTTCTGATGTTGTGGGGTTGTGGGCATTCATTGCTCCAGTGTTATTTCTCTTTCCCATGATTTCGGAAGTTTGTGCCTTCTCTGGGTTCTTCCCTTGGGTCACTATGATTTCGCTTAAGGTGCTCTGGATCTCGAGTCAGTAGTATCTCAGACCCCACTACTCCTTTACTGGGTTGTATCACAGAGTCTCCGACCCAGGGAGTTGATAGAGGCTGCTTTAAACTATGGGTGGTGCCAGGTTGCACGTTCTCCTATGGTGTGATATCTCTGCCACCGCCACTCCCCCACTGGGTCAAGTCCCAGGGAGTACAGTACTAGGATTTCTCCTCTGGGGCCCGCAATTTGACTCACTGTTGAGTTTGCAGATGTAGCTGTACTGGACTCGGTGAATTCACTTCTGCTGCCGCCCGAAACACTGTTTTGTTAAGTTACCATACACTGATCCTGTGATCCTCGTCTCAGCTTCCCAAGTACTGGGATTATAGGCAATGTGTCCCTGTGCTTGGCATAACTGCTGGCAATGCTTTTATACAACATTTTCCCCCCCAGTACTGGGGATGGAACCCAGGGGCATTTTACCTCTGAGCTACACCCAGAGCCCTATTTTTATTCTTTATTTTGAAACAGGGTCTCATGGAGTTGCAAAGGGCCTCACTAAGTAGCTGAAACTATGCTCGAACCATGATCCTCCTGTCTCAGCCTCCCAAGTGCTGGCATTACAAGCGTGCACCACCAAGCCCGGCAGAAAATTGTTTAAATAACTGTAATACAGTCAAAATGTTGTTTAAAGTCGGGCATGGTGGCGCACGCTTTCAAACCCAGTACTTGGAAGGCTGAGACAGGAGGAGAGCACAGGTTCAAAACCAGCCTCAGCTACTTAGTGAGGCTCTCAGCAACTTAGTGAGACCCTGTTTCCAAATAAAGTATAAAATAGGTCTGGGGCCCAGAGGTAGAAAAGCCCTTGGGTTCCACCCCCAGTACCACAAACAAAAGAAAACAAAACAAAAACCAATCTCCTCCCTGCCAGAGCAGAAGGAGTGTTTAGTGCTCAGTCTGAGGTTCCACAGAGCAGTTCAGGTCCACGAATGTTTGCTGCTGAGTATCTACGACCTGCCAGGCACAGGATTAGGTGCTAGGGTTACGGCGTTCTTTGTTCTTGGAAAAATAATTCTTTGAAAAAGGATTTCAGTGTGTCAACCTCTGAGCATGCATTTGTATTAATACAAATAAATCAATCAGTCTGTAGGCTGTCTAACGTTGGGCTTGCTCAGTTCTGCAAAAACCCGTAGCTCTCTGCAAGCAAAGACTTGATGCAGCGGGCAGCAGGTGTTCAGGAAGAACGCCCCGCAGCAGCCCGCAGCACTGGACGAGCTCAGCAGGGCAGAACAAAGCAGGCGGCGGGCACACGCACGGGGAGCGGGCACGCGCCTGTCACCCGCACCGCAGTCTTCACCTCTAAATAACGAGTCTGTATAAAGCCCACACTAGAACGAATCCAAATTCTTCCCCCTATTAAAAGTGATTCTGCTTTCTGAAAAACTAAAAAACAACGCACATTAATTTTTCAAGTACTTCTACATACTTCACTCTTTTTATTTTTATTTTTTGAGGTACTGTGGATAGAACCCAGGGGCATTCTACCTCTGAGCTACACCCCCAGCCCTAATTTTTATTCTTTGTTTTTGAAACAGGGCCTCACTAAGTTGCTGGTGGTGGCTGGGAACCTGCGACCCTCTTGTCTCAGCCTCCCAAGTACCTGGATTACAAGCCTGTGCGCCACCATGCCTGGCTTACACTTCATTCTTTCAAAAGGATTTCCATAAGGTTTCGGAGGCAAGGGGGAGAATGTGCTTATGTATTTGCACATTTCGTGACATTCAAAGCCAAGCCCACAGGCCCCTCGACGCCCACGCGTCCAGGCAGGCTGCTCTTCATGTCACCTCTTCCTACACAGCTGTTCCTTTTCTCTATTCCTCCTGCTCACGTTTCCTTTGCACATGACAGAACAATGTATGTTTACACGTTGCAATGCCCCCACCAGATACAGACATTCACGGGACACGCAGGAGTCCCAATTTAAAAATAAGCCAGTTCATCAAAATGTATGGTGACCTACCTCCAGGCACCTGCCAGGAACAACAGGGGGCCTGCAGACAGGAGGTACGTAAAGAACCAGGCTCAGAGTACAACAGCCAGGGTTTAATCTAATATATACAAACCATTAAATAAAAACCTTATAAACCTCTGACATGCACCACGCAGAATGGACATGGTCAGTGTGAGTAAGGTTTCCATGGTGAGTTCTCTCCGCCCGTGCCAGGTTCCAGATGTTAACGCGCAGCAGGGCGGCAGGCGCTGTGACCTGGACGGGGGCCCTGGGACTGCTGGGGCAGAGCGGCGCTGCAGAACCACGAGCGACGGCCGCCGGCGTGCGCTGCTCCATGACCGTGGAAAGGGGGCCGAGAGGCAAAATGAAGAAGCCGAGACGCGTCCATGATTAGTGGTGGGGCTCAGAACAAGCATTCCAGGCGTGTTGAAGACGGTAACCTCTGCGCCCTTACTTACTGCAGGTCCAGACTGTGGGAGTGCTTTCCTAGGGTAACGTGTGCAGGCTCCAGGGGTGTCCAGAAGACATACCCCGCCCACTGACAGGCCGGAGGGAGGGGGAGCCAGCTGCCTAGGGAGGTGAGAGGCGCGCTGGGCACCAGGCCGGAACAAGCTCAGCTGCATTCTGTATTTTCAGGTCTTGATAATCAAACTATATTCCATCATTCAACACTGCTCCCCACAACCAAATTCTAGGTAAGTTAAAATACTATTAAAGTTTTTATAAAAGTGGGGAAGAGGTTTGCGTGTGAACCAAGACAAATGTGGCTTTGTGAGTAAATCATGTTAATGTCCTATTTCTTTTAAGAGTGCTAAAAAAATCAGGAATTTAAGTTATGTGTATTTTTCTCTCTTTAAAGGTAGGCTCTTAATAAAGGAATATCTTTAGAAAAGATAACAATTATACAGACTGGAATACAGAGCCAGATTCTCCTGGCAATTAATCACCTCCTGCGAACCTACCGGCTGTTTCTGACAGATCCCAGGGTCTGCTTGAATTGCGGGATGAGATGAGCCTGGGCTGGCTCAGGAAAAGAGAGTCCACGTTTAAAGCCTTTGGAAGTGTTTGAACATATGCACACCGAGGTCTGTGGATATGCATCAACACTGAAGATGGACCTTTGCATCACACCCCACACACAAGCACTGTAGGCGTAAAAGTGCAGAGTTCACCTTGCTGCTCAGAAGCTTTGTAAGATATGAAAGGAGACTTCATTTCTAGCAACACTCTACCTATCACTAAACAGAGATACTTGCTGTCAATAAGCGGCTGAGAAGGCATGATTTCCAAACTTAATAGCTTGGTGACTTTGGCATTTTATCCTGTGTTGATAGATGCTTTTATAACTACTTTTCTTCCATCTCAAATTTCAAATAAGAAAATACAGATGAATCAGGTACAGAAACACATGCCTGCAATCCCGGTACATGGGAGGCTGAGATAGGAGGATCACAGGTTCGAGGTCAGTGCCTGGTAACTTAGACCTTGTTTTAAAATTGAAAAAAAAAAAGAGGTCTTGGGTACAGCTCAGAGGTAGAATATCCCTGGATTCAATCCCTAGTACTCCAAAACAAACCAAAAACCAAAAATACAAACCAAAACCAAAACAACCCCTCAAACAAACAACAAAGAAAAGATGATTTTTTTTGGTAATTTTTTTAAGGTTCAGAAGAACAGGAGAAAGAGAAGTGACAAGGGAAGAAAAATATAATCAGAACAGATGGCAGAAGGTAGCAAAGCTCTGACTGGGTGATTGTGCAACCTTAAACTTTCTCTGCACAGGGGATGGGAGTGATAAAGGAGGAAAGGAAAGGAGAGGAGAGAAAACAGAACTCTAGCCAAATATTACAGATCTTGAAAGAAGACTTTTAAAACTGTAACTACAAGTCTACCACATTCTCTAACAAAGGAGTTTAAAAACCTTTCATGTGGGCCATGGGATTAACATTGCTTCGGGCATTTAAGTTAATAGAACTGTGGATATAAAAATTCTCAAACAGGCAATTCTACTTTAATGATTTGAGATGGGTGGATAGGTGGATGGATGGATGGATGGATGGATTGGTGGATGCTGTTTCTGATTATTCAGTCTCTGTTCCTTGGTGTCAGCTTGTGAAAATCTGCTTTTTGTTACTGTTCTAACAAGGACGTTTCCCTTTAGGAACAGCACATGCTTGCCTGGTTTTCACAACTGATTTTTTTTTTTTTTTTTTTTTGGTACTGCAGATTGAGCCCCAGGATGTCCTGCCACGGAGCTACTCAGCCCCAACCCCTTTCTTATTTTGAGGCTGGGTTTCCTTAAATTACCCCAGCTGGGCTGACCTTAAACTTGTAATCCTCCTGCCTCAGCCCACAGGACAGCTGGGATTTGGGGAGTTCCAGCACACCACACCTGGCCTTAATAATCTGTTTTTGTGTACTTTATCTAGACTTCACATCAGCCATTTCCCTCATTTCCCGCGTCCCACCTCATTCTGCCGTGCTCAACGGCCTCCCTGGGCTGTCTTCAAGTTCCCCTCTCTTGGCTCCCCACACCAGGGATCTTCTGCCCACTGCAGCCCCGGCTCAGCCGCCCATCTTCCTCTCTGATATGTAGCTGAAGAGGTGCTTGCACTCAGTTCCTCAGCACTCTCATCAGGTCTGTCCGGTCACTATCACAGTACTGGCTGAGATGGTCAAGGAACTGCAGGTTGCCACATTTCTGAAAATGCCTGCCTATATCTTGCTAAAACGTCCAGCAGGATATGAAAAGCTGAATTTATATTCCCTTGTTCTCAAAGTACTGTTCTTTTGGCTTCTGGAAGCTGATGCTATATTTGTTCTTTCTCGATCTAGAGAATATTCATTCCTACACAAACTCCACTGTTGGCAAGGAGAAACATCTGCTTGCCCTACCTCTAGAACTTAACAGAAGAATTTTAAAATTTAAATTAACAGGCCCAGAGCTGGGCGTGGTGGCGCACGCTTGTAATCCCCGCGCTTGGGAGGCTGAGACAGGAAGATCGCACGGGTTCAAGCCAGCCTCAGCTACTTAGTGAGGCTCTCAGCAACCTAATGAGACCCTGTCTGGGAGTATAGCCCAGAGGTAGAAAGCCTCTGGGTTCCACCCCCAGTACCACAAAAAAAAAAAAAAAAATTAATGGGCCCATAAGAAAGTGTTATGTGTTAGAAAGAACCATCCCTAACACAGCATCTTAACTAATTCTAGTAGACTTAAGATTGAAGAAAAGTTTGTTAAGCTCAGGGCAAATTGTATTTCTTTATAAAACAATAAAAAATATATTTCCCTATTCCTAATCTCCTGAAGTTAAAAGCAAGAAAAATGGAAGGCAGAGCCAGTGTGTGGGTGAGTGTGTGTAAATGTTGCAAAAAGGCAAAATTAATCAATTAATTAACCGATCAAATAAACATTTATGAGTCAGGTACTAGATTTATCAAAGATAAGTGAAACCACTCCTGCCCAGAAGATTATACTCGAAGCAAGATGACAGATAAGCAAATAATTACCATTCAAGATGAGACCTTTCAGAGATGCTTGAAAATTTTGTTTTGAAGACAAAACCTGTATACTTTTCCAAAACGAATTGCAATAAAACATCTTGGCGCTTTGGAATGAAAAGACGGGATTCACTTCTGCTCAGTGAGGCCATCCCTGTTTGTCTTCACCCTGCTCTATCTCACCTGCACGCAGGCCAGCTAAGTGCAGTGGACTCCTCCACTTGCCAGCTTCGTGTTTTCTACGAGATTGGCTATTGTCAATAGAGCCAACAGTCAGAGCACTAAAGAGAGGTAACATTCCTCAGGGGGAGAATTTGTAAAGAAAGTCTTAGATAAAATCCCCAGCTGGCATGGTGGCACACACCTGCAATTCCAGCTACTTGGGAGGTGGAGCTGGAGAATCCCAACTTAGCAATCCAATTTAGCCTTGGCAATTTAGCCAGACCCTGTCTCAAAATAGAAAATAAAACGTGCTGAGGATGTAGCTCCGTAGCAGAGTGCCCCGGGTTCCTGCCCCAGCTCTGCACGTGGGAATTAGGTAAGGGTGAATTGTGTGATGTGTGCGTGTATGCCTCCACCACCTTGTACTCCATTAAGATGTCTGACTACAATGCACCAATACAACATTAAGAAAACAAAAACAAAAAGCAGAGAATCCCCGACACGTCCTCCTGATGCTACGCTCTTGCTTCTCTAGTTCTTGCCATTTGGAAAGGCGATACTTCAACTTCCTCAAGCCCCGCACACAGTGCAGGCCTCCTGACGCCCACCCGGGACTTCAGGTCCTGCGATCCCAGCAGGAATGGTGTGATATCACTTCGCGGTTGATCCAACGCCCCAGAAAGTGTTGATGACCCCTGGATCTATTCTTGACCCCTTTCTCCTCTCACTTTCTACCTCCTGGTGCTTCCAACTGATTGGACCAATGCAACAGAATCCAAGTCCCTAGGGCCCAAGGGTCATGTCCCCTACCATCCCCCTCCTCTTAAAGAGGTTCACTGGCAACACTGCAGACCTGGTGGAAGGATAGACCCACAAAGAACCACACAACACCGCTGAGCTGTGTGCCAAGAGTCATGTCAGCAGCCTTGGAAGGATAACCCTAACCCTATTTATTGTTTAAATATGTTATCCCAAAATCTTTGGTGCCTTTCATCCACAGAATCGTTGATGGTTAGCTTTGTAAAGTCTAACAAAATGTCCAGTTGCAGAGCATGGATATTAGTTCCTTTAATGCAAGTTAACTGCCAACAAATAGAGACTCTGGTATCAAATTACTTATCTAAATTACAGGTTATATAATCTGCTTATGTAAATCTAAAAATCTATATTAATCTATAAATCTTTATTTTTTATAATCATTTTGATATTATTGTGGTCTGGGTTCACAGTTAACGAGTCAAAAGGTTCTATTAAGGTATGATACCCAAAAATCCATCACCAAATCCAAAGTCAGTAAGATTTGCTCGTGTTCTTTGCGAGTTTCGTGACTTTCGGCCACTGATCCATTCTGTTATGTATGTTGTACATAACATGACAGAGGGGTTCAGTTTCTTTCTCTGCATCTGGAAATCCAGTTGTCCCGGCACCAATGGTTGAAGAGTCCACCATCACCCACATGGATGGTTCTGGCACCCTTGTCAAAATTCACCTGGCCACACATTCATGGGTCTATTTCTGTGTTCTATTCTATTGGTCAACAAATAGTGTATTCTTATGCCAGTATCAAACTGTTTTAATTACTATAGCTTTGTAATAAATTTGAAAAACCAGAAAGTATAAATCCTCCAACTTTGTCCTTTTTCAGTATTGTTTTGGCTATTTGTGGCCCTTATAGTCCATATGAATTTAAGAATAAGCCTTTCTTTTCTGCAAAAAAAAAAAAAAAAAAAAAAGAAGAAGGAAGGAAGGAAGGAAGAAAGAAAAGCATTGGAATTTTGATAGAGACTACACTGAACCTATAGATCACTTTGGGTAGTACTCGCCATGTACCTGGGCTACCCTTACATTTACTCAGGCCTTTTAAGTCTCAGCAGTGTCCATGCAGTTCTGTAGACAGGCATTTTGCCTCCTCGGGTCACTATTACTTAGTTTTTATTTTGAGAGCTCCTGTAAATGAAACTGTCTTAAATCCTCATTTGCAGACTGTACTAGTGTACAGAAACAGAACGGAAATTTGAGTGCTACCTAAAAAAGAGAGAGTACAGGATGTGACTTAATATTTACAGAAATAATCTTTTGATTTTATTTAGAACATGTTACATAATTAACCTAGTGGCTAATTTTTTAAAATAATTCTCAACCTTCATTCATAATTTTCTTCTTCATTACCTCATTTTCCTCCTAACATAAATTAAAAGACTCAAAAAAAAAGTAGACTTTCTTGTGAGACAAACCCTCTAGTAAATGAAATATAATAAGATAAATTTTCACTTGATTTCATGAGACAAGAAAAAGAAAAGAGCTCTAGCGAACTTCCCAATGATGGGTGAAAAGCAGTCAGGAGTAACGGATTGTACCTATAGTGAAGCACAGTTACTGTCCAGCTAGAAAGAGAGAACTTAATAAATGGACCTCCTGGCATTTAAAGGCAGGGCTTAAAGCTGGCCATAGGGGCAGAGGGACATTCATTTACAACAACACGACACTGGACTGGAGACACACTTTGGTGTATTCTTCTTGCTGCTTTTCAAGTTTTCTAATGGCTGTTCATACATATCATCTATTGAAGTAGGTCTGAATTCCAACTCAGAAACCAAGGAGCCACACGGTTTTGCAAAAATCAAGGTCTTTGAAATTCCATTTCTCATGGAAGGCTATATGAGAATTAAAGACATATTTAAACTGTGTAACACTCTCAGGTGTTTCCCTCCTCTCCCTCTTCTTCTCTTTCTTTCTTAACTCAGCAAGGCAATTTACTTCTGGGAAGAAGGGTTCGAGCACATGGGCGGGCAGGCGGTCCGCTCAACCTTTTATTCCCTAACTCAAAGGCCACTACGCCGTTCCCCATTGGCTGGAGTAGAGCTTTAATAATTCAATCCGATAGGCTAGTTTTCACTGGGAAGATTTTTCAAAAGTAGAAACATAAAACCAGTACACCCTGGAGTGGAACGTCCAGACACATGTGCAAATGTTACAAAATGGAAGCCCTCCAGCTTCAATGTGATTGCATCTTGGAGATAAAAGACTGCTTTCCTTTCTTGCAATTTCTTGCCTTTTCATTATATGTTCTTTTTTAAAAAAACTTTGTTAACATGAGCTGCCTTTGTGATCTAGGTTTGCAAGTAGAAAAAGGTTTTTGTTGTACGGGGGCAGAAATGGGTGATGGCTCTCTCTGTACGCCTTGGTACCAATCCTCATCTGCAGGCATTCTAGAGCATCCTACCAAAACCATCACCCTGACAACAATGATAAGGGAGGTCGGGACCGACGTCATTACTTCCTGAATTTCTAGCGAGTGCATCTGCTAGTAACCAGGTGTTTTCGTGTTAGTTATATTCCACTTTGTTCATTAAGCAAATGAGAAACACCTGCAGATTTCTCTGGTGAACGCCTTTCTGAGGGAGCGCCTCCTGGTTTTAACACCAACACCTCAGGGATACGTGTCTCTTAAGCCAACATTTTCCAGCTGAGGTTTGTATAGGAAGCAATTTATACTCCCCACACGATATTACATTTAAAATAAAAGGACATAGAGAGGGGTCTCAGGTTACATTCCAAATACAATCGGTAGAAAGGTCAGACCATGTATAGACATCTGGAAAGCACTGTGATTGTGGAGCAAGTGAACTGCTCCCCAGGCCGGCCTTGGCGGTATCTGGCTTTGATTTGGTAGAGACACGTAGGGGTATACTCACTGCACGAGCTTGGTGAACAGCTAATGGGATTCTACGTACTATTTCTCAATGTGTGTGAGTGTGCAATCATATCAAAACAGAGTTAAAAAATAAGAAGACAAACATGATCAGCTGCGCCCCCAAATCAGGATATTATCATCGATATGTAACATGTAAAATCTCATCCTTTTAACGCATCCTATATGTTTATATGCTTTTATGTATGTTGTATAATGTAGCTTTGTAATTTACAAATAAGTAAATAAGTATGTATGAGTATGTAATAAATAAGTAAATACTCATAAGTAGATACAATCAAAAGTTTAGAAATCACTAGTCTACAGAATTATTTACTTATCCTTCTTTTTTTAAAATTTTTTAAATTTTTTATTTTTTTTGGTGGTACTGGGATTCCTGGAATCCCTTCTACCTTCGGGATACACTCCCACAGGCTACACTCCCAGACCTATTTTTTTACTTTTTTTTTTTTTTTTTTAATGTGGAAACAGGGTCTCTTAAGCCAGCAAGGCTGGCTCCGAACCAGCGCGATCCTCCTGTCTCTGCCTCCCAAGCGCGGGGGGATTACAAGCGTGTGCCACCATGCCCGGCATTACTTATCTTTCTTAAATACTAAAAAAAGTAATATGATATCCTGATGTAATATTATGTCCAGAATCATTCTGTGTATTCTTTCGCACTCTTTTTGGGTAACGTGAGACACTGTACCTTTGGAGGTCATGAGAACACAGGAGTAAAACTGAAGTGGCCAGTTATTGCTTGGCAAAGTCTGTTAACTCTACCAACACACACAAAGAGTCTTGGGCATTAACTGTAAAGATTAGCAAATCTGAACTAAATATATTCGCAGACCGTTTTCTTTGGACAGAACAGTCTCTTTATGGGAGCAGTGACGATGAACAGACAGCACGTGAAGCCGCTCTGTCCGCGTCTGTCCGTCTGTGAGGTACTGTTTTACAGAGTAAAGTCAGTGTGATTCATGGAAACCCTATCTCATAGGTGAGCTTACTGCAAGCGTTTAACTGCCCTGCAAAGTATTCAAAACATGTCAAGTCACTTCCTCAAATTCAAGAACGTTCACACTACAGCTACACTGGTATTTCCTGGTTTGGTAAAGAAAATATGAGAGGAAGGTAACATTTCAAATATATGTTCTTTTTTGTTGTTGTTGCTGTTCTTTAGCTCATTTTATTAAGAAGTGAACTCACTGTTCTTTGCTGTGAGTTAACACTCTTCCTCTCGGGGTACTTGGCTCTCCCTAAACTGAACTTCTGAAAAGCTTTACTCTGAAGGTAGAATCTTTGCCACAAAAAATGTGATTCAAAATGTGGAATGAGTCTCAAGCGTGGACACTGGATCTTTATTGCTCTGCAGAAGCTCCAAGCCCGTGATATTTACTTTTGTACAGTGACTGACACCTTGTCACAGCTACCTTGCCTTGGAGAGGTTAAAATGTTGTCCAGGATCCAGACGGCAAAAGCGCAGCCCGAGCCAGCTGCATGCGACGTGCTTGGACAGGAGCTCCCGCTTTACATGAAGTAACAGGCTTGCTCTCTCGGTGCAACCAGAGTCAAACAACGAGAGGAGCCGCCACAAACCGCAAGCGACGGCAAACAGAGGGCTAAGCCCGTGGCAGGCACTCAGCACTGCCAGCTGGGCCACCGTGCGCAAGCACTCAGCACTGCCAGCTGGGCCACCGTGTGCAAACACGAGCTTCCTCTTCAAAGACATGCGTCCACAGATCACAGAGGCACCATCCCTCAGGTACACGCAGCCATGTCAACCATAAGTCTGTAGAGACTGCTTAAAAATAGGCACTGGTAAGTAGCACACATTGCTGCCCAGAACCCAAAACTCCCTGAGGCTCCCAAGAAGAGGTACAGGAAGAGCTGAGAAAGCAAACTCAATTTCCCTCGTGATTCTAAATGCCAAAGGAAATGTTTCGATAGAAAACCCGGTAGAGAACATGGGCTTTCCCTTTGGAGCAGAGAGGAATCAACACTAGTGTTTTACTTATTTACTCCACCCCAAACCTAGCTGCACCTCAAGCCCAAATAAGCCACGACCCTTACAGGAAATCCTTTAACGTCGAGAAATAATGGTCTCGGGCAGAACACACTTTATGCTTTTTCCTTTTGTGTGAAACGTCCAGGGAAACCACATTAAGTCAGTATTCAAGGAATCCAGTCTAGGCTGCGCTCTCAAGAAACAAAGCCTGCTGGTGTGTGGACACGGGGGCGGGGCTGCTGAAACAAATCACGGGGTTCCAGGTTGGGAAGGGGTGTTGGTTTCTGCTCAGGTCAGACTGGCTGTCGCCACCGACACTGACAGGAAGAGTTACCGGAGAGATGCTCCCCTGTGACGGCTGAGGGCAGAGTCGGCAGGACGAGAGGGAAATCTTACCCCCGATGCCCTGCAGATCACCACCCAAAGAAACCTGTTATCAGGGCTTTGTTTTGTTTTTCTTTCATAAAGGATTAAGATGTTTATCTTAATAAGATATGTTGTTAAACTTGAATTTTCTATCAGTTTTGTAATCTAGACTTTAAAAACACAATTGTGTATCCGTACATAGTAAATTCATAATCCCTCTCTTTACATGCACTGTATTTTGAAATATCTACTACTGATATTCTTTTATCTAACAAGTACTGACTTTGAACTGAACTGATGCATTTTAGTGGAAGTTTTAAGTCATTTACTTTTGTATTAGCAAAACACAGACTTAGACATTCAGATTGCCTTCTGAGGATAGCAAAAACCAAGAAGAGGGACATTCCGGATCAAGTGGCTGACATACTTGTTTCTTGCTTTATACTTGACTGTGCTATTTACCGATGAGAAGTGTGTGGATTTCCCATGCATTTGTTTTATTTCCTCAACTTAAGAGGCCAGTGTGTGAATGAATGAGTAAATGAAGGAGGAAGACAAAATTACCTGACTCATGTTTGACTTGTGTTCTTTAGGAATAATACGGTGGAAGGTACCTGAAACAAGCTTAGTGGATAGATGGTAATTCAGTAGAGTATTACTCTGATCATAAGAAGTCAATATTTTCATTACTACTCTATAATTGCCAACAAGTACTGGTCTTGCCTAAGAGCATAGAAACTCGTTTTGCCATTATCTTAAAACTAGATAAAGTTTCATGTTATGTACTGACTACACATTCTGAATTAAGGGTACAAAAACATTCTAAAAGCAAAATAATAGAACTTGTAATCAAGATGCAATCAAAATTCTTGTTCATTTTTTATATAAAAATGGTTTAAAAAAGAACGCAACCTAGCACAATACTAAGCACCACCCCCAAGCACAAGGTACTGTAAAAAACGACTGAGGTTTCAGTGAGTTTCTTCTCCAGCTCCCCTGCTCGTTTCCCATAGCAGGGAAGCGGATGACTGAAGTCACTCCAAGTCGCGGCTTAATAAAGTCTTATGATTCGCTGAGGACAGAGTGGAAAGGAAACCTAGTGACCGATGGGAGAAAACCTACCTTATTGTATTGAGCCTTTCCTTTCAATACACAAGGGACATTGGGTCTAATGCCACCAAGCCTGTTTGTCTCCTTTTAAACTTTAAAGCCCCTTTGGCTTAAGAAAGTAAGTCTGTGTGTGGTCTGTTTTTAGAAATGGCTACATGGGCTACGCATGTGTTGTTTTTTTGTCTTTTTGGATAAGTGATGACATTTCTATACTTCCAATTTTTGAGGCACTTTTTAAAGATGTCAAACTAGCTTAAGTTCTGATAAAAAAACACAATTCTGTATTTTATGTCCCTTTTCACATTTTGAGTGAGAAGCAAAGAGTACACTGCATATTAGATGCCAAGATCAATCTTTGATTCTACTCTGACCTAGTGAGCCTCTCCTGTAATTGTATGCCGCAGAATTCCTCCGCCATGATCTCACTCTTCACATTGTTAAATCGTTTGTTTATTGGCTGCTAAATGAATCTTATGTTTTTCTCCTGTCTGTGGTGCTTTAGGAGTAAGCCTGTTATTATAACATTCAGCATCTAAAAGGTTTTTAAAGAATAATCTGTAAAAATAATTTAACTGTAATCCTTTGTTCTGTATATTATGTTATATGTTAATATTTCCTATGGATAAATACTGAAAGTCTTGTATATCAGAGATGTTTAAAAAGAGAAACTTTGAGACTATTGTTCTCAATTTTCTATATGCTTTCTGAGTCCATGAACATCAGGAGTATTGAAAGTTGATAACACTGAGAATGTTAATTTTATTTGCATTGACAAGAGTCTTATTGAAAATCAACATACAGTTTAATGACTCAAGTTATGTTATTTTCACTGTGTTAATCTGCAAGGTTTATAGTTATTCCTACAAAATCATGTTTTAGCAAAGTTCTTGTGGGAGGACCAGGTTTCTGGATCTCTAGATTACATGGAGTTTACTGGCCTTAGAAAAAATAAAGGTATTCAGTGGTTGAACAAGCAAAACTACAAAGCATACAGAAATAAACAAACTATACTTTTTCAGGTAAAGCCTATATTAATTATTTATTCATAAGTATCCTAGAGATTTGAAGCAAATATTATAATTTTTATTTAAAGTTAATGCTGAACCTGACATTTTAAAAATATATTTACTTGATAGCTGGGCCTAATCAAAAGTACAATATCAAACACTAGATTTAGGTTTCTGAAGAAAAATATACTGCTATAAAATCTAACATAAAGGCTGGCATGGTAGTGCAGGCTTGTCATCCCTGCATTCGGGCGGCTGAGACAGGAGGATCGCAGTTCGTGGACAGCCTCGGCTACTTAGTGAGGCCCTTTACAACTCAGTAAGATCTGGTTTCAAAACAAAGTATAAAAATTAGGGCTGGGGGTGTAGCTTGGAGGTAGAATGTCCCTGGGTTCCATCCCCAGCACCAAAAAAAGAAAAAAAAAGTGCATGAGAAGGGAGGCAGAGGGAGACAGACAGACAGACAGACAGACAGACAGACAGACGGCTATGGGAGAGGGACATGGCCAGAGAGAGCACAGGAATGCCAACTAATGCCTAAAGCCGTGCAGTGTTCTTAGAGAAGACGAGCCTCTCTGCAGTTCGGGCATTTCTCTGCGGTTCACCTCTGCAGTAGAGTCACTTGCGAGCCCCTTCTCGGGGACAGAGCCTTCCCCGTGAGCTGAGAACATGGTAGAGTAGGCAGCATGGAGCCTCTGCCTTCCAGACAATTCCTGAAAGATAAAGAGCCTAGGAGGCCGAGCGGCACGCCTTCTAACAACGGTGGGGCTTGCACGTGGGGCCGGTTCTGTTTGAAATATATAGACAAGTTCAGAGTTCTGCATGACACCACCTGTGGGGTCTAAGAGCCAGTTCATATTCTAAATACCCAAGTGGACACAAACGCCCCACTCTCCTTCCTTGAATGACTGCGGGCAGCTGCCTGTGTCCACGGAGCTAACGTGAAGTTAGCAGCTCAGGAAAGCGCTTCCGAGGCGGCCAGAGAGCTCACTGCTGATAGCAAGAGGTAAAAAAAGACATCTCTGCCAAGTCCTGCTTTGTGGAAACAGTTCTGAAATCGCTGCCTTCACTCAGATGGCTTTCCGGCGGCGAGCGGACGGAGCTGCCGGTGGTACAGCACGGACAGGACACATCGCACTCTAACCACCCCTTCACAAATCCCGAGGCTGTGCTCACCTACACACTGGCTTACTGACCTTCTTTACGAGACTCAACAACCAAATCGGGCCTTTC
Organism: Muscardinus avellanarius; assembly: GCF_963383645.1. NCBI lineage: Eukaryota > Metazoa > Chordata > Mammalia > Rodentia > Gliridae > Muscardinus > Muscardinus avellanarius. The sequence goes on along the minus strand of NC_137791.1, from coordinate 2,403,232 downwards.
ATAAAAAAGAAGCCTGAACGATAAATTCCCCCATATGAGGGAATGCACATTACAGAAGTCACGATTCTATCAGACTCACTCACCCACAGCAGCCCGGATCCCCTCCAGGCTTGGTCTGTTCTTCTTTTACTCCTGTGAATACTGGTATTATTAACCCCGCAGGACCCCTGATCTCTGAGGTGAAGTCCTTTCCGTGGAGGAGGAAGAGAGGAAGATAGAGGTGTCCTTCAGGCCTCAGTCTGCTGGCTCCATTGAACACGCACAGGAAAGATGGAAATCTAACAGAAAAGTGATACTTCAAAGTCCCCCATTCATCTCTGCAAAATCTGGTCAGACTCTGAAGCCAGATGAGTTAGACCCAGCGAGCACTCTTCACCCTAGCCAGCGTCGGTGCAGAGGGGAGCTGATGGATTAGAGCGGAAAAGGCCCGCTGAGGCACGGGGCCTGCCACCCAGGGCCAGCGGGACCCTCTCCCTGCGCTGATACACTGACCACATGCACTTGTGAGAGGAGGGTTGCAGAATTACAAAGTGACTCTGCGACCATTAGATAAGAATGTATGCTTTATTCAAATGACCTGAGCACATGGATACTTTGAAAAATAACATTCAGTCAGTGTAGACTAAAAGGAGAGCGAGGGGCAGAGAGGAGGAATGGGGCTGAGGCCGTGGTCGAAGTGAGCAGCCTGCTGGAGTACCAGGCTGGATGCCCCCCCTTTAGTGTTCATGTGCAAAAAGTGTTAAAGAATTGATCAGAGTTAGACCTGTGTGGATCGGGGATGGTGGAGCTCTGGGTTTGATGTAGGTCGGAAGGGCCATGTAAGGGTGAGGCCAGAGGATTGCAAGTTTGAGGCCAGCCTTGGCAACTTAGTGAGACCTATTTCCAATAAGAAATAAAATAGAAGAGGAGGTACAATGCCCCTGGATTTCATCCCCAGTACCACAAGAAAGAAAGAAAGAGAGAAAGAAAGAAAGAAAGAAAGAAAGAAAGAAAGAAAGAAGCAGGAGAAAGGAAGGAGAAAAGGAAGTTCTTCTAGGGAAAAATTTATGAGGAACTGAGTTACCACGCGACTCTGGTCCATGAGTCTATGTCCCTGTTCTCTACTTGTGGAAAATTTATGAATCTGAGCAGATGAACAAAACAGAAACAGATAATGCCAGGGGAAAGGGCTCCTTCAACAGACAGGGAGACAGGAAAGGTTAGGCTTGTGTAGGACCGGGTTCTTAATCCCAGCCATGCTACCATGTTTGGCCAGAGTCGTTTGTCGGTGGGAGGGACAGATTCAGGAGCAGCCCTGGCCTCTCTCCGCAGGCGGTGACAGTGCCTCTCCTGAGCTGCGACCATGACACCCTCTGCGGTAGCATCAGGTCCCCTGGGTGGGGCACTCTCCCTCGGAGCCCCCGCTGTGAAGGAGCGGTGCTCATTCCAGATGCCCGTCCACGCACAGCTGCCGCCTGCGTCCACTGTGACTCCCGCACACAGCAAAACACCGCTCCAGCAAGGCGGGACCGCGACCCGCAAGCAGTCACGGCGCTCGCAGAATGGCAGAAGCAGTGCGGAAGAGTGGTCTGCTTTCAGTTTTACGTCAGTCTGTAGAATCATTTGGCATCTCTTACGAGGTCTTGTCTGGTAGCTTGCACTCACGTCTCACTGCAGAGAGACACTCAACCGCTTCCCAAGTCCTCCTGCACTTCCCTAATCTAGACCACATGTTTTCAGAACAGAGAACCACCACCACACCTGGCACGAGGCCTTGCTCATAAAAGAAATGGCATTTTTGTGTGATTTCATTCCCAGCAGTCGCCACAGTGAAAGAAATAGAAAGACAAGCCAATGTGGGTTGATTCATAAAAAGCAACCAAACAACAACAACAAAGCATCTTTTTCTTCACGAGGGGAAGGCGCCAAAGCAGTGCCTGAGTAACGGCCCCAAACCTCACTACTCTCCGCAGCCATTGGTTGTCTACCTCGGCACCGCTGCGAGTTCACCTGAACACACAGCAAAGGGTACTTTTTGAAGCTGAAAAACAAAAAACATTCTTTTTCTTTTTTTTTTTTTGGCGGTCCTGGGGATGGAACCCAGGGGCACTCCATCTCTGAGCTCCTCCTTCAGCCCTGTTTTTTATTCTTATTTTGAAACAGGGTCTCACTGAGTTGCAAGGTCCTCACTAAGTAGCTGAGGCTGGCCGCAAACCAGCATCCTCCTGTCTCAGCCTTCCAAATGCTGGGATTGCAAACATGCGCCACCACGCCCGGCTTCAAAAGAACATTCTTGGAGAAAAGTCAAGTGTGGCCCAGAGAAGAAGGCTGATAATACAAGCGACAGCCAGTTTAGTTCTTCTGTTTCACAGATGCGACCGCATCTGCTTATGACACGTCTGTGGGATAGACGGCACGGGCACAGGAAAGGCAGGCTTCTAAGACACTTGTTCAGGTGAGAGTCAGTTCTACGCGGGAACACAGAGTAGCTTGCCCAGATACTAATATCCAAATGTCAACTGCTCGTACCTATGCCAGTTTGCACTCTGCTTGTGGGAGTTTGGGGTAGGAAGAAAGAAATAAATTTAGGAATAATCAATAAAAAAATCACGTGAATAAATCTGAAAATTTAAAGAATTTGACAACTGCATCAACATCACTCCACAGAATGACAACTAGCCTATTTACAGCGTGCTGAGGCCCATTACAGCGATGCCTTATCTCACGGTCTACCACTATCAGGAAGTCTACCTGTAAACGAATGCCTCTCTGATTCTATACCTTTGTGATAGGTTCTATTTAAAATAAGCTGTTAAGCGGGGCATGGTGGCGCAGGCTTGTAATTCCAGCATTCGAGAGGCTGAGACAGGAGGATCTCCGTTTACGGCCAGCTTCAAGCTACTTAGTGAGGCCCTTTGCAACTCAGTGAGACTCTATTTCAAAATAAAGAATGAAAAATAGGGCTGGGGGTGGAGCTTGAAGGCAGAATGCCCCTGGGTTCCATCCCCAGTACACCGCAAATAAAACAAAACAAAAACAGGACAATCCAAGTCGGGCATGGTGGTTTACAATTCAGTACTTGGGAGGCTGAGACAGGAGGATCACAGGTTCACGGCCAGCCTCAGCTACTTAGTGAGGCCCTGTGCAACTTAGTGAGCCCTTGTTTCAAAATAAAGAATAAAATATAGGGCTGGGGGAGTAGCTCGAAGGTAGAATGCCCCTGGGTTCAATACACAGTATGGCAATTAAAAAAAAAAAAGATTCTTTTTTTTTTTTTACTATCATGATGTGAATATAAGTGATCAGATCAAGACTTCTAGAAAAGACCACTAAGTCTCAAAGAGAGAAAAGGCTAATAGAAAAAAGTACTGTTAACTTAGAGATATCTGAAGAGATAATATAATTCCTTATCGACAATAAAATATAGCTAACCACTGAAGCTTATAGAATTGCTTTATAATTGAAGAACAGTTGGAAGAAAAATGAGAATAATACTTTCTGTTAAGATTCTGATTCTCATTAATATTTTGAAATTACTATTAATATTTTATGGGAGAGTGATTACTTTGACAGATATAAATGTTTAAAATAAGATAAATTTTTATGACATTTAGATGTCAGACATTTAGATGTCAAAAAATGGCTTACAGTTTTAACATAATAATAGAAATCACTGGGGAAAAATAACTACAATAAATTGAAGGTTACTATAGAGCAACATAAGGTTAAAAAACAAAAAACACGGTATTCTCCTTGTAGTAAAAACTTCTTAGAACCATCACTGATGGTTTGTGTGTACATATCCAACCTCAGGTACATTTAGTTCTTCATCACCCTACACATGAATACAGTTTTATTTTTCTTGCATGGTTCAAAATGTGGATATTTTCCAAGTAGAAACTTGGAAAATGAAACTTGGAAAACAAGCCATCATTGAAGACATTCAAAGTCAAGTTCAGATTTAAAATGTTGTATCTCCTCTAAGATTACTAAATTATAGAAAAAAATCCCTTACGAATCAAGAGTACATTACTTTTTAAGAAAAGAAGGCATCCAGCATCCAGCTTCCACTTGTCCAACCTCTATCTGAACGGGATAGCTATGTACGAAATCCTAAAAGCTGTCCTGGGCAGCTCTTTAAGACACACTGCCTCAGATCCTGAAAAGCTACTATCTTAGAAGTAAAACTTCTACATCTGATAACTTTTATTTGAGCCTTCAGTTGTTGGTGTTAAAAACTGAGCTAATCCCGAGCAGGTAGTGTTCGTGTGGCGGACAAGCACTTCTATACTCCTCTCAGTACACACTGGCACAGATACACATGGGCGGTCCAGCTCTGCCATGCATTTCACACCAGCGTTACAGAACTGGGAATCCTGGCATCATACCCACATGCATGTGTGACCCTGAATGTTTAAATGACACTCAAGATCCTCCTGCCTCAGCTTCCCAAGTACTGGGATTACAAGCGTGCGCCACCACGCCCGGCTATGAATGCCTTTCCAAATTTTTCATCTGTTTAAGTCCCACCAAAGTGTGTGGGAAGTGCTCATTTGAGGAACTGCAGAAACCTGCAATGAGTTATTCAGGTAAGGAAGAAGCTCCTCTGCCCTGTCCTGTTCCTCTCTCCAGATTGCTTAACCTCTAACGGAAAGACTGCTGTGCGTCTCGTCCAGCTACACACACTAGCGTGAAGAAAGTTCAAAAGACACTTGTTCTTTTTTTTCTAATACAAATATCAATTAAATACTAATACCAATAAAAGGTACTGTTCAAATGTGAATGAAGATATTTAATTATTAATTAGATATTAATTACCTAAATAAAAACTGTTAGAGTTACTAATAGAAATGGTTGAAAACGTGGGCTCCGTGATGGATTCATGGAGAAGGTACAGTAAAGAATAATTATTCTTAAAACTTGACACCAAGGTTTTGATGCTTATTTAAAAGTTCTGTGTTTGCTCTTGTGATGTATTAATGAGACCCACGTCGTTCTGGAGATGAATAAACGAGATCGATGGCATAAAACTAACACAGTGCACTTTCCCCCCGACTATAAAATTTTATAAATTAGGAGAAAGAATGCTTAGATATAACGCCAAGCCGCCCGTCCCAGCGCCCAGCCAGTGCAGGTTAACACCGCAGGGAGCCAGCCCTCTGCGCCTGCATTTTCACTTTTGTTATTTTGTAGCACAGTCACTGTTGTCCAGACCAGCCTTGGATCGTGTCCCGCTGTCCCGTGGCCTCGCTTCCCAGCATCTCCGGAGATGCTGCTCTCGACTCCCCTGAGCCCTGGGGACTCATGACTGCCATCCTGGGAGAGCAAGGGGGCCACAACAAGGAAGCCAGGGAGGGAGGCCGCTCTAAGTATTTATTACGAAAGCTGAAGGAATTCACTCAAAACACGAGGCCACTAGCTTTTAAAGACTCGCTGAGAAGGAAGTTCAGCGTGGGGTAGGGATGGCTCTCTACTTCTTAACAGAAAACCACAACTCTTTTCCGTTGTTAAAAAACTAAATCATGACACAATAATAAGATCACCAGCACTAATTTCAAGGGCCACGAAGAAATATTTTACCTAAGTTTTAATAAACTAGGTTTCTCTGAAGCTAATAAGGGGTCCCTCCCAACCCCCCAAAAAACTTCCAAAGCTTTTGGGTACATTTAAAGTTAAATCAAGTTACCACATGAAATATTAACGCTCTCATTTTACACTGGTGGGCATGTTTTATTTCAACAAGCATCAACATGCTACCATTACAGCAGATCATTCCTGCTGGGGGAAATGAAAGAGATCTAGGAAGAGTGTGAAGTCGAGTCCCTCCTCCCCCTCCTGCCAGGCAAAGGTGGTAAGCGCGAGGAGCCACTGAGCACGCCACTGCCCGGCGTAGCCTGGCTTTGGAACCTGTGCTGCTCAGGATGAATTATCCTAAGCCTCAGTCGACAGGGTACCCTATGGCCGGCCCCCATGAGGCCTTGGTTAATATTCCCTTTCAGCCCCGATCGCTGCTACTGTTCCTTCCCATCTCCCCATTAGAGAGGGAAGTCTGTTTAGTACAGGACTGCATGTATGAATGTATCACTGAATAATACACAGACCTTTTTTTAATGTCTGTGACTTAGAGAGACGAGCTATGGATCTTGTTGTCAGGTCTTTTAATAACAGCACCACGTGTTTAAGGACTCGATGCTGCTGCTGTTCTGAGAAGGAAAGCCCGCCCGTTGCTGGCCAGATCCACCAGCAAGCCCTTCTCTGTGTTCAACCAAAGCTGCTGGGAGACTCACTTGCTTTTGTTAAACACGAACCATTTCGCAGACCGTCAACACCAGTCAAGGCAATTCTGAGCCCACAATGGATCAAGACAGAAACAAGACTACTACATGATCAGGTTTTGAAAAAATAGAAAGTATCTACACCACAAAAATAAGCAAATATGCCCTGTTCAAACGAGTAGGAGCAGCTGCTGCTTCTACCAACACATCCTTAGCCTCAGTCTATGCCCCATAGATTGGACTTAATTGAGACAGCCGATCACAGCATCACACCCAGGTTCCTGAAGTATCCATCCGGTCCTGCCCAAATCCCAACTGTCCTAGAATGCCCCCAAATCACCTTACACGAACTCAGCTCCGAGCTCCTCCTGACTCCTTTTCACTAAAACACCCACAGTTCCCTATGATGCGTGTTGCCCTACTGTGCGACTGACCCGCTCGCAGCTGTGTGCGCCCAGGAGTCTCTGGCTGAAGGGCCCGGCCAGAGCATTTACACTGCTACAGAGTATGGGCGCGGTGAGCCTGTCACATCTTACTCCACTGCTCTCTGATGATGACTTAAGTTGTCTTCAACTCTATATCATAGAAATAATTCTGCAAATAACATGGTACACATTACAGAGCTACGCTGTATTTCACCACCTTACGGAGCTAAGCTGTGCTGCTCTGGAATACGTTCACAGAAATGGCAGCCCTGGGTGCCAGGCTGCACACACGGTTGCTTTTGTGAAGGCCTGAGAGTCTGCCCTCAGACCAGCTGTGTCCGTCCACTGGCCCGCAAATGCCCCGATATCCCAATGCTCACCTGTGCTCCGATTTACCAACTGACTTTTCCACACTTGCTTCCCAAATAGATGGGTGAGAGGTGGACTGCTGCTGCTGCTCCCATTAGCATCCCTAGGGTTGTTCAGAAGCTGGACATCTCTCTTGAACACCTGGGAGTCTGTGAATTGTCCAGTAATAACCTGTGCTTTTATTCACCCTGGATTCCTCTTATTCTTTTTGTTTTCTATTTTTCAGCTTTTGATGTTGTAGATATCATCTTCCAATCTGTCACCATGTTGTTATTTTACCTTTAATTCAATAAACAGAAATCTTCAGTTTTGACATGGTGAAGCTAACAATCACTGTAATTAGTGCCTTGGTAGGAGCCCTGAAGAAGTTCTTTCTCATACAAGACCAGAAAGATATTCTCTTACATTTTCTTCTTTCCTTCCTTCCTTCCTTCCTTCCTTTTTTTTTGTGGTACTGTGGATTGTACTGAGGGGTATACCTTGGAGCTACTCCTCCAACCCTATTTATTTTATTCTTAATTTTGAAACAGGGTCTTACTAAATTGCAGAAAGCCTCACTAAGTTGCTGAGGCTGGCCTTGAACCTGTGATCTTCCTGTCCCAGCCTCCCAAGTACTGGGATTTTACCACATCTAGCTCTAACAATATCTTTACCAGCTTTATGGTTTTACCTGCTACTTTTCAGTCTTTGTTCTCTCTGGGGTTCACATGGTACATGATGTGTGTGTGTGTGTGTGTGTGTGTGTGTGTGTGTGTGTGTGTGTACATATATATCTGTATGGGTATACACATATGTATGTATACATATATATGCATGTGTGTACATATGCGTGTATATACATGTGTATATGTGTGTATTACACATATGCGTGTGTGCACACATATGTGTGTACATATATATATACATGTGTGTGCATGTGTGTGTGTACACATATATATGTATGTGTGTGTGGCAAGTTTTAGTTAGGTAATTTTCATTGAGAAGTCTAATACTCATGATTACTAAGAAGAGGAACTTAGCATTTTTCTTTCTTGAACTATTCCTTTGATATTAAGGTTGTATACGTCTTACAAAAGCAGCCAACTCACCCCCTGCACCTCCTTGTTTTTCTTTTGAACATCCATATAAACAGAAACTACCTTTCCTGAAAATTCAGTGTAAATATCCTATAAAATCTATTTGGCTTGTGGAGGTGTATCTGTTTATTCAGGTGTCTGTGTGTTTACATTTCTTTGACAAACATCAATCTCTGTCTTCTATTTTTTGTTTTTTACTATTCTTCCACTTTCATCTAGTTTCATACAAGGAAATTAATCATATAGAAGGTTTTGACAACCAAAGTTCTTAATACGAATGACATTCTTCAAAACCTACACCTAGTCTTCATACTAAGGCCCCAATTTTGAACTCAGATTATATTTTTAAAAATGAGCTGTCTCTCTGGGCATGGTGGCACATGTTTCTAATCCCACCACTTGTGAGGCTGAGACAGGAAATCACAGGTTCATGGGCAGCCTCAGCTACTTAGTGAGACCCTGTTTCAAAATAAAGAATAAATATACGGCTGGGAATGTAGCTCGGAGGTAGAATGCCCCTGGGTTCCATCCAGTGCCGCCAAAAGAAAACAAAAAGCACTGTTTAGTATACATGTATTGAAATACCTCATTATAAACCTACGCACCTATGTATCAGTTTTTAAAAATGAGTTAACATAAAGTCTGCCCTTAGTTTCTAGAAAACTCAATCTGTTCTTATGTAGATATTTGGCCTCAGCAATATAGACCAACAAGGTAACATCGAAATGGGAAAACCTGAGCATTTATATTTTAAAAATTGAAAGGAGTGCTTTTTGGAACCAAAAGAATTAAGTGACAGTGAACTGAGCCAGAGAAAGTTTTCTGAAGGCCCCATAAAGGGTAAGAAATGTTTACCCCTGAATGTAAATCTATTTCACTCTGATGCTCTGGCCAATACTCTTCTTTGACTGTAGACTCGATGAAAATGAAGAAATTGATTTAGGTCCAGGCTAAAGAGGCACTCTCTCACCAGAGATGTAAGGGGACGTTAGGGGTTCGTTTCATGGCTAACTTTAGACTTTCTGGATAAATAAGACTAACGAAAGCCTTCAAAGCTAAGTGGCTAATCTATCAAGCAAAGACTGACACTAAATTGACATAATGAAACTCTCGTGGTCTCAAACTACTACATTATTTAATGTATGTGTGTGCCGCCCCAAAGGGTCTAACAAGGTTTTCATAGACTGTGAAGATAAATGCTGGTGTGCATCTTACAGCATCTTATGTTACCACGGTGCCCAGGCCAGAAAGCACTAATCAGAGCACTTCTGGTACACAGCATTTATGTACTAATGACACTACTTCCTAAACCAAATATTCCAAGTATAAAGAATTCATGGCAAAAGCCATTAGTTGAAGCAAGTACAATGCTAAACAAAGAATCAAACTAGAAACAAACACAACACACCCTGATAAAGAAACAAAAGTTCAGAAGCAATACAGTGTGTGAGGAAGACAACTGTCTTTTCCTAAAGATGTGGCAAGCATTATTATACTAAAATGCATACGTACTCAATTTTTGTGTTCTGTGGCAGTGAGACTGAACCTAGGGGCATTTGGCCTCTATGCTACAAGTCCAGCATTTTATATTTTTCAGGGTGAAAGTGATCTCGCTAAATTGCTGAGGCTGGCCTCAAGCCTGCAACCTTGTCTCAAGTGTCACAAGTGCTGGGATTACAGCTGTGGGCTAACATACCTGACCGAAGCATCGTTGCTGTGGCTGTGATACAGGGATTGACCCAGGGGCCGTCTACCTCTTAGCTACACCTTCAGCCCTTTTTTGTTTCTTATTCTGAAACGGGTCTTGCTCAGCTGCTGAAGCTGGTCTCGAACCTTCAATCTATCTGTTTCAACCTCCCAAGTACTAGAATTAGAAGTGTGTGCTACTACTTCCAGCTAAACCAATTTCCTTTTACTCCTACTAGTAGGGATTCTACCTCTGAGCTACTCCCAGCCCTCATTTACTTTTTATTTAGAAGCAGGGTCTTGTGAGCTGCAGTCTTGCTGTGTTGCGGAGGCTGTCCGTGTGTTGCGGAGGCTGTCCGTGTGTTGCGGAGGCTGTCCGTGTGTTGCGGAGGCTGTCCGTGTCCTGCAGTCCTCTTCTCTCACCCACCCAGCACTGGGATAATGTGATGAGCCACCACACCCGGCTTAAACCAACCGTTTAAAGGTGAAAACTTGAGACTGGCGAGAGAGTAAACGCGTATGTGTAAAACAAAACAAAGCAAACACGCGTGTGTAGTTACATATTCCACATGATGGATACGTCTATACCAAACTAATCATTTTAGAAAGCGAGAGAATTTTAATTTTAAAGATAGAAGAAACACCATAAGCTAATTTTGTTTCATGCCACATTTTCTTGGTCGATATTCAAGCTAATAAATCTGCAACAGCCATGTCACCCCCGAGGGAGTTTGGCTCTTCACAGTCCCTGCCTTGGTCCTTTCCTTCCTGTCTTTTCTTCTTTGTGGAGCGAGAGACTGGACACAGGCCCTCCATGACCCTGGGAAGCCTCTTCCACAGAGCCTCAGCCTCAACCACTGCTTGGTCATTCTTGAGATGTGTTCAGTAATTCAGTGAATCACTTTTCTTTCAGCTGACATAATCCCTAAGTTAATTTTTATTCCCTCTACCTTCTTGGTATTACCATATAATGCTCAGATAGTAGCATAGGAAAAAGAGATGCAGGGTCCTATCATAGGTTAGATACAGATGGGGTCTGACAGTTGGGGACAAATGGACCCACTTCATAGTCTCCACATTTTCAGTCAAAACACACATCTCAAATCATCTTAAAGCATATGTAAACTCCCTCTATGCAGGCAAGGCAGGCTGAGTTATGTACAATTAAAGGAAAACACACTGATTAATCTATGCTGTTATAAACTCACAAATGTCAAATCTCTTCACAGTGTCTTTGATTCAACATCGGGTTTCCTGGATTCGGTAGTAATGTCTCTGAAGCAAAGGAGCCGTGCTCTTAAAATGCCCGGAGACTTAGGAGTTCAAAAGCACGTCAAAATTGAGACTAGGAAGAGGAGGTAATTAGTGCCTGCAGCTTTGTTTAGGGTTGTGGGTGCCAAGGGCTGCAGTCAAAGAGCACAGGCAGTCAGCCTTTGCACATCATAATTAGACATGTGGAGGACAGAGCTCTACATTATAACTACTAGAAACACTGCCATCTCAGAGCTGCCAAGACAACCATGAGCTCTCCCACCAGATCTCTTTTTCCAACTCCGGTTTCTCGAGGCATGTGACCTCAGGCTTCTCTCAACATCCGCTGAGATAAACTGTGTGGGGCGACGACTTTCGGTGTGTGCCTGCCCACTGCTCCAACCTTGAGTAGATGCAGCAGGAAAAAGGTATGGAGGCTGGCGGGCTTGTAGGGATAGGTGGAAATGGAGAACATGAGACATGTTGCTCAGCACTGCACTGCAGGTTTCCAAGGAGAAGAAACAGGACACTCCCGTGGACAAGCATAATCCCAACTTAGTTCTCAATTTTTACCTTGATCTGTGCTCTTTGGCTACTGTTTTACCAAGACTCTGTCTTCGCTCTGGAGGTTTGGACAAACCCTCTCTATTCCCCTTGGAGCTTCAGTGGGGTGCCCTCACATTCAAGTGGCAGCGAGCATCATGTGTTAAATTTTTCTGTCTTCGGTATTGAGGATGGAACCCAGGGGCATTCTACCACTGAGCTGCACTCCATCCGTTTTTACATTTTATTTTAAAACAGGGTCTTGCTAAGTTGCAGAGGGTCTCACCCAATGGCTGAGGTTTGGTTTGCCTTAACCTGTGATTCTCCAGTCTCAGCCTCCCAAGTACTCAAATTACAGGCTTGGGCCACCACATCTAGTTCTTGCTCTATCTAAAATGACTTCTGTCCTAATATATCTGAAACAGTCCATGCATAACAATGTTCCATTGTAAGATTATAATTCTCTGTGCTCATTATCTTTTCTTAAAGAAGTTTTATAAAAAGGGGAAGGAGGTATTTTCTGTCTAGGAGAAACAGCTTGCTTTTGCTTTGCAAAGATAAAAATATTTTATACAAATACATGTACTTATGTTGCTAATTGTACTTTTCAGAATGTTAGAAAGTCCACGTTAAGAGATTATATTAAGTTTCAAAGTCTTTCAGGGCCATAGAACTGTTTTATTAAAATAAAAATATTCGCCGGGCGTGGTAGCGCACGTTTGTAATCCTCACGCTTGGGAGGCTGAGACAGGAGGATCGCACAGGTTTGAAACCAGCCTCAGCTACTGAGTGAGACCCTGTTTCCAAATAAAGTATAAAATAGGTTTGGAAGTATAGCCTGGAGGTAGTAAAAACCCCTGGGTTCTACCCGCAGTATCACCAATAAATAAATAAATTAATTAAATTAAATACAAATATTCTGGGAGAAGGCATACGCTAAACGTCTCAGTAAGGAGCACTTGGAGTACAGGGCCCAGACCACGGCCAGGACAGGACAAGGACAGAGTCCTGGACCGATTCCATCATTCTACCTCAAGCTGGCCTCAGCCCAGCAGTAGCCTGCTTCATTCAAAATCTGACCCAAATTTGCGTCAGTTTCTACCTCCCTCCACTGACAGCCAGGCCTAGCATTGCTGCAGTAATTTCCATAGATAAGAACAAGTTTGGATATATATGGAAAGAAAAGCCCAATTTGGCTGGACATGGTGGCGCACGCTTGTAATCCCAGTACTTGGGAGGCTGAAGCAGGAGGATCGCAGGCTTCAGCCAGGCTCAGCTACTGAGTGGGGCCCTCGGCAACTTAGTGAGACCTTGTTTCAAAATAAAAAAATGTAGGCCTGGTGATATAGCTCAGAGGTAGAATGCCCCTAGGTATAATAGTAGTAATAATTTGATGTGTATAGGTAGGCTATTTTTACTTCTGAAGTAACAGTTCACATACTAAGGTCTACTGGAATAGTCTCAAGATATAAGTTTAAAATTTATTTTCATTTTATGATAACTTTCAAATAATAAAAATGTGTCAGCCGAGTGAACATCTTACAATGCATACCGCTAGTTTCAGCATCTAAATTTGTATTTGTGCTCCAATTGTGTCGGCACCAGGTCACCACTTAATTACTGTCGCTCCTTTGACTAGAATTTGTATGTTCCAAAATTTGATTTATTTGAAAAAACAGAGTTCTAGAGTTAAACTTACGAAGAATAGAAAAAAAAAAAAGGTGCTTATTTATGCCCACTTCTTTACTCTTCCTAATCATTTGTTTGGTTTATGTTGCTAGTAGTATTATTAAAATAGTGTTCTGGTCAGCATTCCTGCAGCTGTAATCTGATTGACCATGTAGCTTAAAAAAAAAAATTTATTTTCCTATGGTTTTGGGCTCAGTCCATGTAAGACTGGGACCATAGATCTCAGTACATGGTGGCGGGAGACAGAGAGAGGGAGAGCACATGGGCTGCGGTCCTCACATCATGGAGGCCAGAGAGCAGGAGCCATGGATGTAACCCCAAGCCGCAGCCCAGGGACCACCTCCAGCCACACCCTACAAGCCTAGGCCACCAAGCTATTGATGGAATTGCAGCCCTCAGGACTCAATTACAGAAGCAACCAACATTAACGAATAAGCTCTTTAAGGGACATTTTATAACGACGATATATAATGAATTCCTATTGTACTATATTCAGTTACTATTCTAAGCATTTGCCATGTAGTAACACATTCAATCCTCACAGGTTTATGGACAGCTTTATTCTCTGCATAGGAGGTCACAGAGCCCATGAGGGACAGAGCCAACACTGACCCAGAAAGCCTGACTCTAAGGTCTGTGCTCTTACCATAAGACACTCTTTGTAAAAAGCACAAAGAGCAGAGAGATAATATCTACACCATGATCTGAACTTAATTCTAGTCGAGCGAGAGCACATGGCAGGTGACGGAGGTCATCAGCCAAGCCGGGCTGATGAAGAAAATTAACCAGGGCATTCCCTACGCCCTTCACAGCTGATGGATTTGTGAAACGCTAGAGTTCCCAGGAGCAAAAATCAAAGTCTTCTCTCTCACTAGGTGAGACTACTCCTCTCCTCGAGTTAAGGGCTACCAACAGAAGCACACGGTTCTTTAGAGTCAATCAAACTCCTCCATTGACCAATCACTCACATCAAATGTGTAATTTAGTAGTTGAACCGGATCACACCTAAGTTTCTTGCAGCTTTAAATATGCCTATTCAGACAGCATGCATTTATGAAAACTCAGAATTAATGACTAACTGGATATGACACAAATCTAGAAAAAGGTGCTGAAAGTATCAAGCCAAGAGATCAGACACGGGGAAATCTTATGATCTGAGAACGAAAGAGTGAACAGGAGTAAACAAATTGTGTGTTTGTGTGTGTGTGTGTGTGTGTGTGTGTGTGTGTGTGTGCATGCGCACGTGTGTTACTGAGGATTGAACCCAGGGGCAGTCTACCTCCCAGCTATACCCTCAGCTCTCTTTTATTCTTTATTTTGAAACAAGGTCTCACTAAGTTGCGGAGGGGCCTCACAAGTTGCTGCGGCTGGCCAGGAACTTGCGATCCTCCTGTCTCAGCCTCCCAAGTCCTGGGATTACAAGTGTGTGCCACCACTCCCAGCAGTGAACAGGTATTCTAACCGGCAGTTTCACTTCCCACTGTCAAAGCTGCTTCACAGCTCACTAAATTTGACTTTACCTCAGTGAGAAAAGTCAAATTTAGCCTCAAATCTAATCTTAGAATGACAACAAGAAAAGTAAGATTTCCTTTGGAAAAAAAATTAACTTTTTATCTCTGGTAGAATATCTTCATTAAAAAGCATAGTGATAATTATATTATTTTCAGAGTAAATAAAAAGTAAATATTAATGAGAAAGAAATAGGAGCATTCTGGTATTCTTTACACTTAGTGTATTTTCACAATCTCTACCGACTGGTACAATATAAACACTGAAAGACATGGCTTATAAGACCTCTTTATACACCCACACAACCAAAGGGGGCGGTCTCCAGTAAAATAACTTCAATCAGTGTATTCGTTTTCATAATGGAATTAATGGGCAATTCATCACAAAATAAAATTTAACCATAAAATCAAGTAGCGGAAATACTAAGAGTCTGAGGAGGTGGCTTTCTACATAGAAGAGCATAGTAAATTTCAGATTAGATTTGTTCAATAATAAGAACGGAAACCCAACCAGAAAAATCAATATAAACAGACAGTGGTACTTTCATGCAAAGTAAAACTCTAGGTACAAGTAGCACCTGCACAGCTTCTGCGTGATCACTGCATCCTCCTAAAAGATGTAGAACTTGCTATGTTTTAGATAAGGTCCGGACAGGAGGAGATATAATAAATGCCCCTTGGACATCAATAACTTAAACTCTTTCTTTTGCTCATAACAAGAGATTTGAGTCTCTGTCTTAAGCCTAGAAGCTTCCTTTTGAGGGCTGCGTGTTGGAGAGTAGTGTGTTAGGCCAATCACACCAGGGAGTTTATACTGGCAAACGGGCAGCTCCCCTTTCCCTTGGGGACTGTGGAGCCAGCCAGGACTTGCCGCCCACCAAGTCGGTAAATTTGTGTCAACAGGCCCTGCATGGAGGATGACATGTTCATCTTCATTGTTCGCTGACATTTGGAGAAAGCAAATGAAATTCCCACTGATGTTTTACTACGTACCCAACTCTGCTAGACGCAGCACTACTAAACAGGGCCTACCTTGCTACTTGGGACCTGTGGAATAGACAGGTATCATTCCCATTTAAAGATAAAGAACGTCAGTGCACACTGATTAAAAAGCTGCTAGGAAGCTGGGCGTGGTAGCACATGCTTGTAATCCCCACGCTTGGGAGGCTGAGACAGGAGGATCGCACAGGTTCGAAGCCAGCCTCGGCTACTTAGTGAGGCTCTCAGCAACTTAGGGAGACCCTGTTTCCAAATAAAGTATAAAATAGGTCTGGGAGTGTAATCTGGAGGTAGAAAAAGCCCCTGGGTTCCACCCCAGTACCACCATAACTAACTAACTAAATAAAAAGCTGGCTAGGAGCCTGCTGCTAAGAGGACTGAGCTGGGCTTCAAGGCCACGCGAGTCTGACTCCAAAGCCCACGTTCCTCCCACTCTACATCCTGAATCCACACACATGCTAGTGAAGCCTTCAGATAATAACATTAATGGCTGCCAGTTTTAAATATCAAATACAGGCTAGGTTCTTTTTCCACGTACTGCTTAGTTATCATACGGCAATCTGCAGAATAACTCTGCAGACAGCAGTTACACCCGTTTTACAGATGACGAAGCCACGGTCCAGAGCAGCCTAAGGCCATGCCGGAGCTGGAACTGCTAGCCACCGGCAGAGCTGGCTTTGCACTCAGGACTGCCTGGAGCCCACCAGATGTGCTCCCACTACAACGCAAAGACAGCCTATGAATAAACCTGTCATTTGGAATCCACTTTACGAGAGGGGTCTCATGATTTGTGCAGGGGTAGCTACACTTCCGGAGGTGTTTCTACATTTTCTGTTTATCTGAGACTGTAATTGCCGAGATTCTCATACAGTAATACAAACAAGTCCTAGGCTACTGGTGTGTCCACTCACTCTTCTAGCTTTTTCCCCTTCACAGTGCTGTAGCAGCCACTAGTCTTCAAATTCTGAGACGCAAAAACTAAAAACACACCACTGTACAGAGACAATTCCTGCTTTCCTGTCTATGTCCCTCGCCTGGAGTGTCATTTCCAGATGGAACGCCTGCACACTCCTTTCCTAAGCTGCCAGGGCTTAACACAGTTATCATCTTAGTCAGCTGCGAGGAGGAGCCTGTCTCTCTTAGACGTCCTCGAGCCCGTAGAGCATCTCATACTCTCTTGCCTTCAAATTAGCTTTGTGTTTTAAGTTTCCTACAAGGTTTGAATATTGAGGTCAAACAGTATATGCCAGCCAACATCATATATGGTAAAGAAAACAAATTATAGCTATATATGAACTCAGTCTCCACTACCTAATTAATCAGAAGTATTTAGTGGTCATTTATTTCAGACCAGGCACTGTGTTAACTTCTGGAAAATGAATGTAAAGAGATATTATCCCTGCCCTCAGGAATGCACAATGCAATGGGAGAAGCAATAAAATGGGTTTCATAAACAGGAAAAGATATAAAAGTAACTGCTTTATGTAGAGAAGACTAAATCTCTGATGTGGTGTCATAGAGTGGATTTTCCCAGGATGAACAGGAATTTAGCGCAGACGGAAGGCAATTTCTTGTCCGTGATGGAATGACGAACTGTCCGAGATTAAAGCATCTTACAGGAAGGAAAGCGATCAAGGAGGGGCCTGCAGAGAGGCTACCCAGGCACCTGGAGCAAGCCGAAAGCCCGATGCGCGGCCGGGCCAGTGTCTGCACCAGCGGCTGGCGAACGAGCAGGTGGGGAGAGCAGATGTGAAGAGGTAACACGCAGAGCTGGCCACAGTAATTTGTGTTGTCTGTGTTTTCAGGAAGAGGTGTGTCTGTGCTCTGCCTGCAGTGAGATGGCGCTGGGCAGGTCTGTACTCCACCCAAAATGAATCACTCATTATTTTTTTAAAGAACGTAACCTAATTTAGAATGCTGTGTTTTTAGCACTGAGCCTACTGGGTAGTGTGGGGATAAGAGCTTGTGTAAAGTAACTACTTCTTTACTATCTAGTAGTAGAACTTGGGTTTTGCTCAAAGAAGTAGCAAAATATTGTAAAACAGGAAGAAAAGGGGACAAGGCTAGCCATCAGACTACTGTTATGTCCCTAAACAGAGAGCTTACCTGAGGAAAAAAGGAGGAGACCAGCTTTTTGGCAAAAGTATTCACACCCTTGTAGCTTCACCTTCTAAAAACACTGCTTACTTTATTTCATTCTCTTTGAGAAACTCACTGTTGCCTAGAAAAATAAGGTTCAAATGCTTTAGACTGACATTCGATCATTTAACTTCCAAGTTCTAGGAGTCTCAAGATACTGAAGGTTGTTCTTGCACCTGAAGCATCGACTCATTTCTGATCTCTGACCACCGGCTTACTGTTAGAGGAGCCAGGCCGGCGGGCGTGGAGCAGCTGGCTCTGGTCCGGCTCCTGCAGGCTCCGAGGAAGTCATTCCTCTCAACTCTTGCCTTCAGAGGGCCTGTATCCTTCCTAATCACAAACCTCTCCTGTTTTGGCGACCTGATAGAGTACATTTCTTCATCTTTGAACACAGAATAAATCAGTGTCTTGAAATCAATGCACATTAGTTTAATTCCCTACACTTCGATTCTTTGTGATCTGTGAAGAGATCTGTTACAGCCTTGACTGTAACACTTCTGACTTCCACCAGACACTCCCCCATAGAATCATGCCTGTAGACCAAAACTCTAATTGAGTGAGAAATAGAGCTTTTAGAGTAATATATTTGGTAGCTCCCAAATACATCAGAATAATAAGATTAAAAACTTATCAAGCTTTCACCTCCAAAATGTAAGAACAAATTGCCTGTAATTTATTCAGAACTAGCTCCCCAGAACCAACCGACAGCTATAATCAAATAACAAAGACCCATCCTTCTACAGGGTCTGATTTACCTGGAGTTGAAAGTGACCTGTCAAGATTATCATTCTTATTCTTCCTAACGGGCAGTAATGGACACTGGACTGGGCATTCTACAGTGTTTCTTGAACCTACGCCCCTTGCCTGAAAGCAGGAGGGCTGGACGTGATTTCTTGGGTCTCTTAACACTGCTTCCTGGACGCCTGGGCTCTGTGGCAGCTGAACGTGAACCTGTTTGGGTTGCAGACACCTCCTCTCACTTGAGCGGCAAGTGAGGTGGCTCCCTGGCACTTGCTACCTGGCGCTCTGCCAGCCTCCCGACTTCCTTCCTCCGGCTCCAGCGGACAGGTTGCAGCAAGCAAGGCTCTCGTTAGAGGAGATTTATGGTGCTTAAATGCTCCTCCTGGATCTTCTTCCACTGTCATGATGTAACACTAAGCATGTTTATCTACTGTGTACCCGGTACGTCTTGACCCACACTTCTTTGGGAAACTACCATATAATAAGTATTAAACACGCCCTGATGAGAGATGAAAACGTGGAAAAGTTGTTCAATTTACCTCCATTATTGTTACGCCTATAGGTGATTAATAGATACTGCAGTAAACCAAGATTTTGATACTGAGAGTTGATATAAAATAGCACTAAGACCCCAACCTAAATACCCTCTGACCCACGCACAGGCACACACTTTGAAACTTCTGAGATTGACCTTCCACTGCAAATCTTTTGGGAAAAAAATATTTCTAAACTTTTAGGCTTCTAAAAGAACAACTTGATCTGAGATTCAGGATTATTATCTTCTCTGCCCAAAGTGCTGTGGATGTGTCATTTTTATCTGCTCAAAGCTCTACTGGGCGTATGTATAAAATGAGGACTCAGACGGGCTGTGGTTGCAACCTATTCTTCTGCACTAGCACACTGGAAACGATATGCAGTTTCATCAGGAGAGGCGCTCGACCCTCATGGCACCAGAGAGGTGACAGCGTGAGGGTGTGTGTGCGCGCGGGGAGGATGTGTGCGCATTATCGGTCACTCAGGTTCGATTCTGAGACTCCAGCTCTTGGGCTGCTTGACCAGCTGCTGGGTCCTCCGGCTCTCCACTGGTAGGCAGCCACTTGGGACCACAGTACCAGCGCCTGTCAGCTGACTTGAGACATCCCCTTTACCATATCTGTGAGTTGCTACTCTAATGAACCCTGACTAATAGAGATGTCATTCACTAACACTTTTCCATGTAAACCAAGAGTCAGAATTCTTTTGAGGATGACCGTACTGAACAATGTGAGCAAACAATAGGTTTTCTCTGCTGGCTGGCACCGTAGAGATGCTTCCTACTAAAACAGAAGGCTCCCACCAATGCCCTCTGCTCCTCCGATTCAACAATCCACCTGTCCTTTATCCTTTAAAATACCCTCTCCACTGGGTATGGTGGTGCAAGTTTCTAATCCCAGTATGTGGGAGGCTGAAACCAAGGATCACAGGTTTGAAGCCAGCCTCAGGAATGCAGCTCCAGGTTCAATGCCCCTGGGTTCCGTACCCAGGACCACAAAAACAAACACCCAATCACAATGGTTCTTCACCTTTAGATAGGATTAGATATTCTTTTAACATTCCGATGATGCTTTGGTCCATAAGTTCAATACTGAAAAATGCAAAGTCACCAAAATACTGAGTAATCAACAGTTTGAAAGTGGAAAAACCTACCTCATTTTCCTGGAGAATTTGTGGCCCCCTACTCAAGAACCTCTGCTCTAAGAGTTCTAACTTTAACTAAAAAGCCACAGATTAGAGAACAGGCACTTTATGATTATGCAGCTAATGTGGATCCCAGAATCCATCTTCTAATACTGCTGCCTCAGGGTCCACCCTTGTTCAAATTATTCTTCTGTCTTTAAGATTCCATTCTATTTTCCTGTTCAAAATAGAATTGACAAGCATCTTGATGGAACTGTGACTAGTACTTGCAAACTAAATCCAGCCATGTGTCTGAGAGTCCTAATTTAAGAAGAACCCATAACCTGGGCTCCCCTTTAAAACTATATGAATAGCAGGGCATGGTGGCGCACACTTGTAATCCCCGCGCTTGGGAGGCTGAGACAGGAGGATCGCACAGGTTCGAAGCCAGCCTCAGCTACTTAGTGAGGCTCTCAGCAACTTAGTGAGAACCTATTTCCAAATACAATGTAAAATAGGTCTGGGAGGATAGCCCAGAGGTAGAAAGCCCCTGGATTCCACTCCCAGTACCAAAAAATAAAATAAAATAAATAAAACGATATGAATGTTTAACATGCACATGCCAAGATTGGGGGAGCAGTAAATACACGGTGGCAAATTTCTGGTAATATACAGTGATTAACACTCAGTGGTTAAAGTACTGTTTATTTCCTTTGAGGAGAATGATATATGAACATGGTAAGTATATTCATTGTGGTATCCAAATGAAATTTTTACACAAAATTTCACGATGGTTTATAATTTCAGTCGGAACTGGGTTTGATGGAGCATGCCTGTGATCCCAGCTACTCAGGAGGCTTAGGCAGGAGGATCACAACAACACAGAAAGCTATCAAATCCCTGTGGTGGGCTAAAGATGGGTACAAACACATTCTTCACGACCCATCAGAGACTGAGGCGCTTCTTCTTTGACTCAGTATAGTCTAGCCTTATGAAATGCGGCCGGAACCAGCGACGAGGGGACTGGGGAAAGTGCCGTGATACGATTCCAGAACGGGCCTTTGGAGATCTGTACCTCTCGGTTTACAGGGCTGGAGCCCTCATCTTAGAACCTGGCAGCCAACCTGTGAGAGGGCCACGCCGCAGGGAGGCCACCTGGGAGGGGTGCACGGTGCTCCACCAGAGTGCTCCAGAGGAGCCAGACACGCAGGCAAGACGGTCAGGTTTCTACTCACAAGAGGAAGCTAAGGCATGGCCCCACTGCTCAGGAGACCAGGGCAAGGCCAAGACAGATGCGAGTGGTCACAGTGGGCAGGAGGAAGCCAGGTGTGGTGGTGGTGCACCCTGCAAGCCCACTACTCGGGAGGCTGAGACAGGAAGGTGACAGGTTCAAGACCAGCCTCAGCAACCTAGTGAGACCTTCTTTCAAAATGAAATAAAATAGGGCAGCAGGTGCAGCTGCAGGTAGAGCCCCCTGCGTTCAATCACCAGTACCACCACCACCACAACAACAACAACAAAGTAAGCAGGAGGAAAATTTAAGATTGTGTATGCCTACAACACACCCTGCACAGTACGGAAGTGAAAGCATCCCAGCGACCAGCATCTACATTCACTTAATGATGGGAGAATGTGTTTTATGTGTTGATTGATTTCCCCACTCATGTTTTACTCTTAGTTAAATTAGTATCAAAACTGTGATTCTAGCAAAAAGCCTTTTTAGACCGGTTTTAGGTTCATAGCTAAGTTAAAGGGAAGATACAGTGCTTTGGCTGTATCCCCTGCCCTCCGTAAGCACCACGCCCCCATCAGCGATACCCTCCAGCAAAGTGCATTTCTTACAGCTGGGGAAGCCACACTGGCACCAAATGGCCTCCACCCACAGCTGCCATCAGGGCTGGGGCAGGACAGTGGAAGTACAAACTCAAGGAGAAAAATATAGACAATTTCTCAAAGCTAGTTTTTAAACAGATGACAGTGTTAAGTCACCATGGGTTTAAATCTACTGACTATATTGAAGAGTTGATATACATGTTTAATTTGAAATTTTTGGGGAGTCGATGGAGAGTGGGGGCTTATAAAATGACTTCTGGAAGCAGATCACAGCCAGAGAGGCGATGGGATCGCTACGCCACGGGTAATGAACCGGGCCGCTAGCCAGGCCGCAGCCACTGCATCATCATATGTTAATACTGTAGGAGCCTTTCGCCACGTTGCTGGATTCCTTCAACTTCCTGCCAGAATGACCAGCTGC
Organism: Muscardinus avellanarius; assembly: GCF_963383645.1. Taxonomy (NCBI): domain Eukaryota; kingdom Metazoa; phylum Chordata; class Mammalia; order Rodentia; family Gliridae; genus Muscardinus; species Muscardinus avellanarius. The sequence continues at coordinate 2,380,642 of NC_137791.1, read as the reverse complement.
AGTAGGGAGTCTTGAGTTGGTTGGCTCACTTCTAGTTAGGTGCCCAGGGCTTTTCTCGCGCATTGCATGGGATTAGGACAGGAGACTGGCAGTGTTCCTCCACTTATCAGTAAGAGGTACACCTTGGCAAAAGTTTGCAACATGATACAACTGAAGTCAGCACAGAACACACACACTTTTTTTTTTTTTTTTTGAGGTACTGGTGATGAAACTCAGGGGCATTCTACCTCTGAGCTATACCTCCAGCCCTATTTCTTACTTTTTTATTGCTTGTTTTGAAACAGGGTCTCACTGAGTTGCAGAGGGCCTTGCTAAGCTGCTGAGGCTATCCGCAAACTACAATCCTCCTGCCTCGCCTCCCTAATGCTGGGATTACAAGTGTGTGCCACCACACCCAGCACCCCTACCTTTTGAAATACTGGCGTTTTACACTACCCCAGCTGTACCCCAGTTCTAACCCTTAATAAATTAGTTAGAGAAGTTACATTTATGGAGAAATAGGGAATCAGGGGTAAAGATGAAGTGGGGACAGAATGTGGTAAGTGAATCTTCGCTGTAACACCTGAGCCCTTGTTTCAGGAACAATGGCTATCCAACACGGTCAGATGGCAAAGGCTCTGGAAAGCGGGGCCCTTGGTTGGACACTGAGCTGGCGTCCAGCTTGCACCATCACCACATGCTCTCCAGGATGGCTGTTATTAAGCAGAAAGCTCCGTTTTGAGTTCCATAACCCTTTGATCTCAACTGTTCCATCTGTCTTTAATTCTAGAAAGTTCTCAGTTACTAACTGACTTAAAATGGATTCTCGGCCCTTTTTCTGATCTAGTAGCTGAGCCGTAACCCATTCCTATTATTCTTACTTCTTGGCTTTTCTTACATTCTTTACATCTCTTCTTTGCTTGATGCCTACCAAAACTTTTAAGACTGGACTGTCCAAATCATGAAATCATTCTTGGGCTCTTTCTCTTCTGTTATTTAACTCACCTAGTTTTTTTTTTTTTTTTTAATTGCATTTTTTCAAACCCAGCACCTAATTGGCTATAATTATTTTCACTTTTTTTTTTTTTTGAGCTACTGGGGATGGGACCCAGAGGGGCATTTTATCTCTGAGCTATACCCTCAACTCTATTTGTGTGTGTGTGTGTGTGTGTGTGTGTGTGTGCGCGCGCGCGCGCGCGCACGTGTTTGTGTTTGTGTGTAGTACTGGGGGTGGAGCCCAGGGGCTTTTCTACCTCTGGGCCATACTCCCAGACCTATTTAATACTTTATTTGGAAACAGGGTCTCAGTAAGTTGCTGAGAGCCTCACTCAGTAGCTGAGGCTGGCTTCAAACCTGTGCGATCCTCCTGTCTCCGCCTCTCAAGTATTGGGATTACAAGCGTGCGCCACCATGCCTGGCCTAGCCCTATTTTTTATTCTTTATTTTGAGACAGGGTCTCACTGAGTTGCATAAGGCCTCACTAAGTAGCTGAGGCTGTCTGTGAACCTCAATCCTCTCATCTCAGCCTCCCGGATGCTGGGATAACAGGCGTGCATTACCGTGCCCGGCTTCACTCACTGTCTCTTTATGAATGCAGTCACTTCCCTCTGCTCTCTGAGATCGTCTCAGTTATTCTAAATTCCCATGTTGCCTGCACTACTGGTTTTGCTTATTTTATGCTCATCATTCCTGCCACGGCAGAAGGGCCTCAAATGATTTTCAAAGGGTTCCTCTGATGTCTGGTCTGCCTCCATCACCTCCTGTTCTAGACAAAGCACGTCCTGGTCTCCTGGTCCTAAAATTGAGGACGTTTGTTCCCTGTCTGTTTCTCTTTTTTTGATAGTGCAGTGATTTGCTCTGAAATTATTTCTTGTCAGACTCTTCAGGGCATATACAATTGGCTTTGGTATTCTTAAAATTCACACTAGCAGGAAGCAAGATCACACTCCAAGTTATACGTTATATTTTTAAATTTTTGTTTTGCATTTTATCATATAAAGCTTGATTTGTCCATTCCTGGACCTGGAGCTATAAGGGACCATGGGGATATGTATAGAAGGTGGTACTGATAAACAGTAGAGGATCTGAATGCTGCTAGAGCAATTCAAGTTACTATAAAATACGTAAAGCTACAACCCTTAGCAAATATCCCACCACTTTTTTCAGACCAAAAATCCTGGTTATTTCTGTAACATTATAAAAGGGTACCCAATCTTTTTCTGTTGACATTTATCACGTGGGTTAACAGGATTCTTGATATTAGAATAGCATTACAAATATAATTATGTTGGGCATTTCTAAACTATGACTTTTCCAAACTCCTGAGGTACTGCTATAAATCATTAAGAGTAATCTATGTGCAACGTCCAAAAATAAAAATAAAATTTGAGGATTAAAAAATGGATATGATTTGCCAGGCATGGGGGCGCACACTTGTAATCCCCGCGCTTGGGAAGCAGACAGGAGGATAGCGCAGGTTCGAAGCCAGCCACTCTGGCTTAAGAGACCCTGTTTCCAAAAATAAAAAAAAGTATAAAATAGGTCTGGAAGTGTAGCCCAGAAGTAGAAGGGTTTCCAGAAACCCCAGTACCACCAAGACGAAAAAAAAAAAAAAAAAAAAAAAAAAGGAAAATTCTCCCAGAAAGCTGTTGGGAAGGATTCATGTAATAATATGCTCCATGAACATGGTGAACTCTTAAGAAGTAACATTTTAGCCTGGCGTGGTGACGCATGCGTGTAATCCCAGCATTCGGGAGGCTGAGACAGGAGGATCACAGTTCGCAGCCTCAGCTACTTAGTGAGGCTCTCCACAACTCAGTGAGCCCCTGTTTCAAAATAAAGAATAAAAAATTGGGCAGGGGATGTAGCTCGGAGGTCAAATGCCTCTGGGTTCCATCCCCAGACCCCCCCCCCAAAGTAACATTTTTCCTCCATTATTATCTGGAAATTGCAAGTGATTGGATTGATATTCAAATAGAATGGATATGAATCCACCTACTACTATTAACTTTGTGAAAACTCTGGAAGCAATCATGCAAAATGTTTAGCATATTAACAGACTGAAGCCCCTGTGCGGGTTTTCCTACTATTATTAGATGTGCAGTGCCCCCGTTACTCAATTTGTCATGTAATTAGGGAGTTTTATTTGATGAGCTCCTTATATTATTTGCAAAATTAAAGCGAGAAGTTGTGGCTACCTGGGGGCTCTGTGTCTGTCCCTCCTCTTGCATGTTTTGCTCCCTGACATGGCCCAGCTTCTGTCTTTAGAGAACTCGGCAAGTGTGTAAGAAGAGCCAGCATTGGACACGAGCCCTTACGGACAGCGACATCGAAAGCACCACCAATTGTTTAGGGGGGAAAGGCATGGATAATTTGCCAAAAATTGTAAATTGTGCAGGACACAGGCATTAGGAATATCACAGGGAAGGGAGCGAGCCACTGCCTCTTCTTGACCTCCCGGCTTAGGGGTAAACAAAAAGATAAGCAGTGAGAGGATCCACATTAAGCACCCAGTGGTCCTTGAGAGCATGGGTTGTAAGAGGCTGAAAGGAGGAGGAAACAAACTGGTCAGAGCTGGGAAACATCTGCCTGTGGAGCGATGCTAAGGTAGCTTGCCCACTGATGTGAGAAGCCCAAACCGATGGGCTTTTAAAAATTATGTATGAAAAACAAGAATACAAGGGCATTCAGAACCATTGTAAACTAGAATTATCAACTTAATCAAATAATCAAGAAAGTGCTCGAGTCCCCAGGAGCTGGAAAGTTTGCGTAACAGGCTCTTCGGAGACGGACTTTCATTCCAGCGGAACTTTTTGTTCCAAAACCTGACTGCAAAACAACTATTTTTTTCCCCTTACTGAGGGAAATGTTTCTGCTTTTAATCATATCTAACAGTTAAGACAGGTTAAAGAAGAGAAAATGCTCCTTTATAATTATGGCGCTTATAATTACTGTGTGGCTTACAACATTCCCACTTATAAGGCACATTACCTTTTCAAGTAAAGCTGGGATCTCGCAGGATATTAAGTTATTTACTGGCTTCCCTGCATCTGGCACCCAGTGCAGGACACATGGTATAAAACTATAATCTAGGCTCAGAACATACCCGAACAAAGGCCAGAGAAAGCACAGTTAGCACTATTACTTAGGGCATATAAGTAACTGAATTAGGTAATTTATAGAGCTTATCCAGACTGAACTTTTGTTGGGCAAGACAAATCCACCTACTAGAAAGAGTAACCAAAGGTAAATGGAACCGAGATATAAGGGCTAGAAATAATGAGGATGTGTTCTTCCCCAAATTCCCTTCATGCCCATACTCAGCAAAATAAAAACAGAATGATCACAGTTCTTTCACAGAGCAACTGGGAAAGCTGTTGACCACCGGCCCAGACGCTTCTCCCACCTGTTTATTATGTGCCCCTCGCAAACCACCTGCCACTGCCCGTCCCTCAACCCCTCAGCTGTGGGGAGAAGAGAACGGCCACTTACTGAAGTCATGGTGCATCCTGGAAAACCAAACAGATAACTGACCTGGCCTTCCTGGTAAAAGAGGAATAGCCGAGTCTGTTGAGAGGAGTCAAGTAGAACACAGTTCAGCTGAGGAGGGGAGAGAAGGTGGGAGACGCACTTGCTGAACCTGAACCAGTTAAAGTCACATTAAGGACTAATAACATTTTTTTATTTTCAAAGTACTTTGATTGGACATACTTATTATAACAAGATAAAATATCATTAAGGACTAATCATATTTTTTGTTTTCAAAGTACTTTGGAGATATTTACCATCTAAACCAATGCTAGCTATTATTTTTGGCTCAGTTTAGGTACAAAAAAGAAGATACTACACTCAATAGTAAAATATTCTTAAAACCTGAATATTCATACAATTTAATTACGTCAACTCTCTTTCTATTTCTAATTTTCAGTACAACATACACAAAAATCACGGAATTGATTATAACTCTCAACGTCCATAAATCTTGCTTTACTTACTATCACAAACACATGTACTACATGTACTCTGTTGTGCTGATACAAGGCGTTCCTACAGGCACACAGTGCTAATAACTTCTCCAAAATAGGAGTCAAAGATTAGAGCTACGAGTGGGCCCAACTAAAACAAGACACAGACAGCTAAGGTTCTCCAAGACACAGCGTGCATATATAACGTAGGCACGAACTAGAATTGGAGGGAAAGTCAGCTTACTTGGTTTGAATAAGCTATTCACTACATAATGATTGTTGTTACCTTAACTCATAGAACTGAGGCCTAGGTCATATGGCTAATCATGGTGCTAGAGCCAGTAGAAAATTCTGCGCAGGAAACTTATTTTAAAACATTTTCAAAATTTTAGGAAAGGAAGATTATATATACATAATATGTATATTATATATTATAAGAATATATCTATATAAAACTTCATAATCTAGTATGGTCTGTTATTTTTTAAAGTAATTATATGTAATAAATATTCTTTTTAAAAATGATTTCAAAAGAATGCATGATCACTGTGAAAAGCCGTAGAAAACACATACCTATAATTAATTGTACAGATAAGCACCTTAATATTTGATATTTAATATATTTTCAGTTTTTTCTATAAAGATTTATGCACACTTATATATGCATATATGGCAAATTTAGTTTTTAGAATTTATATTGGAAATTTCTAGGGGAAACGAAGAACCAATCTCCTCAACTTATTACATGACTGAATAATATGTTGAAATATATGCAGGTAAAATACCAAGTGTAGTCATTTGGAAAGGCACAATAAATTGAGATAAACTGAATTACTGAGAGCATTTATTTGGGAAAAGAGACATTTATAACTTTGATTTTTAAATCACTGGTTATAAAATTTATTTGCAAAATGATATGAGAGGGTTTTATAAATCTAACAGTTCTTTTACATAACAAATAAGTATAAACTATTGAATTCTACCAATTTATAGTGTTAAAAAGGCTAATATTAAAAGTTGTGTGCAAATTAGAACCATGACTTTTATAATATTCTACTGTCGGGATTCTACTTACTAAGTTGCAAATGGTCTGTTTTCTGCATATGGGACTTAACATGTTTATAACAAGTGTTTTGATGGCAAGACATTGAAAATACCTTGCTTCTGGTGAAATGGAAAAATGCAAATTATTACAAAGGACAAAAATAACTCTGAATGGAGCTCAGAGACCGTCCAAATGGCTGAGTGGTCCTCATTCACTAAAACCAACAGTTGCTTCCCCTCAATTTCTTCCGTCTCCCCTTCCATTCAGATACACTACGCAGGTCAACTACTCTCCAACTGAGTGTTTATCAAATCTTCACGTGCATATGCCAGTTATCTGGAAACCTTGTTTGAATACAGAATACTCAGACCAGCAGCCTTTTCCAGAGATTTGTGAGAAGTACAAAACCCTAGAGACTAACCTAGACCCACAGTGAGTTGTATGCATATTAAAGCTTGCAAATATAAGTATTTGTAAATCATATATCCAGTAAGATTCAAACAAAATATTTAAGAAACTCACACCTTGATAGAAAAAAAGAAAAAAAATTAAAATATGAACAAAGGACCTGAATAGACATTTTCCCAAAGACATACAAATGGGCAACAGATATATGAAAAAATGTTCAGCACCATTCATCATTAGAGAAATTGCAAACCCAAAACACAAGGATATTAACTCACACCTACTAGGTTGGGTATTAATTAGATGTCAAAGTATAATGCATGTTGGCAAAAACGTAGACCAGAGTTGGTACAACCATTGTGAAAAACAGCTCAAAAAATAGACATTTAGAATTATTGTATGATCTAGCAATTCCACTTGGGGTGCAGATCCGAGAGAAATGATCAGGCTGAAGGGGCGTCTGCAGCCCCTGCCCCCGAAAGTGTTGCAATAGCTAAGATCTGAAAACAAGCCAAGGGCCACTTGCAAGTGAATGGATAAGGAAGATCAGACATATACCCACTGAAAAAAGAAGGAAGCCAGGCATGGTGGTGCATTCCTGTGATCCCAGGACTCAGGAGGCTGTGACAAGGGGCTTGCAGGCTCAAGACCAGCTTCAGCAACTTAGGAAGACTCTCAGAAACCTAGCAGGATCCTTTTTCAAAACAAAACAAATAAGCCAGGTGTGGTGGCGCACGCTTGTTATCCCCACGCTTGGGAGGCAGAGACTGGAGGATCGCGCAGGTTCGAAGCCAGCCTCACTGGCTTAAGAGACCCTGTTTCCAAATAAAAAATATTAAAAAAATGGGTCTGGGAGTGTGGCCCGAAGGTAGAAGGGTTTCCAGGAACCCCAGTACCACCAAAAATAAATAAATAAATAAAATAAAAATGACTGAGGATATAGCTTGGAGGTAAAATGCCCCTAGGTTCAATATGTAAAACACACACACACAACAACAACAACTAAAAAAAGGCCAAGGATCCTGGGTCGGTGTACGCCTGTAGTCCCAGTGCTTGGGAGGTTAGGACAGGAGGATTGCAAGTTCAAGGCCAGTGCAGAGTAACCTAAGTGAGACCTGGTCTCAAAATAATGAACAGGGGTGGGGGCATAGAATAATAAACAGGGCTGGGGAGGGGGGGGGGGTAGAATGCCTCTGAGTTCAATGCCCAGTACCACACACAGAAGGAAATCTTGTCATTTATGAGATACATGGATAAACCTTGAGGATATTACGCAAAGAAAAATAAATAGGGTACAGACAGATAAAATGCTGTTTGATCTTATTTATATGTAGAATAATGAAATGCCAAACTCATAGAAACAGTGTGGAAGGGTGATTAGCAGGGCTGAGGATGGAGGGATGAAAAGATGTTGGTACACACTTTCACTTTTAAGAGGAGTGAAGTTCTGCACACCTAATGTATAGTTTTGTTTTGTTTTGAATTAGAAAAGAAATTTGAGAAACAATGTTTAACCATCCAGTGGAATTGCCTTTCCTCCCCATCCCGGAATTCTGACCCAACCAGGTGAGACTGAGCTTGAGAATGCCCGCAGACAGAGAAGAAAGAAGAGGGTCCTGCGCCGAGCCTCGAGGAAAGGCAGCAGTTTAGAGTGATGCAAAAGAGAGTGAAGCTGTAAGGAGTCCGAGGGCGGGGACGAAACTAAACCACGGGGCGAGTCGGTCAGGAGGAAGACGGCGCAGTGACGGGCACTCAGAGCTAACCCTCTTCTCTTTCCCTTTAGTGACAGTCTCCGAATTCAAACTGCTTCTAACCACTCGAGCTAGAAGGCATGTTTACTTGCAGCTTCTTTTATAGCTGAATGGTGACCTTGTGGCTAAAACCAGTCAGTGTGATATAAATAATGTATTTATGGGCTGTAGTCTTACAGAGAAGGAATAAATTCTTTATTACCTCATTTCCTCATTCCTGTTGACTTGAATAAGATCCCAGTCGAAATGACAGTAAGATTTTTTTTTTTTTTACTATGTGGTCTAATGATAGAAGGAGTCTGAGTTTCTGAGACCACAGAATCACCATATTAGTAGCTTGGTTGTATTAAACTGTTCCTTTTAAGAGATCTGAACGGAAGATGCAGCAGCCTCAGTAATTCAGAATTCACCATCGCGGGTTCATGAGGACGGACATCTATGAAGAACAATGCGCAACACACCTTAAACATGCATATGAACGCGGGGTATTCTGTGTGTACATTCTGACTTTACGTATGCATTAACAACATAAGGATTATCTGATCATAAAAAGCATGTGGTACTATTTTAAAGTTTGGAAGTTTTAAAACCTCCTATTTGGCAATGCTTATGTATCATTCTCCATTTTGATGGGTTTTAGCATGTGGCTGGAGTTGAGAATTACTGTTAAGTAATTAAGGTTAGCTAATGATGGGAGAAACGAGAAAGGAAAAAAGAACCACTGGTCTAGAAATTAGACGTGGGTCTGGTCTATGATACGCGTCTTGGCAATTAATGAAAGGTCTAGCCATAACTTTTAGTCTAACCATAATTTTTAAGTTACTGAACAAAAAGTTCAGTACAATTTTAAGTGAATTACTAGCTAACATAATTAAGTATGCAGAAGTCCATTCATTAGCCTGGTCAAGGCTAAAGTTACAGACCTGACTTTTCATACATCTTAATGACTGACATTAAAGAATAAAATAACAAGAACATCAAATCTAAATTTTTAAAGACATGTTTTAAAAACAATCTTCCCTGATTATTTCTTCAGTGAAAGTTCTAGAAGGCAGTGAATTACCAAAAGCCTGACTTAAGTATCAGAAAAAAGTTTAAGTTATGAGAATAAGATATAATAATTACTTACTAAATTTGTTTCTACGTTTACCCTGTGACATTTCTACCAACAATTCCCAGCAAACTACAGGAAGACGCTTTCTGTTTTTCAGACACAATGGATTTTTTTTCCAACTCAAGGCATTTCAGCACTAGATGCATGTAAAGTTCATAAACGGAAGGAAAAGCAAACACAGAGCTGTCATTTTAAAATTATATTCTTAAAAGGTTTAGAGGTGTCATTTGTGGAACACAAAGCGATTTCCTCCTCAGCAGCATTCCGGGACATTGGTCTTTCCTGCCTACCAACAGACAAGATTACACTTGTCTGGAATGTCAGCCGAGGACTCATACAAAGGCAGTTTTTCAGAGCCTCCTTATTGTGAGCACAAAACAGGAAATACAGTAATACCATCAGTGTGTGCTGAACACTGTTTAGTATAAACTGTGTCTCTCCCTCGTACGCAGCAGGGCACCTCCAAGAGGGTGAAAAGGAGAACTCTATACACACACACCACTAGCTGTTTGCAGCTGGCCAGAGCAAAAGTCCTGGGAGAGAAGACAAAGCTGCTAGCATCTGCCAAACTACGTTTTGGTTAAATGATAGCCGCTACCGAAAACAAAACATTCCCAAATGCATAGGGAAAAGGACATCCTGTAAAAGTCACTATTTTTAATGAAAAATAAGTCAATTAACAAGTCATTTTTAGTAGAAATACTGTTTCTGAGGCAGAAAAAAACAAATTTCTATGTAAAGTGACCACCCATTGAAAAAACAAAGCATAATAAATAAAAAACAAAGCATTTTGTGTTCTAAAACCAACTTCAGATTTTTTATTATAAAAAGAAATGAAAAACTGGTTTACCTTCCACAGCTAAAAATATTTAATACAATTGCATAAACCTGCCAATGGAAGAGTTTTGAACTTCCTTCACAAGTGAATTAAGAAGTGTGGTCATTGTCCTGAGTAACTCTTATAGAAATAAGACTTTACTTTTTCATGAGAGCAGAAAAAGCTTTGGTTTGACTGCCCTCTGCTGATATGAGGTGCTTACAATTATAAAAGCTGGCCTGATAAAACAGATAATCATTTGAAAATAATTACTTCTACTCAGTATTGATTTTACTACAGACTCCACGAAGCTGGGCGTGGTGGTACATGCCTGTAATTCCAGTACTTGGGAGGCTGAAACAGAAGGATTGCAGGTTCAGGCCAGCCTCAGCTATTTAGTGAGGCCCTCCGCAACTTAGTAAAACCCTGTTCCAAAATTAAAAAATGGAAAAACAGGGCTGTGGGTGTAGTTCGGAGGTAGAACGCCCTGGGTTCCATCCCCAGTGCTGGAAAACAGAACAAAAAAGCCCATAACTCCAGGAGAGGACAAAATATCAAAAGCTTTTCTTATTTCCATTCAGTGAACACACACTCACGGAACATCTTTTATCTGAGAATCCAAAAAAAAAAATGTTTTGAACTTTACAACCTCAAGAAACTTAGAAGTCATTAGACGGGTAGAAAAAATCTGTAAGAGAAAAACTAGAAAAAAGTCAAGAATGAAATTAAGTGGTATGAAAGAGAAAGAAACTGGCAGAGCCAAATTAGTAAAACGTAAAAAGAACAACGAAACTCCCAAACAGAAATTTCACTGAAAAGGTTGTTAAGGCTGAGACAGGCTGGGTGTGGTGGCACACACGTGCAATCCCAGTACTCTGAAGGCTGAGACAGGACGACCATGGATTCGAGGCCAGACTCACCAACTTAGTGAGGCCCTCAGCAACTTAATGAGACCCTGTTTCAAAGTAAAAAATAAGATGGTCAGATCTTGTTTCAAAATAAAAAATAAAATGGTACTGCGGATGGGGCTTGGAAGAAGAATGCCTCTGGGTCCAATTCCCAGTGCCAATAAAGAAAACAAAGATGAACAGAGGAGACAAAGGGAGGGAGGGAGACCGCGACGGGCGAGAAGCAATGAGAATGGCTCTGGATGGAAGGAGGAGACCCAACAGCCAACACCCGGAGGGGCTGATCCATGCAGCCGAGCAGGCGCCTGGGTACCAGAGGATGTACCTGCTGGGAGACGTGGGTGGATGCTCAGTGAAACCAAATAAGACCTAAGAGGCTGGGCAGCTGCTGCAAGCCAAAGAGGCCAGAACCGGGGCTGCTGGGCGAGGGACCACGGTGCCTCTCGGCTCCTGAGCAGGGTGCCTGGCCCTCGGTAGACCTCCCTCCAGAAAGAACATGATGCTCGGGGAGACACCACAGCGGGGAGGAAAGCACAGTGTGCACACGGTGTGCACACGGTGTGCACACGTGAACGGAGGGGGAGCAGACTCAGAGGGATTTTTACTGGCTAGTCTGTCACTGGGACACTGAAGCTTTCTGGTTAGCTCTTAATTATTTCTGCTTTTTAGAATTTTTGATTTTTTTTTTTTTTTGACAAGGACAAAAGAGAAGAGGTTAGAGAAGATGAAGGAAGATCATGTAATCCAGAAGCTGTGTTAAGGGCTCCGTAGAAACGGGAGCGCTAAGGACAGCTTCCTCCGCAGGGGCGTTAATTTGTGGACTCCGTCTCCAGCGCCATGACCAGTCCCATAAACGACTAAGACAAAACGGAAATGGCTGGCCAGAGCTGGTGCGTTCTGCGAGTGTGCAGAAGAACAAAATTACTGGTCACTGCAGGCAAATATCCCGTAATTACGGCTTCAAAACGCAACAGTGTGTGCACAGCACCGTCATCATTATAATCTGGTCTAAGGCGCTGTAAACCCCAGGACTTCTAGCCCAGCCACTCTGGCAGGAAATGCTTTGATTTTCAAGAATAAACAAGTGGGAACGAGAGCCAAATAAGGAGCAGGACGGACCCAGCTCGCACTCCTCTACTTACCTTCACGTTTGTGTCCGAGAGGAAGCCGGGCGACGCGAGTGCCAGCTCTTCAGACACGATGGGCTGCATCCCGCCGCGCACGTCGCTCCCAGCTGCCCACCCGCTGCCCTGGCTCTTGTCCTGTGTGCATGCCTCGTCAGCAGGGTCAGTTTCCATCCTGCCTTCTTTCTTTCTTCTCTTCATTCAAGCAGTGTTTGCTAAGCACTGACATAGCCAAATGCCATCATGAGTGTGGTGATACACTGCTGAACACACCCGACAGGCTGGGCGCAGTGGTAATCCAGGTACTTGGGAGGCTGAGGTGGTACCAGAACCACGACCACCAAAAAAAAGACAAAAACTCTAGCTTTACAAATCAGTCAATATCAAAATTGTGGTGGAAGCTGGTTCTAATAGTTTACGTTTGGTTCACAAAGGCTTAGAGGACTTTGCTGTTGTTTCTATAACTCTACACTTCTTATTATTCATGCAGAGTCAAACTCTTGATCTTTTTTTTAAAAAAAGGGATGACCTCAAAACAACTCTTGAATCGCCAGCACACCCACCACTGTACATACCCATACTTTTCTTCTCACCTTTAACACAGAGATGACAAAATATAATCCATTCAAGCCAGTGGCGATGCTGGTGGATGTGGGGAGATACATATAAACTAAAAATAAAATCCAGGAGATAAGCCAGGCACGGCGGGCACGCCTGTAATGCCAGCATTTGGGAGGTTGGGACAGGAGGATCCAGGTTCGTGGACAGCCTCAGTTACTTAGTGAGGCTCCTTGCAACTCAGTGAGACTCTGTTTCAAAATAAAGGATAAAACAAATTGGGCTGGGGGTATAGCTTGGAGGTACAATGCCCCTGGGTTCAATCCCCAGTACCGCAAAAATTGAATAAATAAATGAATAAAATTCAGGAGATCTTTGTTGCCGTAGTTACTGACAGTGCTGTTGGACTCATGAACACAGGCGCCCTTCCCAAAGACTGAACTTGTGAGGATTTTGCAAGCTGTTAAAAACTGCTTCTAGCTAGATTTTTAAGACCCAGATATCCAGCTGCAGCACGAGGGCCCTCGCTAACGCAGTGGGAGGTTTTATTCCCCAGCGACTGGGTGAGCTCGCAGGCTCCCACTGACAGCACAGACAGTACAATCCAGCCCAGCCCAGAGTGCCATATTTGTTTTTGTTATTTTTTTTCCTATCCTATCGGCAACCTGTCTCCATGGATTTGTCTGGAAAAATACAAACAGGAAAGCAAGCAACCCGCACCATCTCTCTACCCTGCCTCCCAGCAGAGACGCCAGGCACAGCTTCTGGAAAGACCATCTTTTTGAAGGCAGATTCATGTGTGCGGTCCATCAAATGCAAACCAATGAAAATAAACACAACAGAACTCGCACGGTATTACGCAGAGCCCTAATTCCTTGAAATTCCGCCACATAACAGAAAAGGTCAGTAACAATCAAACATCTACAAGTATGTGCAATACAGTACATATGTGAGTAACGCCCAACAGCCCTTAAGTGACTGTGAGTAAATTCAGTATAAACACGTATTTACAGGTCTCTGCATAGATAAATGTTTCCACTTCTCTTGGGTAAATTCCTAGCTGTATAATATGGGAAGTATGTATTTAATTACATATATACGTTTTACTTAGATAAAGAAAAGCTTCTGTGACTTCACTCAGACAGTGGGTAGAGCTACTGCTTGGCTGCAGTTCTACTCACAGTACAGTTGTTTTTAAAGAGAATGCACACAGCAGTTCTGACCTTGCACAATTCCTTGGAATCTGTTTTTAAGTAAATCGCACACAATGCACACACGAATCTAACTACTACTTCTGAAAGCAAAGCTAGTTCTCCAGCCCTTCCAGCCCTTCCGCGGCTCTGTGGGCGGAGGGGAGCTTGGACCTGCGCTTAGGACCTGCACTGAAAGCATTCCAGGTGAGCACCGCCACCTTGTGGCAGGGAAGAGCAACTGCAACGCCAAATTCACTGGAATAGGGCATTCCCGCGGGTGAGAACCAAGAGCCACATTCCCAAATCTACTGTGTGTGTGTGTGTGTGTGTGTGTGTGTGTGTGTGTGTGTGTGTGTGTGTGTGTGTGTGTGTGCGTGTGCGTGTGTGCATGTGCGTGCGTGCGTGCGTGTGTGTGTGTGTGTGTACTGATGCATACATCACCACAGTATTGCAGGCCAAGGAGGCTAGGCTACTCATGTTTAGTGATTACAACACAAGAGATTTATATGTATTCAAATTAGATTACACACACTGTCAAGAAAGGATTATGAGTATTGTAAAGAAAGGTAACACACACTGGGTTTTCCTTTATTCTATTCACCTGGCCCTCCATACTTTCCCACACCCCTCCAAGCACACACATAAAGCATGGCAGGCCCAAAGGCGGCATTCTGTCATTGCCAATACGCTCTATGCACTTTAAATCATAACCAGCCAGGTGTGGTGGCGCACACTTGTAATCCCAGGATTCTGGAGGTACGAGGACAGCCTCAGCTACTTAGTGAGGCCCTCTGTAACTCAGTGAGATGCTGTTTCAAAATAAAGAATGAAAACAGGGCTGGGGTGTGTCTTGGAGGTAGAACGCCCCTGGGTTCCATCTCCAGTACCGCCAACAACAACAGCAACAATTTAACACTAAGCCAGGCATGGCGGGAAAGGTCTGCGATCCCAAAACTTGGGAGGATCACAGCTCCATGGCCAGTCCCAGCAACTCAGGGAGACGCTCCACAGCTACACTCCCAGCCCCATTTTATTTTACTGTTTTTTAAAACATGGCTGCGTTTAACATGTTTAAAATTAAAAAAATAAAAATAAAAATGGGGCTAGGAGTATAGCCAGAGATAGAATACCCCTAGCTTTAATCCCCTTATCACTAAATAAATAAATAACACACATAAAAAGTATCACCAAATTAGTTCTTCTATTGATGACTTTAGCGCTTCAGATTTGGCTACACTGAACATTAGTTTCCAAATATGGGATTGTAAAAGAATTAATAAGAAGGGAAGTTTGTTTCAAATTAAGAAGTAATGATATTTAAGTAATGATATAATTAGGCACTTCTGTCCTTATTCTAGATTATTATTACATTTCCAGCAGTTTTAATTTAAAAATAGTTAAAGCATATTAGATAGAAACTAAATATTATGGGTTGAACAGACGTGTGTGTGTGTGTGTGTGTGTGTGTGTGTGTGTGTGTGATTGAACCCAGGGGCATTCTACCTAGTAGCTACACACATTCAGATCTTTTTTTTTTTTTTAAATTGGGTCTCACTAAGTTGAATAGGGTCTTAATAAGTTGCTGAGACTGTCCTCAAACCTGTGATCCTCCTGCCGCAGCCTCTCAAGTAATGGGATTACAGGTGTGTGGCACCATGCTTGGGTCAGATATTTGTAAAAGGGGAAAATACGCAGCTCAGCAAGTTTTCCGGTTTCAAAAAGTAATAAATTTTAAATTAAAAACTCAAGGTGTTCATCAACTGTCAACCAAAATTTTTATTACACAACAACGGTCTTATGCTGATTTATGGCCTTTCCCCTTTTTCTGAAAATCACATGGCTACAGAAATATAAAAGCCACCTGTGCACACCTGGGTAATACCTGCTTGCTTTATAATCTGCTTCACGAAAGGAACTTTGCCGGGCGTGGTGGGCACGCTTGTAATCCCAGCATCTGGGAGGAAGAGACCTGAGGATCGCGGTTCCTGGACAGCCTTAGTTACTTACTGAGGCCCTCTGCAACTCAGTGAGATCCTGTTTCAAAATAAAGAATAAAAAATAGGGCTGTGGGTGTAGCTTGAAGGTAGAAAGGCCCTGGGTGCCATGCCCCTGTGCCAGCCTTTACTCAGTCTCTGGGCAAACAACCCACCTCGCCCATATTCTGACCTATGGAAATGGACATGTGGTGTTTTGTGGCAGTTTATAACAACCCAAGAAAAACCAAGATGAGCACTAGCCAGACAGGCTAAGTCACACAGGTTTATTGAGAAGAAAGCAGAGAAGTTTATTGAAAGCCCTGAATCCTACCTCAAGAAATGCACCTAACACCGAGGAGAACATTCAACATTAGGAAACCAGACAAGACCACTAGTAGGTGCTGCCCTTAGAAGAAGAAAACCCAGAAACCCCAGAGGCCTTCAGCCACGCGGGCAACCAGAAACCACACGTCGTGGGGATGCAGTATATTCTTACCATGAAAAGAAAAACTGTCCTAGATTCAGCACCAGAAGGAAAAATGAGGTCCTCTTCAGGGCTCTTTGGACCTCCTACAATCGTCATCTAGATGCAACCTGTCCTTTACACAAACGTGGAGATGCTAGAAATGACCCTGATCCTGTGCACAGCTCACTCTGCTGGCACTAAATCAGACTGCATCTGTGAGGGAGGGTTTTCTTACCTGTATTTGACCAAAGGGTTTTTATCACACAGCAAAACATCTAACTGAAATAAAGCAAAATGCCTTTCATATTTTCAAAAATATTTTAATTATCTTTTTAAAACTGAAAGTATACGCATGTGTACAGGGAGGGACGGGCTCAAAAGGTCAGACACAGGAGGCGCTAAGGATACAACAGAAACCAGACTAAGTGGTTCATGTCCTAAGAGTGATTTTACTCTCAAATTAAAACCTTATGTAAATTATATCTTAAGCATAAACGAGCACTTAGAAGAGTAAACTCCTTTATTAAACTATGACTTGGGAAAAGCGGTAGCGATGGTTTGAAGGAGTTCATTTGCATCTATCTGCTCGGTTAATGACACAGCCTAAATGACTTCCATAAGAAGACAGAATCCGTTGTTAATCGCCATTCTAACACTTCTGAAAGCAATGGTGAGGACAGAAGTTTTATAATGTTATCATGGTGATGATAACTTACACACACACACACACACACACACACACACCCTGTTCTCTTGGTCTCCTTTACTCTGAGGAGATGAAGTTCTCTGGATAGTCTTAGACCAAGTCAGTGTGCCCTCATCTTCTATCTGCGGTTCCCAAGAATACACGGAGACTGTGCTGGCGATGCAGCAGCGGGGCCTGGGAGGAGCTGATGGAGCAGCCCAGGTCTTTTCCAGGCCTCCTTTAGAAACACGTCTTGATTTAGCCCAGTGATTGCAGCTGCCCAGGGAATCAAACCTGGGAGGAGCTGCCCTCCAGCGGCCCGCGGGGAGCCCGGGCGGGGAGCGCAGTCGGGCCTGCACCGGGACCAGCGCGTGATGAGCCCCGGCTCCAGTGTCCCTGCTGCATATAACCTGTGCAGGCTGAACTGGCTCCACGACCTCCAACGCCCTCTAATAAAAATGAATTACAAAATGATTTAAAAAATAACAACAAACCTGCTGACATCGCATGGCCCAGTCTCTGGCTTCCTGACGTTCGCTGCCTCCCTCCTTACCTTGTCTATCCTATCTGGGCGATTGGTGGCTGCCACGACTGTCACGTCCTGGAGTTGTTCGATCCCATCCATTTCCGTCAAGAGCTGGGCCAAAACACGGTCGGCTACGTTCCCAGCACCTGAAGAACTAAATTTTGTAAAATGCAGTTTTAAAAATCTGTTTACCTGTCTCCTCATGCTGTTATCTACTTTTTAAGTTTTCTTCTTCTTATTTTTTTTTGTGTGTGTGGTACTGGGGGTGGAACTCAGTGGCTTTGCTACCTCTGGGCTATATTCCCAGACTGATTTTATCCAAATAAGGAAACAGGATCTCACTAAGTTGCTGAGAGCCTCACTACGTAGCTGAGGCTGGCTTCGAACCTGCGCGATCCTCCTGTCTCAGCCTCCCAAGCGCGGGGATTACAAGCACATCCAGCTCTATCTACTTTTTTTAAAAAAGCAGGTTCTTTATGCTACAATGAAATGTTGACTTCAAAAAATAAAATGCATTTGAGAATTCATTATTAAATTATCACATCAAACAACTAACTCTATTCAAAAACTTTCCTTTCCTCCACCAAACATGTTTGATTTATCTGAGAGGATAAATGGCAAGTGAGCAGCTGCGCTGGGAGGCTGGACACGAGACCATTTCACATCGTTCAACGAAGAGATGGCAAACTATTTAATGCACACAAAACTTACGACTTACATGTCAAGTGTATTGACAGGAATTGAGAGTTTATTTTAAACGGAAGACACAAACTCATTTTTCACATGAAGTTTAAGCCTGTATAAAGCTGGGTGTGGTGGTACACATGTAATTCCAGTACTCGGGAGGCCAAGGCAGAAGGACAGCAGGCTGTTGTGGCCAGCCTCAGCTACTTAGTGAGGCCCTGTTTCAAAAAAGAATAAAAAAATCGGGCTGGGGGTGTAGCTTGTACGTAGAATATCCCTGGATTCAATTCCTAGTACCACTAAATAAATAAATAAATAAATATTAATATTAATAAATAAATAAAGTCTATGTGAAACAAAAGCAGATGGTTCTTGATATATGTGAATGTTGCAGATATTTCTTAAAATGCGTTAGCAAGAAGGGAGCACACCCACACTTCTAGGGAGACAGGCACAGGAGGCACGCCATTGTTTCCTTCGGTTTATGTGTCAGGTCAGTTACAAAGCTAGTACTACATACACTACCCTTTAACTCGATTTCCTTTGACCACAAAGGAATAAAAGTGAATGTGGATTCAAGAAACCAACTTAACAATTCCTACTAATGAACAAAACCCTGGTATCACTTAGTCAAGACCTTCTGAACAATGGTTCTCATTGGCAGCAGCACAGGCTTGCTAAGCCCTACTCAGAATTATAAAATTCCAATCTGAGTGGGCAGCTCTGTGAGCGCAGTACGCAGGGTTCAGCCAGACCGCGCAGAGGGGAGGGTCAGAGTGGACGCACGCTGTGCCTTCGCCGTGGTGCCCGTGACAGAGCGGGGACGCCTCAACACAACGCCATGTGGTAGGTGTAACAGCGAGGCAATTAGCACCTCTAACGGACAGTACTTAGACTTCCATACGTAGTACAAGTCCACAAAGTCTACTGACTGTATTCACAGGATAGCATCCCCTAGCCCACACCACCCAGGGCATGAGGTAGTGTATGAATCACCATGTCATGAAATCAAACGGTCCTTTCTAGTACTTAAAATATTGGGTGAACAAAGACTAACTGGGACTCAATGAAAACTAATTCCTGTAGGCTGCTAATCCACACGTACCAGATGTGCTAATCTAACTCCACCGAAATGCGAACTTGAGCATTTTAAACAAATGGATCCTAAGCCCTTCAAAAACATCTTCCCCAAGCCAGATGTGGTGTACATGCTCCTGTCCCAGTACTCAGGAGGCTGGAACAAGAAGATTCCGAGTATGAGGCCAGCCTCAGCAACTTGGTGAGACCCCGTTTCAAAATAAAATATGAAAAGGGTGGGGCATGTAGCTCAGACATAAAATGCCCTTGGGTTCAATCCCTAGTATCACAAAAAGAAAAAAAAATCCTCCGTGATAGAACTTGTCCACATGAGACTTTAACTGTCAAGCAGAAACAGTGAGCAAAAGCTTTAAGGGCCTTCATATGTAAACTAAACGAAAAGCAGAACTAATACAAATGCAAGTCAATGAAATTAAAGCCAGTAAAGCCAACAGAACAAAAACCAATGAAACTCAAACTTAGTTCTTTTAGAAGACTAATAACATCAATAAGCTTTCTACACAACCTAAGAAAGAGGAGACACAATTATCATGGTCAGAAATGAAAGAGGGGGTGTCAAGGCAGATCCTAGAGAGGGTAAGGGCAGCCAAGGAGTACTGAGAACAGCTCTATGCCCACGACGTGACGACTCAGATGAAATGGAGCAAGTCCCTAATCTGCCAAATAGACAAACTATACACGCCTGTGTCTGTGAGAAGTTGAATCAATAATTAATCGCTTTTCAAACAGAAAGCATCAGGCCCAGAGGGATTTACTGGTTAAATGAGCCAAACATTTAAGGAAAAAAAATCGTACCTATTCCCTACACTCTTTTCCTAAGATAGAGAAGGAATACTTCCTAAGTCATATGATGAAGCCATAATTATTCTAACTCAAAACTAGACAAAGATACCAAAAGAAAACTGTGAACCAGTATCTTAAGGAGCCATCACTGCCATGACGATAATTACTACACTGATTTTTATACGTGTATTTCCATCTCAACTCCTCCAATAAAATAAAGTGACCCACCTCTCCTTAACATGATTCCTTTATTATAGACCAGTATCTTATATATCCATTTTATGTTAAAAATTAGTATGAAATTACAATTGTCATAAAGGATTCTAAATGGTAAGCACTTAAGTTTGCTTGTTTTCTTAAGATTTGTCTCATCAAACCCTAAAGACAATGCTCGGGCTTGGAAGAAAACAAATAAATAAGACCAAAGGATGGCTAACCAAAAACACACTGCTTTCAACACAAAGCATTGCCTATAATAATTTTCACAGCGAGTGTAAAGTGTAGGCAACTTTCATTTCAAAGGGAAGGCAACTCCAGTAAGAGACCTACATGTCCTGTAGTGAAAATAAAAAATATTTCCCAATTTCCTTTTTTCTTCTTTTTTTGTAGAAGTGGGGTTTGAAGTCAGGGGCATTCCACCTCTGAGCTACCCTCCCCCAGCCCTACTTTTTATTAAAGATTTTCAAAATAAAGATTTCTTTTTCTTTCTTTCTTTCTTTTTTTTTTTTTTTTTCTTTTTGCGGGTCTGGGAATGGGACCCAGGGGCATTAGATCTCCAAGCCATACCCCCTGCCCTGTTTTATTTTTTATTTTGAAACAGGGGCCTCACTAAGTTGCAGAGGGCCTCACTAAGTATCTGAAGCTGTCTGAGAACCACAATCTTCTGATCTCAGCCTCCTGAATGCTGGGATTACAAGCGTCCGCCACCACGCCCATCTCAAAATAAAGATTTTGAAACAGGGTCTCACTAAGTAGCTGAGGCTGTCCTCGAACCTGTGATCCTCCTTTCTCAGCCTCCCAGGTGCTGGAATTAAAGTGTGCACCACCATACCCAACTATGAGTTCTAGTTTCTAGTAAAGTGCTAGGACAGGCCATCTCTCTAAGGAAGCCCATCTCAGACGCTCAGTGTAGGCCCTACTAACTAGCCACAGTGTACCGACACAAACAAACAAACCGACTACACTGTACAAAACCATGATAAAAAAAAAGTCCACCAAATGCTTCCCACTTTCCTTTGCTGTTTTCTTTAGCATCTCTGCTTATTATCAAAATGTTTACCAGTATGAAAACCTTGGTGTTTGCGTGCGGTAATAATTATGAATTGAGAAAAACTGTGTGCCAGGAAATAGGTACTGAATTTAACAACTTTAAATACAGACACAGAAAATAATAGTGGTTAAAAGTATCTAGTAAGGAGGCACGATGAGGTTCCTTGAAACACAGAAAGCATGCTTGAAATATTTAGATGCAGGAGAATTTCTGCTCTGAAAAGGACACCCCTTTTCCTTCCTGCCTCCTGATGGTCCAAGAAGCAGCAGCGGTGCCCTTCAAAGAGCAATCAACCAGAAACATGGCCTTGTCTGGGCACAAAGGAGTCCTGTGCCTCTTCTACTATGTTCTAAGGGCTTCTGTTTCTTCTGAAAAATGAAAGGTTATGCTAGACGACTTCTAAGAACTTTCTCAGCTATAAACTTTTATGGTTTTGTGAAATTTTAAAAACCACCATAAAAATCATATTAAAAACTTTATAACCCAGCTTGAAAAGTGTCATTTAGAGAAATGAGGCCTTAAAAAGCTTCCTCTGAGATGCTCTGCATGATGAATTCACGGATTCACCTCAAAGCTGGCCTGCTGGAAGAGGCAACCCCATTTCTTAATCATTATTTTAAGATCTCGGACCTCTTTCCTGCATGTCGCTGAGCCTGGACTCTTCATTTGCAATGAGAGCTGGCTCAGAACCTCTTACTTTCCCCAGCCAGTCCAAGTGGGAGTCAATTCTGAACCATTAAGTGCAGAAACAGCTGTATAAGAAAGCAGTAATTAATATCACAGATTGCTTAGTCCCACCAAAAGATAAGTCTATTGGTCAGCTTTTAACTGACCTAGCTTTTTTCACTGTCTCAGACATTTAATTTTCTTTTACATTCTGCTCATAAAACAGTATCTCGTGACATTTTTATAGAAAGCACTAGTGTTACAGAACAGAATAGACTGACTTCTCTAGCTCCCAAAAAACAAAGCTGCCATCTCTTTCTGAGATTAAAAACCTTTTCCCTATTTTAAGTGTGAAAATTCAGATGTCTCTTATGGCTGGTGACGTCTCAGGACCAGGTCTTTTCTTTTTCAGGAGAACCGAGTCTCCTATGCTGCCTGGGCTGGCCTCAAACTCACACCCTCCACTCAGCACCCTGAGGACCGGGGCCACAGGAGCACGCCGTCACGCCCTTCTTCGTTTCAGTAATAAGGCAGCATTTTTCTTCAGCCGTGATACATAAAATAATGAGGTGCCTGACGGCTGAAGGCATCTCAGAATGAAATCTGACATAATGTCTGCCATCCGTGGTATACTTTTTCTAACTCCCAAATGCTTTCTTAACCTAATTTTCTCCATTGGAATATAGGCTCTATTGGTATAGAACTCAATTCTATCTTAATTACTATGATTCTTTTCATTTGTAAATCACTATCTTGCAGAAATTACTGTAAGAAGAAACACTGATGTTTTCTCAGCAGTTACTAAATACCAGGAAGCACTTTATATATTTAATTCCAACAACCTAGAATTTGTGAGTACTCTTCTCTCCCTTCCCAGATGAAGAGACCACGGCCTTCAAGAGGTCGAGGGACTTGCCCTCTGTGCTGTTCGCTGTTCGGCCCAACATAAAGCCTGCTACAGAAGCAGCCTTCGATGGGAATTTACTGGAGGGGAGAACAGGAGAGACTTAGCCCTGCCCTGTGCGAGTCAGCGATGTCCAAACCCACTAGACTGCGGGGCCGAGGCTGCCCCTGCGCACCTCCAGGGCCCTCAGGTGCTCCCCAAGACAAGGCCGACCATCTCTTACTGCCTACTCGACTCTCCTCCCCACTGTAACCTGGAAAAAGGGGGAGATTTAAACAAGTTAGAAGGTGGGAGAGAGGAGTAGTGACTTGGTGGCTGTCAGCAACTAGTGAGACCTTGTTTCCAAATTAAAATATAAAATAGGTCTGGGAGTGTAGCCTGGAGCTAGAAAATCCCTGGGTTCCAGTACCACACACACACACACAAAAAAAAAAAAGTTTCCACTGGGGTGCAGCTGGGTGGTAGAGTGCTCGCCTAACATGTGTGAGGCCAATGTCAGTACACAGTAAGGACTAAATAAATGTTCCTTGGTATTATTATAAGCCCATTGTAATTCAGTCCTCCCCATGGTATTATCTATGTTAAAAAGAGCTAAGCTACGCTAACAGCATTTTCCATTTTCCCAAATGTGAGGTCACTAAAACACTTTGCAAGGAAACTAAAGCATTTCCTCCATCTTACAATATAAAATAGGACAAGAGGCCCTATTCAAAGTACTCATGCTGGGCATGGTAGTGCACATTGTAATCCCAGGACATGGGAGGCTGAAACAGGAATATCACAGGTTCAAGGAAAGCCTCAGAAAGTAATGAGACTCATCAACATAGCGAGATCCTGTTTCAAAATAAAAGTAAAACAACAGGGCCAGAGGTGTAGGTTGGAGGTAGAATCGTATGATTCAATCCAGAATACCAAACACACAGACGCACACACACAAATACTCATAATTTAAGGAGGCATGCAGAAGAAATAAAGCAAGTATCAGACTTGCTTATTTTTCAAGTCCCGGAGAAACTATTAAATTTAGCAAGAAAGAGGAGAAAATAATGGTTTTAATGAATATGTCTGAGTATGAAATATTCGTCTCTGGAAGCATGAGGATTTCTAACGCCAGGCCAAGTCTATTCTCTGTACAGTGCACCGGCTGCAACTTACAGCTCCGTGACCAAGCGTTGTGTTTTCTCTTCTTAGAAACTTCAAATACTCAAAATAACTTACTTAACATGCACAAGATTATAAAGACTAGCACATATCACAATTCAACGTTCAATTGTTAAGTCTCTTGAACTTGGAAATTAAATTTTTGTGTGTGTGGTACTGGGAATGGAATCCAGGGGCATTCTACCTCTGAGCTATGCCTTAGCCCTATTTTATTATTTATTTGAAAATAGGATCTCACTGAGTTACAAAGGGCCTCACTAAGTAGTACCTGGGGCTGTCTCAAACCTGCAATCCTCCTGTCTCAGCCTACCAAGTACTGGAATTACAGGCTTGCGCCACCACTTCTGGCTCGGAAATTAAAATCGTAATAAGAAGAAATGGCCTTCTTTCTTTGATCTGTCATTTTGGGAAGAGTCAGAAGGGCCTGAGCTGAATGAATGTTATCACAGAAAAAAGAAAATAGCATTAAAGAAATAAAATCAGACTTCTACGGTCTAGTGTTATATAGGAATGTCTCCTAGTTTATAGAATTTTCCCCCCATCCTTTGAGTGCTTCACAGTACATAAAATATTTATACTTCTGGTATATCTTCCAGTAGTTTTCCAGTAACTACTCAATGTGCTTAATTCAAATAGTCAAAGAATAAAAAATACATGGAAAGCTTTTATTTGTTTTAGTTTTCAGGTAACAGCAATCTAATTAGATAAAACAATTACTTCTAGGTGATTATGGTCTATCACACAGAAAAAACTGAAAATAGAATATCACTTTGGAAGATTCTTACAATCATAAAAAAATAAAAAAAACTACATAAGACTTAATGCACAGAATGTACAGCCAAAACTTTGGCCCCATCAGCATTATACTAGTTGATCAGCGTCACTTTTCTTTTACTATATTATTAGTAGTAGTGGTAGTGCACTGTAATCGCACACCTTGCTGCAGGTCAGGGGTAGAGGCACATATGCACACCGTGCTCTGCAGGTCAGGGGTAGAGGCACGTATGCACACCGTGCTCTGCAGGTCAGGGGTAGAGGCACGTATGCACACCGTGCTTGCTGAGCCTCCCCTGTTCCGCCCACTCCCCCTCCCCACCTTCCCAAGCTCAGCGGTGATCAGCTCTGATGAGTGTGTGTGCACACCATGTCCACTGAGGCGTTCTCCTCTCCCATCTCCCTCATCAGGCCCCTCCCTCTCTGCTAAGGCTCCTCCTTGGTCTAGAGGCCCTCCTGTGCCCTGGTTTCCCCCTAGCTTCCACGTATGGCAGAGAAACCCGACCTTTCACGTTTTCTTGGTCTAGAGGCCCTCCTGTGCCCTGGTTTCCCCCTAGCTTCCACATATGGCAGAGAACATCCGACCTTTCACGTTTTGTGACCAGCTACTCTCACTCAGCATAATACTCTCCAGTTCCACTCATTTCTCTGCACATGACATAATTCAGCTCTTTTTAAAGGCTAAGTAGAACTCTATTGTGTGTATGTCTCATAGTTTGTGGGCCACTGATCTATGGACATCTTGGCTGGCTCCAGTTTGGCAATTATGAATTGAGCTCCACCTTTATTTTCTAAAATATCAACTAAGCTGATAAACTTCTCCAGGCTAGCCTTAAACTCCTGATCCTCCTGCCTCCGCCTTCTGAGTACCTGTCACCATGCCTGGTTAACTTTATAAATTACAACCAGAAATTTTCTACAAGAAAAGCACCTCAAATGTGTCTCAAATGTACAAAACTCATTTGTACTTGATTTAGACGCGGCATTAAGAGAGGAAGGTATACAAGACACACAGCGCTCCCTGAGAAGCTCACCGTGATGAAGACTGCACAGGAAACGACTGTGTAGAAGCTGCAAATCATTAGACCTCTAGTAAGGTTTCCAATTCCACCCGAGAAATCTACCTGCAAAACAGGGTACGTCTACCACGCGCCTTGTCTGGCTTCCCACACGACACTATTTCAGAGACGTTTTATGAGCACTCGGCTGCCTATCAGAGAGTACCCCGCTCCATTCCTTTTGGGGTCTAAACCCAGATGGCGCGGATGCACATAAATGTGACCTGCCCCACTACTTAGCAAACATGATGGCCTCTTTTTTTCCCCTTGCAAGTGAAGGTGAACTTGAACTATTTATGTTTTTTGTACCACTCACACTCAGAAGCAATAAAGAGTCACAAGTATTTCAAATCACAAAGAACAAAGACTAGTGGGTAGGTACGGAGTAGAGAGGAGCATGGGGTTGGGAGGGGCACCCAGCTGCTGACGACAGTTTTCTGAAGACGCATTACTCTCATCTGGTGGGACAGCTCTACTTAGGAAGGGAACAGCAATGTTTCTTATCACATTTAATACAGGGACTTGTAAATTGCTCTGTCCTCACCGTAATTATTACTAAAAAATTTCACAATCAATGTATACACAAGGAGGAACTACAGGAATTAACATTATCTAATGTGAAATACTTGTACTACATGTTAAAGGACCCTACATACTTGTAGGAAAAAAGGCACAATCTTGTACATAGTTCCGGTATACATGCATACATACAGAAATACACATACACACACACACACACACACACACACACACACTCTCTCTCACACACACACTCACACATACACACCCCTGTTAGAGACAACATAAGAGGTAAATCCTCTTTACTGCTGAGATTCAGCAACAAAACTATTACAAGTGGTATATCCCTCATGCAAAAATCTGAAATTTTCCCAAAGTCAAAACTTTTTGAACACTTGGTCAATAAAGTCTAAGCAAATATTCCAAAATAAAAAACTCTATTTGGATAAGAGATCTTCATCCTGTACTAGCCTCTCTATTCTATGTCTTAGGAAATACTTTATTCCAAAAAATTCTAAAAACTGTAATAACATCTATTATTATAACTGGGTTCTATATCAAATAGCTATGCTTAATTTAGTTTTGCTTATGGTTCCACTTATATATTTACATTAGCCCTAATTTTGACAGGCAGTACTAATGGGTCTCTGCAGATAATATACCATAAAAACTAACTCAAATTCCCCAAATGAATATTCCTATTTTTCCAAATGTATAGGAAAACAGTATAAAGTGATTAGACAAAATAACCTAATGGATACACAAGAAAAAGAAACACATGGATTGAAAACAATTCTCTTTAGGTAAGATGTACTAATAATGTACCTAAAATGTACTAGCTTTGTATAAAAATGTTACTTATGTTGTAATTGCTAAAATTTACTAGCAGTGCTTACCTGCCCCTTTCAACTGCCAAGGCATCGAGTTCATCAAAGAAGACAATGGAAGGAGCCACTGCTCTTGCTTTGCGGAAGAGCTGGAGGGAAGAGAATCAGGTTGGCCAAAGATCAGCAAAGTCCGGGAGATTATGTAACTGGCTTCCATTGAAAAAGTGTATTTAGAACAAAATAGATTATTCACAAGTCAACCGCCCAACCACTGTGTGTACTTCATAGCAGATGCCAGGACTTTAGAGTGAATGGAAAAGCTACTTCTTCAATGATTACAGAGACGAGGCTACCAGTGCGTATTCACACAGGGACAAAGGAGGCCACACAGTCAAGGAATCAGACCACCTCAGGGAAATCTCACTCCACTGGGGAGCTGCGTGGCTTGCAGCAGGTAATTTTTTTCTCTCAATCCCAATTCCCACATCTATGAAATGAATATAATAACAAATGCCTACTTCAGAAGATTATTTTAAGAGCTGAATAAAAAAAGACAAAGCATTTGGAACAAGGCCTGGAACACTGTCAAAACTCAACAAATGACAGATACTATCAACTATTATAAATATGTTTAAAACAAGAAATATGCTGGGAGTGGTGGCTCAGACTCATAATCCCAGTACTTGGGAGGAGGAGAGAGGAGGATCGCAGGTTTGAGGACAGTCTCAGCAAGTAGCGAAACTGTCATCACCTAGCAAGACCTTGTTTCAAAAAAGAATAAATAAATAGGGGTGGGGTGTAGCTTGGAATGCCTCTGGGTTCAATCCCCAATACAAAAAATACTCCCCCCAAAATATAGATGTGTAAAATCACCACATTAGCATAAAAATAGTCACATATGTAAAATCACCACATTAGCATAAAAATAGTCACATACCTAAAAGTAATGTACGTTACCCATTTTGTTAAAGATTGGAAATAAAAGTAACGGTTGATGTGAAACAGAAAAGAAAATGGACCACATCTTAAAGGAACACAGAGGGATGGAGCAGTTCTGAGCATGGTCCAATCAAAGTGATTGCATTATCTTCTCAGGCATCACTCAGTATGAAGTAATCAACTACCAAGAAATCAAGGATGGTCAGTTACAGGAATGATATGTAAAAGTAAACTATAAAAAGGCAGCACACCCAGAAAAACATCTGAACGTGTGGCTACTGTTACCTAGGCCTCCATTTTTTTTTTTTTTTTGGTGGTACTGGGTGTGGAACCCAGAGGCTTCCTACCTCCGGGCTATATTCCCAGACCTATTTTATATTTTATTCGGAAACAGGGTCTTACTAAGTTGCCGAGAGCCTCACTAAGCCAACCTCACTGAGGCTGGCTTCGAACCTGCGCGATCCTCCTGTCTCAGCCTCACAAGCGCGGGGATTACAAGCATGCACCACCACGCCCGGCTAGGCCCCCATTTTTTAATCACACTTAGTATAATCATAAAAGTGTAGGGCATTAGTATGGATAAATATTGCTCTTCAATGCTGTCATTACCAATTAAAAGTAATTTTAATTTTTTTCTTGGAATAAAGTATTCTAATTCCTAATACTCCTGGCTAGTACCTGAGTCTCTCACAAATGGGGATATCCATTCTACTCCTGTGTGTTTCTTTTTCTTTTTCTTAATTTTGTTTAGAAAGGCAAACTGCCACGTGCAGCACCTCATTTGGGTGTCTGGAGTCCTGGACGCTGACTCCCCTACGTTCTCCTGCAAATGGACCTTGAGAGCTTGTCTGGAGGCTCTAGCCAGGGAGCCCAGCTACTCGTATGCCCTTGGCCGAAGACGGGTCCTCCCCTATTGGGGGAAGGTCATCCTCTTCCACTGGGGGAGGGATGTACATGGAGCGGTGAGGGAGGAAGGGGACACCGCCTAGCCAGGCAGGTCAGCCGAATCCACACTGGCGGTCAATGGGGTAACAGACGTCGCAGCCAGATCGCCCTCGCATCCTCCTCTGTTTCTGACCTTACTTGGTCCCGGGGACACGCGGGGCCTTTGTGTAGTCACTGCCTAGGAATGTCAAGACCTGTCAGACTGCTGACTCCAACCATATAGCTTCCTCCATATGAAGGGGTGGCGTGTCAATCGGGCACTGGTTTTAAAGGTCTGGCTTCAAGGAATGGTGCTGTCTAAATCACAAGGAGGAAAGGAAGAGAAGACAGTAGGGTGGAAGTCTCACACCCTGAGCTTATGTCATTTGAAGGGCTGTCTAGTTTAAAGGACTTACATCCCACTGTGAGATCTTGTGTTTCCTTTATGAATATATTCTTGTTTTAAATACAGAAAACCTAGTAGTTCTTAAAAAATAGACGTTTATTAGGTAATAATAAAGGTTAGTGAAACTATGATGTTTTGGTAACAAAGTATTACTGATTACCCAAAATTGTATTTTCAAATAATAAAACAACATTTGCCTAAGGAAAGAAAATATCACTAGCATGTGGATTTGGAAATGTCAAAATCTGTTACTCAAAACCAAATGGAAAGAACACAGAAAGACAGAAATGTGATCATCCGAGGCGGAGGTGCCACCAGGGCAGGATCTTCTTACCTCTCTAACTGCTCTTTCAGATTCACCAACATACTTATTCATTAATTCAGGCCCCTGCAAGAAAAGGAAACAATTGTTCAGTGTCTTCATAAGTGCAACCATGCACATTTATTTTGATTAAGGAGAAAATATATACCAGAGAGAAAAAACTAAATTAAAAAAATATCTGCTTTTGATTACTTTCTTAGCACACTGATTTTCTCTGGATGTTATTTATGCCTCAAAAATTAAAGTCATTCTATGTTCCAAAAACTACGTATCAATAAAAAGAAAAGGCTGAAATTAAATCCAACATTTTAACATCCTATTTGTACATAAATACCTATCTTTAGGATACAGCAGGCAGGGTGCTAGGCACAAAAGATAGAAGAGCCCGGTTTGGAAGACCAAACAAAGAGGTAATGTCCATAGATTCTCAGGCCTAACCACTGATTAGCTTTGAGTAGGTCAATTTATTAGTTTACATTTAAATCGAATGGATTGAGCCAGGCGTGGTGGCACACACTTGCAATCCTAGCATTCAGGAGGCTGAGACAGAAGGATCACGGTTTGCGGCCAGCCTCAGCTACTTAGTGAGGCCCTCTGCAACTCAGTGAGACCATTTCAAACTAAAGAATAAAAATTCAGGCTGGGGATGTAGCTTGGAGGTAGAATGCCCCTGGGTTCCATCCCCAGACTCGCAAAATCAATCAATCAATCAATCCATCCATCCATCCAAAGGATCAATAGCTATGTCTGACAAGAAGCAGAACCTCAGGTATAGTCTTCTTATGACTTTATATCAAACCCCGAAGCACTGACAAAATCGAATAGGAATCATGAGATCCATGACATGACCTTAGAGTCTGTTTCTAAAGTAAATGTTTGTGGGGACTCATTAAGGTTTTCCCCTAAAAGAATACTTCTGACTGTCCTTTGCCCAGAGTCACTAAGGTCTGGGGTCATGGAAAGTTCAAGGTCTGAGAGAAGCTCAGGTGAGATTGATTGACGTGGCCGTTATGCGCACAAGTGGTGACTGCACGAGGGATTGATTGACCGGGAACTGTATAAGTAGGGGAGAGTGATAAAGCCGGGATCGGTCAGTAGAGATATCGACCCAGGGGTGTACTGGCGATCCTTCCATGATAGAATTAAATATTCTTTGATCAAATTCTTAGAATTGAATTCTTTCATCCTCACTCCTCTCTTTGGAACCCCTACTTTTGCTGGCTGGCTCCAGCAGATGTTGCACTGGCATGCCCTTGCTGTGCAGACACTAACTGTAAGGCAGACGTGCTCTCCTGAGCCACCAGCCTAGTTGGGGAGATACCTGCTACAGAGCAAGGTCGAAGGATCACCCACACTGCTACGCTCAGAGCATCGCATTGTTACCAGGACTTCTATCAACAGCCTCCCGTTTCCAGTCTCTAGTCACAGCGTCTGAACCGCTCCTCAAGTCCTCGGCATCCCGCACTCCATCCAGCGACAGTACCCCTATTTCTTTCTTGTGCCCAGGTATTGAGAAGGGGCATCAAGGCCGAAAGGCAAGGGTCTCTACTAATAAGATTCTATCAAATTTTACTAATCAGTATTCAACAGGAGAGTCCCTATAAGGCAGCTCGTCTCCTAGTGATAAGTCACAGATTACTGACTGAAGATGTATTTTTTGATGTTTAACTTATTTTCCTTCTCACTACCTAAGCTATGAAATATATTAAAATATGGCTTTCTTTTCTACCACATGGATATTTCTCAGGATATGCAGTCATCCCCCAGAGGACATGGAATACTTACAATGACTATGCCATTCAGAGACCTAGGAAGGCCAGTGTGTAACTCTCAGGTGTGGAGAATTCGGTCCCCACACTCACTGTTCCTCCAGCACCTGGCTACGCGGGCACACCACCAACCCCCACCCCGGGGACACGAAGGTCCTTGGACGGTGTCTCTTTCTCTTTATCACTTTCTCCTACCACTTCTCCTCCCAGTGCACAATACCCACAATGTACACTGAACAAGATTCATACTCCATTTCAGGTGGATCATGGGTCCAGACAATTCTGAGGATATATCTAGACATCGACTTGAATATTTCTTAAACAATTTACATTAATTTTTAAAAATCTGGTTGATTTAGCAGGGTATGATAGCTTACAATCCTAGTACTCACGCAACATGAAGCCAGCCTCAGCTACTTAGTGAGGCCTGTTTCCAAATAATAAATATATAGTATAGGTCTGGAGTGTAGCCCGGAGGTAGAAGGTCCCTGGGTTCCATACCCAGTAGTGCGCGTGTGTGAATACACACACACACACACACACACACACACACACACACACACATACACACACAGCAATTTCAAAATACCTGGTAGGATTAGAGATATTCATACCCAGTGACACTAACTTCTAGGTACACAGACCCTAGGTGAACTCTTGTACACAAGCATAAGGAAACACATACAAGAAGTATTACCTAAGCACTGTTCATGACAATAAAAATAAAAAGTGGGCATATTTAAAACTACACTAATATCAAATGAGTAAATTGTAAAGTCCTCATAAAGGGGAAGCTGGTGTGAATGGAGGGCTAGACAAAAGGAAGCGTTTGAAAGCAGGGAGGGAGATCAGTTAGAAAACTATCACACAGACAACGGGCCTGCCCAGACATTCAGAACCACAGTGAGCATTCTTCACATTCTCACTAACTTTTAAAGCCCATGTAACAGTTGGGATCTTTCCCACTGAGTATGAAGACTGTTCTGCACGATTTACCTTGTAAAATCACTTTACGGCCTTGTCCTGCACAGTGAGGGCTGCCTTCCTGTCCATAAAATAAGAAAAAGCCAAACAAAACGGGCACTTTTCATTTATATGTGCAAAATGACACTTTTACCCAAATGTCCCATGGACACGGCACCAAAAAGTGAATAAAACAGAGATCAGGTGACACCCCATAAAACGGGCTGCAGATAATTGGCAGAAGGGGTTTTTGTTGGAAGTGGGATATAGTAAATTTTCACGCAGATTTGATTCCGTTTAGGGCAACTAATTAAGCAAGTTGTGGCCTGACAAAAATCAGAAAGGCAATTGCTGGTGTCACTGTTCTGACTCTATCTGCATGGCAACTCCTGTTACAGCTGCTCTTGTGACAGCTCTTCATAAAAGCTGGGGTGTGACATGAAACAGTAATCCAGCAGAGACGTTCAAGGTGCAGTATGACTCAAGGTACATACAGTAGCACCCAATCATCTCTCATAACTGATGTCTTACTGTAATACAGAAATAGGGGAAAGAGCCTCGACTAGTTAACGGGCCACTCCACTGCCACGGTGGTGGGCTATAGGAAACCTGTGGGGAAGAAGCAATGCTTTTGCTCTAAACAAAGAGGTAAAACAGAAAAATAAATCAAAAAGATTTAAACATTTGGCCAGAGACATTAGCATCATGAAAGAAATATGGCTGGAATCATTAAGTCAAGAGCTTCTGAAAATCACAGCAATATTGAAGACTACAGTCAGGTCTCTAGAAAACACAATTTTGTATTGAATTACATATCAATGAACCTTGCCTAGGTGACTGTCCTGAACTGTTAGGTCTCACTGGTCTAGAATTTAACAGGTCAGAACAATTCCATGACCAAGAAGGTCATTCAGAGTTTGCGGTTCAAGTTGTTAAAAGTCACTGCCTTTGTCACTCCGGTGGAGTTACAACAAGGCTCACATCAAGTTCCAAAGCTCTGTACTGCACTTTCCTGTTCACAAAGAGAAGACTTTATCGATCGTGAGCTGGGAACTGAGCTCATCTGAAATACATTCCCACTTCTTAAAAACAGAAGGCAGTACAGAGCCCAGCAGCACTCACTGTAATCCCAGCAATATACCCAGATGAAGACAGCATGGTTGGTGAGTCCCACAGTCGCTCCTAAGTGACCTAACTCTTTATAAAACAATACACAAAGCCCTAGAAGAAAGCGGGTGAAACTCGATAAGGTGTTGTTTTCCAATTTCATTACACGATATCAGTGTGTTATTAGTCCTGCCCTGTTTGGCCTCCTGTGCGCCTGATCCAAAGTCACTGGAACTGAGCACCATGAACTGGCGTGTTTGGACGCAGCACTATTGTTAGCACTCCATGGCCAAGATTTTCAGCATTCAAGTTTACAAACAACCGAAATGTCATAAATGCACTGGAAAATATCCGTCCGGCTGTTCTACTTACCCAGTAAAACCTAAACCTGTTTCTTTCACTATGTTGCATGATTTGACATCAGAACAGTCACAAATCCAAGCACAATGGTCAGCCCCCAAGCCCGCGCGTCGCACCCTTCATCACGCCTGGGTTACTTGCCTTCTTCCCCGGGGCTTTTTAAATGTGGCTGGCACCTGCCTGCTCCTTTGGGCTATTACAATTCTAATCAAGTTTTTATAAGTTAACCTAAGCATTAACTATGGCTAAATGCTAAGGAATATGTGCATAAAAGACGAAACTCACACGAGATAGAATTACATGTATGTAATGCGAGTAAGGACTTGGGAATTTTTTGTGTGTGTGGTGCTGGGGATGGAACCCAGAGGCATTCTAACTCCGAGCTACACCCCCAGCCTGATTTTTTATTCTTATTTTTGAAACCGGGTCTCACCGAGTTGCAAAGGACCTCACTAATAAGCTGAGGCTGTCCGCGAACCGCGATCCTCCTGACTCAGCCTCCCGAATGCTGGGTGAAAATTACTGAAAAGTACAGAAAGCATCAGCGCTCTCTACAAGGGCATTCTGGCGAACACTTCAAGGAGTCTGAAAACGGGAATGAAGTACAAGTCAAGAAATGCTGCAGGCAAGTCCAAATCCTAAGAAGCGAGGGGGACCGGCAGGAAGGACAGACCTGAAGCTGCTCCTGTCCACACTGGAGGATGTGAACCTCCCCGCCACAGCCTTCACTCAGAAACACAGGAGCTCCCTCCAGAGCTCCCACCGCAGGCCCCAGCCTGGCTCTAGCTACACAAGTGCGCCCAGGAACTCCCGTGCCCAGGAACGCCTGCGGTCACCACCACCCAACCCGCCACTCGGTCTCTTTCCTAACTTGAACCGATCCATCTGTCCTTGACTTACAAACCTATACACAAAACTGCCTTTTAGACACACCCACCGTTCTGTTCCAAACGCATTTCAAACTCAATACGCCGAAATTTCAATTTAGCATCTGTCTCTCATCTCCAACCTACTTTTCTTTGTCTCTTCAGAGTTTGGGTATTTCTTGTTAGTCACTAAAAGTAATTTCGTGTGTGTGTGTGTGTGTGTGTGTGTGTGTGTGTGTGTGTTTTTCAGGAAAAAAAAGGTGCATATACTATTCTCTGACTGGAAAAGTAGTTTCGTTTTGCTTTCTAGGGGTGCTAGGTATTGATCCCAGCATTGCTCTACCCCAGTCATTTTATTTCATATTTTACTTGATTGGAAATTGAATTGGGTATTGGAAATCAAAACCAGGGGCTTTTACCTCTGAGCTATACTCGCAGCCCTTGTTATTTTTTATTTTGAGCAGAGTCTCACTAAGCTGCTAAGGCTGGTCTCAAACTTGTGATCCCCCTGCCTCAGCCTCCCACTCCCACGCTGGATTACACTCCACTGCTAGGATTACAGGTGTGTGATACTATACCCGGAAAAGCATTTATACAGAATTTAAAGCTTTTTAGAAAATAAAAAGGGCTGGTGGTGTAGCTCAGTGGTAAACTGGGTTTGACTTCCAATAAAACACACACACACACACACACACACACACACACACACACAAACGGATTAAAGTTTTACCATAAAAAGTGTCTTTTGTATTTAAAAATTTATGTAAGCAAATACTGAATTCACTCTCATTTTTATAATTCATTTGGTTAAGCAAAAGTCTCTAGTACAATTAAAACAATGCAAACAAAACATTAATTTCTTCGCCATAAGAACTGAGAGTCAGTGTAGGAGAACTGATGAAGGGGCCCACTGCCCAGCGTGCGGCCGCGCCAGCCTACTCTGCTCTTGCCGTCCTCTGTATTACACTGTCAGGTTCCCTAGTTAGATATAAAAATCAACTGCTCCTTAGGAGATACCTGTACAGAACGAGGAGGAAGAAAGACGGGAGAGAGAGGAGCCGCTAGAAATGCGAACGCCCCACCTTTATAGCTAGGAAGTTCAGTCCGCTCTCGCTGGCCAGAGCCTGGGCTATCTTGGTCTTGGAGCACCCGGGCGGCCCGTACAGCAGCACCCCTCTCGGGGGCTGAATGCCCATCCGCGCGAAGCACTCTGGGTGCTTCAAGGGCCATTCCACAGCCTGCTTCAATTTCAGCTTGATATCTTCCAGGCCTCCGATATCTGACCAGGACACCTGCAAAACAGAACATTTTCTAACTATACGTTTTTCCAGAACACACAGAGAACAAAGAAATATTAAACATATCACCAGCAAAAGAAGTGCAAAAGAAAAAAGAGTAATTTAAGAATCAAGATGATTCTAACTAAAAAATCCCATGAATATCAGGAGTTAGATTAGGAACGCATAAACGTGAGCTGTATACTATAAAAATACCGAAGAAAACCTTATTTTTGCTTTTAAGTCTTATATAGATACTGCTTAAATGATTGAACACACTGTAAGTCCATCTTCTAGATAACTTTTTTGTGTGTGTGGTACTGGGGGTGGAACCCAGAGGCTTTCTACCTCCGGGTTATACTCTTACTTTATATTTTTGGGGGAACAGGGTCTCACTAAGTTGCTGAGACCCTCACTAAGTAGCTGAGGCTGGCTTCAAATGCGCGCGATCCTCCTGTCTCAGCCTCCCATGTACTGGGATTACAAACATGCCCACCACGCCTGGCTAGGTAACTTTTTAAGTCAGGTTTCATTTGTCTGAAACTGGTGATTCAGATTTCATTTATATATCTAACGCTATTCTTTTTTTTTTTTTTTTTGGTGGTGGTACTGGGGTTCCTGGAAGCCCTTGTACCTCCGGGCTACACTCCCAGACCTATTTTATACTTTTTATTTGGAAACAGGGTCTCTTAAGCCAGTGTGAGCCTGGCTTCGAACCAGTGCAATCCTCCTGTCTCTGCCTCCCAAGCGCAGGGATTACAAGCGTGCCACCACGCCCGGCTAACGCTATTCTTCTTGGTTTAACAAAATTACTTTTAAGCGTATTTCTGTAAGTCTTTATGAAACAGATAATCATTTTTGTCTTTGGTATCTAAGTAAAGTAGCTTCAAAATTTTGCTCCTTTTCGTAACTAAGAAATACTTCCAGAACAAAGTAGTCCATTATTCATTATTTACTTATAACTATTTCTTAGAAATGACGTAGATGCCAGATAATATAATATAGGAAATAGAAAAATGAGACGAATCCAGACTTTAAACAATTTAACTAGAAACAATCAGTAACGTACAAATAAATAAACGGTACAATGGAAAAAATACTAAGTACAAAAGAAACAGAAAAGAACCTTTGGGATTTCCAGAAGAAAAGTTCATTTCCACCTGGAAGGCGTTTCAAAGCCAGTCTTGAAGGATGTACGGGATGTAAAAAAGCTAAACAGAGCCGGGCGTGGTGGTGCACACTTGTAATCCCCACCATTCGGGAGGCTGAGATAGGAGGATCACGGTTCGAGGACAGCCTCAGCTACTTAGCAAGGAGGTCCTTTGTAACTCGGTGAGACCCTGTTTCAAAATAAAGACTAAAAAATAGGAGGCTGGGCCGGGCGTGGTGGCGCACGCTTGTAATCCCCGCACTTGGGAGGCAGAGACAGGAGGATCGCACAGGTTCGAAGCCAGTCGCGCACGCTGGCTTAGGAGACCCTGTTTCCAAATAAAAATGTAAAAATAGGTCTGGGAGTGTAGCCCGGAGGTGGAAGGGCTTCCAGGAACCCCAGTACCACAAAAAAAAAAAAAAAAAAAAAATAGGAGGCTGGGCGTGATGGCACACACTTGTAATTCCTGCGCTTGGGAGGCAGAGACAGGAGGATCACGCAGGTTCGAAGCCAGCTGCACTGGCTTAAGAGATCCTGTTTCCAAATTAAAAAAAAAAAAAAATAGGTCTGGGAGTGGAGCCCGGAGGTGGAAGGGCCTTCCAGGAACCCCAGTAGCACCAAAAAAAAAAAAAAAAAAAAAAGCTGGGGGTACAGCTCGGAAGTAGAATGCCCCTGGGTTCCATGCCCAGTACCTCCCCCCAAAAAAGTGAAACAGAAATGGCTCAACAGAGGCTACACTACAAAATGACAAAGGCTCGAGAAGAGGGGAAGGTAAAGAGGATGAGAGAAAAAGGAGAAGGAAGGGAATAAAGAAAAGCTGGAGGGATCCAGGGGAGGGGCCTGAAGGCAGATGAAGCGTCCTAGATCTCTCTGACAGACCAAGAAGCCATTGGAGGCTTTTAATCTAGAAGACGCTGGGTGGAGCAATGTGTGCTGCAGGAGACTCCTCTTCCTGACTTGAGAAAAGACCGAGAGCAGGAAAATCAATCGAGGGCCTATCGCAAGTATCCTTTAAAAGAAAACTAGCTCCCTCTAGGGTAACCATGTGCAGATGATAGGCACTCTGGAAATCGCTGCAGAGTCCTCCCAGCACCGACTCCAGCGTCAACCCAACGCCAGCGTCATGCTGAACAGGGATAGGCACAACTCACTTCCTCTGAAGTCAAGAGCAAAGGCCAACATGGTGGCGCACCTGTAATCCCAGTACATGGGAGGTGAGACAGGAGAGCTGAAGGTTCCAGGCCAGCCTCAGCAACACAGCCGGCTCTTAGGCAACGTGGTAAGAGCCTGTTTCAGAAACAAATAATAGCTGAGAGACAGAATGTCCGTGGTTCAATACCCAACACCGTACCGTTGTATGTAGGCACAGCAAGAAAGGAGAGGCTCCAGGGTCCAGGGGAATGTGCCAACTGAAGCCAGGCAGCAGGAACCTTCTATACTAACAAGGGGCCAATCAGATTCTTACACATTTCTTATTACCCAATCACCACGCGAACTATTGGAATCAAGCCAAATACAGAAGCCAATAAGCCGCCAGCAGGGGCTGGGGCGGGAACACACAGCTGCGGTTAAGGTTAGCTAGCTCTAACAGGTTTTAAACCTTGCACATCAACTCCACAGTTACAAGATGGTGGAGAAAACAAAATGACGTGGCTTCAAGACTAAATAAGTTAGTAAGTAAGTAAACAAAACCTGGGGCAAGACGTACACTCTCACCTGTCCAATACAGTACTTGAAATTTTACCCAGCACAGTTAGACAAGAAAAGGAAATAAAATCAGGTACAAATAAGAAAGGAAGAAGTCACGTTATCACTGGCTGCAGATAACATAACCCTATTCTTGGAAGTGGATCCAAAGAGCACCATCAGTTTGTTTATAAGTCTACAGCTTATAAACAAACTCAGGAGAACAGCAAGATTAAAAAAACAAACAAAACAAAAACCATCTCTAGGGCCAGGCGTGGTGGCACACGCTTGTCATCCCAGCATTTGGGAGGCTGAGACAGGAGGTTCAGGGTTCAAGACCAGCCTCAGCTACTTAGTGAGGCCCTCTGCAACTTAGTGGGACCCTGTTTCTGAATCACTGTTGAGTTCTGATCACATCAGA
Source organism: Muscardinus avellanarius (assembly GCF_963383645.1). NCBI lineage: Eukaryota > Metazoa > Chordata > Mammalia > Rodentia > Gliridae > Muscardinus > Muscardinus avellanarius. The sequence continues at coordinate 2,341,197 of NC_137791.1, read as the reverse complement.
GAGGGTTATCCTTCATTAGGCAAAGTACAAGTTGCCTACAATACTTGCAACTAAGGACAAATTAGCATGCAGGCTTGGTCAAACTTTTTCCAGCAACATGGAATCAAAGACAAAAGAAACTTATCAATTGATGTTTTACGTGCAAACAACCTGAATCTTTTTTATATAAGTATACATTTTTCAAATAGATTTTTGATTGAGCTCATTATGGAAAACATTCCAAACTTTAAAATGCAAAATTATTGGTTGGTGTGAAGAAAGCCAGACAGCTTCTGTTTCTTCTCTTGATGAAATAATAAAATGCAAATGAATCATTGCTAACCACAGCTGTGACTCGTTTGAAGGCTTGGGGTGGACTTGGGGTTTATTTTTAGTAACCCAGCTGCAATACCTGTCTGTAATACTAGGGAAAAAAATCTATTTAATCATTTCTACTTGCAGTACTGCTCCGTGCTAAGCTTAACTGGAAGCCTTGGAATGGGCATCAGTGCTATGTCCTACATTTCATCCTTGAACTGGGCCTGCATTGCACTGAAAAAACCCCGCCACCTGTTCTTATACCAGTATTTGGTTCAAGATGCCAAAAGTGTTCAGCCCGTGGCTGAGGAAGGACAGAAGCGAGTCAGGATAAAATGCACACTGAGGGCAGCGAAGCGGGGAGACAGGGATGTCCAGGGGAAGAGGGTGCTGCCATGGCCCACTCTCTGTCTAATCTCTTTACAGCAGATTGGTAAGGTTTTAAGTTTAACTTCTTTTTACTGTTTTTGCTGTCTACCTTCTTTTTTTTTTCCTTAATAAGGTTTTAAAAGGGAAAAAAGGTCTAATTTTTTCTCCTATACTGGGGCTAAATTTTTTTATTGTAAAAATACTTGATGGCCTTTGATAAATATCTTCCACAGTGAATAAGAAAACCTTGTGGCTTAATTTAGGAAACATGTTGATAGAACACTGTTTTTGATATTGTAACAAAATCTACATAAGTGATTTTACAGGTACAAAGAATAAAAATAAAGGTGATTTTACCTTTCTTAAAAAAAAAAAAAAGAACAAAAAATGGAACTAAAGGTGGAGCTCGGAGGTAGAATGTCCCTGAGTTTCATCCCCAGATCTGCAAAAAAAAAAACAAAAACCACCTTCTCTAAACATCAATAATGAGCTGGGCGTGGTGGCGCACACTTGTAATCCCCGGCTTGGGAGGCAGAGACAAGAGGATCGCGCGTGTTCGAAGCCAGCCGCGTGAACTGGCTTAGGAGACCCTGTTTCCAAATAAAAATGTAAAAATAGACCTGGGAGTGTAGCCCGGAGGTAGAAAGGCTTCCTGTAACCCCAGAACCACACACACACACAAAAAAAATCAATAATGAACGTGCTGAATATCAGGGAATCAATTCTACTCAAAACAGCCTCTAAATAAATGAATGAATGACTAAATTAACTAATTAAACAACACCTAGGAACAAATCTAGCCAAAGAGGTAAAAGTAAAAGACCTCTACAACAAAAATTATAAGAGGCTGAAAGAAAGCGCAGAGAGCGCTATCAGCTGAGAAGACCTACCGCAGACAGCAGCTGACAGCATTTAAAGGCCGTATCACTAAAGCAACTTACGAACTCAGTTCAGTCCCATCAGATCCCAGTGACATTCTTCGCAGAACTGGAAGAAGTTCTAAAATTCCTACGGGAGAATTAAAGACTCACGACCACCAAAGCGGTTCTAAGAAAAAGGAGCAAGGCATCACGATGCCGGGTCTTAAATTATACTACGCATTTCAAATTATAGACAGAAAGATCATGTGACTGGCGTAAAAACAGACACACTGACCAAAGGAACAGAACGTTAGACACAGAGACACACAGGTACAATCGCCTGACCCTCAACAACGGCACCAAAAACGCGCTGGAGAAAAAAGTGTTTTTAACAAATGGTGCTGGGAAAACTGTTTACCCATATATAGAAGGATAAAGTGGATCCCTCTCTCTCACCCTGCACAAAAGGAAACACAAACCCATCAAAGAACTAGGAATTAGACCAGAAACTGCGTAAGTGCTAGAAAATAAAAAAAAACACAGGGACAACACTCCAACACGCAGCTCAGGGATTAATACCAAGAATTAGTAGGTGGGATGGCATACAATTATAAAGCTCCTACACAGCAAAGTGAACAGAGTGTGCAGGCAAAGCGGGTGGAGCAGAAGGCAATCTCTGCCAGGTACTCTGCAGACAGAGAACTCATATCCACCATGTAAAAAGAACTAAAAAATAACTGGACACCAAGAAACAAATGACCCAATCAATAAATGGGCACATGAATGAAGCATATATTTCTCAAAAAAAGAAAATGCAAAAGGCCAGAAGACATATGAAAGAAGGTTCAGCATCATTAGGCACCAGAGAAAAGCCATCTGACTCCAGGCAGAACGGCAGTCACCAAGAATACCACTAATAATAATACGTGCTGGCAAAGAGATGGGGGAAAGGGGCTCTTACATCCTGCTGGAGAAACTGTAAATTAACACAACCACTCTAAAAGAGCAGTGAGGGCTTCCTCAAAAGACTAGGCATGGAGCCACCGGATCACGCAGCTATCCCACTCCTTGGTATGCATCCGAAAGAGCAGCCGGCCATGCTGCAGCCATACAGGACCACCCCTCACCCTGCATCACAACGCTCGAGCCAGGCTCCGAGCCGGCAAGAAGAAAGTGTGGTGTGTGTGCACAACAGAGTTTTATCAGTCACAAACAAGGACGAGATTATGTCATTTTGCAGGAAAATGACAGGAACTGGAGAACATCGTGTGTCACAAAGCAAGACAGCCTCAGAAAGTGAAGGGTCCTGTGTTTTCTCTCCCATGTGGAAGCAAGAGAGAAAAGGGGAAAAGTACTAATGAAGTCAAAAGGGAGTCCATAAGAGCAGAGGAAGGGGACGGTAGGGAGGAGAAGGGACGGGAGCAAGCAAACTGCTCAAACGGGGTCAAGTACGCAGACGAGCCCGTCACAGCAATACCACTATGAGGACAGCTAAAACGCACCAAAAGAACCTGAAAAGGATCAGGACTTTGCCAAACTCGGTACATCACACTGTACCCCAGAAAGCTATATAATTGTGATTTTTTTTCAATTAAAAATGGCACCACATTTTCTGGTTTAGTTCTGAGGTCTCTGATCATAGGAACAACTTTCTCCTTATTGATAAGGTTGGTGGCTAATATATAAACAGAGCCTATAAAAAATTATAAAGAAAGATCTAAGAATTGTATTTCTGACACATAAAAGATACTATCCTAAGTACTTTCTAGCTTTTCTTTTCAGAATGCATGCCCATGCATGTGTGGTTTAACTGACATCATAATGTACTCCTAACTTATATGAATTATGAACAGCTGGACATGGTGGTGCTTGCTTATCCTCCCAGTACTTGAGAGGCTGAGAAGGGAGGCTGCAGTTGGAGGACAGCCTCAGCAAGTAGTGAGCCTCTCATGAACCCAGTGAGACCCTGTTTCAAACTAAAATAGAGCTAGGGATGTAGCTCGGAGATAAAGTATCCCTGAATTCAACTTTCAGTAACACAAAAAATAAAAGAAAATAATTTATATTGTTTTAACACATTTTTTAATATATTAGATATTATTTTTTTCTTGTGGAACTGGGAATGGAACCCAGGGCCATTCTACCTCCAAACTATACCCCTAGCCCTACTTTTTATTCTTAATTTTGAAACAAGGTCTCACTAAGTGGCAGAGGGCTTCACTAAGTAGCTGAGGCTGGCCTTGAACCATGATCCTCTTGTCTCAGCCTCCCAAGTACTGGGATTATAAGCATGTGCCAACATGCCCAGCTATATCAGATATTTTCTAAAATTAAGAACTGGTAAAACGCCAATCTCTAGATCATGGGTGGAGAAGAAGAGATACTGGTGAGAGGGCCTGAGAGCAGCTCACCAAATGTTGGGTGGATGGGTGCCCCTATCACTCTGTAATGATGTGAGATTACAATACACCAATATAAGTATTTTTAGAAAAAAAACTGGTGAGCTGGGTGTTGTGGCACACTTTTGTCATCGACAATTCGGGAGACTGAGACAGGAGGATGGCATTTGTGGACAGCCTCAGCTACTTAGCAAGGCCCTTTGCAACTCAGTGAGACTCTGTTTCAAAAATAAAAAGAATAAAAAATAGGTAGAATTTTAGCTCGGAGGTAGAATGCCCCTGGGTTCCATCCCCAGTACCACAAAAAAAAGAAAAAAAAATGGTGAAAAATCTGGAGTTAAATCTCATATCCCTCTACTTACTTGTAATTTCATGAGGAATGTTTAATAACCATCATTTTCTATCCTTTTTTTTTTCTGGTCAGATCATTACATTTCCTTTTTGTAAAGGGAAGGTATTGGAGATTGGACTCAGAGGCATGCTACCTAAGAATTACACCCCCAGCTCGATTTCACTTTATTTACAATGGTGTCTCACTAAGCTGGAGGGCCTAAGTTACTGAGCCTCCTGTCTCAGTCTTCTGCGTACTAAGATTAGACACCAAGATCACCATGCCCAGCTCATTAAATGTTTTAAACTAAAATCAAACCAGTTCTGCGTTTTGATTCTATCACCTCAAAGCTACAAAAATTAGTCTATGCCTACAAAAATAACTCAACACTAACTTTAAATCAACGTAAGCAGGTTATCATTGCAAAGGAGAGTCCTGAGGCGTTATTACCAAGTCGAGGGAAAGGTCAGCCGGCACGAGAAGGACCCGCCACGATGTCCCTAGAGCTAGAAGTAGAATTCAGAGCCCCGCGGCCTGCCGGCCCACCTCCACACAGGGTTTACTTATCAATGCCTCTCATATATCAACAAATATATTTTAAGCTTTTGAACTTTTAAAAAATTCTAGGCATTTAAAATAAATCCCAATATTTCTTTAACTGCCAGAAAACTCCTCCTACCATCTAACCATAACCAGTCGTGACAATCGCCACATCCTTTCTCTTTTTGCCCTGAAGAAAGCAGTGAACAGCTGCTCACATATGGCCTGGCAGCTTTCTGAATGAAAAATAAAGTTAAAGGTGAAGAAACAGCTGTCAAACAAGCAGAGAAATGAGATAAAATTTCCCAAAGAAAACGGCCCTAAAAATATTTCAAGTACTTTCTAGACAAGCCTCCTCAAGCTAACTAAACCAGACAGAAGCCAAAGAACCTGATGATCAAGATAAAATAGTAGGAGTAGTAGGAGGAGGAGGTGTAGTAGTAATAGTAGTAGTAGTAGTAGTACAACTTTTTGGACAAGTCCTAAGAGGGTGAATAAAAGTTAATAACTGGGGATACAGATGTTAGGGGATTACTGCGGATAGTTCAGCAGCTGCCAGGGGACTGACAGTATGTTCATACATCAATGAATTAAGATCCTTTCATTTGGTAGGTACCAAGTTTTACACAGACAGGGGCAAAAATCCTTTTGAAAGTATTATTTTATAGAAAATACTGTCAAAAAATACCTTTCAAGCTGGGCGTGGTAACGCAGGCTTGTAATCCTAACATTCGGGAGGCTGAGACTGGAGGATCGCGGTTCGCGGACAGCCTCAGCTATTTGTGAGGCACTCTGCAACTCAGTGAGACCCGGTTTCAAAATAAAGAATAAAAAATAGGGCAGGAGGTGTAGCTCGGAGGTTGAATGCCCCTGGGTTCTACCCCCCAGACCTGAAAAAAAAAAAAAAACTTTTGTTATTTCATGATAAAAAGCCCCACCAAAGATAAGAGCCAGGCAATAGCTAGTGGGTTAGCATGTGTTACAAATTCTATGCTGGGTTGTTCACTAAATTTCCAACAATTAAAATATTTAAAATAAGCCGGGCGTGGTGGCGCACTCTTGTCATCCCAGCATTCGGGAGGCTGAGACCCGAGGATCGCGGTTCGTGGACAGCCTCAGCTACTTAGTGAGGCCCTCTGCAACTCAGTGAGACCCAGTTTCAAAATGAAGAATAAAAAATAGGGCAGGGGGTGTAGCTCAGAGGTCTAATGCCCCTGGATTCCATCCCCAGACCCGCAAAATAAATAAATAAATAAATAAATAAATAAATAAAATAAAATATACATCACTTGTTGTTAAAATATTTTAAAAAAACCAGAAAGCTTAAACTCCAAGGTTCAAGAATAAAACCAGTTAATTTTCAGATGCTTCTTGAAGGGAGATTAGGTAACAACAGAAAACGAGTGTTAAAGATGTGTCTTTAGATCTAAACGACAGTAAGTGAAAGCCAGGAAGTAGTTCTACAGGGTTAAAAGACAATTACATACATACATACAATATACATCCCTTCATTCTCTCTCTCTCTCTCTCTCTCTCTCTCTCTCTCTCTCTCTCTCTCTCTCTCTCTCTCTCTCTCTCTCTCTCACAGTTTCTCATACTATAAAGACAAATTCTATGGAGCTGTTTTAAAGTAACAAGCCTAGCCTGGGCTGCTGGTGTGTGCCTACAATCCCAGTGACTCAGGAGGCTGAGGCAGGCCTGCAGGTTTAGGGCCAGCCTGTGCGTCTTAGTGAGATCCTATTTCAAAAGAAAAATAAAAACAGGCTTGGCACGGTACAGCTCCGGGCAGGACACCCTGGGCGGACTCCCCGGCGCCCCTAAGCTCAGGTAGCACTATGGTCCGGCAGGGTCCTAGGAGCGGGTAGCACTCTGGTGCCACCGGCCATCTACAGGCTATCTTTCCTTTGATTAAAAAAAGAAAAGATTTCAAATAAAACATAGAAAACAATGACACAAACAGCAAATCACTGAAGGAAGCTTGTGGAGGCAAACAGGAGGGCCATACCAGAGACGGTGGGCAGCAGGACTGGGTGCTGGGTGCATGCTCATTCCTCTCTTCCTGTTTACCTGCTTTCTGATTTATTTCTATTTAGGTGAGCTTAGCCTGGAAACATCTAACAACTTCACAAGTGAGAGCAGAGGAAGCTAAAAAAGTAGGTGAGAAGGAATATAAGAAGCTGCGCCAACATTCACCACCAGGACACCTAACTCCGGTGACCTGTTGTTCTTCAGCCAGGGACATCAGGAACCCAGGAAGCGTGGGAAAGCTCCTGGAGTCAGATGCTCCTGTAACTCATGGGTAATATGTGAGACATGAACGTAAAGAAAAAGAGGGATACTCAAGCTTAAAAGATGGAGGTAGTCAGGTGTGGTGGCACACGCTTGTGATCCCCACACTTGGGAGGCGGAGACAGGAGGATCACGCAGGTTCGAAGCCAGCCTCGCTGGCTTAAGAGACCCTGTTTCCAAATTTAAAAAATATATAAAAATAGGTCTGGGAGTATAGCCCAGAGGTAGAAGAGCTCCATCCCCAGTACCACCAAAAAAATAAATAAATAAATAAATAAAAGATGGAGGTATCCAGGCTGGAGTGTACCTCAGTTGACAAGTACTTGCTTAGCAAACATAAGGCTCTGAGTTCAGTCCCCAGCAGCGCAGAACAAAACAAATAGTTATAAAAAAAAAAAAAACATGGAAAACATCACTACATTAAAATTTGAAGATGAATTGGTTTCATAATAACTTTCATGGTTACATTAAAACCTGAGTCCAATTTTAAAATGAGATGACCATTACACTTGAATAAGTATAGTGTGAGCTATCCTCAGAGCTGGTTATGAAGCAAATCTTGTAATGATAGAAGCTGAATCCTGAATCCAGAAATCTGAGATCCGTAATGCTCCAAATCTAAAAATTTTTGAGTACCAGGAAACACCAGAAGTGAAAAATTCCACCACTACCTTCATGAGATAGACTGCAGTCAAAATACTAGTACATGAAAATACTGTATAAAGCTACCTGGGGCTATGTGTAAAAGGTATATATAAAATGTAACCTACAAACTTTTACTTACAAAATTGTGCATACATAATTCCCATATTTTGCTTTTATATTCCTTGACTAACTTCACTCTAAAGTGAAGAAAATGATTTGAATACTTAATGAAGTCTCTTAGTTGCCCCTGCAATTCTTATTATGGTGTGGTAATGAAAAAAGGTGAAAAAATCTGGATAGTAGAGAAATAAAACGCAAGACGGGGAAGAGCCAGGGACGTGTACTAACGGGCTCCCTGGCTCCGCTGCGAGCGCGTGTCCCCAGCTTCCTGCACAACTTGAAACCGGCTACACAAAGCAGGACAGGGGCAAAGGCCCCAAACAAAAGCAATTTTGTTCTATTCTTCTCTGGAAGTTGTGATGTGGGTAAATAATGAAGATATAAAGGGCTCTTGCTTGGCTATGCATGTTTTACCAAGACCATTCTATATATCATGCCCTGTATATTATATAAGTTTATTATTGGGTAAAAAGGTAAACTAATCACACTTGAGTAAGTTTAGTGTGAGCTATCCTCAGAGCTGGTTATGAAGCAAATCTTGTAATGATAATGGGAATATATATTTGTGGTTTTTTTTGGTGTGTGTGTGTGTGTGTGTGTGTGTGTGTGTGTGTGTGTGTTACTGGGGATGAAACCCAGGAGCCTTCTATTTCCAGGTTACACTCCCGGACCAATTTTATATTCTTTTTTGGAAAGAGGGTCTCACTAAGTTACTGAGAGCCTAAGTAGCTGAGGCTGGCTTCGAACCTGCATGATCCTCCTGTCTCAGCCTCCCAAGTATTGGGATTACAAGTGTGCGCACCACGCCCGGCTCGTAACACAAAGAGTTACCAGTGGCTGAGCAACAGTCAGGGAGAAGTGAGATGGGAACAGGAGAGGGACGGCAGGTGTGGGCAGAAGCCATGGAAAGTGTTGCCGGCATGTTAAGGGCTATCCGAATGCCTGGTGTTGCACTTTAAAGCCCAATGTGCCCCCAAAAAGTTGGGTCATAAATTAGAACCATTTCCTCTCATCTCCTTTAATGCTTAGTTGATAAACTTTTTGCATATGTGGAAAGAAAAACACTCCTCTGTCTAGACTAGCAAAGGGATGCTCTAACTTTTTATTAAATAAGAAGTAAAGAGAAGAGCCAGGAGTGGTGGCGCACGTTTGTAATCCCAGTACTGGGGAGGCTGAGACAGGAGGAGTGCAGGCTCGTGGCCAGCCCTGGCTACTTCATGAGGCACCTCCACAACATAGTGAGTCCCTGTTTCTAAATAAAGAATAACAAACAGGGCTGGGGATATAGCTCGGAGGTTGATTACCCTGTGTTTAATCCCCAATACTACAACAAAAAAAGAGACAAAGAGAGCAAGTTTCCTCTGTCAGACAGCTGAGCAATTCATACATGCAATCTTCAAAAGCCAGGTGTGGTGGCACACGCTTATAACCCCTGTACTCGGGAGGCTGAGACAGGAGGATGGCAAGTTTGAGGACAGTCTCAGTGAAGACTGAGACTCGTTAGCCTAATGAGACCCGGTTTCAAAATAAAATAGGGGTAGTGGGGTGTCCCTCAGAGGTAGAATGCTCCTGGGTTCAATCCCTAGTACAAGAAAGAAAGAAAGAAAGAAAGAAAGAAAGAAAGAAAGAAAGAAAGAAAGAAAGAAAGAAAGAAAGAAAGAATAGCAAAGTAGCCCAGATTCATTATCCTCAGATCAGAGGACCAGAAAGGAAGCTTCCCCCAGGGTAACAACAGCCAATGCCGAGCAGATCAAAGACACTAGGCAACTGGGAGGATGCCCTGCCAGGTAGTAAAGGAGATCAGAAGGCAATCCTTCCAGCAGTCTTAATGGAAAATACACGGGAACAGGACGCAAGACTGCCCACGTGCTCCTGCGTCCACTCTCGCCAGCATCTCTGCTTCCTCCCTCGACATACAGCGGACCCCTTGCTTTCTCTATTTTCCACGGCCATGTGCTGAGCTCCAGATGCAATCTGGCCTAACATGACTGAGCCCTCTGAAATCTCCGAAACTATAAGCAAATAGATCTTCCTCCTGAGTGGTGGCCCTCGGGCATGTGGGGTCACTGCAAGGAGAATGCTGACTGAAAAGAATGGTGCTAGAGCTTCCAAGTGGGTCACTTGTTTTAAGCCTGACCGTGGACGGTAAATGTTTAGAGATGGTTTGTAAGAGGAAGCTGGAAGAGGGAGAATGCTGACAGCAAGGATGATGGTAGAAACCGTGCTCACAAGATTCAGCGGACTCGGACAGAGTAGTAGAAGCCCCGGTTACATTCAGGCAAACCTAATCAGCATTCTGCCTGTGTCTTGAAACTCTTGAGGCTAAAAGTGATCTCAAATCAGCAGGATATCCAGACTGCACTGTGTATGTTAATGTGCAGAGCCGGCTCTATGGGTAGAGGAAGCAGAAAGCAATGTAGAGGTTTAGTGTTGCAGGTAGGCTGAAAAGCCTGTACAAAATGGGCACCCACAGAGATGATGCTGTGGAAGATGAAGGGAGATCAAATGTTCTGCATTAAAAACAAAGAAAAGAATGAGGTCAGGGCAGTTCAAACCCAGATGCAGAACCACAGGACAGGTTCAGAGGTCCAGTGGTCAGCACTGAGGGCGGGCCACCATGACTGATGAGGGCATAGCTACATTCCTACTGGCCGTCCGTCACGGCACTCGTGCAACATCAGAATGCTCAAGTAAAAAGGTTAGGGTAGCTTTCCCCCAAACGTCAAAAGAACTGGGATGCCAGGCAACAAGTGGGGGTCAGAATCCCTGCGAGCCCGGTCTAAAGGGGGCAATTTGAAGGTTGTGAAAGTGAAGCCAATGTTACAAAGAAAAACCAGAGTAGGAACCTGAAAGGCTGAGACAGGAGGATCGCAGGTTCAAGATCAGCCTCAGCAATTTATCCAGACTCTGAGTAACTTACCAAGATCCTGATGCAAAGCAAAAATTACAAAGGGCTAGGGGTGTGTTCAGAGGTAGAATGGCTTCTGGGTCCAACAGAAACGAAGAAAAGGACAGAAGGGCCAGAAAGGTGGAAGACGGCTGGAAATGGCTGCAGGCGGTGAGCCAGGAGCCAGGATAGAAGAGAAAGTGCAGCACCCTGCAAGCAACCGGGCCGTAGCGGAGGGGCTCCCGAGGCTTCACACCGTGTGCCTGGTGCGAGGTGGAGCTCCAGGGCTGAACGCTGCCTGCTGGACTGCAATCTTGTTTTGGTCCCATTCTGCCTATAGCCCTATTCCTCCCAATGGATGCAAACGTCTCCTCTGTACGATGAATCCATGTAACTTGCTCTTTCTTTTCTGACGGGGGCTCACAGCCAAGAGTTTACCTTGGGTCTCAGAGGAGACTTTTGAGTAATCTGAACTGTAAAGACTATGGGGGCTCTGGGGGATGGAGTCAATGTCTTTCGCATTATGAAATGGCATGAGCTTCTCAGGGACCAGGTCAGAGTGCTCTTGTTAGGATACAAACTGTCCCGAGTAGTTCATGTGTTGATGTTCAGAGGTGATCAAGTTAAATCATGAGGGCTGCCATCTCATCAGCAGATGACATCACTGTTCTGGACTTGCGGGGTGGTAAGCTGAGCTGGTAGAACATGAGAAGCGGGTCCCTGGGGTGTGGCCTTGGAGCCTGTGCATGTATCCACGGAGCCCCCTTCCCGAGAGCTCTGCTTCTGCGTCCTTGATGTGAGAGCAGAGCCCTTGCTCGCTCCCTCTGCTTCCAGAGCCAGGCCTAGAGCTCTGCAGACACCATCTGGTCTAACCTGCCGAAGCCCTCTGAAATCTCCAGAATTATGAGTCAACACTCCTCCCTCTATGCTGTGGTCATCAGGTATTTTGGATCATAACAGTGAGTGCTGATAGAAAATCCACTTACCTGCAATGTTCAGAAGAGGTAAATCTAGAAACAGAAGCATAAAGCATACATGTATGTGTGTGTGGTAAGAATAGGAGTACAGGCAGAACGTAAGGTGATAGGTTACTGGTAATGGGTTTTCTTAGGAAGATGAAATGTTCTAAAGTGAACTTTCAGTGATAATTACTCGATTCAGTTATTATACTAATAAATTATACCCTTTAAATGACAAATTATACCCTTGAAATGCTTGGCATGTGAATTGTATCTCAATAAAGGTGCTACAAAAAGTGCATCCTGACTGGATTAGGTGATGCCTGCATAAGCTGATTACACATTATTTCTCAGTGATGCGTCTTTGAGGGTGTTCTAGAGATTTGCATGTTTACTGATGGTCTAAGTAGGAAAGACCACCCTTACTATGGTGGGCACCACCCAATCAGCTGGCAGCCCACACATAACAAAAAGGCAGAAAAAGGGTGAACTGCTCTTTCATGAAACTGGAAAACCCTTCTTATCTTGCCCTTGTGCATCAAAACTCCAGGTTCTCCTACCTCTGGACACTGGGACTTGCACCCGTGAAGACCCAGAATATCAGGCTTTCAGCCTCTGATGGAGTGTTACTCCACCAGCTTCCCTGGTTCTGAGGCCCTGAGCCATGCTTTGGACTTAATTAGACCTCTGAATTCAGATGGCATTTCATGGGAATTCTCCACTTCCACAGTAAATTCCCTCATGTATCTATCGACCTGAGATCGATCCCTGTGTGTGTGTGTGTGTGTGTGTGTGTGTGTGTGTGTGTGTGTGTGTGTAAATTAAACCCCTGTTGGCCCCAACCCTCTGGAGAACCGTGAAAAGCAAAATAACTATTTCTTGAAAAATAAGAACCACTATGAAGCAAAATGCTTCACAAGATATTCATTCAAACACTGAACATTTATTTAGTTGTTACTATTTGTGAGGCACTAAAGATACAAAGGTGAACAAAAACAAATTATGTCCATAAGACATACATGTACTCTGTGCACGTGTGTACTGTGGCAGAGGCACAAACATTACAGGATCTTTGGTAACAAAGATATTAGAAAGCGATTCTTCAGGCGTATGGGAGGACAGCATACGCACAATACGAAGTGGTTCCACAGCCTGGAGCACTGAGAGTCAGAAGTGAAGACAGGGAAGGCAACCCAGGAGCTCCGCCTCCAGCCCAGAGATGGCCAGTGGCAGCAACGCCGACCAGAGTAAAGGTCAAGACTAGGCAGGTGTGCAATGCCCGGTGTCTGCACAAACTCAAGTGATGACATGTGGGAACGAGACCCCATCAGCACTATGAGTGTGTGCCGGTCTTTATATGGATTATCTCCAGCACACTAAATGAACGAATGTACTTTTAGCAAACACAGTATTTATACAGACTGATCGAATGTACATACAAGTGCAGGATATTCCTTTATTGCAACTTCAACATTATAAATATGACAAGACAACCATCAGAAACTGCAAATTAAGTTACATTTACAAATCGAGGAAGACTGACTTCACCAGGTTAACAGGACCGAAGCTGAGAACAGAAATGGGTAATCCTTCCGCTAACTTTTGCTCTCCCTCTCTCTCTCTCCCAGAGAAGCCTGAGAAAATAGGTATAAAAAGAAGAGTAGAATGAAAGAGTTAAACTTTAAATACTTAATACGGTTAAAGCTACAATCCTGATTTGGGCACTAAGTATTTCCTGATTAAATGCATTCTCCTTTCCCAAATGTGCTTTCCTGTTCAATTGTTATTACTTAAAACTATAAAAATGCACCAGAAAACTTGGCAAGTAAGCCTAGGATCTTGAGAATGATAGAAGACACTTTTCTGTCTAGACAACAAGATGTAGAATTAAAAGAAACCAAATTTAAATGGCCTGCCAAAAACCAATAAGGAATTAACAGAATTTCCACAATATGTACTGTCTACTCCAAAAAAAGCAATTTTTATTTTACAATGTATAACAGAAACCCTAAATCTTTTGAGTCTATAAAAAGATATAGAATATTTATTTAAAAAATAGAAACTCAAATTCTTTCTAATTACCCCAAGGGTATATAATGCAATATAATTATGGTTAATTACACTGTTTCACTCAAACCTTTGCAATAAAAATGCACTGATAATGAACTCATCTGAGGCAATGAAGTCAACAGTCACATCCTAACTGTTGTAGGCTCATGCAAAGAGGTGCCAGATTAAAATGAAGCAGTAAACACTGGATATGTAATTAATGAGCCAGTCTTTTGATTATTCAAATAATTAAGAAGTTTGTTGCTTGTAAAAATGGGAGTAAGTGAGGAATGTTTATCTAACTAATGACTTTCAGCACAATCAATCTGACTTGACGGCCATGCCTCAAGTCCAACCTGAACCTCACCACCTCAAGGGCCTAGGCTTTAGAGCTAGCTCTAAGGCTCTGGCCAGGCGCACTTTACAAAACTGGGCTCACAAGAAAGTGGAGCCTTGCCTTTTTAATGGCTTTTGGATTACTGTAAACAAAATGTCTAAATTCTGAAAACTGGAATCCAAATGAGGTGGGAATTTGTGAAGGGCTAATTGGGTGATGCATGCATATATGGCTCTACCATCTTGTACTCCATTACGATGTATGACTACAATGCACTAATAAAAAATGTAAAAAAGTATAAAGATTAATTATTTCCAAATACTAAAGGATAGACTAAAATGCCTCTACAGAAAATGAAATAAAGGCCTTTAATATATAAACGAATTAAATGTGATGGCCATCAACTTGTTTGCATTTGGCTAGGACGGCCATTGGTCATTGATAACTACAATGGTACATGTGGAGTAACTGACTGCAAAAATAAGGTATAAATACAAGATTGATAAGACTGTATTTCTTTCTTTACCTTAATAAAATAAAATTTTTAATAGCAGATCAAAGAAATAACATGTTTCTGCAGACAACATGAAGGATTTCTCTATATCCTCCCAGGATAGAAAGCTTAACACTATTATAGGTATTTTTACTTTAAAAATGTTCAATTCAGCCAAGCGTGGTGGCGCACGCTTGTAATCCCCGCGCTTGGGAGGCAGAGACGGGATCGCGCAGGTTCGAAGCCAGCCGCTCTGGCTTAAGAGACCCTGTTTCCAAATAAAAGTATAAAAATAGGTCTGGGAGTGTAGCCCGGAGGTAGAAGGGCTTCCAGGAACCCCGGTACCACCAAAAAAACCAAAAAACAAAAAAAACGTTCAATTCACTATTAAAATGGACTAAAGCAAATCAGTCGTCTTATAATAAAACACAGCAAGCCTGAAGAGGGCTAAATGAAAGTAAGCAGAGGCTTCATCACATCACACTTTGGTACAGGAGGGTGAGGTGCGCATTTCTCAGGAGATCTGACATTCACCACATGATACATTTTCTCCATGAAAGTTAATTCATTCTTTCATTTAATAAATACTGACTAGACATCCACTGTGTGCTAAGAACTGTGGGTAAAATAGGACATAAAATCTATCCAAAGTAATAATTCATCTAAAAATTTACCATTTTTATATAAAAAGAAAATGCATAATTGATGAATTTTCATTTTCTTTTTAAAATCTGTATCTAAAGAATATTTCGTTTCAATCCTCAAAGATCTCAAAGATCTCATTCCTCATAAGATTATAAACTTTAAAAGGTTTTATCCCATAATTTTATATTTGAACAAATTTTCTGTAAAAAAAAAAAAAAAAGAAAGAAACAAAATAAGACCTTAAGATCACAAATAACATATTTTAGTTTGGTACTTCCCCTTCTAGGAATCATAAATGTAAAATTCTGGACACACATATCTTTTCAACAATAGTATGGAAAACTAGAGAAAAACTGATGATAAACCAAGCATAAAACAGTCACAGTTTATCCATATAAAAATCTATTATGCGGAAATTCAAAAAGAAGTTTGCCAAGAGATTTAAAAAGTAAAATGTTTACTATATAATTTTTAGTGAAAAAGAACACAAAATTTTATATGACCTAAGATTAACTCTATTAAAATACCTATTGGCACAGAAAAAAAAACCTTCTATGAACTATAACAAAATGTTAACAGTTATAATCTCTGGTTAAGGAAGATAGAATTTTACAATGCATACTATTAGCATAATTCACAAATCCTAAGGATGCCTATGGTTTAAAAAAAAAAAAGTCCTTTGACTGTAATGTCACTGTAATCACCAATTCAGAAATTCCAAAAGCTGGAAACATGTTTCAGTAAGGGCTGTACCTGTAGCCTTGAAGGTAATGCATTACATTACATTAACCCATTCTATCTTAGGACTTTCTTTCCTACTTAAATATAACTGAGCATGTGTTATTTACAAGTTTTAATTCCACACAGGAACATCTTTTGTCAAAACATGCTAAACACCCAATTTACTTCAGTGGTTTTTTTTTTTTTTTTTTTTTTTTTTTTTGGTGTGTGTGTGTGTGTGTGTGTGTGTGTGTGTGTGTGTGTGTAACTGGATTGAACCTTGAAGCCAGGAGCATTCTACTTCCACACTACATCCTCAGCCCTACTTTTTATTCTTTACTTTGGAAGGGTCTCACTGAGTTGCAGCAGAGGACCTCACTAAGTAGCCTAGGCTGGCTGAGAATCTGGGATCCTCCTATCCCAGACTCCCAAGTACTGGGATTGCAAGCATGCGCTACCACACCCAGCTGCTTCAGTGCTTTCAAAAAATGTTCACAACCAGCCAGACTCTTGCAAGACATTTTACACAGCAAGATAAGTATTAAACCTTCTGTAAAATAGTCTGGAGCTTTGTTTGTAGTTACAATAGCCAAAAATCAGGCAACTGAAATTTAGGAATCTAATTATAGAAATGTCAACTTCTCAGGAAAATTTTTACAATCTGAAGCAAGCATAAAAGAAGTTTAAGAAAGTAATTTTGCCAGTGCTAATCACTACCGGGCTATTGAGAAGTATCACAGTTACACTATGGCCTTCGGCCAAACAATAAAGTGCCTAATAGAAAATAGCACAAGTCCATGGATTATAAATACTGTATCAAAAGAAAAGAGAGGAAAACTCTTTCATTAGAGCAATTTAAAATGCACTTGTAGTACCAGTTCCCTTGATGAATAAATCATTTAGGCAAATTCCAAGTGCCGACAGGCACTGTTTCAAAACTGTCTCCACTGGCAGCGACCCTAAGCAAATTCCTCAGTCCCTCAACATCTGAGACTGTGAGGTGTGGACCAGAGCAGCTGCAGCATAACCACTGCCCGGGACTGCCACATGCAGCATTTATAACGAGGTTATCTATGACCTGTTCCACGACGGAACAGTGGCCAACAGAATACAGATAAATATTGCAAGTATTCCTATAAATGTCCCCAAACTTTAGACCATAATTTCCAGAGAAATTTTCTATTAAACTGACATCATTAATTATCCCATAATTAAGTTATCAAATAATTTTCGTGTCATGAATATGTTCTGACATATGTATAGAGCTTCCAAAATATTTTATGTTTCACCAAAAAAAAATCAAAGTCCTATTAAGTAGCCTAAATTAGCAGCAAATCTTGGGTGACATGACTGTCTCTAGGGTACTATTTCCCAACCTAAACTTAGAAACCAGTCTTGTCACCAGATGTTAAGTATAAGTATCATTTAGTTTTTGCTACCTATTACCCCACAATTTAGAGACTTGAAGGAACAGATTTCTTTTTTCTGACCACTTTGGAGGGCTGCACGGGTGGTTGTGTCTGAGCAAACTTCTCTTGGGGAGAAGGGTTAGCATGGAGCCAAATGTCTACCAGGACAGACTGAGGGCATCTCAGCTAGGAGCCTGCTCATCCTCCAGGAAGCCAGTACAGGTTTCTTAACATAAAAATGGCAGGATGTCCTTAGCAAGACCCTCCCCAAGGCAGCGAGACCCTGTTTAAAACACAAACTAAAAACAGGCTGGGAGTATATAACTTAGATAGCATGCCCCTGGGTTCAAGCCCCAGTAACCCGCCACACACCCACACATGAGCACACAGGATTTCAAAGAAAAACAAGCCCCTTTCAAAGAAAAAGAGCCTGCTTTGAATCATGATTACTCATATCATAATGACAAAAGAAAATTACATAAATAAGTGAAGACTCAAAGGCTGGAGAAACCAGAATCTCCTCTCTCTTAAGTCACAATGAAAAAGGCAAACACAGTGAATGGATGAATTTCTAGTCATGTTTTGCTATCAACTGCACTGTAAAATGCAAAAGCAAACAGAAAGTCTCTGCCTTCCCATGTCCACAGGCAAACTTTCTATGACAGCTCTTTTTTTTAATCACTTTATAATGCATATTACAGCCATGCATATCAGCACACGCTTATAATCTCAGTACCTGGGGGGCTGAGACAGGAGGCTCACAGGCTTGAGAACAGCCTCAGGACTTAGCAAGGCCCTCAGCCACTTAGTGAGACCCTGCTTCAAAACAGAAAAGAGCCTGCCATGGTGGTATATGCTTGTAATCCCAGTACTCGGGAGGCTGAGACAGAAGCATTCACAGTCAGCCTCAGCTACTTAGTGAAGCCCTCTGCAACTAATAAGACCTTGTTTCACAATAAAGAATAAAAAACAGGAATAGGGGTGGAGCTCAGAGGTAGAATGCCCTTGGGTTCCATCCCCAGTAAGCATAAATAAATAAACAAATAAATAACAGGATAAAGGTATTGTTTAGAGATATGGCCCTGGGTTCAATCCCCAATACCACAAAAGAAAATAAACAGAAACACAATTCATATTAGCAAGACTCTAAGAAATCCAGCAGCAAAGAAACACAATTTTATTTAAACCAGTTTTCCCCCAACAGAACCATGGAACATACTTTTCAAGGAACCTTATGTGTGGAGACCCCCGGTGCCCTCCACCATGTCACCCCACGTAACCCACTTCACTAAGCAACTGTCTTTTGAGTTCCCTTTATTTTTCTTAGCTAATGAAAATGTTCAAAAACCCTAGTTAATGACCAAGAGACCTGCGGACACAGAGAAGGCCACACACATTGAAACAAAGGGTGCAAACTGTGCCTGCGCTCACGCGGCTCTGCGCTGCGATGAGCAGAACGTCAGAGCTCTCCCAGAGAGCACAGCTGCCACAGAAGTGAGCACCACGGCAGGCAGGTCCTCACTTCCTGCCCTGGAGAAACACCAACATGAATGCCGACTGTCAAGCCGCACAGCACTCCACAGGAGCCAAGGGATCCGGACGCAGCACAGGCGCCCAGTGCAGACCATCAGTAAGGAAGCGCATACTGGACGACAGCAGGAAAGGTACCAACTCCCACTTCACCCCCAAGCCTGGCAGCACAACACAGCAAGAGGGGCTCCCGCGGACAGCAAGCGTCCAGCCCGCCTCAGCCTCCGCCAGCCCCACAGCACTTAAACAGAAACTCCTACCAATCCTTCTTAATGTCTTCTAGAAAACCCAGGAGGACAAACTCATTAAGACAAAGGTAAATAACAAGCCTGTATCTACGGCAAACCAAAGTCTCGCCAAAATACTGGAAAACCAAATTGGACAGAACATGTAGAGAATGGGACACACAGCCCAGTGCGATTGATTATGCCTAAACTGCAAGGCTGATTAACAAACACAACAAATGTGATGTATCACATTAACAGAACAGGGATACAACTTGCATGACAGCCTCAAGAGACGGAGACAAAACCATGTGACAAACTCCACATCTTTTCATAATAAAAATGTTCAATAAATCAGAAACAGAAGCTGGGCGTGGTGGCGCACGCTTGTAATCCCTGCGCTTGGGAGGCAGAGACAGGAGGATCATGCTGGTACAGAGCCAGCCTCGTTGGCTTAAGAGACCCTGTTTCCAAATAAAAAGTATAAAATAGGTCTGGGAGTGTAGCCCGGAGGTAGAAGGGCTTCCAGGAACCCCAGTACCACAAAAAAAGAAGAAAAAATCAGAAACAGAAGCAATGTACCTCTACCTAATAGATGTCATGTGACATGCCCAGAGCCAACATTATACTGAACAGAAGAGCTTTCAACTTATCCTCTAGATTAGGAAAAAGACAGGACGCTCACTCCCATCACATCTATGTACCGTGGCAAAACAGAGAAGGTAAGGGGCTAGCATCTAAACTACATATGACTAAAACAACTCAACAGCAAGAAAACATCTCAAAATGGCAGAGAACCTCAACAGGCATTTCATTAAAGATATACAAATGGCCAAGGAGTGTATGAAAACATCCTCAACACAGTAATGCAAACCAAAGCACAATGAGATATTCAACCTGTTAGAATTGCCACTAGCAAAAGAACAAAGCACGCAAGTGTTGGCACGGATACGGAGAAAAGGGAACCCTGTACTTGCTGAAACGTCACGTAGTACCACCTCTACGGAGACCAGTGCGGCAGGTCCTCAGAGAGGGTGAGAGCAGACCTATGATCCTGTCTAACATCCCTGCCTCTGGGGGCGCATCCAAGGTCAAGAACGTAAGAAAGCACCTGCGATCCCACAGTCACTGCCGCACCGCCCACAACAGCAGGACGGGTCAATCTAAGTGTCCACCAACAGACGAACGGATAAAGAACACCTGGCACCTACCACACAGAACAGTGTTCAGAAGGAAACCCTCTGTTGCAGTACTATGGATGAGCCTCGGGCGTGGCATTTCACACGTAAGCAGGCAGAGACAGTACTGCATGATCTCTCTCAGAGATGGAAGCGGAGTCAAATCCACAGAAGCAGAGAACAGAACGGTGACTACCCAGGGCTGAGGAATGGGAACGAGAAGTGGGTCAAAGGTGCAAAACTGCAGTTATATATGACGAGTAGGATTCCAAGATCTAATAACGCAGTATGAGTCAGCATGAGACGTTCTAACAGAGATCTTAAATGTTCGCACTCACACAGGTGAGGTGTGACTGAGGTGAGAACATGTCAGTCACTGGACTACTTATCACCGCACAGTGCGTACATCACGTTCACATACGACGTTTATTTCTCAATAAAAGCTGGAGGGGAAAAGGAATAACATCTTCTTGTTGCAACAGAACTACATCATAGCCAATAAAGAAATAGCACAGTATTACAGAGGCAGAGAGAAAGAATGGTCACAAACCTTCATTCTACCATCAAAGCCCCTAAGACAGATCACGCTTAGTTCCCCAAGACACACGAAGACCTGAACATCCTCCTGTGTGCCAGCCACGGCGGCCCACCTTTGGCCTCAGTCCATGTGGGACACACTGCCAGTGCTGTGTTTCAATGCCATGTTCTAGGAATATTAGATGTATCCAAAGAAAACTATGAGGCCACTTCCCCCCCAAGTATCAGGCCCTCTTGGGGTCATCTCTTGGGGTCATGAGGGATACAACCAATGACCCGCACATAAAAAGTGGCATCTGTTGTCCCTGTGTAGGCATATGTTAAAAAAGGAGAACGCGTGCTCTGAAATTAGCCTAGTTGTCATTTTCCTATAAAATGACACTCACTGTGTAGATCTACGTCAGCATCATACACATGCCACTGACTCTGTGGAAATGGAAACCTGCACTCTACAATGCCTGTTCACAGCAGCCCAACCCAGGGAAGGGCACAGAGGCCTGCCAACAAGGGAATAGAGTGAGGTCCCAGCATGTCAAGGAGCGCTGGGCAGAGTGGGTGGCAGCTGACGCCGAGGCTGGGCTCACAGCTCAGCCCCCAGCGTGGCTCCGGGGGTGTACACTCCCTGGAGGCTGCATGTGCCTGGGGACGTCCCCAGCGAGGACTGCAGGGCCCGCCTTTCCTCTCCCTTGCCCCAGCTGGCCATGGTGAGCAGCTTCCTTTGCACACACACCTGCCACAGTGCACTGCCTCACCACAGCCAAACAGCAGCAAGGCCAAATCCGGCGGCCTGAAACGCCCAAAACCGAACCAGAACAAACGCCTCCTTTGCTTAAGCTGATCAGTTCAGGTATTTTGTTACAATAACCCAAAGCTGATAACCCAAAGCTTCAGGAATAAAAAGGAACGAACTACTGATATACAGAACAACTTGGATGGATCCCTAGAGAATTATGCTAAGTGAAAAAAGCTAATCCAAAATATACTGTGTGGTTCCATTTATATACCCTTTCTGAAATAACAAAATCTCAAAAGTAGGAACATTTCTAAATGTCTGTTCATATAACAAGAACAAACACAACCTCCTACGTGAGGTTGGTGTGGCTCTGAAAGGATTACCTAAGGAATCTAGGTGTAACAGAATTGCTCTGTTATCTTTTTTTTTTTTTTTTTTTTTTGGTGGTACTGGGATTCTTGGAAGCCCTTCTACCTCCGGGCTACACTCCCAGACCTATTTTATTTTTGGAAACAGGGTCTCCTAAGCCAGTGCGGCTGGCTTTGAACCTGCGCGATCCTCCTGTCTCCGCCTCCCAGGCACGGGGATTACAAGCGTGCCCACCACGCCCGGCTGCTCCATGTCTTGACTATGGCGATGAATAGAACTGTAAAGAACTAAATGCAAAAGTAAAACTGGGGATATCTGAACAGAACCAATGGATTACAACACTGTAACACTGTGGTACTGTTGCAATTCTGCATGGTGCTGCCACTAGAAAAAACTAGGGAAAAGACATAGATTCTCTCTAAATTACTTCTTGTAACTATATTATCTCACTAAAATTTTACATCAAAATGTTTTTTAAGTTCAGGCTAAAAACTCAGTCTCCCCGAAGTCTGTGGCCTGTACAGAGAATAGAGTACTTACACTTGGGACATCGACTGCCACCTCCCTCATAGCACTGGGCCTGATGTCATTCATCCCCTGTAAGAAATCATTCAGAGTAATCTTCACCAGCCCAGCCACCTTGCTATCAGTGAGGACAGGCTGCTTCTTCAGGACCCTTCGCAAGGCATAAAGACCTGTCAAGAAGAAAGTAACAAAAGGTTTATCCTTTATATGATAAAAGCAGACAGAATAGTAGTGAGCACCTAAACTATGATTATATCATTATATTAAAAATATGCTGCCTGGTTGTGGTGGTGCACACTTGTAATCCCCACGCTTGGGAGGCGGAGACAGGAGGATCGCACTGGTTCGAAGCCCCTCGCTTGTTTAAGAGACCCTGTTTCCAAATAAAAATAGAAAAAAATAGGTCTGGGAGTATAGCCTGGAGAAGTGTTTCCAGGAACCCCAGTACCACAAAAAAAAAAAAAAAAAAAAAAAATGCTGAGGTTGTATGTGTGTATGAGGGTGGAGGGGTGAGTGGAGAAGGAAACAGAAGAATGTGGAGGGCAAAGGCAAAGATGACAAGCTGAAATTAAAAATAAAAAGACAAGCCAGTGTGGTGGCTCACGCTTATAATCCCCACACTTGGGAGGCGGAGACAGGAGGATCACACAGGTTCGAAGCCAGCCTCTCTGGCTTAAGATACCCTGTTTCCAAATAAAAATATAAAATAGGTCTGGGAGTGTAGCCCGGAGGTAGAAGGGTTTCCAGGAATCCCAGTACCACAAAAAAAAAAAAAAAAAAAAAAGTGAGGGGATAGGGAAAAGGACACTGAGAGATGGTAGTGTCAGAAATTACAACCTTCAGTTTAAAATGAACTATTCCAACTCCATTCTAAGCCTCCATATTTATAGAGTTAAGTTTAAGCTTTAATATTTTGCTACTAAAATGAGATTAATTTTTATTTAGAATAATTCCTAATCAGATTAAAGGAACAATGATCTAGAAAAAGAAACACATAAGGTGTATTCATTTCGAGTCACCCCACTATGCCATTTTGGCATGGGGCTGTGTTTCCATTTTCTGTATTTCTATCTTTCTAATAAACTTCTTTAAATCTTCAAAAAAAAAAAAAAGAAAAAGAAACACATAAATGTTTGGGGATTTGTGTGCACAGAAACTGACCATGTTTGGAACAACTGCAGAATATGTTTATAAGGCTCACGGCTAATGTGGAAACTAGAAACATACAGCCCATCATGTGCGAGGGGGCTGTGCTGGGGACTGAACCCAGGCTACCTCTGAGATACAGCATCTCATTGGTGTGTGTGTGTTTGTGTGTCTGTCCCTGGTGACTGAACCCAGGCTACCTCTGAGATACACCCATCTCACTGTAGAGTGTGTGTGTGTGTGTGTGTGTGTGTGTGTGTGTGTGTGTGTCCCTGGGGACTGAACCCAGGCTACCTCTGAGATATGCCATCTCTGAGATATGCCACCTCATTGTAGTGTGTGTGTGTGTGTGCGCACACGTGCGCTGGAGACTGAACCCAGGGGCCATCTAGCTCCGAGCGACATCGCTAGCCCTATTTTATTTTGAAACAGGGTCGCACTAGGTTACTAAGAATCTCACTACTTGCTGAAGATGTCCTTGAACCTGTGCCCCTTCTGTCTCAGCCTCTGAAGTACTGGGATGACAGGTGTGCAACCAGTGTGCACCACCACGTCCAACTTGGAGTCAATGATTGCCAGTCCTAACAAAGAAAGTTCACTTCCCAGAGTACTTTGTGCAAATGGGTGTTTTGCCCAGGGGGTAGGGTAAGTAAAAGAGAAAAATCCAGAATTGAGATCAGAGCATTCTTTACATGTATTTTTGAAATACTTTAAAGAATAATTCTCAATAAGAAACACTGTATGTATCCATATTCTTTGTGCATTCAGTTACAATTCACACTAAGCATTCTTCTATCATGCCATGGAGCCCCTAAGAAACACTCATCAGCCCACCGACCACAGGCCACTCTCTCACAGCACCTTCTTCAAAATTAATCCATATATCTACCCAAAATATTCACTGAGTGCCTGAGACATACTTAATTTATTCAACAGATATAATGAATTCTTACATATCACAGTGCAAGAAGGCAAAGAAAATCCCACAGTACTAAGAGTCAAATAGGGGGACACATAACAGCTCCTATAAACTGCCGAGTACTACGGCATGGGAAGAACAGTGGCCCCAAAACACAGGTCAGAGGCGTCTAACTCAGCGTAGGAACAGGTCAATGGCAGTGCAGACCTGGACAGCCCTTGCAGAAACCATTTAGTACATTCCTTTATTTCAAAATGAAGAGACTAAAATACATGTCTACTATAAACAGTGAGACCTGAAAAATTAGTTGATGTTAACCTACCTAATAAAATGGGAGCTGCGGCCAGGCATGGTGATACGGCACTGTACTCCCAGGACTTGAGAGGTTGAGACAGGAGGACTGCAGGTTTGAGGCCAGCCTCAGCAACTTAGTGCAGCTCTCATCAACCTAGCAAGACTGTTTACAAATAAAAGACAAAATTAAAAACAGGGCTGGGGGAGTACAGCTCAGAGGCAGGCAGCGCCCAGCCTCCATCACCAGTTGCACAAAAGAGCAAATGAACAAATAAACAATGGGACTGAGAACCAAAGTGGAAGTGGAATACCCCAGGCAGAGCAAACAGTGTGTGAAGACCAAGGGCCATGGAAAAGCACAGGGCTCCAAAGATTCCCAGGTTCTGTGGGAAACAGAAGAGTTCAATCTCATACACATGGAGGAACACATTTTACTTATTCATTGGCACTAGGTATTGACTCCAGGAGCACTCTGCTGAACTCAGAGGTGTTCTAACTCCAAACCATCCCCCTAGCCCTTTTCATTCCAAAAGAGAGTTTTGCTAAGGTCATTGAAGGTGTCAATAACTTGATGAGGCTGGCCTTCAACCAGCAATCCTCCTATTATCATGCCTACGATTCGGTACTGGAATCACAGGCATGAGCCATCCTAAAATATGTCAGAATATATTTTAATAAACCTGAATCCAACGCTATCCGTTTGTTTCCAGATATGAGAGAGGCTGCTGCAGGGCACTGGATAAAAATAACTGTGTCTTGGAAGCATGGGCACGGGCCAAAGGGAGGGGAACTAAGTAATTATTTTTTCTGGAAAGGGAACAGCATTAGACTCTGTATCTATATCCTATTTTACAGAATACACGGTACTCTAGAAAATAATGTATAAGTTGAAAGCACAATTTATCAAATTAAGTGTTAAGTACACGGGAGGCTGAGACGGGAGGACCGGGGTCCATGGCCAGCCTCAGGTACTCATTGAGACCCTCTGCAACTCAGTGAGACCCTGTTTAAATAAAGAATAAAATAAAGAATAAAATAAATATAAAATAAATAAAGAATAAAATATATAAATAAAGAATAAAGAATAAAAATAAAATAAAGAATAAAATAATAAATAAATAAAGAATAAAAAATAGGGCTGGCAGTGTCACTCAGAGGTAAAATGTCCCTGAGTTCAATCCCCAGTACCAAAAAAGGAAGAAGAAGAAGAAAAAAAAAAAACAAGAAACAAATTAAGTGTTAAGGATATTATCAGAAGCTGCAAAAACTAGAGCTCAATGGAATGATTATATTAACAGACCTGTCGCCTGCAGGTTTAGGTCTGCCACTAGCTCAGGTGTGGTGTTACATAAAACCAGTGCCTTCCACAAGTATCTCACTCATGACACAATTTAAGATTCTATGATCTAAATTTAATTTACAAGCCAAATATTTCTACTCCGGCCACACTAGGATTTATACCAAGAGATTAAATTTTTAAAAATAGACAAATTTTCAAAAACCAGAAGACAATTAATTAAAAGATGCAAGACATGTGCATTACCAATGAAAACAGCTCAGAGCAAGATGTCGGTGACATTTCCTTTTCTAAGGTGGAAGTTGACTTTTTAACAAATACAGAAGCAATACTTTCATGTTGTTGAGAAACAACTTTAAAACAAAAAACAGGTGTGGCATATTAAATAACAGATGGATCATTCTGTTTTCATTAATTTATTTTCCACTGCTCTCTTAAAATTCTGAGAATGGTAAAGAAGACACAAGGAAGGGTAAAAAGACAAACCACTTCAGGCAGCCTGGTATCCACGGGTTCTTTCAACTATATGACTTGCTCCCCCTTGCGTTCCAAATCAATACCCACATGTAACCACTCTGGGACAAAATTCTGAATTCAGGATCTTCAAAACCATTTGTTCCAGCCGGACGTGGTGGCGCACGCTTGTAGTCCCCGCGCTTGGGAGGTGGAGACAGGAGGATCACACAGGTTAGGAGCCAGCCTCACTGGCTTAAGAGACCCTGTTTCCAAATAAAAACTATAAAATAGGTCTGGGAGTGTAGCCCAGAGCTAGAAGGGTTTCCAGGAACCCCAGTATACACACACACACACACACACACACACACACACACACACACACAACCATTTGCTCCAGATGCAATCAACAAGCACCTTGTCGTGTCTATGTGGAATCCTATAATTTTACTACAATCCTACTCAAAAACTGTGTTTGTTAAATGTTATTTTGAGGTTGAAATTAGGTTCCTTCATTAGAAACTAACAAATAATGAACAAAATATGGGCATCTAGGTCTCAGGTTTGAACTGGAAAAGATGAACAAGCCTATGAGGACTAAAAGTTTAACAAATATAGGAGTGTCCTTTTTTGTAGTGTACCTTCCTCAAAATGTCAGAACTCTAGAAAATAAGTTTTGTCTGGAGTTTCATACTCTCAACTTTGTGCTGAGTACAGATGAGGGCCAGTGTCACTTGATTTTCCACTGGCACACTTCTACCCTCAGGCTCACGAGTGGGAATCAAGTCAAAGAGAACACCTAGGAGGGGGGGTGGCCCTCACTCTGCCTCTCTTACAAGTGACTGCTGTGATCCAGAACAGGACACGGAGCCAGGTCTTTTCTGAACCCTCTTACACTTTTAAAAGTTGCTTGGAAAAACACGGCACTATCTTCTTGATGAGGTTATGAAAATGTATTGCTAGTACTTTATTAAAAAGTTTTGGGTGAGCTGAGAGCTATTAAAAGTCTTGGGAGGCCGAGACACGAGGATTACAGATTCAAGGACAACCTCAGCGACTCAGTGAGACCCGGTTTCCAAATAAAAAATAAAAAAGTGGTGGGAGTGTAGCCGAGAGATAGAATGTCACTAGATTTAATCTCTGATACAAAAAACTAGGAATTTTGCAGTCTATGTTCAAGGGTATTATTGATCTACAATTATCTCCTTAAAGTGTCTTTATTTGGTTTGGTATCAAGGTGATGCTGGCTTTGGGAGTATTCCACCACTTTCTATATCACAGGAGTGCTGTGCTTAATTCTTTCTCAAAGGTCTTGTACAACTCAGCTGGGAATTCATCAGACCCTGGGATTTTCTTTATTGGGAGGCTTTATATTGCTGCTTCTGTCTCACTGATGTTATGCTCTGTTTTAAGTTTTCTCGTGTGTGTGTGTATGTGTGTGCGTAGTGAACCCAGGAGCATTTTACCCGAGTAACACTTCAGCCTTTTAAAGAAAATAACAATAAGGTCATTAAGTTGCTGAGTGCCTAAATTGTTAAGGCTGACTTTGAACCTGTGGTCTTCCTATCTCAGCTTCCAAGTACTGGGATTACAGGCATGTACCACCATGGCTAGCTTTTTAAGGTTTTCTATATTGTCTTGGTTCAATTTAGATAGGCTATATGAGCCAAGAAATTTGTGAGTTTCTTCTAGATTTCCAATTTGCTGGAATATAAATTTTCAAAATAGGTCCTGCTGATTCTCTAGATTTCTGCAGCAGCTGTGGTGATATCTCTCTTGTTTCTTTTTTTAATTTAGGTTATCTCTCTTTTCCTTTTGGTTAGGTTGGCTAAGGGTTTGTCGATCTTGTTTATATTCTCAAAAATAAAAAAGAATCTCTTGTATGATTTTTTTGATACTAGGGATCGAGCGCAATGGAATTCTATCTCTAAACTGCAAAATAAAGATGACCTCACAGAGCTGCTGCAAGGAAGAAGTGCGCTACTCATGTAAGGTGCTTAAAGTGACCAACATGCAAGCACTCAACTCATGTTAACACTGTTATTCCTCCCTGAAAACCTCCCGTTTCCCATCTCTCGTTGCTGTATCTGGAGAGAGAAGCAATAAGCATGCAGCACAATCTAAGGCAATATCCACCACTTTCTCTGCGCTCTCTCTGTGGCCACTTCTCAGTCTCCTATACCCGATCTTGTAAACTAAAGCCCAACCTTTGAAGAGTGGTGTTCCCCCAAACCTTTCTGTCTACCCCAAGTAACTACCTGGTCATTCGCCTACCACTCAACAGGCTGTATGGTAATTACTGCTGACCTGCATTGAAAACATCCTGAACTCTACGAGGAGAGGCCCAAGCTTGGCCTCTCCTCTCAGGTAGTCTCAGCACCTACTGCAGCACCTGGCTCAATAAATAAGTGAACTCTACTCCCTCGTGCACAGCAGTCGCGTTCGCTCCTATGGCTCCGGTCACCACACAGCTCACGAGAATCTCGAGTTCTTCTCTCTAACCCAGACCTCTCCTCTCTTCTAAAACCTGCCAAAGTCCCTAGAGCGATATGACGTAACCAATAGAGAAAGATGTGGGGTGAGAAGGAGGGTAGTCAGGAAGAAGGCCTGGATAGAAGTCCAAGA
Organism: Muscardinus avellanarius; assembly: GCF_963383645.1. Taxonomy (NCBI): domain Eukaryota; kingdom Metazoa; phylum Chordata; class Mammalia; order Rodentia; family Gliridae; genus Muscardinus; species Muscardinus avellanarius. The sequence continues at coordinate 2,312,018 of NC_137791.1, read as the reverse complement.
GTTGACGACTTGAACTGCAATACGTTTAATTTTTTTTAATTTTCAAAAGGTCAAAGTATGAACAAATGAAAACAACTGACAAAATGTGACAGAAGAGTAAAAGAAAAAAGAATCAAGAATACCATATTAAGCCGGGCATGGTGGTAGATGTTTGCAGCATTCAGGAACTGAGACAGGAGGATCGCAGTTGGCAGCCAGCCTCAGCTACTTAGTGAGGCCCTCCGCAACTCAGAGACACGCTGTCTCAAAAATAAAAAATAAAAAATAGGGCTGGGGGTGTAGCTAAGAGGAAGAATGGCCCTGGGTTCCATCCCCAGCACCTAAAAAAAAAAAAAAAAAAAAGAAAAAAAATATCACATTCAATAACTTTTATTTAAATAGACTGGTTTTATTTTTGTGATTGTTTTAATTAGAAAGTAAACCTTTTTTCAAGTTTTATACTTTTATACTCTTGGCAAAATAACTCAAAAAAATTTTCCAATAGCAATGTAAATGATATACGTCAGTTGGAACTTAAACAGAATCAAAACTACCTACCATCTGTTTTTCTGAAACAAACCATTCAGCACCAAATGAGTAATAAAAATAATATTAAAACATTCCCTAAACTGACAAAAACATCATTTCTTATATCCATAATATTCAGGTATAAAAAGTAAATCTCAAAATCACAAAAGTAACACCTATCACCACATATAGTTACGAGAGAAAATCGTTGTCTTATATTATTCTGCCTAATTAGTTTATTTCTCCAGGTACAATAAGAAACATGAGTTCTCTTATGAAATGCATTTGGAGTGAGTCGTGAGGCATTCATCAATTTAATTCGTATTCCTACTTCTTCACTCCACTTCTGACGTGGAGAGCTAAAGAACACAATGCTGCCTGCGGGGGTGAGGGCCCCGAGTGCGGCCGGTCAGTCAAGGAGGTCCCCAAAGCAAACCAGATGTACACATGGTCTACATGTCCTTAGGGATGGCCAAGACTTTTACTGATCCAGATTCCGTAAAAAAAACTACTCTAGCACGTAGAGGAGTCTGCCAATTTCCTGATATGTCTAATACTAGGAATAACCAAGAATATGCTGTACATAAAATACAATTTAAAACAAACAAGAATGTTTAAGTAGTTTTCCCTAAACAAAGGGAAGAAAATCGAAATGACAATTTTCAAAGTCCTTTTAAAACCATGAGCATTGCTTCTAGGTTCTACTTTCAAACTCATAAGAAATCTTAAGAAGACATAATGTTATCCCTATTTAGCTGGTAAGAAAGGAGCTCCGAGATTGCATGGTTTACCCTATGTCTCTGATAATGTAAATCTAGTGCTTGAATTTAGATCTTACCATAAGCTTTCTAGTAAATTCCACTATTTCCCTGGACTTGACTTTAAACTGAAATTTTACAGAATCCATATTTCAACTCTACGTTAGAATCTAAAAACATTGACAGACTTTTTAAAAATAGTGAAAAATGTTAGAGAACACTTCATTAGCACTACACTGTTAGGTACACAGGAGATGCTCCAGAGTCCTGTTAAAATAAGCTGATGGAAGGGAGGGCTAACAAGCTATAAATAATCTCAGAATTCTGGATAAGACATAAAATTTTCCATCTCAAGAAAAGTTACAGTAATCAGACTCAGGACTGTTACTAAACCCATTTAAGTGCTATAATGACAAAATGACTGTTTAAATAAGAATTTTGATTCTTCCTGCTCTGTGATGCTATCTTATCAAGACCCCAGGATTTGGTATGAACATGTTGAAATGATGTGTAATCAACAAGGATGCTAAAGATAAATCCTAAAGAGATGTGAAGCAAATACTTCCTTTTACTATAAACAAAATGACCAAGTCCACTTCTTGAAGAAATCAAGCTCTATTTACATTCACTCTTCTGAAATGGCACAGACAACCTTAGAAGGATACGTTTATAATAAATCCCTATATTTGGAAAATAGCGTTGCTAAGCATCCTCTAACATTTAACAGAGTTTATATAATTCATGTCACTGCTACATAATTAACATTTCATGCTTTCCAAAGTACAGTATGCTTATCTACGTTGCGAATTTAAAGCATTATAAATTTTGAGGGAATTAATAAAAGGCCATGCAGGTAATTAATTAGAGAGGCAGCCTAATCCCATAAGGAATACAAACACAGACACTAAATGTGAGGATGTGTCAGAGTCTAGCTTGTAAACAACTTGTCCATTTGAGATAAAACATTTCAAACTGCAGCTGCTCTATGCTTAAAAAGGTGAGCTGCATAGCATTAGGTCTTTGGACACGTCATGACACATCAAGCCACACTCTAGCTTAAGAACTAATTATAAAGAAAACAGCATTTAAAAATAAGTTTCTCACCCAACAACATTCTGTCTGCTCAGCTAATAGATTCAATTGTTGAAAGCAACACTACTGTAGTATCTAACATTCATATTCATATGGGAACAAAGTTAAAAGACTCATGTAGTAATACTTGAACAAGAGCTCAGAAAAGCTGAGTGAGCACACTGCCTAAGATGCATTATCAGCCTTACAAAGCATGACTGAAAACCATCTGCCCTCTCGAAAGGCACGCACCAGAGGCATATGGCCTATAGGGATCTTTGTATTATTAGCCTGCCAATAATAACCTGTAGACTACAAAACAAACAGGAGCCGGGCGTGGCGGGCACGCTTGTAATCCCCGCGCTTGGGAGGCGGAGACAGGAAGATCGCACGGGTTCAAAGCCAGCTGCACTGGCTTAAGAGACCCTGTTTTCAAAATAATATATATTATTATATATATTATATTATATTATATATAATCCCATATATTATATATTATATTATATATTATATTATATATATAAAATAATATATATTATTTCAAATATATATATATATATATACAGGAGTGTAGCCCGGAGGTAGAAGGGTTTCCAGGAATCCCAGTACCACCAAAAAAAAAAAAAAGCAGGAAAGGCAGTTCTGTGGGGATCCCTTGGGTTCCTGTTATTACAGAGTATATGTGCACAACTTTTATACAGAGGGCAGAGCTTCCTTCACTTCATGGTAGCCCAGGAAGCGTAAACACTCAATCAGAGCCAACACACAAAGTACACCAGGAACACACAGGTCCCCACATCACAACAAGCAAATGTTCTAGGAAAAATACGTGTCTGTTTCTTCTTATTCTCAATTGTTAATTCTTAAGTGCTTCCTTGCCTAGCTCTTCTATCTTCCAGAAGTTTCCCTACTTTAAAGTTTCACTCAGAATTATTACACATACTTATAAGACAAATTTGGACATATCCTCCTTGAGTGGGAAAGTTATATGATATAGTCTGAAACAGGACCTTACTATACATAAAAACTTTGGGAGAAACTCAACTTTATTAGAAATAAAGCATCGTACCCTGTTCCTAGCAGTTACCGAAGTCAGCTTCTGAGAATCCTCAAACACTGAGTAGCTGATAGGCAGAGACACGTCATCCCAAAGTGCAGCCCTTGACAGGCAGCACTGACAGCAGCAGCAAGCTTGTTAGAGAGCCAAATTCCTGGGCCAGGCGTGGGGCACAGGCTTGGAATCCCAGCATTCAGGAGGCTGAGCAGGAGGATCACGGTTCCTGGATAGCCTCAGCTACTATGTAGTGAGGCCCTTCGCAACTCAGTGAGACTGTTTCAAATAAAGAATAAAAAATAGGGCAGGAGGTGTACCTCAGAGGTCAAATGCCCCTGGGTTCCATCCCTAGACCCCGAAAATTAAAAAAAAAAAAAGAATAAAATATAGGGCTGGGGCTCATAGGTAGGATGCCCCTGGGTTCCATTCTCAGAAAGAAAGTAAGTAAGTAAGTAAGAAAGAAAGGAAGGAAGAAAGAAAGAAATCTAAATCCCTGCGCCCCACATGGCCCTACAGAGTCCATGGGATAGAAAACAGAACTGTTTTTACAAGCCCTATAATTTTTTTTTTACGTTATGCTTACATTGGGAGGGCCCCTCACCTAATCAATGACTCAAACGCCTGTTCAAGGGCAAGAGCAGGAGTGGCTGCTCCAAAATCACTTGGGAACTATTACAAATCCAAACTACAAACCGTTGTAAACCCAAAGTACAAACGATGATAAACCCAGTCCTCTCCCTCTGTGTTCCAAGTCTGAGGGGGACTCGAGTGGGACTAGAGTCTCTGAGTGCCACTTCCCAGGTGGTGAGACTAGTGTCTCTGAGTGCCACTTCCCAGGTGAGCCTGATGCCCAAGAAGCTTAAAAATCAACGTCCTGCCAGGAAGCTGGGACAGGAAGATTGCAGGGTCAAGGCCGCCTCAGCAACTCAGCGAGACTGCTTCAAAACAATAAAACACAAAACAGGGATGGAGTGCAGTTGAGAGGCAGAGCACAGTGGGTTCAATCTCAATACAAAATGAACAGATGCTAGAGTCAAGGGCTAAGTGGGATACCCAGACAAGCAACATCAGCATCACCTAAGCACTTGTTAAAAATGAACAGATGCTAGAGCCAACAGCTCCCTAAGTGGGGTGCCCAGACCTAGAGCCAAAGGCTCCCTAAATGGGGTGCCCAGACAAGCAACATCAGCATCACCTAAGCGCCTGATAAACATTCTCAGGCACCAGCAGAGACCAAATTAGAATATCTGAGCGTGGGGTCCACCAATGTGTTTTATTAAATTCTACAGTTGGTTCTGACACATCATAAAATTTTAGAATCCATGTTTTAAGCGATTCATTCTGGACTAAGAATATGTCTTGGGAGACAGGAGGATTGCATGATCATGGAGAGCTGCAGCAATTTTGTGGTGCCCTCTGTAATTTACTGAAATCCTGTTTATAAAACATAAAACAGGACTGGGGATGTAGCTCAGAGGAAAAAAACGGCCCTAGTAGGTTCAGTCCCCAATCAATACCACACACACACCCCCAAAAATGCCAAATAAGCCCTCCCTGTGAGAAGAACAGAAAGAGGCAGAATTAACTTACATATCCAGAAAGAGCCCTGGAAATAGACAGTTGTTATTGGTCTCAGTGCCTTAACCACCCAGATATGCCCGAGCACATGCACCAGCACTGTGCTAAGGCCCAGCACACCCACTGGCAAACAGAAACGCCGCCCAGAAAGCACGCACTTCAAACACAAAAGGCAGTTAAAAGTTCACCATCAGAGGCCAGGAGAGAACACTTGTCCCTGGGAAGGTAAGACCAGACAAAAGGTTCAAAGGAAACAGCAGCAGTTGTTTAGGGCAGCCTGTGTCCCGGGTTTCGAGGTTCACAGCACTTACCACTTGCTCACTGCTATCTATGAAGGTAGCAGGATCCCTCCTCCCTCAGCACAAAGCAGGGACTGCTAAAGGGATAAAGGAAAGAAACAGATAAACCCCAACAGGGGTTCAGAACCTATACCCAACGCAATTCTGCCATTCACAGATACTTTTCACCCTAACAAGAAGACTGGGGGAATCATGTGTGCCCTGTCACACTTATTTCCCAGATCACTTTTCTTCAATACAATACAATCGATCGAATTCTGAGCATGTATTATACATAAAAAGTCAGTAACATTGCCTCTAAATATTAAGATATTACCATGACTCCTTATACAAAAGGATGATTATTACTTTCTGTGTAATTCTACAGTCAGTATAATGACTGTGGCTATTTCCAATTGCCTGAAGAAACTCAACGTGTTTTTAAAAGAGGTGCATGTTCAAAATTGACTAGTCCTGTTATTTTAAAAGACTGCCATCCACTCAAATTATCCCTACTAATGCCTCTAAATTAAGGCAGATGCAGCATTCTACGTTCCCCTCTTGACTTAAATGTCAGCGTGGATGGGGCTCTCTTCCTGCGCTCACGCAGGCACGGCACATGGCGATGGCACGGTAGGTCCAATGCCTGGGGTACACCTGTGCCCATTCTCTAGCATCTGGAGGATATACTTCAGAGGTTTACAGCTTCAGAGTTGTCCTAACTTACTTCTGAGTCACACTGTTAACACTTTTTTCCTTTTTAAGTACTAAGGATTGAACATCAGGGTGCTTTACCACTGACCTACATACTCAGCCCTTTTCTATTCTTTATGTACAAGGAACTGAACCCAGAGGATGCCACCCCTGAGCTATACTCCGCAGACCTAATTTATTTTTTATTTTGAAATGGGGTCTAAGCTGCTGAGGTCCTTGATAAATTGATGGGCCTGGCCTCGAACCTACAGTCCTCTCTCAGCCTCCCAAGGACTGTGATTACAGGTGTGCGCCACCACGCCCAGCCCTCTTTATTTTTTGAGACAGGGTTTAAGGCTGACCTCAAACTCGCAATCCTCTTGCCTTAGCCTATTAGTCATTTATAACTTATTCAAGTTCAAATTTTAGTAAAATTTTAGAAAACTGTTATAATGAAAAAATGCAGTGTACTTCACAATCTGAATAGTCTGCATTATAACAGTTTTCTAAGAGCATTGTGGAAGAAATCTCCAACTAACTGCGTAAGTCACTGAGCCAAACAGCGAGTAAAGACTGCGAAAGGCAGAAGGGCCGCAGGTATGAAGGTGAGTGCTGGGGCCGGGGCGGATCTAGCAGATCGCTGAGTATCCCTGCTACTTTCTGCCTCGCCTCGCCTACTCCTCCAGTCCTCCCTCCTTTCTCATTGGTCTTGTGTTTCCTCATCTCCAGAGAACGTCCCAGGGGTAAGGACACTAAAATGTCATCTACCCGTAGCTACCTCAATTTAGAAATGGAGAAAACTAAAATTCAGATAAGGCAAAGAACTTGTCTAAGATCACAAGCCTGAGTTTAAGAGCAGCTCTAGCCAACCTTCCCTCAAAACCTGCTGCCTTTAGAAATATATCTTCAAAGCTGGGTGTGGTGGTGCAGGCTTGTAATCCCCACGCTTGGGAGGCGAAGACAGGAGGATCACGCATGTTCGAAGCATGTTCGAAGCTAATATATATATATATTAGGTCTGGGAGTATAGCCCAGAGGGAGAAGGGTTTCCAGGAACCCTAGTACCACCAAGAAAGAAATATTTCTTCAAAAGATTCTGATACACTGTCCTTAAATTTTACTTTGCTACTAAAGTAAATTGAATGATAGTAATAATGCCACACACACTATTACTCAGATAATATACTCAAAACCGCACACATCTTCCCTACTAGCCACTAATAATAGTACTCCTTTTTTGCAGGGGACAGTGCTGGGGATTGAACCAAACAAGGAATTCTAGAAATATTAACGCTGTAGGAGTGAGTGGTTATGTTAGAAAGTAGTAATTAAAAGCAACTTTTGTATCTTTTGTAGTTTTCTGAATATTCTAAGATTTTCCAATAAATATCGTGTGATCAGAAATTTTTTCATTAAGAAATCAGATGTAAATTGTCAGTATGTAAGTAAGCCCGAGTTCTGCCACTGACACGGACCCGCCACAGCCACTCACTCACCTGCCTCGTTACACAAGGCTTTCAGGTCAGCGCCAACATATCCGTGAGCACTGTTTGCCAGCTGCAGCAGCTCGGATTTAGTGAGCACATGGGGCACCCTCTGAAGCAGTTTCTGGAGAATATCTAGCCGGTCCTGAGCATTAGGAACACCAATCTCAATCTCTTTATCAAATCGTCCAGGTCTTCGGAGTGCAGAATCCAATGCTTGAGGGCGATTTGTGGCCCCAAGCACTAACACCTGTCCTTCACTTCCTTCCTAGTAAGATAAAAATTACAGATTTTTTTAAGTTAAAAAAAAAAAAAAAAAGAGGCAGACACTGGCTATACAGACAAGAATGAATGGAACTATCCAGACTATTGAGTCCTAACCTCTACCTACAATTATTTAATTTTGTTTATAACTGGACTTTATTACACATCCATTGTTTTTATTACATACTTTTTAAAGTTTAGCCGAAGTGCTCCTCCCCCTACAAAGTTTTCGAATATTAACCTCGCTGTCTATTATAAACAATATTTCTCTCGCTTCTACCATCTTAACTTAAAATGTAAAGTTCTACTGTAGAGTTGTTTTGTCTCTTCCTCAACTTAGAAGCAAAGATTATGACCTATATATTATTCACATACAACAAGGAATGAACTGTTTTCTTTATAATTTTAATTCTTTACAATTTTAGTTTTATTTTATATTTTAATATACATAACATAATCAATATCCAAGTATTGGTCACCTTTGCACACTTAAGGAATTTTCCTTCTGAAAGTGGTATTAAGAATAAATGATAAAGAATTGTAATCAAGACCAGCCACCTGTACACATTACCCAGTATTTTATTCAGCTGACCCAAGAGTTACCTCCTGGAGAGCAGCACAACTGGAGTATGATTTCCAGAAGACTCAACCTAATCACTTACACTAAATGCACAATAGAAAGTGCATGGACTAGTATCAATCTATGGAATAGGAATTTACAACCAGACAGGGCCCCGTATATATTTTCAGCCTAAAACACTGCTGTGTCTGCCCAGCCCACCCCGAAAGGCAAGAGCCTCAGTCCATGGCAGCTTCTGTGGGAGACTGAGACCTCCCAAACTGAGCCTTCCAGGCATCCCTCTGCCCCAAGCTCTTCCATCACAATGTGGCGATCTGCATCTGCCTTGAGGGCGGAGTTACGGTGTGCTTCACAATTCACACCCTCCTGACTGAATGCCACGCATACACACAATTTTCACATGTTCAGTGTCTACCAGTAGGCAATAAAACTAAAAACTCTATCTCATTTTTTACTGTGCAAAAGGGGGCACAGGACTACATATTTTCTAAAATTTATTTTGATTCTAAAATAGGATTCCAAGAACTTCAGTTATTTACAACCGCGCCTATGAAGTACATTTTTCTGCTTAAAAGATGTTAAGACTCTAAGAGAATTCTTCATTGCAGTTGATAATAGTTCTTCTTTCATAATTAGTATGTCATTTTTATTAATGCAAAAATACACAATATCAGAATCTGGTAGTAAGAATGAGTTATATTAACACATTTTTTATTATTCTCTTTCACTTACCTAGCACAAAGCCTGAAAAGCAATTTACATGAGTAATAAATCTTACTCATGAAATATTCTGATATCTCCTAAAACTGAATGCTAAATCTTTCTAATTGATTTCTGCCTCAGTTAATATAACCTATCACAAAGGAAATTCACCATGCTATAATTATTTAACATGCTAGACAAATATGCCAGGTTACACTGTCCTAGCAATTTCTAAGTAATCTACCAAAACAAATGACTTTCTGAGTCTTACCCTAGTATCTATGCTTGATGCTTCCCTTATCCTAGAATACCCAAAGACGCAGACACACTCAGTAGTTTTTGCTCCTAAACAAATATTACTAAGCAGCAACCCCTTCCTACACAGATACTAGTGCTATACTTACTGAGCCAATGCCATCCATCAGTGTTAAGAGTGAAGCTACAACTCTTTTTTCTACTTCATTCTGAGCTCCTTCTCTTTTAGGGCAAAGTGCATCTAGCTCATCAATAAAAATAATTGATGGGTGCCTAAAAACAAACAGGTAAAATGAAATCTCTAATTTACATTTAATTCTAAGTTTCAGTTCAATTTTCTCAAACACAACATACCAAATTTAGAATTTACTTCATAGTATTGCATACAAAAGCATTAGTATGTCAAGCTAAACAACCTAATCTAGCCCAAAATTCTTCAACTCACCAAACTCACATTACAGCCTACTGCCCTCATTGAAAGGCAGAGTACTGACAGAGTTTATTGCCCGGTAGAACTCGCTAATGCCCACTAACTTGTTAACCTAGATCAATTCAGAAGCTAAGGTAAGAAATTTCCAAAAGTAGGTTTAAAACCTAAAAACTATAAACGCCTTTTCTTTAAGCCTAATAAAAGAACTTTCAATATGACCAATTCTGTCATAAAATTTTGCCAGGTACAGTAGATGCATATGTAACCCCAGTACTTGAGAGGCTAAGACAGGAGGATCTCGGGTTCGAGGCCAACATCTGGTAATTTACTAAGACTTTCTTTTCTTTTGGTAGTACTGGGGATTAAGCCCAGGAGTGTTTTATCTCTGACCTATACCCTCAGCCCCTGTTCTGTTTTTGAAACAAGGTCTCAATAAGTTGCTGAGGGCCTTGCTAAACTGCTAAGGCTGGCCTAGAACCTGTAATCCTCCCTTCTCAGTCTCCTAAGTACTAGGATTACAACTGTGTACCACCAGACTGGCTCTGAGACACTACTCCAAAAGTAGGTTTAAAAAAAAATGTACTAGAGATGTAGCTTAGTGGGACAACACCTCTGGGTTCAATCCCCAGTACCACACACACTTTAAAAAAAGACGAATTCTCTCAAGAGAGAAACCACAACTACCGTCAACATAACATTAAAAACATACTAAACAGTAAGGTACATCACATTCTCAAATTTTTGGTATTAGGACTACAAACTGCTTATTTCATCTACCACTGAGGGGAAAAAAACATTTAAAATGAGGGCACCAAGTACTGTGTGAATGTATGCCATTGGTAATATAATCCACATTATAATGTGAAACTAGAGTGTACCAATAAAAAAAAAATCAAAAGAAAAAAAGAAAAAAGAATTATTATTAAAAAATAAGAACCAAGCCGGGCATGCTGGCGCACGCTTGTAATCCCAGCGCTCAGGAGGCTGAGACAGGAGGATCGCACAGGTTCAAAGCCAGCTTCAGCTACTTAGTGAGGCTCTCAGCAACTTAGTGAGACCCTGTTTCCAAATAAAATATAAAATAGGTCTGGGAGCATAGCCCAGGGGTAGGAAACCCCTGGGTTCCATCCCAGCACCAAAAAAAGAAAAAAACTTGTAAAAATGACAGTTCTTTAATAAAAAAGAATGATATATCAAAACAGTAGTAAATATACAGCCAAGTTATAAATATTAGACCATTTATGAACCCTATTCTAATACTGTAATACAACAATGTAGCCGAAATTCAAAAATAATAACTTTTAAAAAGCAAAAGATTTGTCCCTTTGAAACATGATGTAACAAAGAAGACAAGCCTTCAAAAACACTACCTACCAACACACTCAATACACTCGCCATGCCTAGGCAATCCAAGGAAACCCAGACCCGTATCTTAATGCCTCCTACTCATCACACAGCACTGTCTTTAACTGCTTCTTACCTACTTTAATTACTCATTCGTCAAACCTCCTAAACAACATCAGATAGCAGATTATACGTAATTTTAGTAAATCTATAATCTACTCCTGGAGCTGTCACTACTTTTTGTGTAACTCTTTATGCTTTGTATAAAGTGTTACTCTCCTACTTTGATTCAAATAGCTTTGATCATTAGTTCTGAAACAAAAAAATAAAGAAGCTGCCAGGTGTGGTGGTGCACCTGGCAGGCTGAGACTGGAGGATGGCAGGTTCAAGGTCAGCCTTAGCAACTCAGTGAGACACTACTTCAAAATAAAAAATAAAAAGGGCTAAGGGTATAGTTCAGGGATAGGATAGATTCAATCCCCAGTACCACAAAAAATAAAAATGAAGAATACCGTAGAGTGGCTTCAGCAAATATTTGACGCAATTTTGCTTCAGTCTCACCATAGAATCTGTAACAAATAAAAAAACATTTAAGGACCATTTCTTAGTGCTTAAAGCTTTGTTTATAAAAGCTAGTCTAACTTTTTGAATATTTCTACAATACTTAAAATTACTTTCCAAATTTAATTTGTATATATTAACATAAGAAATTCAAACTATTCCAAGGAATGAAATGCCTAGGCAGAATACTGTGCTGCCATTTTTAAAAGCACCATTAGAGAAGTCCATTTAGTAATATTAAGCTTAGTTGAGTGAGTCATGCACCTACTTGCTTATAATTTCAGGACCATTAATTACAGAAACATAGGCTCCAACTTCATTAGCAATAGCTCTGGCAATCATTGTCTTCCCAGTACCTGGAGGGCCATAAAGTAACACGCCCCTAGGGGCTGGAATTCCTACAAGAAAAAAAAGCATACAACACTGAATTCAACATTACTAGGATTCTTATAAAGGCTGTCACATCTTCAAATATGAGTTATGAATGTAAATTAATTTTGCATCACAAAATTAAAGACTAAGATTTTCTCCCCAACCTCCGAAGAGATGTATTAGTCATACCAAAACTGATTCCCAGCAATGACACCTCCTTTCTATCTGTAGACCACAAAGCAGGGGATGCTGGTAAAATACTGGATACCCCCACTAGGGCAATGTCCACACTGCTGCCATGCCACATTCCACACAGCACAATTCAGTAATCAAAATACAAAGCCAGCCATCAGGCACAGATAAAACAAGCCACTGTCGGGTGTAGTGGTGCACGCTTGTAATCCCCGTGCTTGGGAGGCGAAGACAGGAGGATTGCGCAGGTTCGAAGCCAGCCACGCTGGCTTAAGAGACCCTGTTTCCAAATAAAAATATAAAAAAATAGGTCTGGGAGTGTAGCCCGGAAGTAGAAGGGTTTCCAGGAACCCTAGTACCACCAAAAAAAAAAAAAAAAGCCACTAATCCCGATTTCCTTCCTACTAGTCATCTTGCAGAAGATAAAAATATTACCACAAATTATAAACCCAAGGACTGCTTTTGTAAAGACTCATGAAGAAATAAACAGAAAGATGGAGTGCACCAAATATTACAAAGGATCTGGGCAGCAACCAGCCAGAGGAAGCTGTGTTTGCTAGTCAAGTTACTCCCATAACTTCTTGCTTCAATGCAGAGATCAGCATACAGCTACATTTCCTAACAAAGTGTCATCCAACCTATGTGAGTGCTTGATTTACTTTAGTTATTACAGCTACCTATGAAGTCAAAATATAGATCCGATACAAACAACTTGCTATATGCTATTGCGAGACAAGGCTGCCACCAATACACATTACAACCCGGAGTCCAAGCAGAGAATGGCCCACTTCACTGCACTGGCATTTCCCAAAGCAACTAACACCTTATACCATTACCGCTCATTCAGAAAACAAAGGCACAAATAGAGGGTGGCCCACCATTAGACAAAACTGGCCGACTGCTTTTTAGTTTGAATTTAATACTTCTGGGTACAATAAAGTGAAGATATCATACCATAACTCTTGAAAAGTTCAGGCTGCTTGAGAGGCAATTCGATCATTTCTCTAATTGCTTTCAGCTGACTATTTAAGCCTCCTATCATGTCATAAGTTACTTTGATTAGGCCATCTTGCTCTTTTGAATTTGTACGGATCTTTGTAAGATTGACTCTTGTTGTGGAAGAAATAAAATAGAAAGTATCTGTATTGCACATTGCTCCAGGGCTGGCTGACTTTAGCAGTCCCTCTTCATTGACAAGCTGTTTACTTCCTTCTCTGGCAGGTTCAAAACTACATTTAAGACCGGAGCCTTCCTCTAACTCCAGCCCGCCGCCATCTCCAACGCTCTGTGCCCCGTCCAGTGACACGTCCCTAGCTTTACTTATGCTTCTGTCTTCAGCAGGCCTGCAAGGAGTACTTCTTGAAGCTGGACTCCTGGGCTCCTCCAGGTCCAGCTGGCTTAGCTGGAAGGATATGTCCTGGTTACTGGTTTCCATACGGGATCGTTCAGAGGCCATTCCCTGGGCGTCCGTGTCTGAGTCACTCTGAGGTCTTCCTAATATCATGCCATCTGCCCCTTTCACTTGTAACACTTGTAATTTGCACAGTCGTCCATAAAAGGTACAATACAGAAAGTTGCCTGGTAAAACAATCTTGCCATCTAGAAAACAATTTATTAAATACACGTTAGAGGTGCCTCATTAACGCAATAGGTAGCGCATCAGTCTCATAAATACACATTAGTACAATTTTACTATCAGCTTAATGGTTTTTATTTGTTTTTGTATGTGTGGTACTGGGGATTGGACCTTACCTCCGGCCCTTTCTTCTGTTTGGAAATGGTCTTGGTAGGTCAGAGTCTCACTATGGTGCTAAGGCTGTCCTCAAACCTGCAATCCTCCTGTCTCAACCTCCAAGTACTGGGATTACAGGGATGCACTACCATGCCTGGCCAGTTTTAATGTTTCAATAGCAACTTACTTGCTGTTACCTAAGCTACAACTGAAGAGACTAAATTAAAGCCAAGTGTACTAACAAAGTAAATTTTGTCATGAAAAAAGAGGGCCTTGCTAGGTGTGGTGGCACAGGCCTATCATCCCAGGTACACGAAGGCTGGCAGAAAATCTCAAGTGAGTGTGTATTCATTCGAGTCACCCCTCCATGCCAGTCTGGTATGGAGCTGTACCTATCCTCTGTATTTCTATCTTTTAATAAACTTCTTTAAACCTTAAAAAAAAAAAAAAAAAGAAAATCTCAAGTGAGGCCAACTGGGCAACTCAATGAGATTCTTCTCAAAATAAAAACCATCTTAGAAAGGACTAAGCATATAAGCTCACTGGTAGAATGCTTGCATATCATACATGAGGCCCTTGGGGCTGATCTCCAGCATATCTGAAAAGCAAAAAGGATAAAGAGAAAAGCAGAGGACAAATAGTTCCTTGTGATATAGCCTTAGCTATAGACAGAAAAGATGGTTCTTTCAAATTCTCTACACTCAAGAGCTCGAAGAGTCTATCAAGCCCATCCATAAACAGCCAGCAATGTGTGCTTATGTGTGCCAATAAGCTCCCATAAAATGGACGCCTAAACCAACACTCAACGTAATGTCTCTCACTAGGAGGAGCAAAAGCGCAAAGGTTAAAAGTCTGACTTTTTCACGTAGACTCTCAATTTGCTGAGAAAAGTAATACAGTCCTGCCTCAAAAAAATATTAATTCATTGAGGGGACTAATTTTTAAACTATTGTAAAGGAAGCAATTATGTTTATAAGACCTCAAAAATACTTTGCTACTGCTTGCTGCTTAAACTTTAAGAAAACGATTTAAAATATTAGTCTCACCTAGTTTTCTGAGAATACAAGAAGTCAGTTCTTCTTCATTAATTTCCCTATCTTTGTCACTATAAAAAAAGGGGATAAAAATCAACATTAGGTACACCAGAAACTCACTGCGGTATAAAATGATAAACACAGTTATGGTCAAAAGCCCTAAACAAAAGAACAGTTTGCAATCTAAGGAAGAAGAGGCTTATACAATTACGAAATAACTTAAACTTTTCAGATATTTCTTATAGCCAGGAAAGTATCGTTTGCAATTTGCTGTTTTAGAGGCCTAAATCAGTATTCTTCAAAATATAAGGTACTATCCGTTAGTGTCATTAAATAATTTGTCAGACCCATCCGGCACCTCACGTCAAGCCGGGCGTGGTGGCGCACGCTTGTCATCCCAGCATTTGGGAGGCTGAGACCGGAGGATCACAGTTCGTGGACAGCCTCATCTACTTAGTGAGGCCCTCCGTAACTTAGTGAGACCCTGTTTCATAATAAAGAATAAAAAACAGGCAGGGTATGTAGCTCAGAGGTCAAATATCCCGGGGTTTCATCCCCAAACCCGCCAAAAAAAAAAAAAAAAAAAAGAAAAGAAAAGCCATGTCAGACTCTTATTAAAGTTTAAAAAAAACTTTAAAAAATTTATTAAAGAAATGTCAGAGAACACTACACACAGAAAGGGTAAATAAATACTGCTTTGTAAAACATTACTTTTTCACATACACATATACATGCATGCATGTATATGAATCTACGGGTATATGTATATGGTAAATCATAGAAATATATTGTGTCATAGTTAAAGACATTTAAATGGCACTATTCTAAAGTAATCACTCTTTTTGCGACTCTGCCTAGCTTAGAGAAAGGCTTTTATTTATAGCTGACTCCATTTCTTTTGTATAATTTATAACTTATCCCTTCAAGAAAATTAGGTCCTATACAGTATGTTACCTGAAGAAGAAGCAGGGTAAAGTGAGAATAACTGCAATGAAAGTTTAACCTGGAAAAAATAGACTATGAGAAAGAAAAAGGATCCCTTCTTTGCAACGATAACTGTCTTCCAGGAGAGCTGCCTGCTGGGGGCACGGAGAAGGCATGCCTAACTACCCCAGCACTTGTGAGGAAGCCTTCCCTTGAACAGGTGTCAAAACACGAGCATTTCTCCCTCCTCCATGTTTAAGTACGCTGTGTATAAGCAGCAGAAAGAATGACAGCTGTCCAGTTGTCAGTGACCAGCGCAGGCAAATACAGGTTAGTGCAAGGAGAGGCTTATCAACAAGCCCATGTGCTCAAAATCTAAACTGTTTCTCGAATCATCAATCCTAATTACCCATGGATGCTACATTTGCAAATCCACCTACTCACTATTTCTACCCAAGTCAATATAAGAGTATTTAAAGGTCACTACTGGTTATTACCAGAGGAGCAAAACATTGGGGTCGCCAACATCCATGCTGTCAGGCGAGGCAGAATGAAGCAACTCCTGCCTCCCGACGTCGGCTCCCATCCAGAGGTGATGGAGGACAGAGAGGGTGGAGGGGTGTGTGGTGCAGGGCAAGGAGCTCCAGCCTGAGGCCCTGCAGGGAGGGCGCCCGACCCAGGCCCAGGCAGGTCCATGATGCCTCTAACCCTCCACAGGAAATAGTTTCCAGAATGAGTTGCTTTCAAAATTTGCGATTACAATCTATTTAAGATATGCATACCTAGGTATATATTTTCCCCAGGAACAATGGTTCCGTGTTTGCTAATAGCACAAAGTGACTTTAATGATAAGTACTGCAAATAAACAATGACAACTGATTCTCTGGAGAGTGAGGAAAGAAACAGAACAGGAAGAGAATTTCATGAACCAGGCACGTATGTGAACTACTGAGGAAATCTTGCATATCTCCTTAAATGCCTACACTTACTCTGGATATACAGTTCTGAATTAAACTAGGCTCAAACTGTTTTACTCATTAACCTCTGAGAGATATTTATACATGTAAGTACAGCAGAAGTACTCAAACCAGTTTTGCACTTAAAAAAATGGGTGCAGATAAAAGTATTTCCACCAGAAGGAGCTCCAACATTACTAATAAAATGTTTCAGTTTCAACTAAAAATGCAAGCAGATTAAAATTATTGATTTTACTAAATGGAAGTTAACTTTCCTGTCTACATTCTGTGGCCGTATTTTAAAATATAAGTTTTTAAAAGATAAAAGTTTAAAAGCAAAGATTCCATTTAAAAAATATGTAGCCCTGTATAGACCCAAGACTGCTGCGCCCTCAAGTGGTTAGACTATTTTATAGTCGTTGCTAAATTCAACCAACTGATTACCTTAGCACTGTTTACAGACATAATGGGATGATTAATCTGCTTGAAATGTGCCAAAATTCAAGTTTGGAATTTTAAGAGAGAAAAAAAATTAAACTCAAGCTGATGACTAGAAAATGGTTTGTGATTCTTACATGTAAACAGATTCCCAAAACTATGAAGATTTGTGCAAACTAGGTCAAAATCCTATCTGATATGGACTATCCAAAAGGCTGGTGGTACACCTCAGTGCTGGTTGACTCAGTTAGCCTTCAGTGAAGGAACACTTACAACTCTGAGATTAATGACCCTTTGTTTTTCTAAGCTGAATAACAGTAACACATGTAATCAGGTGCTTTGCTGGAGCATTCTTAAATAAAACTTATTTTTTGTATACTCACAGTAAGCTATTCCCTTCTTTACAACTCCTTAGAGTTGGTAAAATGTCCTGATGACACTGCAAGCCAAAATGAAAAACACTGCTAACAATTCATCAGTACTAATTCCTTTCATCTAGGAGTCAGAGTGCACTCTAATCACGGGACATGAGAGTGCCTGGCCCGTAGTCACATCATGTTCACCTAGCTTATAATGTCTCGTGGAGCAGCTAATCCCACGTGTGGCCGTGGAACACTAAACATATGTAATCCAAGCTGAAATGTGCTATAACATACACACTGGATTTTGACAAGTTTGAAAAAAAGGGATGAAAACATATTAGTAACTTTTGCATGTTATACATGTTATATACATGTTAAAATAAAATTTTACACAGACTAGATAAATAATATATACTGTTACAATTCATTTACCCATTTCTCTTTACTATTTAAATATGGCTACTAGAAAATGTAAAATGACACGTGGACTCTTGTTCGTGACTCTCACATCTCTACAGGGCATCACTGATCCAGACAATCAGCAAAGAAAAGAACCAAACCTCAGGGCCAAGTCCATCTCCTGGGCCTGCAGCACAGCACCCACAAGAGGCTGCACCCGGATGGCGTCGCCAGCCCGCACTCCCACATTCTTCTGGGCCACTTCACTCAGGCCCACCTTGCCGCCAGGGAAGCCCGCCACAGGCCACGCTGTGTACACCTGTCCAGACAGAGCAGTAAGCACGTTAGAGAACCAGTGCTCCTTATCAACTGTAAGGCAGGAGGCTAGCTAGGCCCAGGGAAGCAGTTGGACCAGCAAAGCACAGTCCCTACTCTAAAGCTGTCATAATCTGACCCAAATTGTGTTAAGAAAAGTTGCACTTAGAAAAAATATAATAAAATACTCAGGTCCACAAAATATAAGTTATTTTAACAAATATTACATCCTTTTGTGAAAACAAGGAGTGAGCTCACAGTGAAGATGGCAGGAGATTCAAACAGTAGAGTCAGGAAAAGAGACAAACATACCACAGGTGGTTAGGAGAAAATGAATAAAACACTGAAAGCAAGAAATCTGTAAAGTCATCCTGCCTGGAACTTAAACTACATCCAGGAAATAGAGACAGAGCACGAGAGCTTCCCCAAAACCAGACTCTCATGACATTAAACGTTCAGGGAGAGATCAAAGGTTTCTGGTGTGACATCATGTATTATGGTCCTCTCTTCCACAAGACATGGAAAAGGATCTTTAGAAGCACACAGTAAGACCAGAATGACATAAAGAAGGGGAAGGGTGGCATCAGGAGACAAGTAATTTCAAAACACTTCTAGATGCCTGGGGAAGAGAGGAGCAAGAGAGGAAGCCATAGCAGCGGCAGGGCTGGAGTGGGGAGAAAGCCAGCCACACGACTGCAAATCCAAGGAAGGTCTGGGTGTGAGTCTCAGCTATGAAGAATGGCAGCACGGACAGGACCAGCTGAAAACAGGAGAAATGATCAAATATTTGTATCAAGAGCAGGTGCCCTGCTAACCCCCAAATAACATTTCTGCAGAGAAATATAACCAACAGGCTTGAAGAAATAGAGCCAAAGGGTATGTGTCATCATGTCCCTGAAGGAAAGGCCTCTCTCAGTATGACCCCTGAGAAGCCATGCACCAAAGAGCGAGTCTATACATATACAAACATATATTTGTCATTCCCTGAAAGATAAACATCATAATTCTATCTCAAATATTTCTAAACTAATAATATAAAAAGGGCTCTTACCTCTTGCTTCCCATCTAAACTGGTAAGCAGCACTGGTCGACCGATACATATATTTGCAGACTTCATAGTGTTGAGTCCAAGATGGACAAGAGAATTCTGGAATGTTTTCGGAACTTTGCCATCTACTATGAAGAAATAGAAAATTAATTTTGTACTCCTTATAACTGAAGTTAAAGCATGCTGTCTTTTGGAATAAATAACATAAAATGATTATATCAATTGCAATAATATAATCTATATACTTCTTATTTTCATATTTATCATGAACCAGTAAAAAATAGTTTGTAGGTCACATTTGTGTGTGTGTGTGTGTGTGTGTGTGTGTGTGCGCGCGCGCGCGCATGCAGTACTAGGGGGGAAACCAGGGGCTTTTCTACCTCCGGGCTATACTCCCAGACCTATTTTACACTTTATTTGGAAACAGGGTCGCACTAAATTGCTGAAAGCCTCACTCAGCAGCTGAGGCTGGCTTCGAACCTGTGCGATCCTCCTGTCTCAGCCTCCCAAGCACGGGGATTACAGGTGTGCACCACCATGCCCAGTGTAGGCCATGTTTTGAATAAAACTGTACAATACCTCTTTCTCTTTGATTTCTCAAAAATATTATCAGGACTGACTTCATGAGCTCTTATTTTCTTCAGCAAAATAAACCCTAGCCCTACTGGATTTTGACATTACAAAACTCAGAAACCTGGGAGTCATCCAGGACACCTCCTTCTCACGTCTCACGCATCCACCACAGAACGGTCCTGAACGCTAATCACTGAAATGCTTTCCCTCCCTCTCTTCACACCTGGCCGCTCCAGCTCAATCCCAGTAACCGTTTACCTGTCCTGCTCTCACTGCCTTTTAGCTGACTCCTGTTTCCCATTTTGTTCCCTTTCTTACTCCTTTTCCACTCTGTAGCCAAGTGGTCCCCTATTTATTAACCTATTCATTTACTTATGTATTTATTTATCCATTTATTTATTTTGGTAGTGGGGCATTCTATCCCTGAGTTAAACCCTCAGCCCTACTTTATTTTGAAATAGGGCCTCATTAAATTAGTACCAAGGGTATTCTACCTCCAAGCTATACCCTCAGGCCTGTTTTGTTTTGAAACGGAGTCTCACTACCTTGCTGAGGGCTCCACTATGTTGCTGAGGTTGGCTTTGAATCTGTGATTCTCCTGTCTCGGTCTCTCAAGTGTTAGGATTATAAGTGTGTGCCACCAGTCCCAGCTCAGAACGGTCTTTTAAGATGAAGACTCGTACGTCTGGCATGGTGGTGCACGCCTGTGATTCTAGTACTTGGGAGGCTGAGACAGGAGGACTGCAGGCTCAAGACCAGCCTCAGCAACTTGTGGAGAACCTGTTTCAAAACAAAAATTTTACTTTGCTTTTTATTTCTGTGTGTGTGCGCGCGCGCTTTACAATAGTGTCAACATGTGACCTTTCGTAAACTTTTCCTCTCCACAGAAGTACTGGCCCCAAATTAAAAACAGCACCATGAGGAGAACTGGCCGTACTGTGTTTCACTTCTGGAAACAAACCTTTTCAGTCCTTTTTTTGGAACATACTCTTTACCACAGACTTAACTGTACTTCTATTTCTTTATGCCACTTAAATTCCCCTAAAAAAGAAGCTGGATATAGTGGCACACACCTGGAATCCCTGTACTTAGGCGGCTGAGACAGGAGGATCGCGGGTTCAAGGACAGCCTCAGTAGGTAGAGAGACTTTCATCAACCTAGGGAGACCTTGTTTCTGAATAAGAAATAAAATCAGGCTGGGGGTATAGCTCAAAGGTGGAATGCCTCTGGGTTCAATCCCCAGTACCACCACAAAAAAAGAAAAAAAGAAAAAGTCTTGAAAACAGTATGAATTATAAAAACTAATCTGAAAATGAAGAAAATATAGATTAAAAAAAAGTCTTTACATTGGACAGACTTGTCGAAGAGAGAAAACAGAGTGAGAAAAAGTGGATTTCGGGTTAACAGCTGAGAAGCTTCAGCGTTAATGGTCAGGTAAGAGAGAATGAGCTTGCAGCGGACACTGACCAAGTCCTAACAAGCGCGCAGAAGTGCAGGGAAGTTTGATGACATAGAGAATAAGAGTTTCAGGGGAGAAATGGCCAATGCCAAGATGAGAAGCCGGCCTTTGGGTTCATCAACGTGGAGAAGGTCGGCCACCAAGGCAGGACAGTAACCGTGGAATGAGAAGAGTGGAGGCCGAGCCGGCGCGGTGGGCTCGCTCGTCATCCCAGCATTCGGGAGGCCGAGACAGGACCACGGTTCGCGGCCCGCTGCAACTCAGTGAGGCCCTGTTTCATAATAAAAGAATTTTTTAAATGGCAGGGGGTGCAGCTCAGAGGTGGAACGCCCCTGGGTTGCATCCCCCGAGCCGCGAACATAAGTAAAATCTGCGGCGTGCCAGGCGGCGGCGCAGAGCCCGCTCTGCTCCGTTTCTGGCGGCGAAGCGGCGGAGGCAGGCAGCGGGGGAGCAAACTCCTTTCAGAGGACGAGGGCAGGCGTGTTCGACTGCGGGAGGCTCTGCTCGGAGGAGGCGGCAGCGCCGGCTGCGCGGCCCCAAGGAAGAGCGAAGGCCGGCGGCCTCGGCCTGCTCGGGTCTGCGGGCCCTCGCCGGACCGCTGCCCAACGCCCCCTCGGCCCGGCCCGGGGCGCGCCGGCCCCCTCGGTCCCGAGCGCCGGCCTCCGCAGCCGGGCCCCCGCCGCTACCTTTCTCGAGGAAGTTGGTCACCACCAGCGTCCCGGGCGCCGCCGCCGCGTCCGAGGCCGCCGAGGCGCAGGCAGCCGCGGGGGACAGCGGCGACCCGCTCTCGGCGCCCGGGCTCGGCCGCTTGCGGTGCTTCTTGGAAGACATGGCTGGAGCGCCGGCCGAGCGCGGCGGCGGAGCCGGCTGGGCGTGCGCGCGGGTCCCCGGAGCACTTCCGGGGCAGAGGTCGGCGGCTCGGCCCCCGCCCGTAATCCCCCGAGTAGAGCGCGGCCGCGGGGCCGTCGGGGCGCGAACGCCTGCGCGACTGCGGTCTAGAAAGCGGCGGCGCAGGCCCGCCTCTCAGAGGAAGACGGCTCTGGTGTAGGGAACGTCGTCCAGGCTCCAAAGCCCGGAGAGACCGGGCTCGGGGGCACCTCCGCGCGTCTGCAAGGTCCTAAGCAAAGCGGCGCCCGATTCCAGTTGGCGAGCGAAGCGGGGACAAAGTGAGTGAGCGGAAAGCTGCTCCCGCTTCGCGGGCGCGGGCGGGACCTCGCGGGGCCCTCGGCCGGGCTCTGCGAAGCGGCTCCCGGCGCCCCTCTGCGGCGGCGCGGCGGCGCGCTTCGGAGGTTTACGGCGGCGCCCTGGGCTCGCGCGCGGGGGCCGACGGGAGGAGGCGGGGCCGCGGGCGCGGCGCGGCGCGGGGGCCGACGGGAGGGCGCGCGGGCGATGCGGGCGTGCGGGGCCGGCTGCGTGCGCTCGGCGCTGGCGCGGGTCCTCGCCGGCCGGCGGTGCGGGGGCCGCCAGGCCTCGGGCTGCGCTCCCGGCCCCCCGGCCGAGCTGCGGGGCGAGCCGGACAGGTTCGGGGGCGTGTCGGTGCGCGTGGCGCCGGGCGGCGCGCTGGGCAGCCTGGACGCCGCCGCCTTCGGGAGCCGCCTGCGGGGCAAGTGCGGGCCGGGGACCGCGGGGAGCCTGGCGGCCCGGCAGCTCGCTGCCTGCCGGGGCCCACGGGGACGGCCGCGCCCGCAGCCTGCCCGGGCCCCGGGGTGCTTGTTAGAGACGCGGCTGTGGCTGTCACTAGCCGAGCCGCTGCTGCGGTCACGGGTGTGCACAGTCCCGACCGCAGCGGTCAGGGCGGGAACGGTCGGCTCTGCTGGGTTTTCAGTAGCAAAGCGCCCTCTTGGAACGCGAAGCCCATAAGCACAAGTGCGGGTGGCGCTGCCTGTTTCTCAACCGGCCCCTGGGGGTCTCGTAATCAAATGGAAGGCGCAGCGTGGAAATTCAGCTGCGGGAAGCTCCTCTTACGTAAGAGGGAACGGCCCTTGACCTTTATCCTGTTGAGCAATGGCCGGCCGGGGAGCATCTCCAGTGGAGCTGGCCAGTTCTTTGTTTAATCATCTACATCCCCGGCCAAACTTCTTACTTCTCATATCATTCTGTCTCCTCCTTGTGAAGTGCTGAGAAGCCCATCTAAACACCAGTGACTCTCCGGTAGAAAAATCTAGCGAGCCGGGCGTGGTGGCCCACGCTTATTATCCCAGCATTTTGGAGACTGAGACAGGAGGATCACGGTTCAGAGACAGCCTCAGCCGCTTAGGGCTTTTGCAAGTCAGTGAGAATAAAGAATAAAAAACAGGGCCGGGGTTTCCATTCCCAGTACTGCAAAAAAATAAAAGAAGTCATCCTCTAATAAGTGTGCGTGTGTGGTGGGTAGACAGTATTCTTGCACACACGGCACTTCACACGGACCTCACAGGTGACCAAAGCACTGCCGCAGGAACACATTGGATTTGGAGGTGCACGTCCAGGCTCCCCGCCAGGTTCTGCCCCGCGTCTTGCTCTAGAAATCCTTGTCTCTTGGGTTGCTTCTTGGAGTGGTATCAGCTCTAGTTACCAAATGTGACCAAAAATAGCTTACATGGAACTAATTTGTAAATTCTGCAGTAGAGTTTCCTTCGTCAAAACAGGCATTTTCTTAATGCTTACTAAGTGCTGGGTGCTGTTTAAGAACCTTACAACTATTAATTAACTTAATCGTTTTTAAAGTGATGGTACCAGGCACTAGAAAAACAGGTGACCTGGGTCTAGATCCCGGGCTAGGTTAACTGCACTCTGCTGCCTCTCTACCGCTGATTCTGCTGTCAAACAAAACCAGCTGGCAATCAGAAGAAATTCTCTCCAAGGGAATTGAACTGATCGTGTTTAATGAAAGCAAAAATTGATAAGCATCTTTACACATGAAGTCCAATATTCTTGTAGTATTGTGTTTTGTTGCCTACAATTCAAAAGTTAGATGGACGCCTGTAACCAGTACTTAGGAAGCCTTCGAGGCCAGCCTCAGCAACCCAGTGAGACCCTGTTACAAAATAAAAAGTAAAATAGTGCAGGGTGGTGTAGCTCAGAGGTAGAATGCCCCTGAGCTCAACCCCTAGTACCACACATTAAAATGTATATCTATGGATAATCAGCAATAATGTTAGCCCCACAAATAATAGTTATTTCCCATCAGTGGTGAAAGGACCCTGGTTCCAGTCTTTGCTGTGTCATGGAGTAGATGGGGGGCCTTGGGCAAATAGCTATGACTTGAGCACTGGTGTGCCCTGCGGTGTTAGCCTGGGGGGCTGCAGATGCACAAACTGTTAACTAGGCTAGAGAAACAGAAGAACCATCATTAATAGGTGATGAGTTCTAATACAGACATAGTAAGTAGTCAGGTACAGAGAAGAGCACATCATGTGCAGTGGTTAAGAAAGGTTTTTGTCAAAGGTGATCACATGAGCTGTACTTGGAGGGATGGATATAAGCTGTGGAGATAAAGGCAGGGAAGAAAGCATCCTTAAAGATTATTAGAGAAAAACAAGAAATGAGCAAGCTGGTAGATCCAACTAACTTGGGGTGTAGGGTTCAGTTTTCATCAAGAAATGCCAGAGCAGTCAGAGAGCTGAAAGTCAGGGGTGTCATGAGGTCAGGTGGGGCAGCTGTCCTCGAGTTGAAGCAGTGAAACAGATGGATTCTCCAAGGCAGCGGGGAGAGAAAAAACTGAGCACATAACTGGAGTGTGTGTTGGGGGAGGGTGTTGGAGAAAGGCATCGTACCTCCCAACTACACCCCCAGCCCTGTTTCATATTTATAGTGAAACAGTTCTCACCAGGTTACAGAGGATCTCACAAAGTAGCTGAGGCTGGTCTCAAACCTGTGATCCTCCTGTCTCAGCCTCCCCCAAGTACTGGGATTACAGGCATGCCACCACGCTTGGCTAATACCTGTGTTTTTGGAACCCAGCTTTTTGTTTGACTTGAAAGATGGCCTGGAAAGGAGCACGTGAGAACTTTGGAAGTGTTCTGTAACCGTGATCGAAATGTCAGTTATGGGCATAGGCATATGCCAAAACGTATCAAATATGCACTTAAGATGTGTGTGTTTGACCTCATGTAATTATATCTCTAAAAAGATTTAGTCAGAAAGCAAGGCGAGAAGGCTCTGATCCCAGGCCCCATTGCAGGCGAAGTCTAATCCAGAGGTGTGTGACGGCCCAGGGCTGTCACTGTGCTAGGCAGAGACTGGAGAGCTGAGGAAGAAAAGGGAGAGACAGGTAGTATTAAGTAGATAACTACCCTCAGGACACCTTGCACTGCAAGACCCTGCGTTCCACTCCGCAGGAGGTGACCTCTGGTCCACGTTTGTGTTCACGCCACTCATCTCACGGGAAAATCTTCACAGATTCCTGCCTTCCGCATTTCAGCTGCGCTCCGTCAGTGGCGGTCGGAAGGTAGAATCGCCGTGTGGCTGCACATCCCCATCCTCCAAAGCCGACTGATCGCCCCTGCTGCGTCCCTGGGCTTCCGCTTTCACCATGCGGAGTCGGACTCGGCGACGCTGACCCTGTGGCTGGGAGAAGGGCCCAGCAGGTTACCAGGCTACGCCACGCATCAAGTAGGAGTTGCAGGTCAGTGTCCACAGCCAGCAGCTCCCAGGGTGCGCCCAGCGCCGCCCTGGCTCCCTGAATGGTTTGAGCCCCTGGCCACCTAGGGCTGGGAGTGCTTTCAAGTAAGTGAGGCTAGCCTGCAAACCAGCAGGGGGCAGCAGGACAGCAGGGCACAGTTTTCCAAAGGACACCTTTGGACATGTTTTACAGAAATATTAGAGGGTCGCTATTCAGATGGTGGAAATACACTCATTTAACCTAAGCAAACCAACCCTGGAGAGAGACTCAAGGACACTGCTCGGGGGTACCAGCATGGCAGGGCTACACACGAGCCTGTCAGAGGTGAGGCCAGGCGTTTGGAGGCCAAGGGGCTCACGGCAGAAGGGGCCTCCGGTGGGAGCCGCAGATGTCGCCTCCGCCTAGGAGCTCTGCGTCCCAGTGGCCACAGGCTGTGGTCTGGGGGGACTCCGTGGTAGTTACTCTTGGCTGGAGTGCGTAAGCTCTCTTCCTTTAGGACCCTCCATTGCAACTGCTTTTCCTGGTAAGGATTAACAGAAGTAGTCTATTTTTTTTTCTGATAACCTTCACATTTTTTTCACATACACTAGTTCTAAATATATGAATTTGTACAGCAAAAGATAACTTAGAGCCAGGCGTGGTGACACATGCTTGTAATCCCAGCATTTGGGAGGCTGAGACCTGGAGGATCGCAGTTCGCGGACAGCCTCAGCTACTTAGTGAGGCCCTCTGCAATTCAATGAGACCCGATTTCAAAATAAAGAATAAAAAATAGGGCATGGGGTGTAGCTCAGAGGTCAAATGCCCCTGGGTTCCATCCCCAGACCCGCAGGAAAAAAAAAAAAGATAGATTGAATGCAAGGTAAAGAAACAAAATTTTCATTGATTTAAACATCACTTCTTAAAGGCATTTAAGATTTTGTGCCAAATAATTGTTCCAAACGGCATAATTTAACTATAGTCTGAAGTCTCTGTTTAGCTTCAGAGACACAGGAAAATTAGAAGAACATTTTCTTCTGATTGAGACAAGGGTCTCAAATTGTAGAGGACATCAAAATCATCTGGACGGTTTGTTAACAGATTTCTGGGACCCATCCCCAGAGTTTGGGTTCAGTAGGGCTGGGGTGGGTCTGAGGAATTGCATTTCTAATCATTGAAGTGAGGAGTGGCTTTCTGTTCCTCAGGCTTAGCGAGCTCCATCTGACTGGGAGCCTTTGGCTCTGGAGCCCCTCCCGCAGTGTGCCCCGAGTGCTGTCCCCGTGCTGTGCCTCCTGAGCACTATGTATAGTCTTTTTAGCTGAGCGTTTTGCTCAGATATCTCCTCACTGAAGCTCCTGACTCTCCTGGACACCAGTCCCATCGGTCTTCTTGACTTTACCGAGACGTAGCTGTCTTTATAGCATCTTGACGCAATCTGCTCTTGTGTCTGGTACTTACTCCCCCCACAGTAACAGAAACTCTGTGAAGGTAGGTATTGCCGTCTTGTCTGCGCTGCACCCTCGGGCTGAACACAGTGTAGAAGAGGGCAGGCACTCAGCACTCCCTAAATGGACAGCTGTGTCTTCAGGTGGGAATGTCTGCCCTCTGGGAGCAGCACAGTGCCGTGAAGGGCTGGGCGGCTCTCAGAAAGAATACTTTCGTGGATGCCCAGTCCACCCTAAGGGACGCATGGGCTCAGCGCTCGGAGTCACAGATCACTGCATGCAGCGCCCGCCATGGCGCACTGAAGTGCCTTGCACTACGCCTGCCCACATGGTGTCGTGTGATGTGCCAAGAACTTCCGTCAGCTCCTCTGGGGTGGGTTTAGCTCGGATGTCTGACCAGCAGGGCCGCTCAGATTGTGCTTTCTTCCTGCGGGTGTTGTCTGTGGTCTTCGTGTTCATGTTCCCAGTGAACTTACTAGGGGAAGTTCATTTTGGATAGTCACAAGTTACTGAATCGGTGGGGAGATTTCCTGACATTCTGCCGTGTGGCCTGTCCAGTGAAGTTGTAGTTTATGTTTGCTAACAGACAGTCATCATTGTGGGCTCTTACTCAGGGGTTTTTCTTCTTGCTCTAAAATGATAAGGGGTGTTTTTATTTGTTGCATTTGAATTTCTCCCCCTTGTGTTAAAAATACCTATTCCTTGCCGGGTGTGGTGGCGCACGCTTGTAATCCCCGCACTTGGGAGGCAGAGACAGGAGGATCCCGCTGGTTCAAAGCCAGCTGCGCTGGCTTAAGAGACCCTGTTTCAAAATAAAAAATATAAAAATAGATCTGGGAGTGTAGCCTGGAGGTAGAAGGGTTTCCAGGAACCCCAGTACCACCAATAATAATAATAATAATAATAATACCAGTATTTAGCACCATCTGATGATCTAGTTTATATTTTGTTAGTCCCTCTTCACACACTTACCAGAATATGAGCCCCAGTAAGATAGCAGGTTTTGTTTATTTTGATTACTGCTATGCCCTTAGCCCCTAGAAAAGCCGGAGACATAATGAGAGTTTAACTAATATATAAAGGATATATGTATAAACTCAGTGTTGAAAAGTGGATGAATATGTAGAAAGTATCTTCCTACGTGATGTAAATACAATATGTTTACATTATCCCATTTAAAGGAACCTAATGCAAATTATTAAAGTAGTTATGTTTTTTACACTAAATGGCCCAAAAGGGAATGCTCAGAGGGAGAAGAGAGAGAGACCCCTTCTTTGTAAGTCCTGTCATCCGGCGAAACCCCTAGCAAGCTCCGCAGCGCGTGGGTAATACAGAACTGAAAGGATGAACTGGAGTCTTAAACACACATGGGCAGAGCGTCCCAGACACCTCAGCATGCTCCGAATTAGCGCGCACGTGGGGAAGTGCAGTTGGCTTCCGAGAGGAGATGTTCAGGGCTGTCCTCACGGGCACAGGCCTGCGCTCTGTGCGGTGGTCCAGGGAAGAGCAGGGACAATAAAGGAGGCACCTACCAGTGAAACACCCTGCTCTGGGCTCCATGTCTGTTTCCCCACGGTGAGTGGTCTAGCCCATCCCCGGGTGAGGCCCTTACAAAGTGGGCACGCTGTGGGGCATGGTCCTAAGTGGGCCTGAGCCTTCTCCACAGGGAGCCTGTGTGGCCCTTGTACCATGTGATGACGCAGCTACCAGACACCGTCTGTGAGGAATGGGCCCCATCGTGCACTGAATCTGAGCACCTTGGCCTTGGCCTTTCCAGCCTCCAGAACCCAGAGAAATAAAACGCTGTTGTTCATAGGCCAGCCTGTTTATGGCAACTTATACTAGAAGCCCAGAGGCACCCCCACTGGCACTGAAAATTGTCTGGGCACCTAGAAACTGCAATGAGAGAATGGGAATGTTTGTTTGTTTATTTGACTATAAGCCATGAGGAATAAACAGTCTAGAGAAGAAGCTGGTGCAGGAGGTTTTTCTACAAGTTAGCATATGCTAGACCTGCCAGTGGTGCTCTACAGTTCTTAAAACACCATAGTTGAGCAATTTCACAAGCCTTTGTGGATGAAGTGGTGTTTGAACTGGGCCTTCAAGCCTGGGTAAGACTTTGATGACCACAGAGAAGTGTGGGAGTAGTCTAAGGTGACTTACATTAATAGTTCTCTATTTTTCACCCAACAGGAGCTGTATTTGATGAAAGTAACAGAAAAATATTGGTTGTACAAGATCGAAATAAAGTAAGTTATGTCTGCTTTTTTATAAATTTCCAAATGTTCAGTTCTCTCTAGAGAAAAATAAAACTTAGAAATGTTGATATGCCTAAGGAATTATAGAATTTTAGGGCAATTTATAATTTAAGGGACTGTAGAATTTAAAAGTTATTCTAAACTACTATGGATCATTTAGGTATTTAAATCAAAAAGTATGTAAGCCGGGTGTGGTGGCGCACGCTTATAATCGCAGCATTTGGGAAACTAAGACAGGAGGATCGCGGTTCATGGCCAGCCTCAGCTACTTAGGCCCTTTGCAACTCAGTGAGACCCTGTTTCAAAATAAAGAATAAAAAATAGGGCTGGGGGTGTAGCTTGGAGGTAGAATGCCCCTGGGTTCCATCCCCCGTACCACACAAAAAAGAAAAAAGAAAAAAAAAAGTATGTAGACAGAGCTGAAGCTGTAGCTCAGCAGTAGAGCTGCTGCCTAGCATACACGAAGCCCTGGGTTCAGTCTCTAGCACCCTAAAAAGGAAGTGTTTATGCAGGCCTGGGAAACCTCAAGGTAACAGTGTTGCTGGCTAATCCTGTCTGGCTGTAGGGTAATCATAAATGATTGCATTTGCCTGGGAAGACAGAGGCCTCGCACATCTCGGGGTGCCCTCCCATTCATTCAGCTTCCCTGAGGGCCTGCTCTCTGCCAGGCGCCAGGAGTGCAAAGATGATGAGCTAATACATCGGACTTCCTGCAGTGCATGATTTACTTGAATAAGCAGTCACATAACAGATGGTAACCATCAATTCTAGAAGAATGAGTAGGACCTTTACCAGGTCAATAAAGAAAGAAGACTGCACTGAGAACTTAGATCTAATGCATCCAGACACAGTTTAGGACGATGAAGCATTCATGCTGTCAGGAAGGTAGGGAGAGCGGTGGGATTGCTTACCTGAGCCAGGCTGGGAATGGGTTGTGAAGCGCCTCACATACCAAAGCAGACGGCTCAAGGGCTGGAAGCAAGAAGGTTTTTGAGAGAAGTGCTTGGGAGCTGCAGGTCAAAGAGGGTACCTATACTATCTGAGACCTCAGTAAATACTAATGAGCAGAATCACTTTCCTCATTATATACGTTTTTAAATTGTAAATTAATATTTGTAAAGATAGCTGAAATCAGTATCATACATTTGTCAGAAATGCTGTCTAGAAAATCATTCTTACAAGCCAGGTGTGGTGGCACTCGCCTGTAATCCCAGCATTTGGGAGGCTGAGACAGGAGGATCACAGGTTCAAGACTTGCACACAGGAGCTTAGCAAGTCCCTGTTTCAAAATAAAAAGTCTAGAGGTGTAACTCACTGGTAGAAACCCAAAGTCATTCTAACAAGTAACTTTGGAGGTTTAAGTTAAGGCAGATCTCTGACTAAGCTTTTTAGCATCAACAGAAATTTACAGAGCACCTAAAGAAGTATCGTGCCCGCCTCAGTCTGTTCTTGTTTAAATTGGACAGTTTAGGCCGTTGAGGGATGGCTGGAGAGGGGGCGGGGCTGGACCTTAAGGTGGGGCCTAGACGTGGCTGCGGAGAGCCCCAGCCAAGTGCAGACAGCCAGAGAGCAGCCGGCTGCTGAGAGGCTGACAGCCGGCGTGGAGGACGCACCGGGAGGACTCTGCACTAGCGGCGCTGCAGCCAGCCAGCGGCCTTGTGCAGGCACAGGAGGGCAATGCGGCCAGCAGGCCAGTCTCTGCCGCCGCGTCCCCAGCAGCTTTCTGGGCCTCAGTTTCCTCGCTTGTAAAATCTAAATACTTTCCCAATGGGAAGGGAATAGCCCAGAGCATTCTACCTCTGAGCTACACTCCCATTCCTTTTTATTTTTTTTAAACAGAATCCCACGAAGTGGCAGAAAGTCTCACTAAATTGCCGAGGCTGCTGGGGCTATCCTCCTGTCTGTCTCCTAAGTGCGGGGATTGTGGGCCTGTGCCGCTGCACCTGACTCACCTCAGGCACAGTTTTAAAGATCTCACTCATTTGCACAAATTGAGATTTATAGCAAAACACAACAGAATGATGTGCACAGTATTTGTATGAAAAAACACCAAGAAAGACCTAATTTTCTTCGTAAAAAATGATATTTATAATTAAAGATCTTGCTGGGCGTGGGGGCACACGCTTGTAATCCCCGCACTTGGGAGGCGGAGACAGGAGGATCGCGCTGGTTCGAAGCCAGCCACGCTGGCTTAAGAGACCCTGTTTCCAAATAAAAAGTATAAAATAGGTCTGGGAGTGTAGCCCGGAGGTAGAAGGGCTTCCAGGAACCCCAGTACCACCAAAATACATACATACATACATACATAAATATTAAAATAAGTAAAGATCTTTAGTCATAGGATAGGTGTCCTGTTTTCTGTGGCTTTTTTTTTTTTTTTTTTTTTTTTTTTTGGTACTAGGGATTGAACCCAGAGGCATTCTACCTCCAAACTACCCCAACCATCTTTTATTTTTTATTTTGAGGCAGGGTTTTGCTAAATTGCTGTGGTTGGCCTTGAACTTGTGACCGTCCTGCCTCAGCCTCCCAAATACTGGGATTACAGATGAGTGCCACTATGCCTAGCTGAGACAAGAGGATTGCAGGTTCAAGAGCAGCCTCAGACACCTCACAAAGCCGTGTTCCAAAATAAAAAAAATAAAATAGGGCTGAGGTGTTCCTCAGAGGTAGATCACCCCTGGGTTCCATCCCAGCACCAAAAATAAAGTGAGTACCAGACACATGTCAGCCAGCACGCTGTGTTCTAGCCATTACTGTTTACAGCACACGGCTTGCAAGGAAAAAGGAATTCTTCTACATCTTTATTGAATTACATATCCAGGCCCGGCCTCCAAATCATATATTAAAGGACCTAGAGAAACTGTGGAGGCCAGGCAGCCGATGCCGTGGGCGACTGAGACAGCGGGCAGAGCTGCATCAGAACGTCTCCAAGGCCTTCTTCCAGCTCTGTGACTCACGGTGGAAAGAAGTGAGCAGCACTCCTAAAGTTTCCTATGTGGAAAGGACCACTTCCCTCTCCCTAGGCTGGCAGAGGACGGCAGCACATAGATGGGTAACGCAGTGTGTGCACACATGCGAGTGTGAGAGGGGTGCATACACACACACACACACACACACACACACACACACAGGCGATGATCTTCATTGGCTGTGTGTGTGTGTGTGTGTGTATGTGTGTGTGTGTAACTGGGGATTGAACCCAGAGGTATTCCAAGTTACATGTCCAAGTTATTTCTTATTTGGAAACAGAATCTCACTAGGTTTCAGAAAGCCTCACTAAGTTGCCAAGACCGGGTTTGAACCTGCGATCCTCCTGTCTCAGCCTCCTAAGTACTGAGATTACAAGTGTGCACCACCACACTTGGCCCTTCATGGGCTTTCATGACAAAAAAAAATACATTATAATCCAAGAGCCATGAAAACGCAGTTTAAAACCCCTGAAAGGTGAACTGAACACATAGGAAACTGGATCTTGCATTTAACCGCTGCTTAACCAGTTCGCACTCCAACCCCGTGCTCTTAATCACCTCCTCTAACAGTCACCACTGTGTCGCAGGCCGGAAAGCTCAGAGAGGCTAGGACATCAAGGAGGGGTGGGAAGAATTTTCTCTACCAACTTAGAACTCAGCAGCGTGGTGGTGGTGAAAATTAATTGACCACTGATAGATGAACTGGGAAAGTTCCAGAGTATTCTCTATGGAGTGCCTTGGCCAGGGGTAAGGATTTATGGTCCACATAATAAACGAAGGGGTGCTAGGGTTTCTAGGGAAGGTACAGACTATGGCAGGTAGCTTTGGATTCCTACTGGCTACTTCCTGGTTGCAAGCACCCACCCCCTCCCAAATCAAATCATACACACGCACACGCACACGCACACGCGCACACACCACCATTGACAGCAGCTTCGTTCTCAGAAATCCCTGCCTTAGGCCCCAGCTCTGTGGCATTCATCAGTAACCTCGGGACTTGGAAGGCTGAGACAAAAGAATGGCAGGCCTAAGGCCAGCCTCGGCAATTTGGCAAGACCCTGTTTCAAAATAAAACATTTAAAAGGGCTGGAGTTGTAGCTCAATGCTACAACACCCCCAGGTTCAATATCCAGTACCAAGAAGAAAAAGAAAAGAAATGTGGCTTTAATCGGATCAGGAAGGCATAGAAAACACAGCGTTCTGCATCTGTGGTGTCTCCGTTGCTCTCACACGGCTCTGGCCAGGTGAGGGCCCTGCGCTTGGAAGGACGCTCGGCCACATCTCAGAGCCTCTGGGGCCGCCCAGGTGGCGCTGGTGCCCGCAAAGACCAGGAGCTGCAGACGGCTCCAGGGGCTGTGGGGAGCTGCAGCAGCCAGTGAAGCCGCCCTGCAGGGCATCGCGGGCTGCAGCTCCGGGGAGCCTGCCGGACCCTGTGCCTGGCCGTCTAGCCTTGCACCTGGCTGCTGGGGCCTAGACGGAGGTCGGCTGGCAGTGCAGACGTTGGCAGCAGAGGCCCAGCCCGTAGGGAAGGGCTGTGCAGTTGACGGCCCGCAGCGGCCTCCCACAAGTGCACACGGGGGAGCCCAGCAGCAGTGGTCCTGCCACGGACGCTGAGGGTGCCCAGCCTCCAGGCTGGGTCCCCGCCCTGCAGACCCTCAAGCCCGCCAGTCAGGGCTCTTTAAGAACAGGGAGTGCTGGAACCCACACGGGGTGCTCTCCCTGCACTTCCCGGCAGCGGGGTCGGCAGGAGCTGGGCAGACTGAGTTCACATAAAACAGTAGTTTCTTTGTGCATTCAGTAGGAACGATGATCTTAAGCGGGGCTTTGATTATTCTTAAAGTTACAAGCGCAGTCCGTTTGAGAGGCACTCCCAAACAGTACGGATACTAACTTCAGTATTACAATGAAAAGAGTGAGAAACATTTGATTTCTGCACTTTGATGTTAGGTAGAATTTAAGCATAACTGATAACTATTAGCTATAGCTTCTAATTACATATTTACTAAATTTTGTACACAAAGTTTTAGTTACTTTAAATGCCTAATTAGAATCACTTTCAGATGTCTAAGCCAGATTTCTTCCTTTCTTTAAGTACCCCACTCCCCAGACCTTAGCATGTTTTCTTTTGGGGGGTTGCCCCCCACCCCCACATGTGCACACCATCTTTGTGGTACTGTGGATCGAGCCCAGGGCCTCACACATGCTAGGCAGGCTTTCTACCACTGAACTGCATCCCAAATTGTGGTCATTGTTAGTTCGTTTTGTTTTGGTACTGAGATTGAACCCAGGGGCATTCTGTCTCTGAGCTATGCCCCCCCAATCCTTTCTACTTTTTTATTTTGAGACAGGTCGAAGTTCCTGAGGACCTCACTAAGTTGCTGAGGCTGGACTGGAACCTGTGATCCTCCTGTCTCAGCCTCCCAAGCACTGGGATCACAGGCATGCACATAAAGTGTTTTTTACACAGGAAAATTTAACCCTCAGCATGAGCATATGCACACACTGAAACACAGACCTAAACTGGCATTTGAAGTGTGTCCTTTCTTCTTCCCAAGTCGTGGCTTTGAGCAGTGAGAGACTGAACAGTGGCTTGACTTCACAAGGCGCTGTGCTAAGGTGTGGGCTTGCTCATTCATCCACTAATGTACTGAGTTCCTTCTCATGCTGTGCTGGATGCTCTGAGCAGTAGGCATCTATCAGTAAACAAAGCAGAGCTCCTACATCTGAACCTAATAGTCGAATGCATGACACAAAAAATATGTCAGGTGGAAATATTAAATAAGATAGGCAGAGATAAAGAGAATGACTGTGTCTGATATAATACACATCAGTTTCTGTATGCCTAGTACCTAGCATTTGGATGAACTAACAGACCTATGAGAGATTGAACTGCAACTTCTCTGTCGTTGGTAACAGTGACAGCATTGTAGGTACTGAGACCTACCTGAATACAGTAGGTTCCAGTTCTAGAAAGTGAAAACTGTAGCATTAAATGCCAGACCGTGGAAATAAAGATAACCAAATATCTGGCATTTAATCAAGTTGGAGTAAAGGCGGACAAGAAGGTCAGATGACAGAAGGTGGCAGAGGCTGCAGGTCTGTGCCCTTCCAGGCTTTTGAATGTGGCTAAAAAGAAAATGAATGACCTTAAACCAAGCGTGGTGGTGCACACCTGTAACCCCAGCTACGGGAAGCCTGATGCGGGGAGTCTGAATTTGAGGCCAGCCTGGGCAACTTAGTGAGATTGTCTCAAATAAAAAATTCAAAGGAGAGGTGGGTAGCTCGGCGGTAGAGCATTTGAACACAAGGCCCTGTGTTCATTCCCCAGTACCGAGGGGGAAAGAAAGAAATTAGAAACGTTTGGGGTTGTGTTTACGGAAACTTCTGACTCGGATTTCAGGCACCGTGCCCAGGTAAGGTCCTAGAGCTAAGCCTCTGCGTAGGAGCACAGAGAATGTCCAGAACTGGGGAACTGGTGAGAAAAGGGGCAGAAAGTGCCTCGCTCTCCCACCTGTCCTGGAAACCCTGAAGTAAGCCTGTTCATGTTCAGACAAGTTTCAGAGAAGCAGCACAGCTAAGTTCAAAATGCCATTAAGGCAAAGCGTCTACACTGCTAGTACATCTGAACAATGCACTAGAGATGGCCCTTTGTCAGTACCTACAGTGCCTGTTTGGGCTAGCAATTCCTAACTGGGAGGGAGGGCCACAGTCATTGATGAGGCTCTGACACCCACTCCCAGTCTTCTGTTTCTGTTCATCCCTGTGTGCACACGCACACACACACACACACACACACACACACACACACCAAAACATACCATCTATAACTCGAAATGTGACGTTCTATCCACCATGCCACAGTGTGAAGGAACTACGCAAATACTGTTTAAAATCACACATTTAAACAAGTTGACAGGATACTTTTACTTTTTGTGGTATGTAAAAAATGGGCATGCTTAAGGAACTAGACAATCTCACCAGAAAACGAGGATGTCTCATGTGAATGTTGAGTCACACCCAAGAAAGCAGCGAGGCACGTTTATAAGACTGGGCTGGGGCGGTGGGGTTTTACACTCGAAGCACAGAACTGTCCTTTATAGGAAAGGAGAACAAAGATGGAAACACATTCATTCCAAAGCCTATCCTCGGTTGTTCTTTCCTCATAAAACAACGAGCTGGGAAGGAAGAATATAATAATAATAAGGCTGTGCGAATCAGAGGGCCCCAGCTGCAGGACTCCGGCAGTGGGTAAAGAACGTTCAGTGCTCACCTGGTTTGGGGCAGAGTGCACAGTCTCTGGGAGAGTGTGAGTCTGAAGTGCAGATTCCACACAATATTCCATTTGTGTCTGAAGAAAAGACCAAAAGTATACAAAATAGTTATAGATTAGCCAGAAGACTTTTTTTTGTGGAACTGGGGGTTGAACCCAGAGGCATTCTACCTCCAAGCTACACCCCAGCCCTATCTTTTTATTCTTAATTTTGAAAAGGTCTCGCTAAGTTGTGGAAGGTCTCACTAAGCAGCTGAGGCTGGCCACAAACCTGCAATCCTCCTGTCTCAGCCTCCCAAGTACTGGAATTACAAGCATGTGTCACCACGCCCAGCTAGAAGATCATTTTTTAAAAGATGGTTAGAAACAGACTGCCTAGATGTTAATGGGACTAGCTCTGACCCCAGATGAGTTCATGAAGCTTCTTGTGCTTTGAATTTTGTCACCCCTAAAATGCAAAGGATCTCAGTGGATTGTCGTGTCATTTAAATGTGTGTACTTATAAGAACTCTTAGCATAGTAAGAGCTAAGAGTTTACTTGGAGCATAGTAAACAGTACTCACTAATATTTTAGTACTATTGTTGCATTGCTAATCTGTTAATGGTGCTTTTTAAAATCAAGAAACGAGGGGGAAGAAATGCTCATATCACTGCTCATGATATCTGGAGTATGAGTCGGGTCTTCCAAACTGCATAGTTTAGACCTCCGTACCTACCACTTTGAACTCAGCCTTAAGCTCTTCGAGGTTGGAGACCAAGCTTTCTACACTTTGGTGATCCCGGATGTCAGAAGGCACTCACCAGCATAAAGGTTCCCTAATCTTTCCATATGAAGGCGTGGCTTAGGAAGGACTCAAAATCAAACCTGTGTGAGCTGTTTTTAACCCGCTAATGAGTCTGTGTCTCCAGATACGGCCCACAGTCTGCAGTCACTGTAGTGGAGTCTAGGTAAAGGTTTACAAGTTGACTCACTGTTTTTAGGAAGCAGCTGTTTGCCCCATGATAGCACTTTTGTTGTTGTTACAAATAGAATATATGGTGGTGATGTCCAGTACCCTATCAGACAACAGCCTGGAAGTTTCTGTAGAAATAAAACTTCCAAAGCCAGGTGTGGTGGCACATGCTTGTAATCCTAGTACTTGGGAGCCTGAGACAGGAGGACTTGCAGGTTCACAGCCAGCCTCAGCAACTCGAGGCCCTCCACAACTTAGTGAGACCCTGTTTCAAAATATATAATAAAATAGGGCTGGGAATGTGGCTTGGAGGTAGAATGCATCTGGGCTCAATCCCCAGTACCACACACACAGAAAAAAAAAGGGGGGGGGGCTTCCAGAAGTATTTCAGAGTGAAACCCAAATGGTAGTACATTGATGTAGAGATTGAGACAGATTTGCACACTGATAAAGCATAATATGCCTTATAAATTACCGAGCCAACAGAGTCGGGCAGGAAGCCAGAACTCGGCACCTGCACAGT
This sequence comes from Muscardinus avellanarius, assembly GCF_963383645.1. Lineage (NCBI taxonomy): Eukaryota > Metazoa > Chordata > Mammalia > Rodentia > Gliridae > Muscardinus > Muscardinus avellanarius. The sequence continues at coordinate 2,273,655 of NC_137791.1, read as the reverse complement.
TGCCACCACACCCCTGGTCCCTAGGGCAGCAGTTACAGGAGACACATCCCTTGCCCAGAAGTCGGGGGGGGGGGTGCAAAGCTCACCAGGAAAGGCCCACACACTCGCTTTATGAATGAAGAGTGAAGTGGGCTGGCTGAAGCCGCAGCGCCCGTACAAGTGGAGTCCTCCATCACTCGGTGGTTGCCATGGTGATGCACAGCTAGAACTCTAAAGGGGAAAAAGAATCACTCCTAACCCAGCACTCGGCAGGCTGAGACACCAGACCTCAGAGTCCAGGCCAGCTGTGCACAATAACTTGGCAAGACCCTGTTTCAAAAATAGAATAGTGCTGGGGGTGTAGCTAAGAAGTAGAGTGCCTGGGCTCAGGCAACACACACACACATCCTAGCCATAGAACACAGGTGCATCTCATAATTATTTTAACCTATTTAATTTGTTTATTCCTATTCTAAAAATCGGCTCTTTCTGCCTACCCCTACCCCAAAGAAAAGGTAGATGAGAAAATACAAAGAAATGATGCACAAGAGAACAAACTAATGTATTTTATTCACACTACCCACAAAAAGCAATTATATTTGACATAAAATCATTAACACATGGAATCGAAGTTGTAAGAGTAATATATCTGTTTGAAACAAAACACAGTAAATAGATGTGAAAACTAAGAACAGCAAACCCTAGTGATTAAGTTTATTCCCTACATTCTACTTACAGCAGCATCTGTGATAGTCTCCTGTTTATTTGTTCAGTTAACTAGCAGCAACTTTTTAAATTATACAAATGCAGTAGATACTTCCCTTCAGTCTCACTAATACAGATCTTATCACATCGACCAAAATAAAACCACTTCTATTTCCTGTAAAAAAAAAAAAAAAAAAAAAAAAAAAGATGGGGAAAGTGTTCGTCAGTCACCAGCTCTCAGAACAGAAGGATGAGAGAGGAGAGAGGAGAGTAGGTGGAGAAGATCTGCATGCATTTACCAAAAAAATCCTCAGCCCCCTTGACCAGTTATGGGTAGAGTCTGTGCAGGTGTGTTTGTGTGTGTGCTACTGAATACACACGAAAGAAACTGCCTTCTTATTTTCTCCTGCAGTCAAGCAATATGTGGAAGTTTCCAGGAGGTCTGTCAGAGCCCGGAGAAGATATTGGTATGTGTCTTACATATTTCTTAATTAACTTGAAAGTGTTGAGGAAATCCAGGTGTTTATTTTCTTGCTTGATACTAAGAATAATAATTTAAATTTTTAAATCCTTATGACCAATGCAAAAAGTTTCAGTGAGATTACTACAGGGCTAGTATAAAATTAACAGCAAATTTCTAACCGTTTATTCCATCAGTATGAGCAGTAGGCATAGCACTGTTCTCTTCAGGACTGATTCTGGACTAAGTTGCATGGAAAGGAGCTCTGGATAACGCACCAGTAAGGTTTAGCATGGAGGGTTACTCTGAGTGTAACTAAACTTGTTGGAATCCAACTCTGAAAACAAAACGCTTGGCCATTCCACACAGAAAGGCGGAGAGTGAGTGTTAAGTGGATTTTGACGTCAGTATAATAAAGTCAGCTGTAGAGCAGTAGTTAATCTCTTCATGAAACTTATGTCTACTATTTATTGTGAATTGTCAGGGAGCCAAGACATAGTAAAATGTCATGATAAAACCAACCCTCAGTGAGAAAGAGCTGTGAACAACTCACCGAGCTCAGTCTCTAAGACAGGGAAAAAGGAAATAAGAATTTTTTATATCACTGATTTATAAGAAATAGAAAAACAGAAACTTATTTTTGTCTGTTCCCTAAACCACTGGATCAAATTCAATGTCATCTTATGCATGTCTTCTATTTGCTTTAGCTGACAATTATTACAGCCATCTCCTAAATTTATTTTTATATACAAGCGTATATGTTCATGAAACTTGATTTTTAAAGTGTTGCACAGCTCAGAATGCCCTGTGCACATTATGTAATAGCCAGCCCCAACAGTCCGTGGCGATGGGATTCCGTCACGGTGTATCGTAACTGACCTGGGTTTGGGTCAGATTCTTCTGGGTATTCTGTTGACATAAAGAGTGTTTTGTTGAGGGGCAGAACCGAAGGCAAGGACCATTTGCTCTGATGACCTCGGGCCATCCACAGCTGACCAGGAGAGCTAGTGCAGAGGCGGGCTGAGGCCGCATCCCTGCCGGCCCACAGCGGAGAGCGCAGGTGGCAGGCAGCGGAGTCGCCTCCCTCCCTCCCTCCCTCCGAGCACACCCACCCAAACAAATGCATCTTGATTGTTTTGAACATTTATGGATCCTCTGAATAGCAGGTAGATACGAATGAAATAACACATTCCCAAGCTAGATATGTTAACTTTAGATTTGACTATGACTCCAGATTCATTCATTCAGTAAGTCAAGATAATTAAAATTCACCGGGTGTGGTGGCACAGGCCTGTAAATCCTAGTACTTGAGAGACGAAGCCCTGCAACTCAGTGATACCCTGTTTGGAAATAAGAATAGGGCTGAGAGCGTAGCTCAGAAGTAGACTGCCCCCGGGTTCAGTCCCCAGTACCAAAAAAAAAAAAAAAGATAATTACAAATCTACCACTTTTAAACTATTTGTGGTTACCACAACAACCCACCTTTCCAGAGGTCATATCCATAACCTCAGTTGTGTGGAACAAGAGAAAAGCAGCACCTGGTGTTCACCATACCACTTAGATGTACTATGACACAGTAAAGCTTTGCCTTTGAACTGGTAAAACCCCAAAAGCAGCCAGGAACAGTGACCAGCAGGAGGAATTCGGAAGAGAGAGAGAGAGAGAGAGAGTGTGTGTGTGTGTGTGTGTGTGTGTGTGTGTGTGTGTGTGTGTGTACTTTTTTTTATAAGTACAAACAGGATTCCTATGAGGAAGCCAGGCCACCCAAAGGGAAGCGAACCCTTTTCCTAAAACCGACTTCAGGAGAGTCTGTGGTGCCCTTGGGACTGCTGCCGTCACAGACTGCTCAGCGTCACACTGGCTTAATTACACTCCTAGGAGGACCCAGAACATAGACACTGGATAACTGGGAAAGCTGTGTGTTTGGAAGCCTTTGTCCTTTGATAGCACTTGGTAAATTAAACTGTGTTATCTGGAGTGTTTTTAGGAATCAAGAGGGCCTCATGCAGTGTAGAACACAATCCCCAAGGCTTGACTTAAAGGTGTTTGTGAGGTTATAGTGGACAGGCTGCCCCCAAAGCCTGCCAGGGACCTGCAGCAGATGGAGCCCTGACAGGCAGCGCTGGAGCCAGGAGACACCAGGAAAACCCACGCTCTGCCAGGGTTCTCCTATTATTTTATTTCAATCCTATTATTAAATATTACAAAATAGAAATAACAAATATAAACTCCACTTCATTATTGTCCTGTAATAAAGTAGAACGGTGACACACTTAAACATCTTATCAACAGAGATAGCAAAAGCCTCTTCATTTCTCCTGTGTTCTTCACACCTATCAAACAGCGACTCTCAATTTAGCTTACAGTATATTAAGATAATTTTAGAAGCACAACCGAACAAATCACTAACTTGATAAAAAATTCCAATTGCTGTTGAAATCCTTGAGAAGAGATTCCATCGTGGCTGGAAGGGAGCTCCTGCAGGGCAGACGCAGACGCCTCGCTAGCCTCCCGTTCTCAGTCCGGTCGGTGATGAGCGTTCAGCAGACCCAGGCAGAAGGGCCCAGCGGCTCTGAGTTGCAGTCACCTGCGAGGGCGAAGGCCGTGGACAGCTTGTGCCCAGCCCGTCCTGCTCTCCCGCGACGTCCAGCCAGCCTGCACTCATGGGCCACGTGCCCAGCTCCTCAGTAGTGGTACCAGGAGCTAACCAGAAGCCCGTGGCTGTTGCTCAAAGCACTTACAGAATAAAAATACACACTTGAACAAGAGCTAAGGGCCATAAGACTAGGGCCACAATCATACCATCCGTTTAACAAACATATGCCAGATTAAAACTTTTTCTTATTAAGGAGAGTTCATTTCCACCTTGGTTCTCCCTCTGGACTCCTCCCGCGGCTTTGCTTCCGTGCTGGGAGTGGAGCCAGGGCCTCACACTTGCTGGGCAAGCACTGGACTGCCGTGCAGCATCCCCACCGCAGTGCCCTGGGGTCTGGGGTGTGGAGCTGGCCGCGTGCTGCCTGCAGGAAACCCCAGCTACAGGGACATCGGCCCATCACTGCTAAGTGCCTGACACCGGAGCATCTCACCCTTCCCCATGCTCCCCAGAGCCGCAGCTCAGCGAGAACCACGGAAGCGCAGCCAGGGCTAGAAAGCAGCCGACTGCGGAGCTCACGGACACGGGCGTTTCCTCTGACGTCCTCTTCCTCGCCTGTGTGCTACCAGTAGGGTTACTGAGGGGCCAGCAGTCATCTGCTGTCTGACAAAACAGTGGAGGCCCAGAAAGGTGTCTCAACAGCCCGACAGCGTGGCGCTCACGAGGAGCCGCCGTGGCGGCTTCCCACGGGGCGAGAGCCACCCAGGCCTTCCTAAACTCCCATCACAGAGATTTGCATTTAATTGAAAAATCAACCTTGTAAAATGTGAAAATCCTTATGAAATTTTATATATATTCCCAAGTTTTTGAAAACATCTGATGGAATGATGACTTCACTTTGTTGTTGAAGGACCAAATCCAGGTTCTTTGGAATCTTACTGCAAGAAACAAAGGCAGTGCTGACACCCCCGACTACGGTATTTCTCTGAAGTATTTCTAGCGGCGCATAACAGCGTGGCCATAGGGATCTTCCCCATGACCTGGAGGCTCAGCAGTCTTCCCTGGGAGCCAGGAGAAGCTACTCTGTATACTGCAGCTCCTCGGGCTGTGATAAGGAATAGCCCCTTCTAATTCTGATATGTATCAATTTAGTCCGCTTTGGTAGATGATCGGGAACAGGACAACAATGAAGAAATATACCAGGATATCAACCGCAGCTTTGCAACACAGGTCTTAACTCCCCGACCTCTGTTTTTACCTTTGGGGAAACAGCAGGGAGAGGTTAAAAAGATGTGGCCCAAAAACCATACAAGCCTCCAAACGGCAGCCAAATACTTTCTATTTCAAAAGAATCTTCACTGTAGGGCAGTGGAAAGTACTTTGGTATTTCAGGAGGTCCAGGAGGCAGAGAGTTTATGTTGAAAACTAACAATTGAAAGTTTTGCTTTTACACTTGGGATTTGAACTGAAAATCTTTGCTGACAAAGTGTCTGCATGTGTGACCCTTATGACTCGGACTCTGTTTTCTGCAGGAGACACAGCAGTTCGAGAAGTTTTTGAAGAGACCGGGATAAAAGCAGAGTTCAGGTCCCTCCTGAGTATCCGGCAGCAGCACGCCCCTCCCGGAGCCTTCGGTAAGTCAGACATGTACATCATCTGCCGCCTGGAGCCGCGCTCCTTCTCCATCAGCTGCTGCCCGCAGGAGTGCGTGAGGTGCGAGTGGATGGACCTCGGCGACCTGGCCAGCGCCCGGGACACGACGCCCGTCACCAGCAGGGTGGCCAGGCTGCTGCTGTACGGGCTCAGAGAAGGCTTCGACAAGGTCGACCTGGCCATGGAAGAGCTCCCGGCCCTGCACCCGGGCCTGTTCTATAAGCTCTACCACAAGGAACTGCCGGAGAGCTACAGGACGGCCACAGGGCAGCAGTAAATTCACATTTACACGTTCTTCAGAAGTTCCAAACTGCACATGTAGATTAATGTATGCCATATTACAAGTTGTCGTGAACTTTGGGATTAAAAACCTATACTAATTTTCTAGTATATATGATTTCCATCATGAAAATGAGTAACAGTAAATTTTTTAATCCTCTTTGCAAATAAAGCAAATATATGAAAAAGTGTAGCTCTAGGTAATCTTCACTGGGCAACAACAGGTGCTATATAAAAGGGAAGTTCATACATTTTCCAAGAATTCTTCTTTTCCTCTCCTGAGGCAATGGTCAAATATTTTACTAATGGATGGAAAGTTGTCTGATCAGTTATTCAGACAGCTGTATACATCTATTTTCTTTTTTCTCTCATTTAACAAATTTTGAAAATACACGTCCTTTCATATGGAATGAGGTTAGATGCTGCCATTAAAGTCAGCTCTTGGCAGACATTGGAAGAAAAAGTATCGCCTTTTGCCCAGGCCCTGTTTTGGATCCAAGTTTGTACTGCCCAGTCCGTTTGAGGGCCACATACCAGCTGGAGTACTTCCTTGACCGGTATGTGTTGTAGTTATTGGACTCCAGCCGCTCAAAAAAGAAGCACTCGTCTGTAACACACTTCTGAAAAATAAGGGAAGAATTACTTGTTATTATCCTCTCGGTCGAACATAAGACAGTATCCTGTCTCCTGTGCAACCTGCAGCAGTGGCCTCAGGCTCGGCAGGGCAGTTGTGTGAATAACTCAGAAGGCCAAAGTGAGAGACCAGCCCCGCAGGACAACAGGCCCTTCTCCAGCCCCGCAGTCCTTGGTGTCGGGTGTCTGCAGCCGAACACGTGGGACACTAGAGCCTCACTGGTGCAGGGAAACACCCAAGCCCTCAGGGCCCCCCAGGAGGCACGCACGAGGAGCGCAGTTCCTCGCCAGGTGGTGCCAGCCAGGCTCACTGTTAGTTTTTCATGTTCACAGGGCTCGGTCAGGGGAGCTGCAGGTAAGCGGGTAAGCTCCCCTCAGAGAAGGAGGGCTATATCACTTTCCTCAGAAACACTCCTAAATTAGAGCAAAGGGCTGGGGAGTGGCTGAAGTTGTTTCTAAGGCATCCAAAGAGAACTCGGTAGGATAGGAGATGGCTAATGTTATATAACTCCAGGAGTACACTGGCACATTATGTTGCATGGGGTTAGCAATCTCCAAACCCCAAGACAATGAGGATTGACACAGATTTCTAGCATTTCTGTCTTGTGGGAATAGAATGGCCTCTGCCTTTTTAAGTTGTTGGGTTTTTGGGGTTTTTTTTTTTTTTTTGAGATATTGGGATTAAACACAGGAGCATTCTACCTCTGAGTTACACCCTCAGCCCTATTTTTTATTCCTTATTTTGAAACAGGGTCTCACTAAATTGTAGAGGGCCTCACTAAGTCACTGTGTCAGCCTCCCAAATGCTGGGATTACATGCGTGCACCACCATGCCCAGCTGCTTTTTTATTTCAACTCAACTCTATCAGAAAAATTATCAAATGGTCTGCAAATAGTTCAACCAGGAAATAATATTTCAAATAACAGAATCTAATAAACAACCACATTACTTAAGGCAAATACTCAATAATCAACTACACAGGGTAGCACTGATCATGCTTATTAACTCCAAGAGGAGGAGATCAACTATTCACCTTAGGAAAAAAAAAGCAAAAGTCATTAATATTTCATTTGTCAAGTAGGTATGTACATATATCAATTGAATGATAAACTCATAGGAAACCATGCCTCTGTCATACACATTTTAAACATCTGTCTGTACATATAAAAACAAGATGCATACATACATGTATTCCATAAGTGTACTGTTGTGTCTTAGTAAGTACACCAGGTTCCAGCTTTTTTCTACATACTTATAATTAGGAAACCAGGTTTTAGAAAATACTCATTTAAGAGACTCGAACCTTTTCTCGAATTTTGGGGATCTAAGATAAGGCAAACCACAACACAACGTGTGAGAAAAGTATAATAATAATAATAATAATAATAATAATAATAATAATAAGCAAAACAAGGAGAGGAGCTGCCATACTAGTAAAAATGACCCAAAGTTGAGCACCCAGCGTTACTAGAGTAAGAGAAAGCTATGACCCCACCACCTGCTCCTACACAAAACAGTTTTTCTGGGCATTCGCTTGTCTAATATTTATTGTGATAGCTGTTAATTGAGTTTCTTAAAATGTAAATACAGGCCAGGCCTGGGGCTCATCCCATAATCTCAGCTCTGGGGAGGCGGAGACAGAAAAAGCAAATTCAAGAACAGCCTCAGCATGCCGGGCGTGGTGGGCACGCTTGTAATCCCCGCGCTTGGGAGGCAGAGACAGGAGGATCACGCAGGTTTGAAGCCAGCCGTGTTGGCTTAAGAGACCCTGTTTCCAAATAAAAATAAAAAATAGGTCTGGGAGTGTAGCCCAGAGGTAGAAGGGCTTCCAAGAACCCCAGTACCACCAAAAAAAAAAAAAAAAGTGTGTAATGGAGCCAGGCATGGTGACACACACTTATAGTCCCAGTGATTGGGAGGCTGAGACAAGACGATCGCAGTTCGTACACAGCCTCCGCTACTTAGTGAGGCCCTTGGCAAATCAGTGAGACCCTGTTTCAAAATAAAAAGAAAAAAAAATAGGGCTGGGGGGTTTCGCTCAGAGGTAGAATGCCCCTGGGTTCCATCTCAGTACCACAAGGAAAAAAAAAATGTGTAATGGGACAGACAGTCGGTTCTTGAGAAAATGAGACATTTACCAGTCCGTTGTAAAAACAATTTTAATCCTTTCCTTTCTGAGTTTGCAAGTTGCCTTTACTGATTATGATCTCGGTGTTCCTGCTAAAAACGGTTGCAACGTAATTTTTTAACTTTTAGAATATGCACAGAGCTCTTTTCCTAGTGTCAATGTTTGCTCCCAATTTCAAACTTGAGAGAAAGGTGGGGTCTGGAGAGGAAAGATGTCACAGAGGAGGTGGCTGAGTGGCCTCTAAGAGCTTACATAGCCATGTGCACCTGGCTTTTAAGGCCTTATTTTATCTAGACCTAAGATTACAAAATCCCTTAATTCATGATTATTGGCACCTTATGAACATCATTTCACCTAAAATTGCAATAGTCTTCTTAATATAATTTTCACTATACTCTTTAACAAATGCAGAATTGAAACCCCAGTGCTCCTAGTAACCTGGTTTAGATTAGAGACACTCTTTACCTACCTGTACCCTTTCATCAAATTAAAGTTTCCTTTATTTTGTTTATTTTTTAAAAAACTTAATAATTTGAGGGCACAGGAAGTAAAGACTTCAAGTAAGAGATTAGTTCATTCAGCGTATTCTTCTAGACATCTGGGATGCATCCATGGCCCAAACTGAACGAAACTCTCTGCCTTTGTGCCCCTCAAATTCTAGCCCGAGGAGACAGTGAGCAGTAACCCTAAAGGAGAGAATGTTATTCTTTCTCAAACTATGAGAACTTCTATGGGGAGAAGTCAAGCTGGGGTTGGAAGAGGACTGGGCGTGGTGAGGGAGGTTAGGTTACCATATTGAATAGCATGAGAACAGGCTGGGCGCAGCAGCTCGCACCTGCAGTCCTTCTACTTGGGGGACTGAGACAAGAGGATCTCAGGTTCGAGGCCAGCCTCAGCCACTTAACAAGGTTTTCAGCTACCTAGCAAGACCCTGTTTCAAAATGAAAAATTTTAGCCTGGCGTGGTGGTGCACGCTTGTAATCCCAGCATTTGGGAGGCTGAGTATCACAGTTCATAGACAGCCTCAGCTACTTAGTGAGAGGCCCTTTGCAACTCTGTGAGACCCTGTTTCAAAATAAAGAATAAAAAAATGGAGCTGGGATATAGCTTGGAGGTGGAATGCCCCTGGGTTCCATCCCAAGTACTGCCAAAAAACAGAAAAGAAATTTAAAACAGGATAAGAGCAAGCTCCCTTAAGAAAGTGACATTTGAGCAAATCCTTCAAAGCTGTGAAGGAGGGGACACCCAGAGGTCAGAGACAAGGCCCGCCAGGCAGAGGACTGCCCAGCACAAGGCCCAAGACAAGGCCTGGGCTGAAGCAACCGAGGGCAGCCAGGCCGGCTGGTGTGGAGGAAGCCCAGGGCTGCAGTTAGGGAGGAGGGCAGATGCGGTCAGAGACCGAGTGACGGGCCAGGTCCTGGGAGATCTTTGGGCGATTGCAAGTATTTTAACTCATTCTGATAATATGGAGAGCCACTGAATGCTGTGAACAGAAAAGTGACATATTTTTCCAGGATTACCCTGGCTGCCAAGACCACGGGAGGCCAAAAGCAGAAAAGACCTGCTAGAGGCTGTTCAGTAACAGGCAGAGAGAAAAGAGGATCCGGTCGCTGTGGCAGCAGAGACGTGAAGCTGTCAGCTTCCAGATATCTTCTGGAGCCCATAGGGTTTCATGACAGATTGGACAGGTACTGTTGAGAGAAATCAAGCCATCATGGGTGGCACTGAAGTGTATGTGCTAGAGCGACAGGCTGGCCATGAGCTGAGAGGAGGCGGAGTATACACGTGTGAGAGCTTACAGAGAAAGACCAGGAGCTCCGCTTGCACAGGCGGAGCTCGAGGTGAACGTGAGACATCCGCGTGCCAGTACTGACCGAGCACCTGCTGGCACCTGGCCCACCGAACTGGATACTGAAAAGCTCTAACTTACTGGGAATGCTAGAGAGTGTGCTAAACACAATACTTCCAAGGGAACATTACTTATGTCGGGAAGGAATGGAGCCTGGAAAAGGAATATGTGCACGCGTGTGAGAACAACACAACCCCGCCATGCTGGAGTGGCGGGGCCACACCCGAAGGTTCCCGCGCCTGGCCGCGTGCACCATCTCAGCTCAGGGTCCTGTCGGGGGCCCTGATAATTAATCATTTGTGCCAGGCGCCAATTATCATCCTGATTCAAAGATCATGGGAATTGGCCCCTTGTAGAGGGTCTCTGGATAGGGGAGAGGCTAATTTCATATGAAAAAGCACACTCAACACTTTAAGTAGTTTAGGATTTGGTTTTGTCTAGCTAATATACTTTTTAAATTTCAAAAAGAAAACACAATGAAGTGAGATTATACATGTTTGAGAAGCTGACCCCAAGAGATGGTGGAACCAGGTTTCTCTATAGCCAAGCAAAGGGCGAGGTAAAATATTAATGTTGAAAACAGCAGCATAAACTGACTTGGGTTTGTTTAATACAGATGCAGATAGCCATGCTTACAAACATCTGTACAAGTGTGAGCACACTCATGACCACACACACATTCTCTTGTTCTGCCAGCCACCCGGGCTCAGGGGCCAAGACCCTCATGGCTTCTAATTCCATTCTCACATAATAGCAGCCCAGGCTCCTTGGAGAAATGGCTCACTCTAGCCTACAGTAGGAAATATAAATGTGAGCCTGGAATATCCCATAAACTAAAAAGTAATGGAGCGCTCAAAATAAACACATTGAGAGCAGAATGCCGTAGCACACAGGAGCCACTGAAGCGCTCCTGATGGCCAAAGCAGAAACTGTCCAAGCAACAAAATACACAAGGCCGTGTTAGAGCATAGTCCAGAGGACAAATGTCCATGAACATAGACTAATATAAATGATTAAAAATGAATGCCGACAAATTTGTCATGCAAAAAACATCTAACTGATGTATCTAACTACCACTCCCTCCTGGAGGCGGGGCTCAGGGCAGTACCCCACGCCCTGTGCACGGACTGTGCACAGTTACCTTCTGCTACAGAGCAGAGCGTGCAGAGAGGAAGAAAAGTAGCTCTGCACGGGGACCAGCGCTGTCTCAGCCAGGCGAGCTGGTGCCGTCAGCAGTGACCAGTCACGAGTACGGCGTGCACCCCCTGTGGTCTTCCTCCTGACACGCATGACCTGTCCAACCCAGAGGAAACATCAGACAACCCCAAACTGGAGGGCGTCCTAGAAACCACCTGACCAGGACACAGATGTCCAGGTCATCAAGACAAGGAGTCAAGAAATTGTCACAGTCTAGAGGAGATGGGATGGCGAGGTGTGGTGTCCAGGTGGGGTCACGAGGTCAGAACCAAAGAGTGTCCAGGAAGTACGCCGCTTGGCTAATCATCATGTGTCTGTGCGAACTCAGTCCTTATTACATGTTTGCCACACGAAGAGGAAAAACTGGACCACTTAGCACTATTCTAAAAGTAAAACATATTTAAGAAATCCTGATTTGATCATTACCTGTTGTAAATACTCTCACACTGTACACCTAAATATGTAAAATTATTATGTTAATTAAAAACTTTTAAAATTTGCATACATGAAAAATAGACCCCAAGGTAGAGACTAGTGGTGCACGATTATAATTCCAATATTTGGGAGGCTGAGACAGGACTGCAGCTTAAAGGACAGCCTCAGCAAGTAGACTCTCAGCAACCTAGCAAGACCCTGTTTTAAAATAAAAATATGAAAGGGCTGGGGATGTAACTTGGAGGGAGAATGCCTCTGAGTTAAATCTCCAGTACCACAAAAAAGGACCCTAGACCTATATTACTATGAAGAAAAAATTTTCTCAACTCATTGGACATAATAACTCTAGCTGTAATATGAAAAAGACCATATTTGTTTTTGTTCTACCTTGCCCAACATTATTTATATACACAAATGATACACATCATTTTATTTCACCAAAGTATAATGGCCATATGAGAATTTTCCTCTAGTATATCTATTGCTGTATCTGTGCCTGATACTGTAAAATTAGTTTTACCTAAAGAATAACTTTCTTATTTGAGAAACTTGGTTTCTTATTTCATATCTTAGTAAATTATCAAGACTATTTGCTAAATTGCTGAGTGAATGAAACAATTTTAGCTAGCTTATAATAAAAAAAATACAATTCAAAGACAATACAAAACCTAAATACAATACAGAGAAACGGCACCAGGGCAAATCCAGCCTTGGTGCTGAAATACAGAACGTGGCTTGACTTCCCTAATGCCGTGGTCCCCGAGGAGACAGGAGCAGATGGTCCTTTTCAAGAGCTTGACTCTCCTGATGATATCAGCAGGGAGCACTGCTGTGCCAGAAAGCCTGGCCCCAACTCGCCCTGACTCCCTAACAAGCATCTTTTTTTTTTTTTTTAAGTACTAGGGATGGAACCCAGGGGCACTCTACCTCCGAGCTACACCCCCTGCCCTATTTTTTATATTCTTTCTTTTGAAACAGGGTCTCACTGAGTTGAGGAGGGCCTCACTAAGCAGCTGAGGCTGGCCGCAAACCACGATCCTTTTGTCTCAGCCTCCCCAAAGCTGGGATGAGAAGTGTGCGCCCGACACTAACTCGCAACTTTGATCAAGTTCTTTAAGTCTCTTGGCCTTCCTTTGCTTGCCTGCAAACTAAGGAGTCTGGATTAGATGACTGTTAAGACCCCTCCCAGTTGCCAACAGTAAGAGAAGGAAGAACCAGAGTAGTTCACTCGGCAGCCTGGCTTCCCCGCCTTGGCCTCCCAGTTCTGGCCCACTGCTACATTTTAGATTTGAACCTTATGGCCATTTCCCCATGATCTGTTTTCTGGGTTGTTTATTCTTTTACAGTACTTTGATTTTGCAGTTTTGGCTTACAGAGGAGTTTGCTCAATAGGAATCTGAAAACGCTTTTGCTTACACCACTTCTGAGAATTAGGGACAGGCATGATGTAAGTACCGATGCTGAGTATTTCAGAACAAAATGAAAACAGAAACGGTGAAAAGTGAGGAGGAAATGAAGTCTGGTAACGTAAATGAGCAGTGTGGAACTGTTAAGGTTGGTTCCTAAAGGCACAGGATTCTCATTTAGCGGGGACTTTTGTATTTACTCTTAAAGTGATACTCCTCTTTAGTTGCCGTATGTTCTCGACAAATGTCATCAGCGTAGACTGCCCGCCTGCGTAAGTGATCCCTCAAAATGTATTAGCCCTACTTTATTGTAGAATTCATCTCATTGTTGAGGCCCCTCAAAGAAGAAAGAGATTTTATAGGCAAAGCCAAAGCTCATTTTACATAATCAAATGTATATTCTTAGAGATTATTTATATTTTCTATTTCACTATTGTGGATCAACCCAAATTACATTTTTACTATTTGCTGAGATATTTTGTCCAGGGAATCATGATTTTTAGCATTAAATATAAAACATTATCCAACTTTTTTTTGGCGGTGGTGGTGGTACTAGAGATTGAAGCCAGGGGCATCTGCTTCTGAGCTACATATACCCCCATACTGTTTAAAAAAAAAAAAAAAAAACAGGGCCTCACTAAGTTGCCGAGACTGGTCTTGAACTGTAATCCTCCTGTCTCAGCTCCTGGGATGCAAGTGTGTGCCACCACACCCAGCTCAATTTTCTAGTAGATGAAGACAGATCAAAATGTTTTATATAAAGGCTAACATCAAAGTTGTCTGATGATTGAAACTTAAAACTACAATTAGCCTCGATATATGTAATATTTTTAGAAATTTTGTGAACACATAAGGAATCAGATCCTAGTATTTGTTCTGGGCTTCTCTTGCTCCTAGCAACAGAATGCCCCCTATGACATAGAGTGGGGGTCTGCTGTACACTGAAGAACTGCTTGCCTTCAACCTCCCAATACAGGCCTAGGCAGCCAGTAGAGTTACCATCGAACTTTCATATTCCCTACCTTTGAAACGAGAGAGGTGACTTGGGGAATGTTTATGTATGGTAGACAGGCTTCACCTCTGCACCCAGCCCATCAATATGGAATGGCGTCACAGGAGAAGGCGTGTGCGGCAGTCTACAGGAGAAGGCGTGCGTGGCAGTCTAGTCTACCTCACACTGTCCACTGCCAGTAATCAACCCGACTAAGCTCCAGAAACCCGGCTATTTTATGGAGTGGCGCACTCTCTGAGGGGGAACCCAAATGTCCAACACTGAGGGGTCAGGACTGGGGGATGTGCTGGAACACTGCAGACCAAGGTGACCCTGGAGAAGTGCCCAGCCTTGGGCAAGTTCGGGAAGCCCAGTTTCTCTACATTTTGAGGCACGCTTGCATCCCCAGATGATGCCTACTCATCAGAACACAAGGTGGATCCGAGAGTTGCTGTTGTGACAGCTCATGACTAGGGACCCAACTCAGAGAAGTGAGCGCCGTGATAACTGAGCCCCAGTAGCACCTCCTCGGGGTTGGTCGGTTATTTGTATAACTAGGGACTGAGCCCAGGGGCATTCTACCTCTGAGCTACGCCCCCAGCCCTATTTTGTTTTATTATTTTGAAACAGGGTCACTAAGTGGTACAGGGCCTCAGTAAATTGCTGAGGTTGGCCACAAACCTGCGATCCTCCTTCCTCGGCCCTCTAAGTACTGGGATTACAAGCGTGGGCCACCACGCCCGGCTACCTCTTCTGTTTTGAGGTGGGTGCTGACCTTCTCGTCTGAAGGCTGATAGCCCACCCAGACCGACATGAAATGGACAGTATTGCTGCTGGAAAGGCAGGGCCGTTTGCCCTGGATGGCGAGTCCAGATGTGAGGACCTGAGCTTGGCGGGCCGGCCCTGGAGGGAGCAGGAACAAACACAACTGGGCCAACAGCTGGGCCTTGGCTGACGCCTCTCTGCCAAGGAGACTGTTAGCTCCTGCATCTCACCTGTGTGTGACACATGTGGCTCTGTCCCTTACGGGGAGCTGGTAACAGATTTCTGCGTGTTGCTAAACTGACTCGCAGAGCGTGGGCGTGGGGAGCTCTCCCTATAGCAGTGGGGAGAGTTAACACGCATCTGAGGACACAGAGCGCCAGGAGACTGCTGTCAGCGCCGCGACCTTCCTCCCCGTGAAGGAAGGACCCCGAAACGCTGCTTATTAGAGCACTCGAGTCTTCCGTGGAGCAGATTCAACAATCCAGTTAGCTGAGGGCCTGTTTGCCAAGAGAAAAGGTCAGAATTCTCCAAATTCAAACTTGAAAAGGTCTGTAAAAAGAGACACAGTTGGGTTTTCAGGTCGCTGTCTTCCATCTGTCTCCTCCTTTATGGAACGCGGTCATTTCAGAGATGCAGTCTAAGGAAAGTAGCTTGTATTTCTGTCACTTTTGACAAGCGTGGGGCTTTCTCCCGGTGTAGATGAGCCAGTACTTCAGTGCTTGTCCTGGAGGCCAGCGGCCCCTCCAGTGGCCACCTCACAGGGTCACTGTGGGTCCTAGGTCCCTGGAGCTTCCAATCGGTACCCGTAAGGCCACAGGGTACTCCCCAGTCTCAAGGCGCTTAGGGAGCCAGGTGAAGACAGACACAGAGAAGCCTGAGGCTTTCAGAACATCTGGCCAGTGCTGTCCAGCTGTGACAGGAGCACAGGTCCAGCGTCTCCTTCCTTCCTTCCTACCTGCCTCACTTCTGAGCCTGGCCCCCACTGCAGAGCCACAGTGAGGTGAGGGACAAGGGGCCTGGGGGCAGCCTCCTCCCGCCCCTGCCACACTGGGTCAGCAGGTACCGCTGGCACGCCTTTCTGGGAAATGTTTAAAATGCCACTTTGGTGGACTAGCAAATTATTAGAGCACCTCTCGAGCTGACAACAGATCGGGAGAAAAGACGAAGAGAAAGTGGCAGGAGTAAAAGTTCCAAGGAGTCAGTGTCTTTATTTTATTTTATGTACTTATTTTTGTGGTACTGGGCATTGAACCAAGGGGCAGTCTATCTCTGAGCTACACTCCCAGCCCAATGTTAGGTTTTTTATTATTTTTGAAACAGGGTCTCACTAAGTTATGGAAGTTGGCCTGATATCTGTGATCCTCCTGTCTCAGCCTCCCAAATACTGGGATTACAGGAGTGTACCACAACACTCAGCATATGTCTTTATTTATTTATTTATTGTACTGGGAATTGAACCCAGAGGCATTATACCTCTGAGCTACATCTCCAGATCGATTTCATTTCTTATTTGGAAACAGGGTCTCCCTAGGTTTCTGAAAGCCTCACTAAGTTGCTGAGGCTGGCTTTGAACCTGCGAATCTCCAGTTTCAGTCTCCCAAGTACTAGGATTATAAGTGTGCACCACTCATGGCTAGATATCAGTATTTTGGAGCTAAATGTCTTTTTACCTAGGAAATTTCACTCATTCTGAATTAACTACCAGTGCTGATGGTCAAATACATACAGCAACAGAGGCCTCCCCTGAGCTGCAGATTTATAACAGCCACTATGGTCAGTGTCTTCACCTGAATTTGCCTTGTTATTCAAACTAAGTACATCTGAATTTGAACATATTACCTCTTCCCCAAAACAAATGTGAACCCCCCCACACACTTGCTACTTATCCTACAAAAACCACATGAATGGGTACAAAAACGTAAGTATATATCCTTGTCAGACAACTGATCTGAAATTGGGATGGTTGAAGCATCTTTTTCTCTTTGGAATCCAAAGGTCTCTCATAAAAAATTTCAAAAACCATTTGTGCAGCCCAAATCACCACAACTGCTTCATACTATCAGATCTCTCCTGGGGAAAGTTATAGATATGGCCACGGCGCTCATATGTTCGTGCGTGCTCATTCTCTCTAATATATATACTTAGAGATCTTTTATACACACACAGACACACACACACACACACACACACACACACACACACACACTTCTACACACGTGCCCTACACTTCCCCAAGGAGAAAGGCACGTGGTCCTGTCCTGACTTTGTCTTGCTGCCTGATCCCTACGCAGTGCGCACACTCATCACATCCACAATCCTCTCTGGTAACAAAGGTGAGGATGGCAGGGAGCCTGCACTGGTGGAGAGAGAGCGGTCGGGAGCTAGGACCCTGACCAGCCAGGTAAAAGGTCAGAAGTCCTTGCCCTGAGGAGTGTATATGTAAGTAAGAGGTAACGGGAGAGAGAAGCGATTCTGAAGACCCATTATGCGACACACACTGATCTGGGCACTTGACATGTAACATCTCATCCATCCTGGCAAAAAGTCAAGGACATAGGGCCGCTGTTTTTATCACACAGGCAAGAAAACGTACTTGTATCTCGGTGGAAAGCACACGTTCTCAACCGGTATTCTATACTGCAAGTATTTTCTATGTCAAATTCTAAAGAAGAAACCTAAACACTAATCACCAAAAATTTTATGTCCACTGATCTTTAAGCAACTGGATAATAAGGAAAATTTTAAATTATATTAATAGTTCTTCAGAGTAAACACAGTTATATATTTATTTTGTGGTACTGGAGATTAAACTCAGAGGCATTCTACCTCTGAGCTACACCCCCAGCCCTATTATTCTTGTTCTTTATTTTGATACAGGGTCTCACTAAGTTGTGGACAGCCTCACTACGTAGGTGAGGCTGTCGGTGAACCCACGATCCTCTTGTCTCAGCCTCCCAAGCACTGGGATCCCAAGCGTGCCCACCACGCCGGCTCAGCGCAGTGCTGTAGCACTAGCACTCTGAACCCGACTGCTCAAGTCTGCTCCAATCTCTACACCCCTGTGTGTGCTTCTGTGCTTCCTTCACTCCCTCAGAACCTCAGTTTTTGCGTTTGTGAAGTAAATACTAATACACTATGGGGTAACTATGAACATTAAGTGACGTATTACATGCAAACCTTAACAAAGACTTACTGAACGCCATGCTAGTGAGTCAGCGGTAGTAAGCGCCGACAGAAAGCGCTGTGACTTACTGAAGCCAGAAGTCTGCCGTCCTCCTTCATGGCCAGGTAGCGGTCAGCGCACACGCCCTTGATGGATACGACGCCTCGCTCCTCGGCTTGCAGCTGCAGCTTCACTGTAACAGGGAAAGTTACCTGTGTAGCTCCAGAGAGGGAGCCGTGCCCGCAGTATAAAGACGTGGGGCACCCGAGCACCCCGCTGCTCCGTCCCGCAGGGACACGGGCCGTGAGCGTGACCATTAAACACTCAGAATGCCCAAAGGGAAAGGCCCGACTCTGAGGATCTATATTGGCAATCCCGAAGATAGCTGCTTCTACTTTAAGAACTACGAAACAAACTCAGCCCAGAGTTAACAGTTATTTGGGGATGAATTAAAAGTGCTATTTTGGTGGTACGCACCTGCAATCCTAGTAGTTGGGAAGCTAAGACAGAATGGATCGTGGGTTCAAGGTCAACATCAGCAATATAGTGGGACGCTCAGCAACCTAGCAAGACCCAGTTTCAAATCAAAACAGTGAAAATGGGCTGGGGGTTTAGCTCAAGGTAGAATGCCCTGAGTTCAATCCCCAGTACCAAAACATTTTTAAATTTTTATTTCCATATACTTTTTTTTTTGTGTGTGTGTGTGGTACTGGGGATGGAATCTAGGGGCATTGAACCTCCGAGCTACACCCCCAGCCCTATTTTTTAGTCTTTTTATTTTCTTGCAACAGGGTCTCACTGAGTTGCGAAGGGCCTTGCTAAGTAGCCGAGGCTGTCCGCGAACCGCGATCCTCCGGTCTCAGCCTCCCAAATGCTGGGATCACAAGCCTGCACCACCACACCTGGCTCTCCATATACTTTTTGATATTTAATTTTTCTTAAGTATATAGGATTTTTATTATAAGAATGTAACAATGTTATCATTGTGTGAACTTTAAAATAATCTAAAATAAAATGCAACTGTATGCCAAATTAAACATGACTATGAAAATAATGATACCCATGAATCGAGGAGGGAGAGGAATGTAGAGGAATGTAGAGGCGTCGACCAAAAGCAACATGTGGACCTCACTTGAATCGAATTAGAAGAAGCTGACTGTAAAAACATGGAAGTCCATCAGAAGCATTTTAGATGATACTTTATGCTTCTAAGGGAGGTTCTATATTGTTATGCATAGAATAAAATTATGAGTATTCGTAAAGTCTTTATCTTTGGGGTGAGTGTTAACTTATTATCTAATATATAGATACATATCACTTATGTGGGACTTGTGTCATGGTTAAATGACTTGATAAAATAACCTAGTCTAGACTATACTTCAGAATAACTCGGTGGTAGGAAGGGGAAGGGGCTTTGGAAAGGGGGGGTGAACACGGCTGCCGCCAGCTGCTGCTGGGCTGGGGCAGGGGCCGTGCAGTTGTTAGACTGAGCGCTATCTTCACATCCACTGGAAACTTTCCCTCACTTAAAAAGATGCCTCTGCAAATTTGATCAGATGACTGCAGAGCCTATCTGCTGCTGCTGCCGCATAACATACTGCTATTATTAGTCTTTTTATATAAATACAAATATATACGTATATTATATACATGCTATATTATAAATTATATATACATTATATATATATATATAATTTGAATTTTTGAAAACTTTAGCTGTGTATCCCAGTTTACCATGTTGAGTGGGCATTGTACAGACATTAACAGCCATCTTGGTCCAGAAACGTTAAACTTAATATTTCCCCATTCGTACAGGGCTAATGCACTGTAATACGTGAGGTCTTACCTATATGGTTTGGATCATAGAGATTAATAAGGTATTCTCTAAGTAATAAGGAGCCGTTCTTTGTGTTAGAATGAAAGGTGAGCGAGGGCCTTTCGCGGGTCATCAGAACTGGGTTTGGGTAGCGGTGGCCTGCAGCAGTGGGAACGATGTTAGCATCCCAGGCAGGCTCTTGCGATATTTGCAGATTCTACGGCCTGACGAACCTCAGCCAGTCAGAACTCAAGCCCCTGGGCGGCATAGTCCCCGGAACCACATCTACGGCCGTCCAGTTAGCTTTCCTCTTGTTCCGTACCGGGCTGACTCCATAAGGAAGGACACAACAGCCAATCCCACTTAAGGCTTAGTGACCTACGGAGCAAAGCCATCAGACCCTAGGACCGAGCAAGACAGAGCCGCACGTCGGCACCGGGGAGCGCGCGAGGGCCGGGTCTGGATCAACACAGGCTTCCTGGCTTTCCAACGCTGATGCTAAATTCAGTAGGCACTAAAATAGAAAACCAGTGCCATCCAAGCTTAAATGTCCGCTTCTTGCTGTTGTAACATAAAGGCAAAAGCTATAGGCCACAAAATTGAATAATCTCACTACTAGAAAAAATCCTAGTGGTCACTCAATCCTATGATTACACAATTGTATCTTAAAAAATCTACAGTACCCATGACAAACAACTGTCCAAGGTTTACTTAAAAATCTTTAGCAAAGGGAAACTGACACGGCCCCCCTAAAGTGCCTCAGCTATGTGAGCAAAGCATGGAACCTCACTGTCAGCCAGCCACTCGATCCCCAAGTGCTCGGACCATTAGTATGCGATATATTATAGCTGCACCATGTAACCCAAAA
This sequence comes from Muscardinus avellanarius, assembly GCF_963383645.1. Taxonomy (NCBI): domain Eukaryota; kingdom Metazoa; phylum Chordata; class Mammalia; order Rodentia; family Gliridae; genus Muscardinus; species Muscardinus avellanarius. Next base: position 2,252,734 of record NC_137791.1, on the reverse strand, counting down.
CACAAATTATTTAATGTTACTACCATTGCCAAAAATACTGTGGAACGTCTATTCTGGAGTTCTCTCCAGAGTCTGCATTATTTTTTCTTGATTAGGTTCAAGGATGATAAACTTTAGAATCATAAAATACCCATTGGGCATGATGGTACACACCTCTAATCCAGTACTTGGGAGTCTGAGACAGAAGGATCACAAGTTCAAGGCCAGCCTCAGCAACTTAGAAAAACCTATTTCAAAAACCACAATGGGCTGGGGGTGTAGGTCAGAGGTATACTTCCTCTAAGTTCAATCCCTTGTACCAAAATAAGTAGAATGAAATACCAGTTTGCCGACACTGTCACACCCAGTACCCTCCCATTTACATGAACAGGGAAGCTGCCCTACGTAGGTTCATCCTCGGTGAAAGAGTTTGGTTTTTGAAAATAGTCAAGTCAGAATTTCCAGAATAGTGACATTTACTCCTTACGTTGATAACATTTACTAGTAACGGCTGTGCTGAGCAGTAAGCGGCACAGAGGAAATACGGCCTTGGTCCTTGGCCCCGAAGAACCAAAGCCCTGCTGAGGGAAGAGGCCTGACGTGCACTACTCAGGACCGCAGGTGCCACCGGAGCTCCTGGAGGGCTCGCAGGCTGTGGGCGCTGGGGAGGCACCTGCCCCGCCCGGAGGGAGGCGTGGGGCCCTGGAGGCAGCAGAACTGGGCGGAGGGGCTGGCGGGAGCTAATCAGGACAGACAGAATGGAGATAATCAGGACAGACAACTAACGGAGAAAGAAGGCCCGCCACCATCCGGGCTGTCGGGCCGCCGGGCAGGAGAACAGAGAGGACTGGGCTGCAGGGCCGGGGCTGGGCGAGGGCCAGCTGCCCTGCACGCCCAGGAGCACTCTGGGGGTGTGGGCAGGGATTGGGTGAGAGCTCCCAGTGCAAGTAGGAGGGAAGGTCATCAAGGAGACCTGAAGGGTGGGACTAGGGGGGGGAGAAGCAGGGTCAGACGCCAGGCCCTGGGCCGTCTCGGGGGACGGGGAGGGCCTCGCGGGTGCACAGGGGAGGGGTGGGGAGGCGACCCTGGGCCTGCCAAGGTGGGGGTGCCTGGGGAGCCCCACACAGATCCAGAGGATAGCCAGCTGTGGGAACCCGGAGATCCATGAAGAGACACAGACACAAACATGGCTGCCCTGGGAGCACGCCGAGCCCAGCCCAGGCCGGGATGGACAGTGGTAGGGGCCCAAGCCGAGCCAAGGGACCGGCCCGAGGGGCCGACTGCACGGGGGGAGAGTGAGCAGAGTGGGAGACCGAGCGGCCAGGCACACACACAGAGACACACGCGCCTTACGACGCACACCCCCCCAAACACACACATACCTGATACACACCCACACCCAAGACACTCACACACCTGATACACAGATACACACCTGACTCCCACACACCCCTAACACACATCCCAACACCACAGACACACACACACCTGATACACTCACACCTAATGCACACACCCATGATACACACATCTAATATGCACACACCCCTAATACATGCACCCCAATACACACAGAGACACACACCTGATACGCTCACACCTGATACACATATCCATGATACACACACAGACACATATACCTAATACACACAGGTGATATACACACACCTAATACACATACACCTGATACACAGACAGACATCTAATACACACACATCCATGGCATGCATATACCTGAGACACACACAGAGACACACACAGAAACACACACCTAATACCCATACACCTGATACACACACCCCTATACACACACTTGATACACACACACCCAATAGAGACACATACACCTGATACACACAACTGATACACATAACCTGATACACACACACCCCTATACTCCGAGACACCCACACATCTAATGTATACACATCTGATACACATATACCTAATGCATAGACACACTTAATGCACACAAAAAAATTAATACCCCCTACACACATACATACAGAATTGAAAACTCAGGAGTAAAACTGTTACTATTTGCAGATGGAACCATTTTCTACATTAAAAATTAAGAGACCACAGGCAACACGATATTCTGTATTGGATCCTGGAACAGAGAAAGGACACTGGGGAGAGAGTGAAGTCTAAACAGACTCTGCCGTTTGCAGTGGTTTCTCAGTTTCGACAACGGTGCCACAATTGTGTATAAATTAACCTCAGAGAAAGCCAAGTGAAGACACAGAGAAAGCGCAAAATCCTTGTAATTTTTTGTACGCTTAAAAGTAAGTAAGAAGATTTTTTTAAAAGTCAAGATAAAATGCAGACGGACTATCACTGGATGTGACTGAGCACAGTTGCTGAATCTAAGACTGTGTGGAAGGCAACAGGGCTCCTCCGCACCCACAGAAAACTACGGGAACTGTTAACTGTAACCGTGATCACAGAATGCTGCCGCTTGCGTTGAGTGAGACCAGCCAAGCACAGACAGAGAGGGGACATGTGCGCTCGAGCTAGGGAGTCGGGGATACCAGAGGGACTCCAGACAATGGAGGGAAACCTCAGCCAGGCCAGGAAGGAAGGGGAGGGGAGCAAGAAGGCTGAGGCTCCTTTATGGAAAAGCTCCACGCGACTGTGTGTACACATGTGGATATAACGTTGTTAACCTGGACACTCAGTGTGGAAGTGTGGAGAGGGAGGGAGAGGGGAAGCAGGGTGGGGCACCAGGAACAGCGTGAACGCATGCCATTGCCAACATGGTCCACGGTATGATGTGAGACTACAGTGCACCAATAAAAATTTTAAAACCTACAAAAATAAATAAATAAAACATATCTAGAACTTTTTTCAGAAAAAAATTGTAAAAGTTCACTGAAGGTCATTTATTTTAAGACTTAAGGGGGAGCTGTGTGTTCGCAGGTGGGAAGACATCATGGCGAGGGTGCCACTCCAGCCGCAAGGGGGGTGTGAGAGTGAGCGCTTTCAGTGGAGGACGGATCCCGGAGCCCACCCTGCTCAGATCGGGCCGCCAGTCCCCAGCTGAGCTAACCTCACCTGATGGACGAAACAGCCAAGGCGCATGGCTCCCACTGGCTGGATGTGTATGTGTGTAAACGGTCTTGGCACTCAAACAGGTTGGTCTCCTACCCTTCCTGCTTTGCTTTGAGGTTTAGGGATTTATTTATTTATTAGAAGACGTTGTATGTGACCCAGAACATGATATCATCTAGGATAGGAGAGGGCAGGTATGACCCACATAATGTAGCTGGAACATTTTTAAAAACATAACTCTGGGTGATATGACATCTTCCCACAGGGAGGCCAGTTCTTTACCTATAGACTAAATCGGTAGCTTCACTATTCCCAAGAGAATGTTGCAGAAGAAAGACCCAGGCGCACACGGTCCTCAGTCTCGCCCTACGCTCGCCACTGATGCCTGTGCAGGGTGGGCGCCTGGCACGTGTGGGACACTTCTCTGGAAACTAGAAACAGAGCAGTGGTGAGGAACTGCACAGCCCCTCCCTTCGTGGAGTCTAGTGGCAGCTGCGTGATTTTCCTTTAATGGGGCCAGTAATTGATGCTTTCTCACTTAAGTAACCTGAAACCCAAGCAAACAAAATCTCTCAACCTAGTACACTCAGATGATCAGAAAGCAGTCATCTAAACTGTACGTCAAGGTTAATTCTACTGTTCTACAGATGACAAGTGTGTACATACACCAGCCATCTTCATTATGTGAGAGCAGGTTAGCTTTCCAATGGAATTATGTTTTTGAGTCAAAAATTAATTAATCCAGTGTTATGGTTTGTATCTTGTTTGGAAGGGGATGGGTTATGGGGATTGACCTCAGGGGTATTCTATCTCTGAGCAGCACCCCTAGCCAAGTCTGGCCTTGAATCTATGATCCTCCTGTCTCAGCCTCCTAAGTACTGGGATTATAGGAGTGCGCCACTGCACCTAGCTGTGGTTTGTACCTTTAAAGCTTATGTGTGGGTCCCCAAAGTGGCAAAATTTTGGTTTCCCATGCAGCAATGCACAGGGCGGAGCCTTGGGAGGTGACTGGATCATGGGGCACTGACCTCATCAGCAGATAAATCAATTCCTTTACATGTTCATAGCTTAGTGAGCTTTAGGAGGTGCAAGCAACCATAGACTAAAACCTCTGAAACCATGGGCCAGAACAAACCTCCCCTCCCTCAAGCTGATTTCTCTCATGTATTTTTGTTAGTGAAAGAAAGCTGTGGCAGGTTACTGTCACAAGAAACACACCAGGCTTAGGAGTCTCCTTGTAACAAAAACCCAGCCGTAACTGATTTTCAATTCCAGTGCATAATCCCTGGCTTTTTTTCTCCAGTTAGGAGTTCTCTAATACAATGCTGAAGATCAAACATTGAAAACCTTTGAGTACATGGACAAAAGAGCTGGTAACAAAAGAAACTCATTTGCTGAGAAGGAAAAACTTCAAACCTCCATCCATGTATATGGAGTAACCACAGTCGTAATTTGGTAAATAACAAAGATCATCTTAATGTATTTGAACAATCATGACTAGGTTTACACAGCTCCTCTAACTAAAAAAACCTTTTATTTTACTATTTTATTTTATATATTATCCTGGAACCACAGAACCACACATCCTGCTCCCTTTGCAACTCAACAGGCTAATTAAAGTTTATAGAGAAAAATGTCCGAAATGTGCTAGCCAGCTTTCCATTGTTGTGGCAAAATACCTAAGAAAATTAACTTAAAAGGAGGGAAGGTTTTGTTCTAGCTTGTGGTGTCAGGAGTTTCAGTCCCTGGACACATGGCCCTGACACTCTGGGCCTGGGGTGAGGCTGACCATCTCTGCAGGAGCTCGTGGTGGACCACAGCCGCTCACATCATGGTGGCCAGGAAGGGAAGACTGGGGAGCGGCCGGTGTCCCGATATGGTCCTCTAGGGCATGACCTAGTGACCTGCTTCCTGGTCCCCTGGACCATGCCTCCTGCAGGCTCCACCTCCCATAGTGGCTCAAGGCTGGGGCCATGCCTTCAACACATGAGCTTTGGAGAACATTAAATATCCAAACCCCAGGAAGACACCAGAGTTCATTAAAATGTCTGGCAACTTTTAGATTTAAAACAGCATAATATATATGGAGGGAGGGAGGGAGGTAAAATTGATTCGAAACCCACTATTTGGTCACGCAAGGTGGTACATGCCTATAGTCCCATTACTCAGGAGACTGAGGCAAGAGGATAGTAAGCAAGTTCAAAGCCAGCATCAATAAATGAATAGATAGGGCTGGGGATGAAACTTGGTGATGGAGCATTCCTGGGTTCAATACCCAATACCAGAAAGAAGAAGGAGAAGGGAAAGGAGAGGAGGAGGAACAGATAGACCAACCCAGTGGGGACTGAACGCAGGGGAAGACAAGGAGGAGGACAGAAAGAGGAGGAAAGTGAAGGGGAAGGAAGAGAAGTAAAAGAAAATTCACAAATTCCTTCATCATTCCCTGGTCAGGACATGATTGTGTAAGTTCATTAAATTTTATTGTACATGAATTATTATGACTATAAGCAGAACATGGTTTTATCATGGGAATCCAAGACTTCAAAACTATCAATATTTAATATGGTTTCATTAAGAGTAAGTATAATATAACACATTTTAAATACCAAATATCTTGCCTTATTGTTTTATATCTAAGACAGGCCACTTAATTTATGCAATAAAAAATCTAAAACTGTACAGCTTATTTATGCCCCCAAACAAGTCTATTACAGGAAATTTTGGTTCATCAAAACCAATTCCCTCCACTCCAGTAGATTTAGTACTCCACACCCTAAAATAGACATACCGGGGCTAGCTGGGCTACAGATAAAGTCAAGTGGAATGTGACCCATGAACCACGGCAGACCCGATTCCTGATTCTTCCCACAGCACAGCTGTTTAAGAATGACAGTAATTTTTTTTTCAAATATGGTAGCATCAGGCAATGAAGACAGACGGACAGCAAGGGAATAAAATGAAGCTACTTTAAACCTCCAGAGCTCCAGAAGCTCCAGGGCTGGTGCGGGGTCACAGCCAAGCTGCAGGGCAGCCAAGACCAGCTGCCTAAGGGGAAGAGCAGGGAGCGTCCGCAGTCCCCCTGGTCAGTGAACAGCTATGGGGGTGGCTCTGACAACCCTCTCCGCTCCGTCCCCCATACCAGGGCCACAGCCAGCCTCGGAACTGGCCTTTCCCAGCAGAAACACTCTGCCACTAGGGTACTCCTAGGCCAGCTCTGCAGGGGTGGCCTACGCAGGCGGAAAAATCCCATGAACCTCTGGCAGAAGCATCTTCTGGGTCTAGCCGCAGAGCTGGACCTCAGCAATCTGGACCTTGAGACCCCCGCTGTCTCCTGGTGCAGCAATGCAAGGCCACGCCGAGTGCGTGTATCTGCAAATTCCTGGCTCCCACCTGGGAAAGTCGTCCACCCCTTATGTGTTAAATGGTCCCGTTCCCCAGAGGCTGATGGTTGGAGAATTGCTTCTAAAAATAAGATGCCCAGGAAATGACAAACGGGGAGAACAAGCAGGTGGTCGCCAGGAGTGGTGGAGTTTTGAAAGGGATGCAGGGAAGTCTGTGAGGCTGTGTGTGGACCCTGACGTGTGGCTGTCGATATCCTGGCTGAGCTACTGAGGGTGAGGGTGGCATAAGAGGTGCACGATATCTATCGTGTTATTGCTTTTTTTTTTTTTTTTTTTTTGGTGGTACTGGGGGTGGAACCCAGAGGCTTTCTACCTCTGGGCTATACTCCCAGACCCATTTTATATTTTATTTGGAAACAAGGTCTCACTAAGTTGCTGAGAGCCTCACTACATAGCTGAGGCTGGCTTCGAACCCGTGCGATCCTCCTGTCTCAGCCTCCCAAGTGCTGGGGTTACAGGCATGCGCCCCATGTCTGGCTAGATCAGAGAATTCTTAGGAGAGTGAAAAATGCTTTGTATGTATGATACTGAAACATAGATACCAGACCTCAGACCTTTGTCCAAACCCACAGAACACAGCACACAAGCGTGGCTCACGAAGCGTGCACACATGCTCTTGGGCTGGTGCTAATGTGTTAGTTCAGTCCCAGTGGCTGCATCAAAGGCACTGCTATAGTGGGGAAGTTAGCCCACAGGTGTGGGGCCAGAGACAAATGAGACATCTCTGCTCTAGCCTCTTGATTTTGCTTTGAACCTAAAGTTTCCCTTAAAAACAATCTAGCTGCCTGCGGTGGTACACACCTGTAATCCCAGTACTTGGGAGGCCGAGGCAAGAGGGTTGTAGGTTCAAGACCAGCCTCAGGAACTTAGTGAGAACCTGTTTCCAGATAAAAAATAAAAAAGCATGGGGGTATAGCTCAGAGTTTGAATTCACCTGGGTTCAATCCTCAGTAGCAAAAAAAAAAAAAAAAAAAAAAAAAAAAAAAAAAAAAATCTTACATTAATTAACTAATTAAAAAGTGAGGCAGCAGACAAAAAAGCCCTCCGGGGATCATCTGAGCAATATATTTTTTTTAAAAAAGCAGATTTGTGGTTAAAACTAAGAAAGGTAAGGAAGAGTGGGAACTATGGCAAAGTGTAGAACACGTATCCAAACTACAGGGGCAGCCAAGATTCACGCACACACACACACACACACACACACACACACACACACCTGTGACTGGCACCTAGCTTGTGGGTCACTGCTTTGAAATCCCTGTGAAGGCTCTTAGCCTGGCTAGAGTACCCCAAGACCATAAGCAACTCAGAAAAGAACTGGCCCCAAATATAAGCTGTCTCCAGCAAGTATTTTTTTGCAAATAATCCAGCCCCCACCCCCCGCCCAGCCAAGGCTGGCGCACCTCCCCAGGCCAGCCTTTTCTTGGCCAGTCCCGCTTCCTTTTTCAATTGCCCTTGGATGGCTGGAGAGCGCTGAGGTTTCTCTCAATGCTAAGTGCCCCACGGAGATAATGTGACCAGCGTGGTTGGCCGCGTACCTCCCCCGGGGGTGGTGCCAATTAGCTGGGCTGTTTGTGTTCCTGGCACTTCTTTCTGGATTGAAGGGTTTGCATTCATCTACCAAAAATCACACAATTCAGGCTGCTCCAGAAGAGAAACAGAGCGGTGTGTGTGCGCCCGGGGAGGAGGAGCCGGGGCGGCTCGCAGGCCGGGCGGGGAAGGGAAGCTGCAGAGCCTTGCAGTCATTCGGCTCTCTCCCACACAGCCATTCTGTTTGGGTGAGAAAATCATTAGGAAAACACCTTTCAAAGCAGACTGGAGACAAGAGCGTTTTCTGTGACTCCCATGCAAAAGGTCCCGGCGGCACGTCTCTCGATCATGAGCGTCCCTGCAGCCTCCGCTTTGGAAAACCGGCCTTCCAGCCAAGAGCTCCAGCTCGGCCCAGCTCCAAACTGCTGAGGCCTCGCAGGGAAAGTCCTTCCCGCGTCCCCTGCATGATGGGCTGGGTGGACTTGGGAGGAACTTGGAAGGCTCCTGTGCCTCCAAGTCTCCAGTGGGAAACAGGGCCCCTTCTTCAGCAGAGCTTAGAATTCAAAGGAATTACACAGGCGCGCAGGACACCAAGCTCCCACCCACAGAAGCAGCTGCCCGGAGGTGGACGTGCATGGGCTGGTGGGCTGCTCCAGAGCTGGGTCTCTACATTCTTGAAACTATGGTTGAAAGCCGACACGGTGGGGCCAGTTCCTCTCCCAACAACATACTGACCATTTCCTTACATCATCTCTGTTACTGAGGCTGAACAGTGCAACTGGTTTCCCAGAAATGCCACGCCTTTGGAATGGAACCGAACGGCCATTAAAATAATGTTAGTGGCTAAGTGCAGTGGCACAGTCTGTAATCCCAGTACTTGAGAGGCTGAGACAAGAGGATTGCAGGCTTGAGGCAGCCTCAGCAACTTAGCAAGACCGCCCGCAGCTTAGTGAGACCCTGTTTTAAACAATTAAAAAATGAAATAGGTCTGGGAGAGGTACTAGCTCAGAGAGAGCATATCCCTGGGGCCTCACTAAGTTCAATTCCCAGTACCACAATCAATAAATACATGATTTTAGTGGATAACTGGATATGTTTGGTAAACCTCCGCCGATGCATCTGTTTACCACTATAAAACTATGAAACTGCGCTTCCGTGTGCGAGCAGAATGCTATCCGTTTAATGTCTTAGATGTCACTACTAAAATGTAATAACACATAAAATCTTATTAGATCCAAAGGTCTTAAAGATCCACAAAAGAGAAGATAGGCTGGCTTTCTTTTCCCCTGTTCCCGGGGCATTCTATGCGGAAAGAGCAGGGTTTTTTTGATATCACTATGACTAGCCAAGCCCCCGTTCACCCAAATTAGCCTCAGTATTGAAAGCACAAGTTTATATTTGGTTTTTTGCTTATTTGTTGTACTGGGGACTAAACCCAGGGGCACTCTGCCGCAGAGCTACAATCTCCACCCTTTTTATTTTTTCTTTTGAGACAGGGTCTTACTAAGTGGCCCAGGCTGGCCTCGATCTGGCCATCTCCCGCCTCCGCCTCCTGTGTAGCTGGGATTGCAGGTGTGCAGCACGGTGCCTGGTTGGAGCACTAGTCCTGCATGCTTAGCAAGCGTCTGTCTCAATGGGGAGAGAATCATGAAGCAATGCTCTGAGTCCTTCCCACTGGCTGTACAAGAGCACTCTTCCTGTCACCTGCTTCTGAAGCACCGGCCACTTCAGTTCCAGGAGGCTGCAGACGGACTGGGATTTGCTGTGCTCTCCACCCCACAAACGTTTGCAAAGGCTCGCGGCGTACCAAGTGCAACATGCACGGGCGCCCGTCCACTCGGCGACGGTAACTAGACACGGGGCGTGCAGCCACCCGGCCCCGTGAGCGCGGGAACAGAGTGAACGCAGACGGGCCGTCCGAACACGGAGGACGTGCACAGGCCGAGCGGGGCCTCACTGAGCCTCCAAAACATTGCTTTACTGCCCTTTTTCATCCTTCCAAATTGTCAAAGGCACAAAGGGCAGTAACAAAAGCGTTCTTTGCTTTGCATCGTTGTCCAAGACATTTGTAACCCGATGAACTTTCTTACGAGAATTCCCTCCTCACTCAGATTCTGGAGGGTGGATGATGGACCACAGTGAAAACCAGAGTTGTATGAATAGAGGGTGGAGTAAGAAAAATGACCCTAGAAAAAGACAAGAATTATAAACACACTGCAGGTTCTTGGTAAGAAACACCTCAGACTGGAAGCAGTGCGTGTATGGGTCTGGTGGCACAAGCCTGTAAATCCCAGTGCTTGGGAGTCTGAGGCAGGAGGCTTGCAGGTTCGTGGCCAGCCAGCCTCAGCAATTTAGCAAGACCCTCAGAAACCTAGTGAGACCCTGGTTCAAAACAGAAAATTAAAAAAGGACTGAGGATGTAGCTTAGAGGTAGAAAACCCCTGGATTCAATCCCTCACCACCAAAATAAATAAATAATAAAAAGAATAAAATAATAAAAGGAATACTGAAAGGAATACTGAAAAGCTATACAATCATTCATGTTTGGATATAAAAATATAGATTTTCCTGGTAGCAGAGAAGCTAAGAACAAAGGAAGACACAGATGAAGTCTGGATTGGGGTAAAAGATGAGAAGGGAAAAACCAGCGTGTGTTCAGGAGTTGAGCTTGGTAATAACAAAACTGGTAGAAAGACACCTGGAGAAGCAATAAAATGAGGATACATGGTATATGACCCTGTGCCAGTCTACGACCCTCAGAGACAATGTCCACTGGCCGGGACCGAGGTTGCTGGCCCCAGCTGCCAAGTGAGGAAGCCCAAGGTGCCGAATGTCTAGCCGGTGTGAGGCCCTGGCTTCAATGTCCAGAACTCCAAACACACAAATCAGCGTTAAATGCCTTCTCGTTAAGGAATCATGTCCAGTCTCCCACTTAGAAAGCCGGGCCCTGCTTGTTATGCTAACTCTGCTCTTCAGCTGGTCATACTTCTTAGGGACACATTTTGGCTGACAGCCTAACCTTGTGTATTTTTCTGCTGTGGGATGAAACAGCTGTGAGATACCCTCTGTTTCTCTCCGGGGACAAGCCTGACAGGAGGTCCTCTTTTCTGGGTTCATGTTCCTCTGACAGCACATCTACATTTGATGGCATCAGTCCTTCCCCCATTCTGATTCCTTGAATTTTCTCTATAATTTGAGTCAGAAATCCTCAGTGCTTGGTTCTGAGAAACCATGCAGGGTTTTCAGTCAAAGTTAAAGAACTGGGTCCTAGGTTTCGAAGCTGCTTTGGCCAAGGCCACCCAGTGTCCGGGGCTCAGAGTCCAGCAGCCCTAAGCCTAATGTCACTGACTGCTGGAGCTAGTATTTTCTCATGGCTTGCCATCAAGACAGGCCCAGGTGGTTGAGACAGTGCTAAGACAGTATCCTCACTGTTATCTGAGAGTCAAAAATACCAGATACTGGCCAGAATTTCAAGAAGGGCAGACTGTCACACACTGCGGGTACTGCTGTAAATCAGCGCAGCCAGTATGGAAAACAGCATGTGGGTTCCTCAAAGAACCAGAGACAGAACTGCCCTGGAACGCAGCGACCGCACGCCGCCATAGAGATGACGTGGACAGCTAAAGAGATGCCTGAGCCCCACGTTCACTGAAGCGTCATCCACAGCAGCCAGGATGTGAAGACAAGCGTCTGCTGGAGGACGAGGGGATGGGGAGGGTGGCACGGAGAAGGGAATGCCTTTAGCTCTGAAGAAGAAGGAAATCCTGCCATTTGTAGCAGAATAGATGGAGCTGGAGGGCATTGTGTTAACTGAATAGATGAGGCACAGGAAAACACATAGCACGTATTCTCACATGCAGAAGCTGACAGTTTGCTGTTGCAGGACCAAGAGTAGAGTAGTGAAGCCAGGTGTGGGTCCTTGGAAGGATGAGACAGGAGGATCGCAGGTTGATGGCTATCAGCAACTTAAACCCTCCCTCCGCAACTTAGATCCTGTTTCAAAATAAAAAATAAAATAGTGCTGGGGGTAGAGGTCAGAGGTAGAATGCTCCTGGTTCTATCCCTAGTAACAACAAGAACAAGAGTGGAATCGTGATTGCTAGAGTGGGGGAAGGGCACAGGGAGAGAGAGGAGAGGATTAAAGGGCACAGAGCACCAGGTGGAGCGGAAGGATGGCTTCTCATGCACTACGGCAACATAGGATAACTACAGTTGACAGCAACTAGCTGGACAGTTCAAAAGAGCTAGCAGAGGAGATTTTGAATGTTCCCAATAAAAAGAAGTGCTAAGCATCTGAGGTAGCCAGGAGTGGCATCGTACCTGTGTAAACCCAGCCAGAGGCTCACAGGTTTGAGAACAGCCCAAGCAAGTAGTGAGACTCTCAACAACTTAGCAAAACCTGTTTCAAAATAAAAAGGAATATAAAACTGGAGGTGTAGCTCAGAGGTAGCATGTGCCTGAGTCCAATCCCTAGTGCCACAAAAAATAAAAATAATATTTGAAATAATAGACGGACATACTCATCACCCAGATTTAGTTGGTTGGTACACGCTGTACACACTCACTGAAATGTCACACGGTACTCCATACATACAGCTGTGTGTCAGTTAAAATTTAAGATACATTAAGAAAAGAAGTAGTATCAGGACTGAGCCTGTACGTCTGCAGTAGAGCACTTGCCAGCCCATACGAGGCCCTGAGTTTCATGCCCAGCACTGCAAAAAGAACTAAGCCGAGCCATGGTGGCCCATGCCTATAACCCCTGCCCTCGGGAGGCTGAGACAGGAGGATTGCAGTTCCCCGCCAGCCTCAGCTACTTAGTGAGGCCCTCTGCAACTTACTGAGACCATTTCAAAACACGGGGCTAAGGGGATAGCTCAGAGGTAGAATGCCCCTGGTTTCTATCCCCAGTACCACACACACACACACACACACACACACACACACACACACCAAAGAAAAATAAAGTTATGTTTTGCCCCAAGCAATTAGTTGTGTGGGCTGCACAAGGGCAGGGCCGCGGAGAGCATTAGGAGGGAAGTCTTCTCCTCCCGAGGCAGTGCTCATGCTGAGTCATCCCATTGAAGCACACAGTAGACTGCCATAAAGAGCTCTGTAAATGTCATAAAATGGGTACACACGTGGCAAAGCAAATAGCTCCTGGCTCTGGTACTTACACCTCCCTCCCAAAAGAGGAGCCTAAAATCACAACTACCCCATGTGCTTCCTTCCCGGGGCCACCGGCGCGGCCCTGCTGTTTTCCTACGTTCCCTGCCTCTTGCCAGATTGAGAATCACCCCGAAAAGACACCCCAGGGATCCACAGGGCCA